>NW_022681453.1:161665781-164065781 GCF_009764315.1 Trachypithecus francoisi
TAAAAGCATGCAGTAAACAACAAATACTTGTCTCAAGGGTGATTTTCTTTTAACTACTGAAACATTCCAGCATGATGGTTAGGAGTACAGCTCCAATCCTAATTTTACTATTGACAATAACTGGGAGACATTAGGCAAGGTAAGTTACTTTACGTAACTCTGAGTTGCATTTTCCTCAGCTGTAAAGTAGGAGTAATAGTATTTATATAAGATTACTATAATGCTTAGATGAGATAATTCATGTAAGATACACAGCCAACACCTAATATGTAATGAGGGCTCAATGTTTCATAGCACTGTTTACTTTTTTGTATTGTGGTAAACTACATATAACAAAAGTTACCATCTTAACCATTTTAAATTACACTGTTCAGTGGCATTAAGCATTCACATTTTTGGGCAACTATCACCCACCACTCATCGCTAGAATTTTTTTCATTTTCCCAGACTGAAACTCTGTAATCATTAAACAACAATTCCCCATTCTGCCTTCCTCCCAGCCCCTGGCAACCACCATTCTACTTTCTGTCTGTGAATTTGACCTCGTATAAATAAAATCATACAGTATTTATCCTTCTGTGACTGACTTCTTTCACTAGCTTCATGTTCTCAAGGTTCATCCATGTTGCAACACGTGTCAGAATTTCCTTCCTTTTTGTTTCTGCTCATTTAGCAAATACTGTACGTTGCTATGATTAATTGTACAAACTTTGGAGCCAGAAAGTGGGCTTGAAGCCTCCTCTACCACTTACTAGCTACACGACCTTGAACAAGTTACTTGGGCCTTAATTCCTTCTCTATAAAATAGATATAATAGTAGTAACTTCTAAAGTTCATTGGAAGACTGAATAATATATGCGAAATTCATAGAATAGTACCTGAAACACAGAAAAAAAATAATTATTGTTTATTAAACAGCTTGATAAGGCCCATTAAAGATAAAAACAAAAATTAAAAAGAATATTATCCTCAGGAAGCTGATAGATTGAAAAAAATACACCATGTTTAGAAATAGCAATAATCCAAAGAAGAAATTGCTAAGAAAGATAAGTGTTATATTTATGAGGGTAATTTCACTTCAGGGAGGGATAAATCACTACCACCTTCAGGAATAGGAAAGCTCCATTTATTTTTAAATTTTTTAATTGTTGTGGGTACATAGTAGGTGTGTCTATTTGATAAGCTTCATTTAAAAGCTGACTTGAGCTCTTAATGAATGATGAGCAGGGAAAGAATCCTGAGCAGAGGGAATATATGACTTATTAATATATATATAGGTCTCTGTCCTTGGCTCCTGACATACAGCACCTAAAACCCTTGCAGACAGGGGTACTAGCAGAATCTTTTGTTGCAACAGTCTTTTACCCTGGTTCCTGACACAAAGCTCTTTACCCTTAGAATTTCCTGGGTGATAGGAACATCTTTTGTTATAATAAAGCAACTCTCCATGTCATTGTTATTTTAAGTTCTAGTTATCTCACTACTTGTTTGGAACAGTAAATATAATTAATTCACTTTTGGGGATGCAAGGTTTTATAGAAGTGTTTACTTATATTTATGTACCACTAAGCTTGCCTAAAACACTTTATATAAGGAAAAGTCCCAGGTACTACACACAAAACTGAGATAATTAGAAACTTCAAAACTATACTAAACAATTGTTTCTCCCTCTGTACAAGCTGCCACTGAGTTAGATCTTTACTGCGCAACAGCTTTCAGATGTACCTCTTCTTTAGCCCCTGTGACTACCCTAGCTCAGCAACTCATTTCTTACATGACAATTTGGTCTACCTGCCTCTAATTTTACTTCTATTCTCCACACACTACCAGTGTGGGTTTTTAAAAACTCAAACCTGATCACGTGACTGCTCTCTTGCTAAAAAATCCTTAAAAAAGGATGCAAATCTAGCTCCTCCCTCCTGATACAGGTTTTTTATTACTGTCTGCATACATCTCTAGCTGCAACTCCTAATTACCACCCCACCCATACCTTATAACCCAACCATATTTAATTATCTGTTGCTTTCCAAACATGCCTTTGTATATGCTATTCCCCACCCAGGAAGGCCTTTCCAGAGCTAGAAAATTCCTGCCTGTCCTTCAAGATTCAGATCAAATGTAACATCTTCCAGAAAGAGTGGGTGAGAATCTTTCATCTTCCCCTCATCACCAAACAAAAAGTGCTGCTTTTCAAGATCCTATGGCCCCTACTACCTTACCTTGTACAGATATGCCTACCTTACAAAACTGTCAACAAAGTGAAGGAAGAAAAGAATTTCTGTCTTAAGGATCTTTGATTTTCTGGCACACAGAACATTGCCTGGTATATAGAATATGCTAAACAAAGGTTTATTTGAATAACTATGAGAACAATTTAAAAAACATAGAAACAAGAACTGATTGGTACAATGAAAATCTGGGATTGTGGAAATCAAAACCACCAGTCAACTTAAGAAAAACCAGTTTCCTTAAGAAAACTACGACTTACACACATAAGGGCACAAAGCATATCAACTGCTGCATGGATGACTCCATTGTTGCTCCTTTTGAGTGCTTTAACTACCTTCACCCCTAGACGCTCGCGAAACCTTTTGGAACAAAAACCAAGCATATAATAGCAATATCAAAACATTTTAAATTGTTATATTATTGAAATAGGTCATATTAACTTTCCATTGCATTACTGGAACGATGATGTATTTTAAATTCCACCTCTGAAATTTATCAGTCTTCATAACAGTTTTTTCTTCGAGAGGGAAAATATTTTTGTGGGGTTAACTAAAACTAAAAGGCATGTAATTTCCCATTCAAATTCAAGAGTCAGTAATATTACTGGTGAGTATGGGACCAATATTCCGCTTCTGCTCCCCTCACCTTCCTTTTTCATTTCTCATGAATAAAGTACCATATCACCCTATAAAAGGTATCTGGTTTAGTCAAGGAAAAGGAGGTGAATCATTCATTATTTGCCATTTTGAGTAGTTCAAACTCTCTAAGAGAAGTTAAGTTTCAGAAGACAACTTACTTTGGAAGCTGAGTGAAAGCTAGGAAACCAGCTTTGGATGCCACAAGCCTCCTCACGGCCTGGAACTGACTCTCAAGTTCCGCATTTGAAGCAACGACATCCCCCTCCTGGGACAACAATGCTGTTATGGCATTATTGATCAGTTTTTCTTTGTTTTCTGAGAAGAGACCCTAGGTGAAGAAAGAGTATTTCAAAAGAGTTTCCATACCAAAAGTTAGTAACAATGAACAATTATAAAACTTATCTTACATCTTGTGTTACTGCATGCAAGACGCCACTGTATGAAATATTAGCATTGAACCTGAATACAGCATCTGCAAAGTTGCCATCTGTAAAGAGATTAAGAGGTTCAAAAAGAAGATACGAATTCCTAATTCTTAAATTATTAAGTAGATGGGTGGAAATGTAATTACATTTAAACCAATACTTACTTGGAGGCGTAGCTAAGAACCTGAGGTGAAGGCTCTCTACTTCCTCATCAACAGGCATGCTGAGTAACCCCCATCGCTGACCTTTATGGGTTGGTGTCATTTTTACACAAACATCTCTATTACCAGAGGCTCTTACTCCATCCAGCAAACTTGCTAATAAGGAATCTCTAAGTAAGAATAAAAGTAAAAAAAGGTTTTAGCATTGATGATTAAGGGGAATTCTGATCTAGCGTGAAGCATAGGCCCTTTAGCCGGTAACCTGCTCAGGGACACACTACAGTTACAATGGGAAACACAAACAGTGGGGCTAAGGAAGAGCTCTGAGACTAGCTCTTCACTGTGCTGCTACATGACATTGCACAAGTTACTTAAACACTAATTTCAACGTCTCTTTCTCTCCCTTTATTTTTAACAGCTTTACTCAGTTCTAACTTACAAATCACAAGTCATCCAATTAAAATGTACAGTTTGATAATTTTTAATACATTTATACAACTATAATCACCATCATCCAGTTTTGATATATTTTCATCACTCCAGAAAATTTCCTCATGCCCATGTGCAAAAGAACACTCCCCAGCCCCAGGAAACCACCCATCTATCTCTATAGTTTTGCTTTTTAAAGAAACTTCATAAAAACAGAATTATAGAATATATAGTCTTAGGTGTCTTATTTTACTTATCATACATAGGCTTCTAGGATTCACCCAAGTTGTTCTATGTATGAGTTCAGTCTTTTTTACTGCTGAGTAGTATTCCATTGTATGAACAGACAACACTCTGTCTGTTCATTCACTGGCTGATCTAGACATGGATTGCTTCTGCTTTTGGCTATAATGAGTAATGATATTATGAACATTCATGTGCAAGTCTTTCTGTGGGCATCTTTTCATCTCTCTTGGATACCTAAAAGTGGAACTGCTGGGCCATATAAGTATGTGTTTAATCTTTTAAGAAATTATCAAACTATTTTTCAAACTGGTTTTATCATTTTGCCTTCTTACCAGCAATGTATGAGAGTTCTTTTCTCCATATCCTCACCAATACCTGGCACTGGCAGTCTTTTTGATGTCAGTCATTTTAGTGAATATGTAGTAGTTTGCATTTTTGTTTCCTAAAGATTCATGATCTTTTCATGTATTTACCATTCATATTTCTCCAGTGAGGTGTCTATTTGAATATTTTGCCCATTTACTATTGGGTCGCTTGGTTTTTCAGTATTGAGTTGTAAGAGTTCTTTACATATTCTGGATAGAAGTCCTTTATTAGCTATATGCTTTGCAAAGATTTTCTCCCTATGATCTGGCTTTTTCTAAATGGTGTCAAAGTTCTAAACTTTAATGAAGTCTAATTAACAACCTTTTTTTCTTCTTTTCTGGATTCTGTTTTTGGTATTGCATCTGATAAATCTTTTCCTAACCTCAAGTCACAAAGAAGTTGCTGTACTTTCTGCATGTAAGTGTTATTGGGAATAAGAGGACCTTCTTCCTATGGTTACTGTCAGGACTAAGCAAGATAATGTACATAAAGCATCTGACAAACACAGCGTTAAGATCCTTCCTCTGATTAGAACATCTGTACTTTTTTTAAGATGTTCTTTTTCCTTGAATTCAGGACAGGAAAAAACATAACCATTGCTTAACATTCCAGTCTTGTTGACCTTAGATTGAAAGCTCTGTAAGGCAAGAAACCGCTACTGGTCATACTAGACTACTGGAAATACTATAAAAACACTATACAGGCCAGGTGTGGTGGCTCATGCCTATAATCCCAGCACTTTGGGAGGCCAAATCACTTGAGGTCAGGAGTTCGAGACCAGCCTGGCCAAGACGGAGAAACCCCATCTCTACTAAAAATACAAAAAAAAAGAAGAAAAGAAAAAAATTAGGTGTGCATGGTGGCGCATGCCTATAATCCCAGCTAATAGTGAGGCTGAGGCAGGAGAATCGCTTGAACCCGGGAGGCAGAGGTTGCAGTGAGCCAAGATCATGCCATAGCACTCCAGCCTGAGTGACAGTGTGAGACTCTGTCTCAAAAAAAATAAAAATAAGAAATAATTTGAAAATGGGATGGTCATTTTAAATATGCAAGAAAATGTCTTTTCCCAAGTTAAACAATTTTAAATTTCTAGACTACAAATCTTTGGTTTTCCTTGTTGACCAAGCACTGTGCCTTGCACATACTAGGATTTCAAAAACTTAAATTGAAAAAAAAGATACCTTTCTGTTGAAGAATATTTCCGTACTTGCCCTTTTATAAATTCAATGGTAAAAAGTTGTGGATTTTCTGAGTCACAGACCAATGCAAATACCTAATGAAAAAAACAAAAAATAGCTTCAACAAAAAAATGTTTATGGTTTTAGAGTATTTCATTATAAAATGCATCGCTTAGCTTACAAAAGTCAGTATTTTAAGATGTGATTTGTTTACAATATAAAAGTTTAAAACTGCTTAGAAGTCTCAAATTTTCAGTTATTGAGTAACAAGTTCCATTCTTTATATATACTTGGAAAATAACTTTTGTAATAATCATTGTTCTATGATCAATTAATATAAATATGTTAAGAGTTAAATACAAATTCTGTCCATTTCATATGCTTTAGCCAAGAGTAAACATTAAAATAGAAAGAAAATTATCCTAATTTATCAATAGAAAGAAATCTCATTTAAGCTAACAATGCTGAAACTTACTTCTCCTAAAGGCTTCAATGTTGCAATATTATAGGTTGCTGGATCACGTTCTACTAAACATGTTTCTGTAAGTGCTAGAACTCTTTTTACAGGCTCCTTCAAAAAATAAAATTGAGACATATTAAAAAGTTATTTTTAAAAATGTCAAAATCAGATGAATAAATTTTCATTTTTAACATATGGGTCTTACCGAATGTCTAGGTGATATTTTTTGGACTACAAACTCTGCTAAAGATGTGATGGATTCATCAGTGCTGTATTTTCCAAAGCGAAGATTCAAATATTGCTCAAATTCTAAAGGCTCTTTCCTGATCCGCAATGAAATACCTATGTAGTTACCAGCATGGTCTATTGCACTTTTAATAATCTCTTCTCTTTGTTCTGATGCAAATAAATGCTGCACAAATTTAGAAATTTAAAAAGTCAGAGTTGAAACAACTGAAATGTGTCTATAGCTAATCAACTTATAGGAAAGGTATTAAAGTAGAAATTCTAGACAAAAAAGAGGTAGGTCTTAGAAGTAAATAAGCAGTTGTTTCAATGAAAAGACTATTACTAAGTTAAATTATAATAAAGTCTGGGATACAGAGCCTGGCAAGTAACTCATTGAATGGCAATTATCTCAAAATTTCTCAGGTTCTGGTTCTCATCACCTTACGCAAAACAGCACGCTGGTTCTTCCAAGAAGGGCCTCCAAGGAACCCCAGCCAAGCCACTGGGGGTGATGGGTACTGTGTGGGCAGGACTCTCAGTTTCAAACAAGGCAGCTCTGATTTAATCTATTTACATAGTGGGCTTCTTTGCAAGATGATGCTGAAGAATGTTTAAATGTTTACAAGTCATTGGCCTACTGATGTTACAGACCAACTTCCTGGGCTCTATTTACAAAGATAAGGAAACAGGCTTCAGGCTGAGTATCTGTCATTTGAAATGCTTGGGATCAGAAGTATTTCAGACTTCAGAGTTTTTCAGCATTTGGAATATTTTCATTACACTTACCAGTTGAGCATCTCAAATCTAAAAATCCCAAATTTGAAATGCCCCAGTAAGCATTTCCTTTAAGCATCATGTTGGCACTGAGAACGTTTCAGATTTTGGAACATTTTGAACTTCCAGATTTGGTATGCTCAACCTAAACTTCCATTTGGTGCCTAGAGGCCAGAAATGCTAAATGTCCTGTAAAGGGCAGAGTAGGTGTCCCACACAAGAAAGAATTGTCCTGCTCAGAATGTCAATAGCTCCCCTGCTGAGAAACACTGGATCACATCGTGTTTAAGAACCTGATCTTATTCCTAGCAACTTTTTATAGTCACCATAGATGCAAAAGGTACTAAAAGTTTGTTGAATAAATCTGGTATAGTACCATATTTATAGTGAATTGATTCATTTTAGCTAGTGTCTTACAGTGAGAAAGTGGATTAATTCAAATAAAAACTTCTTGCTGCCACCAAGTAATACAAAATGGTGGCAATAAAAAGAGTATCAAACAATTTCAATCCTTAATGTTTACCTTATTATTCCATTTTATGGCTTGGTTGAATTACTGTGATACAGTTATCCTATTAAGGCCTGACAGGCCATATTCTTGTAATCAGGTATGTTTACCAACAAGATGTTAAGCATTTCAAATTACCACTGACCAGGGAAGACAGTCTATGGATAGCACTAAGACAGCAGGCTTTGGGCTAGGAGAAGAGCCTTCATCTTTTGGGTCTAGCCTCAGAGGTAACACACGGAGGTTTACCTGTGTGTTCCTAGATGAGGGAAACTAGGATGGTACCCATCAAGTGGGGAAACAGTAAAATCTAAGAGGAAAAAGGCCTGTAACTCTGAAGAACAAACTATATTTTGTACATCAGATTATCTAGCCCCCATCACTGTTTATTTCCCTTTTGCTAACATCTACTCTTACATATGTAAAAGTTCTAGGCTTACTTTGGCTCGGCTACCAAGAGAAGGATATTTGATCTACAAAACACTAAATATTGAAGCAGCATTCCCAGAACACTAAGGTAGCTACAAATATTAAATTTTCCAGAGAAAGGAATTTTGCAATTAAGTTCAAATGAGTCTCTCCATTTGGAGACTTTCTCTACTGCACATCTTTGAGATAGAAAGGCAGGATATATCTTAAAAAAAAATAGTTACCTATACTTCAGCTTCTATTACTGATTAACGGGGTCTCAGCATCTTAAGTAGCTTCTATTACACCCCATAATTTACTTATATATAGTTCTGAATTTCAGAACAAAAACATGTAATGAATTCCAAATTAAGTTTCAACGAATACTCAGATTTCAGATTATAAACAGTTAGGCAAAGGATGAAAGGCTCACAAAAGTAAGCTATTTTAAATTACTTTTTCAATTTTTTTTTTCCTTTTTGTGCAGAGCAAGATCTCGCTATGTTGCCCAGGCAGGTCTCAAACTCCTGGGCTCAAGCTATCCCCCTACCTCTGCCTACCTAAGTGCTGGGATTATAGGTGTGAGCCGCCATGCAAGGCTTAAATTACTTTTTCAAAGAAAGCTTAGAAACTTTTTGGTAAGACAGTAATACCAATGAAAATAACAACTGTAGTCACTGTTTACGGTACTCAGCCATTCATTGTGTATAAAGCATTTTACATAAATTATCTCACCAGATCCTCACCCTCCTCCTTTTGGAAAGCAGCAAATTGGGATTCAAGCTCAGGTATCTTTGATACCAAAACCTGCACTCTTATACTTCTTCCCAGAGGACTCACGTGAAATTTCTAAATGAAGTATAAAAAGCTTTTGCTTTCCTTCAAATGGTCATGCCGCTTTTAAAGGGTTTTTTTTTTTTTTAAAAAAGTACTTACCAATCTACTAAATCCTCCATAAAGTATACAAAATCCTCCTTGATAATCTGAGAGATCTACAAATCCTTCAATATTTCTATAGTCATAGGAACAGAGTACTCTGTTGGTTGCTGGATTAATTTGGTCAAAGCCTCCAGGAGTTACTTCCAAAATTACGGGTTTTCTTGAGTCACTCCAGTGATGCTTATAGCAGTTATATCTCTAGAGACAGGAACAGTATTACTTTTAGGTTTGTAAAATAAAACTATATAAAATAAAATTTAATGTATCAGTCACTATTGAAACAACCAAAAATCTAATTGTCATCATAAATATTTAGAACTACTACCCAAATTGTTAAAAATATGATTAATGTTAGCCATTTGGAGGTGTTTAAGAATGTCTGCACTAATTGAAGACAGTATATTCCTTTTTAATTAGCAAAGGTTTTGGGCTACAATATTTTGTGAAGCTATTTTAAGCCACCCTATGTGAATTTATAAAAAGAAAAAAGGAAATCCTACATAGAAATGTATTCTGAAAGAGTTTTATTGGAAAAAAGATCCACTTTCTTTGAGGGATTCTTTTAATCCAAGTTCAATATTGAAAAGAGCTAAGTCACATTTCAGGGAAGTTGTAATATTTAATTCAAACAACCTGAATCAGCTCAGTATATTAATGTATATTTTATTTCCACATACCAAAAAAAAAAAGCTGAGGCCTACATTTGACCTTAGGCTTTTCTAACCACACAATTGGAAAGTTATTTGCAAGATTTTAAATCATAATAGCAGGTAAAATTCCATTTAGATAATATTCTTTCACAAATTAAAGTAGCTGAGTGTCAGAAATTATTAGAACAGTCAATATCCATTTGCTATCCAGTTTTAGTCTTTAAAAAGAAAAAACGTTTAATCAAGGCTGCTAAGCAAAATGATGCGATACGAAAGAAGAAAATAAATTTAAAATAAAAGAAAATTGAAGCAAAGAGAAAATAAGGATAACAAAGTTTCAGATGTGAAATGAGTATCCTCTCCCCCACTGAAACACCACAAAGTTTTCCCCCCATCAATATAAAGTGGGATACATGGTCATTTACCATTTTTAACGTAAAAATCAATTGGCTGCTCTACAGTACAACTATTTCTAATACTGAAATAACAAATTATCTTCTAGGTTTTCAGAAAAAGTGAGGCACTAAGTAATGAACACCTCCACTAATATCCCAACACTGAAGTCAGCAATGACCTTCACAGGACATCAAGTCTCCTCAACATTACTGATCTATGCATCACACACACATAGTTCCATAAAAGTAATTGTGCAGACAGACAAGGGGCCTGCATTAATCCAAGAATACAGAACCTTGATTCTGAACTAAAAGATCAATGCCACACCTCTCCTGCAGGAACAGGAGAAGAAGGTAGGGCACAAAAATTGTGAAGCTTTCCAAACTACACTTGTGTACATGCCTCAAGATCACTATATAGAATATTCTCCATTCCTCCCAGCTCATAAACAACTGCCATTAATGAGATGTGCTGATAGAAACATCATTATATCTCAGGATTGCACAGACCAACCAAAAAGGACTTCGAGAAACCCTGATTTAGAAGTATATCTAGGGCAAATGGAGGTCTTAGAGCCAAATTCAACTTAGGCAAGAAGAGTGCCGTTTAGCCAGCACAGCATTTGGTGTGGAATCTAAACTTGTTTTTAGGATGATATAGGTGTCACTTTGAGCCCCTTACTCCTGACGTAAAATTAGGTAAACTATCCTTTGGGCTATCCTCTAGAGGTACTGTTTCTACCACAAGATTTTGAAAAGTATGAAGTGGCGGAAGTTAACTGGTACAAAAGACAGCTTATATAAAATGTCTAAGTATGCTTTTGAAAGCAGTTGTTTCCCAAACAGATGACATACGTCACCTGCCAATATAGAATATTAAAATAAGCACACCAAGTTATGATTTATAAAAATCTGACCATGGCTCATCAGGAACAAGAAATAAGCAGCTCGCCGGTTGCCATTAAACTATTTTAAAAGGCTGCTGAGCAACCAGTCAATTGCCAGAGTTGAAATTAATGAGGTTTCTAGGATGCTAAAACAAGGAGCAGAATATTCATAGAAAGGATGAGGGCCTAAGACGGACAGGAGAATGGTGCTGCCCGCATATTAGAATTCAGTTCCTGCCTTTTGCCAAAAGCTAGGGTTCTGAACAGTGCTATAAATTTAAGCATTATTTTTCCCCATTATAAAAGTAATACCTGCTAATGGGAAGAAAGTTAATATTTCAAGAGAGTGAAAAAGCATACACGCCTATTCCTCTTTCCCAGAAGTCTCTGATTTAGTTTAAATGCTGCTGTTACATTACTGGAAAAGGCCTGGGAAAGTTAAGATGACTCTGATATGCTACCAGTTTCCTCCAAAGCTGTCAGTGCACCATGCCAAGCTTCAGTACGGGCCAGATCCAGTCCAAGAACATGAAAGAAGACAGTTTCAATATGCTCAAATCTTAAAACTTGAAAACTTCTGAAATAAGAAACTCCTACACGAAACAACGAATGCATGTTCCAACAAGCACTATCAGCAGTGTGACGCTCTCTAGTATTATTGTTTGGAATACTGAATAAGGACTACCTGAATGCTTATAGTGTTGCTTTTAAATGCTCCAAAGGTTTTTTTGCCTGATTTTTTTTCCCCATCTACCAGCATCAACATTCTTAAATCTAACTGTTCATATTTGAGTTTCCATTAAACTACATCATGTATCATATGGTATCAGGAGACATTAAATTTTGTTCCCGTTTTTTCCCTTTAGCTTTGCTACAAATGGAACACACAGATTATGAAATGATTTTTACAATAAAGGGCAACATTTGAACAAATAAAAATACATAATAAATGTTAAATATTTACCCTTCCTGTGATTTTTCCCTCTGAAAAATCGGTTCTAAATCTCTGAAAGAGAAAACATAACCACAGTTTATAACAGACTGGTAAGGAAGACTTGGCTCAGTCCCTTCTACTCAAAGCAAGTAAAATCCTGACTTGGTAACCTGGACACTAAAAACTGTTATTCAAGTTATAGTTTAAGAATATTCACTAAAAAGAGTATGAAACCTTATTGAAGATAAACATACGATGCTTTCTCTTGCACATGCAATTAAAAAAAACTAATAAACTCTCCAATATAAAAGATTTCCAGCCTGTTAGAGAAAAGTGAACGTTCCACAGTGTCAAGTTAAAGGTCAGTGAGAAAAAGTAATTATAGTGGGTATAGAGAACATTAATTTCTCTACTTATATGTAACTACTTCATTTTAAAAAGAGAAGAAATAAATTTCATTTATGAACACGGAATCTTCTTACTAATGCTTCTGTAAGAAGTTCTGTTCTGTGCTCTGTAGAAAATTTTAAAGTTTCTGACTTTTTTCCACTGCCTTTACGAAATGTGAGGTTGAACTCTGTTCCTTGTCCTTTTCCAACAGGGCTGATGCTGCAAATATCTCCATAAGGCCACTAAAAAAAAAAAAAAAGTTATTATGACTGGTGCTACTATAACACAGTAAAATGTAACGCTTATTTTTGTCACTTTAATTTCATAATCACTGATTAAATCAGCAAAATTTTACAAAATAGAGGTCTAGAAGTTGTGTCTTATAGTAATTCTATAAAGAAATTCTTTTAAAGGTTTTTAGTCAGAAAAATTCAATATGCATTCTTATTTTAATGATGACATTAATCCAAAGAAATTAAAATTAAAAAGTGACAAGAACTGGGAAGTGAAATTTTATGATTACTTATAAATTTATTAATAAGTTTGTGAAACATGCCTAATTTGGAATTAAAACAGGCCAGAATAATTTTGAATATGTTTTCTTATACATGTTCAGGTTACTCTTGCCTTTATACACACATAATCCTACTTCCCTGACAAGTATTTTATACCAACTGGACTCATGACTTACATATGTTTTTGTTACAGTAAAAAGTATAAGCCTTTAAAAATTATAGAGAACTAAACTACTAATCGTACATAAAGGAGGTGGCCACAACTAATAGTAACTTCAAGTTATACCCTTGAGAACCTAGAAATAAGCGTATTCTCCCCCTCCTCTTTATTATTTTGGATCCCCAAATCAGAGTATTACATAAGCACATCAATCTCTTTCAGATTTGACATTTCTATCTTAAAGTACTGATTTAAGGGAGGGTAATGGGTCACAGCCTGGCTTTTAAAATTCAAAGGGAGTTCATACAAACACCTAACAGCTTCTAACAGGATTACCTGATTTGTTACTTCTAAGGTATTGGGATTATATGTAGTAATCGCATGAGTTCCAACTGAAAAGACACGCTTATACCTACAAAAGGAAAACAAGTGCTTAAATTTAGTGTTAAGCAAAAAGATATTTTATAAGAAAATATATATATAACACAAAACATTTCAATAAATACACAGAAATGTGTTAGTTGATTAATAGTGACTAATGTAGCTTAGTTATATAATCTCACCTTTTTAAATGTTCTAAAATGTTATTTTTATAAAAACCCACCCACTCATTTTACTGTGAACTATTAACATATCTAAGTAGAAAAGTATGACTTATATGCAAGCAACCTTGTGTGTTGCTAGTATAAATTAAGTTGGGAAAGCATCAGCTGAGGATGCTGAAAGATTCTAAATGGGAAACTTTTATTTTAAAAAAAAGACACTACATACCAATGCTTTCAAAATACCCTTACAACAAAGCCATTCCGAAAGGAAGGAAAAGCTATGGCCTGGGGCAACTGGTCAGTCCATATCCTGGCACACAGCCATATCCTGGAATCTTAATAGTTTCTACTTAAGCAACTACCTATTACATCTCAGTGTTGCAATTTTATAGAAGTAGGAAGCCTATACCACAAACAAGCAGTTTTCACTTCTCACTTCATTTCCTTTCCTTCAAGTAACATATTTGAAGGAGAAAAAACATCTGGGTATCAGTAATCCTTCAGAAGAGAGAGGAATTCATAATCATAAAAGGAAATTGATTTAGAAAAATTTATTTAAAGCAAAATAGTTCTTTGGAAATAAAATATTAAAATGGATAAAACATTAGTATATATAAAACAAAATTTAGGAAAACAAATAATTCACACAACCATACAGATAAAAGTTTTTTAAAATGTTGTGTATACTTCTATGCTGACAAATTTGAAAATTAAGAATAAATCAACCTTTATATGGAAGAATTTAAGAAAGCTGCAAAGAATTACATCCTCCAAAAGCACCAGGCTCAAATGATTTCAAGGCAGAAGAAACCTAAGAGGACCAAGTAACTCCCATGCTTCTTAAATTGTTGCCGATAACTGAGTAAAGGCAGCTTCTCAATTCTTTCAATACTACTAAAATCTGAAAAGACAATACAATAAGAAAAAAACCCCACAAATCTATTTTCAAAGTTAATATTAGCAATACCAATCAAGTCGCATTTTAAAATAGTTATACACCGTGACCAACTATGTAAACACTTCAACATTAGAAAAATCTATTGGTTATATTTATTGAAATATCTATTTGTATTTTAATACGAGATTTTTAAATTTTTATATGGATATGTGGTAAAGATTTATAAAATCGATCATTTTTTTCTTGTCTATTTTTAAAATCAGTATAAAAATTACAAAGGAAATGATCAATTTTAGTAATCTTTACCATATATCCATATAAAAAAGTATTGCTATATTATAAACGCTTTTTTTCCTAATTCTACATGTCCAAAGTAGAGTGAGAAACTAAAGAATTACAGCACTTCCCTCTAACAAAAAAGCAGTCATTTGCTTCTTTTTATTTTTATTTTTTATTATACTTTAAGTTCTAGGGTACATGTGCATAACGTGCAGGTTTGTTACATATGTATACTGATGCCATGTTGGTGTGCTGCACCCATCAACTCGTCAGCACCCATCAATTCATCATTTATATCATGTATAACTCCCCAATGCAATCCCTCCTCCTCCCCCCTCCCCATGATAGGCCCCAGTGTGTGATGTTCTCCTTCCCGAGTCCAAGTGATCTCATTGTTCAGTTCCCACCTATGAGTGAGAACATGCAGTGTTTGGTTTTCTGTTCTTGTGATAGTTTGCTAAGAATGATGGTTTCCAGCTGCATCCATGTCCCTACAAAGGACGCAAACTCATCCTTTTTTATGGCTGCATAGTATTCCATGGTGTATATGTGCCACATTTTCTTAATCCAGTCTGTCACAGATGGACATTTGGGTTGATTCCAAGTCTTTGTTGTTGTGAATAGTGCCGCAATAAACATCCGTGTGCATGTGTCTTTGTAGTAGAATAATTTATAATCCTTTGGGTATATACCCAGTAGTGGGATGGCTGGGTCATATGGTACATCTAGTTCTAGATCCTTGAGGAATTGCCATACTGTTTTCCATAATGGTTGAACTAGTTTACAATCCCACCAACAGTGTAAAAGTGTTCCTATTTCTCCACATCCTCTCCAACACCTGTTGTTTCCTGACTTCTTAATGATTGCCATTCTAACTGGTGTGAGATGGTATCTCACTGTGGTTTTGATTTGCATTTCTCTGATGGCGAGTGATGATGAGCATTTTTTCATGTGTCTGTTGGCTGTATGAATGTCTTTTGAGAAATGTCTGTTCATATCCTTTGCCCACTTTTGGATGGGGTTGTTTGTTTTTTTCTTGTATATTTGTTTGAGTTCTTTGTAGATTCTGGATATTAGCCCTTTGTCAGATGAGTAGGTTGCAAAAATTTTCTCCCATTCTGTAGGTTGCCTGTTCACTCTGATGGTAGTTTCTTTTGCTGTGCAGAAGCTCTTTAGTTTAATTAGATCCCATGTGTCAATTTTGGCTTTTGCTGCCGTTGCTTTTGGTGTTTTAGACATGAAGTCCTTGCCCATGCCTATGTCCTGAATGGTACTACCTAGATTTTCTTCTAGGGTTTTTATGGTATTAGGTCTAACATTTAAGTCTCTAATCCATCTTGAGTTAATCTTCATATAGGGGTAAGGAAAGGATCCAGTTTCAGCTTTCTACTTATGGCTAGCCAATTTTCCCAGCACCATTTATTGAATAGGGAATCCTTTCCCCATTTCTTGTTTCTCTCAGGTTTGTCAAAGATCAGATGGCTGTAGATGTGTGGTATTATTTCTGAGGACTCTGTTCTGTTCCATTGGTCTATATCTCTGTTGTGGTACCAGTACCATGCTGTTTCGGTTACTGTAGCCTTGTAGTATAGTTTGAAGTCAGGTAGCGTGATGCCTCCAGCTTTGTCCTTTTGACTTAGGATTGTCTTGGCAATGCGGGCTGTTTTTTGGTTCCATATGAACTTTAAAGCCGTTTTTTCCAATTCTGTGAAGAAAGTCATTGGTAGCTTGATGGGGATGGCATTGAATCTATAAATAACCTTGGGCAGTATGGCCATTTTCACGATATTGATTCTTCCTATCCATGAGCATGCTATGTTCTTCCATTTGTTTGTGTCCTCTTTGATTTCACTGAGCAGTGGTTTGTAGTTCTCCTTGAAGAGGTCCTTTACATCCCTCGTAAGTTGGATTCCTAGGTATTTTATTCTCTTTGAAGCAATTGTGAATGGAAGTTCATTCATGATTTGGCTCTCTGCTTGTCTGTTACTGGTGTATAAGAATGCTTGTGATTTTTGCACATTAATTTTGTATCCTGAGACTTTGCTGAAGTTGCTTATCAGCTTAAGGAGATTTTGGGCTGAGACGATGGGGTTTTCTAAATATACAATCATGTCATCTGCAAACAGGGACAATTTGACTTCTTCTTTTCCTAACTGGATACCCTTGATTTCTTTCTCTTGCCTGATTGCCCTAGCCAGAACTTCCAACACTATGTTGAATAGGAGTGGTGAGAGGGGGCATCCCTGTCTTGTGCCAGTTTTCAAAGGGAATTTTTCCAGTTTTTGCCCATTCAGTATGATACTGGCTGTGGGTCTGTCATAAATAGCTCTTATTATTTTGAGGTACGTTCCATCAATACCGAATTTATTGAGCGTTTTTAGCATGAAGGGCTGTTGAATTTTGTCAAAAGCCTTTTCTGCATCTATTGAGATAATCATGTGGTTCTTGTCTTTGGTTCTGTTTACATGCTGGATTACGTTTATTGATTTGCGAATGTTGAACCAGCCTTGCATCCCAGGGATAAAGCCCACTTGATCATGGTGGATAAGCTTTTTGATGTGCTGCTGAATCCGGTTTGCCAGTATTTTATTGAGAATTTTTGCATCGATGTTCATCAGGGATATTGGTCTAAAATTCTCTTTTTTTGTTGTGTCTCTGCCAGGCTTTGGTATCCGGATGATGTTGGCCTCATAAAATGAGTTAGGGAGGATTCCCTCTTTTTCTATTGATTGAATAGTTTCAGAAGGAATGGTACCAGCTCCTCCTTGTACCTCTGGTAGAATTCAGCTGTGAATCCATCTGGTCCTGGACTTTTTTTGGTGGGTAGGCTATTAATTGTTGCCTCAATTTCAGAGCCTGCTATTGGTCTATTCAGGGATTCAACTTCTTCCTGGTTTAGTCTTAGGAGAGTGTAAGTGTCCAGGAAATTATCCATTTCTTCTAGATTTTCTAGTTGATTTGCGTAGAGGCGTTTATAGTATTCTCTGATGGTAGTTTGTATTTCTGTGGGGTCGGTGGTGGTATCCCCTTTATCATTTTTTATTGCGTCTATTTGATTCCTCTCTCTTTTCTTATTAGTCTTGCTAGCGGTCTGTCAATTTTGTTGATCTTTTCAAAAAACCAACTCCTTCTTTTTGAAGTGGAGTGAGGGTTAGGGGACTGGTGAAGTAAACAAGCTATCTAAAGAGCTTAAAACTTTCAAAACTTCAAAGCCTTTGTCAATTAATAGGAACTAAAACAAATAAGATTTTGCTCAATCTGACTTAAAAGCTGCACAATGAAATCAAATGTGTGGTAAGAGATGTGAATTCACAAACTATTTTTCAGAATCACCTTTAAAGTCAAACATGAAAATGCTTATAATCCTGAAATAAAACAACAGAATTTGTTTATTTTATTCTGGGAGCAAAAGGTGAAAGAATGCCTGAAATGTTCCAAATGTAACTGCTGGTGTCATGTACAGTCTTAGAGGATTGGCTAAGAAAATATCCTTTTCAATCTTACACCAATCTTCTCTACCACACCTAAGCCTCCTCTAATATCTTTCTCATATAATTCTGTCATCTAGATCATACTGTCAAAGTAACTTTGAGATGACAATATTTTAGACCTATATTGTCCAATAAGACAGTTTCTGATATGGCAAATTTCCACTGTCCAATAACGAAGCAGTTTCCAACCTTTTTGTCACCAGGGACCAGCTTTGTGGAAGACAATTTTTCCATGGACAGGGCAGGGAGATGGCTTCAGGATAAAAGTGTTCTACCTCAGATCGTCCGGCATGAGTTAGATTATCATAAGGAGCGCACAACCTAGATCCCTCTCATGTGCAGGAGGTGGAGCTCAGGCGGTAATGCTTGCTCGCTTCCCCACCGCCTACCTCCTGTTGTGGGGCCCAGGTCTTAAGAGGCCAAAAACCTGGGCTTGGGGGCCCCTGCAATAAGGTAGCAATGAGCCAGATACCTATTGAGCACTTGAAGTGTGGCTAAGGCAACTGAATTTTACATTTTATTTAAAGTTAAATACTTTAAATAGCCACATGTAGTTAGTGGCTACCATATTGAAGAGATCACATTCTGGATCCTTCAGCAAAAGGATCCTGGAGTTGTATACACACTAGATCCAGCAGAGTACTGTCATAACTAGTAAACTCACAGCTATCTTTCGGATAAACACTGAGCTCTAAAGCCATCCTAAGAAAGCTACAAAAAAAAAAAATCCTAAGAGAATTCCCTTCCCCTCTGCATTCCCTTCCGTAAGTACTCCCCATGCCACTCCTCTTTTAAGAGTGGCTATTGAACTTCCGCTTAAGGATGGGGCAATTATTTCTATGTCATTTAAGACATCTTTATAAGCACCCTGAACTTCCAAAGATTACCAAAAAAGCCTCCTTGGATAACAGATATAGAGATGAAAATCTCTAAAATGTCTCACATGTATGGAAAATTAGTCACAACATTTACAGCTAAAAGATTTTTATCAGCAGAGCGTGATGACTCACACCTGTAATCCCAGCACTTTGGGAGGCCGAGGCAGGAGGATCACTTGAGGTCAGGAATTTGAGACCAGCCTGGTCAACATGGGGAAAACTCGTCTCTACTAAAAATACAAAAATTAGCCAGGCGTGATGGTGGGTGCCTGTAATCCCAGCTACTCAAGAGGCTGAGGCAGGAGAATTGCTTGAACGGGGGAGGTGGAGGCTGCAGTGAGCCAAGATCATACCACTGCATTCCAGCCTGGGTGAGACTCCATCTCAAGAAAAATAAAAAATAGAAGATTTTTATCTTTTACTAAGCCAACAGTGTCCCAAGTCAAAGAACAGACAAAGAGTCCATGGATTCAGGGAGGCACAAGTCTTCATCTTTGAGGCTGACTCCTACCATAGTACCCAGCATTGACTACAGTATATACTCAATAAATGCTTAATAGCTAAATATAACAATCTATCCAAAAATGTCACTATGAACTATTAGCCTGCTCTTGCCTTTAAACTTTAAAGCAGGATGTCAGACAGCAAGTAATTTTACACCAATTTTTAAATTCATAGAACATCAGAAAAAGGTTAAGTTCATATTTTTATGACGAAAATATTCATTTTATTGGCTGAGAAAAATATTGCCATTTATAAATGACAATTTAATTTGCTGTTCTGAGTTTGCGATGAATTTATTGGCTAATTATTAAAAACCATACTAAAAATTAGAAAAATACAGCCATATAAAATGTAAAAAGACTGAAGTCAACAGAATATGAGACATTTATGACACATACCATATAATGTGAAAAAATATTACAGACCTTTGCCCCCCAATGAAAAATTAATATTCATTATTGGCTTTACCTACTGCACCTGTTTTCTTTTTATTCAGGGACTAAATTTACATCATTAAATGCCTACAAGAAGTAGGTATTTCTTAAGTTATCACAATTCACAGACTTATTGTAATACAATACGTTATTAAACATAATTTATGTTACCATTAGGTGTAATGTTATTTAGAATCAGGAAACAAATGCTGCTTAAAGAAATACAAGTGTTTGAGGCAATTGCTCTATCTATGGGGCATTTTACTTCCCCTGCAATTGGTGATAAAGAATAAGAAAAAAAAAAAAGTGCTAATGATAGTATTGGTGGAGATAAGATCGTCTGAACAGGAAGACCACTGAGGCAAAAGCTGGGGATGTAATCAAGCTTTGGATTTGATAAGGTGATGCTTATATTTTTTTAACAGATTAAATTTATATTAATTTATATTAAAACACTTCTAAATTGGATGGGCGCGGTGGCTCAAGCCTGTAATCCCAACACTTTGGGAGGCCGAGACGGGCGGATCACAAGGTCAGGAGATCGAGACCATCCTGGCTAACATGGTGAAACCCCGTCTCTACTAAAAAAAAAAAAAAATACAAAAACAAAAACAAACAAACAAAAAAACTAGCCGGGAGAGGTGGCGGGCGCCTGTAGTCCCAGCTACTCAGGAGGTTGAGGTAGGAGAATGGCGGGAACCCGGGAGGCGGAGCTTGCAGTGAGCTAAGATCCGGCTACTGCACTCCAGCCGGGGCGACAGAGCGAGACTCCGTCTCAAAAAAAAAAAAAAACTTCTAAAATATTTTAATTCCTGAAAATAAAAATGTTACAAGCATTCTTAAATTTTCTAGTACTTATGAATACTGCTTTCCTCTTTTAAATAATTTTTTTGGCCAGGTACAGTGGCTCACGCCTGTAATCTCAGCACATTGAGCGGCTGAGGCAGGAGGATGGCTTGAGCCCTGAGACCAGCCTGGACAAGATGGTAGACTCCATCTTGGGGAAAAGAAAAAAAAAACAAAAAACCAACAATTTTTTTATAACATGATTTTTTTTTTTTTACATATGGTATTTTATAGCTTTTTTTCTTTTTACATAAGGTATTTTATAACTTTTTTTTACATGCTTTCTTTAGGCAAAATAAAAAAAAAACAATGTGTTAGGTCAGATACTGTATTAGGTACTATAATGGATTAAATGGGTATCTGACACTGTGCTGGGTTCAACAATACGGCAGTAAATAAGAGTCCTTTAGTGATTTAGTTTCCTCCCAACATTTTATTAGTTATCTAATTCAGACTTCTGAAATAAACTTCAAAGTAATAAGAGCTAAGATTCTTGTCGTTGTCTGAAAGTTAATTTCTGACTCGAATATTTAACTAGCTTCTATCAATTAGGTATGTAAAATAGTGCCAACAGAGATACTACAAAAATACTGGTCACCATCATAACATCCATTATACTCTTCTGCAACGAAAATCCATGTAATGCAGTATTATAATAGAGAAAATTCAACATTTTTGTAAACTGAGAAAGTTTATGTTTACTATAAAATAGTCGTTCTCAATCAAATTCTTGACATCAGAAAATTCTTGTATACATGTATTACTTTTAAAGTTCAAGATCCTCAATCATCTTCAGTGGAGAATCTACGCAAACAGGCTTTAAAGAAGCCAAAGAGAGTATTCAAAGTTAGAAGAGAGCGTCTATGTTACAGACTCTAGACCTCATAACACACAGCAAAAACCTTTATAATACCGTAGGCAAGGTTGGCTAGTTATAATTGTTCACTACTGGCTGATGCAAGGGAACTAACAAACTTTCCCTGAAAGCAATTCTATTCATGTCCCAGTATTGTAGATATTGACAACTGTTCCCTAGAACTAAGCCAACATCTACTTCCCCACAAATTTCACCTGCTGGCCCAAGTTCTGTCTTTCAGCTGTACACAGAGCATACCTAATTCTTCTGCCAGTCAGACCTTCCATTTGAATTCTTTTTCCTAGGCTGAATATCCTAGTTCCCTTGGCCATTTAAAACAAGTTTTGGCCACCAATTTCTCGAAGCCTTTAGGATCCTAATGGAACCCAGGATTTTTCCTTTTATCATTAACAAGCTTGAGAATTCAGTAACTTGAACTAAAATTTTAGTCCATCTAATAATGAAATTAAGGATAACTAACCTACAACATTTCTTAGGAGATTAATGGTCAGCACTGGTAAAGGAGGCACTACACCTTAATGGTTAAGCACACCAACTCAAGCCACACTGCCTGGACTACTCACTAGCTGTGTTTTCTCTGATAACTTCCTTAACCTCTTTAAGCTTTGGTTTCCCTGACTGAAAGGTGTAGATAATACATACAGTCATGCATTGCTTAACTATGGGAATCGATTCTAAGAATGAGTCATTAGGTGACTTCATCATTATGTGACTATCACAGAGTTCTTCTCAAAATTCTGTACTTACTAGTTTTGTACTTACACAAACCTAGATGGTATAGCCTACTACACTCCTAGGCTACATGGTATAGCTTATTGCTCCCAGTGTACAACACGTTCCTGCACTGAACACTGTAAACAGCTGTAACACAATGGTAAATATCTGTGTATCTAAACATATGGGATCATCATAGATGCAGTCCATCATTGACTGAAATGTTATATAGTACATGACTGTATATCTACTTCATAATGTGAGAAAAGAAATAATCGATGTAAAGTACTTGGCACTTATGTGCCTGGCTAATGAGTGTAACAGTCAATAAATGTAAGCTATTCCTATAGCTATTATTTCACTAGTTGACTAACAGAGTAGGGAAACCCAAAACTCCAGTAGAATAACCGAACAAATTATAATTAGTATATTTATGTTTTAAAGTAGCCATAACTGCTTTTTTTTTTTTTTGTGAGATGGAATCTAGCTCTGTTGCCCAGGATGGAGTGTAGTTGCGTAATCTCAGCTCACTGCAACCTCTGCCTCCTGGGTTCAAGCGATTCTCCCACCTCAGCCTCCTGAGTAGCTGGGACTACACGCGTGTGCCACCACACCAGATAATTTTTGTGTTTTTAGTAGAGATGGGATTTCACAACGTTGGTCAGGCTGATTTTGAACCTTTGACCTCAAGTGATCCTCCAGCCTTGACCTCCCAAAGTGCTGGGATTACAGTCATGAGCCACTGCGCCTGGTCCATGACTGCTTTAGTGTATTCATATTCAAAACAAAGAACAAAATTAATGGGCAAACTGATCGTTCATCTGGTTGTATTGCCAGGACACTCTGTAGTGAAAACTTCACTTGAAACATCAGTTTCACCGAGGAGGGCTCATTCAGATAAAAAGTCGTACTCCTCAGAAAAGAAAAAGAAGAAATGGATAGGACATACTCTGCAAAATTGTTCTGAAAAAGCTTTCAGAACAAATAAAAGGGCAACCTATGAAATGTAGTATTTTAAGGCCTTAAAATCCATGATGCAATGTCCATCTTTTCCAGCTCAGATGGAGCCAGCTTTGAACACAACATTGTGTGTAAAACGTAAGATTCCGATAAAGGAGACGTGATCCAATGTGCAATTCTAGGTGAAAGATGTTCAAGTCCCAGGTTGCCTGATAATAGTCACAAAATATTAGACAAAGAAAACACAAAAGAATTAATGACAGCTCATCTGAAGTTTAAAGACTGGCAGGGTCAAGAGCAAGAAAAAAAAAAAAAAAAAACCTCAGGATTCCTGGAGGTTATGAGGATTGGTGGGGTGTGTAAATGCCAGGCAGCAAAAGAAAAAGGTATCTTTTCTCTTATAGAACTCCATTCCTACATATAAGAAAGGTATTAGAAATTCACCAGCTTCCCTTTCCCTCAGGACTTCTCTCAATTTCCTGTATCCAGTTATTACAGAGACTATGAATGTAGTGAGCTTGTTATTAAATTTCATAGACTTGATCATTACACATCCTAATGCATTGAGGTGAAAATCCTGTTTAGATACAAAAATGGTACTCTAAATTCAGAGCATTTGCTACAATTAATGTATGCAATATTAAGGTGATCCACAGGTAGATTTTACTTATAAATTTTTATCCAGAAAAAATTAAGAACCTGTACCTTGAATATCACTCTGAAGTTTTCCATAGTTAATCTGCACTTCTGCTTTAACTGAAACATCTGAACCTTCTTTCCTCTCTGAAATGGCTTACTTAGGTCAAAAAAGAAATTTTTCTCCTTCATAAAAGTGCCTTTTCCCCCCTGAATCTACTCTCCTTTTCTTGCTCCTCCCAGAATAAACATATAATTATGTGATGTCTATACAAGTTGGAAAAATGAAAAGTGTAGAAGAAGCTAATTTGCCAGCTAAGGCATCCACACCAATGATGAACAGACCCTAAATAAAGGCATTCAGCAGCTATCAACTGAGGTATAATGAAAACTACTACAAAGGTAACAGAAATGGGTCACACAAATATCTTCAAGGGGACTACCTGGAGAGGTTATCTTTACTTTTGTCATATGAAGAGAAGAAAAAATATTTATGCATCTTTACTTCCACAATCAATAACATCTTTCTGAAACGCTGGGTCTAGGTTAGCAACACAGAAATAGGCATGGAGGCTCTAAAAACTCAGGCCCTAAATCCCAAAAATCATATAAAAAATTTGTTGTACATAGACATGTTTCTAGACACAAGGTTCAATTAACTATTCTGAAACAACAGAAAATTTTTAATGTTGGCCATTTATTTTTTACATTAACACTGCTGAGGAGTACTTTAAACCTAGATTAGAATTGGCCGTATAAAATAGGTAAGTATAATAAAAAGTCTCAGTGCCATTTAATAATGTATATAACCCAATGAAATTATAACTATCACCATCTGGAAAATGTAAACTCTTTCAGAGAGAAGTTAAGATTCAAGGTGTATACACTGAAATCAACAGAACACTGTTGAAAGAAATTTTAAAAGATGTAAATAAGTGAAAACACCTATATGTTCATGAATCAGAAGACAATGCTGTTAAGATGGCAACACTCCACTAACGGATCTACAGATTCAATGTAATGGCTACCAAACTGTCAGCTGTCTTTTTTTTTTTTTTTTTTTTTTGAGACAGGGTCTCACTCTATCACCCAGGCTGGAGTACAATGGCATGATCTCTGTTCACCGCAGTCTCCACCTCCAGGGTACAACCCACCTCAGCTTCCCAAGTAGCTAGGACTAAAGGTGTGTGCCGCCACGCCCAGCTAATTTTTGTAATTTTTGGTAGACAGGATTTCATCATGTTGGTCAGGCTGGCCAGCTGTCTTTTTAAAAAAATTAACAACTGACTCTAAAATTCATTTGGAAATGCAAGAGACCAGGAATACCCAAAATAATACTGAAAAATAAAAAAAAATTCAGAGACTCATATTTCTAAGTTTCAAAACAGCACAAAGCTATAGTAATCAAGACAATATGGTACGGGCATAAGGTTAGGCATATAGGATCAACGGAACAGAATTATGAGTCCAGGAATTAATTCTTACAGTCACAGTAAATTGATTTTTGACAAGGGCGTTCAAACAATTCAAGTGGAAAGAACAGTTTTTTCAACAAATGATGCTGGCACAACTGGATATTCACATGCAAAGGAATGAATTTAGAACCCTACTTCACACCAAATACAAAAATTAATGCAATTAAAGTTATACAGCTCTTAGAAGAAAAGGAGAAGTAAATCTTCGTTAGCTTGAATTAGGTAATGGCTTTTTAGATTACCAAAAGCACAAATGGCAAAAGAAACAATTGATAAATTGATTTCATCAAAATTAAAAGCTTTGTGCTCCAAACAACACCATCAAGAAAGTAAAAAAACCTGAAGAATTGGAGAAAATATTTGCAAATCATATACAAGGAACTATTATTCAGAATATATAAAGAACTCTCACAATTCAGGAATAAGACAACCTAATTTAAAAGTGAATAAATGACTTGGCCAGGTGCAGTGGCTCACACCTGTAATCCCAGCACTTTGGGAGGCTGAGGCAGGTGGATTACTTGAGGTCAGGAGTTTGAGACCAGCCTGGTCAACATGGTGAAACCCTGTCTCTACTAAAAATACAAAAATTAGCCAGGCGTGGTGACATGTGCCTGTAATCCCAGCTACTCGGGAGACGGAGGCAGGAGAATTACTTGGACCCATGAGGTGGAGGCTGCAGTGAGCCGAAATCAGCGCTCTAGCCTGGGCAACAGAGTGAGACTATCTCAAAAAAAAAAAAAGTAAAATAAAAAAAATTTTTTTAAATTAAAGTGAATAAATGATTTCAATAGATATTTCATCAAAGAAGATACACAAATGAACTACAAATACAAGAAAAGACACTCAGCATCATGAGTCACTAGGGAAATGAAATCAAAACTACAATGAGACGCTACTTCATACTTGCACTAGGATGGCTAAAATAAAAAAGACAGTAAGTGTTGAAAAGGATGTGGAGCATTTGGGACTCACACATTGAAGGTGGAAATGTAAAATGCTGCAGCTACTTTGGAAAACAGTTTGGCTGTTCATCAAAAAGTTAAACAGAGTTACCACATAACCCACCAATTCCACTCTTAGGTATAAACACAGAACAACTGGAAATATGAAAACATTCACAGTGGCATTATTCATAATAGTAAAAAAGTAAGAACACTACAAATGTCCATCAGTTGATGAATGAATAAACAAAATATAGTATATCCATACAACAGATTATATGACATTAATGAAATGAAGTACTGACATGCTATAATATAGATGACCTTGAAAACATTATGCTTAATAGAAGAAGTCAAAAATATAGCATTTTATATCATTCTATTTACATAAAATGTTCCAAACAGACAAATCCAGAGACAGGAAGTAGATTAACGCCTGCCAAAAGAAGGGGAAAAAGGGAGTTAACTGCTGATTTATAACGCAGTCTTTAGAGGAAGTTTTTTGCAGGGAAGGCGAGGTGATGAAAGTGTTCTCAAAACAGTGACGACGGTTTACAACTCTATGAATACACTAAAATTCACTGAATTGTATACTTTAAAAGGGTGAATTTTACGGTATAGAAATTATGCCTTAAAGCTGTTATAAAAACAAAACAAAGTCTCAAGGCTAAAAGAATTTGCTAAGAGCACACAAACAGCTGGACTCCGAATTGTTACAAGGAGGAAATAAGAGGATTGTTAAGTCTTAGTCACAACTCTAACATTACCAAAAATTTTGATAATCACAGTTACTTACAAGCTCACACAGCAAAAAGCATTGCAGTAAGTTTGTTCTTTAGAATGTATCAGTATGTTATAACCATATTAAAAGCAGAAGTTGTATTATGATGACCAAAGTAATCTACCACTTGAGGAAAAAACAAGGATCATTTAAAGATATACTTTTCTAAGGTTGATTCAAAGAACTAAAATGACTCATACTACCCTGGATATGCCACTTTTCTCCCTAACTTCACTCATTGAAACTAACTAGGGGAAAAAAAAATTAGAGACAAGTATTCTACAAGAGTAACAATTATTCTAATTTAACAATTGAGCTATTAGACAATAAAATCAAATACTCAAATCTTCCAAAATTATAGGCAGTTTGCTAATGCAAACCAGAAATACTAGAGAGCTCATCCTAAGAAGTTACCACTCCAGTAACTAAAAAATGAAAACTTGAGAGAACACTTACTGGCTTTGTGCATGTGTCACATTTTACCTTGTGGCACGATTCAGAATAATGTGGTCAATGATTTGTAAAAGTGTGACACATTCATTTTACTCATTACTGATCAAAAGGACCAGAGACTAAACTTTTGTAATGGTCAACAGATGCCATTCACTGAATATTCAATATATTTAAGGCATAGTTTTAAAACTTTCATACATGCTATATCACTTCATTTAATCCTTACAAAAATCTGAAGAGTAGGAATTACCATCCATCTTACAGACAGGAAATAGAAGCACTTACATTTTGGTCTGACTAGGGAGCTACTAAAAAATGCCATCGCTCCCTCCCAAAGAAAAAAGATTAAATCCAATTTTTAAATTTCATTAAAGGCCTAAAAAATGGTTAGACTTCACCAGAACGGCCTATTTTCTCTGACAGTCAAACGGATATGAAAATGTTGGTTACAGACAGGTTAGTCTCTGGGTAACAAAAATGTAGGGTTAACACCTGACTACTACTACATAACCTCATCATTAATTGATAGCATACAAGAGGGTGGATAACTGGTTTATTTTCCTTTTAACTGTCACTTTTAATTCTTACCAAACTCCTTCCCAAGAAAGATACTGAAAACTGGAAATGTCAAAAGAGAAAAAGAATGTAGCGTTTACATTTAAAATCGCACGTTTTTCAGAAGAGGAGGGCTGTATAGCCTATTGAGTTATGCAGTATTAATCAAGATTATGAAACAGAGTAATGTTTAAAAAGTTTTATAGAAGCACAGAAAAATAAAACCAACAGGAATACTTACTTCCCCCTCCATGAATGTTTTGTTGTGTAGAAACATGCCAGATCCTTATTTTCCCTAATTATGTTCATTTTGTGCTCAAACCTGGAAGATAAAAATATGAGGGCACTTAATACATGTTATATATCTTTAACCTTCCCAAGATTCCCGTAAGAAAGGTAGTATGATCTCTCTGTCACTTTCACAGCCTGCTGTATATCCTTTACAAGACCATTAGGTTTTGTTTATTTATTTTTGAGACCGAGTCTCGCTCTGTTGCCCAGGCTGGAGTGCAGTGGTGCGATCTCGGCTCACTGCAAGCTCCGCCTCCTGGGTTCACGCCATTCTCCCGCCTGGGCCTCCCGAGTAGCTGGGACTACAGGCGGCCGCCACCACGCCCCACTAATTTTTTGTATTTTTAGTAGGGACGGGGTTTCACCGTAGCCAGGATGGTCTCGATCTCCTGACATCATGAACCGCCCGCCTCGGCCTCCCAAAGTGCTGGGATTACAGGCGTGAGCCACCGCGTCCGGCCAAGACCATAAGGTTTTTAAAGGCAAGGACTGGTGTATGCAACTCTTTTTCATAACCTTTAGCACCACATTGTGACTGTCCAACTCTCTCCTACACTGGACTGCGTTTGAGGACCAGAAACGACCCCTATCAACATCCCCAGTGTCTAGAATTTTTAAAATGCCAAACAAATAAAGCTTTAAGTCTGACATTGCCAAATAATGCCACGGCACACAATGGACACCTAAACACATTTTCCAAGTGTCAAAACAATTCCAAAAGGTTTTTGGTGAGCTACTAAGTGCTGGCCATTTTGCTGACACTACCACTTCAAAGGGTACCTGCTATAAATAAGGCAATTTAAAACTAATTTTCTCGTGGGCACAGTGGCTCATGCCTGTAACCCCAGCTATTCTGAGGCTGAGGTGGGAGGATCGCTTGAGACCAGGAGTTTGATACCAGCCTAGACAACATAGTGAGGCCTTAGCTCTCAAAAAATAAGTTAACAGGGCATGGTAGCATGTGCCTACACTCCTAGCTACTTTTCAGAAGAGAAGGGCTGAATAGCACGATTGAATAGTGTGGTATTATCTGAGGCTGAGGTGGGAGGATCACTTGAACCCAGGAGTGTGAGGCTATACCAAGCTATGATTTTGAGTGATAGAGTGAGATTGTATCTCTAAAAATAAAACAATTTTCTCATTATAAAAGTGATATATGTCCACAGTAAGAAATCTAAAATGTTCAGAAAGCAAATCATTTGTTCTTGCATCTGAAGATATAATTTTAGCCTTCCTTTTTATATTTAGAAAAATCCTTTTTTTAAACAAGATTGCCATTTGTACTGCTTAACTTGTTTTCAAAGAATGTTAACCTTTCCCCATGTAAATATTCTATAAGAAAATGATTTTTAAGGCTATATGGTATTCCATTTTATGAATATTCCAGAACAGTGCTACTCAAAGCATAGCTGCAAATGCTTTGTTTCCAAGCCACATCAAGTACAGAAATTGAGAATAAGTGTTTAGAAACTTCTACGGCGGTTTGATTAACGGACTCCTCTGGTTCAACAGGATATAGAACAGATCAAGACTGTTCAATCTGCGTGATGACTCACCAGTGGAATCAGCCTCCTAACAGTCACATGCAAAGAGACCACATTATGTACAACATTCACTGACTGTAACCCAGCATATAAAATCCACAATCCATTTATTTCACTTAAAAAAGGTAAACTTAGCTAATTTTACAGGATAAATTGTTAGAACTGGCTGCTAAAGACAGACTGATAGATTTTGAAAATACTGTATCACTTACTTCATTGTGAATAAAAGTTAAATATGGTTATTTCTTTTCTGACTTAGCTATCTCTCCCTTGCCTTGCTCGTTCAAAACGCACTGTAAAAAATATTGTAGAGACCGGGAGTGGTGGCTCACGCCTGTAATCGCAGCATTTTGGGAGGCCAAGGCGGGTGGATCACCTGAGGTTAGAAGTTCGAGACCAACCTGGCCAACATGGTGAAACCCCATCTCTACGAAAAATACAGAAAGACAGCCAGGCGTGGTGGCAGATGCCTGTAATCCCAGCTAACCGGGAGGCTGAGGCAGGGGAATCACTGGAACCCGGGAGGTGGAGATTGCAGTGAGCCGAGATTGCACCACTGCACTCCAGACTGGGTGAAAAAGCAAGACTCTGTCTCTAAACAAACAAACAAACAAAAATTGTAGAAAATACACGAAAGTGCTAATAATACAAACTGAATAGTTGGAATTGTTTATTTAAGCTTGCTTTATACCTTTTTATACTGTGAATACTAAGTCAGCAAGTATTTTTTACATGATTAGAAAAAACTTTTCAGGCAAAAACATTTTTATAATGGCTTGAGACATAATTCACACACCATAAATTCACTTTTATTAAAAGTGTACAATTTGGTGATTTTTAGTACATGTAGAGTTCTGCAACCATCACCACTATTTTCTGGAACACTTTCATCACCCCAATAAGAAACTGTTAGCAGTCACCCCCCATTATACCTCAACCTCAGCACCTAGCAGCCACTAATCTACTTTGACACCGTGGGTTTACCTATGCTAGTCCATACCACCAAATAATATTCTGGTGTATGGATATACCTATTTTATGCATTCATCAATTGACTGACACGGGCGTTGTTTCTACCTTTTGGCTATTATGAATAATACAACTATGAATAAGCATATACGAGTTTTTGTGTGAACATACATATGCATTTCTCTTAGGTATATACCTGAGTGGTAAAAACATTTTTTTAAAGATACCCTTATTTTGAAATTGCTTTCTTCATTCGTCCTACTTGTTTTTGTATTACCAATTATCAAGAGCCTTTGTACTCTACATAGAACACTCATCCCCTGGATATTTATATGGCTTATACCTCTATCTCCTTCAAATCTATGTTCAAATGTCATCTTTCCAATGACGCCGACCCTAACCATCTTGTTTTAAATTGTAACCACCCTCCTCCTCACTCTACACTTCTATTCCCTCTTACTCCTGTTTTTCCCCCATAGCACTTCTCACATTCGAATGTGCAATTTATTATTCACCTAATTCTACTGGAATATCCAGAAAGGCAGTTTTGTCTGTTCAGCTCATTATTGTTTCTACAGAGGCCACAAGAGTGCCTGATACAAAACAGGTGCTCAAAAATCAGTATCTGAGTGAAGGAATAAAATTCAGCAAATACATGGGCAATTCTGATATCTACCTCAAATCTGATGCTGTAACAGGGACTCCCAAATAGGGTTTTGTCAAACCTTCTGGTAAGGCATCAGCAATTCATGCTTTGAAAAATAACAAAAGGAAACACAGGTAACACCAAGTTTAAAGAAGCTTTTATTGTTACCACAAAGAAGAAATTTCTTACAGTCAACTAACGTCTTCCTACTAGTGAGTATAGAGACAGCTAAATATAGTCCTGACAGTTGGTGTGGTGTTTTGTTCGTCTTTCTGGATTTCATACCTGGGATGACAAAGGGACCCAACTAAGATTCATTAAATCCAGTAAGCATTATCCCTGCCTTCTGAATCTTTTGCAGTAAATGATATTGCTGAAAAGAAACCTGGGCAGTATCTCTGAAGACTCAACAAAAAGGGGAGATAGATAGATAGACAGACAGAGAGAGAGAGAGAGAGATAGGTGTACAGATATTTTTCCCCTATATATTATAACTGAAGAATGGAACAATGGAAGAGAAAGGCAGATAGAAAAGGTAAATGGCTGACACTGAAGAATGGGGTTTGTATTCCTAGTCTGTAACTTAAGATATTGGAAAAACTGACTCTGTACCAAGCGCCTATCTTGGGAAAACTGAGAAACAAGAAAATGTGTTGAGTGGAGACTAGTTGATAAAATTAAGGATCTAAAAGTTAAAATGAAAGGCAGAGAAAAATAAAGATTTTTAAATGACAACCATAAAAAACACAGGTCATGACCCAGAAGGAATAAAGATCCCTAATAAACTCACAGGGGGGAAAAAGAACAAAATCATCTCACAATAACAAAAGAAATGTAAGAACTTTTAAATAAAAAATTTTAAATAATTTTTTTAAAAAACACCTCAAGAATGACCTCATAGGTATCACTGATTTGGAGGTATATAACTCCAACAGACCTTTCGGGAGATGAATTAAACAACTTTACATCAAGAAGGCTTTTGAAGGTCTATAAACCGGGAGGTGATGAAAGCACCAGACTCCAGAGAGTCCTTAGATTGGGACAGATAAAAGGAGCGTGAGAAGATATAACACATTAAGATAAATGTAAACTACCAACGACCTGGACTATTAGAATAAATATTGTATTCCTAATGCAGATTAGAATGCTGACAGAAAACTAGTGTAGCAGGAAAGAAGTAGTACTTCAATTCTCTGGAAGTTCATATCATCAGTACAAGTTCCTGTGTCCAATATTTGCACACCTAATTTTCTGTCTCTAATATTTAAGAAAGCAACAAGTGATGTTTTACTCTGCATCCCATGAAAGGCTAGTAAAATGGGCTCTTTATGGAAGAAAACTGCTCCTCTATTTGAAAAGCTTGCCTTCAACTACGTTATATTTAAGTAGGGGTATATCTGAGAGCTAAGGGAGAGAAGAGATACCCCACTAAGTAGCCAAGTCAACCCCAGAAATAGTGGAATAATTCAATGCTATATTACCGTCTGCCTAACCTCAAAATGGAGATCAGGATAATGCTATTCCACTTTAAAACTCCATTAAAGACTGCCTTTAATAAAGTTGGGGAGGCAAGGTGACTCTTAACTGAAAATTTATGACATGTCCTGAAATTATTAAACAACTTGTGTTGAATACTCATCATGTTAGTCATCAGGCTATGCATTTACCATGCATTTATTTCCTTTTGTCCCCATAACAACACTTCAGTACAGGTATGACTCTCATTTCATTGACAAGAAAACTGATACATAAATTAAATCACTTTTCTAATGTAACACAGCTAGTAAGCGATTGGGCCAGACTTTGGACCAACCTGCTCAGTTTCCACATCCTAGGTTCTTAACCTAAATTTTAATACCTTCCCTCAATAAAAAAAAAAAAAAAAATTCACCCTGACCATGTAATTACAGATGTATCATTTGACAGCAAATTCCTGGAATAATTCAGAACTAGTTTCAGTTATTATCTTCATCTGGACAGATAACTGGACACTTGTTAGAAATAACTTTGAAATCTACAATTTTAAATAGTAAAACAAATTATCATATTCAACATAGGACAAAAGAAATAAAGTCTCCAAAGCTGAAATATTCTATCATCTATAAATAAACTTGCAAAATATTTCCATCTTTGTATAAGCTTAAAAAACATTTTTTGGCTGGGTGTGGTAGCTCACGCCTGTAATCCTGACACTTTGGGAGGCCTAGGTGGGCAGATTACAAGGTCAGGAGTTCGAAACCAGCCTGGCTAACATGGTGAAACCCATCTCTACTAAAAATACAAAAATTAGCCAGGCGTGGTGGAGAACGCCTGTAATCCCAGCTACTTGGGAGGCTGAGGCAGGAGAATTGTTTGAATCCAGGAGGCAGAGGTTGCAGTGAGCCGAGATGGCGCCATTGCATTCCAGCTGGGCTGACAGAGCAGGACTCCGTCTGGGGGGGTGGGGACATTTTTTAAACAAAGTGTTCAAAACAAACATACAATGACAAAAATTTGCTACCAATATATGATCTCAGGATACTCTTTAAAGAGAGTTCAATTATTCTAACCAACATCGAGCTTTTAAAATAACCAGATTGGCCAGGCACAGTGGCTCATGCCTGTAATCCTGCACTTTGGGAGGCCACAGTGGGAGGATCACTTGAGTCCAGGAGTTTGAGACCAGCCTGGGCAACATGGCAAGACCCCCATCTCTATTTAAATATAGATTTTATATGAACAAAAAGATAACCAGATAAATGAGATCTGAGGCTGAGATCTATTTCCCAGCAGTGTAATATTAGCCTATCCACATTTTCAGGTAAATCTATTTTACATTCTTAGTAAAATTTTAACTACTCTTTGATAAAGTCATTTCATCCAATGAATGGCAAGTGGTCTGGAAACTGCATTAACTCTTTTAGACCAGGAAGATACTTTTAGACACACAGACAACTCACTAATGAGGGCAATGGCAATGCATAAAGATCAGAAATACGTACCAACTATGTATCATTCAAAGTGAGAGGTAGAATAATTTCAAGATAATGACTGGCAAATGAGTGAAGACAAGTCTAGAGGTCCTCCAAGTACAGCAGTCAAGTATCATTCAATCTGGGAAGACCCTGGAATACCTCCCTAGGGCACTGATTACAGAGCTGCCATTCTACATGCTATACTTTAACGAGGGACTGACACAAGCTACATTAACATTCCATTAAAGTGATTTTAATAATTTATTTATTTATTTTTTTTTTTTGAGGCGGAGTCTCGCTCTGTCGCCCGGACTGGTGTGCAGTGGCCAGATCTCAGCTCACTGCAAGCTCCGCCTCCCGGGTTTACGCCATTCTCCTGCCTCAGCCTCCCGAGTAGCTGGGACTACAGGCGCCCACCACCTCGCCCGGCTAGTTTTTGTATTTTTAGTAGAGACGGGGTTTCACTGTGTTAGCCAGGATGGTCTCGATCTCCTGACCTCGTGATCCGCCCGTCTCGGCCTCCCAAAGTGCTGGGATTATAGGCTTGAGCCACTGCGCCCGGCCTAATTATTTATTTATTACCAAGGTAAGGCTGGAGAATTTTTATAATTGCCATTTACTGGCTGTGTAACTTTGAACAAAAGTCTCTGAACTTATCTGATTTACAGTACATCTATAAAATAGGAATAATAACTGTCCCGAAGGGCTATGGTGAGGACTAAATGAGATAACCCAAAAAAAGAAGTTATTTTGAGTATTTCTATATCTTATTTTCAAGAACTTATCAGCTCTTGTACCTAATATGGCATTTTGGGGGGAAATTCTATTAAATAACTCGATTTTCTCTCAATCTTTTATTAATTTCCATCCTTCTAGTATGCAATATATATCACCTAGAATTTCCACCTTCAAAAGTACAGTGTTCTATTGATTTAATCAGCATTCAGTTTTACTTAACCATTCGAAATTAACTATAACAATATATATTTCTTAATGATGTACATGAGGGTGGCATTTATTATTGTTACTGTCATTATTATTTATTGCTACAAGTTATGTTTCCCATAAAATGTTTTTAAAAAGAAAAAAATATTGCTGGGTGCACTGGCTCACGCCTGTAGTCCCAGCACTTTGGCAGGCCAATACAGGCAGATCGCTTGAGTCTCGGAGTTCAAGACCAGCCTGGGCAACGTAGCAAAACCCTGTCTCCACTAAAAATACAAAAAATTAGCTGGGTGTCATGGCACACGCCTGTAGTCCCAGCTACTTGGGGGGCTGCACTCCAAACTGGGTAACAGAGTGAGACCTTGTCTCAAAAAAAAAAAAAAAAATATATATATATATATACACACACACACACACACACACAAACACACACATACATATATACACACACGTATATATGTATGAAGACCAAGATAATCAGGATAGATGAAATTTTTAAAAATCATCTTGTCAACTATAACCCAACACTTAAGCTTCTCTTTATTTCAACTTTACTCCTACAAAATACTATTATAAGTCAATCTTATTTAGTACATTTTTAATATTCCCCACTTAGGTATTTGAAATTTCAACTGTTAGAATTGTTTCCTTACATGTATCCAACCTAGTATTTTTAAATTTATGTTTGATGGCTACAAATTAACTATGGCTTGAGAAACTTTCAAGAAAAAAGTCATAAATTTAATCTCCAGTCAATATTTCCTCTGTACATTTAATAAGCTCTAAAAGTGATTCAAACAAATCATCACTTACAGGCAAAAACTTTTAAGCAACCATTAATTTCCAATATTTATGATGAAAAAAAATCTGTAGAATTTCTAGTATCAGAAGCTGAAGTATCAAGCAGGTAATATCAGTTAAGTCATGTATAAGCACATGCTATAAACAACCATAAACTGTCCAACTAAAAAATGTAAACAGTTAAATGGGATCTTGAATGAGATTTTGGTAGCAGCTGTATCATTAGCATTTGCCATTCTGCCAGTTGTTTAGAGACTATTCGAAATAGCAAGAATTTATCTGCTCAAACTAACGTCACTTAAATTTCATCTCCTTCATTCCTGCAATTGTGTTCCATGTTTCAAGTTCTCAAAGACCCATAATTCTTTCTGATGAGGAAAAATCAAATTGATATGCCTTTTGTAATTAAATTACATTGAAAGCATCTCCAATTTTTGCAAGTAAGCTTCACTTGTTTTCATGCTATATCCTAATATTATACCACCAAAGAAACTTCTGTTTTTTTTACAGAACTGTCCTATGGGTTAAAAAGTCAAATTCAGGGCAACACAGGCACTTTGGCTAGACTTACCTCTCTCAATGAATACTACTGTGTCATGCTTTCGAACAACACAATATTCTTGCATTCTCTAATGTATTACTGGCAGTAATACTGGCAGACTATTTAAGATCATTTATGGTTAAAATGAGAATGATCTTTTAGAAGATACATAATTTTGACAGAAAACCACAGGGCTTGGGAGTCCAGTGAGCAGAAGCCTACATCAAATTGACACTAAGAACAAAAGCAGGATGAAGGGACTCAACACCACAGACACTCAAGCAGATTATGGTCAAGCTATAAGTAAAAGAATTTACACACAGCAAAATTAAGTATATACACATGGCTTGTGTTAAGCAAAAACGCAAACGGAACACTCATTTAACTAGGGATGAATAAATACACTTAGAAAAAATACACTAGTGAAAGAAGGAATTGGCATTGATCAAGGCTAGTCACCTGTTTAAAGCATGTATTTAGCATGATCAACTGGAAGTAACACAAATATGACACAAATATGACAACTTGCAGAGAACAGGTAAGCTATCAATTTTCCCATTTTGAGTCTGAAAATGCAAGAACAGAACTTACTTTCATCATTAGCTCTGCCCTCAAGTAATTAATTAAAAATGTGAATTTGTCTTGAAGTGCATAAAAAATAAGATGGATTGAGGGAAAGATGGACAGATCTATGATAAAGCAAGTACAGTAAAATGTTAACGTAAAAACCTTGGAGGTGGGCATGTGGGTATCTAATGTAAAGTTCTTTCAACCCAGCTGTAGGTGAAAATGTTTACAATATGTTGTGTGAAAATTGTGGAGTTTGCCTTTTGTGATCAAACTCTCCTACAATAGAAACAATGCTACATTCCAAAACCACACTTAAAATGTAGTAGACATTCACATCATAGGAACTAATTTATGAACCTAATACTTCCTACAGCTGTATCTTACCAAAAAGGGAGGGGCAGTAAGGAGAACCATGGAAAGACTAACCCTTTAAAAAATAATCAATGAGTGTAATAACTAATCAGAGAGTACTTTATATTGGCTTCTTGAGGATCTAGTTTTGTTTGAAACTGGATTCAAAATCTGAGTAAATCATAGCACTAGATTAGTTTGGTTTCAAACAAATGGCAAAAAACATAAAAGGCTAACAGAATGTTAATTTTTACCCACATTAAATAGCTACCACTAAACTGTTTAGATAGAACGTGCTGTAGATGGGGGAAACTGCCATATGAACTTTAACCCTTTTTAAATTTTAGCTTCATTTTAACATGTGACTCAAGTACAGGCAAAAGCATTTTCTTCTAAATGAACAACAAATCAATATGTGTAATATGTATGATACCAACAGGAATCTTAAACCATAAATCTATCACAAATTAAGATTTTAGCAGCTACCATCTTAGCCTTCCTTAACTTACTGAAGAACCCGATACCTCCAAAGATAGATGTTGTTAAAGAATAAGAAAGCCAGTGGTAATATCAAATTTCATCTGATAATCATATCTTCAAATAATTGCCCAGATATTTTAAAGTGAAGTGTTTGCACTGTCTGCCACATCAAAATCAACTTTTAACTAGTTTCACTACCATTAGATAGCTGAAATAATCTGAGATCTCCCCCATTCTTTTTAAAAACTTGATTCAATTACAATCTGGGTATATATTCATGAAATACAGGACAGGAAAAATTCAAAAGCAACCCCTAAGTCTGAAGAAACACTTAATGGGAGGAGGGGACAAGCATACATACCATAGCAGTTAATTTTGTTGACCTCTTCTACTCAACAACATAAGTTAAGTATTGAAAAAGAGACTTATCTCTTCTATTTCTATCCCATGTATGCTCATTTCACCTGAGAGGAATAATTTGTATTTCTGACAAAACAGAACTTTATCTGTTGTTTAAAAAAAAGTTAAATGTTCTGTGAAAGATGTATTACTATGACCCTTCCCTTTCCAAAGCTTAAAAAATGCCTTACAATACTCACCTGAAACCTTTTTTCCAGAAACATGTTCACTTAAGCAATGCTTTGAAATCATTGCTATTGATCATTTACCTGTTTTTAGTTTATACACATTATTGTAACTTTCTAGACCTAATTTCTATTTCGTTTTATCTTTGAAGCATAACCTGGCTTATGTAAGAACAAAGTATACTATTTCTATAAGCTCTTCAGCTTATCAACAGGCATTTAATAATAATCATGCTCTACTATGGTAAACAGGCCCTAAAATGGGCAAAATAAATTTTTAGCAGCCATATTTTAACTTGTTGCTGTTTTTCCTATCATTACATTAAATGCATAATGTGGGACTAAATTTCCTAAGCTTTTAACAAATACAACTTGAAGACAGTTTTACAGAAAGCATCCTGAAAACCCAAACACTGTTCTCTTTATACTATTAAAAGACCAAAGTTTAATTTGCAACATTTTCCCCTTCACTCAATACAAAATAGCAATAACATACATTTCTAGCTCAGTTTTGAAATATCCCTATTACTCCTACCTCTTCTGTAGTGCTTTACAGTTTACAGAACACTACCAAATTATCTTAAAAAAGCAAAGTTTCACTTTTAAAATTAAGCCCATTAGCTCTAAGGTTTGGGGGGAAAATGGCTTATCTGCTCTAAGATTTGATAAACATTCAAAATACATTATGTAGCTTGACTAGAAGTTTGAGGAGAGAAACCCCATAGCCTTAGATGACTAAGGAATACAGTAAAAGTCAGAACACCATATATAAGCATTTAAATGTATTATAGAATACATGAAATATTAGAGAACGTCTCCTCCATTCATAACCTTATCAATCCTTCCATTAAGTTGTAGCAACTAGAGCTGGCAAAAATCAAAGCATCGAAATAATTTTTTAAGGGATAGGGTATTCCTTTGTCACCCAGGCTGAAGTGCAGCAGCACAATCATAGCTCCCTGTAATCTCGAACTCCTGGGTTCAAGCAGTCCTCCAGCCTCAGCCTCCCGAGCACACGTCACCAAACCCAGCTAGTTATTTTTTGATGAGACAGGGTTGCTCAGGCTAGGTTTGAACTCCTGGCCTCAAGTGATCCTCCCGCCTCAGCCTTCCAAGTGCTGGGATTACAGGTATGATTATTGTGCACGCAGCTAAAATAATTATTTTGGATTGCTTTAGGGGTTTCATTTTCTATCTGATAATCAAAATATCAAACTCTTACTAATCAATTGCAAAGAGATATCACCACTGGGCATGTGCTAAATATGTGAATAGGCAGTGTTCTTCTAAGGGCAACTTGAGTGCTTAAACTGTAAAATTCCACTGACTTTAAAGCACACTCTTCTTCACAAGTAGTCCATAAAAGTACAAGTAAAACTCACATACATAGACTGTTGAATAAAGAGCATCTGAAAAGAATTACTAGCAAGTTATATGGTTTTATTGACTGAACCACACCTAAATGTACCTTTGCACAGGTAACTAACTTAAATTAGCAAAGATGATCATAACCATATTGGCTTAAGCTATTTCTTACAAAGAAATCTAACTCATTACTCTCAAAGGAGTTCCTATGATTAAGAATCACTGCACATAACAAGAAGTGTTATAAGTTGGCATGTGCTGAGCATGTGAACACTGCTGAAACAGAAATAATATGTTGAAAACCACTGATTAAATTTTGAACTAAAGTAGTGGTTGGGGTAGGATGCCATCCCATCTGAGGCACTATGACTGGAGCACTACTAGCATTTAGTGGATAAGACTAGATACTCGACATATATTACAGTTCCAAAGATAAGTACTGTCTGCACCATAAGACTTTCAAGTGTCCAAGTGAGCCAGGTGTGGTAGCACACACCTGTAATCCCAGCACTCTGAGAGGCTGAGGTGTGAGGATTGCTTGAGCTCAGGAGTTCCAAGACCAGCCTGGGCAACACAGTGAGACCTCGTCTCTACTAAAAATTAAAAAGAAAATTAGCTGCGCATGGCGTGCCTATGGCTCGAGATACTAAGGAGGGCTAAGGTGAGAGGATCGCTTGAGCCCAGGAAATTGAGGCTACAGTGAGCTATGACCGTGTCACTGCGCTCCAGCCTGGGCAAAAGAATGAGGTCTCAAAAAAAAAAAAAAAAAAAAAAAGAAACGAAAGTCCAAAAGTCCAAATGGTTAGTCATGTAGGCAAAAACCTATTTATAATGAATGAAACCCAGAATCTAATTCTGTTTTATATATAACTCACCAAGTACATTTTGCAGGGTTTAATATACAGAGATTTTTTCAGGAATGTAATTACAATGTAAATTAAGAGATTATACTTTATTAAACCTGTTCTTTTCTGACAATGCTAATAATCCCAACTGTGTTATCTGAGTCACCAATGTGACAAATCTGTAGCCATCAACATTTGTCAAAACTCAAAATGGGCTGGGCATGGTAGCTCACGCTTGTAATCCCAGCACTTTGGGAGGCCTGGGCAGGCAGCTCACTTGAGGTCAGGAGTTCAAGACCACCCTGACAACATGGTGAAACCCTGTCTCTACTAAAAATACACACATTAAAAAAACACCCAAAAAAACCATCCGGGTGTGGTGGCAAGCACTTGTAGTCCCAGCCACTCAGGCTGAGGCAGGAGAATCGCTTGAACCCAGGAGACAGAGGTTGCAGTGAGCCGAGATGGTGCCACCGCACTCCAGCCTGGGTGACAGAGTGAGATTGTCTCAAAAAAAAAAAAAAAAAAAAATCTCAAAATGATTCCATGTAAAGGTACAAGCTTCTGACACGTCCTTTGTGTATTTTGGTATAATTATACTTAACTATTTACATACTGAAATGCATATAATCAATTCTGCTATAATGCTTTTCTGATCATGTGAATTTAATAGGATTAGTGTATTACTGAACAATTTGAGCATGATGCAAATTTCCCATTTGCTTATAGTGATTCTTGTCCCAACACTAAGTGAACGCAGAAAATTGTACCCAACTGAACTGAGCCATGTAGGAATTCACAAAATACACATACACACACTTCAGGTGGTCAATGAACCACATACATTCACATATGTTACTAATTTTCCACTCCATCTTATAACTTTTTTCCTTCTACTACTTCACAGTAATTCACAAACTGCAACTCCATCCAATGCTCACTGCCTCAAGCAAACTTTTTCAAGGCAAAATGCCATAATTATAGTATTTAACTTTTACAAAACAGTACTCTTGTTTTTAAGATCCTATCTTTTTAAAAAATGTATCATGACTTCTCTTGGGAGTTTTTGCTTTTTCATGGGTCTCATAATTTTTAGTTAAAAGCTGGACATGTTGGGTAGGAGAGTAGAGATTGAGGTAATTTTTATGACTAGAAATGAGCACGCCTGCTCTTTGTGAGGCCTTTGGTGAAGGGTGTTAATCCAGTTAGGAGTTGGACTTAGTTTATGATCTGTTATTGCCATAGTTATCCTCAGTGTATTACAGACTTCACGCATCTGCAGAACAGTTTGTGTCTCTGGTGGGCAATGGTTACTAGAGCAATGCCTGTTTGATTCTTTGTGTTGTGCGCCTTTGCATAATCTTGTTTCTTTCCTAGTAGTATTTTGTGGTTACTAGTTATTGAAAGCTTCTTAGCTTGGTGGCAGGGGGTGGGGTTGGGGGATACAGTCTGATGTGATGTTCTGATTAAGGTTCAGGCTAAGTCAAACACTGTGTTCCTGAATCTCAGGAGGGTAGCATTCTTGGTTCTGCTGACCACCCCCGGCCCCAGTTTTGGGCTCAGGGCCCCTCTTCCAGGCGTAAGATTCTCTCCCACTTGTCTACACCCTGAATGTTCACCAATGGGGCCAACAGAGATGCCCTTCTCCTCAGATTAAAGCTTTTTTTCACAGAAGAGGCAGAGAGGGGAAGAATCACAGCAGTTTCTTGACCCTCTTAAAAAGTTCTGTTGCTGTTCCCCTCCCTCTCAAACTGCACAACAGACACACCCAGGGTTCTTTCCAATCTTTTCTAGTAGACCCAGGGAGGTTTGTGGATAAGTTTGCAAGATTATGCATTCAAGCCTTCATCATGCTTTTTGTCCAGTTGTGTCTGAAGGCAAATAGAAATTGACATCTACTCTCTGTAAGCATTGTCTCTCAAATTTTCAGCCAGTGGTTTTGCTCTGTGGACTCAGCTCTTTATTTTATTTTATTTTTTTTTTTGAGACGGAGTCTCGCTCTGTCGCCCAGGCTGGAGTGCAGTGGCTGGATCTCAGCTCACTGCAAGCTCCGCCTCCCGGGTTTATGCCATTCTCTCGCCTCAGCCTCCCGAGTAGCTGGGACTACAGGCGCCCGCCACATCGCCCGGCTAATTTTTTGTATTTTTTTAGTAGAGACGGGGTTTCACCGTGTTAGCCAGGATGGTCTCGATCTCCTGACCTCGTGATCCACCCGTCTCGGCCTCCCAAAGTGCTGGGATTACAGGCTTGAGCCACCGCGCCCGGCCAGCTCTTTAACAGATTTCAATAAAGTCATGAATTTGTAGTGTAGGTCTTTTTTTGTTGCAGAAGTGAGAGCAAAGCTTTTTTTTTTTTTGTCTCAGGGCCAAAGCCAGAGGTGGTTACACTACTTATAAACTAAAGGTAGCAAAGAAGGTGTTACTAATTATTTTGTATAAAAAGGGAGATTTTATTGGGTCTAATAAAGTTGAGAAACACTGACTCAAGGAACTCTTTCAAATATTAGTAACTCCCCTTTACTACCAAACATTACAGTGAACATTTAGGCCAAAACCTATTTGTAGCAACCAAATTTGTGCTGCAGTTTATCTGCACAGTCTTGTTTCAATTTACTAATTCAAAGTACCTCAATCAGAAGCAGGGGAAAGGTATGTGTAGCAGAAACCTCATTCACCTGTGTAAATAGAACTGGTCGAGGAATGAGGCCAAATTAGTTAAAACACATCTTTTCAATTTCAACCCTAATTTAGTAACTATTGAGAACCAGACTCCACTATCAACCTTTTAACAACTTTAATAAAGCCAGTATTGTTACAGTCCACCTGGGCAAGGCAACATCTTCTATTTATTTGTGGATAAAGTTAAATTACTCCAAATAATTCATTCATTTATTGATACTATTTTATCTTTTAGCTTAAGTATTTTGTTTACAACTAAGCTTGTTAACAATATATGACATTAATATATTTTAGGCTATTTATTACTACCACTTTAGAAAAAGAGGAATATTCATTGCCCTTAGTGGAATACAAACGCTGAATTTTCCATGAACTGAACTCTAAGGTTCTTTACATTCTTATTTCTTAATAATCCTCTGACTCCTCTTTTCCTCCTTTAATATGTTCTACTTCCTGTTTTCAAACAAGGAGTATAATGTAATAATTTCTACATAAGGACGTGTGTTGCCTGAATGCATTGTGATATTAATAGCACAAGCCAAGTTTGAGATATAGTAGCTTAAAAAGCGTTTCACATCACACAAAATGTGAACAAGGTTTTACGTTATATGATAAATAAGTCAATACAGCATTTTCCAAAAAACAAAGAATTGTGTTCAGGATACCGAATTTCTGACAAGTGGTTTCTATAAATTTTTTTAAGGCAAATTCTGTTTCATACTCCCATAAACTCAGAGTACCGGTAATATATTACAAAACCTGACCACTGTGAGTAGTTTTCCCCGCAGGCAGTACTTTCAAACCTAGAAATATATCAAGTCCATAAACTAAGAAAATATAGTAAGAAAGAATTACTGGGGGCAGGTCCTGAACTTCTACTTTTTCCCTGAGACACTATATTACAAAAAGCTCAACATAACTGTACACTATAAAGCCCTTCATAGAGGACGCAACAGCATCCCTTTTGAGGGAAACCAGAATAAAGTAAAAGGGAAAAGCAGAGAGAAAACGAGAAATAATTACTTTGGTGGACCACCGCCACATTAGGGTGAAATCTTTACTTTTTTCCCCCTCTAGGAACGGACACAGGAAACAATCTCAAGACAAAAGTGGTTAACGGAACACTCTACAAACGGAGAAAATTTAAGGGAAGGCACTCTTAAGCATAGTTAAGTATCAAATAAGCGATGAACAGCCACTTCACTGAGCCTCTAAGTCCTACTTCACCCACTCCAAAGGCCACATTCAAAGGTAAAATCACAGCAGCGGAGGAAAGGCCAAGTGAATAAGCTGCCTTGCAGGAAGGAAAAGGCTTGGGGGAGAAAATGATTTTGGAAAAAGTACTGGAGGAGAGACGACGCGGATGCTCATTTCCTAACAAAACGAAACAAAGCAAAGAAAGTCAGTCTGCAGGAATTGTGCGGAAGGAGGGTCGCTGACCCAAGGAAACAAGAGTTGCCAGCATCCAGCAGGAAGGGTGCTCAGCCTAGGAGACTGGAAGGGAATCCCGAGGGCGGGGCCCACAAGGGAATGAAGAGCGTGTGGGGTAAAGATCTGTTAAGGCGAGTGGAGGAGCGTACTAGGTAAAAAACAAGAAAACCAGGCAAAAAGAGGGGTGGGGCTGGACAGGGCAGCGCCCTAAGCTAATGTCACTCAAAGCCGGGGGATGGGGGGGGTCCAACGGAAGGAACCAGACCAGCAGCCTGGGGGAAGGGTAAGCTGTTAGCAGCTGCAGGCTGCGGCAGCCAAGACCACCCGGTTTTCCCTGCCCTGAGCCTCACAAAGTCCCCACGGCGTGGGGAGGGAGTAAGGCAGAGCCCCCGAGTCCAGTGTCCGGAGTTGGCTTTACCTTCGCGGGAGGCTGGAGAGGCTCCAGCTCTAGCTCCTCCCGCCGCCGGCTCAGCTTCCAGAGTGGGATGAGGCGCCCTCCGGCCTCCTCACCCTCACCACTTCCCCTTTCCCCCGCCGGGGCCCTGTAGCTCCGCTGCCGCGGGTTCCTGGTGCCGCCGCGGCGCTGCCTCCCCGCCCCCTCCGCCTCCTCCCTCTGCCTCTCAGAGTTTCACTCTGGAGGCCGCCATCTTCGCTCAGGCTTTGAGCGACCGCGCTCTAATACGCCTGCGTCGCCGCCGCCCAGGCTGTCACGAGACCCAGTCAGCTGATTTCAACCCTTCCGCCTTCGGCCCCGCCCTCCCCGTCCCGATCGTTCTTTCCCTAAAATTTTGCGTTCCGCTGGCCAGCCCCTTAGCAGTTACACATGCGCAGAGTAACGACGCCGACCGTGGGATCTGGATTCCACGCAGCGCGTGAGGGGGCCGGCGCCTCGGTGGATGCTGAAAAGGACACGCCCCTGGGTGCGCGCGCGTGCCCATAACCACGCCCCCCGGCGTGCGCCTTGGGGCCGCGACCGGCAGTTTGTGTCCTGCGGAGAGTACGGTCGCTAAACCAGTACTTAAGCTTTAAGCCCGAGGAAATCGTGTTTTAAATCACCTCTTTTTAGCTCTTGCCGTCAAGTGTCATGGAGCATCCGCGAGGCAGTCTGAAGCCTCAGTCTGTCTTCTGGTTTGGCTGGATTGGGAGCCAGCAGGTTCATTTACTGTTGAGACGCCCGGACCTACAGCAGAGCAGGGTTTAAAGTTCTGAATGCTCTGAAAGGTCTTGGAGACCAAATTCTCAAAGACGCCTAAGGCACTTGCAGGTGGGAATGCTGGAAAGATAGTTCTGGTAGCCCCATTTATTGTGTCCGGATCAAGTGTTTAAAAGTTTACTTTAAAGCTACTTAATCTTCAACTCTCTGAAATAGGAATCATCCTCGTTTTGCAGATAAATTGAGACCCAGCCTCAGAGTAGTGGATTTGATGTTTGCACCCAAGTAATTTGAACCCAGAACCTGTGCCCTCTAGATAACCATCTTCCTGAACCTCCCCTGAGGGGGATCAGGGTAGTGAAAAGAGGAGATATTGGGACTAAAGGATTCACCTAGAAATTATGTGTTATCTATGGGCAATGGTTTAAGAAAGGTCTATGTCCACTCCCAGATCTGAGCCATAAAGACCACAGTTCAAAAATTAGTGATTAAAAAAAAATAGTTATTCTGCTGCAGACTTTAAAGTAGAGGCAGTGTAGGGTGACCTGCATGGATACATCATTGTATAAGTGTCTCTGATAAGGAGTTTAATACTCATTCTTCATGGCAGTCCTGAAATTGTGATTTCTTGGCTTCCACTTCAGCAGTTGGCTCATTTTATAGTTAGCGATTGCAGGATGAAAAAATGTGGAAAAATGGTTTTTACAGAATTTACCTCTTGACTCTATTAACCCTTTGCGCTACCTTAGGGTGGAAAAAGACTATTTGTATTTTTCCTTAGACTTTTCTGTAATGCAGCAGTAAGATAAGGTGCATGTAAGGGAAGGTACCAGGAATAGCTGGGTGTGGGAAGACAGAACCCGAAATAGAGTAGGAAGGGAGGAGAAGGAAAAAGAAACAGGAGGGCTGTGTTAAGGGGCCTTATTGGCTTATCCCATGGAAACAGACACGCATTTATGTGGTTACAAAGCCTTGCAATAATCCCAGAAGTAAATGTGGGGTATATTATTTTGATTTTATAGAAGCAGCAGACCCAGAGGGTCCGGGAGACTTGATAAAGGTGACCTAACTCCTAAAGGTTGAGCCAAGATTAGGATACAGGGCCTGCCTGTAACATCAAGGCCAGTGAACTATTAAACCTTCACACTGCCTTTCCAATATTTGAGACCAATAAAATCAGTTCTCACTGTTGAGAGGAGCCTTAGGCATCATGAACTGTCCCCATCCTCTGTAGTGGAAAATTGTCTGCCTCACAAGACATCTTTTTCCATTGCATTTTTATAAGCCACTTTGCTTGTATTCAGCCAACTTGTGCTCTCTTCTATGAGTAGTTATTTGTCTTTGTTTCTTGCTCTTTTCCTCTTGTATGTGACATTCATTTAGGGATTTACCAGTACAACTCATCACCTTTTCCCACTCTGTCTCCCATGCATATCCTTCCAACTACCCCTGCTACAGATACCCATTTTAAGAAACCATATTCAAAGTACTTTCAGCCATTGTTCACAAGATGTCGTTTCAAGCCTTTTCACAACCACTGGTTGCTTTTAATTGGATCCGTACAATTGGATCCTTCTTAAAATGCCACAACAAAATACAAGAGTCAGAGAGAGTAGGACTTGTCTTTTCCTTCCCTATTAGGTTACATCAGCTTGATCCTTTCCCCACCCAACTCTTTTTCAAAAGAGTGACAAATGCACACTTCTTTTTCTGGATTTATCTTTTTATTCAAAATTGAAGTTTGCACTAGCCTTTCTGACACTTTCATAGTGCAGATGTATCAAATTTACAATCATGTGATATACACTTACAATATTTCACAGCTTCTTAAAAAAATACCTTTCACAGCCTTTTAGACACCAATAGCCTTTATCAGTCTCCAAAGTTAGCATACAAGGCTGGCGTGATCTAAGACTTTAGAGCGCCCACAAGAAAGTCAAACACTTGCTTATCTAATTCCTATTGCTGCTAAATTGACCTTCCGAATTATATCAATGCCTAGATCCAAAATAAATCCTTAAGAACTCATACCACTCAACAACGCTTGAACTATGTTTTCAGTACAGTAGCCACTAGCCCCATGTGGCTACTGAACACAGAATAAAAATTAAAAGTATTATGAAAAAATGTAAAATGTTGCATTAGCAAGTTTTATATTGATTACATGTGTTAAAGAAAAAATATTTAGGCCGGGCACAGTGGCTCACGCCTGTAATCCCAGCACTTTGGGAGGCCGAGACAGGCGGATCACCTGAGGTCAAGAGTTCAGCCTGGCCAACATGGTGAAACCCCGTCTCTACTAAATATACAAAAATTAGGCGGGCCTGGTGGTGCACACCTGTAGTCCCAGCTACTCGGGATGCTGAGGCAGGAGAATCACTTGAACCTGGGAGGCGGAGGTTGCAGTGAGTGGAGATCATGCCACTGCACTCCAGCCTGGGCAACAAGAGTGAAACTCCAGCTCAAAAAAAAAAAAAAAAAGTATTATTTAATGATACTTGTTAAAGCGTGGTAATAGGCTGAGCATGATGGCTCGCACCTGTAATCCCAAGGCTTTGGGAGGCCAAGTCAGCAGGATCACTTGAGGCCAAGAGTTTGAGACCAGCCTATGCAATGTAGTGGTACCTCATTGCTACAAAAAAAAATAAATAAATAAAATAAAAGAATTATCTGGGCATGGGGGCATGCCCCTGTAGTGCTAGTTACTCAGGAGGCTGAGGTGGGAGGATCTCTTGAGCCCAGGAGTTTGAGGTTACAGTGAGCTATAATTGTGCCACTGTACTCCTGCCTGGGCAACAGAGCAAGATCCTGTACCCCCTGCTCCCCACAAAAAAGATTTTATTCAGTTTATGACCATCACAATAGGTAGAGGAGCCACTGCAACAGGGGCTTGCAGTAAGGGAGACTGGGCTCAAGTCAGAAAACAACATGGGCAAGTATGCGTTTATCTCCAAGGAACAGTGTGTGGAGGTCAGTGGATGGAAAATTACTTAGAGAAAACATCGGGGGTGAGTGGGGATCCTGGCTAAACCTATGTAACAGAATTCTTGCTAAAGACAGGCCAGAGTGATGAAAGATGGGGGAAGATGAAAGATGACGAGTCTGATCACATATCAAGGGAATTTGTCAAGGGAATTTTGGCTAAACTGACTTAGCTGGGTTCTTTTGTAGACTAGACTTCTCAAGAAAGCACATGGAGGGGCTTAAGGAAAGGTTCAGAAGCCTGATTAAAATTTGCCTGAGCAAAGACTCTTCGTCACATGTGGAATTGATAATATTATGGCTGTATATTCAGTTAAATAAAATGTTATTAAAATTAATTTCACTTGTTTCTTTTAAGAAATGTAGCTACTAGTAAATGTAAACTTAAATATATGGCTCTCATTATATTTCTCTTGGACAGTACTCCTATTAGAAAATCTTGTGCAAGCAAACAGTAAGTGTCAGAAAACACCTAAGTTGAGTTGGTGAGCTTGAAGCCTCCACAGAATCTTCCACTGGACTTCATTTTAATTTGTTATGTGATTGGTTGGTTGGTTGTCCTTAGTGGTTTTTCTCAAGATTTATCTGGCCACACGTATTTGGTTTTCTGTGTTTCTCTATACTTTACTGTAATTGTATAGACTTGAAATTATTTACAACATATGACAAATTATGACATGAGAATTTCTTGACATATATACATATGTATCTGTATATATATATGTTCCACAATTTTTTTTTTTTTTTGTAAATGATAGCCTGGCTTCCCCAGCTCACTTAATCTTACCTCAGGCACTCTAGTTTTATTATGAATGGGAATGAAAATATCTTTTTAAATAGTATAATTGTGTTCATATATAAAGGATTTTGAATTTATAATATTTTATTAACAAACACATGCTTTCATTTAATTACAGGAAATTATCTAGATTTGATTATATTTTCAAAGATGGATAAGGAGGGAAAAGAAAATACTTACTCTGTGGTCTAACAATTTTAAACTATTATTGAAATTTTAACTGGTTAAGACAAAGGCCTGTGTTCTTTTTCCTTATTAAATTTAACCACAGCTGCTCTTTTACGATGTATACACTGCGGAGGGTTTTCTAATTCAGGTGTTCTTACTAATTAATTCAAATACTTCTTGTATTATCAGATTTGAGAAAACTCAAGAGCCTTATGTGGGTTTTTCCATAAAGCGTTTTGAAGTGAACAAGATTTCCAGTCTGCTATGAAATTATTATATTCAGACATTTTTAGTCATCAGCACTTGAAGGAAATATAATGTAGTTTTAAAAACTCACAGGCAAGTTCGTTATCCTCTTTGTCTTAGTTCTCTCTTCTGTAAACTTCGGATATTGATACCTACCTTGAGAGACATGTTCAGGAGTTAAATAACTTATGTAGAGCACTTCATTACTAACCACATACTATAGTTAATATCAGGGTCTCCAGCTTGTTTATGTAATCCTTGTCCTTGAGTTTTTAAATGAAACAGGTTTGCTGTAGTTCTTATCAGAGGACTAACCAGATGCAGATAATACAGATAATAACCTATGTAAAGCAGTTCATTACTGAGCACACACTATAGATAATATCAGGGTCTTCAGCTTGTTTATGTAATCCTTGTCCTTGAGTTTTTAAATGAAACAAGTTTGCTGTAGTTCTTATCATCAGAGGACTAACCAGATGTTAATAATACAGAATGTCAGATAAGCAGATCAGCCTGGCCAACATGGTGAAACCTCATCTTTACTAAATATACAAAAATTAGGCGGGCCTGGTGGTGCGTGCCTGTAGTCCCCAGCTACTTGAAATGCTGAGGCAGGAGAATAACTTGAACCTGGGAGGCGGAGGTCGCAGTGAGCCGAGATTGTGCCACTGCACTCCAGCCTGGGCAACAAGAGTGAAACTCCATCTCAAAAAAAAAAAAAAAAAAGTGTTGATTACACTTTTTTTTTTCTTTTAAGTAAGATAGATAAGCAGACATTCTGTATTATTAGCAGAACAGGGAAGGTTCACGTGTTCGTTCTTGACAGCCATATTTGAATACTCCTATCATGAAAAATCATTAAATAGTTCATTTTGTTTATTATAGAGAACACAAGAGTTGACTTGCTCAATTCATATGTGAATGTTAACAATGCAAAAAAGACTTAGATGCATGGAATTTCGACAGTCACAATATATTTGAAAAATGGTGATCCAAAACTTGACCATGAAGAAGTTCTTAGAATGACAATGACTCATTCACGCCTAAATCAAGGTGAGTTAATTAGGTGCAACAAAAACTTTTTCTTCCCACTAATTTTGTTAAAGCTCATTGCAACCACATAGAAAGAAAGGATATCTATTCATTAATCTTGGATAATAACTTACTCAAATTATGCTCATCTGAGACAAAAAATTCCATTACCCAAATTATTGCTGACTTTGAGCATATAAAGATTATATGACTGTTATTTCCGTGTAAAAGTTAATTTTGTCAATGAAAAGATTATTTTTTTCTTCTTGTTAGCAACAGTAAATGAGGCGGCAGCCACCTACTTAGCATAAAGGAAAATAAAACATAAAAGAAATAGTATTTCAAGTTCAACTAATTAGCTTGTAAAGTTATTGGTTCTCAAATCTATATGTGAATTCTGAGAAAAAAAGAGTAAATCAGTGCAAACCAAAATAAAAGGCACATACTAACAAAGCCAATTTGAAAAAAATCTCACTAATATAAAAGAAACGCACATATTCTAGTCACTGTATATGTTAAAGTTACTTTGGGTCTATTCCTAATCTGACTGTCAGACAAACTTTGAGAGCTGAAGGATTATAACTCATACTACTATAGAGACACATGCACACATATGTTTATTGCAGCACTATTTATAATAGCAAAGACCTGGAACCAACCCAAATGCCCATCAATGATAGACTGGATAAAGAAAATGTGGCACATATATACCATGGAATACTATGCAGCCATAAAAAGGAATGAGTTCATGTCCTTTGCAGGGACGTGGATGAAGCTGGAAACCATCATCCTCAGAAAACTAACACAGGAACAGAAAACAAAATACCATGTGTTCTCACTCATAAGTGCGAGTTGAAAAATGAGAACACATAGACACAGGGAGGGGAACATCACCCACCGGGGCCTATTAGGGGGTTGGGGAAAAGGGCAGGGAGAGCATTAGGACAAATACCGAATGCATGTGGAGCTTAAAACCTAGATGACAGGTTGATAGGTGCAGCAAACCACCATGGCACATGTATAACTATGCAAGAAAGCTACACATTCAGCACATGTATCCCAGAACTTAAACTAAAATTTTGTTTTAAAAAAGGCTTTTTTAAAAAAAGTCTATAACCGTCAGCGCATGTATCCCAGAACTTAAAGTAAAATTTAAAAAAAAGTATGGTTTGCCGAGACGGGCGGATCACGAGGTCAGGAGATCGAGACCATCCTGGCTAATACGGTGAAACCCTGTCTCTACTTAAAAATACAAAAAACTAGCCGGGCGACGAGGCGGGCGCCTATAGTCCCAGCTACTCGGGAGGCTGAGGCAGGAGAATGGCATAAACCCGGGAGGCGGAGCTTGCAGTGAGCTGAGATCCGGCCACTGCACTCCAGCCTGGGTGGCAGAGCAAGACTCCGTCTCAAAAAAAAAAAAAAAAAGTATGGTTTGAACGTGTTAAGTATTAGAAACCCTGTATATTTCCAGAGTAAATACTATTGCCTACCCAATATCATTTTCCTCTTCTTCCTTACAAGTTGAAGGTGGCAATGTGCCACCTACAAGTACTACATCGTCAACCTTCTCTCAAATGGGCTGACCATATCAGAGATGACAAAAGTCTGGCCGATGAAATATAAGCGGACTCTGTTGGTGTGGGCTACCAGATTCAGCTAGTAGGTTTCCTTTTTTCCCCACCCTTTTATGGTTTTTTTTGTGCCCAGAGCATAGTTGTGATGGCTAGAGCTGCTTGTCTCTGGGCATCTGCCTCATTTCTGAATTCATTACTCAATGATGTTATATTTGCTAAGGGCTGGGGTATTGAGTGTCACTGTGTCATTCATGCAAATAAAAAGAAATTAATAGAGTATTACTATTTCAGCAAAATATAGTAAGAGGCTACCAATAAAAATAGCCACATTAATGAGCTTTACAGAACAAAGTGTGATTTTGTTTGATATTCCTTTGAATCTCCTCACCAGAGTACAGCACATACTGGAATCTCTAAATGCTACCTAAATAATAAATGTTTAAAGTAGAACAAAAAGAAAATAGTGTTCTATACTAGAAAGAAACAGAGGTTTAGTTACAGCAAGTAAGGTATTACTTTTTTTCTTGTTTATAACTGTCTTCTGACAATGTATTTACTTACTAGGGAACACATTTTTTTCTCTCTTTGCTCTACCTTACAAATGGTCAAATCCCAGTTCTACTTTATTAGCCACTTAACTTTTGAGCCTCAATTTATCAATGAGATGAAGGTAATAATACATGTCAACAACAGTTGTTTTGATATTATATAAGAATGAAGAGGCCGGGCGCGGTGGCTCAAGCCTGTAATCCCAGCACTTTGGGAGGCCGAGACGGGCGGATCACGAGGTCAGGAGATCGAGACCATCTGGCTAACATGGTGAAACCCCGTCTCTACTAAAAATACAAAAAAACTAGCCGGGCGACATGGCGGGCGCCTGTAGTCCCAGCTGCTTGGGAGGCTGAGGCAGGAGAATGGCGTAAACCCAGGAGGCGGAGCTTGCAGTGAGCTGAGACCCGGCCACTGCACTCCAGCCTGGGCGGCAGAGCAAGACTCCGTCTCAAAAAAAAAAAAAAAGAATGAAGAGATGCTATGCTATCTAATATTGATGAACCAATATTATTTAATATTATAAATATATATAATAGAAAAATAAAACTCATAAACTCTAAAAAATGGGATAAGGAGAGAGAGACAGTCTAAATGTACCAATTATTTACCTAATAATAGGGAGTGAATTAATACTTCCCTAGATTGTAAAAACCAAGAATGAAGGGCAGAAGGAAAATAACGTTTATGGATCGTTTAGTAAGCACCACTGATTCTCCATAAGTGTTAACTTTCTCCCTTCCCTATATACCCTTTGTTTTCTTCCTCTGTAATTCTAGAAGCAGATAATGCAATATTTGGAGCAGCACTGTATTAAGTAAGCATTTAGGGCACCAGCAAAGCAAGGACCATCAAGATGAAATAAACTTGAAAAGGATTTGCTAATTAATGTTTTTATTAAAAGCATCAAAGTAATCATGGTGGAGAAATTAGAACTTTGTGTTTCCTTCACTAATTTTATGAGTATAGAATTGAGGACCTCTAGCCAGCTCTGAATTGGAGAGATTAAAAAAAATTCTGTGAAAATATGGAACGGGAGGCTTTATATAACTATGATGAAAACAGGAATTGAAGATAGGCCTGAGAGATCAAAGGAGAGTTATAAGAGAGGGCTTTCTTTACTGGACATTGAAAGTTTACCACGCACCCTGCTCTGTTAGAACAGTCTGTTGTTACCTGTTGCTAACCCCATCTGTACAGTTGAAGATGCTCCCCAAAGTTCAGAGAGCTAATGGGATTTGTCCAAAGCCTCATAGTCAAGTTAAGTGCCAGAGTTAGAATTTGAATCCAAATCTGCTTGGTTCCATGGCCCAGCATTATCTAAGAGCAATCACTGACTGCTGTTTTTATTTATAAGTCAAATGATACTCTGTGAGTAAATGGAATAAACTGACTGAGATCTTCTTTTGGTCCTTCCTCTGGGAATTTTAAGATTTTATGTCGTGACTAGAACATAAACTGTGTCGTGGTTATTATTACTATCAGTGGGTGGAGGAAAAGATATGTACATATGGAGGTCACAGATAGTCTTAGGGGGAATTACAAAGGTGATAAATAGTGAGAATTTCCACTGGAGAAAAAATGTATATGTTAATAGTTATTTAGAAATGTTGTAGTTATATTTTTCCTGAGATTCATTATCATTTCCACTCTCAGGATTTTCCAACATGTAGTCTTATTTATAGGCTTAGTTATATCAGCTTCCCCTTTATGATCTGAAAGCAGAGTCTTTCAAAAATTATATGAGTAGATTGGATTAAGGAACTATTTAAAAATATACCAGATCATTAAATGTAATTACTTTCTTATCCTTTTTTTTCTGCATAATCAGAGAAGGTGTATACTTTCTTTAATATAGATTTCTTTAATCTATATGTCAGTGTGTAAATATTGATTACTGGAAAACCATGTGTTAGTTCATTTGGGCTGTTGTAACAAAATACCATAAACTTGCAACTTACAAGCAACAGAATTTGCTGGGCGATTGGGTGAGGTGGCTTACGCCTATAGTCCAACACTTTGGGAGGCGAGGCAGGTAGATCACTTGAGTCAAGGAGTTTGAGACCAGCCTGGGTAACATAGTGAGACCCTGTCTCTACCAAAAAAAAATCTGGGCATGGAAAAAAAAACAACCTGTGCTTCCAGCTACTCAGGAAGCTGAGATAGGATCACTTGAGTCTGGGATATTGACACTGCAGTGGGATGTGACTGTGCCACTGCACTCCAGTCTGAGTGACAGAGTGAGACCCTGTCTCAATAATAATAATAATAATAATAATAATAATAAAGTCCAGAATGTATTTCTTCCAGTTCTGGAGGCTGGGAAGTCCAAGGTGCTAGCAGATTTGGTGTTTGGTGTGAACTCTCTTTCTGGTTGGTAGGTGGTGTGTGGCAGCATCCTCATATCATGGAGTGGGTAAGGGATCTCTCTCAGGCCTCTTTTACAAAGGCATTAATCTTCCCAAAGGCCCTACCTCCCAATACCATCACCTTGCAGGGTAGGATTTCAACCTACAAATTTTTGGGGGTTGCAAACACTCAGACTATAGCAATATGTAACTATTAGAAAACTATGTTTGCCATAAGATATTTCTGTGTTTATATATGTTAAACATATAATTTAAGATTGTTTTCAAATATGAAAATGAAATAGCATTTATTTTCTAATTTAAATATCTGTCAGCAACCAAATTGATTCTAAAACATAAACAAACCCAGGTTTAGCAAAAATGTCCTTGACACACAGTGAGAAACTCAAATAGACAATGGTTTCACGGTGCCTTAGCTCTAAAACAAGTGAAAGTGGAAAATTCTTTTTATTGAACACTTTCCAAGAAAATACACTATTTCTTATTAAGGTTTTCTATACTATGTCATATAACCAAGGAAAAGATATCCTAGTTAATCCAAAGTTCTGGTTAACTTGGGGCCAATTTTTAAAGAAATGTCATATGTCATATATCATCCTATCTCATATATATCATTTATTGAACAGCTACTTTGTGCTGGGCACTCTACTAAGGACTTTAATGCGTCACCTCATTTTATTTTCATAACACACAGGAAGACACTGTTATTATCCCCATCTTACGGAGACTTTAAAGAGGTTGAGTTTTCCACACCTCATATCACTAGAAAGCAGTAGTGCTTTTCAAACCAGGTCTTTTGGATTTCAAAGTCCATGCTGCAAATCACTACATTTAGTACATACACTCTAGTGGCCATGACTTCCTCTTTCCTTAGTCATTCAGGAGTCACTTCTGGTTATCATTCTACTAAACACTTATATTAGAGATTTTCAAATGAAGGAAAGACAGTGCAGCTCTTTCACACTTTGTTCATAGAGCATTTTCTCAGAATAGCATGGCTTACAACTTGTGTTTCATTCTTATAATTTTATAATACTATATTTTTATTAAAATCTGTCCTACAGATAAACTGTCTCCTCGAAAACATCATGTCTATCAGTACAAAATTTTAAATAACAGAAAATATGACTTGCCCACATCTGCAGTCTTCCTCAGTTCTAGCCCATCTGTAGGCTAAATTAGGAGTAAAAGAAATGGAAAGAAAATAGTCTATTTCTAGTGAAAGCAAATAAATGACAAAGGGGAAGTAAAACTGCAAAATAATCTAAAATCAACTGAAATTAAACTGTGTAGCATTGAAGTTGGTAGATTAAAGAGGGGATTTTCATAGTTTTTTTTTTTTTTTTTTAAGTAAAACGGTTGTATCTTGGTATTTAATTTATTACATAACCAGTTGACATGAACACAACTCTACATGACAGCAGGTAGATTAAGAAATCAGGTCCTGGAAGCCATTGGCTCTTTCCTTTGTTTCCCTTAGCTTTACCCCTTAACTCACGTGCTTCCTCTTCCATTTTTTAAAAGATGTTTTAGGAAAAGGAAAAACCTAGCTCAACAATGGGAACACTCTCTCAATGTTTTAAGAAGGGAGCAGGTGGATTTATTACTACCTGGGCTGTTAGCAGTGATGATGACCTATACAAAATATGGGCAGGGATTTCTAGTTTTATCTCCAAAAATGTTTAATATACCTGTTTTTATTTTCCCCTTCAGCTTTAATTTTTTTTTTTTTTGGCATCACTTTTATCATCCTACCCAACTTTACTCAAGGGAACTTTTGTATAGAAAATGACCAAAGGCATTCAGCCATCAACAGGTAAAGAGGCTTTCTACATAGTCAGGCCATCTCTCAGCCAACATTTATTAAAACAACAACCAATTAATGTCGTTCTTTTTTTTTTTTTTTTTTGAGAGGGAGTCTGGCTCTGTCGCCCAGGCTGGAGGTCAGTGGCCGGATCTCAGCTCACTGCAAGCTCCGCCTCCCGGGTTTATGCCATTCTCCTGCCTCAGCCTCCCAAGTAGCTGGGACTACAGGCGCCAGCCACCTCGCCCGGCTAGCTTTTTGTATTTTTTAGTAGAGACGGGGTTTCACCGTGTTAGCCAGGATGGTCTCGAACTCCTGACCTCGTGATCCGCCCGTCTCGGCCTCCCAAAGTGCTGGGATTACAGGCTTAAGCCACCGCGCCCGGCCTTAATGTCGTTCTTAAGACTCTGCTGACTTCAGTGGCATTTCGATTACACAATGTTAGGTTATTAGAGTGGTTCTCATTGAGAAGGGGAACCAAATATTCCTTGTTGCCCTCCTTCAGGATATGCTCTTGAATATTTCTTCCACTGAAGGTTTCCTGGAAATGGCGAATCCAGTACAACAAAGCAGGTGGAATGGGGTAGTGAGTTGGCTGTCCAAAAGAAAGTCTGACTGCCTCTGCTTGGTTCACCAGTGGCCAGCTAGGAATACCACAATCATTATTACAGATCATTCCTGTTAACTCATAGTCCTGAGATCTCACTCAGGTCTCTAGCAACTCAGACTGTGAGTGGTAAATTTCAGTTCTGCCTGTTGAGGGGCCAGAGTGAACCATGTAATACCGGAGACTGAAGCCTCTGAAGAGAAGCTGCTTATCTGATTTGCATAAAAACTTTGACTGCACTGGTAAGATAGGGTCATCACAGTTTTAAGAATCAGTAAATCAAAATTCCCAGATAAATTATGAAGATCATAAAAGGATTTGTTTAGACTAGTTAAATATACTCTGTTGTGTTAGAAGGATGGAGTTTTTACAAAACATCAATTTTTACCATAACACATGAAATAACTACAAAACGTATGTAGTAGGAAGCTAATAAATAATTCTGCTTCCCTGAGGAACTGATTTGACAGCAGTCCAAATAGCCTTCAAAGCGCTAATTTAGTTTCTGTCCCATCCTGCTTTCTGTTATCCCTATTTCCTCCTTGGGACCCAGTATATGAGTCAAATAGAAGCTGTCTAGGGTCATTAAAGCAAGCTGGGCTGTCGATTCAACATTTGGCAGACTGTTCAGTGAAAGCCTTGATTTCATTTTTGTTAGGCCATCAAACAATAGCGGCACACTGGCTCTGCTGATAAAAAGGACAAAGAAAACAAACCAATACAACATTTCTATTTCTAAACAAAAGAAGGAGGTGTTTTCTCCCTACGCCACACTTTTCTGGCATCAGAAAGTCTGAAGTAGCCAGAATGAGAATTGGTTAATTCTCCGATAGTAACAGTTTAAAACCAAAATTCATGAAAATAAATAAGTAAAGTAGATAATTGTCTTTCTCCCAGCCCTTCACTTCCTAGACTGATGACCCTCTTCTCTTCCTACTCTGTCCTACATTGCTATCTGCTCAGTACAATTATTCTTTTTATAAAGCAGCCTATTTAGAAAGGAAAAGATTCACTGCTTTGTAACCTTCCTGCTGCCATGAGCAGTGTTCTGGTTTATAGTTCAAAGCTGATATTGACCAGCATGTCAGAAGAATTTGTACAGTACTTTCTAGTTGTCACTGCACAAAATGGAATTTTGATGATAAAGTTAATCACTATAGATAGCTAAATTAGGTAAAGCAAGAGCCCACTTTGGGTGCTTATGTTAATAAAACAATCCAGGCACTAGACACATCTTAGTATGAACCTGCATATCTCCAAAATTTTTGATCAGACTAATGACGATAATCTGAGCACTGAGCAGAGGAGAAATTTTTCATGGCTGAAAGCATAACTAGTTACAATCAGCATAATTCTCATCTCCTTAACAAGCAGCAAATTAATAATGTCACGTTAAGCAAGCTTGGGCTTTTGTTGATCAGTGTCTTCTGGAAACAGGCCTCTTGGCACAGTCATATCCTGAATGACTCAATTTGTAAAGGGGTCTTAGTCTAACACAGGGAAGCTTCAGGCCAGCTCACCCTTATCTCCAGTGAGTCTTTTCAAACACTATTTCCTGAGGTCCTTTAATGTAACTTGTCCATTTTTTTTTTTTTTTTACAAAAATCATGAATCAAAAACTGATGAGAAACACTATATTGGAATCTACCACAATTAGTATTTTGTGGTGGCATTCCAAAAAATGTTTCTTAATTTCACTGTGCTTTTCTATAGTACCAAAATTTTTGATCTCGAACAAAATAAAACAGTAAGAAATATTTATCAGAATTGTATCATTTTCTAGTTGCTGCGTAGCTTAGGTAAAATTGAACGGGTGAGTAACAAATCAACAGAAAGTCTCAGTGGTCATTTCATAGTTGTATTAGTCCATTTTCACACTGCTATAAAGAACTGCCCAAAACTGGATAATTTCAAAAGGAAAGAGGTTTAATTGGTTCACAGTTTAGCATGACTGGGGAGGCCTCAGGAAACTTACGATCATGGCAGAAGGCAAAGGGGAAGCAAGGCACCTTCTTCACAAGGCAGCAGGAAGGAGAATGAACACGGAAAGAGCTACCAAACGCTTATAAAACCATCAGATCTCATGAGAACTCACTCACTATCACGAGAACAGCATGGAGGAAACCGTCCCCGCAATTCAATTACCTGTACCTGGTCCCTCCCTTGACACGTGGGGATTATGGAGATTATGGCTATTACAATTCAACGTGAGGGTTTGGGTGGGGACACAACCAAACTATATCAATAGTATCATTTTATTTGGGGGTAAGGATCAGGATCTAGGCATGACTTTGTTATTACAAGGAAGAAAATACCTTGTAAGATCAAATAGTAGGGAGAAAGAATACGGAATCATACTTTAGTTTACCGAAATATGCTAGGCTCTCACATCTCAGTGTGCATATGAAGTTTGAGTAATATCCAGTCAGGATCAGGAACCTCTATCTTCAGTCAGAGTGGATTAGACAGAAGACATGTCCACAGTAGCAATTTGATTTCTTCTCAAGTATACTTCAGCACCTTGGACCAAAAGAATCAGCATCACCTGGGAACTTGTTAGATCAGCAAAATCTCATAATATACCCTAGACCAACTGAATCAGAGTATCTGTGGATAGGGCCCAGAAATCTGTTTTAACAAGTTAAATGTGATTCTGATGCACATTCAACTTAGAGACCTACTGGAATACAAACTCAGTAGCAGTTTAGAGTGGGAACTTTGGAACTAGACTACCTGACATTGAATCCCATGTCTGTCATTTACTAGTTCTTTAAGAAAGAATTTGGCCAGGCACAGTGGCTCACGCCTGTAATTCCAGCACTTTGGGAGGCCGAGACGGGTGGATCATGAGGTCAGGAGATTGAGACCATCATGGCGAACACGGTGAAACCCCGTCTCTACTAAAAATACAAAAAAAAAAAAAAAATTAACTGGGTGTATTGGCAGGCGCCTGTAGTCCCAGCTACTCCAAAGGCTGAGGTAGGAGAATGGCATGAACCCGGGAGGCGGAGCTTGCAGTGAGCTGAGATTGCGCCACCACACTCCAGCCCAGGCGACTGAATGAGACTCTGTCTCAAAAAAAAAAAAAAAGAAAGCAGAATTTAAGCAAGGTATTAAAACCCTTTGTGCCTCAGTTTCCTTGTCTAAAAATGGGGTTAGTAATAAAAGCTTTTTAATATGTTTGTTAAGACTAGAGCAGTAAATATTTATGAAGCACTTAGAACAGTCTCTGACACATGGTAAGTGCTTTGAAAGAGTTTCCCATTATTCTCCTAGGACTGTAGCAATATCCAACTTAATGCTTCTGGAATCTCTAAGTTCCAACAGAAAAGCAAACATGTATCTCATATCAAACAAGTATCAGGTCATTCATTTATGCATTCGTTCATCAAATATTTATTCAAAATTTACTAAGTTTAAGGTATAATATTCTTCACATTTTTAGATAGTAACTCATAATCTTTTTTTTTTTTTTTTTTGAGACGGAGTCTCGCTCTGTCTCTCAGGCTGGAGTGCAGTGGCGCGATCTCCGCTCACTGCAAGCTCCGTCGCCTCCCAGGTTCATGCCATTCCCCTGCCTCAGCCTCCCGAGAAGCTGGGACTACAGGCGCCCGCCACCAAGCCCGGCTAATTTTTTTGTATTTTTAGTAGAGACGGGGTTTCACCGTGTTCGCCAGGATGGTCTCGATCTCCTGACCTCGTGATCTGCCCGCCTCGGCCTCCCAAAGTGCTGGGATTACAGGCGTGAGCCACCGTGCCCGGCCGTAATTCATAATCTTAAAAGACATATTTAAGAGTGCATTAGTCAGGACCGCAGATGATGGTAACTGGATTGGACTGGGAGGGGTAGAAATGGTAAAAAAACAAAACAAACAAACAAAACCAAAAAAACAACAAAAACCTACTTTAAAGAAAAGTAGGCCGGGCGCGGTGGCTCAAGCCTGTAATCCCAGCACTTTGGGAGGCCGAGACGGGCGGATCACGAGGTCAGGAGATCAAGACCATCCTGGCTAACATGGTGAAACCCCGTCTCTACTAAAAAATACAAAATAGCCGGGCGAAGCGGCGGGCGCCTGTAGTCCCAGCTACTCGGGAGGCTGAGGCAGGAGAATGGCATAAACCCGGGAGGCGGAGCTTGCAGTGAGCTGAGATCCGGCCACTGCACTCCAGCCTGGGCGACAGAGCGAGACTCTATCTCAAAAAAAAAAAACAAAAAAAAAAAAAAGAAAAAAAGAAAAGTATACCTATTTAACCAAAAACAAAGTAGAAGATACACATAATACTCCCCATCAATGAGGATTCTAACGTTGTCTTAACTTCTCTTGTAATTGTAATACTATTTTCCATGTGACAGTGGTGGACCGATTACTGTATTTGCTGCCTCAATTTTGTTAAACATGCTTATTTAAAAGAAGGATGTATAACTCAATAAAGAATACAATTATTTCGTTTATTCAACTGATTTTGCACTCTCCATTTTATTTCCACTTAATGAATTTGCCTGACAATCTTGATGCACATGTGGAAATTTTGCCTTTATAGATCAAAAACTATCTCAAGTATTGGATTGTAGGTTTTTTGGTTTTTTAATTTTATTTGTTAATTTTTACAATTTCTACCTATCTACTCTGATTCAGGTACTATCATCTGGTCTCCTGACTAACATAATTCACTCTTAAATATGACTTTTAAGATTATGAGTCACATAAAAATGTTCAGCATCATGTCTTGAACCTCATATATTTTCAGTAAATATTTGATGAATGAATACACAAATGAATAGTGTACTACTTGCTTCATATGGAAGACATGTTTGCTTTCCTATTGAGAATGTGTATATTTCCCATCCTCTTATTTATTTATTTTAAATTTTTTTGAAACAGAATATTCTATTTCATCACAAACACAAAAATCTGAAACCCCATTTTTGAGCCATCTCTGTACATAATGAGAATCCGGCCTGCATCTGTCAGTGATAGAGAGTACAGTAAACTAAGATGTCCCTGAAGAGGCCATAGTGTTGACAAAATTCAGCATGCTGGTGGAGTCTACACAAACACAGGAAGCAAAGCTCGGCCCTTCCACGCAGCTGTCTGTCCTTGCAATGACTTCGTTTTCAGTCCGTGCCTCTTCATGCCGCGCATATTCTCCAATGTCAGCTTGGTGAAGTACCACAGTCACCACGGAGTCTACTTTTCTTCAGTCTTGTGTAGATTTTGCTGCCACCCCAAAACCCAAAGGGATGTCTGCCATGGAGTACACCACCACTCCCCAGTACTGAGACGTATTTTCGGTGATTCGACCCAGACCAGATTTCAGTACATGGTTCCCAAAGAGGAAGGACTGCTCCGCACCAGGCTTTATCCACACTTTATAGCTGGCATAAGGTGCAAGGTAATTCAGGGCTGTGACATGAACCAAAACTTGTGGGTCTTAGTGAATTTTCTGAAGCAGGTCCCCAGTGACGCCAGCTTGTCCCCGGAGATATTGGCATCCATCTTCATAATTTCCTCACATAGTACACCTGGTCATTGTGCAGCCAGAAACAGTAGGTGCCGTCGGGTTGGTACACCAGCAGCTGAAGAGTCTCCCTGATGTATTTCCCAATCTTCTTAAACATGACATGGGTCACCTCTTCAGTCAAAGTCTGCATTTTCCTGCTGGGTTGGAACACCAGATCCTCGTACCTCGGTCTTATTTATTTATTTTTAAGAGATGGAATTTCGCCCTGTTGTCCAAGCTGGAGTACAGTAGTCGTAGCCTACTGCAGCCTTGAACTCCTGGGCTCAAGTGATCCTCCTGCCTCAGCCTCTCAAGTAACTGGGACTATAGGCACACACCCACACTTTTAATCAAAGTGTATTATCTTTGAGTTGTGTTTCTTGTAAATAGCATAGAGTTGGGTTATGGTTTTTAAAAATCCATTTTGACAATTTCATTTTTTTTAAAATCTCACTTTATTGAAGTCTGACATATAAAAGAAGTTTTTTACATATAACTTGTATATATAAAATGTATACTGCTTGGTGAGCTTAGGGAAAATTCCTATTTTAAAATTAGTATGTTCAGATCATTTACATTCATGTTATGATTGATATGTATGGATTTAGATTAATGCTACTACAAAATTTGGTTGCTGTTATTTACTTTTCAGAGTCTTCAAATACTTGTTCTTGCCTTCTGTGCAGGGTTTGGAATTATATTCAGTGTGAGAAAAGGTGTGAAGCATGCTTACTGCTTCTTACCTGAAACTGGAACTCGGGATAATTATTGTTAGAGCTCCCCTTAAATCTAGGGATCGAGTCCAAGTTTTTGAATCTTACATTAACATTTTTTTTTATCAGATCACAATCTCAAATTTGCTTTTAAAAGCTATTTTCCTCCAGCAATTAAAACAGCGCTCTCCAAAACTCCCAGGATGGGCTGCTCAGAAAACTCTTCCCAGTCCACTGCTATGGTTTCAGGAGTTCCCCACAGTTCAGAGATGCTTGAGGTGAGCATTCATGATGTTGTAGACTTTTCTAACCAGACCAAACCAAATCTCTAGATGGCTAGTGTCACCAATAACTGCGTCTATTACTTTTTTTTCAACCAGTGTTTTTATTTTTATTTTTATTTTTATTTTTTTTTTTTTTTTTTTTTTTTTTTTTGAGGCGGAGTCTCGCTCTGTTGCCCGGACTGGAGTGCAGTGGCCGGATCTCAGCTCACTGCAAGCTCCGCCTCCCGGGTTTACGCCATTCTCCTGCCTCAGCCTCCGAGTAGCTGGGACTACAGGCGCCCGCCACCTCGCCCGGCTAGTTTTTGTATTTTTAGTAGAGACGGGGTTTCACCGTGTTAGCCAGGATGGTCTCGATCTCCTGACCTCGTGATCCGCCCGTCTCGGCCTCCCAAAGTGCTGGGATTACAGGCTTGAGCCACCGCGCCCGGCCTCAACCAGTGTTTTTAAAGCACTCATTATGGGTCAGGCTCTGTTCTAAGCATTGGGGATGTGGTAGTGAACAAAAAAAAGACCCTTGCTCTAGTGGTGAAGGGGAAGAAATAAAGACAATAAATATATAGATGTATGACTGAATCAGATTAGTTTAAGTTAGTGCTAAGTGATATGAAGAAATAAAATCAGGGTAATGGGCTAGAAAGTAATGGGGATGAGAAGGGCAGAGTAGCCGCTTTACCCAATTGGTCAGAGAAAGCCTCTCTCGAAGGTGACATTTGAGTTGAGGCCTGAATCTTGATAATAAAAGAATCTGGTGAGGAAATGGGTGGCAGAAGGTTTCAGGAAAAGAGAAATAAAATTGCAAAGACTTGATCTACTTTTTTTTCTACCTTTCCTTCTGCATTTCTGACCACAGAATTTAAGTCTACACGAAGAAAAGAGTTTTTTTTTTCTTTTTCCGCCAACAGCTGGGAACCTTAATTGAAACTCTAAGTGTGTAAACTAAACGTACAAACCTCAAACCATGTAAGCTATCCCAGAATTACACTAATATAACTCACTCCCCGGTATTTTTTCCTTCAGATCAGTGATACCCAAAATCTGGCCCAATATTTAGGGAATTTGGACAGAGTTTTAGTTAGGTATAATGTTTTGAATGAGGGAGTCAGATCATCAGATTGTGAATAAGAAACCCAGATGTACTATTCCATTCTTTCACAAGAGACACTAAAACATTATTTGCATTTAAATCTCATGTTGAAACTGCCATGAAAGTAAGCATGCAAAGACCACCTGTGGACTGTAGATGGCAGACTATACCCACAAAGTAGTGGTTGAATCCTCTGAGCAACCTTAGAAACATTTGGGAAAGACTATGGGCCCCAGCTTCTTGTGTCACAATGATTAGACCATGCAAAGGATCTATAACAAGAATATTTACAAGTGTTAGAACAATGGGAAGTTTCTATATACTGATAGCACGGAAGTTACCCCCTCATGGTAACGAGACATTTGAGAGGCCCTGCTCTGAGAAGTACTATTTTCGTGACTAAAACATCCCAGACTCAGCCCTATAGGATGAAAGCTAACATGTGGATCTTACAGACACTGACAATTGTCTGTGATTAAGACTGTTGAGAGAAAGCAGGTGGAGTGGGGGGTCTTTGGAGTTCTTAGTACTTTCTAGATTGAAAAACAGTATTTGGTGCACTCAAGAAAAGATAGTAAAACTTTCAAAAATGGCATTTTTGTAAATGGCATGATTTTGTGACATTAGCCATTTGCTAGCCTTGGGATTCTGTTTGGTTTGATCTTAGAAAAGTACACTGTATGATTCTATTTATATGACTGCCTCGAAAAGACAAAATTATAAAGATGGAGAACAGATTAGTGGTTGTCAGGAGTTATGGGTAGGGGCATGAGGTGACAAAAAATAAATAGCACAGGGGACTTTTTGGGGGGTGATGGAACTGTCTTATGTCCTGATTATGGTGGTAGGTACAGGAATCTATACATGTGTTAAAATTTAGAGAACCGTACACAAAAAGAAAAAAATTTACTCAAAATAAAATTAAAGAGTAATATAAAAGTGATTTTCCTAGTAATAAAGACTTTTCCCTTCAAAAAGCCATTGAAGAAAAGCAAGAGGTTGAAGAAAAAATGCTCTTGAAGAAAAGGAACCAAACTCTCCACTCCCTCAATCACAGTTAACAACTTTTGCTCAGGTCTCTGCCTTATTCCATCAAAAATATAGCTACTGAGTGAGTCTAAGACAAAAGTCTTCCTTAGATACATCATTGAATAATATACACTTATGCTTTAAAGAGTAAATGATAGTTGTTGAGCTATGAATTAGTGTTCACCTGTATCATATACAACTGGGACCATGAACTAGGTCTATCACAAAATGAAAAAAATTTAATTGTAATTCATCAAAAAAATTAACATGTTAATTTAATAATAAGCAGTTTAATTAATGGACACATAATGAGTATTTAGACCTGTATTCCACCAACCCATTTATCTAACTTCAATCTGTAATTAAATTTCACTAAAATTCATTAAAATTCAAAAGACATGCTCTTTTTAAGCTTCTAGTAGTACATTTTGTATCAAGGTGGTAAAACTGACCAATAAAACAATTTCGAGCTATATCTTCCTGTCTTATAGCGGTATACTATATTTCCTAAAACTTTCTAAGGACTTGTTTCATTTGTTTTATTTCTTAAGATGATATGTTCTCTTGCCCATGTGAAACTCAAGGCAGATTTATTTCTCTTTACCTATATGCATTCAGGGAGTTTTTAAAACAAATGTAAGTTGTCTTGTTCAGAATGAACTAAATTCAGTGTTTTGAATAAGGAACCAGTTTTAGAATGTAGACCATTCACAGAATGGTGGCATGATCCAGTGGGTCCCTTAGTCTGTTTTCCAGCAGCCTATCCCCCAAATGAAAATGAGGGATGTGATTAATGACATGTGTTTCCTCTCTACTCCCAGGAGTACATAACAAGGTGAATTATACTAACTATAATACTAGCTACCACTGCACTAGGTTATTTATATATGTCACCCAACTGGACTGTCACAAGAACCTTATGAAATAAATGTTGTGAGTAGATCTGTTAACTACCAGAAACTTGAAATTTTGAAGTTTAATTCCAGCTCTGACATCCTAGACATCATGACCTTGCAAAGCTCAGGATCCTTACTTCTGCTCTGCTCCAAAGAAGTCTTCCTTGCTAAAAATGCCTTCACTGTGTCATCTGTTGACCTCTCTGATGATGTCAGCTGTTGGGTCTTAGTTCTTTAAGCTCCTCAGTTGCTACAATTACCCTGTAGACTTTTAATGGTCTACTAGTTGTTCCATACAAAATATTATTATTGCTTGAATGCAACTCCTATCACTTTATTTTCACTCCAATTCAGTTACCTGTTCATTGCATTACACTTTGTAATTGGGAATTTGAACCATCTTAGAAATCAAAGTCTAATGTTCCAGTAACTGACCAAACCTTTCATCCTTCTGGCTGTAACATGCCCAAACTCCATTTAACCTCATAAAAACCTCTGATCTATCTGTTCTGTCCATCTTCCCCTTTGTATCAGCTCCACATCCTTTCCACCTCTCTTTTCTCCTTGCACTTGACTTTCTTAATGTCCACCTCTTCCCCTTTTTTAAGCCAGCAAGTCTCAGAGGCTCACCCAAGGCACTCAATGTAGTACCTGAGTATTGCTGCTGGTTATTTGGGGTGTTATTTGTAAGTAGCTCTTCCGTTAGCAGGTGATGAATGCCACCTGCACTGGGTCCTCTCCTTCAATACTGAGTTCCCTTTTGGCCCAAGGTGTGTCTAGAAATGTCATCTGGGAGCTAAGGCCCGGAACAGGGGCCTCGTGACTCTGACCAGGGCCCTATCTTGCTGTGGTTGAGCTGGTATCCAAGACCCAAGATAAAGTCCCCACTCCCCGCAACCCCACTATTTCCTCTTGTCTCCTCAAGTGGAAGGAAGGGAGCCACAAGCTGTGTAGCTTGGGGTTAGGGGAAAGGTGATGCCATCACTCTCTTGGCTGCCCCAGTGGGTGTGATGCCCCTAGTCCACTCTCTCTGGGCCTAGTTCAGCACAAGGACTTGCCTAAGAGTTGCAGTCCTTATGGCCTAGACTGCCTTTTAAGTTTTCTTGAAGACAGACAGCACTACAGCCCTCAGTGGCGAAGTTCATGGGAACTCAAGTTTAAACCCCTGGGATCCATGATTCCTCTCTGGCTAGGGCTGGTTTAAATGCTCCCTCTATAGGCAGGGGTCAGCTGAGTTTAGTCTGGTTTTCCTTTCTGCTCTAACAGGACAGCACCCAGTGGCTGTGTTCTTCCCCGCCAAATTCCCGGAAATGCTCTCTGCACCACTCCCTACCACTGCCAGGATGGGGGAGGGGTGGCGTCGGTGATTCAGGCCTGATTTTTCTCTCTCTTCAGTGCCTCTTTCAGCAAAATGAAGTTAAAACCAGGTACTGCGAGTACTCACCTGAGTTTTTTGGGTTTTTTTTGAGACCGTCTCTCCTTGCTTCTCAGATTGCAAACAGCCTATTGTAGGACCTTGTGATCATGTAAATTAATACTTAATAAACTCCTCTTTATAGATATCTTGTTAGTTCTGTTCCTCTAAGAGAACCCTGACTAATATACCTGAGTTTTCTCATTTTTGGAGATGAGCTGAATAAATTCATGTTTATCTCTGAATGGGCACAATGTTAAGTACCGAATGTTAGCTATTATTATTAGTAAGATGAGTTAATTAGGACTCCTATCCTTCCCTCTACTCCTTTCCCCTCTCTTCTGTATGCGCTGTTCTCCCATCCCCACAACTTTTGTCAGTTTTTGTCATCTCTTCTGTAATCATAATTAATCCTTGTATACTTTATTCATTGGCTGAATCTAAAATAAAAAATATTAATACACAGTATTTCTATTATTATTGTGTTAACATTGTTCACTCTCCTATGATTTCAAAGTGTCTTATTTTTTATTGTATGCCTTCATCAAACACTAAGATGATCTATCTTCCTTAAACATATTCCATCTGTGATAAGGGATGTAATGTAACTGTTGAAGACGGATTTCCCAGAACCATCTGACTTCTTCTTATAATCTGGACCAGCTGCTCCCTGGGCTGCATGCCAAGCTGTCATCCTGACTTTTTTTCACCCAAGTCCTGGGTTGGAGTCAGTGTTCTGGGATCTCGAGTTTTTACCTTTCTTGGATTTAATTCTTGTTCTGGCTGGAGAACATCTTCAAGTAATTTTCTTGAAAGGGTGCATGATAAATCAGCTTGCTGAATTTTTGCATGCTGGAAAGTGACTTCATTTTTTCCCTCTCACTTTCTCATTGATTGATATTTTTACTGAGTGTAGAATGTTAGGTCCATAATTATTTTTCACAGAAAGTTGAAGTTACAGCATCTAAGTATTCTAATGAGAAATTACATTCTTTTTCCTTTGTAGGACATAGTGTTCCCCCTCTGGAATCTTTCACAATGCTCTCCATGCCTAAAGTGTTCTGAAACTTCTTGAAAATGTTCTGCTGTTTGGGTCTTTTTTTTAAAAAAAATTCATCTTGTGGTCATGGTTACACTCATGTATACAAGTGGTAAACATTATTCAAAAAAATCGCATGTTGAATTGAATTGTGCCATCAGGAAGAAGAAATCCTATAATGCTTAAAACCTGTGCCACAACATTCAACATTAGATTGTACCATTATGTATGGTTTCTCTAATTGTTTTATGTGTTTATATGTTTAATGTTTTGAACTTCATTCTAAGCAGGAAATACATTCTTTTCTCATCTCAGTCTGTCCCTGTCAGTCTTTCAGAAGACTAAAGGTGGTAATTTTGTGCATTAAGAATACCCTGGACTGAATGGTGCTCTCAAGAGGCCAGGAAGATTATCTGTGTAGGAAGGAGAAAGGAGATGAGCTAAGTGACTTTAAGTAACTTGGAAAATTTTCTAGACCACTGTACCCAGGATTTGTGTCCTTTGAGAAAGGGCCATTCATGATTTTCTGTTGGCTTGTGGGAAGGAGAATGCATGTTTTTCCATCCTGGGAAACCTGCTTCATAGTCTGACTTCATGGCCAGACCTGCTTGAAGTCAACCAATTACTAAAGGGCATCCGTTTACCTGTGTAATTTTGGAGATGTTTTTGTCAGCTTCATTGAGGTCATTGAAACTGGGCCCAGAGGAGATGCACTTAACTTTTATAATAAGGAAGTTAAGATATAGCAAAAGACTAAAGAGAGTTGGAAAGATATCTGCCACCTACATTCAATATTTTTTTGTTTGAAATTATTCTATTTGTTATTAATAAGATAAATCTTTGTAAAACCAACCCTTTGCTTGTTTCTTTCTACAATATCTACTTTCAGATTAAATTGATAATAACTTAATCTGGCTCTCCTATAGAATTAATCTCTACAATTTTAATGGTTTTTATTTTTCAAGCACTCTATTACATTTGACCTTGTTTTGAAATCTGTTTCTTTTGTTTTGTTGGGGGAGAATGCTGAGAATGTTGTGTTCCCTTAGAAAGAAATGCTCAATCATAGTAACAGTTTTAATAAGATCACAAGTCTGCCTGTTGTTCTACCAAATGAAATTTCCATTACTTTAACAATAGTTATCATTTCAAGATGTGTATAAGAAGATTGAAGAAAACCCCTGAGGTTTGGCTCTGTGTCCCCATCCAAATTTCACCTTGAATTGTAATAATCCCCATGTGTCAAGGGCGGGACCAGGTAGAGATAACTGAATCTTGGGGGAGGTTCCCCCCATGCTGTTCTCATGATAGTGAGTTCTCACGAGATGTGATGGTTTTGTAAGGGGTTTTCCCCTTCACTCAGCTCTCATTCTTTCTCCTGCCGCCCTGTGAAGAGGTGCCCTTCTGCCATGATTATAAGTTTCCTGAGGCCACCCCCGCCATGTGGAACTGTGAGTCAATTAAACCTCTTTACTTTATAAATTACCCAGTCTCAGGTATTTCTTTCTTTCTTTCTTTTTTTTTTTTTTTTTTGCATTAGTTGAACCATAAAAACTAGTTTAATAGCTTATTTTAAAGTAACAATACAGTACATGATAATCACCATATAAAGGAATTACATGTTTATAATGTAATGATTTTGTTCTGATCATTTTCTTATGATGACTGAATGCTAAAGACACAGTCACTGAAAAAACTTACCTATTATACTCCCCTTGGCTTAGTATTTAGCATTGAATACAGAAGTTCCAATAGCTTCCATATAATTAGGAAAAAAATTTGCAAATGCATAAAATAGAAACCAAGGTGAATTCTCATGCTGGTAATCAAATAAAGGCTTTTTACTTGACCCAAACAAAAAAAGTTACTTCCTTAAATTACAGAAACTAAATATTACAAAGTGTAAAAGTATAAGTTTCTGGTGAGATATTTTAAATAATCTTTATCTTGAATAGTAGAGAACTGTATAAAAGGTGTTAAAGTTTCCATACTGGAAACTGTTTAAAAACAGTAAATATCAAACTAACCAAAACCAGTAACAGTAGATGCATTATAGGTCAATTTATAGTTTTCCTCAACATGGAGAGCAAGAGAAAACAGCCTTAAAATATACGTTTAGGCAATTGCAACATTTAAGAAATGTATATACAGTTTATAAAGATGTATAGCATAATTCTTTTTAAAAATCTAATGTCAGTAAGAATTAGGCACTGGTTATTAAATGAATAAGAAAAGAGGGGGCCGGGTGTGGTGGCTCATGCCTGTAATCCCAGCACTTTGGGAGACCAAGGTGGGCAGATCACAAGGTCAAGAGATCGAGACCATCCTGGCCAACATGGTGAAACCCCATCTCTACTAAAAAAAAAAAAATACAAAAATCAGCTGGACATGATGGTGCCCGCCTATAGTCCCAGCTACTTGGGAGGCTGAGGCAGAAGAATCACTTGAACCCTGGAGGCAGAAGTTGCAGTGAGCTGAGATCATGCCACTGCACTCCAGTCTGGCAACAGAGCAACACTCCATCTAAAAAAAAAAAAAAAAGAAAAAGAAAAGAACAGTTATAATACCAACCATTTGACAAAATGACACTGCAGAAAATAAATAACCTACAGGTTTCTCTGATATTCCTTCACCATACAGATTAATCTACAAATCCTAATAATGGAACATCCTTCAAACTAGAAAACATTTTGCAAAATAAATATTTATGCTTTACTTTAAAACATGAATATCCTAAATTATTTACACCATCTTATCACTAGGGCCCTGTCTACATATAAAATAAGTAAAATGAGGAATTGAAATACTGTTTTTAGTTGTAGCTGACCCAAGTACACTGCCTCTCAACCTGCCAGCCCTACCCCAACAAAGTGTGTGCGTGTGACTTATCAGCTTTAATTTCTACCCTAGGGGAAATTAATTAAAACTATAGGCCGGGCGCGGTGGCTCAAGCCTGTAATCCCAGCACTTTGGGAGGCCGAGACGGGCGGATCATGAGGTCAGGAGATCCAGACCATCCTGGCTAACATGGTGAAACCCCGTCTCTACTAAAAATACAAAAAACTAGCCGGGCGAGGTGGCGGGCGCCTGTAGTCCCAGCTACTTGGGAGGCTGAGGCAGGAGAATGGCGTGAACCCGGGAGGCGGAGCTTGCAGTGAGCTGAGATCCGCCACTGCACTCCAGCCTGGGCGACAGAGCGAGACTCCGTCTCAAAAAAAAAAAAAAAAAAAAAAAAAAAAAAAAACTATAAACCAAAAAATAGCATTAACTAGGTTTTTTGGTTTGTATTGGTTTTTAAGTGTTATAAAAACAAGGTGGATAAAGAAACAAAATATCTTTTTTTTTTTTGTTTTTTGAGACAGAGTCTCACTCTGTCACCCAGACTGGAGTACAGTGGCTCAATCTCGGCTCACTGCAAGCTCCGCCTCCTGGGTTCACGCCATTCTCCTGCCTCAGCCTCACAAGCAGCTGGGACCACAGGCGCCCACCATCACGCCCGGCGAATTTTTTGTGTTTTAGTAGAGACGGGGTTTCACCATGCTAACCAGCGTCACTTTTCCCGGCCCGCTCTGCACCACAGCACGCCGACTGTGAGCAGCCAGATTCAACCTCAGGTATTTCTTCATAGCAGTATGAGAACAGACTAATACAACCCCACACTTTTAAGAGTAGGCAGAGAGGTAATGAAAAATGATGTCTCATGTTTGTTTCTTTTAACTTCATAAAATTCACAATAATGATGTTTTTGGTTGGAAATGATAGATTTCTCCCTTTGTTCATTCATTATTTCATTTAAGAAACACTTACATGGTGTTTGTTAAATATTAACTCCTTTATTCTTCATCACAATTTTTTGAGGTAAGTACTATTATTATCCACATTTTATAGATGAGGAAACTGAGGCATAGAGAAGCTAAGTAACTTGCCTGGGATCATATGGCTAGTAAGTGGCAGAGCTGGGATTTGAACTCATGCTGTTTGGCTCTACGACTTTATTCTCTTCTGTTTTCTATGTATGTGTCCCCTTTAGTCACTTCACTAGAATAGTTACTTCTAACACAAAAGCACTTGGTAAAAAGTTGATTTTATAAAATTTTAAAATTTAATTATAGGTGGACCAGACATATATGTGAAAAGATACTGCCAAAAAAATGGTAAGAAAAAAAAGAAACAAAAATACGTTTTTAAAGATTGAAGGAGTGGTACAGAAGTTTTATTTTCCCCTATTTTCTTTACTTCAAGTATGATTTACTTTGTATATAATCTTCGTAAGAGGGATGGAGGAGAGAAATGGTGATGGCAAGTAGCTTTAGATGTTATAACAACAAAGAGTCACATATTAAAATTTGGCTTTAAATTTTCCATGGTGTGCCAAAAGCTTCTATATGTGATATTTGTTATAGATTTTTAAGTTTTTTTTCCGTGTTTGTGCTTGGCAAATACGATCACAGTAAGCATACTATTATTCATTTAATAATAAAATGAGTTTTGGGAACCCTGATTGTAATGGTTCATCTTCCTGAGGAGCCATCACTCTTTGTTCTCAAACCACCATTTTAAAACAGGCCTAATTCTTTGAGTGCCTTTGCTCTTCAGGTGACACTTATTAAGATTACATTTAAAACTTTGAGCTCATTTCCAACTTCTATTATTCCTTTTTCTAACACACACACACACCCTAATGCCTACATAATTAAGGTAGTTTTAGACCTCTGAGTTACTTCATGGAATCTTGATTAAGTGAACAAACCTGCATGTTCTACTCACCCTAGGGGTTAATGCATATTTTTTTAAAAAGTCAGCTTTTATTTAGATTCATGGGGTATCTGTGCAGGTTTGTTACATGGATATAGTGTGTGATGCTGAGGTTTGAGGTACAAATGATCCCATCGCCCACGTAGTAAGCGTAGTACCCAATAGGTAGTTTTTCAACCCTCGCCCCCCTCTTTCCCGCTGCCAACTAGTAGTCTTCAGTGTCTGTTGTTCCCATCTTATGTCCATGTGTATCCAATGCTTAGTTCCCACTGTAAGTGAGAATATGTGGTATTTGGTTTTCTGTTCCTGCATTAACTTGCTTAGGCTAATGGCTTCCAGCTTGCATCTATGTTCCTGCAAAATACATGATTCCATTCTTTTTTATGGCTGCATAGTATTCTGTAGTGTGTATATACCACATTTTCTTTATCAATTCACCTTTGATGGACACCTAGTGATGGTAGTGGCAGGCCATCTGGAGTGGCTGCTGCCATCATGCCAGCTGCAGGAGGAAGGTGTGGCTGGGGCTGCATGCTCCATGGAGCCAGTGGGAGCTAGGGACAAGTGGGAGCCCTGCCCCTTCTGAGTTGGCGTGAGAGCCCCTTGGTTGCCTCTGCAAATGCCCAAGCCATGGCTGCAGATCTGTACTCTCGCAGCCTGTGACCACGCAGGAGCCCCACCCTCACAGACACAGCTGCAGCCACCCAAGTTGTGGCTGTGGAACTGAGCTGCCTGCTCCACAGAGCAGGCAAGAGGCAGGAGACCCACTCTCCTGGGCACAGTTGCAGCCACTCAAACTGTGGCTGCAGACCTGGGCCTCCTGCTCTCTGGAGCAGGCAGAATGTCCCCCTCCACCAACTGTGCAGCTGCAGCCATCCAAACCACAGCTGTGGACCTAGGCATCCTGAATTCCTGGGGGCCCAGGAAGCCCCCACCATCCTCACAGGCTCAGAAGTGCCTGCTCCTGCTGCCTGGCTTCTCCCTGCTGTCAGCACGTGCTCCTATCTTGGAGCAAAGTTGGGGCCAAGTCTGGGTGCTATTGCAGCCTGACTGGGAGTGTACACACTCGGAGCAGTGCTGACATGCCAGCCCCCTGCTGCTTTGGCCCCCTCTGGACTTTGGGCTCTAATGAGCATAGAAGGAAAGCCAATGGGGTGCTGAGGGCAGCTCAGCACTGGCCTATAGGCACCTCTCGACAGCTACAGCCTGAGCACCATGAATGGCAGCAGGAGGCAGACAGGTTCCTGGGCTGAATAGGGTGGATCCCCAGTGAGGCCCCACCTTCAGGCCAGGGAGAGCCTGAAGGCTGGGGATTGGGCTGCCAATCCCATGGACAGGGGTGGGAACTTGTGGCACCTTTTCCAGGCCTGCCCATGGCTACCCATGGACCAATCAGCATTAACTTCCTCCCCTCTGAGGCCCATGAAAGCCCCAGGCTCAGCCAGACCTGAGCAGACATTGGGGTGACCAGCTGCAGACAGGAACTACTCTCTGCTGATAGCGGAATAATTGTTGGGACAACTTGCCTAGCAGAGAGAAGCTACCTTCTCTGCTAGAAGCTAAACACTCGGCCGGGCGCGGTGGCTCAAGCCTGTAATCCCAGCACTTTGGGAGGCCGAGATGCGCGGATCACGAGGTCAGGAGATCGAGACCATCCTGGCTAACACGGTGAAACCCCGTCTCTACTTAAAAAAATACAAAAAACTAGCCGGGCGAGGTGGACGGGCGCCTGTAGTCCCAGCTACTCGGGAGGCTGAGGCAGGAGAATGGCGTAAACCCGGGAGGCGGAGCTTGCAGTGAGCTGAGATCCGGCCACTGCACTCCAGCCCGGGAGACAGAGCGAGACTCCGTCTCAAAAAAAAAAAAAAAAAAAGAAGCTGAACACTCATTGGTAATACAGGAGTTATTAATAAATTATTTTTAGGTGGCTAGAAAGGGTAAAAGACTTATCAGTGGAATTTTCCTTTAATAAAAAGCAGTCCCAAACCATTTCTTCTTTAACAGAAAGCAGCCTGAAGAGTCTGGCATAGATATGCAAACTAGGAGCTTTTATATGTAAATGCTGGCAGCTGTACCTGGAAGCCAGATACATTCAATATGGCATGTCCCACCCTCTTTTCCTTGTCACCACATGTGCTGGTGTCATGTCAGCCTCCAGGTAAAACCACGTGTACAGGTATGATGGCCACCACCAGGTAGAGGCTGTATTTGCATAATAAAATACTGTGGTGGGAGAGCCAGTTTTTTCACTGTCTATGTAAATGGCACACCTAGTCAAATCAATCCTCTAAGCCCTATGTAAATCAATCACTGCTTCCTCAAGCTTCTGTACAAAATCTATTGTATTCTGCCCCAAATCAGAGAACCTCTTTTGGGCAACCCACTTTCTCAGCATGAGGCACCCTCCCCCACCCCGTATGTGTCTGTGTCCTGAATTCTTTCTGGACCATGACAAAGAACCAGGGTATATACCCCAGACAACAGAGCCATTTCACTGGGTCACCCTGCCTGTGGAAAGGAGCTGCCCCTGCGGTTTCCCCTGAGCTGTTCTATCGCTCAATAAAAGTTCCTCTTCATCTTGCTCACCCTCCACTTGTCTGCATACCTCATTCTTCCTGGTCTCAGCACTCACTGAATAGTAAGGCTAAAAGAGCTGTAACACAAACAGGGCTGAGACATGCCCCTTGCTTGCCACATTGCAGGCAAAGAGAAGGAAAGAAGCGCTGTGGCCCTTTGGGGATCCCAGACCTGGGAGTTCCCCGAGCCAGGGTTGTGAATCCCAAAGAGGGAGTCCTGCAGTTCCTGATGTCTCCAAGCTTCCGGGCACCACTGTGTTCCCCATTGCCAGCCATAGAAGCTGCTTGCAGTGTTTCTGGTCCTACCGTAGCCTCAGATAGCCAGCGTCTGTCCCGGCACCTGGAGCTGCCCACCCTGCTGCAGCATCCGGCATGTCTGATTATACGCAGTGGCCAGACACCATGCTTGCTCACACACCTCTCACCATTCCACGTCTGACTCACCCTTGACAGGTTTGGGACCCAAGCTAGTAGCATGAGCTGAGTACAGCCTGCAAGGCTGAGTGTGTTAAAGGAGCCCAGCGTGCCCAGGCAAAACTCGGACAAAGGCACCACTGGCCACAGAGGTTCTTAGCTAGAAAAACACCCCAAGGATCCTGTAACACTAGGTAGATTCCATGTCTTTACTATTGTGAATAGTGCTGTGATGAACGTTAGAGTCCATATGTCTTTTGGTAGAATGCCTTATTTTCCTTTGGGTGTACACCCAGTCATGGGATTGCTCGGTTGCATGGTAGTTCTATTTTTAGTTATTTCACTAATCCTCAGAGGAATGCAAATCAAAACCACAATGAGATACCCTCTCACACCAGTCAGAATGGCTATTATTAAAAATCAGAAAATAACAGATGTTAGCGAGGCTGCAAAGAAAAGGGAATGCTTATACATAAAATGTAATTTAGTTCAGCCACTGTGGAAGCAGCTGGAGATTTATTGCATAGCTTAAAGCAGGGTTTCTTAAAGCAAGGTCAGGAACTACCTGCAATAGAATCATGTGTGATACCTGCTAAAAAGGCAGATTGCTGGATTCACTGTAGGCTTGCTGAATCAAAATTTCTGGGATTGAGACCTGGGAATCTGAATCTTGAACACACATCCTAGGAGATTCTCATGCACACTGAAATTGGAGAATTGCTGTTTTAGTTATACTTCTGGTAGAGTTTCTGTAACCAATGAATTTAAATTGGGTCTTCACAAGAAAAATGCTCTAGCTTTAAATTGAGAAATGCTGTTATGTTAGCACCAACCATCATATTAGTTATGATAATAAACAAGTAATTATAGAGGACCTAATTTGAATCTGCCCAATGTGTATTTTGAGCAATGGCCAGAAACAAGTCTTAAGAATATTGTGCAAAGTTAACTGGAAAGAGGGGAGACCTTGTGGTTTATAACCAGAAATGTGGGATTAAGGGGAAAAATTGGGTGATAACTATTAAAAGGAAGGGCCAGATCCTCAAACTCTGAAAGAAAAAGAATATAAACTAGCGAAAAGTGAAAACCCCAGTTAAATTATGTAGCTGTGACACTCCTAAGGGCAGAGGCTATAAGTATTTCAGTGCTGCACTCCCTGTACCAAATGATGGCATTTTTCTTAAGATTCCCTTTTAAAAATATGATGGAAACTGGGCTCGGTGGCTCACGCCTGTAATCCCAGCACTTTGGGAGGCTGAGGCGGGCGGATCACGAGGTCAGGAGATCGAGACCACGGTGAAACCCTGTCTCTACTAAAAATACAAAAAATTAGCTGGGTGTGGTGGCAGGTGCCTGTAGTCCCAGCTACTTGGGAGGCTGAGGCAGGAGAATGGCGTGAACCCGGTAGGTGGAGCTTGCAGTGAGCCGAGACTGCGCCACTGCACTCCAGCCTGGGCGACAGAGTGAGACTCCATCTCAAAATAAATAAATAAAAATATGATGGAAACTCTGGACCCTACTGAAGGTTAAAAGTAGGCACTTAATACATATTTGTGAGATTAAATTGTTTACGTAGTGTTATGCCTAGTTTCTTCCCTTCACTGAATGTCTTGGCTAGTGTTCTTAACTTTGACACAATTATAGACCCGTTTGCTAGAAAAACAAGTTCGGGTTTCCTGTTTTATGGTAGATGTACCTGATAGCAGTAACTTAACTTTAGCATACCCTGAGAATGACCCTGTATGGCAGACCCACCTGAATGTGTGCTTGGAGTTCGGAGCTAAGGAATATGGCAGTGGCCAATGCGGAGATTCATTCCTTATCTATGAGAAACATCTAAACCCATAGCCCATCCTGTGAACTGTGGGCCATACAGGTGATCAAGGCCTATTGTTTTGGGTTAAATGAGGTTTGCCAGGTAAGGATTGTTAGGGGGCAGTGGTTAAGTGAAAATGCTGTATAAATATAACTGCATGCCTTTTGCAAGTGGTTGCAGTTCTCCTGATCAGCCCACTGCCAGTGAACTCTCTCCCCTGTATGTAATTGCCCCAGTAAAATTCCGTGACTCATTTGCTGATCCTGGGTCCCTTGAATCTGGTGCTATCCCCATTGGAATCAATTGGGGCTTGGCACAACACCTATTTAGGGTAAAAAGACCTATTGTACTGAACTTCCCTTCCTCCCAATCTTTTACTGAAATAATAGAAAAGATGTTAAAATAAGAATAAAATCGTAATAGTGCTAGAGAGGACATCAGCAGGTCAGATATTTTGAGAAATTATTCAAAGATAAGCAGATGTGATCAAACCAATGAAGAAGTGAAAACAGAGGAATTGAAGTCACTAGAGATGAATGTGGTTCTTCCTAAGGGAGCCCTGGGGAAGCTAGGAACTTGGCTCATCCATACAACATTAGGGAACTATGGAATACTTGTCGGGGTAACGAATTAAAGGGTGCATTCCCTATCAGCTGGTCATCCCCCACCTTCCTCTATAGACACAGGGTGGCCTCCTTCAAGATAAAATCTGGAGGAGTGCTCTCTGTGGAAATGGGGTGCTGTTTTAGGGGGAGGTCTCCTAGTATGGCTGCTGTGCCTTGAAGGGGAAGCAGAACAGACATTGTGGGACTCATATCACAGACATGGAAGGGAAATTTTAGAAGGTTGCAATCACTCCGCCCAGGAGATATTTACACAGAAACACTCACCTCAGTCATGAGTCAATTCCTTTTATTTTTTGGTATGTTCCCAGCTGCCATACCACTTTCCTGCTCACAAACGCTACAGGGTATCTGCTGCTGTAACTCCCGCCCTTATACGGAACCACAAACCAGCTCTTTCCAATCAACTGAGAGTGTCTACTTCATACAATGGTCTTGTACCTCCTTTAGACTAACACTTCCACAGATAACTGTACACTTTGGGCAAAATATAGAATACGGCGAGTTGAAAGTAGTTGAACGCAGTTGAAAGAAGGTACTGGCAAGGAGTCAACATTTGAAAAAAGGGAATGGCACTAGGTGAGATTTTTTGGTTTTTTTTTAATGGCTTTTGGCCTGAGGGCGGGCTCACCTGTTTACCTCTGTCATGCAGGGGTAAAGGGTGGGGGCGGATGGCTAAAAACCCAGGTTAAAAAAAAAAAAAAATCCATCATCTTGCTGGCTTGAAATACCAGAGGATAGAGTTTGGGGCATTCATCACTTCTGAAAAGTGAGAAGGAAATTCCCCAAAATTGAAAGCCAAAGAAGGGGAACCCTATACTCTGTATATAAATTCTGCCCAAATGCTGTGCTGACCTCCACACTTTGAACTAACCATACACAGGGAAGATTCCAAGCAGCCTAAATGAAGACTAAAAGAATCGGACTGAGATTTGACTTACTGCTCATTACAGTTTTTCAGCCAATTTAACTTCCTGCTTTAAAAAAAAGTTTTTAGAGGAACAGAATAGCATCCAGAGTCTTTACAACATATTATTCCAATGTCGAAGACACAACCCAAAATTGGTCTACATAAAAGGGAACAGGAAAACAGAACTCATATAGGAAAAGACAATAAAGACTGGTCCTGAAATGACTAAGATATTGCAATTAGCATGTGAGAATTTTAAAGCAGCTATTCAAGAAGAACTTTTGTTGGGGAAACACATACATGGCTAAAAGGAAAACCAACACTCACCATCTCCATTAATCCTCCAAGCTCTTCATTTGTGGATTATGATTTACAAGAATTTCAGAAAAAACCATAGCATTAAACAGAAGGTCCAAGATTAATAAATCCAAACAACTGAGCCAAGAGAAAACAGATAGTTTAGGGAGCAGAGGAGAACTTGAAAACATTATTAGTATCCTTAAAGATATTCAAGAGGAGATTGCGCTGATAAAGTAGTGAGGCTGCCAGGTGTGGTGGCATGTGCCTGTAATCTCAGCTGTTTGGGAGGCTGAGGCAGGAGGATCCCTTGAGCCCAGGAGTTTGAGGCTGCAGTAAGTTGTGATTGTGCCATTGTACTCCAGCCAGGACAACAGAGTGAGACCCCATTTCTGAAAACAGACAAACCAAAAACAGCCACTGTGAAAAAAGAACAATCAGTAAATACCAAAGAAAAGAATACTTGGAAGTAAAAAAGGAATAATGGATTTACTGAAGACCAAGTTGATGTTCTGGAAAATGAAATTTACTAGAATATAGAGAAATAAAATAAATGGTGGAAAATATGAGAGAAAAGTTGAGGCATGGAGGATAGACCCAAGAAATTCAAGTTCCAGAACACAATTTTTTCTTAGTTGGAGAAAGACAAGTGTCTTTAGATGGAAAAAAATCATGTCAGCCATATAGAATTAGACAGAAAACAAACAAAAACCCAAATACCCATGCCTAAACACAACCTGGTGAAATTTCAGAACTCTAAGCATAAAGAGAATATCTTAAAAGAATTAGGAAAAGCAAAACAGATTACTTACATTGGAATGAGAATCAGACTGATAGACTTCTTATCAGTAATCCTGTGTGTTGGAAGACAGCAGAATACTGCCTTCAACGTTTTGGTAGAAAATGAATTTCAACCTGAATATACCCAGCCAACTAATAGGTAAATGTGAGGGCACAATGTAGACATGTTTAGATATGTTAGGATCAGAATGCTTACTGTTCATGCATCTTTTAAAAAAATTGCTTCAGGGAAATAAAAAAAAGAATACAAGAAAGAGGACACCATGGGTTGTAAAAGCATGGAAAGATGTGAAATTTTCAGAAAATAAAGGTATGTTTTATAAAATTATTCCTGTCCTTAGAAGAAATAAAACCAGATATTGTTTATTGTTGACAGGATTGCCATTAGTGATTGAAACTGGTTAGGAAGACCTTTCACTTTGCATTTTATACTCTTCTGTTTTATCTGTGTTTATTTTTGTTTTGAATACAGATTACTTGCAGTCTTTTTTTTTTTTTTTTTTTTGAGACAGAGTCTCTCTCTGTCACCCAGGCTGGAGTGCAATGGCACAATTTTGGTTCACTGCAACCTCTGCCTCCCAGATTCAAGCAATTCTCATGCCTCAACCTTCTGAGTAGCTGGCATTATAGAGGGGCACCACCATGCCTGGATAATTTTTGTATTTTTAGTAGAGATGGGGTTTCACCATGTTGGCAGGTTGATCTCGAACTCCTAACCTCAAGTGATCCACCCACCTTGGCCTCGCAAAGTGCTGGGATTACAGGTGTGAATCACCACACCTAGCCACAATCAAAATTGTAACTTAACTTTTAAAATCTACGCACCCCTCACCAAATCTAGTAGTCCTTATCTTCTAAGCATGTTAACAAATTCCTCCTGAAGATATTTCATAAGAAGAGGAGCTAGTCCATTTAGTTTAGGATAGTTTTGGAAAAGGTTTGGGCTGCTACTAAGATAAACTTACAAATAAAAGCATTTCAGAAAAATCTTTCAATTCAACTGCACACAAAGATGGTAAGATGTAGACACAAAATAAAAATGATTTTTATTTCTTCACAATAATCTGAAAGTGGATTTTACAAATTATAACAAAGAACTATTCTCTCTGCTTCAAAAAGATTGTCATCTACTGATCAAAAGCAGAACTGTCCAATATGGTAGCCACTAGCCATATGTGGCTATTGAGACTTGAAATGTGGCTAGTCTGCATTAAGATGTGCTGCAAAGGTAAAATGCACATGAGATTTTAAATACTTAACATGAAAAAAACATAAAATATCTCATTAACAATTTTTAATGACACATTGAAGTGATACTTTAGATGCACTGGGTTAAACCATTTTATTATAATTAATTTAATCTTTGCATTTTTACCTTTTAAAAATGTGGCTATTAGAAAATTTAAAATTACATTTGTGGCTTTTATGTGTGGCCCTCATTCTACTTCTATTAGACAGCCCTGGCCTAAAACACCAAAATGTTGCACACATCCATTATTGCTCAAATGAGATTTCTGAAAAGAGAGTTTTTAAAAAAGAAAATGGTAACACTGTGGCTCATTTACTAAGAAATCTCCCTGGGAATGGAGAAAGAATCAATGCTAACATACTAGAACAAGATAGGAAGTTGGGAGAGTAGAAAACATGACTGATTTTTCCATGGTTTCATGAAACATGAAAGAAGGGAGAAGAAATATCAATTCTAAAATAAAAAAAGATTTGTTGGTTGAATGACTTCCAGTAAAATGTTTGCCTCTAATGCTTGCACTCTTCTAAAGGCAAAAATTATTCTTTTTATGATCATAGTTTCTTAATGCAATGCCATTCTATCTAGGAATATCCCACCTACAACTCTTCCTTAGTACCTTCTTGTGTATACATTGCTGAGTTTTTTTATGCTAAGGAATGTTCCTCCATTGATGTGATAATTACTGCCTTATTCTTATCCTCTTCAAAGTGTCTATAGTAGTTCAAATGAGAAATACATTTTGAAGCAGAGGTGACCTCAGTTCTAGTGATTGTCTTTCAAGCTGTATTTATTATCAGGGCAACTGGACTGATTATCCCTGACCCATCTGAAAAAGTCACTTTTATCATCAGAAAGAATTTACATTCTCTCTTGTTGAAGTGATTCGATTAGCTTATTTCCTGAGAAAGATTACAGTACATTCGGGCTCTCTGCTTTATCACTATAGAGCATTTGTCACTTGTGATTTTCTATTCTGCTATGAAAGATGAAAAACAATTACAGTGTTTATCAACAAAATAGCTCTGTGGAAAGTGGAAAAAACAAACCAAGTTGAGAGTGAGAGTTTTCTTTACAATAATCAAAATCGATGACAGAAGGAAGAGAAATGAGGATGTTAAAAAATCCCTCAGAACCAACAGAAAACAGAGGTCCTTTCAGTTACTGGCAGTGTTATGGGACCCCACTACTTGCCAGGGGTTTCTGCCCTATAGTCCCTTCTGCAATCCCCGGAAATATGTACAGGAAAGGGGTCCCGATCCAGGCCCCAAGAGAGGGTTCTCGGATCTTGCACAAGAAAGAATTCAGGGTGAGTCTGCAGTGCAAAGTAAAAGCATGTTTATAAAGAAAGTAAAGTAGTTAAAGTACAGCTACTCCATAGACAGAGTAGGATGTTCCCAAAAGTAAGAGGAGGAATGTGTCCACCCTCTGTAGTGCTAAATGCTCTATAGTGATAAAGCAGGTACAATGCTGTATCTATAGGGAGATGTGCTCTGCTACAAGGGTTTGTGATAAAGGATTGATTTCTTAATTACTATATTTTGCAAGAATCAATATTATTATCTTAAAGCAAAATTAGAAATGCCTTTGTTTTCCAGATATCCGGATATCTGGACACTCCCAAGTCTGGGTCTGTTTAGTAAACATTATTAATTTGTTCCCTTAACCATAAACATCTAGAGGCTGGGAATACCTACGTTTCTGGAAATGTAGCCCAGCAAGTCCCAGCCTCATTTTGCTAGCCCTCACTCCAGATGGAGTTGCTCTGGTTCACATGTCTCTGACAGCAGGATTAAAAGATAATATGGGCCAGATGTGGTGGCTCACGCCTGTAATCCCAACACTTTGGGAGGCTGAAGCGGGCAGATCACCTGAGGCCAGGAGTTTTGAGATCAGCCTGGCCAACGTGGTGAAACCTCGTCTCTACTAAAAATACAAAAATTTGCCGGGTGTGGTAATGCGGGCCTGTGATCCCAGCTATTTGGGAGGCTGAGGCAGGAGAATTGTTTGAACCCAGGAGGCAGAGGTTGCAGTGAGCCAAGATCACTCCACTGCATTCCAGCCTGGGTGACAGAGCAAGGCTCTCTCATAAACAAACAAACAAACAAAAAATGATATGGAAAAAGTGTTGTGAAAGCTCTTACTTTTACATTCTACCAACTTTGTATAAGGTCGGTGTTGGAGTCAAGCCATTAATAATCACAATTGGGATGGACAATTTAGCATCTAGGTCAGTGATTAGCAAATAATAGTTTTCTTTTTTTTTTTTTTTTTTTTTTGAGATGGAGTCTCGCTCTGTCACCCAAGCTGGAGTGCAGTGGCCAGATCTCAGCTCACTGCAAGCTCCGCCTCCCGGGTTTACGCCATTCTCCTGCCTCAGCCTCCCGAGTAGCTGGGACTACAGGCGCCTGCCACCTCGCCCGGCTAGTTTTTTGTATTTTTTAGTAGAGACGGGGTTTCACCGTGTTAGCCAGGATGGTCTCGATCTCCTGACCTTGTGATCCGCCCGCCTTGGCCTCCCAAAGTGCTGGGATTACAGGCTTGAGCCACCGCGCCCGGCCAAATAATAGTTTTCTCATCCATGTTTGTTGAATTAGCATAAGATATTGTGGCTTATGTACTGGTATGGCTGGCTACTTTATCAAGGCAGTAATTTGTCCTTTATTCTTGCTGCTCTAGATATTTTCCCCTTTCCCAAGCTAAGAAGGTAGCCACATCTTGTGTTTTTTGTTTTTACCTAGGTGTTTTTTGTGTTGCATCAGGAAGCAGACATTGCCAAGCAAGAGAAGACAATTCCTTCTTAGCCTTTTGTTTGCAATAACCTTGGCTCAGTGAGAGTTATGTAGAAAGTAAGTGCTTGGAACTTAACAGGTAGAAGCTGTTGGACCCAAGGGGAGAGGAAGATTCCTGAAACTAACAGATGGAGTCCGGTATGGGAGGCGTTGGGGGCGATTCTGTGCCAGGCAAAAGTATCACCCCAGGACTGCACAGTCTCAGGCTGGTGGACTCCAAGAATATAGTCCTGGGAGCAATGGCACAGATATCCCCTGCCTGCCATCAGAAGACCACGTGGGCAGGGATGGTGAACTTAACAGAGACTAGCATGGACAGAGGTCTAGAGGACTCTTCTCTGACTCCTCCCACCAGCTATACTCTGGGACCTTTAGTTGAACCTGAGGAGGTAGAGAACCCTACTGAGGAGTGAGATTTAATGTCCCACCAACTGAATGGCTGGTGGTTCAGAGCAGATTAGAATTGTTGAGCATACATTTTCAACTTGCCACAATACTACCATCCTTGACAGTGCTTGCTTGGTCAATGACTCATCTAGAGCATAAAATGAAAAATTATTCACAGTATATGAGAGCTAGCTGTGACTTCTATGTTCATCTAATTCAGATTCTTCATTTTTAGGTTAGGAGACCAAGCTAAAAGATATAAAAGAACTAGGCCAGGTGTGATGGCTCATGCCTGTAATCTCAGTGTTTTGAAAGGCCAAGGTAGGAGGATTGCTTGAAGCTAGGAGCTCAAGACCAGCCTGAGCAACATAGTGAGATCCTGTCTCTACAAAAAAATTAAAAAATTACCTGGGTGTGATGGTGTGCACCTGTGGTCCTAGCTACTTGGGAGACTGAGGTGCGAGGATTGCTTGAGCCCAGGAGTTAGAGGTTGCAGTGAGCTATGATCATGCCACTATACTTAAGCCTGGGTGACGGAGTGAGACTATGAGTCTGGGGAAAAAAAAAAAGATATAAAAAAATTTGTTCTAAGTCATGAGCCCAAAGCCAGTGCAGGGCTGAGACAGTGGGCTGTCAACCCTCAGTCCACTTTTCTTTCTACCTCACTACTTGTAAAATTCAGTCTACTTTTTTTTTTCTACTTCACTACCTGTAAAATTCAGACATATTGTGGCAATTAGAATATACTATCATTTCATTAGGGCTAGACTAGCCCTTATGAAAGTAAGATCTTACAATTTTAAAATGCAGTAACAATGGAAACTTAAAAAATATCCAGATCTGATAGTGGAGGTATCTGATAGTGGCCAGGTGTATTTTCCATTTACTCCCCACTATAGAAATTGTGAGCAGATGACCTGAGTCATATATAAAGTGGGTGATACTACAGTTTCTGACAATTAAATACCTCTTCTGTAGGCATTTTAAATATGGATATGTGTATGTATGTGTGTTAATATATAGACACACATCCAGAAATCTTTCTGCTGTCAAACACTGGGTAGAAATTTCTTTTCAGTTGTGTGTGTGTGTGTGTGCGTGTGTGCATGTGTGTGTGTATGTATATTAAACCTACTTAATAGCTAAATTAAAAGTTTATTTATAATTTATGATTGGGTCTTCTTTTCATAAGAATCACCCTGTATGGGCCGGGCACGGTGGCTCACGCCTGCAATCCCAGCACTTTGGGAGGCCGAGACGGGTGGATCACGAGGTCAGGAGATGGAGACCATGCTGGCTAACACGGTGAAACCCCGTCTCTACTAAAAAATACAAAAAAACTAGCCGGGCGAGGTGGCGCACGCCTGTGGTCCCAGCTACTCTGGAGGCTGAGGCAGGAGAATGGCGTAAACCCGGGAGGTGAAGCTTGCAGTGAGCTGAGATCCGGCCACTGCACTCCAGCCTGGGCGACAGAGCGAGACTCTGTCTCAAAAAAAAAAAAAAAAAAAAAAAAAAATCACCCTGTATAATACTACTTCTAGTCTAACTTCCCCCAATATCCAGTATTTTTCTAATCTGTGTCTTTGTCCACCTTCTCATCCTTCACTCTTTGCAGGTAAAAGGCTGATTGGCGTTTGGCTTCTTATTTCTCTCCGGACAACTGTGGCGGAGAATACAACCATCCTATGCATAACAGCCTCTTTCTAGCTGAACGAGCAGCCTGCACTACACTCCATGATGAGAAGACCTAGGTAACCTTGGTGTTCATTCATCTGTCAGTCCAGCAGCTGTCTGTGGGTCCCTGTGAGTTCAGACCCTGCTCTAGGCAGATTCAAAAGGCAGGGTGTGAGGACAGCAATGCCCACATGGCAAAAGCCTGTCCTTTAGATGCGGCACCACTGAGAGATGCTGTGTCACAGGAGGTTGGTCTGGCTTATCCAGCTGTCTGTTCAGATGTTCCCATAGGAGTCTCTCTGCCAGCAGGTTCCACGGCGAATGTGGATAAACAGCAGTACCATTAGGACAGCAGATATCAGGCAAAAGGCAACAGCAAAGATGACCTTTAGAACTGTAGGAAAATAGGAAAAGTATTAATGTAAAATTAATGCATTAGGAAAATATGAAGATCACATGTGAGTGTTGCTTTCTGCCTTAATTGCAAATTTCAGAAGAGTTTCTAAAGAGGCCTTGAAATCAGCATTGTGTGTGGTAAAAAGAGCACAGGACTAGGAGTCAGGAAGTGACCTAGGTTCCAGTTCCTGCATAACCTTTGACCCTTGAGATTCAGCTCCCCACTGAAAAGGGAGGGTAATTAGCTGAAGTACTTCTAAGTCCTCTTATAGCACTAACTTTATGCATTTTTTTATAGTTAAATTACCAATTGTCCATGATCTCAGGGTCAAAGGAAATTCTGAATGCTCAACTGCAATCAATTGGATCTAAAAGAAATGAAATCTTTCGATTCTTAAATTTGATTTTTAGGTAAATATTTGTTAGAGAGGAGATCTTGTGCACATTTTATCTATGGCAAAAATTTCTAGCATAACTGTACTATTGCTAATATGCACCTTTGTTTACACATATTCCTTTGATAGCTGACCAGTAAAAGCAGATATTTGGGGCCATTTCTTAATGAGATGCTAATTCATTATTTCATCTGGAAAGTTACTCTCCTACACACGCACCCTAGTCCACTATAGTACACACATCAGAAACACCAGTTTGTACCATCTCTAAATGTATGTCTTTTCGCTGTAAAAATATAGGGTTTCTTGTTAGCTTAGACAATGGGAGAGCAAACATCCCTCTGATCCCATCACCTCTTTCTACAGAACCCTAGTGCACCATAGAACACAGTTGAAAATCACCGACTTCACCTGACATTATCATTAAGAGAATGAGGAAAATAAGAAGCAGAGCAATTAGATAATCTGGTTACGGTTATTGGGGTTGGGATCTTATCAGTCTCATGATTTTAAAAACCATCTATTCAGTAATTACTTCCAAATATAAATCTCCAGCTCTGACATCTATCTTAAGCACCAGACTCGTATATCCAATTGTATACCTGATATGTTTCTTTAGATAGCTAAGAGGCATTTCAATCTCAAGTCCAAAACTGAACTCTTGATCTCCCCCTCCTCATTCTCCACACCAAATCTGCTCTTCCCAGAGCCTTCCCTCATCTCAGTTGATGGGAACTCCCTTCTTCTGTTGGCTTAGGATAAAACTCTTGGAGTCTTTTTTAACTCCTTTATTTTTCTCACAGCTTACGCTATCAGCAAATCCTATTGGTCCTACCGAAAAATATATTCCAACGCTGACTTCTTTTCTTCTCTGACACCACCCTGCTTTGAACCACCATCGTCTTTTGCCAGGATCACTATAATGGCCTCTTAACTTGTTGCCTTGTTTCTATCTATCCTTTCTCCTTTGTAATTTTTTTTTTTTTTTTTTTTGAGACAGAGTTTCACTCTGTCACCCAAGCTGGAGTGCAGTGGCATGATCTTGGCTCATGCAGCCTCAACTGCCCAGGCTCGAGTGATTCTCCTACCTTACCCTCCCTAGTAACTGGGACTACAGGCATGCACCCCCATGCCTAGCTAGTTTTTGTATTATTTGTAGAGATGGGGTTTTGTCATGTTGCCCGGGCTGGTCTCGAACTCCTGAGCTCAAATGATCCATCTGCCTCAGCCTCCTAAAGTGCTGGGATTACAGATGTGAGCCACCACACCTGGCCACAAGGCCACAATCCTTTTTTTGGTGGGGGAGATGGAGTCTTGCTCTGTTGCCCAAGCTGGAGTGCAGTGGCGCCATCTTGGCTCACTGCAACCTGTGCCTTCCAGGTTCAAGGGATTCTCCTGCCTCAGCCTCCCAGTAGCTGGGATTACAGATGTCTACCACAATGCCTGGCTAATTTTTGTTTGTTTGTTTTTTGTATTTTTAGTAGAGACAGGGTTTCACCATGTTGGCCAGGCTGGCCATGAACTCCTGACTTCAGGTGATCCACCCACCACCATCTGCACCTCCCAAAGTGCTGGAATTACAGGTGTGAACCACCGCGCCTGGCCCACAATCCATTTTTAACATAGCAGTCAAATGACTTCAAGTCAAATCATGCCACTTCTCTCCTTAAAATAAAGTCTGCAATGAATGCTCATCTCAATCAGAATAAAAGCTACAGTTCTAATGATGATGGTTTATGAAGATCTACATCATCTGTCCCCTATGAGTCCCCTCAGATTTCTTCTCCTATCACTCTACCTTCACTCACTCACTTCTGGCCTCATAATCCTTATGCTATTCTTCAAACATGGCAAGCAGGCCTGCCTTAGTGACTTTGCTATACCTGTTATCATGGCCTGAATGCTCTCCCACACATCCCGTGCTTTCTTTGCCTAAATCTCATCTCCGTGAGACCTTCCCATGTACAAAAATTCCCACTTTTGTACAAGATGTACAAAATTCCCACTTTTGTACAAGATGTACAAAAATTCCCACTTTTGTACAAGATGTACAAAAAGTGCATCTTGTCCATCCTCCTTCACTTCCACCCCATATTGGCCATTGTGATCCTCATCTTCCAAAACACTTATTATGCTTATTATTTGTTATCTATCCCTCTCTCCTTCTAATAGAATATAAGCTTCGCAAAGGCAGGAACTTTTGTCTTTTTTGTTCATGAATGTATCCCAAGCACTCAGAACAGTATCTGACACATAACAAGTACTAATAAATATTTGTAGAAAAACATAATGACTTGGAACTTACAAGTTCCCAACTCTTAGCCCAGTATTTTCTGATGATGCCAGGATGCTTCTTAGCATCATGAAAAGGTGACTTTAAGTTATACCCTGAGAGACAGTCTCATTAGAACTGCAGATGGATTTAATGTAAGTTTAAATGAATTAAATGAAATAGAAGAAGGAAAGAAAGGACTCAATGGAAATGAGGAAGGCAGATACTAGTGATCCTTAAAAATCTATTTTCATGGCTGACTCTGTATTTAGAAATATTTTCAGTTATTTTTATGGACTGTGTTGTCATAGCAGTCCTATGGAACATGCTTTTCTGCTCTTTATCTTTCCTTCTTTCCTTTCTAGACATGTGTTGGGCACACATGTACCAGGTAGGCTGTGCTAGGTGCTGAGGTTCCATAATCTTTGCCCTTGAGGAGCTCAATGTCTAGCAGGAGAACCAGATAGATAATTACAAGATACTGTGATAACTACTAAAATGGAGGTGCAAAAGAAATGCTATTGAAACAAAGAGAAAGTTGCAGTCAACAGAGTGTTTTCTATTTGAAAGATAAAGAGTTTGGAAAGTCTTCTGAGAATTGAGCTAGCCTGCCAGGTGAGTAAGCCTTTGCCATGAGACAGAAAGAGTTTCACAAGGGCATGTTTAGGACATAATGAGGAGTTAAATGTGACTGGAATACAGACTTCAGGGAGGTGAAACCATATGGGTAAATGGGGGGCCAGTTTGTTTTTGTTTTTGTTTTTTGAGATAGGGTCTCACTCCATTGCTCAGGCTGGAGTGCAGTGGTGCAATCACTGCTCACTGCAGCCTCAACCTCCTGAGCCCCAGTGATCCTCCCACCTCAGCCTCCTGGGGGAAGCTGGGACCACAGATGCGTGCCACCATGCTCGGCTAATTTTTTTGTATTTTTTGTAGAGATGGAGCCTCACTATGTTACCCAGGTGGGTCCCAAACTCTTGGGCTCAAGTGATTCTCCCACCTCGGCCTCTAAAGGTGCTGGGATTACAGGCATGAGCCACTGTGCCTGGCCAGGAGCCAGTTTTTAGAGTGCTCGGTTTGACATGGGGCAAATGGAAGTCACCAGCAATTATTACATATGGAAGTGATAGAGCCCACTCTGTGTTTGTTTGTTTGTTTTGAGACAGAGTTTCACTCCATCACCCAGGCTAGAGTGCAATGGCACAATCTCGGTTCACTGCAACCACTGCCTCCTAGGTTCAAGCAATTCTCCTGTCTCAGCCTCCCGAGTGGCTGGGACTACAGGCGTCTGCCACCACGCCCAGCCAATTTTTGTATTTTTAATAGAGACGGGGTTTCACCTTGTTGGTCAGGCTGGTCTCAAACTCCTGACCTCAGGTGATTCACCCACCTTGGCCTCCCAAAGTGCTGTGATTACAGGCGTGAGCCACCGTGCCTGGCCACCCACTCTGTGTTTAAGAAAAACAAAGCTGTGGAAAAGATAGGATGGTGGAGATACGTTAGGCCTGATAGAGAATTTTTATTTTTTATTTTTTTGAGACGGAGTCTTGCTCTGCCACCCAGGCTGGAGTGCAGTGGCGGGATCTCAGCTCACTGCAAGCTCCGCCTCCTGGGTTTACGCCATTCTCCTGCCTCAGCCTCCCGAGTAGCTGGGACTACAGGCGCCCGCCTCGTCGCCCGGCTAGTTTTTTGTATTTTTAAGTAGAGACAGGGTTTCACCGTATTAGCCAGGATGGTCTCGATCTCCTGACCTCGTGATCCGCCCGTCTCGGCCTCCCAAAGTGCTGGGATTACAGGCTTGAGCCACCGCGCCCGGCCTGATAGAGAATTATTGAAAATACCTTTAATAAGACACTGAGGGCTTAGAACTGGAACTGTGGCCCTGGGAATGAAAAGGAGGGAATTCAAGAGATGCTCCTGCAGTAGAATTAACAGGCTTTAGTAACAGGCTACGTATACTGGTAAGGGAGGAGCTGTGGTCAAGGCAATCTCGTGGCTTCTTGTTTGGGTGACTGAGAAGATAAATTGAGATTGGGACCACACAAAAAAAAATTGGTTTGGAGTAGAGAAGATAATTTATTTTGTCTCCAGTGTGGGATTGAGACAGGTTATTATCCTGATAGAGACTATCAGTAGGTAGCTTGACAAAACAGGTCAAGAATTCTACAGTTAGATGTGGAAATAAGGATTGTAGACATAGAAGACAGAGGCCTGGGTATACTGGCTCATACTGAATGTGGAATGGAGAACCCGAGAACAAAGAAAAGACTCAGGTGAGCGCACGTGCTTTCTCTCCCTGTGATATTTATTTATCTATTTTTAAATGATATGCTTCTTTGTACTGTAAAATATTTCAGGAGTTTGGCAGAGCATTGTCCTAGACACTGAGAAAAGAGAACATGATCAATTGTATCTTACTACAAAGAGATCTAGTACAGGTAATGACTGAAAAGAGTCTTCTTAAAACAAGAAGCCAGTTACAGCATCTGTCCTCTCCCTAAAACCTTTCCATGAGCACAACAGCTCAACTTGACCTGTGGAACACTTAGTGCTTGCCTCTGCAGCCTCAGCCGTCCACACATTCACTAGCCTTTTTCAGGTTCCCAAAGTGCTCTATGCTGCCTTTAGCCTCTCAGCCTTTATGCATTCTCCTCTTTTGTCTGTAACATCCTCCTCTCTCTTCACCTTCATTCATCTGCTTAGTACCGTTTCTCCTTCAGGTTTCAGTTTGAACATCACTCCTCCAAGAAGCCTCCTCTGACCCATTTGGCTAACTGCCTGTGCTGTATTTTCTCCTGTATGCCCTTCATCTAGAATTCATCATACTTTGCTGTTAGGGCTGATTTAATTATTTATCTCCTTGTCTACCCCTCCTTTCTCCATAAAGTCTGCAAGCCATATGGGGACAGTCTTCTTGTCTGCTGCTGTTTACTCGGCAAGCTTAATGCTTGATACATAGGAAAATATTGAGTACTTAATAGGTACTCAGTAAATCTATGGCTTATTAAATAATCATGTATCTTGACCCACCAATCCTATTTTTGGAAATTGGTCTAAGAAAGTAGTCTATAAGACACCGTGGAATGAAAAGTGAGTATGATATGGTAGAAATAGGATATTGGAAAGTGTTCGGCTTGAATCCTGATCCTATTACTTGTGGCATGTTATCCTCTGAGGTTCAGTTTTCTTCTCTGTAAATTGGGGATACAAATAGCTGCTTCACAAGGAAAGAAAGGCCACTGAATTAGACACTGATGGCTTTCAAAAGAGAAGTTTAAAAAAAAAAAAGAGATGACAGAAGGGTGGACATAATTTTACAGAATAGTTAAGGCATAAGTGGATGTGAGAAAATACTACAAGAACATGTAAATCATTAGTTCAAGAAAATTGGGACTGAAGAGAGTGAGGTGGAATAAGCACTTGAGGGTGTTTTGATGAGAGGATATTTGGGCATTTTCATAGTATAAGGAAAGGATCCAGTGCAGAGGAAGAAAGTGAAGTTAGCCAAAAGATTCCCTGGGATCCTGAGGAGACTGTGGAGATGGGCTCACACTCACAGTGAGGTCAGCCCATGCAGGGAGGAACATGGTTTCCTGAGGGACAGCAGCAAAGGAAGGTTAAAGCTACTGAGATATTTTTGAGGTTGTGAGAGTAGAACTTAAAAGACTTATCAATAGATTATCTTGCTTATAAGAATAAAGAAAACAAAATGGAATCAGACATTTGGGACAAACAGGCCTTCCTGCAGGGAGTAGGAAAAGTGTTCAGTAGAGGTGAATACATTAACCAAGAAACGTTGACTCAGTCGAGGATGGAATGAAATGTCAACATTCATTGTTTGAAATGGTGACAATAGGCTTGGACTTTTGCTTGCTTCAGCTCTACTCACAGATCAGAGTGAAAAAACCACACGACTGACTTGATCTAGAGGCTTAGGTATTGGTATGGTGAGCAGTGTATGGGACAGATCAGCATTATAGCTGTCAGAATTGCCTAGGTTTAGGGCAGTAGTGGAGTGAGGAGCGAATCAGAGCATACCAAAGCAAGTTGCCAATGTCTTTAACAAATGATGAGATATATTCCAAGAAACTGAAGATAATGGCAACAAGAATGAGGAAACAGGTGTTATAATCAGATGGCCTCATCTTTGAGGGAGGAGTGGTGCTGGATATCATTGAACAAGGGATATGATTGAACAAGGGATATGATTGAGCAAGGGCTTTTAATAGCAACGGAGGAACATGAGAATGCCAAAGCAACTATGCTGAAAACAGAAGTCAAATAGTACAGACATGTTGGCACATACAAATGTGTAGCTGGCCAATGATTGGGTCTCTACAGTATAGTCACTTTTGAGGCTCATTCATAGCTTCTCTCTCTTATTTATAAATAAACTGAGTTCCAGGCTTCTGACATCTGAGCCCAGCCACAAGGAAGTCAGGCTAGGTATGCAGGGCTGAACATGTATTCAGTTAGCAAATAGTGATTGAAGGCACAAAGTTCTAGGCATTGTCTACTGGCTAAAGACTAAAGAGGAAACATGTATGGTTCCTGCCTTTAAGAAGCTCAGGGTTGAATCTTGGGCATGTGTATTTGTGCTGTAGATTCTCAGCTTTACAAAGATAATGAGAAAACTGGGACTTCCCACCGGTAAGTCTCCTTCTTGTGAAATAATTAGAGTTGGACATTGAGATGGGGGTGGGAGAGCACTAGTGAAGAAAGTCTGAATGTGTTAGTAACATTTTGAAATTAAAGAAGCAGTTTGGGCCGGGCGCGGTGGCTCAAGCCTGTAATCCCAGCACTTTGGGAGGCCGAGATGGGTGGATCACGAGGTCAGGAGATCGAGACCATCCTGGCTAACACGGTGAAACCCCCGTCTCTACTAAAAAAATACAAAAAACTAGCCGGGCGAGATGGCGGGCGCCTGTAGTCCCAGCTACTGGGGAGGCTGAGCCAGGAGAATGGCGTAAACCCGGGAGGCGGAGCTTGCAGTGAGCCGAGATCGCGCCACTGCACTCCAGCCTGGGCAACCCAGCGAGACTCCATCTCAAAAAAAAAAAAAGAAGCAGTTTGACAAATTTTATTATTTTCTTTTTTTTTTTTTTTTTTTTTTGAGACGGAGTCTTGCTCTGCCGCCCAGGCTGGAGTGCAGTGGCCGGCTCTCAGCTCACTGCAAGCTCCGCCTCCCAGGTTCACGCCATTCTCCTGTCTCAGCCTCCCGAGTAGCTGGGACTACAGGCGCCCGCCTCGTCGCCCGGCTAGTTTTTTGTATTTTTTAGTAGAGACGGGGTTTCACCGTATTAGCCAGGATGGTCTCGATCTCCTGACCTCGTGATCCGCCCGTCTCGGCCTCCCAAAGTGCTGGGATTACAGGCTTGAGCCACCGCGCCCGGCCGACAAATTTTATTATTTTCAAACAACGTGCTACGGACTTAGACTTGTGAATTTTTCAGCAAAGACTCTGGTGAATTTAATTGATATGATCTGGAATCTGGTTAAGTGAGTCTACTGGCACTAGCTAAAAACACTGCTTATAGTTATGGGTAGAATTTCATGGGTGGAACCCCCTACTCTAAGGAGTAGGGTTGCAAAGTATCTTGTATATATAGGACATATCCTATATTTAATGATTTTTGTCTTGCTTCCTGTATTGGCTTTTTCAGAACATCCTAAGTGTCCTGTATTCTGGTTTTTTTTTTTTTTTTTCCAATGAATTACAAAAATTTGGCAGTTACAGCCATTTGTCAAATTTATCTCGGCATCCTGTACTTTTATTTGCTAGATTTGGTGGCCCAACTAATGAGCTACTCAACCCCTAATCTTCCATGTTTCAACCTTCTCTGTAACATCTCTCTTCTAAGGTGAGTGGCCACCCAGCCTAATGGGAACTTCTTATCTCAGGAGTTTCCCAACACTGAATGAAAATCTGTCTCCCTGACATTTTTACCTGCTGCCCCTAGCATCTCTCTTTGAGATTATACTGAATAAATGGAATCTTTTTCTTTACAGAAGTTCAAATATTGAACTCACTGTATTAGAGGCCATATCATGTCACAGACTCTTAACAAACTTTCTATGAGCCCAAACCAGTGGCGTGCTGGTACAATTTGTAGCATTTAATTTCTTTGGTGAAAACACTCCTGCCACATTGGAGCTGCCCAAGTGAAGTGGCTGAACTGAGAGTTCGGAACTGATGTACACATTGCACTCTTGAGATCTGTATGAGCGGGCTGCAGCACATCAACCCTTACATTTTTCTTTTTATTAACATTTTTTGCTGCTTAATCATATTTCACTCTACCTGCATATTAAATTGTTATTTGTGTTTTGAGGGAAAGAATTCTACAAACATACTGCAGGTAGATTTGAAAAGAGGAGGTGAGAGACTATGGAGAATGAAGAAGAGGGTAGGGTAAAAAATAACTTCTAAGTTACTAGGTATTGCTGTTCATCAAGATAGACAAGAGTAGGTTCAGGAAGAAAAGGTAACCAATTTATTTATGTATTATTTATTTATTTATTTATTTATTATTTATTTATTGAGATAGAGTCTCGCTCTGTCACCCAGGCTGGAGTGCAGTGGCGCGATCTCAGCTCACTGCAAGTTCTGCCTCCCGGGTTCACGCTATTCTCCTGCCTCAGCCTCCCGAATAGCTGGGACTACAGGTGCCCGCCACCACACCCATCTAACTTTTTGTATTTTTACTAGAGACGGGGTTTCATGGTGTTAGCCAGGATGGTCTCAATCTCCTGACCTCATGATCCACCCACCTTGGCCTCCCAAAGTGCAGGGATTATAGGCCTGAGCCATTGTGCCTGGCCAAAGGTAACAAATTTATATATTAATTGGGCAAATATTTATTGAGCACCAATCCATGCCTGGCATAGATACTTCTAGGTACTGAGGACAGATAGAGCAGGGAACACACCAGATAAAATCCTTGTGGAGTTGATATTTTATCTTTTTAGAAATGGCCCATTGAATGAAACCTGTGGGACTCTCTTTGGAGACTGAACCTTCTGATGAGTAACTCTCCTCTCCTTTCCAGCTTTAAGGCACTAGGACATTTGATAAATACCTTTCTAGTACCTTGCACCACACCATTAAAGTTCTCCATCCAAACTTATTTTTTATTTTTTTAGACAGAGACTCACTCTGTTGCCCAGGCTAGAGTGCAGTGGCACGATCTCGGCTCACTGCAACCTCCGCCTCTGAGTTCAAGTAATTCTCCTGCCTCAGCTTCCCAAGTAGCTGGGGTTACAGGCATGTGCCACCAAACCTGGCTAATTTTTGTATTTTTAGTAGAGATGGGGTTTCACTATGATGACCAGGCTGGTCTTGAACACCTGACCTCAGGTGATCTTCCCACCTCGGCCTCCCAAAGTGCTAGGATTACAGGCGTGAACCACCGCACCCGGCCTCAAACTGATTTTACATGGTGCAGTTGCTACCTTCCGCAGAAAGCCTTCCCTGACCTTCCTTACTTCCCCCACTCCAAATCTGGGTAACTCTTGTTCCCACAGTAACCTGTGTAGTCATAAGACACAGCCCTGGTTTTTCTGTGTTGTACAGTATGTATCTCTTTACTTCCCTAGTATATTGTGCACTTCCTGAGGGTGTTTCCTCAGCAAATTCCATCTTAAATAGATGAGGCAGAGCCATCCACAGCTTTGCCTTTATCTGAAGTGGTAAAGTCCAAACCACATTTTCAATGTAAAATGTTCATTTAAGCCAGTCAAATCATTTTACTTTATATTAATATTTTCCATCTTGTTATACTAAAACAAAAACCTCAGACACAAAGGAAGCTCCTGAAATCTGCCTAGAGGAATTTTATTCTAATTAGACACACACACTTAAGTTTTTTAAAGTTCATTATAAAAGCCATGCTTTTGAACTTCCTAATAATGACTTTATTCACTGTTTTACATTTGGCTCACTGCTAGAAGACAGTTACAAGCATAGGAAATGGACCCAAGGACAAACATTTACTTGGGAAGGAAATAACACAAAGAAGCATATCAATCGATGTCTTTGTCAGTCACGTGACCAACCAGGAGCGGGAGTGGCTTTGCTCTAGATTCTGGCATCCAGTAGAAACCATCTCTAGAAACCATCTCATCTTTATCCATAATGGTAACAGAGCACGGTGTTCTCTAGACGCATGTAGATCTGCCACACGGCAAACCTATAAGACTCTTAAGAATGTCATTTGAACACGATTTCTTCTTGCAAAGTGGGCAGTTTCAGCAGGACCTGTAAGTTTGCTTAGGTTTTCTGAAGATACCGGCATTAAAGACTTAGACTTACACATTCCTTTTGTCCTGCTGACATATTTCGTAACCACACTCTCAACGTTTCCAATAAGTTTTGAACTTGGAGGCGCTTAGAACATAATTACATTTCTAATAAGTTTTGAACTTGGAGGCACTTAGAACATAATTACATTTCTAATTTTGTTTCAGTTTGATATGTGTCACTTCCTTCCTTCCTTTTTTTTTGGTAGAGACAGTGCCTCACTGTGTTGACCAGGCTGGTCTTGAACACACCAGGCCTAAAGTGATCCTCCTGCCTCAGCCTTCCAAAATGCAGGGATTACAGGTGTGAGCCACTGTGCCTGGCCTATACTTCCTTTCTTAAATCAACTATTTATTTATTTATTTATTTATTGAGATAGGGTCTCAGTCTGTTGCCCAGGCTGGAGTACAGTAGTGCACTCTTGGCTCACTGTAGCCTTGACCTCTGGGGCTCAAGTGATCCTCCTTGAGGACTATAGGCACACACCACCATGCCCATCTAATTTTTTGTATTTTATGTAGAGACGAGGTTTCACCATGTTGCCCAGGCTGATCTTGACCTCCTGAGCTCAAGTGATCCTCCCATCTCAGACTCTCAAAATGCTGGGATTATAAGCGTAAACCACCATGCCTGGCCTTAAATCAACTTTAGAGTCAACATCTATTATCACTGGAGCTTCTAGAGAAACTCCATCACGTGGTGCTCTCTTTCCTGATGTGTTGTGCCCAAACAGCTTGTTCTCATCAGATGACTTATTTGCTATGATGTCTATACTTCAAGAGCCGCTATATGTATTACATACATCAAATCTTTCTGTAAAGTTTGATTTTTGTTTCTATAAAAGGAAAATAAATGTTCTAGGACCAAGGAAAGAGTTTTTAAATTTTTAGTTCTGTAGCCTCATCTATTTTAACAGAAATATAAAAACAGATAGTAGCAGTTTTCCAGCAGAGAAAACTTTCCAAATGTCTCCACTGTATCTCCTTTCTTTGCCTCTCCTTGAGAGAAGGCTGGAACTGATGGGTAAATTGGTTTTTTGCCCATCAGCCTATTCACATCTTTCCTTCCTTGCTCCTACCCTAGACTGTGCTTTTTTTTTTTTTTTTTAAATCTGTTCTATTTCAGACATTTAAAGAACAGCCTTGTCTAATCCTGCTCAAGCAAAATCTCAGAATCCTTAAATACAAAAGGTCCTGTGTGGCCAGTCATATAGTTTATGGCAACTCTATGAACTTTGAACTAAGTTTTATCTCTGATTATATTTGGGACTGCTGCCCCTTTACATTAACACTGAAAAACAAAACAAAACTTAGACAAGTTTTATGGCAAGTGGGGGCAGGGTCAGGTGAAGAGGTAGGAATTGCCTGAGGTCGGGGGTCCTTAAAACATACAATAATCACCCAAAGCCCATTATCCTCAAAGCTGGGGGTAATGGCTAAAGTATGTTCTCAAAGCATCATCTGCCCTGAGAAAGGGCAGCTATTCTTTCTGCAGGGATCTCTATGCACACTAATCTGTACTCTCCTCAGTACCTTGATGGCTGTTTGTGGTCATACACTCCGTGGACCAGTCTTGAGGGATCACAGGGCCAACCAGCTCAGCAAACCTCTCCAGAGGACAGCTGGGGCTGCAGCCATGTAGCGTGAGCGGATACGGCTCATGCTGCGTCTCATTTCGATAGTACATCTCCACAAAGTACTCCCTGGCAGACAAAGGCAGAGGAGAGAGCTCTGTTAGTTCTGTGTTGTTGAATTGCCACTGAATTTCTTTCCACTTGGACTATTATATGCCAGTTGAGGGACTAATGGAAAAACTTATGGGGAGATTTTAGCCAATTTAGGTGTGTAAATGGGGAGACTGGGGCAGGCGGGACCGATTTGCAGGGTGGAAATGGGAGGGCTTGTTTGTTAGGTGAACAGGGACATAGGAGGATGCAAAATCAGAGGAGGTGGTGAGAAGTGATGGTTGCAGGGAGCTGGGTGTGACTTTGAGCCTTTGGATAAGAAGTGGGAGGCAGGTGGGGGTGTTGGGTTTTCCTTCTCCTCCTCCTTTCTTTGTAGGCTTCTCATTTACTCTTTTTTTTTTTTTTTCTGTTTCTTGAATATTTCTTTCAGTCCTTCTTCTGAATGTATCTCCCCTGTCCTTAAGTAGGCCATAAACATAGAACTGGATAATACATAACATATGTGCTTGAATATATAGCAAGTCTGTATCAGAAAATTATCCCTCAGAAAAAAGATGTGGGTATGTGTTCCAGTCCTTCCATTGTGTCACATTAAGGAGAGCTCTCTCAATGCTTAATCTCAAAACAAAACAAAAAACAAACAAAAAAAACAATGTACTATTTGAGAAGGTACAATGGTGTAAACTAACCTCAGTTAAACCACCATGAGTTGCTTATGGAAGCCATTTGCTAATCAAGGAGGCAGGAGGGGAACTCAAGTAGGATTTAGTGATCCTTCTTTTGGTGGTAACCTTCCAATGGCTACTTTTGGATGTCATTATAAATAAGCCTTTTAAAACATCACTTTAAAAAGCCATATAAACATAGTCACTGCAAATATTCACTTATAAGATGTCTATAAGGCCGGGTGCTGTGGCTCACGCCTGTAATCCCAGCACTTTGGGAGGCCGAGGCGGGGGGATCACGAGGTCAGGAGATCGAGACCATCCTGGCTAACATGGTGAAACCCCGTCTCTACTAAAAATACAAACATTAGCTGGGCGTGGTGGCACATGCATATAGTCCTAGCTACTCAGGAAGCTGAGGCAGGAGAATCACTTGAACCTGGGAGGCAGAGATTGCAGTGAGCTGAGATCACACCACTGCTCTCTAGCCTGGGCAACAGAGCGAGACTCCATCTATAAAATAAAATAAAATAAAACATCTATAAAACTTACAAAAACCTCCCTAATATTATATGAATGGATGCTTATGTCTTGGAATAACTTTTTCAGTAACAGCATCTTCTGTCTTAAGATGATATGGCCTAGATGACCAATACTCCATCAAACTCCATTATTCTCTTTCCATAGAATTGAATTATGGCTCAGAAGTAACCACATTGCCAAGACTCCCTTGTACCTAGGTGGAACCAAGTCACTAATTTAGCCAGTAGAAAGTGAGCAGAAATGATATGTGTCCCTTTTAAAAAGCTGATGTGGTTGATAAGCAGGTTGCTGCTTCCACCTTTTCATTCCTTTCTACAAGCTGCCTGCAAGTGAGCATGGCACTCTTGAAACTGTAGGTCCAAAAAGGGAACCCTGGGTGCCTGAATCACCACGTGTGAATCCCATCTATTAATGTATAGCTGCATTGTACTGTTAGATAAGTGTGAAATTAACTTTCATTGGGTTAAGCCTTCAAGAATGTGAGGTTCATCTATATAGAAGACAAAATTACCCTTATTAGTGAATATATGTGGGAAACAATTTTAAAAGACTCAAAATTGGCTTTAGTAGTGAAGACACAAGCAAAAGATGCATACAAAGAATTTAGATAAAATCATTTTATAAAGTGTAAAAGTGAGACAAAGCAATATTAACTTAATGAATTTTTTATATAGTCTATGATTTTAAATCTCTGTATCTAACCCAAAATTAAATCTTTAAAGAATATTTTTAGCTACCTTTTCTACAACCTGAACAGTTTACATATTTAAGGTGGCTGAAAATCTAAAATATTCTCTCTTTCTGTCTCTCTCCATATCTTCTCATAAGACAATGTGAGATCACTTCACAGTCAGGATCACCTAATAAGCAGGCTTAGACAGAATTTGTTAACTCGAAGCCTCCTTGTTCCTAATTTAAAAGCAATCATGTTTAACCTTTGATATTTCCCTAGATTGCCAATAAAAAAAAATCCTAATGTAACAACAAATTGGACTTGAGCTTTATGTGACCCTTGGTTAATTTTGTTCTGTACGTCACTGCCTTTCAGTTGAAAAAATACTCCATACTTGATTTGCAATATAGATTTAACTCAGGGTAGTAAGAGAAGGCAATTCAGTGGGAGAAAATGCTTCTGTGCATCCAGAAAGCAAGCTCTGGACCACTGGGGTCTAGAAACCAGCGAACAGGGAGGTACAAGTAGAGTCAGTAGCTTCTCTTGTCTTATCCCAAAGGAGATGGTGCCTGCTTCTGAAGCTGATCCTGGAATTTGGTTGGATTTATTAACTCTGTGCCCAGAACTGGCCTTTTGAAGGGCAGACTTGTGCTGGACTTGTTATTAAGAGAGGGTTTTATGTCTGTAGTCCTTTCATTCCCATTTTCTGCTCTATTTGGCCAATCTCCATTTTGTGGGTCTTATCTCTCCACTCTGACTCTAGATATTTGAGAGCAAGGTTAACTAAGACCACATTTTAGTTCTAGTTCATTGTGCCTGACATCTAGTTAGAGGTTCAATAAAGAATGTATCTACCATTCTCTAACTGTGCAGAACTCTCTTTGTAAGCAGTGAAGATATTGTTGAGAATGAAGTCTCTGTGCTGTTACTTTCTCACTCTACAAATTCAGGGGCCAGAAAGTTACATCCAAGACTACAAAATTTGCGAAATGAAATACAGGGCCCATTGCTTAAACATTATTACAATTTAAAGATGGCAACAGCAGATCATTAAAACAAGCACGGGCTCTTTTTTTTTTGAGGCGGAGTCTCGCTCTGTCGCCCGGACTGGAGTGCAGTGGCCGGATCTCAGCTCACTGCAAGCTCCGCCTCCCGGGTTTACGCCATTCTCCTGCCTCAGCCTCCCGAGTAGCTGGGACTACAGGCGCCCGCCACCTCGCCCGGCTCGTTTTTGTATTTTTAGTAGAGACGGGGTTTCACCGTGTTAGCCAGGAGGGTCTCGATCTCCTGACCTCGTGATCCGCCCGTCTCGGCCTCCCAAAGTGCTGGGATTACAGGCTTGAGCCACCGCGCCCGGCCAGCACGGGATCTTTTAAGCCAGGTCCCCATGTAACTGTACAGTCAGGTTGGGGTGCAGCTATTGTGAATGCCTTGAGGGAAGGGCAAAATAGATCTCCCTGACTAATCCTGAAATAAACTCTGGGGTCACTGCCTTAACTCAGCCCTTTCCTTGCTCCTATTTCACTAACAATATCCCATGAAGTCTGGTGACGTGTCCCAAACACCTCCTCCTTCTCCTCCCAATGAGAATGTCACTGTCACAGCAGATAAATATTTTTGGCATGACCTTGGCTGTGATAGTCAATTCTTCCCCAGTTTTTCCAGGACATTCCTGGTTTTAACAATGAAATTCACATGTTCTGAGAACACCAGATTTCATGGGTCAATTCTGGGTGAACTGGGACACTTGGCTACTCTAACTTTGACCCTTCTAATGGGTTTTCAAGATAAGCCGTGGTCATCTGACGAGGGCCACACCAGGTCACAAAGAGGTAGACACCAGTTAGAAGTTTAAGAATCTTGACTTGTGGGTATGAATCATCAGAAGCTGAATGAATATGTTTGAATTCTTTAATTTAAAAGATATATATAACCATCAATAAATTTTTCTCTTGCCAAGTATATATACAATACATGCCTACTTCTTAGAATACCTTAATTTTTTAAAAAATGTAATTTCTGTTACATAGGCTATTTCCCAAATTTTTCATCTACTGTGCATGTTATTTTCCAATAAAAGTTTTCATGAAAAAGAAAAAAGAGACATGACTAGCAAAGAGCTTGTTACCACCATTCTTCCCTCTGAATATAAAACCAAATCAAAGACAAACAGGCACACAACCCTTAACCCAAAATAATAATAATGAAACCTAAGGTCCAGTGATACTGGTTTTGAAAAGCACTTCGTCACTTACCCCTTCTCAAAGTACAATTCCATCAAGTGGCAAGCAGCATAGGGAGGAAGGAGTCCGTTGTAAACATCTAGCGCCACCTGTAGTCCACTCACAGTAGTGTCATGCTGCAGAGATTGAAATCAATTTTATCAAACCTGTTCAGATTCACATTCAATAGGTATGAAACACTTGTAGCGCACCATGATGGCTTCTGATTCAATTCAATTTCCCATGCGCCCCACAATGACTTAATAAGTAGAGAAGGAAAGATTTTGGTTGAATATTAGCGGTGTGCTAGGCAGTATGATTTAGATATGTATCATTATTTCCATTTAAAAGATGAAGAAATTGGCTGGGCGTGGTAACTTCTGCCTGTAATCCCAGCGCTTTGGGAGCCCAAGGCAGGCAGATCACTTGAGGTCAGGAGTTCGAGACCAGCATGACCAACATGGTGAAACCCCATCCCTACTAAAAAAAAAAAAAAGAAGAAAGAAAACGCTGGGTATCGTGGCATGGGCCTGTAAATCCAGCTACTTGGGAGGCTGAGACAGGAGAATTGCTTGAAACTGAGAGGCAGAGGTTGCAGTGAGCCAAGATCGCACCTCTGCACTCAGAAGGCGACAGAGTGCGACTCCATCTCGATAAAATAAAATAATTTAAAAAATAATAATAATAGATGAAGAAATTGAGACCCAGGGAAATTAAGCAACTTGCTTAATGTCATATAACCCCAAAATGGAAGAAAGTAAATTTGTTTTTTTTTTTTTTTTTTTTTTTTTTTGAGACGGAGTCTTGCTCTGCCACCCAGGCTGGAGTGCAGTGGCCGGCTCTCAGCTCACTGCAAGCTCCGCCTCCCGGGTTCACGCCATTCTCCTGTCTCAGCCTCCCGAGTAGCTGGGACTACAGGCGCCCGCCTCGTCGCCCGGCTAGTTTTTTGTATTTTTTAGTAGAGACGGGGTTTCACCGTATTAGCCAGGATGGTCTCGATCTCCTGACCTCGTGATCCGCCCATCTCGGCCTCCCAAAGTGCTGGGATTACAGGCTTGAGCCACCGCGCCCGGCCGGAAGAAAGTAAATTTGAATCAAGTCTCCTTAAGTGCTGTGCCTTTTTTAAATACTTTCAAAGTATTTCAAACACATTAATGCTAGATTATATTTTTCTATAGATTAGCATCATCTGTGATTTAAAGTTGTGGAAGAATATATGAGGTTTAAATGTTTAGGGAAGATAAAATACCAGAAAGTATAGGGTGCAATTTAAAAATAATTGTAAAGCTAAATGTTTACCCCAGAGTGGCTGGAAGGTATAGGGGAGTGGTTTTCAACCCCCTTTCTGCCACTGATTAGCTATCTAAACTTAGGCAATCCTCAACTTCCGTATCTACAAAATTGGGATCACATTTGGCTGCCTAAACTGTATGGCAGTATGCACATATTCAAAAGGGGTTAGAAGTAATCTAATAGAGAGAGAGAGAGAGAGAAAAAAGGAGCTATGGATATGACATGCTGGAAGTCACACCATAAGTTAAAACTAGAAATCAGATTAGACCCTACAAAAATTGGCAGAAATGACTAATTTCAGGCCTATCTGTCTCCAGGAAGCACTCCGCTCCTGCCCAGGGCTATTTTCCTAGTCTATACCATTTAGGGCTCCTGATAATAAGCAAACTTCCCGGTAACTTTAGTCACCTCTTTCACCTTCTTGCATGAATGAAAACATGACTTTCTTTCTCTAGCCACAGCTGAGAAACCTTTCGTCATGGAGACGTGAGTGAAAGGAGTCAGCATGCTATGTCCTGTTTACCTGCTCATCCCAGACTCCATGGGCAGCTATTTGAATGTATAATACAATTGCAGAATTTTCCCCCAACGCTGTGTCTCTCCCTGGCTTCTCCAAGATGAAAGCCTTTTCTAAGATCTCTTGCTCTGTTTTCTTTCTACTCCCAAATGTAGCTCTAACTTTGAGTTGCAGTCCTTCTTCTTCCTGCTTCTATTCTCTTTGCCATCTGAAGTTTTCTGCTTAGATGCCTCTGTGGCATTTCAAACCCATTGTCTAATCAGTACATTTACCCAGCCCAAGACCACCTCCTTCCTGCCATTGAGAACTGAAAACCTGACTTCATCTGGGGCTTTGCCTTCCACATCATTATCTTCCACCCACTTCCAATTCATCACTGAGAATGCACACTCAGCTTTTCTTGTAACCTGGCTCACCTCTTTTCCTCTCCTGTCGCTGCCCTAATTTTAGGCCATATCCCCATTTTTCTAGACTATCACAAAAGCTTTCTACACCATATCCTGTTCCCAACATTCAGTCATTCTACAAAATAATTAATTTCCAAAATGCTGCTCCTATCCTGTCACCCCTGCCCTGCCTTCCCTGAGCAAACACTGACAGGGGGTTCTCCCTTGGTTCCCTGCTTCTTTCTACAATTAAACAAAGAAGCAGCAGGACAGCATGACCCTTCAGCTGCCATCCAGCATAAACTTCTGACACTCTATATCAGGGCTGTCTAAAACACTTTCCTTGATGATGGAAATGTTGTATACCTGTGTTGTCCAATTCAGTAGCCACTGGCTATATATGGCTATTGAACACCTGAAATGTGGCTAATACACTGAGGGATTTAATTTTTCATTCTACTTAATCATCATTAATTTAAATGTAAGTAGCTACTTATGGCCACTAGATTCCATATTGAGCAGCACAGTTAATGTCCACTAATTTGGTACCACCTTTTCCACGCACTACTCCTGGCCTTCCACCTCTGTCCTAATGATTCACTTTATTTGTCCTACACACTAGTGAGGAGCACTTACTAACCCCTTTCATCTTGATGTGTTGGATGTGCTGCCTTGTCCAGGAATCCTTTCTGCTTCTCTTCTTCGCCCTCTTGGAACAGAAGGGATGCCTAGCTTTTCTGAGGCACTAAAGCACTTGCCTGCATGGCATTTTCATACCGTTTTGTATAGTGTTTATGTTTGTCTTCTTGTTAGTTTAGATTATAAATCCCTCAAAGGCCAGAATGATGCATTTAATTCTAAAAGCTTTGTTCAAGTGCCTACCACGTATGAGGCGATGGGGAAATGAAGATAAAGAAGGTGAGGTCCCGTGCTTCAGGAGATCACACACTTGAACAAATAGATGCTAAATGAAGACAAAAATACTTACTGCAGAATACATGATAAGTTTTTTGTAGCTTGGCATCTGAGTTGCTCTCTTCATGTGACTGAGGATTTCACTGACCAGGACACCTTAAAGGAGATGAATCAATAACAAAACTGAACCAAACATAAGCTTCTATTTTAGTTCATTAGCTTTTTGTCAATTCATAGCTGAAGACTCTCCCTGCCATGACTTAAGAAGTGGGGCAAAGATCTAATTTTGCTGAGCATCTGCTCTGTGCTAGGTAGTGTGATTTACATACCTTTTTTTTTAAAACCGAATCCTATGTCTCAACCCTTTTATAGGTAAGGAATCCTAAGTCCAGAGATATTAAGTGATTCCCATAGCCAGGTGAGGAAAGCTGGACTGGCACACTAGGACTGTACCATACCAGGTTTTGTTAAAGCTCAGGTTAGGAGGCTGATAAACTTGGAAGGAACTTCAGACAGCTTTTTCAGATCATAAAACATAATTCTTAGTCCATGTTCTTCTCCAGAGCAGACCTGAAATGACAGCACAGCGGGTACTCCTCTGTTTTCACCCGTCTTGCTGCTACTCTCTGGCAGTCAGACCTGTGGGAGGCCATGGGAGAAAGCAGCTCTCTGGATGTTTGTACAGATCATGGACTATTCTCTGTGGACCATTTTTCCACGTTACCCTAGGTGTCACTATGTGGGGGACAGCCAGCATCTTTAGCTTTCATTTAAGGTTCTGTCTGTCTTCAGTAGAGGAAACTTTTGCTCCTCACACTTTATATCTGAACACCTAACTGCTGTTGCTCCTCAGGTGGTGAGATAGATACAGAGCTTACAGTATTTATCCTATTTGTAGGCACTGAGGGCTGTGGGGTACCTTGTGGTGCCAAAACAGATCCTGCTTTAAGGACATGTTGCTTCAGAGATGCCTATAACTATCTGGTGTCTCTGTTGGTCTCTTTACCCTGCATGTGCTCTCCTGGCTGAGAATGACCAGTAGGGTGTGTGTGTGTGTGTGTGTGTGTGTGTGTGTGTGTGTTGTAATGAGCAGGTTATTGATATTAACAGATTGACTATAATCTCAGGTTCTGTAGTCCACTCAGCAAACATATACTGAGCAGCTATGATGAGCCAGATACTGCGCTAGGAGAATCAGACTTGGTCCCTGCCCTCCAAAAACTCATAAAACTGTAAGAAGAGACAGGTCTGTATACACCAGTAAGTACAAAAAGGGGTTAATTAAGAAGGTAGGTGATCTGCTCTTTCTGTAGATGCTGGAAATTCCTTGAGGACGAACAGGATAATCTGAATGTACATGTCTAATAGGTCTAAATCCCTCCATCTCAGAGAGGGTTGCCTTGTGGAATGCATTAGGGACTTTAGCTTGATTAACATGTCATATTGGTGCTAAATTCTGTGGCCAAGCTTTTGGGAGCCATGACAGCCACCTGCAATCAGCAACTTGCCCTTTGTCAACAAGTGCCTTTCGGTCAGGCTGCAGTTTCGGTAATGAATATATCAGTTCTTGGTTCTGGGATGATTACACCCTTATCCCAGGAGCAACTGGGGTGACTATCATGGTTATCTTCAGGCTCTGGAATATCAATATTCTGTTTTATAGGGGAAACTGAGGCTCAGAGAGGCTCAGCAACTTAATCAGATTATACAACTTGTAAGCAGGGAAGGAGGGCTTTAAATCTAGCTTGTCCTGTGTCAAAACCTTTATTTGTAATCATTAGACCATGCTATAGTGGAAAGCTGGCTTCAAAGTTATCTGTTCTATCCTTTATTAAATCTTTGTAAACTAGATGAAATATCATTGATTTGAAGACATAAACTTTACTTCCTTCATTTCTAGTCTATAGCAGAGGTTGGTAAACTTTTCTGTAAAAGTCCAGAGAGTAAATGTCTTAGGCTTTGTGGGTTGTAAAATCCGTTGCAACTACTCAACTCTGTGGTGGTAGCATGAAAGCAGCAATAGACAATGCATAAATGAATAAGTGTGACTGTATTTCAATAAAACTTTATTTACAAAACCAGGTAGTGGGCCGGATTTGGCATACAGGCAATAGTTTGCCTACCTCTGGCCTAGAGCAAGAAGAGCTCTCTTTTCACTGATATGACCAGCCATATGGTCCTAAATTTGCCCCAGGGATTTTTTTTTTGGGATGTGTGTGTGTGTGTGTGTGTGTATGTTACTGAACAGTGTCACCCTTGAAGTTAAATGATGAAATAAAAATTCTAGACTGGGCACAGTAGTTCATGCCTACTATCCCAGAATTTTGGGAGGCCAAGGTGGAGGATCGCTTGAGCCCAGGAGTTCAAGACTAGCCTGGGCAACATAGGGAGACCCTGTCTTGGCAAAAAATTAAAAAAGAAAAATTTAGCTGGACATGGTGGTGCACGCCTGTAGTCCCAGCTACTTGGGAGTGTGAGGTGGGAGGATTGCCTGAGCCTGGGAGGTAAGGCTACTCCAGCCTGGAGGACAGAGTGAGACCCTGTCTCAAAAACAAACATACAGATAAACAAAAAATACAAAGAAACAAAAACAAAACAAACTAACCAAAGAACTAGCAAAGGCTAGAAGATGGCCCTGATGTTTCCACATTACTCTTTGTCACCTAGACAATGTGTGTTTTCTGTATAGGACTGTGTTCAGCTGTTTCATCATTCAACAAACACGTAGTTGACAAATCTCTCTTGCCCAGCCAGATCTGAATGATAGTCTGAGCTTTTGTTTTGGCAGAACCACACAGGAGAAAACTTCCTGCTTAACAGTGGTGCTGGACTTTTTCCAGAAAGCAGGACTGCTGGTTTCACACAAGTGCCAGCCTTTAGAATCCAAGATTAGGGAACATCTCAGAGAAGGACTCTTATAGACACAGCTAGTTTAATCTCCTCATAGGTAGTGAAACGGAGATCCAGAGAGGGGAAGTGGCTTCTCCCAAATGTAATCTTCTAGTAGCCAAGGGGAATAAAAAAGGAAACATGAGGAAAGTGGAGCAACTCCATTTCTTATTCATATATACACATCTCTACATCTACTGTTAGACTACTGTCAATTCCCGTCTGGTATAAAGCATGTTGGGATTTTATTCAAATGCAGATCCTGATCCAACTTATTTGGGAGTGGGACCTGTATTTCTAGCCAGGTGGTAGTTGATGCCGATGCTGAAAAGTAGACTGCACTTTGAGTCGTGAGGGGCTAGATGCCTGAATCCACCATAACTAGGTTGGGGGAAATAAATCAAGAGTCCCACTTCTACCATCTGATGGGGCTTGCGATTGAGTCACACTGCTGGCACCTGGTGGGCCAGAAATGAGGCTGAGTGCTTATGTGGCTTCCAAGGCATTCTCTGCATCTTTTGTTGTTAAGCACTAAGATTGAGCTTCTGCCCATATACACAGTATGTATCCTGCCTGGTAATTTTTTCCAACACTCCAGGTTCCATCTAAGACTCCTCTCTGGAGGCTCTCCCTTCCTCAAGGCTGGATCTTGTTGCTCATGTGTTTAATGTGAAGTAAGGACTTGCACATTTCTACCAAGTCTGTCTCTGTGCCATGCCATCAGGATTTCTGTAATAGCAGGTCTACAACATCCTCATGTCATTAATGGCCACTGTCGAAAACTTTTTGCCCCAACCTACTTTATTCATCTCACATGTATTTGCTCCTGACCATCCTGGTTTCATACCTCATTCCCCTGATTACAGTTTGCCTCACCCTTTATACCTGTTGTGCAGCCCTGCTTTTCTAGCTATAATTGACTCCTTTTCTGGTCAGTGATTTGAATTTTTTCCCTAGTTAAGTAGCCTCAGTGAATAACCTCCGAGTCTGGTCCAGCCCTAATATGCTTTGCCTCTAGGCATTCTCTTGGGATTTTGATGGACTTATCCTGATGCTGTGGTGAATAGTGTCTGTCAATGGCTGGAGTCATGATGCGATTTTATTAATCTCAAAATGCCTCGAATATGTGTGCCAACCTGACTTGGACCATCTCCTGTGGCTTGGACTTTCCTCATTATGTCAACCTGACATGATGGACTTTCTCCTCTTCTTTATCCCTAGTTTTAATACCTATGATAACCACATCTGAGTCTGACACCCCATTTGGTATCTTGGCCTGCCCATCCAGTTTCTCTCATAGGCCCCAACATCTGTCCTTGTCTTTGCTGGTCCTTTTTTCTTCCATCCACTTATCCTGATTACAAGAATCCAGCATCCTCTTGCCTGGGTCTGCCTTCATATGGCAGGGTGTCCTGTGCTACAAAGAGCCAGTTCTAACCAAGAAGAGGCATCACTGATAAATAATTCTCAACAGCTTTCAATGTCAATGGAAAATTTCAAGCTGTGTTATAAACTTGTCAATTGCAATGTATTTTAATAGTGCATAATTAGTCTGAAAAATATAACAATTTGCCTGAAAAGTATATTTTATCAGCTTTCAGAATGACTACCGCTCAGGGTTTCAGGAAAACAGGCCACTTTTGTCAAACCTCCCACTTGAAAAATTCATCATATAGGCCACAAGACACAACTGATTTTCATGGGACTCAGACAAAGATCCTTGATTCTTTATCTGGAAGGGATGGAAAGGATCATTTAGCTTTGGCTTTCATTTTCCAGATAGAAAACTAAGGGCCTGAGTGAGTAATAGTTATAATTATACTAACATATGACATTGATTGACAGTGTATTATGTATCAGGTACTGTTTGTTCTAAGCCCTTTGAATACATACATACATACACACATACATTCATCTTACTCACTGTCTATGAAGTAGGAATCATTAATATCCCCATTTTGCAGAATGAAAGCTGGTGCAAGAGTGATTAAGTGAATTGTCTGAGATCACGCAATTGATTAGTGGAGGGACTAGGACTCAGACCCAGATCATTCAACCACAAATCCAACATGCTCCTCTCATTTTTTAATACTTACCCCCTTGGAGCCTAGATTTCTCTTTCTGCTTGTGTATTCCATAGAGGGACAGGAGGGACAATTCTGACAATTCTCTCAGTTTGGTCATGGCTTCCTCAGTGGCCCAGGAAGGTAAAGTGAAATTGTGAACACTCTGTAGCAAAGAAAAAGGAAGAAAAATGTATGTGTATTTGTATGACTGTCCTCTTTGTTGACTTATTTTATCCTTTTTCACCCCACAAGAACTAGTAGGATCAGACTTGCTTGTCCTGCCATTTCTTTCTAAGAGAACTTCATATTGTGATAAGTAGTGGTACTGACTTTCAGAAGAGAAGCTTATATAAATGAATTTGTCCATTCCTAACCAGTTCATAGCTTTTGGTTTAACTCTGGATCAGTGGGTGGCTCATATTTTGCATAGTAAGGGTGCAGTAGGGAAATAATACCTCATTCCTTTATGAAAGGGTTAGAAATCTTTCTATGAACCTGATAGAGTTAAATGATATTTCCTTAAAAGCTGAATGGGCTACCTGAGAGGCCAGTTAGGAAAGGCAATATATTTCTGGAGCCTTCAGTAATATATTCTCCCCTACCCCTATCAAGGTCTAGTTTGCTGACTTTTTTTTTTTTTCAGAGACAGGATCTTGCTCTGTCACCAAAGCTGGAATGCAGTGGCCATCACAGCTCACTGTAACCTCAAACTCCAGGGCTCCTCCCTGGAGGAGGAGCAATCCTCCCACCTCAGCCTCCTGAGTAGTTGGGACTATAGGTGCATGCCACCACATGTGGTGCTTTTTTTTGTTTTGAGACAGAGTCTTGCTCTGTCACCTAGCCTGGAGTGCAGTGGCACGATTTCAGCTCACTGCAACCTCCACCTCCTGTGTTCAAGTGATTCTCTTGCCTCAGCCTCCCTAGTAGCTCAGGATTACAGGCATGCACCACCACACCTGGCTAATTTTTGTATTTTTAGTAGAGATGAGGTTTCGCCATGTTGGCCAGGCTGGTCTCAAACTCCTGAGCTCAGGCAATCCACCCACCTCAGCCTCCCAAAGTGCTGGGATTACAGGCATGAGCCACTGCACCTGGCCACACGTGGCTAATTTTTAAAAGTGTTTTGTAGAGGTAGTGCCTTGTTATGCTGCCCAGGCTCATCTTGAACTTCTGGACTCAAATGATCCTCCCATCTCAGCCTCCCAGAAGTGCTGGGATTACAGGCAGGAGCCACCACACCTGGCTGTAGTTCACTGACTCTTGAGGAAAGCCTGCACCTTGCACACAGTAGACACTTGGTAAATATGTGTTAAAATGAATGAATAAGTACAAGCAGGGCAGGTAGATACCTTGTGCCAATATTTATTACCCGTTAGGAAGAGTTGATTAGGAGTCCCCCAGTTTCAAATGCAGGATTAAGAGAGAGAGAAAGTGAGTTCGTGAAAGAGGAGACCAAAGTGGAGTGACCTACAGAGGAAATAAGTGAGAGAGATTTGGAAAAGATATCACGTAACATGACCACATTTTGGAATAGCTCAGATCAAACTGTCATAAGGAAGAAAAAAAAATCAAGACTGGAATGAAAATGGGGGCTCCTGCTTTCACTGAAGAGTCTTTTACAAGGCTAATGAATTTTCACTGAAATAGATGCTGATGATAAAGTGAAAATACTGGGAAAGTAGCATGTGATTGGGTCAATTAACTCTAGGATGTATGAAGGCAAATTGTGTCATCTGTTATTAAGATGGGACTATGGAAGTAATTGCTGCCTCCTAGACTGTCATGATAACCTCAAAGTTAGAAATCAGTATGAATTAGGTGGGTGGTCAGAATCTTGCCCCATATTTAGTGAACTAGTTGGGAAAACAGGAATAGAGAGTACCAGAAGGTGGAGCATGGTGAGTGAGAAACACCATGTAACCTTGAAAAACAACCATAATTTATCTGGCCACAAAGGATATTTCAAATGCATCGCAAAGCAAGAAAGAAGTTCTTTCCTGATAAGCAAAGATAAATAGCCTGGCTTATATTTTGCTTGTTTATTTCTACATTTGGAAATCAGGTAATTTTCCCCTCTTTCTTTATAACAACATTGTTTTTTCATTAAGACCCAGGACAGGAACTCAGCATTTTTGAGTGGCTGCAAAATAAATAAGCTACTACTGAATCCAAAGGGGGAAAAAACTGAAGTGGAAACTCACAGAAGAAAAGCTATTTTGCTTGTAATTTTCTAAAGGGTGAAAACATAAATAATAATAGAGAGAAAAGAGAAGTCAGCATTTTCAAGTTAATCTAAGGAAGTTGTGAATTATGTTTCAATGTCAAAAGAAGTATAAGTAATACATTCATAAAGAAGTGAAAGAAAGATATTCATCTATTTCAAAATCAGCATAAATCATAAAATCAGATTGCTAGTTAACCTGTGATTTTTTTTTTCTTTTACCTCACAATATAAAGGGTCGTAGATTTTACTCCAAATTCCAAAAAGGTCCTTGCCATGGAATCCTGAAAGTTTTCCCAAGGTAGCTATAAAATCCTGAAACACAAACAGAGAAAGAAAAATTCCTACACAGGTTTCTCAGCTTCAGCACTATTGATATTTTGGGCTGGACAATTCTTTGTTGTGGGGAGCTGTCCTGTGCATTACAGGATGTTTTGGAGTATCCTGGCCTCTGCCCACTAGGTGCCAGTAGCATTCCTAATCTCCCACTTGTGTAACCCAGAATGTCTCCAGACATTGCCAAATGTTCCTTGTGAGGCAAATGTGCCTCTGTTGAGAACCACTGTTCTTCACAGAAAAATGCACCGGTAATATTGGTTACAATAATGCCATTCCAAAGAATTTTGCAAACACGAATTGATTATTCCTTATTATTACATTTAAAATGTAGATAGATGCTGGCTGACTGCCACATGTTCCTGGTGTGTGCTGAAATTGGATTGAAGTGTACTGTCTCAGATTATTTTTAGAAGTGGGTAAAGTATAACTCACGTGTAAGTATGTCCCAGGTGAGAAAGGAAAGCATATTTCAGGCCAAAGCATCCAGGAAAATGCAACAGAAATAGGACTTGGTCTTTGGCTGTACATATAAAACTTGGATGGAATGCAAATCTTTCACTAGGTTCTGAATGTTTCTTGAATTGTCGCAATAATGAGACCTAATGTTCAGCTATTTGATTGCTGAAATTGGCAGCCATTTCTAGGAAGCCTTTTAGAAGATATTGTCTGTCTGATGGATGAAATTTCTAGGGAACTAAATTTGCCGATATTAACCCCAATAGATTTTCATAAAATACATAGAAATTATTGTTAAAGAGCTCCTACTGCCATTTTCTCAAACATAAAAGCTCCAGGGCCAGATGACTATCATAGAGGAATTCTACCAAGCTTTTCAAGAGTAAATTATTCTAATGCTATTTTAACTGTTCTGGAGCATAGAAGATGAAAGAAAACTTTCAAAAACTTCTTATGAATTAAGTGTAACACGGATACTGACAAAGGTTGCCCCCAAAATAAAACTATTAGTTCAATGCGATATCCATGCAAAAGGTGTAAATAAAATAATAGGAAGTAATTCAATGTCACATAAAAGGAAATGGGTTTGATTTGAGGAATGTAAAGTCTGTTCAACACTGGTAAATCTATGAATGTAATCAATCATTGTAATTAATTCAAGGAGAAAAATAATTTGATTATATTTAAAAATGTTAAAACAATCATTCAGGAGATTAAACAACTAATATTGATTTAAAAAATACACTCAAGAAAATATGAAAGGTGGATACTTCTTTAATTTGATAAAAATATGTCTATTTTAGTTCAAAAGCCTGCATGCTTATTAGGAAAACTCCTCTAAAATCAGAAATAAGACAAGAATACCCACTACCAACACTGCCCATAACATTATACTGTAAGTAGTGGCCAGTGCAAATAGCCAAAAGGAAGAAATCAGAGGTACATATTTTTGAAAACTGGACATACTATAAACCTGAAACAAACTTAACAAAAAATGTAAAGACATATGAAGAAAACCCTAAAATAGTCTTTAAGATAAAACAAGTAGAAACATGTACCACATTCTTAGAAAGGAAGATTTGACAGTGAAAAGTTGCAAATTCTCCGTAAGTTAAATAAATTTAATATGATCCTAATGAAAATACTAAAAATTTAAAAATCCTTTTGGAACTAGAGAAGCTGACTCTAAAGTTCACAAAGAAAATTAAAACATAGCCATGGAAACTCAGAAAAAGCAATGAGGGATGACTAGCCCATTAGATATTACAGCATATTATAAAGTCTCAATAATTAAAACCCAAGTTTTCGCTAATAAAAAATTAAACAGAATAAAAATTACATAAATAGACCCTACATATATGGAAATTTTAATATATAATAGCTTAAATAAGTAGGAAAAAAATGAACTATTCAATAAATAACGATGGGGCAATTAGATAATCTTCCAGGAAAAAACTTAAACAGGATACGTACTTCATACCTCCTCACCAGTATGAACTATAAATGAATTCAATATATAAATGAGAAATGAAGCTAGAGTGGAATTAGAAGAAAGCATTGCAGACTTCCTTTAGAACCTAGGAGTGGGGAAAGCTTTTCCAAACATGACTCAAAATACAGAAGCCATGTAAGAATATATCAGTACAGAACCTACATGGCAAGAACACGGTAAGCAGTTAATAGACAAACTTTTTTTAAAAAAATGCCATTCATTATGTGTGGTATTGTGAAATATATATTTGATTTTTTTTTTTTTTTTTTGAGATGGAGTTTCACTCTTATTACCCAGGCTGGAATGCAGTGGCACCATCTCGGCTCACTGCAACCTCCACCTCCTGGGTTCAAGTGATTCTCTTGCCTCAGCCTCCGAGTAGCTGGGATTACAGGTGCCTGCCACCACGCCTGGCTAATTTTTTGTATTTTTAGTAGAGACGGGGTTTCACTAAGTTGGCCAGGCTGGTCTCGAACTCCTGACCTCAGGTGATCCAACCACCTTGGCCTCCCAAAGTGTTGGGATTACAGGCGTGAGCCACCGTGCCTGGCCTTTTATTTGGTCTTCATCTCCATTTTCTGCTGTAGAACTCCTAAAATCCTTGGAGTCTCCAAAGTGTGTCTTTCTGCATGCTAATGATTGATTGATGGCTGGCAGTCCCTGGCCAGCTTTAGGATGGGGGCTGGTCACCTGAAAGCCAAGGCCAGGATTAGAGCATTGGGACTTTTAGCCCTACTTCAGAACCTCTGGGGAGGGGAGGGAGTTAAAATTTAAGTTGATAGCCATAGCCTATGGCTTAATCAATCATGCCTATGCAATGAAATCTCCATAAAGAGCCCAAAAGGACAGGGTTCAGAGAGCCTTCAGACAGCTGAACACATAGAGGTTCCTGGAATGTGGTGGTCCTGAAGAAGGCAGGCAAGCTCCTTGACCTTTTCCTTATATCTTTTGTAATATCCTTTGTAATAACCGGTAACTGTGTTTCCTTGAGTTCTGTGAGCTGCCTCTGCAAACTGATCGGACCCAAAGAGGAAGTCGTGGAAACCCCAACTTAAAGCCAGTCTGTCAGAAGTTTGGAGGTCTGGACTTTCGTCTACGTCTGAGGTGGCGGGTTGGGGGCGGCCAGTTTTGGGGCCCAATCCCTCAACCTGTAGGATCTGATGCTATCTCCAGATAGATGGTGTCAGGACTGAATTGGAGGCCAACGAGCTGGTGTCCACTACAGAACAGGCGGCCTGTTCGTGGGGAGAGATCCCCCGTATTTGGTCACAGAAGTCTTCTGTCTGTGTTGATTGATGTTGTCAAGCGAGAAAAACAGGAAAAAGCATGTTGAGTGTGTTTTTTTCACACACAAAATATCACAGACAGAAATGTTAAAATATATAGAAAAAAGCTTCTAAAAACTTATAGTAAAAGGAAAATCAATCATCCAAAAGAAAAATAGTCAAGGGATATTGATATAAAAGGAAATACAAATGGCATTTAACTGATGAGAACACACGGACACACGAGAGGAACAACACACACTGGGCCTCTCGGAGAGTGAAGGGTGGGAGGAGGGAAAGGGTCAGGAAAAATAACCAATGGGTACTAGGCTTTATACCTGGGTGATGAAATAATCTGTAGCAACAAACCCCCATGACACACATTTACCTATGTAACAAACCTGCACTTGTACCCCGAACTTAAAATAAAAGTTAAAAAAGAAATACAACCCCAAAAAACAAACCAAAACATGGCATTCAACTAGATGAAGATGCCCAAACTCACTCATCACAAAAAAAAAGTACTACAGCATGATGTTGTACAGTAGTTATAATAGTGAGCTTCCTTGTCTTATTCCTAATTTTAGAGGGGATGGATGCTTCTAGTGATATTATTTTCCACTTACCAGATTGGCAAATATCCCCAGAGTGGTTCACACACTGCTGGCAAAGTTGTGGAGAAATGAGCACTTGCGTGCAGTGCTGATAGAAGTAGAAAGTAGTAAAACCTCTTTGGAGGGTAAATTAATAATATCTCAAATTAGCCCAGAATGTCTACTTCTAGGATATTATCCCACAGGTATTCTTGTTAGATGCACAAGATATTCACACATGCTGTTTGTAAAAATGCAAGATTGAAAAATGACCTATATCATTAGGGGCTGCTTAAATAAATTATGGCATAAAAATAAATATTACACATTTGTTAAAAAAAGGAAAAGAAAGAAAAGGAGGAAACTCTTTACATTCAGATATAGAAATATTTCCAATATATTTTGTTAAATGGAAAAAAAAACCAAACTAAGGTGCCCAGTCCTGTGAATAGTATACCATTTTCATGTAACAAGAGGAGAAACTATCAGAATATATTTTTATGTTTGTATATGCATAAGGAAATTGGAAGACTGCATGAAATATTACATAAAAGACTACATAAAATACTGCATAAAATTAATACATAAAAGACTACTAGGAAATAATGCTAGTGGTTACCTGTGGGGTCATGAAGACTTCCACTGTATTCGTTTTTAGATTTTCTAATTTTTGGACAGCTTGAATGTATTACTCATTCAAAAGATTATTTTAAAAAGTACACAGCATTATATCTACCTTTTGTATTGTGCTGAAAATGGGTATTTTGCAAAATAGAAACATAGAAACAAAAAAGGACTATCCTTTGTATATGAAGACAATAATCCCAGCCCCTCAGCCTGAATAAGGAAGGTAATTTTAGACTTGTATTTATTCTCATCCAGCCATTTACTCACACCTGGTTCCTCCTAAGGCCATGAGTAAAGGATTCAAAAGGACTGGCCTGTCCATCTGCTTGTGACCCCCGTACAGGGAAGGGAAGCAGGAGTGATGACCCCCTCATTAAATATTCTAACCCATTGCTATAACCAGCCACTGACAGACGCATTCGTCCTATCTTTTTAAGAAGCCAAAGCTTCATCTTGTGTCTTGGCCCTCACACTCAAGTACACCACTAACCAAAACTAGCTTTTAACCTTATAAGGGTGCAGCCTCTTCTGGAATTCCTCTGATGTCAAAGTCTCACTCCCAAGTTCTTGAAAACGAGGGCAGTTCCTGAAAGGCAGGTATAGCAACTGAGGATAAGAGAAAAATCATAAAACCGTTACGAGTCAGAAGAACTTTGCTAAATATACTGCAGCAATATTTTAAGCCTCATTAGGTCCAAAGCAACCTTAATAAAAGATTCAAATGTGTTTTGAGCCAAGTGGAAATTCCAAAATTGGGGAGAAAGAATCAAATGATTTATAGGTCTTGAAATAGTAGGATATGTATTCAGAAATGAAAATTCTTTTTTTTCTTTCATAAACTTGCCGTGATATAACTGTGCTGTTTGTAAATATTTACACTTCTCGATCTTCCATGTGAACAACTGTTATCTTGCTTCCTCCCCAATCCCTTTCATTTCTTGCACTAGGTGTACATCTGTACACACACACACACACACCCCCCAACACATGTACGTATGGAGAAACGAATTTGATTCTGGAAAAAATCTTAAGTCAATTAATCACTCATTGACTTCAGTTTTTGCAAATTTGCAGACTGTTAAAATAAGAGAACATATTAAATACTTAGAAAAATATACTTCAAAAACCTGTCGTGAGGACAAAGTGATCTTCCTAAGATTAATTAAAATTTGACAGCATTTTGTAATTTTAACTATAACACACAGGTTTGTGGCTCCCAAGTTTATTTTGTTGCTCTTACTTTCCATCTGTGACTAGTCCTGTATTTCTAGCCCTTGATAGAAATAACTAATTTGGATGTTTCTCTTTTCCCCCAAATTTACCATGTATAAGGCTAAACTTGTACATGTTACAAGGGCCTTCTTGCTGTCCCTGAAAGCACAGGCTTAGGATCGCTGCATAAAACTGTTCCCTGCCTTGAACACTCCCCGACTGACTTCTACTCCTCTTCCAGCCATCCTTCCCCAGCCTCTATCATATTAAAATGAATTCCTCTAGGAACTACACCGCCCTCTTTTCCTATAACTGTCCCTTGTCACTCCTCTCCAGCAATGCTGTGGGCTTTCTTGCTGTCCCGGAAGGCACTGGCTTAGGAGCTCTGCATAAAACTATTTCCTGCCTTGAACACTCCCCAACTGACTTCTACCCCTCTTCCAGCCATCCTGCGCCAGTCTTTATCATATTGACCTGTTTCATTTCTTTCCAGGAACTCATCGCCATCTAACATTATTTTATTTACTTCTTTATCATCTATTTCCTATAAAATATAAACTTGATGAGAGCCAGGATCATGTCTGTTTTGTTCACTGCTGCAATGTCAATGCCCAGCACAGGGCTTGGCATATTAGTAGCTACTCAGAAAACATTTATTTTAAAAGTTGCTTCCTGTCCATCATTTCTGATTCTGCGTGTCACCTTGTCTTACCTTGCTTCTCTTCCTCTAACATCTTTTACCATCTCATTTCAGGCCTTATTTCTTAATTCCCAAATTGCTTCAGTAGTTATTCTCTGGGGCTCCAGTGTCTTTTCCTTCCAAGCTATTGTCAGGCAAGTGCCCAAAAGTACCACTCATCACATGTGCATAATACCGAAGAATGTATACAGGTTTCTTTTATGTCCATTGCTTTAGTCTAAATTTGCATGCATGGCTTTCAAATTTTTCCACAGGAGAAATTAAATTGTTGAGAGAAAAAGCACAAGACTGTTCATTAAAAGGCCTTGATTTTAATTAATTACTTTCTGGATGTTAGTTTTTTTTCATCCACAAATTGAGTCAGGCTGAAAATAAACAGAATAATCACCGAGACATCTGTCCAGAATTTTGCAGTTTACAGTGTGTTTTCCATTTTTTAACTAACTTGACTTTCATAAATCCCTAAGAAGAAGTTAGGTGGGTGCTATTTTCTCATTTTACAGAAAGGAAACTGAGATTTACGGAGGTTACTCAAGGTCATATATCTGAAGTGGTTGTTGGCTCTCAGATGTAGGTTTTCCAACTTCAAATCCAGCCCTTCTTCTCAAGATTCCTCCTGGCTATTAAATTTGGATTATCTAATCTGTGTCCAGTATAATCAATTTTATTTTCATTCTCTTTCTAAATATGAACTCTGGGCAGAGAAGAACTGGGATTCTACATATTTACTTGTGGTCATGTTTTTGTGCTGCCTTCCTCTCCTTCCTCCCTCTCCTCTGAGTTCTGGTTCAAGTTCTCACTCTTGTTTTAAAGACCTGAACGACTGCCCTGTGGTAACTGCACGTATGTCTCATTCTCTGACTTCACCCAGCATATGCGGCTTGTACTTGAAATTATTGCCCGCCATCTTACAATGTCTTTTACACATTTCACACATGCTAATTTGCTTTCATCAGACAAATTATACATTAGAAAAACTTGGCCTCCTATTTCTCTACAGCATTCAGCACAGCTAAATGCTGGGAATAAGCTAGTATTGATTGGTTTCATTAGATTTCTTAGTTGATATGACAGAATTGTTTTGACTTTAGTGAATCAGATAGATGGAAGTCATAGGTAGATAATGTTCCTTGCTTCCCTCTTTCTCTCCCTCACTCTTCCTGTTTCTTTCCTCCTCTTCTACTGGCACCTGCATTCTCTTTCTGTGTAATTTAATTACTATCATTCAGGATTAACGGTTAAATAGCTACATTTTGCTAAATTTTGGTGCTGCTATCCAGTCTTTTTATTTTTATTTTTATTTTTTTTTTTATTTTGAGATGGAGTTTTGCTCTTGTTGCCCAAGCTGGAGTGCAATGGTGCAATCTCGGCTCACTGCAACCTTCGCCTCCCAGGTTCAAGTGATTCTCCTGCCTCAGCCTCCTGAGTAGCTGGGATTACAGGCATGCACCACCACGCCCAGCTAATATTTGTATTTTTAGTAGAAACGGGGTTTCACCATGTTAGCCAGGCTGATCTTGAACTGGTGATCTGTCCACCTCGGCCTCCCAAAGGGCTGGGATTACAGACATGAGCCACCGCACCCGGCCTCCAGTCTTATCTCTGCAGAAAAGGCTGCTAAAAGTGATTTTTTTTTTCTTTTCAGAATAAAATATTCACAAATGCTTAAGAATACTGGTAATCATAATACTTCCCTCCTGATTCTGTGAAGGGAAGAGATATAAATAAATCATCCTGTCTTTTCAGGAAACAGCAAAGAAATGGTTGGAGTAGATTTACCTCCAGTGAGTTTCTACACAGCATTTGGGAAAAATCCTTAAGTCCCTAGATGCAGCAGTTAAGTCAAATTTCTAGGGGTGCTGGCAGGGCAAAGAGGATAGTAACCTAACCCAGAGGTCACTGGGCAAAAGTCTGGGTCCAGCAGTCAGGCTAAGCTTCAGCCATAAAGAGTTGAGATGGTCATGCCTATGATGGGACTGCAGGGAAATTAGGAAGGGATTCTTTGTCCAAAACTATTTCCTGCATATAGCCTTAAGTTCCACACCTGGAAGATTAGTTAGATTTATCTGTTACTACTTAAAAAATACCAATTCCTCTGAAAAGGTTAAAGAGTGCTTGGTCGGTCCCACCCTGTGTAAATACGTTTGAGAGTTTCTCTCAAAACAGCCCCATTCAGGCAGCTTGGTTTATAGTACTGGTTCTCAAACTTGGCTCCCCACTGGAATCATCGAGGGAGATTATTTTTTAAAAACTGATACCTGGGTCCACCCTCAGACATTCCGATTTCTTATGGAGAATGCCCTGGGCATCAGGACTTTTTTAAAAAAAAACCCACGTGATTCTAATATGCAGCTAAGTCTAAGAATCACGATTTTATAGGGAAGAAAATTGCTCTGGAATGAAATAGGCCTAGTTTTCATCCCAGAGTGATGCTTGCCAGCAGTGTGGCTTTGGACCAATTTGTTTGTTATTTAACCTCTCCAAGCACTTATTTCCCTTACTATAAAAGGAGAACAAGAATATTATCCATTCAGAGTTGTTATGAAAGGTAACATGATGACGCATATAAAATGTCGGGCAATAATTATGTACTCAAATCTTTCTTTTTTCTCTACCTAGGAATGTGGGTTTTCATGAGCGGAGGAGTGTTTGGCAGCATAGAGATCTCTGGATAATCTGGAGAGAGGAGAAACCTGTGTGGGGCACCAAAAGCCTGGGAATTAAAGGCAGAACACTGGGAGACTCATCTCTCTCTCTCTCTCTCTCTCTCTCTCTCTCTCTCTCTCTCTCTGTGTGTGTGTGTGTGTGTGTGTGTGACGATGAGGCGGCAAATTGCCAAGAGTTGTAAGAGTGTCAAAACAATGTGGATCATACAGATCCAAAGATAAATTTGGTTCCTACTCTCTCTTAGCTGGGGTTTTCCATGTCCTAAATTGTCCTTTGTATCTTTATTTAAGAAAGAATTAAAACTGTACAGTTCAAGGAGTATCCAGACTTCCAAATCCACAACTACTGAGTAGCCTGCCTTCCTCATTCTAGGTCCATTTGAAATCTCCTGGTTTTCCCAGTATACTGACCTGATCTTCAGAAATAGGAACTGTGTGCACTGGGATGGGCTGCCAGAGTAGGTTAGGATTCCAGATGCTGACACCCTCTGGGGGAAACAGGGCTGCCAGGTTTGTCATAGCACTCATCAAAGTACGGTCAACGTCTGTGCTTCGAATATAAACCTAGAGTAGGAAAATCAAAGCAGAAGCGAACGTAAAGGGAACATGAGGTTTTCTTCTGCAGAGCTGCCAAGGTATTAGAGAAAGGACAGGACACGTACAGTGAAATATTACAGGCATTGTGCTAACATCAGAATCTTAATACTTGTTAAGGAATGAGCAATATTATGATCATGGTACAAAGCAACGTTGTTTGTCAATAGTTGAATTGACAAATGAGTTCAATTAAGCAGTGGCTACTTGTCAAGCCAAAGTATTTATTCAGGTTCATAAAATCTTGAAATTACTCACATTCCAAAATTTCTAGGAACAAAAAGTTGCATAAAGAGGAATATGTTTGTAAACAAGATCTCTGACTTGTGTAAGTCCCTTGGGAAACAGGCAAAGCACTTTTATATATGCAGAATTATTTTAATTCTTTCAAAGATCAAAGTTCCCACTCTTGGCTCCCCAACTTGCCTGTTCATGTTTATAGGACTCATTCAAGAATGTTCTGTATCTCTTTCTTATATACTCTCCAAGTTCATAATGCTGCTCCATGCCCAGCTATGGGAAAAAAATAAAAGCAAAAATTAATGGAAGTAAGTTCTGTGAATCACACTATCATGAACATTTGTTGATTTTTTTTCATTTTATGTGTAGAATGAACAATGATATGGTTTAATAGTTCCACAATAATGACACATATTTAAATGAAAACAAAAGAGCTGTAATCTTTACAGTTCCCTGACTCCCTGAGAAAACTCACTTATCTTCATTAGCACTTAACATAGAGAACTTGCACACAGTAAGTGCTTAGTTGATAGTTGGGTGATTGATCTGATTTAAGTAAGTTCATCTCTGGTGTAGTGGGATCCTTGTTGGTAGAGCATTCAAAGAGACCCACTTGGTGGGGATTTCGTGGAAGAAGTTCAACCATCTGATGAGATTAGACTTGATGAATCTGAAAGTCTCTTTCAGCCTCTGTGTGCAATGGTTTACTATCTGCCCAGTTTATTAATTCCTGGTTTATAACAAAATTAGAACTTGTTACTCTAAGTGTGGTCTGTATTGGCTTCACTTGAGAGCATTATAGAAATCAAATTCTTGGGCCCCACCCTTGACCGACTGAACCAGAACCTTTGGGGGTGGAGCTCAAGAATCTTTTGTAACAAGCTTCTGATGGACAGTAATCCATGATTATGAGATGCACTGCATTAGCTCAGTGGTCCACAACCATTACTGTGCATCAGAAACAAAATTACCCAGCAGTGCATGTTGAAACGCATATTCCTCAGCATCTCTATCAGATATTCTTGTTCATTAGGTCCTTAGGGGGGCCCTGACATCTGCATTTTTACAAGTATCCCAAGTGATTCAGATGCAGATAGTAGAGCACCATGCTTTGGGAATGCAGCATTCGAGTTTGTCTTTAATCCAGAGCCTTACTAGAGCTTTGGGAGCCAGAGAGGAGGTTGTCACTGTGGCTGCTGCTTGGTCCCACTTGTCATTTGCTTGTCACTTGTCATTTGCTTGACCACCACCACCCATCTAGGATGGGAATTAGGTGGGAAAGGAATAATACACCATACTATACCAATATATATAATATATTGGTATATATTATTATACCAATAATATACCATACTCACCATGACCTGAGCAGTGGAGAAGCAGGGACTTTAGGTCTAATTGTGTTCTTACAGCTGACTTTTTAAATACTCATCTGTATAAAGAAGTGATTTTCACACCTTAGCACACACAGAATCACCTGGAGGACTCAATAAAACACAGATTTCTGGGCTTTAATTCCAAAGTTTATGGTTCACTGGGTGTGGGGTGAAGCCAGAGAATTTACATTACTGAGAAGTTCCCACATGATGGTGATGCTGCTGGTCCAGGGACCACACTTTAAAAACCACTAATCTAGACAGGCATCATCTTATGATTATGCAGATTAAAAGTACCTAGACAAAGCCTATTAAAAGTACCTAGACACTGATCTAGACAGTCATTATCTTATGATTATGCAGAATAAAAGTACCTAGACAAGGCTGGGTGTGATGGCTCACGCCTGAAATTCTAGCACTTTGGGAGGCCAAGGTGGGTGAATTGCCTGAGCTCAGGAGTTAGAGACCAGCCTGGGCAACATGGCGAAATGCCATCTTTACTAAAAATACAAAAAATTAGCCAGGCGTGGTGGTGCTCTCCTGTAGTTTCAGCTACTTGGGAGGCTGAGGCATAAGAATTGCTTGAATCCGGGAGGCAGAGCCTGCAATGAGCTGAGATTGAGCCACTGCACTCCATCCTGCGGGGGCAGAGTGAGACTCCATCTCAAAAAAAAAAGGTACCTAGACAACGGTAGGAATCTGAGTCCTAGCACCTTGTCACTTCCAACGTGGTCCATGTACCTGTGCCATTGTCCTTGGGAGTACGTTACACATGCAAAATCGCAGGTCCCACATCAGACCTGCTGAATTAGAATCTGCGTTTTGACAAGATTTCAAGTGATTCATTTGCAATGGAAGCTTGAGAAATACTCCCCTAATAGAATCTGATGGGTAATCAAGGTTCTTCAGAGGAAGAACTCAAATCCTGCAGCCTAGAAGAATCTTTTGGTCTTAATGGGAAAACATAGCAACATAACAGGAGTCTCTACAGAGCCATAGGTATTAAGAAGCAAATCTGAATTTTTGTAGCCCCTCTTCCATTCAAAGGGACAGAAGATATGTAGGCTATGGTGAGAAGAGCTCTGACCTGGGAGACAGAAGATGCTGGTCTCAAATAGCCTGTCTGAGTTTTCTCCTGTATGAAATATAGTCAGGGGAGTAATTCTCAGCCTTGGCTACACATTAGAGTGAACTGACCACCAAGGAGTTTCTAAAAATCCCAATGCCCAGGACATATACTAGACCAATTAAATAAGAACCTCCCAGGCAGACATCAATATGTTTTTTAAACCTCTCCAGATAATCCCAATGTTGTGGCAGGATTAAGACCCATTAGTTTTGGAGACATTCGACTCTAAAGATTCTGTGACATTTTCTTAATTAATATATTTAAACAGGTTAGGACAGAAGCAGTTCACCTGGCCTTGTAGCTCCAAACAGAAGAGTCATCCAATCTTACGAGCAAAGGGAAAAGGGCTTTGGAACAGTGACTAAAGATGGCTTTGCTCCCCAGTTCACCTTCTCCTTAGATGTTCTTCAGAAAGTAGGGCTCCCTGTGTTTAACTGACCAGTTATAAGGAAGGTCAAATCCCAATATATCCAGCTGACAAGAAATCACATTCTGATATCAGCACTTTGGGAAATCATGTTTCCCAATGCCGTTGATTCAGCTTATTGATTACAAGACTATTTTTCACTTTCTCATGGGAAGCCTAAGAAATTCAAAGCCTGGATTATAATTACCACTTTTCTCTCTTCAGCATTTCTAAGCTCATATAGTCTTTGTTCCTGTACATCTCTTACATTTAAATAAAGCCAGAAGGGTAAAAAATATCAAAACAGACAATTCTATATACGTTTCCCCTTGAGACTCATCAAGAATTTTTTTTTTTTTTTTTTTTGAGATGGAGTTTACTCTTATTGCCCAGGCTGGAGTGCAATGGTGCAATCTCGGCTCACTGCAACCTCCGCCTCCCAGGTTCAAGCGGTTCTCCTGCCTCAGCCTTCTGAGTAGCTGGGATTACAGGTGCCCACCACCATGCCTGGCTAATTTTTGTATTTTTGGTGGAGAGAGGGATTCACCATGTTGGCCAGGCTGGTCTCGAACTCCTGATCTCAGGTGATCCGCCTGCCTCGGCCTCCCAAAGTGCTGGGATTACAAGTGTGAGCCACCACACTCGGCCTCATCAAAAATCTTTAGCTAAAAGTCCAACCAACCTGGGTGAGTTGGCCAAATCCTTGTGGCCATGAGGATTCCTTTATGGGGTCAGTGGGAAAGGTGTCAATGGGACTTCGGTCTCCATGCCGAAACACCTGAAAATAGATGTGAGAGTGATGTTATAAACGTCACTTGGGTGTTTTGCTTCTGCTTATTATAATAGATTTTTTTTCTCCCAAATCATTGGTTTTCAACTTTGGCTTCCCATTGTAATCACCTAATGAGTTTTAAAAGATTCTGAGGACTGGCTTTCAACCTTAGTGATTTTTATTTAATTAGTCTGGGATGTGGCCAGGACATCAGGATTTTAAAAATCTCCCTGGGTAAATCTCTAGTTAAGAATCACCATTCTAAGCTCACTCTTTCACTGTGTTTCAGGTAATGTAAGAATCAAGATGATCAGCCATTAGAAGGCAGGTGACACACAGTGGAAATCAGTTTGTACATAAGATAGGACAGAAAGGAACACAAAGCTTACAAGAGTATTTTACTGCAGACAAACTCTGATGAGAAGTATTCTTCCCTTAATGATTACAGTAATAGTGGTATAATTTTTTTTTTTTTTTTGAGACTGAGTCTTGCTCTGTCGCCCAGGCTGGAGTGCAGTGACGAATCCCAGGTTCAAGCAGTTCTCCCACCTCAGCCGCCTGAGTAGCTGGGACTACAGGCGCATGCCACCATGCCCAGCTAATTTTTGTATTTTTAGTAGAGACAGAGTTTCACCGTGTTGGCCAGGCTGGTCTCAAACTCCTGACTTCAGGTGATCCACTCACCTTGGCTTTCCAAAGTGCTAGGATTACAGGCATGAGCCACCGCACTCAGCCAGTGTAACTTTTTTTTTTTTTTGAGACTGAGTCTCGCTCTGTCGCCCAGGCTGGAGTGCAGTGGCGCCATCTCGGCTTACTGCAGATTCCACTTCCGAGTTCAAGCGATTCTCCTGCCTCAGCCTCTGGAGAAGCTGGGATTACAGGCATACGCCACCACGCCCAGCTAATTTTTGTATTTTTAGTAGAGACGGGGTTTCACCATGTTGGCCAGGCTGGTCTTGAATTCCTGACCTAGTGATCTGCCCGCCTTGGCCTCCCAAAGTGCTGGGATTACAGGCATGAGCCACCATACTTGGCAACATTTTATATATAATAAAAATAATAGATTTTTAATACCACATATAACTTGTGACCATTTTGAGCCAATGATTTGTTCATTTTTCGGAGATGAGGAGTAAAAGATTGCAGTGGGGAGGTTAGGAAAGCTAATTCTCAATATTTTAATAACATACTTCTGTATTTGTACCCATGCCATGCTATTGTGATTGCAAATTTCTCTTTGGGAAGAATAGTCTGGACTTTTGAAATATTGGTGCTTTGGTTCTAATATGCTTTCTCAGTAGAATATCAAACCAAACACAAAGCTAGCTTATGAGCAGAAGATAGGGAAAGAAAACACTGAAGAACTACAAGATGAAGTCTACACTGATATCAGCAAATATTTTTAATATAGAGACAGCTGCATAACACCTTGATTTATCTGAGATTACCTGTACCTGTACTTATACTACCTGGCTAAAATATTCCGTTGGAAAGTAAGCCAAGAACCTGCTCTTTTGAAAATCTGTAAAACAGAATTCAACAGACATTAAATAAGAAACAGTCTCAGACTTTAGTCATTTTTGAGAAGGAATTCCAAGAAAGTGGGAGATGCTTGGTTTGTGTCTCTAATATCTGAAGAAAACAGATCTTCTGGCCCCTTAAATCAGTAAGAAATTAAAACTTCAGTAGAACAGTCTACAGAAACAGGGGCAATGATGCAATAAATGTGAAGCAATCATTTTGGTCAGGTGAGAAATTACTTTCATGAATGACCCCCTGAAGGCAGGAAGGACAGCTGCATATTTTTTGTGAGCACCTGCAGTTACTAGTCTCAGGGGTGACTTGATCATGATCAGAAATGATTATGGTTAATCATTGATGCCTCTTTCCACAATTGAAGTACATTTTAGAGTTTTCATATCCCAGGTAAATGTGTCTTTGAATAACTAAAGTTGTTACATGGTTTCAATAAATTACAAACCCCACACTGTTTTAGTTTCTAGGGCTTCTCAATCTCAGCATTATTGACATTTTAGCCTAGATAATTCTTTGTTGTAGGAGTTGTCCTGTGCATTGTAGACTGTCTAGCAGCATCCCTAGCCTTTACCCACCAGATACCAGTAACATTCCCCAGCTGTGACAATTGAAAAGGTCATATTTTCTGCCATAGGACCAGAAAATCACCCCAAGTTGAGAGCCACTGAGTGAGCCAAAGAGAAGTCAGATGAGAGACATTGTAATAAAATAATTTACAGTGCTTCCCACCAACCTATAACCACAACGGTAACTCCTAAACATTTTTTGAACACTCACTTTGTCCTGGAAACTGTGCTAAGTGCTTCTTACAGATTTAATCTTCTCATCAGTTCCACAAAGCAGTTACTATTATTATTTCCATTTCACAAATGAGGAAGTTTAGCTTAGTTAAGTGACCTGTCTAAACTCACACAACATATAAGAAGTAGTAGGGTTGATATTCAAACACAAGCTGTGCCTCCAACACCAGCATACTTAACCACCTGTGAGAGGTTCATTTCTGTATGATCACACTCCTCAGAGTCCCACCAGCTAAATCTGAATGGTCTGGGATCTAACACTTCTTTATTAACTCTACTCAATATACTCTTTTCCTCTAGGATTGGAAGGGGTGAGTGTGTGAGAGTGTGTGTGTGTGTGTGTGTATATGTGTGTGTGTGTGTATGTGTTTTGTATCAGAAGAAACCAAAACTTTGATACGGAAACTACCCTGAAGGCACTGTGAACTACATATATTATTGAAAGAATAGAACTGAGGTTATGCAACTAAATGACAGAATGGCCTGAGAGAGAAAAACAAGTGTGGTCACCACAGCAGAGTGTTTTAAAGAGCAGAGAACTGGAACATAATCCTGAGACTTGGGCAAGCTCTCTCACTCTGTCCCATAGTTCAGAAATAATTGTACTCCCCTACATTTCAGTGGGTTTTAAGTGTTTCCAAGGTAGTTGCTCAAACATGCTGTGAACTCTTTGGACGGGATGTCCTAGAGAAACACTTAATAAACCATTCTCTACCTCCAGGGCTGGAAATCAAAATGTGTGCACACACCCCTCCCCTAGCCAAATGTGAAGCTGGTATTCCTTGGGCTTTTGCAGTTTCAAAATTCAGCTGGAGTTCTTGGACTATGCGAAGACATTCTTTTAAATCTGTGGTAGAGCAATCTTCTTAACTGCTGCTCTACCAATTATTACCTCTGTTCTCAGTCCAGCAATCATACTCTATGAAATCCTTTAAAAACCTAAAAATACTTTACTAGCAATTAGGACTATTTGCAGTAGTACTGGTAATTGTAATAGAAAGACATCCAAGATAATAACAATTCCTGGCCGGGCACAGTGGCTCACACCTGTAATCCCAGCACTTTGGGAGGCCGAGGCAGGTGAATCATGAGGTCAGGAGATCAAGACCAGCCTGGCCAACATGGTGAAACCCCGTCTCTACTAAAAATACAAAAATTAGCTGGGCGTGGTGGTGTGTGCCTGTAGTCCCAGCTACTCAGGAGGCTGAGGCAAGAGAATCACTTGAACCCGAGAGGCAGAGGTTGCAGTAAGCTGAGATCGCGCCACTGCACTCAAGCCTGGCAACAGAGTGAGACTCTGTCTCAAAAAATAAATAAATAAATAAAATAAAATAAAATAAAACTAACAAAACAATAATTCCTTACATTTGCACAACCCTCCATGGTTTGTAGAATTTTCCCCTGCTACCTCTTTTAAGTATTGCATCCCCCTGTGAGGACAGGTTGGCACTACTGCTGCACTGAGCAAGTAAGAAAACTATATGATCAAAGAGATCGTGTAGCTGTCCAGATCTCCTAATTCTCGTGATAGTTGACCCCCTGTTTTCCCACCACACCACAATCACTTCACCCTTTTAAATCATAGATAACTGTTTTTAAAAGGACTTTTGGTTTGGTGCCCCCATGAATGACCCTGCTCCACTGATTCTGCTAAACAAATCTGGCACGTGGCTTAGGGTGTGGAGAACCTGGTGAGTACAGTCGAGGCTATATCCAGTCCCTCCCTCCCTGCAGCAGTCACATGTTCTTTTATAAGATGTCAGTCAGAAGTCACTTAATTGCTTAGAACCCTCTAATGTCCTTTCATTGTATTAAACATTCTCTTGTGGAAAATGTAAAGATATACAAAAGTGGAGTTTTGTTTGTTTGTTTGTTTGTTTTTGAGATGGAGTCTCCCTGTTGTTGCCCAGGCTGGAGTGCAGGCTGGCATGATCTCGACTCATTGCAACCTCTGCCTCCCAGGTTCACGTGATTCTCCTGCCTCACCTCCCAAGCAGCTGGGATTACAGGCACCTGCCACCACGCCCGGCTAATTTTTGTATTTTTAGTAGAGACAGCGTTTCGCCACGTTGGCCAGGCTGGTCTCAAACTCCTAACCTCAGGGGATCCACTTGCCTCGGCCTCCCAGAGTACTGGGATTACAGGCTTGAGCCATTGCGCCCAGCCTAAAGTGGAGATTTTTATTTATCATGAAGCCACCACTGGCTCTAACAATTATCAACTTGTATGTGGCTAGTCTTGTTTCTTTTATATCCTCATCACTCTTAGACATTATATCATGTTCTATTGCTCTTTGCATAAATTAAAAGTCCTTACAAGGGCTCACAAGATCTTACCTGATCTGGCCCCTACCCACCTTGATATTCTCACCTTGATGTCCTCAGCTTACCCACATGGGCCCTCCTGCTGTTACATCCAATGTACTAAATTTGCTCAAGCTTCAGTGCCTTTGCTCTTGATATCCTATCTGCTTTGAATGTCTCAAGTCTGCTTCTTCTCTCAGCATACATACCACTCACCAATTTGAGGTCTGTCCTGAAAATTTGATCTTTACAGAGAGACATCCCTTGACCATCATTATAATTCTTGCTCAATCTCTATCTTATCTCACTGTTTTATTTCAAATAAATATTCCTGATATTTTCTTATTTTTTATTTTTACTAAAATTAAAAAAAATCTGGCTTCCTCCCTCTCCCAGTAAACTCCTTGAAAGCAGACTCCTTGCTGTCACAAGCACTGCTATAACCCCAAAACAGTGTCTGGAACATAGTAACATGAAAAAAAGGCCTATTTTGATGAATAGGTGAATCTTGCATTGGGTCTCGTTCTTCCAGGTACATTATGGATTTGTTTCCAGTACATTATGGATTTGTTTCCAGTCTTCTCATTTCATGAGGGTTTTAGATTGTCACCCTTATTTATCAGCAAGGTATGCTATGTGTGCTTTTTTCCCCCTTTCTTTCATCTTCATGTCTTTCCCCTCTGTCTTAGCCCATTTTCTGTTGCTCTAACAGAATACCTGAGACTGGGAAATTTATAAACGAAAGAGGTTTATTTTGCTCACAATTCTAGAGGCTGGGAAGTCCAAGATAAGGTAGCAGCATCTGGTCAGCTTCTGGTGAGGGCCTTGTGCTGTGTCATAACATGGCAGAAGGCATGACAGGACAAGAAGGGACACATTGAGAGCCAAACTGGTTTTTATAATAGACTCACTGACATGATAACTCACCCACTTATGTGATAACCTATTGATCCATTAATCTGTTAATCCATTAATCCATCAGGAGAGTAGAGCCCTCATGGCCCTATCACCTCTTAAAGGCCCCACCTCTTAATGCTGTTACATTGGGATTAAGTTTCAACATGAGTTTTGGAGGGGACAAACATTCAAATTGTAGCAGTCTCTATTAATTTGTGCCTTTGTTTCTAGAACAGTGAGTCTGCTTCTGGTCTGGATTGAAGTCTCATAAACTATCATGTTCTCCTTTCAGGTTTGGAATTCGAGACACATCATAAAACTTTGGGATGATTCTGGAAGTCCTAAAAGGAACCTTATCTCCTGACATTAAATTCTTCTTCTTATTTTATTAGGGTGTACTCCAAGTTGTGAAAATCTCTTGATGAGCAAAGATAACTATAAGTAAAATCCTATTTTATTTTCTTTTAGGACCTAAGAAATAAATCCATTGGTAAAGAAAATTAAAATAAAATTGTTTAGGCAGAAATAATTGAGTAATGTAAATGAGTGTCATTTCAGAGGTTAGAAGGAAAGCTGGCTGACCATGAAAGGAATCAGCATGAGAATATGTTCTGGGCTCCCCGTGAAGAAATCAGGACAAGACTAATAAGACTTCGATCCAGAGACCGGGACGAACACAGAGGCCTGCAAAAAGGGGCAGCTGTAAAAACTGTGCATTATGTTGTGTAGAAGATGTATGATATATCAGAAAAGGTCTGGGTTTTCACTTGGTTAGACCTGGGTTCAAACTCCTGCTTTGTCAAGGTCCTGCTGGGTGACCTTGGGAAATGATTTAACTTCACATTCCGCATGCCTCAATTTCCCTTTGTGTAAAACACAAAAAGCATTATTTCTCATCCAGGAGCATCATGAAAATTAAATGTGTAATATATGTAAAGCCATCAGTGTAATACTGAGCACACAGGATGCATTTGATAGATGGGATTTATTATCATATTTGTTATACTTATTTTTGTTGTTATTATATCATTCAGACATTTTGCTTAGCTACCGCATATATTTCCTTTCCTGCTGGCAATAATTTGCAGCATATAGAGCAAATGAGCACTGCCTATTGAGCAATGGGAAACAGCACTCTCCTTCAAGACATACCTCTGTTAGTTTCTAATCATCTATCCCTATTTTTATTTCCTTGGCTGAGAGGAATAATTAATTATTCCTTTAGATTTAGGACACTTAGAAGCACCCACAGGAATAACCTGGTTGGCTGAAATGTCTTGGTCAAAAGAACCCTGAAAATTTGTGAAATTAATTGGCATAAAAATGGGGAGAAGCTCATGTAAGCAAACTGAACTGAGCTGGCTCAGTACCAACTCTCAGCGCATGGTGCTGTTCCTGGCAAAGGTCTTTGAAAAACCTGTGTTCTCCAGACAGCTTGGCTGTTCCTTGGCTGTAGTGATTAGGAGCCATACAGCAAGGGAGAAAGATTGTATGTAAGGCTGTTTGTGAACTGAGGCAGGAGACCTGATTTTTGCTTTTCAGTGGAGAGTTTTTTCTGATCCTTATTATTATTATTATTATTATTATTTACTTTTTTTGCAGAGATGAGGTCTTACTACGTTAACCAGGCTGGTCTTGAACTCCAGGCCTCAAGCAATCCTCCTGTTTCGGTTTTCCAAAGTGCTGGGATTACAGGTGTGAGTTGCTGCACCCAGCCTCTGGTACATCTTTTTATAAGCCAACCCAAGAGACAGGGTTTTTCCCTGTTGTCCAGGCTGGAGTGCAATGGCGTGATCCTAGCTCAATATGGCCTCACACTCCCGTGCTCAAGTGATCCTCTAGCCTCACCTTCCCTAGTAGCTAGGAGGTCCTTCATGTCCATAATGTGGAAGTTACCATTCCAGTGTATAGATTATGTGCTTAGAATTTGGAGGCTATTTCCATCAAGAATATCATATTATGCCAGGTGCAGTTGCTCACGCCTGTAATCCCAGCCCTTTGGGAGGCCGAGGTGGGTGGATCACCTGAGGTCAAGAGTTCAAGACCAGCCTAGCCAACATGGTGAAACCCTATCTTTACTAAAAATACAAAAATTAGCCAGGCATGGTGGCGCACGCCTGTAACCCCAGCTACTTAGAAGATTGAGACCGGAGAATCACTTGAACCCGGGAGGTGGAGGCTGCAGTGAGCTGAGATCACGCCACTGCACTCCAGCCTGGGCGACAGAGTGAGACTCCGTCTCAAAAAAAAAAAAAAAAAAAGAAAAGAAAAACAGAAAAACCAAGAATATTATATTACTTGATTAAGAATTCTGCATGAAGAAAGTCAACCATGAAGAATGAGAAGAGTATATACCTTGTAACTCATCATCCCTTTCTTTGTAAAACACCAGTGAAATGAGATGGAATTTTTCTGTTTTGGATCAGCTGAACTTGTGGGTTTTCTCTGGGTTAGGGGAGAGAGGTTGCTTTAAAATGACATTTTTCTATTTCTGGATGAAATAATATGATGCATGAAATAACTTTAAAAACTCAAGTGGGTGTGTGTGGGAAATGAGTGGTTATGTAGATGAAATAAGATTGCATGGGTGATGGTTTTTGAACCTGGTTGATGTGTATATCCAGATTCACCATACTTACTATTCTTTCCATATAAAGTTAAAAATGTCAGTTCTCTCAGTGTTTTCTACAGGACATTGGGGAAAAAAAGAGGGAGGTGAATGCCGTAATCAAAATTTCAAAAACACAGTTTGGAAAACACCAGGTCTTTTCCTTGAAAGCCACAGTGTGTATTCGCATGTTAAAGACTGAGGATTATTGCATTAAAGAGACCTTTTAAACACAGTTTAACCCAGTTCTAGTCCCAAAGCTAATTTGACTATTGAAACTGATTTTTCCCCATCCACACCTGTTAACAACTTGTCAAACTAGCATTTCATGGGACACAGGCACTTCAGTTAGTCTGAGAACAAGAACCAAGGACAGTTTCCTCCGCTTTCTGCCAAGAACAGTTTTTCAGAATTGAGGAAGATTTATTTTTCTGGGATCACAGAGGAAAAGCAAGGGAACCACCTGCTGATTCAGTCAAACCTTACAGGGGGATCTCAGACTAGCTCCGTGAGTATACTTGACAGAAAGAAAATTTACTGCTTATCAGCCCACGTTCACTATCTCAAATAAAAAAATGTAGGAAGAGAAAGAAAACGAGAGAGGAAAGACAAGAAGCAGCTTAGAGGCAGAGAAAGAGTGAAACAGAAGGAAAAAAAGATACAGAAACAAAAAATCAGACTCTTAGGTCACATGATGAATCCCCTTCACTTTGCAAACCCTCTTTCCATCTATTTTCAAACAATGTCAACAGTATATTTTCTTTTCCTGACATTATGCATCAGCCACCCCCCACCTTTTTTCATAACTGGTCACATATACCAGTAATCGTCAACTAAATCTGTATATCAGAAAGTCATCCTAAAATTCCAAATTTAGATTCACTTTTATGCTTCAAGGCTGTTTACAAATATTTGTTCTAATATCCTGATAAACAAAGGTGAAAGGACTATTTAATTCAGAAAGTGACTGTTTTTTGGCTTGCAAACAAATAATCATTAAATTGAATGAAGCCAGCTCTTGGTACATAAACAGCGCCAGCTGTGGCTTCTTCTGTACTGCTGTGGCTGTCAAAAGGAATCTGAATTCAAGGCAGTTGTAAAGTAAGTACATAAATAACATCAGCAAAAGCAAATAAAGAGCAACCCCTAAAAAACCAGCGACCAAAGAAATCTACCTTTTTGTTAAGACATGTTAGGGCTTCATTAAGAGGAACTTGCAAAACTTGATGATTCACTTTCTGAGTTTGAACAGAGCCTGGTCTCCGGAAAACAATCCAAGGGTAAGATGAAACCTGACGTTTGCCTTATCAGACTCTGCTGGGAACACAGTTTTAAGGAAAAAGCAATGAGAAAAGTCTACTTACCAAAGTCACAAACTTCAACTCCTTGGCTAGTACACCTCGGTCTAGCCAGGAAAAAGTAGAAACAAGAAGCCAAGGCTAAGGCTCGCTGCCCTGGCCACGAGGAGGGGTGCAGCTCTCATGTTGAGGAGAGCTGTTTCTGGCAGGAGTTAGGAGGAACTGCTACCGCTTCAAAAGCCTGTAGAGGGGAAGCTATTTAATTAAGGGATTGAAAGGGAAGGAGGAGCCACACTCATAAATAGTAAAGTTTCCAGGAAGCGTAGGGCAGGTTTGGTATGTAAATAATGGCATATAATTTTTGAGCTGAGAGAGATCACAGTTTCCCCATTTAAGTTAGGACACCAAGGTCAAGAGTGGGGAAAGCTGTTGATCAAGGTCACAGAGCATGTTAGTACACATTTCTATTCTTGTTTTCAGTTTACTTTTATCTTATTATTATTATTTTTTTCTGGACGGAGTTTCGCTCTGTCACCCAGGCTGGAGTGCAGTGGCATGATCTTGGCTCACTGCAAACTCCGCCTCCTGAGTTCAAGCAATTCTCCTGCCTCAGCCTCCTGAGTAGCTGGGATTACAGGCATGTGCCACCACACTCAGCTAATTTTTGTATTTTTAGTAGAGATGGGGTTTCACCATGTTAGTTAGGCTGGTCTCGAACTCCTGACCTCGTGATCCACCTGCCTCAGCCTCCCAAAGTGCTGAGATTACAGGCGTGAGCCACTGTGCCCTGCCAGTTTACTTTTATCTTTTCTTTAGATAAGGTATGATACAGCGTTGGCTTTGTGGCTGTCATTGGGAAAGGGATCTACCCCGACTTTAGAAACCTTAGACCAGTGATTCTTAATCAGTTGGGAGTCCAAAGTTGTAGGACTGAAATCTGGAAGGAAATACAGGTATTGACATATTTAAGGCCTATTTCCATGCCAAACATGGCTACTTTTTCAAAAACTCTCATGTAGCCTATAGAGGTATTTTTAAATTGAAGAAGAAAAGTAAGAGCAAGTTTATTTTGAAAAATTTTAGGCTGGGCATGGTGGCTCATGTCTGTAATCCCAGCACTTTTGGAGGCCGAGGTGGGCAGATCACTTGAGGTCAGGAGTTCAAGACCAGCCTGGCCAGCATGGTGAAACCCCATCTCTACTAAAAATACAAAAAAAAATTAGCCGAGCGTGGTGGCACATGCCTGTAGTTCCAGCTACCTGGGAGACTGAGGCAGGAGAATCACTTGAACCCAGGAGGTGAAGGTTGCAGTAAGCTGAGATTGTGCCATTGCACTCCAGCCTAGGCTACAGAGCAAGACTCCATCTCAAAACCAAACAAACAAAAACAACAACAACAACAAAGAAAAATTTTAGTCACACCTTAAGACAAATTGGACATTACCCGTGGTATCTCAAAATTAGGATTGGAGGTCCCTTTCCAAACCTGACAGAGTTTTTTTAAGAAAACAAAAAGCCCAAACCTATAATTATTAGTTATTAGTCATCAACTTTGGCCATAAGCCTTACATTTTGAGTGAGTTACATCCTTGCCTCTCCAGCTATGATCTCACTGGGGACACTGCAAAATGCAATCCAGACTGATGGAACTTTGCTTTCCATTTTCCCCAACCTGTCAGTTTCATCATAGGCTAAAACAATACAAACTTGAGGTGCACATTGAGATTTTGCAAGATTTGGGGGCAGAGCTGCCTGTCATGACATTCGTATCCTAATGGTAGAGGGAGAACAACGGTTTACTCACAACCCATTTCCTGGTACATTGCGCTTACCTGTGGCAGGAGGAGTGTGTTCTTATGTGATCATAGGATGCCCTGGAATGTGGTATATGGGAGAGCTGTTGCTTCTTCTGGTAGTAGGTAACATGTGCAAATAGGCTGGGCACGGTGGTTCATGCCTGTAATCCTAGCACTTTGGGAAGCTGAGGTGGGCAGATCACTTGAGGTTAGGAGTTTGAGACCAGCCTAGCCAACGTGGTGAAACCCTGAATCTACTAAAAATACAAAAATTAGCCAGGCTTGGTGGTGGCACCTGTAATCCCAGCTACCTGGGAGGCTGGGGCAAGAGAATCACTTGAACTCGGGAGGCTGAGGTTGCAGTGAGCTGAGATCACACCACTGCACTCCAGCCTGGGCAATAGAGTGAGACTCTGTCTCAAAAAAAAAAAAAAAAAATGTGCAAATAATAAATGCATGTGTGATTAGGATTAGACATTCAAGGGAATTTGCAGCCTTCTCTTTGCCATCTCATTCTCCACCTGCCAGTCCACACTGTCCATTTTAATGGGTAAGATTTTGAGGAAATGGGTGCAAGAAAAAGGAAATAAAAATTGGAAGGTTTTCCAGTCCAGGGCATACATGAAGTTGATACATTAATCCCTGCTGTGTGCACCAGGCAATCTGAGAAAGGAAGCTCCAGCACCTACGTACCATTCACAGGCAAAGTTCTGAACTGCATTTCTTCAATTGTGCCAGATGTCTGATTCTGTTGAATGCCTTATTTTCTCAGCTATCTGCCTGGGTCCTTGTTCTGTCTCCTTCCTTGTCTCACCCTTGGACTGGTGCTTGGAAGTATTTCAGCAATAGCCTTAGACCTTCCTGATAATGGCTGATTCTCTAATCTACCTATACCACGTTACACTGGTTGGATAAACCCTCTTTCTGACCTAGACCCTAATTTTTTCTGTGGTACCGCCTCTGGGTTCCTTTTAGCTTTTCAAGTGAGAATGGCAACAACAACCAAGTTTTCTTTGAAAACCAGAAAACGGCTGCTTGAATTGAATACATCTCAACTCAAACTTAATCTAAGTTGAATTAAATGGTTTATACTTCCATGTCAATCATCACCCTCACTTCCACTTTGATCTTTGAGTTATAAGGGGAGGAGAAGTATTCAAAGTCATAAATGTAGAGTCTTGAAAATCCTGAACACCATGAAATGGAGTGTAAAAGATCCTCAACTCAGATGAAACCTGTTTTAGGATGTTCTGTGGCCCCTTGAACTTTGCAAGGTTTTTGCAAAGACATAAGGGTTATCTGGGATAAAAATATGGATATAGTATGTATTAGTCCACTTTCATACTGCTGTGAAGAAATACCTAAGACTGGGTAATTTATAAAGAAAACTAAATTTAATGGACTCAAAGTTCCACATGGCTGGGGAGGCCTCAAAGTCATGGTGGAAGGTGAAGGAGAAGCAAAGGCACATTTTACATGGCAGCAGGCAAGAGAGTGTGTGCAGGGAAACTGCCCTTTATAAAACCATCAGATTTCACGAGACTTATTCACTATTACAGGAATAGCATGGGAAAAGCCCTCCTCCATGATTCAATTACTTCCCACCAGGTACCTTTCATGACATGTGGGGATTATAGGAGCTATAATTCAAGATGAGATTTGTGTAAGGACATAGCTAAATCATATCATAGTAACATCAAAAGTGATATTTGAAAAAACATTGGGAAGTCTTTATATAAGAGTGAGGAGTGTCAATAATTTTCCATGATTTGTAGGACTTACTGACTGAATCATTTGTGTTCTCTTGTTGTACTTCTTTCTCTATATGTCAAGTGCTCAACCTCTAATGATCTGTTCTAATGAACAGTTAGAAAGTTCCATAAGTGGAGCAGGTTAAGATTTTTGAAAAGCAGACTTCCAGATAGATATTTGCACGTAGGAAGTTTATTAAGGAGTGCACTCAGGATTAACACCAGTGGGGCATAGAGAAATAACCAAGGTTGGACAGAGGGAGAAGTTGATTTGTAATGCAATATTGTTGAAGACCTCAGCTGACCCTGTTACAAGTTCTGAAGATGGGAGGGCCTTTCAGAGTTGTCTTGAATTGAGTGAGAAGTCAGGCCTTTTTTATTAGCCAGTCATTGGATGCAGTCTGCTCCTGGTAGGGAGTATGACCATGGATAAGGCAAAGGTGACTCTCTTCTGCCAAAATAATTCCCAAAGGGGTTGCTAGCTGAGTGATGTCAAACAAATTTCCAAGAGCGGGGAGCAATGAATCCTTGGGCAGCGTAACACAGAATCTATGATGATGAACACTTACAGGAAAAAAAAATTGTGATCCTTAGTAGATCACAGTCTATGAAAGCACTAAATGTGCCTCTGACCGTAAGAGTCTGAGATCCATCAGTAAGTATATGGCTGTTCACCAGCATCACAGGGAAGACTGTGTTTAACCTGTCTGGCTTCTTATGGCCTTCATAGTTGTATTATTTGACTCTCAGGGACTTATGAACTATTGGGCACTCAATAATACTGATTGACCAACTGTCAATATAAAGGCAAATGAAATGACTGCGTCAGAGCCCTGTTACAATGGGAATTGCTTTGAGGCAAAATTTAATTAATAAGATGGCTTTAGAATAAATGTTCTCCTCCTCTGAAACCATCATTTTGTGGGGTTTTTTTTTTTTTGCCCTCGGCATAAAATAACTATTTTGTTGTTTAGTATTTAGACATACATCCCCCATAAAACCAGAGATTATATAGTAAGAATGTCATCAACTAAGGTGTGTGTACCTAGGGGATTCATGCAATGGTCTAACACTTTAAAAAGTAGAGAAAGTGTTAAAACTTTTATTTGTGGTTTGTTTTTTTTTAACATAGGAAAGAAAAAAGGATTTACAATGGAAATTTATTCACAATGGACTGTTTTAAAATGGACTATTATTTGGCCATTAAAAAGGGATCCGAGTACTGATGCCTGCTACAACATGGATGAACTTTTAAAATATTAGGCTAATATTCCTTCTAAAATAGAACACATATTTGTATGATTCCACTTATATTAAATGTTTAGAATAGAAAAATCTTAGGAAACAGCCAAAAATTTTTAAAAGATTGCCTAGGACAGGGGGAAAAGGAGGCAGAGGGTGATGGCTAAGGGCTATGGGCTCTCTTTTTGGGCTGCTAAAAATACTCTAAAATTGATTGTAATGATACTTGAGCGACTCTGAATATACTAAAAACCATTGAATTGTACACTGTAAATGAATGAGTTTTATGACATCTGAATTATATCTCAATAAAGTCGTTATCTAAATAATTTACCACAAAATAAATATTCCAATATTTAATATAAACATGGTAATAGAAGTATATCCTTAATAAATAAACACATATCTGTTACATGTAATACTGATGGAGTCAGTGGTTGAACCAGTTTGAACATTACTAAATAAAATTAATAGTAATTATAAAATATAATTTATATATACATATAAACTTAGAGTATTAAAATTATCTATTGCTGTGAAACAAATGAACACAAACTTAGTGGCTTAAAACAACACACATTTCTTATCTTACCTTTTTCCTGAGTTAGGAGTCTAGGCATAACGTAAAAGGACTTTCTGCTCAGGATTTTTCACAAGGCTCTGATCAAGGTGTTAGCCAGACCTGGGATCCTCTCCCAGCTCCTGTAGTTGTTGGCAGGAATCAGTTCCTTGCAAGCTGTTTGAGGGCCCCAGTTCCTAAATTGCTGGCTGCTGTGTGGAAGCTGCCTTCAATTCCTTGCTACTTGGGCCCCTCCAAGAGGGCCGTTTGAGTCATCAGAACATGCAAGCTAAGGCAACAGAGAAACTTCAGAGACCATCTTTCCAGGACTTCATAAAATTTATCATGTGTAAGGATTACCCGAAAAGTTTAATAAGATACAGACTCTTCCAGAGCCTCACTCCTGGAAATTCTGATTCAGTGGGTTCAGGTAAGATGAGGAACGGTGTCCCACTAATACTTAATGGTGCCTAAGGCAAAAGGCAAAAATCATTAAACCAATCCTGTCATTACATGAAGTTTTGATATGTTGTTTATTATGGGTTGTTTAGCATTAATTATTATTTTTCAAAATTTTGCATTAAAATATTCCTTCTTTTGATTATAGGGTTTTTGGTACACCTTAAGTGTTGTGCCCAAGGAGGATGCCTCACTCACCTCACTCTAATTCCCAGGCATGACTCTAAGAATTGGAAGGCTGGAGATAACATACTTTTTCCTTTTGAGGTGAAATGATCTAACTTTCTCTGATTCTCTCTACAAGGAAATGCAGGCTTGGGTCAGGTGAATCCAGCTTTGGCTGACTGTACTGAGGCACTTAGGGCTGAATGGGACTCAGGACTTTTTGTCTATTAGACTGAACAGAGCTGACCTCCAGCTACTCCTTGGACTGTCATTACTTGCATAGAGCTAGCCCCCCTCACGCTTCCTGTGTGTAATAAAGCTGCTTTTCTCACAGTCAGGAGGCAAACGTTGGCCTATTGCTATTTCACCTTTAATACAGGCTTACAGAATGAATTTACAAAAATATGATGTAATCTCATTTTGTATAAATGTGTATTGAAGAAAAGACAGAATAGAGATGGGCCAATATTTTTAATGGTGATTTTTTTTGGGAGGTTGATGGGATTATAGGTGTTTTCATTTTCTTTCTTCTACTTTTCTCTACTTTCTAAATGTCTTATAATGAATAGATATTTTAATTAAAATCAGAAAACAAATTGTAAAATATCTAGCATTAACTTGATGATAATTCTTATTTAAGTGAGTATCAGTTATAGAAGGTAGGCCTAGAAAGCAACTTGCTTCATAACACTGTTCACCTGTCTTCACATGGGCCAACTCTTAAACCACTGAAGAGAGAACTTTTTCTTTCTTCTGCTCCAGTTTCTGACCCTGTCCCTCTCCTCTTTTGTTTGATATGTCTTATATTAAAGAGATAACTTCTTGTAGTAGCATGAAAGTACGAGAAAACACAGTAACTATTTAGAAAGTCCTGTTTGTCTTTAAGAACTTCCTAAATCAAACCAGGTCAATGGCCTATTAAACATATTCCACCACACTTAGAATAAAATCCAAAGCCTTCCATGATATATAAGCTTTGCTTATATCTGACTCCTATGACCTCTTCAACTCCCTCCCATCAGGCTTCTTCTGCTCACTCCATTCTAGCCACACTGATCCCTTATGTCTCAAAAGAGCCACAAGTGCTCCCACTTGATGCACTTTGCATTGACTGTTCCCTCTGAGGGAACACTCTTCCTTCAGATGGGCTTAGTCTCTCACTTCACCTCTTTGGATGGCTTACCTTGAGCACCCCAGTTAAACGAGCAGCTTCCCCAGCAATCTCTATCATATTGTAGCAGGACAAGCCGCAGACAAGACCCCTCAGACACCGCGTTAAAGAAGGAAGGGCTTTATTCGGCTGAGAGCTTCGGCAAGACTCGTATCTCCAACAACCCAGCTCCCTGAGTGGGCAATTCCTGTCCCTTTTAAGGGCTTACAACTCTAAAGGGGTCCACGTGAGAGGGTCGTAATCGATTGAGCAAGCAGAGGGTACGTGACTGGGGGCTGCATGCACTGGTAATTAGAATGGAACAGAACAGGACAGGGATTTTCACAGTGCTTTTCTATACAATGTCTGTAATCTATAGATAACAAAACCGATTAGGTCAGGGATCGATCTTTAACTACTAGGCCCAGGGTGTGGCACTGGGCTGTCTGCTTGTGGATTTCATTTCTTTTTTTTTTTTCTTTTTTTTTTTTTTTGAGACAGAGTCTCGCTCTGTCGCCCAGGCTGGAGTGCAGTGGCCAGATCTCAGCTCACTGCAAGCTCCGTCTCCTGGGTTTATGCCATTCTCCTGCCTCAGCCTCCTGAGTAGCTGGGACTACAGGCGCCCGCCAACTCGCCCGGCTAGTTTTTTGTATTTTTTAGTAGAGACGGGGTTTCAACGTGTTAGCCAGGATGGTCTCAATCTCCTGACCTCGTGATCCGCCCGTCTCGGCCTCCCAAAGTGCTGGGATTACAGGCTTGAGCCACCGCGCCTGGCCCATTTCTGTCTTTTAGTTTTTACTTATTCTTTCTTTGGAGGCAGAAATTGGGCATAAGACAATATGAGCAGTGATCTCCTCCCTTATTCCCCTTCTTTGAGAATCTCACTCAATAGTGGGAGTTCTCACTTTCATTCTCACTACCTATGTCTTCTTGCAAGACAGATCGATAGTGATTCATGTAGTACACTTGTGCAAAAGCATTTTGGTGAACTAAGGTAGCGATGAAGCTTTTTATCATTTGAAGAAATACAGGCAGCAAACAAGGGAGCAGTAAGCAGGTTTCTATTACTATTATAACTCGTATTATAACAGTTTTAAATCTTTTTAGCACTGGGAACCATTTTCCAAACATGGCCCTAGGATCAAATCTATGCCACACTTGCATGGGCACATGTGCCAGTTTTGTCATATTTCTAACTATGTCTTCAACTACTTGTCCTTGATCATCTATGTGTAGACAGCAATTAGTAAGGTTAACTTTTCTACAGACACTTTCTTCAGCTGCTAGCAAGTAGTCAAGAGCCAATCTATTTTGATAGATAGCATTTCTCATCTGAGTTTCTTGCCAGGCCAGAATAGTCAAGGCTCTGCCGGTCTTATTAGTGATTATTTCTAAGACAGCTTGTAACCGTATGATTCGGTTGAGCATGTAAAATGGGGTTCATGAGCCATCTTGTGCGCAAGTACCAGGCCTATAATATTGTATGATTCTCTCAGGGGGCCATTCATCATCTTTTTAATTGTTTATAGCTATGCTTCTCTTTTTGTGGGAAGCACAGACAGGGAAGCCCAGGAGTTCACCTGTCTTTATGGACAGTAGGAAGAAAGATGGTTTAATAGTGCCAATAACACAACTACCTCCCCACTGGTCAGGTAATTTGGTGTAAGGTCTATGCCCACATATCCAGTATAATCAAGTGGGGACTGTCTAGTCCCAGTGGGACTGCAGGTGGGTCCACATGGTTTTCAACTTTGGGAATTTACTAAATGGATTTTTCTTAGTGTGATTTGAACTCCACTAGGTGGCTGTTTTTGTAGTATTATTATAATACAGATTTTGTCCAAGGCAGCTGAGCCTTTCCACAGGAAGTGTGAAGTCCTTCCTTACTCTTGCTATACAGTATTGTCTAATGATTGAGGCTTTTAGGACCCAGAAATTATCAGGGTGATTCTTTTGGGCCAAGAATTCATCAGGAACTGGGTCTGTAAGTACTAATTCCTGGGCTTCCCATGCCATTGATCTCCCATTACAGTACCTCTACATACATAACATGAAGTGACATTGAGAGACTGGGCTACATTCTCAACTAATTGCAAAAACAAATTTCTTGTTTTTCCTGGAATTTCTGGTACTGGCACAGTCAGTTTCTCACAGAAGGTTTGAAATACTGGCTCTGGAGAGCGTTTATAAACTTCTCCTCAAACCATGATACTTACTTGAGGATCGAGTCCAGCCCCACTGATTCCTAGGGGTACAAGCTTCCCTTTTTTCCAGCGAGGATCAAGGGATTGGTTATTACTCGTTCTAAGGGGTTACACTGACTACTGGTACAGGAAGGGCCACTTTTCCCTTTCTGAAGGTGGACAGGATCCTTTTAATTTTTTATCCAAGTAGACTAAATGACACAAGACCAGTATCCACATTCATTTCCATACAGTCCTAATTCACGACAGATGTTCTTATTTTCTGCCATATAGCCTCTTTCCTAACTAAGATAACCACATCCTATCCATAACTTATTACTATTAATGACAGCACAGGCATCAAACTTCAAGGTGACTTGTTTGGGCACCCCTTTTTCTTCTGTTTTGGCTAACACTTTACTCGTATTTCTTATGAGCCCCCACCAGTCCTCAGTCCTTAATCTTATTTCAAAAACTGTGGTCATGGGGGGCTCAGATGGGTCATAACACACATCAGGTTGGTCATTTCCTGGGCTACATACCTTGCATAGAATACAATATACAAACAAGGTTTTTTTTTGTTTGTTTGTTTGTTTTTTTTAGAGTCCTGGTACACTTTATTATAATCATAAAATAATAGGACTGTAGCAACTTTTTGTCCTACCTCAGTGACTTGATGTATACACTGGGAACACTCCTCAGGCTGAGGAAGGTCAGTTAAAGTCCTTACTGTACAAGTCCAAATTTTAAGGAAATTGAGTCTTGCGATGAGTTTTCTCATGCTTCGGCTGTGTGTGGACCAGTCCGCTTCCGGGTGTGACTGGAGCAGGGCTTGTCATCTTCTTCAGAGTCACTTTGCAGGGGTTGGCGAAGTTGCTTCCGTCCACGTACAGCTCACCAGTCTACTGATGTTCAAGGATGGTTTCGGAGTTTGGGCCCACTAGAATAAACCGAGTCCAACACCTCTACACAGTTTTGTGCCACTGGGCTCTCTGATACCGGGAGTGAGGTGGCAGGGTTTAGGGTATTGCAAACTTCGATGGTTATGTGGGGATTTTCACATAGCAAGCTTTGGGACTTGGTTAATCTAGCATTTGTTAACCAATGATGTCCTTTGGTAGTCATTAAAGTTACTACAGCATGGGGGGACTTTATATTCAGGTTTTGCCTAAGGATTAGTTTATTTGCTTCTTGTGCTAACAGGGCCGTTGCTGCCAGGGCCCTTAGACATGGGGGCCAGGCTTTGGGGACCCTGTCTAGTTGTTTTGAGAGATAGGCCACTGGTCTTGGCCAGGGCCCCACAGTCTGGGTTAAAACTCTAACTGCCATTTTTTTTTCTCTCTTTTTGACACATAGAGGGTAAAGGGTTTTGTCAGGTCAGGTATCCCCAGGGCTGGGGCCGACATGAGTATTTCTTTTAACTTATGAAAAGCTCTTTGCTGTTGGTTGTAATAGATGTAGTTTATTCAATCTACATTTTCATTAACTGTCACCTACCAAAATATTGACTCAAATCCTGCAGCTATTTGATTTCAAGCTTTAAATTGATCTGGTATTCCCCATAGGACTCCAATTGCATCTAAATAGATGTGAGAGTCAAAAGACCCATAAGGGGCTTCTCTTGCTTTACAATGTCTTATTTTTCCTCCCTCTGGTTGATGAAATGCCAGGGGGAAAGGGATAGCCAACTGGACTAAAGCATAAGTGCCACTCCAGTTATTCAGCATAGTGCCCAGTAAAGGTCCACCACAATAGCATCACACATCTGCTCGGGGATGAACAAGGGCTGACTGATTGATAAGCTCTTGAAAATTTTTAAGCTCACTGCATCCCTTCAGGTCTCCAAGGAATGCTAACTTTTCTCCCTGTTGTGAGAGACATGAAGTGAACTCAGTGTCGGGAGATGGAGGCTGGATGGCTTTCGGGGGCTGACCTGCAGGGTGCTGAACTTTGGGATATAGCAGAGAGAGCTTGGCATGACTTATTACTCCAAGCTGTAGAATCCTAGAAAAGAGCTACTATGCAGCCCACCTCTGGTCGACTGGAGGACCACCTTTGTGGGAAGGGGACAATCTGGGTCTGGCCTGCTGTGTGCACAAGCATAACAACTGCTTTTGTTTAAGGTGCAGATGAAATATTTGATCCATTCCAACCAGGCATTTGCATCTTGGTATCCTGTCTTAATTGACAAAGTTTGTTTTAAGTCTTTAACTTCTACGATCCTCTAGTAAAGTGAATGTATTTTGGGAAATTACAAAAGCTGTTTGGGGCAGTCCATTCTTGCTCTTTAGTGGTCCACAGAATGTTGGACCAACTACGGCATAAAAGCTCTACATTGGGGAGCCAACTCCTGGTTGACACTGGAGTCTTTATCAAAATTTGCCTGGATTAAATTGTCCTAATTTACTAATGCCCCATCTGAGGAGAGTCAGGAGGGACAGAGGTACTTTTCTGAAGTAGAGATCTGTCTTTGACTTGGCAAGTCCCCACAGGATATAACAAGACAAGCATTAAATGCAATAGTTTGAGGCAAAATTGACTTGGTTATGTTAATAACCAGATGGTCAGCAATAGAGAGAGGAAAGAAGAAAGAGTAATAGAATAGATGAAAAAGTTAAATTTTCTTTAGCTTTAGTTTGGTAAGGTTTTCCCCTGGGACTGTGGCCCACAACTCTGGAGTGGGTGGCGCTTTGACTCAGGTGTGATGAATCCATCCCTTTTCCGCTGGTGCTGGTTTACTGGAAATTCTAGGGGTGGTACCTGTACTAAAAGTCTTTTAATTTTGAGGGAAAGGAAAGTGGAAGATAAACCAAGTATATAATTTCTAAGAAATTGACCTTTTGTTTTAAATGTGGGAACATTAGCAGTGGACTTTATAGTCTTTGGTGCCTTTCTACTGAGAAATTTCCTTTAGCATCTATTTTTATTAGTTTTCAGACCAAAGAAAGCCAAACATCATTTTATATTTAATAATGCTTCTTGTATGATTTTTATACCAGATAAGCTAAATTTTACCTTTATATTAGTGTGCTATTAATGTTAAACTTAGTTTTAATAAAACTTTGTATACATATTTATTCAATTTTTAATGTCAGACCATAAGGTAAGATTTTTATAGACTCTTTTTAACCTTTTATAATATTTGTTAAAGAGCAGGTTAGTGCTTTAATAAAAACCCATTGTGTTTTTACTTTAATATCCAGTTCACAGAAAAACTGGATGATACCCCTTTAACTCTAGCTAATACGTTTACACACAGAATTTTTTTATTTTTATATATAGTTAACATTTTAAAACTTGCTTAAATCTTCAAAACAAAAATTCTTTTAACCTTTTAATGTACGTAAAAATTTATATTCTTATGCTTCCTTATAATCCTTTTACCAAAGGTATATTTTACTTTCCTTATACACCTTGCACGTACACTGTTTCTTCAATAGTTTTACATTCAGGAGGCCTAGTTACTTTTAAATTATACAAAATTTCTTGCGTAAATTCTTTCTTATAACTTTTTTTCCTCTTTCACAACTTTTGCAGACAATTCTTCGACCTGCCTCAACTTTCTGACTTATTACAAGCATTTCTTTCTTTAAACAACCAGTTAATTTATTTCAGGACAAGCATTTACCATATAACACCCTTTTAATGTAAGTTCTGCCTCCTCTTTTTCCCCCTTTTTTTTTCGAAGATGATAACAATTCTTTTCCAAAGCAAATTTCTTTTATGTCTGTGGATTAGACTGTCTAAGGCCACAAGATTAGAAGTTACTATAATATATGTTACACTGTTAACTTTTAGCAAACTTTACTTTTGTTGAAAACCTTATAAGTTTGGGTTTTCATTATCATTTGCTATTAATAAGACCTTGTTTTGTCCAAATTAACTTAGAATTGGTATAGATGGCTTTTTTTTTTTCCTTCAATTACCTCAGAGGAACCATCAGTCATCCTGTCCTAAAGGGAGTTCCTCCTAGGTCTGGTCAGACTTTTGTATGGTAATTAAGATTAAATCTCCTGTTAGGAAACCTCCTGGGGTTAAGGGAATTTTTCAGTGGTTAATGTTAAATCATCCTCTTTTTTTTTTCCTTAGGATACTTCTGAACTGGTGAAGTGTGCTCACAATGAGGTTTCCTCTAAAAGTTATTTTTTAACTTTTTTCTGTTAGCAAAGCAGTTACTGCTAAAAATTGAATGCATTTGGGCCATCCACGGGTTACTGGGTTAAGGATTTTTGATAGGGAGGCCTCAGTGCTTTCGGGATATGCCCTTGTTTACACTGACAACAAAGTGGTATTGGAGTGTTGTAGGGTTACAGAGAATACCTTTAGTCATCAATTATAGGTTTTAAATTTTCCTTGGCTTTTAAAGGAATAGGGTACACTTTTTTTCCCCTAACTACTTGTATATCTCTCTCTTTCTTTCTGTCTTTGATTTTCTGTCTCTTTTTCTCTTGGACTTTCCTTTTGCCTCTCTTTCTCTCTCTCTGCCCCCCCCCCCTTTCCTTGACTTCCTCTTTGTTTCTCTGTCTCTTCCTCTTTCTCTCTCTTTGCTGGTCTTTCCTTGCCTCTGCCAGCCACTTATGCTGCTGTTAGACCACTGTGGCGGAGCGGGGAGTCTAAAACCAGCTGCAACCAAGTGTCTATGTACGGGAACAGGTCTGGGTGTCCTGGCTTACAAGTTACCTTGTGCCATACCTTTGAAACAAGGGACCTGTCCAGGCTTCTTTCTGATGGCCAACCCACCTCTAATGCTGGCCAGTCTATTTCACACAAAGTTCTAAGTTTTCCTGGTGTCATAGTAAGGGAGGAGACCACCCCTCATATTGTCTTATGCCCAATTTCTGCCTTCAAAGAAAGAAGAAGTAAAAACTATAAGGCAGAAATGAAATTCATAGGCAGACAGCCTGGTGCCGTGCCCTGGGCCTGGTAGCTAAAGATCAACCCTGACCTAGTTGGTTGTGTTGTCTACAGATTCCAGACATTGTATGGAAGAGCATTGTAAAAATCTCTGTCCTGCTCTTTTCTGTTCTGATTACCGGTGCATGCAGCCCCCGGTTATGTACCCCCTCCTTGCTCAACTGAACCGATCATGACCTTCTCATGCGGACCCCCTTAGAGTTGTGAGCCCTTAAAAGGGACAGAAATTGCTCACTCGGGGAGCTTGGCTCTTGAGACAGGAGTCTTGCCCATGCTTCTGGCTAAATAAGCCTCTTCTTTCTTTAACTCAGTGTCTGAGGAGTTTTGTCTGCAGCTCGTCCTGCTACAATGGTAACATTGTAATCTCCCTTAAATCCTTTTTTGAAAATTTTCAACATAGTTCCTACTGGGGTGGGCTTACTTTTGTGCCTGACCCATGCTTCTTCAAGACAAAACACCAGGCTAACACCACACGCACAACACAAAACAAAGAATGGGTAAAAAGGGCACACACACACTTTTACAGTTTACACCAAACCAGAATCAAAACCAAAGTCAGAGTATCAAAAAATCCAAGCCAGGTCAAAATCAAAACCAAAGTATCAAGCAATCCAAGTTAAAAACAAAAACCAAAGTGCCCGTATAGGCACACCATGGGTGATCAGGCCACGTTTCCACTCAAATGGCGCGGGCAAGTTCCAAAGACTAGTCTTACCAAGTTTCAGATGTCTGGACTCCAAGTGCCAGTTCCTTCCTGGTGTTCAGCCACCGTGTTGATCCTCCACGGGGACCTGCCATGTGCTGCTCTGGCGAGACATTCCACCGGGCCCTTGCCTACCCGGGAGCACTCTCAGGATCCACGTCACTCAAGCTGGTCAGAGTCCCACGCAGGGATTCTTCACAGGGCAAGTTTAAGCTGCCTAAGGGGCTGCCTTGACTGTCTGTTAATCACCTGGCTTCCCAGTCAGGGAACCAAGAAATGTAGCAGAACAAGCCGCAGACAAAATCCCTCAGACACCGAGTTAAAGAAGGAAGGGCTTTATTTGACCGGGAGCTTTGGCAAGACTCATGTCTCCAACAACCAAGCTCCATGAGTGAACAATTCCTGTCCCTTTTAAGGGCTTACAACTCTAAGGGGGTCTGTGTGAGAGGGTCGTGATTGATGGAGCAAGCAGGAGTTACGTGACTGGGGGCTGCATGCACCAGTAATCAGAACGGAACAGAACGGGACAGGGAGTTTTGCAGTGCTTTTCTATACAGTGTCTGGAATCTATAGATAACAGAACCAATTAGGTCAAGGGTCGATCTTTAACTACCAGGCCCAGGGTATGGTGCTGGGCTGTCTGTCTGTGGATTTCATTTCTGCCTTTCAGTTTTTACTTCTTTCTTTGGAGGCAGAAATTGGGCATAAGACAATATGAGGGGTTGTCTTCTCCCTTGATACGATCCTGTTTTATTTTTGTTGTAATGCTTTAAATATCAGACATTATGTTATATATTTATTGTTTGCTTATTTTTTGCTTGTCTCCCCCATAAGAATGCAAACTCCATGAAAGCAGGAACTTGTTTTATTTACTGCTGTGTCCTCATTGCATAGAAAAATACCTGGCATGTAGTAGGGGCTCAATAAATATTTGTTGAATGAACGAATACATTTTTAGTATGAGCATCCTTACTTACCAACTCCTTTGTTTACAACAAAACAAAACAAAATATGGATATATATATACACACACATATATATACATACATTGTATACATAAAAAATATATTTTGTGATATATATATCCCAATGTGTTCTGAGATTTCCTTGTGAAATCTCTATACTCTTTATCTGTTTATCCTGTTACCAGAAGGATGGGCACTTTTACCCACTTGGATGACTTGCTTTGGAGAAATAGTCATGCCAGTCTTTATCTCTTGGTTCTGTGACTTTCAAAGCTTTGTGATTTTCTAAGTCTTCTTCAGTAATTTGACTGCTGAGCCTAAACTCAGCAGTCAAATTACTATTTTCTGTCAATTGGTATGTGTTCTGGGAGAATTAATCTGCTGAAGGAGAGACATTTTTTAATTCCATATTTGATCTGAAAAGTAACATAATGTCTTCATTTTATTTGATATATCTGTGTCTATTTTAATAAAAATAAAAATTTAAATTACTTTTCATGGGGTACATACTCCATGATGATGTTACTGCCCACCTCTCTAACACACACACACCTGCACACACACACACACACACACGTTGCTGAATGCATCATCTAAGATAAATATACCCTCTTTTTGGAAGTATGGCAATATATTATCCTCAAAGGGGAATTACTGTAAGAAAAAATAGAACCCTTTGTGATGCTTAATGGGAAAAGCTTTGTGATAAGGCATTAAGGCATCCCCTGTTATGTCATAGTAAAATTAGTAATGTTTTGGCATCCCAAAACATCCTAAATATATCCATTTTATCTCATTTCATTCTTCTTTTTTACATAATAAACTTCATAGAGTCTGACAAGAGTGGAAACTGAGCAACCTGACATTCGTACTCTTTATCTGAAACTGCTTATTAGAAATAATGTTGAAGACAGAACTGGTATTCTTAGCATGAGAAAAACACAAATACTTCCATAACATAATTTTGGATATTACACAGATAGAGGAAAGAAAAATATTTCTATAGTCCCAGTTTTGGAAAATGAAGTCGTGGCTTTCTTTTCTCACCTGTATAAAATTAAATAATTAAATAATAATTATTGTGGTAATGTACAGACATTAGTGGATTTGACCAGTGATACGGTTTCCACTTGTTTCCCTGCCCAAATCTCATGTCTGTATTGTAATCCCCAGTGTTAGAGAAGGGGCCTGGTGGGAGGTGATTGGATCCTGAGGGTGGGCTCCCCTGTTGCTGTTCTCATGATAGTGAGTGAGTTCTCATGAGATCTGGTGTTTTAGAAGTATGTAGCACCTTCCCCCGCACTCTTTTTCTCCTGTTCCCGCCATGTAAGACATGCCTGTTTCCTCTTTGCCTTCTGCCATGATTGTAAATTTCCTGAGACATCTTGAGCCATACTGGCTGTACAGTTTGTGGAGCTGTAAGTCAATTAAACCTCTTTTCTTTATAAATTACCCAGTTTCAGGTATTTATAGCAGTGTGAGAATGGACTAATCACACCAGATTATAAAGCTACATGGATGTTTCAATCAGAAAAGTCTTTAATTCAAAAATAAACCACAGGAATCACTATTTATTGACCACTTCTTCTCAGTCTCAGAAAGCCCGAGAGGAGACTAGGGTTCTGTAGCTGGAGAGTTTTAAAGTTAGTGCTGCTTCTAGCATTATGAAAAAGTAAGGTCAAGAGTCATAAAATATACCCCAAAATATCAGTTGCTAAAATATGCCAATTACTTGATTTAAAAAATACCTCAGCCTATAGAAGTTCTAACAAAAATATGTAATTGATTAATGTGCTTAGTACCATGTTTTCACTTTACAAAGTTATTTAATCCACAAAGCAATGACTCACATCAAATGACTACCAGTCCACCTTTCTCCAAGTTCCCTCTGGGACAGAGTTACTGTGCTTAATCCTAAATCGTCAAATCCACTGTACCTAATTCTGTGGAATGTTTTTTCTGAGTTAGTTTATTTAGTTGAAGAATTACTATAAGGCAGTGATTTTCAAAGTGTGGTTTGGGGGTCCTGAGACCCTTCAGAGGGCCCCTGAGACTCCTTTAGGGAATTCCTGAGATCTAGTCAGAGGGCTTGTGGGGTCAAAGTATTTTCACACCGGCCGGGTATGGCAGCTCATGCCTATAATCCCAGCACTTCGGGAGGCCGAGGCAGGTGGATTACGATGTCAGGAGTTTGAGACCAGCCTGACCAATATGGTAAAACCCTGTCTCTGCTAAAAATACAAAAATTAGCTGGGCATAGTGACACATGCCTGTGATCCCAGCTGCTGGGGAGGCTGAGGCAGAAGAGTCGCTTAAGCCCAGGAGGCGAAGGTGGTGGTGAGCCGAGATTGGGCCCCTGCACTCCAGCCTGGGCATCAGAGTGAGACTCCGTCCCAAAAAACAAAAAACAAAAAACAAAGAAAACCACACCAACACTAAAATATTATTTTCTTTTTTATTCTCATTCTCTCATGAAGAGTCACTGGAGTTTCCCAGAAGCTATGTGATGTGATGACATCATTACTCTCATGACAAATTGAATGTGTGCTTATGTATTCTTGTGTTTCAAAATTTTCTCAGTTTTAATTTTGAATATTGTAAATATCAATAGACACAACCCATATTACCTAAAGCTCTTAAGAATCCTCAATAATTTTTAAGAGTATAAGGGGGTCCTGAGATTAAATGTTTGAGAACTACTGCTATAGATAAGCTAGTGATTCAAATGTTTTATTCATTCAATAAACATTTGTTGATTTTATACCATGAGCAGTTCTTGGGAATGCCAAGGTTGAAAGACAAAGTCCCTGCCTCAAAAAGAATAATGTTGTAGGAAAAGATAAACAATTATGAGATAAACCCAACAAAACAAGCACAGAATATTATGGTTGCTCAGAAGACACACATTCATTTAATCATTTATTAACCCGGTATTTAGATCAATGAAAAAGACATGAAGGCATAAGAGAGCATGACATGTCTAGGGAATTGCAAATGGTTTGATGGGGATATCTTGATGGTAATTAATTTCTTTAAAACATAGCTCATTTCTTTAGCTATTATTTTATTCATTATTTTGCTGTTGCTCTTATTATTATTGGATCATGTTCAAAAGGATCCACTGAGTTCTATGTTGTAAATGTTTAACAACAACTGGCCCTGAAAAAAAGTTATAATTTTCTATAATTTGCAGCATTTTTCAATTTCCATGGTGAAAATACTCCTACTATGGCTGATTTGAAGCTACCAACATGATGTGACTTTACACGGAGGTGGAAAGAGACGAGCACACCATTATACAATATTCCTATTACACAGACACAAGTGAAAATAACCTCAAGAGCTTAGATAATAAAATGAAGTAAAATAACTTGTAAGTGATGAGTTTTGAGCATTCTTACGTTTATTTTAAATATAATTTATTTTAACATATAATATAATTTTTAATAATGGCTGCATTTAACAACTGATTGGCAAAATTACTGAAAGTTTAACAATTGGTTCTTGTAAACCAGTATAAACTGGCTCCAGCACACCACTGGATCTACTATAACATTAGTACTACATTGTTAATTCTGGCCTTACTACAGTTTCCTCGTTTTGGAGGAGGAGGAATATGGGACATCCTAACTGAGAGACAGATGGGTAATTGTAAAACTCCAGTTGTGGGTGTGGTTGTGAGATGATGTGGGTGGCAGAGGAAGTTGTGCAAGGGCTTCAGCAAAAGGGTAAAGAATGGCAATTTTGAAGGTAAGGTCAGAGAGTAAACACCAGATGTTTTGCCTTAGAAGAGAGAGAAAGGAAGGGAGGACAGTAACTTTTATGGAGTGCCTACTGTATGCAGTGCATATGCCAGTCTCATGGCACGTTGTATTTCATCTAATCCTCACAGCATACTTGAAAGGCAGATGCTAAGTAGCACTGTGTAAGAAGACAAACTCAAGTCTGGCTAACTCCAAAATCCTTATTATTATTATTATTTATTTATTTATTTTTGAGACAGAGTTCTGCTCAGTCGCCCAGGCTGGAGTGCAATGGCCTGATCTTGGCTCACTGCAACCACTGCCTCCCGGGTTCAAGAGATTCTTCCGCCTCAGCCTCCTGAGTAGCTGGGATCACAGGCACCCGCCATCATGCCTGGCTAATTTTTGTATTTTTATAGAGATGGGTTTTCACTATGTTGGCCAGGCTGTTCTTGAACTCCTGACCTCAGGTGATCCACTTGCCTCGGCCTCCCAAACTGCTGGGATTACAGGCGTGAACCACCATGCCTGGCCAAAATCCTTATTCTTTTGAGGTTATCAAACAAAGCTAGAAAGCTTACAAGAGGGTAGAATAGTGGTACCTAGAAGCAGAAACCAAAGGGACAAATATGGAGGCTAGAGGGATGTCACCAACAGCACACGATCATAATGTATTGGAACTGGGAAGGTAACTGCTGGACAAGCCAATCTTCAGCATTCTGAGACAGCTTCCTACAAGGAACGCCTATGGCCACCGACAGAGAGGACATCCTGTTATAATGAAAGAGAATTCCTCTCTCCTTTTTCTTTTTTTTTTTTTTTTTTTTTTTGAGGCGGAGTCTCGCTCTGTCGCCCGGACTGGAGTGCAGTCGCCGGATCTCAGCTCACTGCAAGCTCCGCCTCCCAGGTTCACGCCATTCTTCTGCCTCAGCCTCCCGAGTAGCTGGGACTACAGGCGCCCGCCACTTTGCCCGGCTAGTTTTTGTATTTTTAGTAGAGATGGGTTTCACCGTGTTAGCCAGGATGGTCTCGATCTCCTGACCTCGTGATCCGCCCGTCTCGGCCTCCCAAAGTGCTGGGATTACAGGCTTGAGCCACCACGCCCGGCCCATCCTCTCTCCTTTTTCAGGAAACGCCAAGAGCTGTGTGACTGTACCTTCAGCATCACAGGGATCAGTGCCATAGTTAAAGGAATATGTTATAAGTAAAGTGTGTGAATTCAGAGCCATAAACATCTGATTTATGGTGGTCTATACAAAGTTCCAACAAGAAAAGAGGAGGAAAGTTCCCAGGGAGATGTTTCTTCTCTCTGCTTTATTTCAGTCATAACTGCTATTAATGGTATTCTTCAGCTTCTTCTCTCTGTTTTCCCTTCAATAGACACAAACAGGTTATTGCTGTGGACCCATAAATTATTGATCTTCCAGGAGTCTCCCCTCCTTCCATTGTACCTGCATCTCATGCTTTCTTCCTCACACCAGTCCCCAGATAGCATGAGAGATATTGGCCTTGCCCTGCACTTGGTTAGTGTGCTGGTTGGCCCCTCCAGAAAGCAAATGCCAATACAGAGTTAGAAGAGCACTCAATTTATTAGGAGTAATGACTGATAAAGGAGAAGGGAGGGAAAGCCTTCAGACTGTAATGCAAGGCCAATAACTGGGAAAGGAGAGTGGAAAGGAGGAGGACTGGGTCGGGAGAACCTCAGATTAGTGCAACCCTGAGAAAGACAGCCTGCAAAATGGGGGCTCCAGAGCAATAGAGGAATCTTGAGTCGGGCCAGAAATGTTCAGGCCTGGTACCCCTGTCATGCTCAGTCGTCTGGGGCTACCAGAAAAGAATGTGGCCTCAGGCCAAACACTAGAGTAGATCTCAAAGACACTGCAGCTCGAGGATGTCAGCTAACTGCCCTCCTTGGAATTTATGGTCAAGCTTGCTTTTGAAAGCATATCTGAGGAGCACACCTCCCTGGTTGTTTCTGTGAAGGGCATGTTTTATATTCTTGGCTTGGCATTGATGGGAGGAACAGTGGGATCTCAGTCTAGGTGATGGGCTCCTGACCAGAGTTTCCTTCTCAACCTCTGATGTTGGAACTTTCTTTGAAGTCTGTTGTTCACTATAGTATTCAGGATTCCTTTGGAGGCAAGTAACAGAAATCTAATCTAATCTGATTCATTTTAGGCAAGGAAAATAATTTTTTGCTTCATGTTACTGAACAAAAGGAAGGGAAAAGATCAGTGGGAACTTGGAAGAAAACTGCCACTGACGTTCATCTATTCCATTCTTCTTCTCTCCCAGTTTGGCTTCAGTTTCTTCAACTATGTATCTTTCCAACTGAAGCTAGGGCCAAGGCTACTCTAAGCTTCACCTAGAAGAAAGAGCTCTCCAGATTCAACTTTAGTTGAAAAAACCTGGTTTTTGTTTCCATGCCCATTGCCTCATGTTCATTCATCCAAAAAATTATTTATGGAGTGCCTACATGTGTCAGGCACTGTTTAAGTTTCTTACAATGCTGAAGTGAGCAAAATAGATAAGTTTCTTTTTAAAATGAAATATATTTTAGCAGAGAGAGAGATAATAAATGAGTAACCAAATAAATAAACAGGATGATTTCAGATAATGATGAAACCATCCCTATAGACTTTACAAAGTTAATCAGAGTATAAGAGAGGGGCAGAAATAAAAATAAAGCAAGATTACAGCACATTCACCATTAATCATGAGGTCAGCTTATTCTCTGACCTGCCTACTAAGAGTTATTCACCACCTATTACCCCAGAATCACACAGAGCTGTCACCACTTAACTGTTCTGTAGATAACTACTTAAACATTGTGAGATGTTGTTTTGCATTTGATATATTCTTTCAGGTCCTGCATACCAGTGAAACTATTGATGTCAACTAGTCTGAAGGACCACACTGATGCCCCATGAAAAGCTGACTTAACAAGGATGCAATTTCCACATCCTGATGATTTTGTCACACTTACCTGACTAATTAATAACCTCAATTTTCTAGGCCCTTGCCCTCCATGATCCCCTTAAAAACCCCAGCCTAGAACACCTTGGGGAGATGGATTTGAGGGTCTCCTTCCTATCTTTTCACTTGGCCACTCTGCAATCATTAAACTCTTTTTCTGCTGCAAACCCTGTTGTCTCAGCCTACCAATCTGATACCGCACAGCAGGCACACAAACCCATTGGTCTTGTAACAATGAGAACTACAGGACAGACAATAAAATAAAGTGACATGACAGTGAGTGACTTGAGGTGGGGGATACTTTAGATAAGTGGTCAGAGAAGGTTTCTATGAGGTGACATTTGAGGTGAGACCTGAATGCAGGAAAGTGGGGAGCCATCAGAGCACCCCAGGAAGTGTAAAAACCCTGAGGCAGGGAGTGAGGTTGTGGTCTCAGAGGAAAGAAAAAAAGGCCAGAATGGCTGAAGAACTGTAAAAATGGGAAAGGGCAGAAGGAGACAAAGTCAGAGAGGTGGGAAGGTGTTGAATCACCCAGGATCTTGTTGAGGCCGTGGTGAAGAGTTTGGATTTATTCAAAATGCAGTGGGAAGCCAAATGGGGTGTTTTAATCAGGGGAGTGATATGCATTAAAAATTCTGTGGCTGCTTGTGAAGAATGAGTTATGGAGAAGCAGAAAAGGGAATGAGAACAGCCAGGAGGCTACTGTAGTGGCTCAGGAACAGATGATTGCAGCTTGGATCAGGGTGGATTTGGGGAGGTCAAAGGAAGTGAATAGATGAAAAAAATACATACTAGTATTGGATATGAGATGTGAGGGAGAAGGGTGAGAAAAGGAAAAATAGCTCAGAGCAGTCTGAGCTATGTGAGATTTGCAGAATTTATCAGGCTCAGAGAAACATGAGTATGGGACTTCAGTCACCTCCTCCCCTATGTCTGGGACAATTGCTTAAAGGCATTTTGTTCCTGACTAGCTGCTACATCAATCTTCTTCCTGTTTTTGTGATACAAAGAACAATATATAGCCAATCATTAGCTTATGTTATTTTAATGTAAATTCTTGGTAAACAACTTAGGAACTGCCTGTTCTCTTCCTCCTTAAAATCTCAACTTGTAACTGCTGCTAATCAGGGTGTGTATTTATGGCAACTTGAATCTATGCTCCTATGTGGCCATCCTCAAGCTTTGGACTCAAATAAACTCTATACTTAATTTTTCTGGTTCTCATTATTTAAGGCTAATGGGGGAATCAAGGAGTACTCCTAGGCATTGGGCTTCTGAAATTGGGTGAATGGCAACAACAGTGTCAGACACAGATGACGAAGCTTCAAAGAGACACAGGTTTATCTTATTCATTTAAGACATACTTTTATAGCTCTTACTATCCTGGTTCTCAACCTTAGTCTCACATTGAAATTACCTGAAAATTAAAAAAATTGACCGGGTGCAGTGGCTCATGCCTGTAATGCCAGCATTTAGGGAGGCTGAGGTGTGAGTATAGCTTCAGCCCAGAAGTTTGAGACCAGCCTGGGCAACATGGTGGAAGCCCCATCTCTACAAAAACTAAACAAAGTTAGCTGGGTGTGGTGACTTGTCCCTAGAGTCCCAGCTACTCAGGAGGCTGAGGTGGGAGGATGGCTTGAACCCAAGATGGTTGCAGTGAGCCATGATTGTGCTGTTCTTGGATCTCATGGAAGAATTTGAGGCATATCCATAAAGTGAAAACAAGTTTATTAAGAAAGTAAAGATGCAAAAGAATGACTACTCCATAGGCAGAGCAGCCCCAACGGCTGCTGGTTGCCACTTTTTATGGTTATTTATTGACTATATGCTAAAGGAGGGGCGAATTATTCATGAGTTTTTCAGAAAAGGGGTGGGCAATTCTTAGAACTGAGAATTCCACTCCTTTTCAGACCATATAGGGTAACTTCCTGAAATTGCCATGGCATTTATAGACTGTCATGGCACTGCTGGGCATGTCTTTTAGCATGATAATGCATTATAATTAGTGTATATAATTAATGTACAGGCCTTTGTGACCTGTACCTTGTGCCGACATTTTATCTCATCCTACGACTTAGAATGACTAACCTCCTGTGAATTCAGCCCAGTAGGTCTCAGCCTTATTTTACCCAGCCCCTATTCAAGAAGGAGTTCCTCTGGTTCAAAGGCCTCTGACAATGCCACTGCACTCCAGCCTGGCTGACAGGGCAAGACTGTGTCTCAAAACAAAATAACAACAATAAAACCCTGTGCCTAATTAGGTATTAGACAAGTTTTGGAGACTTTAGTTTAATTGCTATGGGATATGGGATTGATATTGTTATGCCCAGACCGTTTGTTCCCCGAAGAAGACCACCAGAGTCCAGAGTCAAAGCCAAGCGGCAAGGATCTTTAATGCAAGTTCGAACTTGGTCCCTCCGTTCCACAACATACAAGAGGGCCTGGAACAATGCGTGCGCTTGCTTTTTATAGCTCGAGGTAAACAGGACTTGTCAGGTTACAGAGGAACAAGGCATTTCTCTAGGCTACAGCATTACAATTGGTTTACATGTTAATGTGAAGTTATGCTTTTAGCAGCCTTCTTATCGGTTCCTGCGCTTTTACAAACGGTTGTAACCTTATTGGAGCTTCCCCAGGTGTTGTTTTTCTTAATGTGTTTGTGTCAGGCAGGCATATGGGGCTCAGGACGTTGGGACAAAATAGAGGATTGTGTGTACTGGGCCCAGGACTAAGATATGTGGCAGACACTGGTAATTAGAGCAGGACAGAGACTTTCACAACGTTTGTCCTTACAATGTCTGGAGTCTATAGATAACCTTAATCGGTTAGGTCCGGGGTCGATCTTTAACTAGGCTCAGGGCACCGCCCGGGCTGTTTGCCTGTGGACTTCATTTCTGCCTCTTAGTCTCTTCATTTGATCTCTTTCAATATCAAGATTTTTAAAAGCCACAAGTGATTCTAATATGCCTTAAAGTTTGAGAAGTATGACTTATTACCTGGCTGGTTCTGTTTCAAATGCTTTACAGATGTTAATTTGTTTAATTCTCATAACAGTCATGAAAGTTGATCATAAGAATTGGGTCATTCTTGGCCGGGCGCGGTGGCTCAAGCCTGTAATCCCAGCACTTTGGGAGGCCGAGACGGGCGGATCACAAGGTCAGGAGATCGAGACCATCCTGGCTAACACGGTGAAACCCCGTCTCTACTAAAAATACAAAAATCTAGCCGGGCGAGGTGGTGGCGCCTGTAGTCCCAGCTACTCGGGAGGCTGAGGCAGGAGAATGGCGTGAACCTGGGAGGCGGAGCTTGCAGTGAGCTGAGATCTGGCCACTGCACTCCAGCCTGGGTGACAGAGCGAGACTCCGTCTCAAAAAAAAAAAAAAAGAATTGGGTCATTCTTGTTACACATAACTAAAACAGAGTTGAGAAGCCAGAGGGAACAAGCACGCAGGGTACAACATTGCTGAAAGAATGTAATTCTCTGCAAGCCCAAATTGCCTGAACTGCTTGTTGCAACCTGAAACCAGTTTTATCTCTACCTTCTGAGATAACTTGCTGCCAATGGCTAGCACTAATTGTGTCCACAACCACCATTCACCAGTTGAAGCTTTCTAACTCCCTAAATTCTTAGTCATGCCAGAAGAATACATAACATTTCTCCTTTTCTATAAAACTGATATGGGAGTAGGACAGGGAAGTGCTGGGCAGAGAAGGGCGGGACCCTGGCGAGGGCTCCACCCCTGGGCCTGTGCCCACGGACCTAGGTGAGGACAAGCATTTGTTTTCATGCCCAAATGTTACATTTCCCAAGACCACCCTGGCCATCATGCCCCTATGCCCCCATCCTGTGCCTATAAAAACCCTGAGACCCTAGTGGGCAGACACACAAGCGGCTGGACATTGAGAGGATCACACCAGTGGAAGAAGACATAAGCAGCTGGACATTGAGAGGAACTCACTGGCCTAAGGACATACTGACAGACACCAGTAGGCCCGCAGGCAGGCAGGCCATCAACTGGAGGAACGGCATGGACTTTGGCCAGGGTGGTCTAAGGAAAGCCAGGCTGCTGAGCGGCCTGGCTCCAGGGGAAAACAACCTTCCACTCCATCTCCCTTCTGGCTCCCCCATCTGCTGAGAGCTACTTCCACTCGATAAACCTTGCACTCATTCTCCAAGCCTACGTGTGATCTGATTCTTCTGGTACACCAGGGCAAGAAACCCCATGATACAGAAAGTCCTCTGTCCCTGCGATAAGGCAGGGTGTCTAATTGAGCTGACAGCACAAGCTGCCTACGGACGGCTAAACTGAAAGAGCACCCTGTAACACACGCCCACTGGGGCTTCAGCTGTCAACATTCACCCCTAGACACTGCCATGGGGTCGGAGCCCCACAACCTGACGTCTGTATACTCCCGTTAGAGGTGTGAGCAGCGGGGTACTGAAGAAGCACGCCACACCCCCGTCACACGCCCTGTGAGGGGAAGAAGGGAACTTTTCCTGTTTCAAAACTTCAAAAAGCCATTCTTTGCTATTCAGACATACCGAAGACCACCAGGTCTGTGTGAATGGCCCAAACTGCAATTCTTTCTTCCCAAACAAAATATTAAATTTAGGGATTCATCTCTACATTTTTATTTTGACTTTGACAGAATTATATGAGATAGGTACTATTATTAACTGTCATTTTATAGATGAGGAAATTAAGGCTCAGAAAGATTAAGTTGCTTGTCTGTCACACGACAGAGATGGAGCAGGGATCCCTCTAGGGCCCCCTCACCCTCCTCGCCAAGCATGGAAATAGAGGAAAATACTGAGTTCCTTCCAGGGAAATTCTATGCAGTGAACTAGCCGCCTCACTAGCCCTGAGAAGTAAATAAACAACTTGATTAGCAACAAGGTAATAGTAGCTGAAAACAATCGCCAAGGTAGTTAGAGTCACGAGATGTTTGGTTCCCTATGGAAACTAAAGACAACATCTTAACCTATGTCCCTGAGTTACTCTTCAGCAACACAGATCCCCACCAAATGGATCCACTGGCATGTAGACCTCAGATAAGGGGCGACTGAGAACTGAACTCTAACTGCAGTTCTTTTTTCTAAATTTCTTCCTCAGGAGCCTAAAGGACGTCATACCCGTGGGCCAGACCTAACATTCCTTTCTGCCAATCCCAAGTTTTTAGACAAAGTTTCCCTTCCTTAACCAATTCCAAATCAGAAAATCTTTGAATCCACCTATGACCTGTAAGTTCCTGCTTCAATATATACTGTCTTTTTAGGCCAAATCAATATATAACCTCCGTATATGCCTTAAAATTCTGCCTGTAACTTCTGCTTCCCTGAAATGTATCCCTGCTTTTAAAAACTCTTGCTTGTGGCCAGGCGCGGTGGCTCAAGCGTGTAATCCCAGCACTTTGGGAGGCCGAGGCGGGCGGATCACAAGGTCAGGAGATCGAGACCATCCTGGCTAACACGGTGAAACCCCGTCTCTACTAAAAAATACAAAAAACTAGCCGGGCGAGGTGGCGGACGCCTGTAGTCCCAGCTACTCGGGAGGCTGAGGCAGGAGAATGTCGTGAACCCGGGAGGCGGAGCTTGCAGTGAGCTGAGATCTGGCCAGTGCACTCCAGCTTGGGTGACAGAGTGAGACTCCGTCTCAAAAAAAAAAAAAAAAAAAAAAACCACAAAAAACTCTTGCTTGTAAGCTGTTGAGGAGGTGAGGTCTTACAGTGTGAGCTGCCTGATTCTCCTTGCTTGGTGCCCTGCAAATAAATGCCTTCTTTTTCCCCCTGCTGCAAAACGTTGGTGTAGATGTTTGGCTTTACTGCACTGAGTGAGCAGACCCTGGTTTGGTTTTGTAACATGACTAAAAAATTACAAAGAAAAGGACTAAGAACACAGCCCTCTGGTCTTCTGGTATTTAGAGTTGAAATAGAGGAGGAGGGGCCTGAAAACATAAAGGCAGAACTTAGAAGGGAAACAGGAGAGTGTAGTGTTGCAGAAGCTTGGTGGAGAGAGTATTTCAATGAGGAAGTGGTCAGCTTTTTTTGAAAGCCCTAAGTGTTTGCTGAAGAAAGACAAGGACAGAGAAGTGACCACTGGATTTGGCAAGATGAGGTCAGGTTGACTCTGATGGGAGCAGTGCCTGTGGAGTGGTGGAGATGGAAGTACAATCACAACTGATTGAAAAGGAAGTGGGAGTTGAAGATGTAAAAGCAGTAACCACCAAAGACTCTTTGGGAAAAATTAGCTAAGAAAGGGAGCTGAAAACTGGGAGGTGGATGTGTTTGGACGAACGGAGGCAAGATGGTGCACTTCCGGGTTCTTCATCCCCCCCCCGCCAACTTTTCCCGCGCGCGAAAATGCAGCCGGCGACCCGGGAAGGTGCAGACCAACTAGGCATGCGCCAGGTGATATCAATCCGAAGACACCAAGATTTACCTGGTCGCACCTGCGGAACCCCCTCCTCCCCGCCCGACACGCCCGTGTCCCGCCTATTGCCCTCCCACTCCTAGAAAAGCCGCTCCGGAGGGACGCCACGCATGGCCTTTCTCAGTCCTCCACTCCTGTCGGGATGTCAGGACTGCAGGAACTCCGGCCGAGAGCCCCCACCGGGGGACTCTGTCGGCCTTCTTTGCTGGAGGCCTACAGACCTCTTCCCCACACCTTAGGTGACCAAAATAAACTTGCAGTTTTGCTCCTACACTTGCCTACTCGCTGGTTCTTTTGTGTCCACTCTGGTGGTCTTAGAAAAACAAATCAGTTGGTGCCGAAGACCCGGGAGGAGACCCCTCCTCAGGCCTCTAAGGGTTGAGGAACCTCCTCCTGCTCCCATGCGGCAGACGGACCAGGACCTGAGACCCGCTTCCCTCACTCTCACGGCCTCTCTGGGGTAAGTGCCCTTGTCTCTTTACCTCCCTCGGCCAAAATCCTGCGCAGGTCCGAGGTCCATTTTGAGCCACCAAGTGGCTCGGGAGACCCGTTCAGGATGGAGACGTCCACCTGAAGGTAATCTCCACTTTGGCTCCACGAGCCTCCAGTCTGTCTCTGCTGGTTCCAAAGGACTTTGGAAGCTTTGAAGCCAGGCAGAGATCCACTTCCATTTCCATTGTGTCCATTGTGTAAGTAAAGAGGAAACAAATGGGAAACCCCCAGTCCCAATTTCCAAAGAGCACCCCCTTAGGGTGCCTCCTAGCCAATTTAAAAACCTTACAGCTCGAACAAGACCTTAGGAGGAAGCGGTTAATTTTCCTTTCCACTGTGGCGTGATCGACCTCAGCAATTTCTGCCAGCGGCTAGGCAAGTGGTCTGAAATTAATTACATACAAGGCTTTTGGGCCTTATGCTCCCGTCCCGACCTGCCCTATACTCCTCCTTCTCTCCCCGCTCTCTCCAACCCCTCCCTTCCTGCCCAGACTCCTCCTCCTCCCCCCATCCAGACTCCTCCTTCCTCCTCCTTATCTACTAGTAATCCACTTGGTCCCGTGCCTCCTTCCGGGCCCCCAACTGGCTGTCTTGAGTCCCCTATCTCTGCCCACACCCTCCTACAGTGTTAGCACCTTTGCGAGAGGTGGCTGGGGTGGAGGGGGTAGTCAGAGTACATGTCCCTTTTTCATTGGCCGATCTTTCCAAAATTGAGAAGCGTTTAGGGGATTTCTCAGCTAATCCCACCATCTACATAAAGGAATTTAGATACCTTTGTCAGGCCTATGACTTAACTTGGCATAACCTCCAGGTTATCCTAACCTCTACCCTAAACTGACTGAGGTTCTAACCCAGTATACCCAGTTAGATCCGGCCTCCCCCACAGGGGGCACTATTTTGGCGTCTTATTTCATTTCTCAATCAGCTCCTGACATTCGTAAAAAACTTCAAAAGGTAGAGGATGGTTCTCAGGCACCAATACAAGACCTGGTTAAATTAGCCTTTAAGGTCTATAACTCCAGAGAGGAGATGGCAGGCTTGCCTCGAACAGAAAGCACAGCTCCTAGCAGCGGCTTTACAGCCCAGTCGTAACCCCAGGCCAGAGAGCACACACGCCGCAGACTCCAAGGCTACAAAAGGAGCCTGCTATGAGTGCGGCAAGGCAGGACACTATGCCAACAGGTGTCCACAAGGTCCCTGAGCCCCAACGCAGCCTTGCTATAAGTGCAAGGCATCAGGACATTGGGCCAGTGAATGTCCTAACCCTCGTCCACCAGCAACCCCCTGCCCTGCTTGCCAGCAGGGAGGACCAAAATAAACTTGCAGTTTTGCTCCTACACTTGCCTACTCACTGGTTCTTTTGTGTCCACTCTGGTGGTCTTAGAAAAACAAATCAGGATGGAGGAGATTTGAAGTTGTGTGTGTATTTAAGTATTAATTTTGTATGATGATGCAATGAAGAGTACAGAGGATGGTGGGCATATCAGCTCATGCCCATAATACTGGTGCTTTGGCAGGTCAAGCCAGGAGGATTGATTGAGCCCAGGATTTGGAGGCCAGCCTGGGCAACACAGCAAGAACCTGTTTCTAAATTTTTTTTTTTAATTAGCCAAGCATGGTGGTGCATGCCTATAGTCTCGGCTACTCTGGAGACTGAGGCAGAAAAGGATCACTTGAGCCCGGGAGTTGGAGACCAGCCTGGGCAACATAGCAAGATCCTGCCTTTTAAAAAGGAAAAAAAAAAAGAGGAAGGCATTTTGTTCCTGACTACCTGCCTCACCCATTATTTTCATCTTCCTGGAGTTTTTGATATGGAAAAACAATGTATAGTCAATCAGTAGCTTACGTGGTTTTAATACAAATTCTTGGTAAGCAACTTAGGAACCGCCTCTTCTGTTTCTTTAGAAACCTACTTGTAACCGCGACTAATCAGAGCATGTATTCAGGGCAACTTAAATCTATGTTGACAGGTTGCAGTCTTCAAACTTGGTCCAAATAAAATCTCTACTTATGTTAAGTTGGCCTCAGTTTTTTCGTTTAGGTTGACATTCCTTTGTTCTTTTAATACGTTGAATTTTTAAATTTCTTCATTGAATCCTTGGTCATGTTGCCTTTTTTTTTTTTGAGATGGGGTCTTGCTCTGCCGCCCAGGCTGGAGTGCAGTGGCGCCATCTCAGCTCACTGCAAGCTCCGCCTCCTGGGTTCACGCCATTCTCCTGCCTCAGCCTCCCGAATAGCTGAGACTACAGGCACCTGCCACCACGCCCAGAGAAGTTTTTGTATTTTTAGTAGAGACAGGGTTTCACCGTCTTAGCCAGGATGGTCTTGATCTCCTGACTTCGTGATCCGCCCGCCTCTGCCTCCCAAAGTGCTGGGATTACAAGCTTGAGCCACAGCGCCTGGCCTATCTTGGCTTTTTAAATAGTGTTCATAAAATATTGGTCTATAGTTTTCTGTGTTGTTTTCAGTTTTCTGTGTTATTTGATGTCAAAGTTACACTGGTTTTGTAAATACTGATTGAATAGCCTTTTCCCTTTTTGCTTTGAAACTATTTTAATAACACTGGCAAGCTTTGTTCCTTGTGGATTTGACTGAAGTTGATTGAACCCCTCTGTGAAATGGTCTGAATTCAGTGTTTTTAAAAGGGTAACCATTTGATAACTTTCTCAATTTCTTTGTAGTATTTTGTCTCCTTGGTTTTCTCCATCTCTTTTGCTGTCATTTTCGGTAAATTATATTTAATATGAACTTGTAATTTGTATTAAAATAATCTATTTCATTCAGTTTTTATAATCTTTTAAAATTCCCTTTATGTGCATGTATATTTTTCTCACTTCTAAATGTGTACATTTTTGTGTTGCCTTTTAAAAATTATATTAGCCAGTTAAGGTACCTATTTCATTGTTCTTCCAAGATTCAGTTCTTAGATGTATTTATTAGTCCTGTCTCTCTGTTTTTTTTTTTCCCCTGTAATTCATTGTTTTTTCCTTTCATCTTTCTTTTTTTTTGGTTTACTTTAGCTTTCTTCTTCTAAAATGTTTTGATTTAAAAGCTTAACTTTGTCAATGAAAGGAGTCAAACTCTGTAAAATATTTGAAGAGATTTATTCTGAGCCAAATATGAGGGATCATGGCCTATGACACAGCTCTCAGCCCTCAGGTCGGGGTGCAGCTTGGTTTTATACATTTTAGGTGGGCGTGAGACATCAATCAAATACATTTAGAAATACATTGGTTTGATCCAGAAAGATGGGACAAGACAACTCAAAGTCAGGGGAGTGGGATTCCAGGCTATAAGTAAGTTTAAACATTTTCTGGTTGACAATTGGCTGAGTTTGTCTAAAACAAAAAACAAAAACAAAAAACAAAAAAACCCATAACAAATTAGCTTTAGATGAATGTTTGTCTTTTTTCTTTTTTCTTCCAGAGAGACTCAGTTTACTAAGCTAACGTTGCTATCTTTCTTCTCTCCCTCCCTCGTCCTCTATTTTGCCCTTTATATTAGTTTCCTGGGGCTTTGCTAACAAAGTAACAAACCAGGTGGTTTAAATAACAAAATCTTGATTTTAATATAGAGTATTAGAAGCCAGGGTTAAAGCCAGAATTTCCTGAATATAAAGCTGGTATTTCTTTCTTTTCTTTTTTTTTTTTTTTAACCATCCTGCTATATCTCTGCTAAAAGGTATGTGTGAGCCAAAAGTTTAAAGAAATGGCAATTTTATATCTTGGTATTTTAATTATTGACATTGTTTTCTATCATGTATTTATTTAACAAGTATTTATTGTTATATGTAACATGTAATAACATTGTTTTCTATCATGTCTTTATTTAACAAGTATTTATTGAAATCTGAAATATACTGTCAGGATCAAGAGCTTGGCCTTCTGATAGTTCATTGAAAAGTCAACTCACAATAAGGCAGAGAATCAGGGAAAGCTCATACAAATTTATTTAATGTTATAAATAAGAGCCTCCAGAATGAAGACCCAAAGATAAAGGGGAAATTGCCCATTTTTATGCTTAGGTTCAACAAAGTATGGACAGCTGTGTAGAACTGATTGGACAAAAAGGATAAGATCTCCTGCTAATGGACTGAGTGGGAAACCCAGCAAGATCTGCCGGGATTCTTCTTGGCCTCTCTGAGCATTCAGTCCTTTCTTCTGGCTATGGGGCTGGCCCCACTCTGCAATGGGGGTCTTATGACTAAAACCACCTATGCAAAATTATAACTGAGGAAATTATGACAGTTGTTAGAAATACCAAAATTGTTAGAAATAATTGGTGCGGCAAAGAAAAGTCAGCACAGAGACAAAAGATCTCCCAGCAAGGCAATCTTTCTGCAGAAAGGGTGCCCCATCGCAGATGGAGCAATGGTGAGAGCACACCTGAACAATGGAAAAGCAGACGTATTTATCCCTTATGCATTTGGGTTGTCCTTACTGCTGTGTCCAGCATCCATTCACTGGAGCTGAACCTCACAATCTTAAACTGATACCCAATTTGCTAATAACCTAAAACTTTCCTAAATAGGCAAGTGCAAAGAAGAACAAATAAGTTGCTTATAAAAGGTTAAAGGAAGCGATGACGTTTCCAAATAAGGGGCATAGACTGTGAGCTGGAATGTGCTTGTGAACATGTCCAACAGTTACATAGGATAGGGCTTAACAAAGAGTTATTAGCACAAAGCAAGGAGGCTTGAAGAAAGTTAGTCTTTAAAAGAAACTATCACTTCTAACACTTAACAATTTATTATTTAACAAGAAGGGGTACTTTGAAGAGGAAACTTTTTACTTTCTATAACAGTGAAAGAAATCAGACCTAACCAATTCTATCTTGCTTCTAACCTTGAAGCTGTCCTTGTTCCCTCCTGGGGATAGGCCGAATTGACTTTGGGAAGGAATTCAGTTCATGGTTTGACTTAGGGGTCATGCAGCTACTTGCTCCAAGTGTCTGAACCTCCCCAAATTGCTCCTGGGTATAACATCACTATTGTAAAACCTAAGATCAGTGCTGGAGATATTTTGCAGACCCTGCACTGGATGCATCAACTGACACCACCCAGACCTGGCTCAACCAGTTCTGCCATTCCACCCAGGAACAGAAAACGGCAAAAAAAACTCACTTGGACCCTCTGTGATTCCATCTCCAACCTGACCAGTCAGCGCTCCCCACTTTGCAATCCCCTGCCTACCAAATTATCTTTAAAAACTCTGATCCCTGAATGCTCAGGGAGACTTATTTGAATAATCATAAAACTCCGATCTCCTGCCTAGCTGGCTCTGTGTGAATTACTCTTTCTCCATTGTAATTCCAATCTTGATAAATCAGCTCTGTCTAGGCAGCAGGTAAGGTGAACACATTGGGTGGTTACATGATCTATAGTCAAACAGGGCAAGTCAGATAATTTCTCTATGGAAAGTTTTCCTTTCTTTTCTTTTTTTTTTTTTTTTTTAAGACGGAGCCTTGCTCTGTCACCAGGCTGGAGTGCAGTGGTGTGTGATCTTGGCTCACTGCAACCTCCACCACCTGGGTTCAAACGATTCCCCTGCCTCAGCCTCCCGAGTAGCTGGGACTACAGGCGCGTGCCACCATGCCTGGCTATGTGGCCAGTTTTTACACAGAAAAACAGAGAAAATTAATATTTTTAGGTTTTATGGCTGGCATTGGGGAAAAGGGGTTCTGGTTTCTATGAATCGCCTTGAGGAAGAGGGATTATAATTTCTATGGCCCGCCTTGGGGCAGAATGGGTCTGGGAGACAGGAGGGCATGAGAAGAGCAGAGAAAAAACTTGATTCTGAGGCCTTCATTTGTTTTCTGAGCCTCAACAATACTAGGCACTGAAGTAGAAGCTGGTGATATAGAGAAAAACAAAGCACATTCACTCTTGGGAAGTATTTCAGAGTGAGGCAAGTTAAATCAGATAAACTAATAATTACCTAAAACCTGTGTGTGCCCAAAGTGTGCAGAAAAGAGGGAAATTAGTTCCGTGTGTACATCTTGCCCTGAGCTTCATAGGCCTTCTTCCCTTATTCTCTGAAAAACTATGCCCTCTTAAGTGAAGCCACCCCAGAACTTGAGATTACTTTCCTCACGGGACCATAAGCTTTTGTGCTTTTGTACCAACTTTCGTTCCAGCCGCTTACTTCTTACCTCCACATAAACTATTGTTTGCTCTCTACTCCCTCTGCTCTCAGTATGGACTCACTGTTCTGAGCAATAATCTGTGCTGTATGCCTTTTGGAAAAGAACAAAGCAGGTTATTTGGAGAGGGTGTTTCTCATATTCCCAAATAGACCCTTATAAGGTCAATCTATGTTGGCTCCACTGGTCAAGTTAAAAGAACACTGTCCTTTCTGGAGCATCTTTGTTCTTTGTTCCTTTACTTGAGTTACATATCTATAATATAAGAACACTGATCTTTTGATATTCAGCTAACAAAATTTATTGGGCATCTGTTGTGTGCCTAGATCAGTTTTAAGTGTGGGTATACGGCAGTGAATCATGATGATAACAATTATAACAAAACAGAAAAAGATCTTGTCTTCCTAGAGCTTATATGAGAGTGGAAGAAGTAGACAATACTCAAACATAAATCTATGATATAGTTTTAGATAGTAACAAGTTCTGTGAAGAGACATTAAACAGGATAAAGGGACAGAAACAAAAGATGCTTAGAGATATCAGGGAGGTGTCTTTGAACAGGTGACACTTAAGCAGAGACCTGAATAAAGTAAGGGAGTAAAGTGTGACTTTCTGAGAGCAGAGCATAACTGTGAGTAGTTGTGGAGGGGAGATCATCTAGAAAAGAGGAAATATTTGATTCTTCTATTTCATGTTCCTGGTGTTCTTTATTTCTTTGGTACAACTGTGGTTTGAGACTGGACTTCATGGGGGGCTGCTTTTACATGGGTTACACGTGATGAGCCGACTGAGTTGAATGACCCTAGAAGAGCAGTGGAAATTTGATCCCAGGTCTTCGTGTATCAGTGAAGTTGTCATTCCAGCAGGCCCTGCAGAGCATGGAAACTCGGAATTTGAACCTGGGTAATAAATCAGTTGAGTTATGTGGTAGATGTCAGAGATCTCCATTTTACTTGGTAAGTAGCAGCCAAGACTCACGCACATTTTAGAGGTGATAAAAATGTACTGTGTAAAAGTGTCTTCCCATAATAGGTAATGATACATTACCAGCAGATTTTTTCCTTTCTGTTTTACTATAGATTTTTCTGATTTAAAAGTTAAAGGAAATGTTGATTAAGTGCCTTTCATATACCAGGCATTTTACATATGTGTCTCATTTAATCCTCACAATAATGAGGAAAGAAGGCTCAGAGAGGTTAAGTAACTTGTCCAAGATCACACAGATAGTAAGCAGCAGAACCAACATTGAAACCCAAGTCATTGAAACTTCAAAGCCTATGAGTTCCTGCTTATACAGCAGAGCCTTTCTCAGGCAGGGAATTTTAGCTATATTAGCCAGTAGGACATTTTCCTCTGAATTTAAAGTTAAAAAATGTCTCTCAAAGGAGATTCTTCAAATCTTTGAATTGTATTGTGGGTTGAAGCAGAGGGAATTTGTAATGTTTGATAGGCAGCTATTTTCTAAGTTGATCTTGAGTTCATAACATTGAAGAGAAGTGCCAATTGGATAATAATAATTCTCCCACCACAGAGATGTCCTCTTTGAAAGATAAAGGCTGACCCTGTTTGACAGTATCTCTCACATGATGTTTTTTGCATCTCTTCATCCCAACTTTGCATCTATTGAACTTGAATGAGGAGCCAGAGAGAAGATCAGATTGAGGATATTATGTCTTAGGAGAATTACCATAGTTTAGCTTGACTACTGGCAGAATCTGGATTTGAGTGTTCAGTTTAAATACAAATATGCTTTAAGCATCTCCCATAATTACTAATTGCCCATTCGTTTCTTATATTTTCATCAATGAGTGGTGTCATTTCCCCAACAGTGGTTTAAACTAGAAACCTTGGTGGTGTCCTAGATTTCTTCATCTCCTGGATCCTTGCATATTAGATAGTTACCAAATCCTGTCAAATCCTATTTCTTAGGTCCAGAATCTACTAAGGTGTAGTTAACATGAGTCCAGAGTTCAGACCCCAAACTAGCTACTTACTAGTAAGTTAATGAACTTTTGTGCATCCATTTCCTTATCTTTAAAGAGTACTGTATTCATTTCCAATGACTGCTGTAAGAAATTACCCCAACCCTGGTGGCTTAAAAGAATACAAATTCAATGAATAACATCTAGTATTTGAGAGCACAAAAGGGGGACTACAGGCAACAATAATTTACTGTACATTTAAAAATAACTAAAAGAGCTGGGCACGGTGGCTCACACCTGTAATCCCAGCACTTTGGGAGTCCAAGGCAGGCGTTTGAGGTCAGGAGTTTGAGACCAGCTTGGCCAGCATGGTAAGACCCCATCTCTACTAAAAATACAAAAATTAGCCGGGCATGGTGGTGTACACCTGTAATTCCAGCAACTCAGGAGGCTAAGACAAGAGAATTGCTTGAACCTGGGAGACGGAGCTTACAGTGAACCGAGATCGCACCACTGTACTCCAGCCTGGGCAATAGAACAAGATTCCATCTCAAAAACAAACAAACAAACAAAAAACAAAACTAAAAGAGTGTAATTGGTATGTTTGTAACACAAAGAAATGATAAATGTTTGAGGGGATGGATACCCCATTTACCCTGATGTGATGATTTCACATTATATGCCTGTATTGGTCTCACGTATCCCATAAATATCTATACCCACTATGTACCTATAAAAATTAAAAGTTAAAAAACGCACAAGTTTATTATCTAATGGGTCTAGAGGTCAGAAGCCTGAAATAGGTCTCACTGGGCTAAAATTAAGGTGTTGGTAGGGCTGCATTACTTCTAGAGGCTCTAGGGAAAACTGTCTTTTGCTTGCTTTTCCATTTCTAGAGGGTGTCTGTATTCCTTGGCTCATGGCCCCTTTCTGTCCTTAAAGCCAGCAGTGGCTGGTTGAGACTTTCTCAAATGGCATCACTCGAACACGGACTCTTCTTCGATTTCCCTCTTTCCCTGTAAGGAGCCTCATGGTTTCACTGGGCCTATCTGGGTAATCTGGGATACTCTCCCTAGCTTAAAATCAGATGACAAGTAAACTTCATTTCCTACACAACCTTAATTCTCTTTGCATATCGACAGTTTACAGGGATTAGGACATAAGCATCTTTGGGGGACATTATTCTGTCTACCATAGCTACCTGTCTCATAGGGCTATTGAGAGGATTCAATGAGTTTCAGGCTATAAAGCACTTCGCACAATGCTTAGCGTGATGTAAATACTCAATAAATGTTACCCTTATTGGTATGAGTATTAGCTTATGTCTTCAGTCTCTCCCTCATTACCTTTCATACTGGACTCAGAGTTATATTTCAGGAGACCAATTTCATCCTATTGTCCCCATCTTTAGTTCTTACTCTGGGTCCTCTTCTGTTCCCCTGCTACCCTGTGTTTTCTATATATCAATTTACCATTCTCTCTCTCTCTTTCTGTTTTTTTTATTTTTTGAGATGGAGTCTTGCTCTGTCCCCTAGGCTGGAGTGCAGTGGTGCAATCTCAGCTCACTGCAGCCTTTGCCTCCCTGGTTCAAGTGATCTCCTGCCTCAGCCTCCTGAGTAGCTGGGATTACAGGAATGTGCCACCAGGCCCGGCTAATTTTTTGTATTTTTAGTAGAGACAGGGTTTCACTGTGTTAGCCAGGCTGGTCTCGATCTCCTGACCTCATGATCCGCCTGCCTTGGCCTCCCAAAGTGCTGGGATTACAGGCATGAACAACCGCGCCTGGCCTTTCTCTCTCTCTCTCTCTCTTTTTTTTTTTTGAGTCAGAGTCTTACTCTGTTGCCCAGGCTGGAGTGCAGTGGTGCTATCTCAGCTCACTGCAACCTCCGCCTCTGCCTCCTGGGTTTAAGCAATTCTCCTGCCTCAGCCTCCCGAGTAGCTGGGACTACAGGCGTGCTCCACTGCGCCCGGCTTATTTTGTATTTTTGTAGAGACAGGGTCTCAAACATTCTGACCTCAAGTGATCAGCCCATCTCAGCCTCCCAAAGTGTTGGGATTACAGGCATGAGCCACCATACCTGGCCTCAACTTACTATTCTCTAATTGTTGACTTACCTGTCTTCCACCAGAATGTAAGTAATTATGTCAAAGTGTGGTGCATGAACCAGCAACATTGGCATCACTTGGAAGGATGTTAGAAATGCAAAATCTAAGCCCCGCACCCCACCCCAACCCCACTTTTGCATCAAATGAATCAAAATTTGCATTTTAACAAGATCTCCAAGTCATTCATATGTACGTTAAAGTTTGAAAAATATTGTTCTGGAATATAACTGCCTTATAAATAGTAGGCACTCAATAAATGTTTATTGAATAAAGTAATAAATTATACCAGGCACTTGTGTTAGATGGGAGAAGCACAGAAATAACAGGCATGGTTTTCCACAGCTCCTTGAATGATTCTGCTCTTCTATTTCTTCATGTCTTTGTATAGCCTGCGTGATGCGTGATGGTCATCTCGGAATGGTTTAAAGGTGCAAGCTTGATCTCCTATGAAATTACGCAGGGGCATCATACAGTTCAGACTGGCAAGGATTTTTAAATCTGTTTTGCTTACCACCATATCCTAACACCTGGGATAATGCCAGGCATATAGCAGATGCTTCATAAATATTGTTGAATGAGTGAATCCGTGTGTGTGTGTGTGTGTGTGTGTGTGTGTGTGTGTTTTAAGATAGAGTCTTGTTCTGTCGCCTATGCTAGGGTGCAGTGGCACAATCTTGGCTCACTGCAACCTCTGCCTCCCGGGTTCAAGCGATTCTCCTGCCTCAGCCTCCCAAGTATCTGGGATTACAGATGCCTGCCACTGCACCTGGCTAATATTTGTATTTTTAGTAGAGACGGGGTTTCACCATGTTGGCCAGGCTGGTCTCGTGCTCCTGACCTTGTGATCCACTGGTTTCTGTCTCCCAAAGTGCTGGGATTACAGGCATGAGCCACCGCACCTGGCCGGCCATGTGTTTCTTTTTCCCCCAGTGGGAAACTTCACCACAAGGGGGACCCATTTTCAGCTCAAATCTATTCAAGAAGGTATTTATTTCACCAAAAAGCCTCAAGATATACCATGCTTTTCTCCTTGTTCCACCACAGGAGACTGCTAATCACTAAGAACAAACAGGAAGCTGCTCTGGAAAGTAAATGTTTAAATAAGAAAGAGGGAGAGAAAGCTGCAGGGCTTTGTCACCAAAGAGAGAAAATGGGAATTCAGTCAGGCTGGTGGGAAAAATTTTAAGATGAAATTATAGGAATTAAACACAAACCCTCTTGGAAGGCCTGAGGGTTTGCATGAAGTGTTTGGCTGAAGGCAACTGAACTCTCTTAAAAGCTTAGGGCGTAGATACATAGGAATATAGAGTAGTTTATCTAAATAGCTTATTTACTCAGGTGGTCCTGAGACCAACCTTTGATCAACCGGGGTTGCATAATTGCTCTCTACTAGGGGATTAGCAACCAGGTCAATTACCCTCTAGCAGTGTTTACTCAAGACCTTTGTCATTTAATCCATACTGAATAAATGTAAGCTTTGCTGGTTGAACGGGGCCATGGCTACTACTCTTTACAGCACCTTCCTTGGTATCTGTGAGGGTCCCGGACCCTTAGCCAGACTGACAGGCAGAATATCTGTGTCAGTGTACATTATTCATCCATCATTGGGTCAGTGTCTGAGGGACAGACCCCCACAAGAGAAGTCATTTGTGGGCCAACAATTCACATAGTAAGCAGGAGAATTCTTCATGGCAAAACTATTGGCAAAGTCTCTGTTATGAAAGTGTCCTTTGAATATACGTTGAAACAGGCATTGAAAGTACAGGTTCTGGTCCGAGAAAACAGGGCAGACTGTATTGGGATGAAAACAGCATAAGACTCAGAAGAGTGGATCAGCAGATCACAAATAATGAAAGAATATTTGAAATCTGGTGTAACAGTTCCAGTGGCTAAGACTTTTACCAGTTCCTTGGTGATGAGAAACTGGAAATTAATGCTAAACCTATCTCAGTAGATATGGAACTGTGTGCATGCTACTGGAGTTGTGCAGTAAATGCTACATAGTTCTCATGCCATAGTCTTTCTTTTTGTTGTTGTTGTTGTTTTGTCTTGTTTTTTGAGATAGAAAGCGATTTGCCCACCTTGGCCTCCCAAAGTGCTGAGATTATAGGCGTGAGCCACTGCGCCTGGCCCCACAGTCACTCTTAATGAATTGTTTGCTGTTGTCATCAAGCCCTGAGTTAAACTGTACCTACAAGTATAGGCCTGGGTGAACACATGTGACAGATGCTCAATGCTGAGATACAGATTACCCCCTCTCCTCACTGGTTTAATGATGTTTGTTTTTCTCTTAAAAGGTACTTGCAATATATCTGCATGTCCATTCTCTGCTTAGAAAACACTGTGTCTTGACTCTCAGCTCTAAGTTCGCTTTTATATCTTCTTTTACAGCCAGCATAAATGTCACCCTTTCCCAAGTCTTTCCTGACTCTCCCAAGGAGTTATTTTGACACTATCTCCACCATCCCATAGCCTTTGTACATACCTCTCTTATAATGTAGCTACTTATTTACCTGCTCTTCTCTCTAGATAAACTGCCAACTATTATAGCTATAGGTTTCACCTGATTCTCCTTTAATCTCCCTCTTATTCCCAGAAATCACCAGCATGCAGTAGGCACCTGTAAATGCTCGTAAGTAGACCTTGGTCTGATCACCAGGACAGGCAGCCAAGTCTCATCAGTTCTTGGAAGATCTTAGTTAAGGGACAGTTGACTTGCTGTGGGCAAACATCTGGTCTTTAATTATTTAGCTGGTTAAATAGACCGTGATTGTCTCTGGTTGGTAGTTGCTATCTTTTTTACAGGAGAAATCAATCTGCTGATATATCAGTTAGAAGAAAGATAAAGTTATAGATAATGTTTATACATGATGACCTAGTTGCCAACTGCATTGTATAAGCTAAGAGTATCATAACACTTTGACTTAGAAAGCTTATTATCATTATTATTAAGAAATCATTTGAATTTTTATTGCTGGAAGGACTTCATCTGGAATAAAGGCCCAACTAAAATGAAACAAAATTCTGCCTTTAGAAAGCTATTCAGCTTAATCATTTTGAAGACATGTCAATGGCAAACTACAAACTTAACTAATGGTATTATGTTTCCTCCCTCTTTTTTCCTTCTTCTTTCTTTCTCTCTCTTCTCTCTCTCCCTTTTTTCCTTCCTCCCTTCCTTCTTTCACTCTTTCCTTCCTTCCTTTTCCTCAGATATTTATTGAGCACTTACATTTTGACAATTTTTTTTTTTTTTTGAGATGGAGTTTCACTCTTGTTGCCCAGGCTGGAGTGCAAAGGTGCGATTTCAGCTCACCACAACTTCTGCCTCATGGGTTTAAGCAATTCTCCTGTCTCAGCCTCCTGAGTAGCTGGGATTAAAAGCATGTGCCACCATGCCTGACTAATTTAGTATTTTTAGTAGAGATGGGGGTTTCTCCATGTTGGTCAGGCTGGTCTTGAACTCCTGACCTCAGGTGATCTGTCTGCTTTGGCCTCCCAAAGTGCTGGGATTACAGGCATGAGCCACCGTGCTTGACTTGACAGATCTTTTTTATGCCTGACTTGACAGGCATAAGAGATACAAAGTGGGCCGGGCGCGGTGGCTCAAGCCTGTAATCCCAGCACTTGGGGAGGCCGAGACGGGCGGATCACGAGGTCAGGAGATCGAGACCATCCTGGCTAACACGGTGAAACCCCGTCTCTACTAAAAATACAAAAAACTAGCCGGGCGAGGTGGCGGGCGCCTGTAGTCCCAGCTACTCCGGAGGCTGAGGCAGGAGAATGGCGTAAAACCCGGGAGGCGGAGCTTGCAGTGAGCTGAGATCCGGCCACTGCACTTCAGCTCGGGCAAAAGAGCAAGACTCCGTCTCAAAAAAAAAAAAAAAAAAAAGAGAGATACAAAGTGAAGGAGCGGTAACCCCCTGACTCCCAGTTGCTTTCTTTCTGGGGCTTTTCATCTGGAAAAAAGGAGAGAGAAGAGAGAGACTTTGAAATTTGTAAAAATGAATTAAGAGCAAGAGTTGGCAGCTAGTGATCAGCTTTGCACCGGTTGAGACAGAAAGCACTAAAAGGGTAAAATGTGACACCAGATAGTAAAATTCATTATTTAATTGCCATAAATCTAGACTGTATTAATTGCTCTTACTATATTCATATTGTATCAAATGAATACAAGATGTGGCCCCTGTCCTTGGGAACTTCATCATTAGAGTTATATCTTTTATGGAAATCGAAGTTCTTTGTCAACATGATGAAAGGCTAGCATTTTTATGTCTGTGGAAATGCTGGAGGCAACATGGTTCTAAGGGTTTGCCTTTCTAATCTAGATTAGTAATTCTCAACATGCCATCCGCAAACTTCTAGCATTATTGTCACTTGGGAATTTGTTAAAAAGGCAAATTATTAGGCCCAAGTCAGAGCTACTGAATCTGACACTCTGGGGTGGAGTGGGGCAGCAATCTATGCTTTAACAGGTTTTCTCTCTGTAATTCTGATGAATGCCCAAGTGTGACTGAGAACCACTACTCCAGTCTTGACCCTTGATATGCACTGTGTGGTCCCTGGACCAGCAGCAGTCACTCAGAGCTTGTTGGAAATGTAAAGTCTCAAGCCCCAGTCCAAACCTACTAAATCAGTATTTGCACTTTACCAAGATTCCCATGTGATTTGTAAGCACATTGTATTTTGCAAAGCACTGCTCTAGACTAGATTATACCTTGAAGAGCACTGAGTCAGAGCCAGTCTATGACTCCTGCCATCTCAGTCATCAAAGCACTGAAGTAGAAGATAACAGGCTGTTCTTTCCACTTCCCTCAGCACTTGTGTGCCACTCTCTAGAACTGGCATTTTGCAAATTTGGACAACACTGCAGTTTCTACAGAGAAGACTCTGCTCATGTCCATGAAGACTAGGGGTGATACCACATGAAACATAACCAGTTTGCTAGTACCAACAGATTGCTATTAAAATTATTTCAGTGTCAGGAGATTTCCCCTTTCTTAAGATACAATTAGGTTTTCTGTCTGGAGGAGGGGTAATACAATTTCCAATGTAAGTGGGTCAAACAGATTTACAAAATAATGAGTAATAGGAGAAATTTGGAATTTCTCAGCCTAGTATTACTTTGGTATCAGTAAGGGCCAGTTCAGTTAAAGTGATTAATACAAGATATTATAATTCTTCCCTAATGGATTGGTAAATAGCTGCTGTCCCATGCCACCCCAGCTACCTAGCTCTTCCTTTGGACTCTCCCTAGAGTTCCATATGACTCAGCAGTCTGCAATCAAGGTGTTCTTGCCTGGCACATCAGGAGTCCCTAGGACCTTAAATAATGTGGTTTGCAACTCTTCTGGTTTGTTAGTGCTCTTACCCTACCACTTGTTAGATAGAGTCACTGTTTACTATTTGCAGATTCCATATTTGTGAATATACTTACTTGATACAAATTTATTTGTAACTCCCAAATCAACAGTTGTGATGCTTTCACAGTCATTTGTGGACATGTGCAGAGTGGGTAAAAACTTGAGTTGTCCAACAAGTGTGGTCACAGGCTCCAAGGGTTTAGCCAGTAAGCTCTATCAAACATTTGTAAAACAAGTAATTCCAGTCTTAGACACCGTTTTATGTAAAGAGACTCATTTAATGAATTTAGCATAACTTTGATGTCCAGTCTCCTAAAGTGTGAATGAAAAAATCATGGGAGAATCTTGCTTGTTACTATGGAAGCAAAAATGCTAAGCAAAAAATCAGGAAATTCAATAATGTGTACAAAATGTCACATGAACAAAATGGATTTTTCCCAGAAATGCAAGGATGGCTTAATATTAGAAAATCGTTTCATGTAATTCTCCACCTTAATACACTTATGCCATGATCTCAATAGATAAAAAGAACCCCAATAATATTCATCATTTTAAAAAGAAGAAAAACTAACGCATCAAGAATAGGTGGGAATCGCTTTAACCTAGTAAAGAGTAGCCCCTCTACTCCCCCCAGTAATTAAGATGTTGTGACCAAAGGCTTGCAGGAACCTACGCTGTATTTCCTTAGGAGCAATGGTTGAGTACTTGCTAATTGAGAGTTCCAGGTAAATTTATAGTACATAACTACCATGCATAATGGGAATTAACTGTATTTAAAATATCACCTTATAGGTGTGGTTTATAAATATTTTAATCTTTACTCTTGAAAGCTTTGTGAAAAAATGTGAAGAGTGCCATCATCTCAACTTTTCATTGGATTGTGACTGTTTTAAAGTACTTACCAGGTGCGAATGGAGGATGGAATAGTCAAATGTTGCAGAAGGATATTCTCTGCATGAGCGTCTTCATCTTTGCATTCCCAAGGCAGCATTTATTAAATGTTTCCCAAGTATGGTTAATTGATCGCACGTCTTCAAGGGGAAATTCCACGAACCAGTGACATAGTTGTGAGGAGAGACTGGAATCTAGTTAGATCCTTGGCCAATGATTCTTACAAAATTCTTGATTCTTTTTGCTACAAAGTGGATGTGAGGTGCCATAGGGAGAAAGTAGTAGGGAGAGCACAAAGCCATGAGCAAGACAGACATGTAAACAAAAAATTCCCACTTTGTAATCATAGCTATATTTGAATGGTTGTAGGAGAAGCTGTGGGAAATCGGAGGAAATGCCTGCCTTTTCTAGGCAGTTTCATGGAGAAGGAGATATTTGACTTGCGTCTTGAAGTATGGAAAGTCGTTTTATTTATTTATTATTTATTTATTTGAGACAGGGTCTCACTCTGCTGCCCAGATTACAGTGCAGTTTCTATGTTGTCCAGGCTGGTCTCAAACTTGGGCTCAAGTGATTCTCATGTGTCTGCCTCCTAAAATGCTGGAATTATAGGTGTGAGCCACCAGGGGAAGGAGTTCTTTAGGTAGGCAAGAGGGTGACATCAATTGAGAATTGAGAGGGGGCAGAATTTTAAACAGAGATAGGGGAATTAGCAGAGGAACGGACTTGTGTCCAGAGTGTGTGTGTGTGTGTGTGTGTGTGTGAGGGTGTGTGTGATATGTATGTAGAGTGTGTGGGGTGTGTGTGTAGTGTATGTGTGTGGTGTGTGTGAGGATGTGTGGGGCATGTGTTTGTGTGTGTGAGAGGGTATGGTGTCTGTGATGTGTACGTGTGTGTGGTGTGTGTGTGTGTGTGTGTGGTGTATGTGGTATGTGTGAGAGTGTGTGTGGTATGTGTGTATATGATGTGTATGTAGAGTATATGTGATATGTATGGGAGTGTGTGCACGGCATGTGTGTGGTATATGTGAGTGGTTGTGATGTGTATGTAAAGTGTAGTGTGTGTGTGTGTATGTGTGTGTGTGTGTGTGTATGTGTGAAGGAGGTTGAGCAGATAAGAAGGGGACAAAATGTTGGGGATGGGGTGAAGGGTGGTGAATATCCTGCACAGTCAGGGGTTTGGACTTGATCTTGTAGGCCCCAGGAGAGCAGTAACAGGTTTGTTTAGGAAAGGTCACCCTGCCAGCAGTGGGAAGGATAGTCAATTAGAAAGTCCCTGTGGTAACAGTAGTGCTGGTGACAACCCCCTTCACACTGCCTCTCCAGAAAAGTCTCTGTGCTCTTGGGGCCTTGAAAAGCAGACCAATACCTCTAATACGATTCTCTAAATTTAACCTTTTCAGACTTGAGTGGGCATACAATCTTCTTGTTGAAATGCAATTATGGTTCCATAGGTCTGGGTGGAGTCCGAGTCTCTGTAGTTCTAATGAGCTCTGGGTGATGCCAGTGCTGTTGGGCCACAGGCATGCTTTGAAGAGGAAGGCTTCACCCTGTTTGCACACTAGAATAGCCTGGGTTATAAAGAAATATTGATGTCTGGTGCCACCCTAGATAGTCTGATGCAACAGGTGTAGGTGTAGGGTTTAGGCAGGGCACTGAGAATTTTAAAAGTGCCCCAGGTGAGGGATCAGGTTTTTTTTGTTTGTTTGGTTGTTTTGTTTGTTTTAAATTTTTCAATCCCTTCATGATTTAAAAAAATACATTAAAAATAAATTAATAGAAGGCCGGGCGCGGTGGCTCAAGCCTGTAATCCCAGCACTTTGGGAGGCTGAGATGGGCGGATCACGAGGTCAGGAAATCGAGACCATCCTGGCTAACACGGTGAAACCCCGTCTCTACTAAAAAATACAAAAAAACTAGCCGGGCGAGGTAGCGGGCGCCTGTAGTCCCAGCTACTGGGGAGGCTGAGGCAGGAGAATGGCTTTAACCCAGGAGGCGGAGCTTGCAGTGAGCCAAGATCCGGCCACTGCACTCCAGCCCGGGCGACAGAGCGAGACTCCGTCTCAGAAAAAAAAAAAGAAAATTAATTAATTAATTAATTAATTAATAGAAAAATAAAATTGAGAAAAAAGACTTGCAAATATAAGCCAGAATTTAAAAAAAGTATTGTTAGATTCAACAGATGTGAAATGACTGTGTCAAGTTGCTGTACAGGTTCTGTTTGCTTACTCTTCATTTCTGCACTTTTCTTGTTAGTGACCAGTAACAAAGAGTAGACCTACAATAGTCCTTGGACTACACTTTGAGCAGCGCTACAGCACACTCATATCTGAAACCACCAGCCATTCAAGGAGGGCAGAGAATAGGGGATTCATCGTTCCAGGAGGGCAGGAGCAATTGCTTTACCCTGGGATGGCTACTGATGGCTTAGCCTGATGGAATGAGATTTCTTGCTCACTGTATTTCCAGATTCTATGGTACCTGGTGAGATCTAGGGCTCTTTAATGATTCCCTGGTGGTGGTGGTGGTGGCGGTGGCTTTGCCTGTCAGAAAAATCATTATGGAAGAAGAAGGAGGGAAACTTTCTAGTTTCTTAGGTCTTTCTCTGTAAATCTTCTCTCCTTGCCTTCAAGTTTTGTTATAGTATAGATATTGGCTTTAAACTTCCTCCTTGAGAATGGTGACAGCTACCTTCTCCCACACTATATTGTGCAATAAGCCTTGTTATTTTATACAGGTTATTTCTTTTCCATGCCTTAAAATGCTAGCTAAAACCCTTAGCCCAATGTTACATGGAAGTAATGAAAGTGATTGAGTGCCCATGAGTTGTTTCTGACTTCACAAAAAATGCATTCAATGTGTTACCACATTTTTTTCATGTCTTTTTTTTTTTTTTTTTTTGCTGGGGGTATGAGTTTGTGGGGGTTACTCCTTATTAGGTTAAAGAAATTCTCCCCTATTCTCGATATGTTAGGAGTTTTTCTTCTTCTTCAAAATGATGAGTATTATCGAGGTTCTTTTTTATCTATTGAGATGATGACATAAGTTCATAAATTTATTAAGTGGCGAATTAGAAGATTTTCTAGGCTGGGCGTGGTGGCTCACGCCTGTAATCCCAGCACTTTGGGAGGCCGAGGAGGGCAGATCACGAGGTCAGGAGATCGAGACCATCCTGGCTAACACGGTGAAACCCCGTCTCTACTAAAAATACAAAAAATTAGCCGGGCATGGTGGCAGGCGCCTGTAGTCCCAGCTACTTGGCAAGCTGAGGCAGGAGAATGGCGTAAACCCAGGAGGCGGAGCTTGCAGTGAGCCGAGATGGTGCCACTGCACTCCAGCCTGGGTGACAGAGCGAGACTCTGTCTCAAAAAAAAAAAAAGTGTTATGCCTTCTGATGAAAGTATTTCTGTGAAAAATCCATTTTATTCATGTATTTTATATATATCACTGTATTTGCTTTGCTTTGTATTTAGCATTTTTTGCTTGGTTAGTAATAAGATTGTTCTATGACTTTTCTCATTCATACTTCATCATATTGGACATCAAAGTTATGCTAAACTCATCAAATGATTCTCTGTTTACCTGAAAGAGCTTATAGAAGACTAGAATTACTTGTTTCATGAATGCTTCATAGAGCTTGCTGGTTAAACCCTTGAAGCCGGAAGTTTTTATTGTTGGCAGATTTTTAACTAATGACTCAAAGTCTATAATTGTTGTAATGTTCACTTATTTTTGTAGTGTGAATACTCCCACCCTGGCCAACATCAAGCTACCAACAGTTGAACAATCAGCTCACAAAATTCGTTAATAATTGACTCAGTAATTGACTCCTGGATTCCTGTCTGAGATGGATGCATGACACTCATTGATAGGGTTGTATCTTCTTGATTTTTAATTGAAATTGCATTATATTTTTCTACAGATTTATTTGTTTCTTTGTTTTCAAATTTATTGGCATAAAATTATACTATTCTCTTGGTATCTTTTAAATCTCTATACCATATTTAGCTATGTCCTTTACATTTTTATTCATTTTTTTCCTTGCTCAATCATGCAAATAGTTTGTCAACTTTTGTCTTTGTTGGTCCTCTCTACTGTATATGTGCTTTATATTGCATTTCTGCTTATCTTTACTTTTTCTTCTATCAACTCTCGCTGGGTTTATTCTGTTTCTCTTAACTTCTTAAGTGGGATGCTTTGTATGCCAAGGTCCTGGCAAGAAATAAATGCATACTCAAAGGAAGACTTAAGAGAGTTTAAGGAGGAGAATATTTACATAAGTGTGTCAGGGTTAAAGAAACCAGTAAGAGATGAGTTATCCAGAACTAGCAGTAGTAGTAAGCCTCAGCACTAAGTTGTGAGGTGAAGGTAGACTCTTTCCAGACTTTTGATAGAGGGGCTGCTCAAAAAAGCCATGACCTTGGGCCTCTGCTAAAACCACGGCTTTAAGTAAGGAGGGAGCAGATATAATAAAAAACCTTATCACTCTTTCTAACCTCTGATGTCCTGTCAATGTCACCCATTGAGTAAACCCAACTGGAAGTCAGAAGGAAAGTAGCTGGGATGATGCAGTCTTTACAGGCAAGCCTTTTGGAAGCACAGAACAATGGACAGAAGAGCAACCAATAGATCTAGAGGGGTACACTGAAGGTGATCAGCAGAGAGACTCAGCTTATTGATTTCAGTCTCTCCCATCCTCTCATTGGTATATTTAAGGTTATACATTTCCTTTTAAGTACTATTGTAGCTGCATTTCACAAATTATAAAATGAGGTAGTCCATTATTGTTTATTGCTGGATATATTATAAGTCCTATTAAGATTTCTTCTATAACCCGTGGAGTATATAGATGTATGTTTATTTCCATACATAAGGGGTTTTGTGTGTTTGGTATTTATTTCTAACTTAATCACACATTGTGATCTGAGATAGTGTGTCTGACACTAATTCCTGGAAAGTTTTTGAGACTTTCTTTTTCATTCAGTACATAAAGATTCTCTCTGTTTTTGGAAAGATTGAGTGTTTTGGTTGTAGTATTCTGTATACATCAGTTAGTCCTCAATAGATCAAGCTTCTTATGGTTTATTCAAATTTTCTATGTCTTTACTGATTTTTATCTTGATCTATCAATTACAGAGATGGGTGTATTGAAAACTGTCATTATGATGATATGTTTTTTTCATTTCTCTTGTTTTCTGTCAACCTTTGCTAATACATTTGAAAAATATTTTATTAGAAAGAATTTAGTCAATATTTCTTCCTGGAGAATGCATCTCTTTAAAATACGTGCTGACCATTTTATCTTTTGTTTTTCTTTCTGTCTGAAAGTCTGTCTTGATGGACAATAATGTAGCTCTACTAGCTTTATTTGGTTAATATAATAGTGACATTTCTTTTCATCTTGGCTCTTTCATCTGGAATCACTTTTCTTCTGTAGGATGAACATTCATTACAAATTTCTTTAGTGAGAATCTGTTGGTCCATCTGTTAGGCATTTGGAAATGTCTTTACTTGTTCCTGTTTTTCAAAAATGTCTTTCCTAAGCATGTATTTCTGAGTGAACATTTATTCCTCAAGGGAATTATTTTCCTCTTTACTCATTTCCAAGTTTTAAAGTGCAATTTTCCTTGCAATTTCTGGGAGTTTGGACAGGGGGATCACTGAGGGCTAAGTGTAGGTTGAACTATAGAAAATTGTTTTTCGTAAGTCAAAAATAATCAAATATTGGCAATTTCTTATGGATCAACCTAAATTGTCTATCCTTATGCGCAAATTGGATACCTTTGGGAAATCCTAGCTTTAGATAGAGGTGTTTGCTATAAGATCATCCATGTTGGTTGGGCTGTGGGTTTTGTCATCTGTCTTCCATATTCTATAAGGTCATGGAAACAAAAAATCAGTAACTTGACCAGGCAAATGACTTCAAGGTAAGAGCCAACTTTAATATTCAGTTTACTTCTTTTCATTTTTATTTTGGCCTCTAACTATTCCTTGGTTTCTTGCAAGCTTATCAATATATTTAAAATATATTTTGAATATTTTGGTGGCATCATTTCGTTTTCAGTGGGAGTGGTAATGGATTCAGTCTGCCACACTGCCAAAAAAAGAAGTGCTTCTCTTTGTCCTTTTTTCTGATATATTTTAAAACTGAGGTATAATCCACATAGCATAACGTTCACTCTTTTATTTATTTATTTATTTTGAGATGGAGTCTCGCTCTGTCACCCAGGCTGGAGTGCAGTGGTGCAATCTCGGCTCACTGCAACCTCTGCCTCCCAGGTTCAAGTGATTCTTCTGCCTTGGCCTCTTGAGTAGCTGGGACTACAGGTGAGCACCACCATGCCTGGCTAATTTTTGTTATTTTTAGTAGAGATGGGGGTGTCACTATGTTGGCCAGGCTGGTTTTGAACTCCTGACCTTGTGACCCACCCGCCTTGGCTTCCCAAAGTGCTGGGATTACAGGTGTGAGCCACCGCACCCAGCCACATTCACTTTTTTAAAGTATGCGATCCAGTGCTTTTTAGTTTATGCACAAAGTTATGTAAATATCACCATTATTTGAATGGAAAACAGTTTATCATCACCAGAAGAAACTGTACTTGTTAGCAATCACTCTCTATTTCCCCTTCCCCCAGTTCTTGGTAACCACTAGTTTACTTTCTGTTTTTATAGATTTACTTATTCTGGACATTTAATATTAGTGGAACCACACAATACATTGGTCTTTTGTAACTGACTTCTTTTATTTAACATCGTATTTTCACAGCTCATCCATGTTGTAGCATATATCATTAATCCATCCATTTTAATGGCTGAATAATATCCATTGTATGGAGACACCACATTTTGTGTATCCATTCCTTGGTTGATGAACATTTGGGTTTTTTCTACTTTTTGTCTTTTATGAATAATGTTGCTATGAACACTTGTAAACATGTTTTTGTGTGAACCTATGTCTTCAATTCTCTTGGGTATATACTTAGACATGGAATTGCTCACTCATCTGAGGTCATAAAAGGGTGTCTTAAGATAAATATCTACATTCTAAAATCAAATTGCAAGGACTTGCTTGAGAGGTGATCTGCGGCCTTGATGACTTCAATCCCCCTGGCTTCCTTTTGCCCATTTCAGCTTCCCCTCTTATCCCTGAACGTGCTGCTCCCTCTGCTGGGAACACTTTTCACATCCTCCTGTTACTTTACCAATTCCTGCTAATCTTTCAAGCCCCAGCTCATATGTCATTGCCTCAAGGAAGTTTTCTTGACACCCCAGATGAAGTCATGCACCTGCTTATGTGAATGATTTAGCATCCTCATTGTCTCTTTTTAGTTATTTTCTTTTTGTAATTTTACATTCATAAGTGATTATTTGATTTCACATCTGTGTTCTTTATTAGATTGCAAGATCCATAATGGCAGGGAAGGTGCCTGCAGTTGTTCACCATTGTGTCTCTAGCACCCAGAACAGTCTTGGGAATTAGCAAGCTTTCAATAAGTATTTGATGAATAAATAGATGCAGTGAAAGCCGATTGTAAAGATGCTACATTAGTTTGCTACAGCTGCAGTAACAAAGTGCCACACATTGGGTGGCTTAAACAACAGAAATTTATTGTCTTCACAATTCTGGAGGCTGGAAGCCCAAGATCAAGTTATCAACAGGGTTGGTTCCTTCTGAGAACTGTGAAGGAAGGATCTGTTCCGGGACTTTCTCCTTGGCTTGTAGACGGCCATCTTCTCTTTTTCAATTCACATTGTCTTTCCTCTAACAATGTCTCTGTATTCAAATTTCCCCTTTTTAGGAGGAGAAGAGTCATTTGGTTTAGACCCCACCCTTATGATATTTTTACTTCATTTCCTCTGTGAAGGCCCTGTCTCCAAATAGTGTCACATTCTTAGGTACTGAAAGTTAGTACTTCTACACATGGATTTTAGAGGGACATAATTCAACCCCTAACAGATGGTTATAGACTACTGCCTTTAATGGCAACTGGAGTTTGAGGCTGAGAGGGATGGCAAGTTCATGACAGTGTGTGTTTCAAAGGAACAAGCGCCAAGAGGCATTTAGCTAGCAGTTGGTAGATCCAGAATGCAAAATCTTTAACCTAAAACAGGTTTGCTTGTTTCCATGTTTGGATCTTTACCTACTGTGGGATAATGCAACCCTTTGAACATACAGGATTTCAAAACATATAAGTCTAGGGAACTTTCCCCCATTTCTTACATAATCTGTACATAAGGGGTTTCATGATAAAATATATTTAGGAAATGCTTCAGACACACTTTGCTTTCTTAGAGTATTATAAGGCACAGTGAAATATTAGAGGCTCTGATAAATCTTGCAGTAAAGTGAATTCTTTAATCTAGTATTTCTTGAATTTATTTATTTTTTTTACCAAGGAGTCCCCTCTTGGTGTTAACGTGCTGTATCATTTGTCATTTATTATGTAATTTATTTATTTTGAGATTGAGTCTCGCTCTGTTGCCCAGGCTGGAGTGCAGCGACGCGATCTTGGCTCACTGCAAGCTCCGCCTCCCAGGTTCACAACATTCTCCTGCCTCAGCCTCCTGAGTAGCTGGGACTACAGGCGCCCGCCACCATGCCTGGCTAATTTTTTGTATTTTTTTTTTTATTATACTTTAAGTTCTAGGGTACATGTGCATAACGTGCAGGTTTGTTACATATGTATACTTATGCCATGTTGGTGTGCTGCACCCATCAACTCATCAGCACCCATCAATTCATCATTTATATCATGTATAACTCCCCAAAGCAATCCCTCCCTCCTCCCCCCTCCCCATGATAGGCCCCAGTATGTGATGTTCCCCTTCCCGAGTCCAAGTGATCTCATTGTTCAGTTCCCACCTATGAGTGAGAACATGCGGTGTTTGGTTTTCTCTTCTTGTGATAGTTTGCTAAGAATGATGGTTTCCAGCTGCATCCATGTCCCTACAAAGGACGCAAACTCATCCTTTTTGATGGCTGCATAGTATTCCATGGTGTATATGTGCCACATTTTCTTAATCCAGTCTGTCACAGATGGACATTTGGGTTGATTCCAAGTCTTTGCTATTGTGAATAGTGCCGCAATAAACATACGTGTGCATGTGTCTTTGTAGTAGAATAATTTATAATCCTTTGGGTATATACCCAGTAGTGGGATGGCTGGGTCATATGGTACATTTAGTTCTAGATCCTTGAGGAATTGCCATACTGTTTTCCATAATGGTTGAACTAGTTTACAATCCCACCAACAGTGTAAAACTGTTCCTATTTCTCCACATCCTCTCCAACACCTGTTGTTTCCTGACTTCTTAATGATTGCCATTCTAACTGGTGTGAGATGGTATCTGATTGTGGTTTTGATTTGCATTTCTCTGATGGCGAGTGATGATGAGCATTTTTTCATGTGTCTGTTGGCTGTATGAATGTCTTCTTTTGAGAAATATCTGTTCATATCCTTTCCTCACTTTTTGATGGGGTTGTTTGTTTTTTTCTTGTATATTTGTTTGAGTTCTTTGTAGATTCTGGATATTAGCCCTTTGTCAGATGAGTAGGTTGCAAAAATTTTTTCCCATTCTGTAGGTTGCCTGTTCACTCTGATGGTAGTTTCTTTTGCTGTGCAAAAGCTCTTTAGTTTAATTAGATCCCATGTGTCAATTTTGGCTTTTGCTGCCGTTGCTTTTGGTGTTTTAGACATGAAGTCCTTGCCCATGCCTATGTCCTGAATGGTACTACCTAGATTTTCTTCTAGGGTTTTTATGGTATTAGGTCTAACATTTAAGTCTCTAATCCATCTTGAATTAATCTTCATATAAGGGGTAAGGAAAGGATCCAGTTTCAGCTTTCTACTTATGGCTAGCCAATTTTCCCAGCACCATTTATTGAATAGGGAATCCTTTCCCCATTTCTTGTTTCTCTCAGGTTTGTCAAAGATCAGATGGCTGTAGATGTATGGTATTATTTCTGAGGACTCTGTTCTGTTTCATTGGTCTATATCTCTGTTTTGGTACCAGTACCATGCTGTTTTGGTTACTGTAGCCTTGTAGTGTAGTTTGAAGTCAGGTAGCGTGACGCCTCCAGCTTTGTCTTTTTGACTTAGGATTGTCTTGGCAATGCGGGCTCTTTTTTGGTTCCATATGAACTTTAAAGCCGTTTTTTCCAATTCTGTGAAGAAAGTCATTGGTAGCTTGATGGGGATGGCATTGAATCTATAAATAACCTTGGGCAGTATGGCCATTTTCACGATATTGATTCTTCCTATCCATGAGCATGCTATGTTCTTCCATTTGTTTGTGTCCTCTTTGATTTCACTGAGCAGTGGTTTGTAGTTCTCCTTGAAGAGGTCCTTGACATCCCTTGTAAGTTGGATTCCTAGGTATTTTATTCTCTTTGAAGCAATTGTGAATGGAAGTTCATTCCTGATTTGGCTCTCTGCTTGTCTGTTACTGGTGTATAAGAATGCTTGTGATTTTTGCACATTAATTTTGTATCCTGAGACTTTGCTGAAGTTGCTTATCAGCTTAAGGAGATTTTGGGCTGAGACGATGGGGTTTTCTAAATATACAATCATGTCATCTGCAAACAGGGACAATTTGACTTCTTCTTTTCCTAACTGGATACCCTTGATTTCTTTCTCTTGCCTGATTGCCCTAGCCAGAACTTCCAACACTATGTTGAATAGGAGTGGTGAGAGAGGGCATCCCTGTCTTGTGCCAGTTTTCAAAGGGAATTTTTCCAGTTTTTGCCCATTCAGTATGATATTAGCTGTGGGTTTGTCATAAATAGCTCTTATTATTTTGAGGTACGTTCCATCAATACCGAATTTATTGAGCGTTTTTAGCATGAAGGGCTGTTGAATTTTGTCAAAAGCCTTTTCTGCATCTATTGAGATAATCATGTGGTTCTTGTCTTTGGTTCTGTTTAGATGCTGGATTACGTTTATTGATTTGCGAATGTTGAACCAGCCTTGCATCCCAGGGATGAAGCCCACTTGATCATGGTGGATAAGCTTTTTGATGTGCTGCTGAATCCGGTTTGCCAGTATTTTATTGAGGATTTTTGCATCGATGTTCATCAGGGATATTGGTCTAAAATTCTCTTTTTTTGTTTTGTCTCTGCCAGGCTTTGGTATCAGGATGATGTTGGCCTCATAAAATGAGTTAGGGAGGATTCCCTCTTTTTCTATTGATTGAATAGTTTCAGAAGGTAGAGACGGGGTTTCACCATGTTAGCCAGGATGGTGTCCATCTCCTGACCTCATTAACTGCCCACCTCAGGCTCCCAAAGTGCTGGGATTACAGGCATGAGCCACTGCCCCCCGCCTATTACGTAATTTATTAAGTCACTGTATCATTTTGTCAGATAGGTTTGGGAAATGCGAGGGCTTCTTCTGTGAGTGGGAGAGAGATGCTATCCTTGGTAACCACCTTTCCGTCTTTCCTCCCCTTATAAGAGGGTAATTACCTCTCTATATCTCTCTCTTCCTGTTTACATGTCACATTTAGGTTTTGTATGAATATCAAAAGCCCTGGCTGTAGCTGCTGTCACAAAAGATGAGAAGGTGGCTGTATTTACTGGTGTAAGTTTGTTTACATGGAGCTTTACAGGAAATATGCAAAGAAACCCTCCCTCATTCCACTGCTCTTAGAAACACTGTAAGCCAAACATAAGATCTTTTTTGGGTCTCTAAGTGCCTCAGCGATGATTTGAGCAGTAGTCATGCATCTGTTGCAAGCTTTTCTTTGTTAAGATCCCAATTTTAAGAGCATCAACAGTATAAAATATCACACTTGAGTGGGAGGCTGATTTTAAAATGGCAGATGAGATAATAAGATCAGATTGATGTTAATTCCCTTACTGTGAATCCCACAGACTTTTGTGAGAACTGAGACCAGACTTATTGTAAGGCATCTGCTTTTTCCCACGTTCCTCCCACTTGAGACTGAGGAGGCAAATTGCTTGGGGAAACCCCTAGTCACGCACCTGTAGCCTCTTTAGAGATGGATAGGGCAGCACGTAGGTGAATGGTATTAGGAAGCAAGTGAGTCACTGCATTTTGGCATCATAACTCATCACTGTTTGTGGCAGAGCAGCAATAGTCATTTTCCTTAAGCAACATCTGGGCATGACTGCATGAAATTACCCGTGGGATAACAAGAAGGCTAAGGAAAGAACATGAATTCTCTGACCTTCATCCTAGGAGCTCAATTTGTCTTTGTTTTAGCTCTAGAAGTACAGCTCTGACTAAAACCTCATCTTGCCTGGTCTAAAGGACCCCGGGAAGGCCACAATGGGCCAAGGGGCCAGTTGAGAAGTTTAAGGAAGCTCGGTGGTGAGTTTGATGCCAGGAAACAGAGATGAGCTTGAATGAGCAGCCCTAAAGTGTTCTCTTAGGAGATATTCTCCAAAGTCTATTTGGCTGCTGTAATTCTGAGGTTCTTTATCCTAGAAATAAGTCAAGCACTCTGCTAAGTGCTTTACCTGCACGTGTTTTTTAATCCATAAAATAACTCTATGATACATGTTCTGTAATTATCCTTATTTTATCGATTTTGAAACAGGTTCATAAAGGTAGAGCCACCTGCCCAAGATCGCGCATCACTAGGATTCACATCCAGGTCTGTCTGACACCTGAACCCCTGCTCTGTACCACCATGTTGCCTAACTTCATGGGGGCGTGCAGCATGTTATGAATGGAAATGCGCTTTCACAATCATCTCCCTCCATCTCTACTATAATTTTGTTAGATAAGTTGAGAAGGTATGATTATTCCCTTAGTGCAGAAGAGGAAATTGAGGCATAGAAAGGCTAAGTGACTTTTCCAAGGTCCTGTAGTGATAGGTGGTCAGATCAAGGGCCCAAGTCACATCTTCTCCAAGTCCAGTTTCTTCCCACCCCATGCCACTCTTTGAGGTCTGCTGTTTTACAGCCCCTGCTTCTCTAGCCTGAATGTGTGGTCAGGGTTTGTGGTGAATGTGAAATTGAGTCAGAACCCAGTTAATTATGGAGAGTACGTCATAATGCCCTTAGGATGAAAAATTATCGTTATTGTTGTTTTTAAACACAAGACTCACCTAAAAACTTTCCATGAACAAAATTAGTTGGAAATATAATTGTTTCACTGACCTCTTTAACTCTCCTCATTATAAATAACAGGAAAACGATATGTAATAAAACTGACAAAACTGTAAGTTGCCTAAACAAAACCAGTTTTAAAAAAGTGAAGTTTTTACTTTATGATTGCTTAAGGAGCCTGAGGATATGAAAATGGCAGAGGTGGAAGAAACAAGGGCAGGGAGTTAAAAGGGGGTGTTTGGTGGGGAAGAAAAAACAATGAATTGCAGTACTTTGAGTTAAGAGCCACTGAAATGAAGCAGTATAAATTGCTCATTAAAAATAATTCTTTGTGAATTAAACTTTTGAGATTTAAAAAAAACAAAAATTCTGACAGATTATAGCCTGATCAAGGTGCTCATCTTGCCCTTAATTTTTATCAAATTATTAAAAATTATGCGGCTGGGCGCAGTGGCTCAAGCCTGTAATCCCAGCACTTTGGGAGGCCGAGACGGGCGGATCACGAGGTCAGGAGATCGAGACCATCCTGGCTAACATGGTGAAACCCCGTCTCTACTAAAAAATACAAAAAACTAGCCGGGCGAGGTGGCGGGCGCCTGTAGTCCCAGCTGCTCGGGAGGCTGAGGCAGGAGAATGGCGTGAATCCGGGAGGCGGAGCTTGCAGTGAGCTGAGATCTGGCCACTGCACTCCAGCCCGGGCGACAGAGCGAGACTCCGTCTCAAAAAAAAAAAAAAAAAATTATGCATAGATGACATTAAGATGTCTGAGATTTGATTCAAAATAATCCAGTGGGCAGGATAAGTAAACGTGATTGGCCACTTGTTGAAAACTGCTGACACTGGCTGATGGGTACATGGGAGTTCATTATATTCTCTCTAGTTTTATTTGTTTGAAAATTTCTACAGTACAAAGTTTTTTTGTTTTTTTCTCAAAGAAACTTTATTTCTTGTAGCCATCTAGTGCCATCTATCGGTTGTCTATGGGAACTGGCCTTTAGGAGAGGAAAACCTGCTGAATCGCTAAGTGTGGTGCATAGTAACTAAGAAGTGAGACTCTTGGCTACTCAATTACTTCGAAGGACCAAACTGTGGGAAGTTGACGGGCTTGCTTCTACTTTTGGAGTCACAGAGTTGGGTATAGGTATGAAATATGAACTTTTTGGCCAGGTGCGGTGGTTCACGCCTGTAATCCCAGCACTTTGGGCAGCCGGGGGGGGGGGGGGGGGGGGCGGTGGATCATGAGGTCAGGAGTTCGAGACCAGCCTGCCCAACACGGTGAAACCCCGTCTCTACTAAAAATACAAAAATTAGCCGGGCGTGGTGGTGTGCACCTGTAATCCCAGCTACTCAGGAGGCTGAGGCAGGAGAATCACTTGAACCTGGGAGACGGAGGTTGCAGTGAGCCGAGATCGCGCCACTGTACTCCAGCCTGGGTGACAGAGCAAGACTTTGTTTCCAAAAAAAAAAAAAAGAACTTTTCATGTCTTAGTCATGTAGTCATCTATAGAAACAATAGCATATATAAGCTTTTTTTTTTTTGAGAGACCTTAGAAAATCATCAATTTGGAGGTTCACAAAAATTCTATGATAACTTCTGAAAGTAGAAAATAATATTTTAATGAAATCGTTTCTGCACTAATGTGTTTCTTAGATTACTCAGAATCTGTACCAATGATAGATTTTAGAGTTCAGAGCCTCATGGGTTGAACTTTTGTTGTCTAATGGTCCCTTGTTGATTTGACCCTCTTCTGCCCAAACAGCCAACTTGCAGATTAAGCACCATTTTAGCCAGGAAAGGGATGGAAAGATAACCACTGAGTGTCTATTTTCTCCTGCTTTTTAATATTTTCTCATTTAATCCTCACAAACCCTCTGTAACATTGGTATTGATATTAGAGTGCTGGGGCTGCCATAACAAAGTACCACAGACTGGGTGGCTTCAGCAACAGAAATTTATTTCCTCACAGTTCTGGAGGCTGGAAGTTCAAGATCAAGCTATCAGTGGGATTGGTTTCTTCTGAAGTCATTTCTCCATGGCTTGTAAATGGCCATTTTCCCCCATCTGTCTTCACATGATCTTCCCTGTATGTGTTTTTGTGTTCTAATCTCTTTTTCTTATAAGGACACCAGTCCTATTAGATTAGGGCCCACCTCAATGATCTCATTTCATCTTAATTACCTCTGTAAAGGCCACATTCAGAGGTACTGAGGGTTAGGGCCTTAATACAAGAATTTTGGGGGGACACAATTCAGCCCATAACAGTGTTATAATTGTTACCTTTCTTTTTTTCCTGCCAGTGATAGAGGGAAGACTTGGAGAATTTCAGTATCCATCCCCCCAAATCTCATAATGTGGAAGTGGCATGGTCTGGATTTGAATCTGGATTACTCTCACACTCTTTTCTCTCCCACACTGCATGCTGGTGTCCTGTTTACCCCTTTCTGCATGCTAGAAGGCACTTCTTGTCTCTGACTTCCTCTTGATGGAGCTGAACAGCACCCCTCAGCTCTCTGCTGCTTTGAGAACAAAGGTTTTTGTTGTTGCTTTTATTTTAGTAGTAAATTAAGGTTTTAAACCTAAACATTTAAATTCAGTTATATTTATTTAGGTAGTAACTGAAGGTTTGTACTGCTCATTTTTCCAGGGAAATAACCCAAATACTAAAGTAGTAGTCATTTTTGTCCTGATTTCCTTGTCTGTTGTCTGGGTTGTCCTTCTTGGCTGGCTCTTCAGGAGCCCTGAGCCTTGTTCTCTTCTATTTTTATCCTGTAGATAAGCTGTTCCTCAGTTTCCCCCTCCCTTCATTTGCTCCATCTGTCCATCACCCCATCTTCCCCTGATCTCTTCCTTTAGGAAGATGTCTACAGCCAATTCCTTACTGCGTTTAGAAGGCTTACTTTGAGCAGATCAGCAGTGGCAAATCAGTAGGTGATTCAAAAGACTCTCAAGCTATAATTTACATCTTAGGAAAAGCCTGAATAGGTAGCTCTCATTTTTCACAAAATTTTTTCTTACCTGTCGATAATAATATTAACAATGAATCTGCCTGTTCAAGATGGTTGACAGAGCATACCTGTTCAGTTCTCCTCCCTTCCCAAATTCTGTGAGAATGAATGAAGAAATATAAACATTGAACATAATAACTTTTATTTCTACTTTCACGTACACTCATTTGATATTCACAACAAATCTGAAAGTCAGGCAGTAATGGCTACATTTTAGCTAAGGAAAGGAAAGCGCAGACAGAGACTAGCTTGCCCAAAGCAAACAGCCAATCAATGGAGGAGCTGGCAGCGCAACCCAGATGTCCAGAATTGCCTCATTCAGAGCTCTAGTTTGTCAAGGTTATTTTATTGCACGAGTCCAACCATCCAACCAGGCAGCCTCAGTTTCTAATTGCCTTAGAATTGCTCATATGGTGAAACAACTTTATATCTAATTTAAAATTCAAAGGTCTGTTTTTATTTGCATTAGATCTCAATCTACAGCATAGGCTGTATCTGATTTTACCATCCATCCCTCCTGTAACACAGGCACTCTCCAGAGTATCAGAATTGTCAGTGGTGTCTGGGTGATGCCCAAGATTCATTGAGCTGGCCATCTTAGGCAGCTCTCTATCGCATTTAGTATTATGACAGTATCTATGTTTTGGTTTGGTGGGTAAAATAATAATGTATTTCATGTAACCTTATTGGTGTCTACATGAAAGCAATGCCAAGTGTCCAGTTTCTAAAAGTGATGAGCAGAAACAGATGAAGTAGGTGTCTATGGAGACTTTGTCTTGTCCTTGATTTCAAAAAGGTTTGAGAACCATGGTTTCAGATCATCCTAAATAAAGTGCAATATTCCAGAGCAGTTGTGTAAAGAGGAAATGCACCCAATCCACGGCTTTACTGACATCATTAGGCAAACGATTATTGACCAAAAGCTGTTTAGGAGAAAACTGAGCATAAATCCTTATACTGGCCAAGGCAAACAACTTTTAGCTGTACATGGCAGATAGGTATGAGTGAATTCTACAAATCAAACCAAATCACGCCAAACAAACAAAACACTAGTACCTAAATCTGAGAATTTGAGAGCTGTCAGATAAGGTGGTAACCTACAAGATATATTTAATAACAAACAGATTTGAATATACTGACATTTAAAACTAATTTTTCTTATTTGCTCTATGCTTTTCAAGAAAAGTTCTTATTTGATTGCATTTATTGTAGAATTTGGGAATAAACTACTTGTTATTTTACTATATGGACATATTCACTGCTACTTTTTGGTTACATTCTCTACCATCCTCTGTATCTTGTTCACTGATTGTGTATAGACAGTACATATTTGCACACGTACCATGTGTACCACATATGCAGATACACTATGTAGTTAGTGGCTACCACACATACATGCACACATACACATCAGGATTATATTGCACATGCTATATTGTAAGCTTTTCTCCCTTAAATATATAATGAATTCATTTGCATGGGAACAAATAGACTTATACATTAAAGAGTGCCTTATGTTCTAGGCCAATTTGTAAGCACACAGGCTGTAGAAGACGAGGCCCATATTACTACTGAATTTCCACCCAGCCAGCAATATCCATTGCTTCTCTACATTGGATTTAATTTTTTATAGTTTATCATTTCCAGATTGGTGTTCAGGGTTTAGGTAGCTGGTTGATAGAGAAGTATAGGCATTCCTTGTTTAGGCATGGGATGAATTCTTGGAACTGGGAGACCAACCAAATGAGCAAAATGAGCAAGAGGTAGTGTTAGCAGAACATAACCTCTCTGAAGGTGCTTTTCTGTAGTTGATCTTGTAACTACCTTGAATTCCTTTTTTTTTTTTTGAGATGGAGTCTTGCTCTGTTGCCCAGGCAACCTCTGTCTCCCTGGTTCAAGCAATTCTCCTACCTCAGCCTGCTGAGTAGCTGGGATTGCAGGCATGTGCCACCATGCCCAGCTAATTTTTTTTTGTATTTTTAGTAGAGACAGGGTTTCACCATCTTGGCCAGGCTGATCTCGAACTCCTGACCTTGTGATCTGCCCGCCTCAGCCTCCCAAAATGCTGGGATTACAGGCATGAGCCACCATGCCTGGCCCTTGAATTCTTTTAAAATCTCCTAAAGTTAGGAGATGCCTCAGGCCAAAGTTTTTAGGCTATGATTCCCTCAATTTTGGTCATTCTTCCCAAGTTGCAGTGGTAATGCCCTGACTACTTTTGACAGGCACCCTGTTTTCCCTGCCGTTTCTCTGAAGGCATCTTGAACTGCTTTAAAATTTGTGTTTTAATACTCAGTGTGATAATCTTCCTCGCCACTTTTGAGTCACTTTCAGCGCAATTATTTGCAAACATTTTGTTATCCATCAGGAGTCAAAAACTTTCACTGGAACATGGCATAAGGGCAGGAAGAGACAAAGTGACCAAAGATAGTGGTATAACAAGGGTGGTATTGGAGGGAGCAGTCCCTTGTGGGTGCAGGCAATGAGTGGGCACATTGTCTGTAAAGAGCTTAAAAACAGTAATAAGACAAAAAATTGGTCTGCTTTGTTATTACTGAACACCAGCAATTCTTAATGATGTCAGTGATAGAATTCTTCTCTGTACTTCAGCTGACTGTTCCCATCTGCTGCTGCTCTGGGAATACCACTGCTGAGCAAACACTAGATTTCCAGGCTCTGTCCACAGTGAAGGAAGCACAGTTGAGTTCATTAGTACTTTCCGGATGAGAGCATTAAAATATTATAGCCACATGTGGCTGTTTACAGTGATATCAATGAAAATAAAATAATATTATAAATTCACTTCCTCAGACACATTTTAAGAGTTTATTAGCTCTATGTAAGTAATAGCTACCATACTAGACAGTGTAGACATAGAATATTACCATCATTAATGAGAACTCTAGGAGACAGTGTTGCTTTAGACTCTACCAGCAGTCTGGTCATAAGAAAAACATATATTAAATTCACTGCTCAGATGTACTGTATATAGTAAACATTATTGTATGTATTCCATATATACAGTCATAACATTTATGAGAATAAATAGTGGCATAACAAGTCAGCATTTTATGGGGCAGCATTAAATGATACAGCATCTTTGCCCATAAAAGTTTGAGAGTAGTTTAGCCCAATGTTAATATTAAATGCCCACTTTGTGACCAGATACTAGGCTAAATATTGGAGATAGCAGAGTAATTAATCGAATGCCTGCTTAGGGGTAGTTTAGATCTAGTAGGGGAAACAAAGAGGTAAACAAATATTACAGTGAGATAGTTATAATAATTGAAACGTGTTTACAGTATGTGATCAGTACAAAGGAAGGGTTAATAAGCCATCTCTACCTTGAGGGTGGATGTTGGTATTTCAAGTATGTGTGGGAAAGGGCAATATGGCAATGTAATTGGAGAAATGAAGACCTAGGATGGTTTACTCACAAGGATCAATTTAGCTCAGGCTACTGTAAAAAGGAATAAACAAGGTGCTTTCCAGGCTTAAGGAAAAGGGGTGAGCTGTACTGCAAGCACTGATGTTGTCAACCTGGAGGATGAGTTAGGTTGTCAGGATGAGAAATGTCAGCTGAGTTAATGTCATAGAATCACAGTGTTATAGAATCATAGAAATCATTGTATGAAGATTGAATTATGAATAATAAGTATGAAATGAATTGCAGATAATGGCATGCTAAGACAGGGAAGTGGGGAAGAAGTAATAAAGGGCAAAGTACAGCAGGAAAAAACAAACACTATTTGACCCAATGTTGAGTCCCATCTAGAGTAACATTTGTGCTTTTTGCCATAATTAAACCAGCAGAGTAACAAGCCCCAGAGTCGGGGTAGTTTTGTCAAACCCCGGCCTTCTAGGGACATTGGTGCCTTTAAAACACTTGTAGGGTAAATATAAACGGTACTTATTGTAGTGAAGAATTACCTAAGGAGCTTGTTAGAAGAGATTTTCTGAGCAAGTCCCCACTCCACTCGAGTATGTTTGGGACGAGGCCAATAATTTGCATTTTTAATAACCATCCCAAGCATTTCTTATGAAAGTGGCCCCACTGACCACAGTTGGAGAAATACTAGTTTATTAGAACAATGAAATGGGAAAGAAAGAAGTCAGGACATACGAAGACTTCCTGGTCACTTCCCTTTCAAAAGAAGAGAAGGAAAATGCAAAGTGAATATTAGTTTGGATTTCCAGAGAAATTTTCATCTAAAGCAAATGGTAAATGGGTTCCAGACATTGGCTATTACATGTGGGAATGAGCTGACCCCATTAAGAATAGTAAGAGAGAAATAATTGCTTGCACTTTAAGATTTATTTAATTTGCAACATAGGTTTATTAACAATAATTTGTTTATTTCTATAAATTGGGGACAAGGCTAGGGTTTGTCTAGCCACAGCTCTGGGTGAAATTCTAAGCAGACACTTAGTGAATATCAGGTCTTTGTTGTAGCCAGCATGCTGCCTCTCCATTAGTTCTCGAAGATCCTTTTTAAGTTCCTCTCAGGAATGTTTTTCACTCGAGATAAAGGGGAAGCTAAATATCCTCCTAGGTCACCATTATTGATCTGCCCTAAACTTTCTTTCTTGCCAAAATGAAGGGCTCTGCATCAAGGGATCTTCATGGAAGAAAAGCTCCTCTCAGCAAGCAGGGCACAAGATGGCTGATGTGGCTGATGTTCTCTATCCTTGGAGATAAAAGAGAGCAGAAACGGTAACTGGGCTTCTTGGAATAGAAGAGAGACAAAGTCTAGGAGAATGTGGTAAGGTGTTTTGAATCTTTGGGGCTTCCTTATGTTTGATCTGGGCATTCTTTAAAACTCTAATTTAGTGATAAAGTCCTTAAATGGGTAGTGTTTGGTCCTTATTGGATGGATGGCATAGGCAAGGGGGGCCTGGGGAAAGGGAAGTCTTGGAGAGAGCTCTAAAAGGAAATCCATAAAAGAGGGAGGAGAACAACGTCCCTCCCAGAAGCCTGCTGGAAAGGAAAGCTGATAGAAGGTGCCTAGAGATAAGGTATTGAGTCAGAAAAGGTTAAACAGAAGAATGCCTTTTGTAAATGCTGAAAATCTCATGGCGGCTCATCGTTAATGCCCTGATATAGAGTTTCATCTTCTTCATTTGCCTGGGACCAATATGTCTGAGCTGTCTCCTCCAGGACAGGAAAGTAACTGTCTAGTGATTCTGGGGACCCGAAAACATTGCTACCAAGTGGGCCTGCTAACTACCACTGAGCTGGCTAGGTAAAAAACTTTCTGGGTGATGGTAGCCTTGAGGTTTGGCTACGGTCACCCTCCCGTGACCCAGCATAGGATTGGCTGGAGGCTGAGGTAGATGGATAGACTGGGGAAATTCAGGGCTGATGAGGAGGAAGCACAATGGATGAAGGGTGGAGGGGGAAGAGGTGACCAGGAAGTGGGAAGAGTCCAGCTTGGGATACCTTTCTCAATAGATCACCTTTGAGCCACTTCTTTCTCCAGCCTGTAGTGTTGCAAATAAGCCATCTGACTCATGATGTGAAAACCTGCATCCTTCACCTGCATGATCAACAGCAATAACAGAGGCCACTGGCCCACAGGATCACTGCTGAAGCAGTTTATCTTCTCTGAGTTTTTAGTTTGAGGAAACTGTAACTATAGAACACAGCAAAAAGTCTTAAGAAGGGCTATTTATATCCCCATGGAAACACTCTCATAATCTAAAACAGTGGTTTTCAAAGCCTGTTTCCTGGACCGGCAGTATTAGCATCACCTGGGAAACTGTTAGAATTGCAAATTCTCAGGCCCCACCCCTGACCTACTGCATCAGACTGTCTGGATCTTAGCTGAGCGCATTAGCCATCTGAAGAAAACATTTTCTCAAAAGTTCTGTGATCCTTATGCCCCTTAGCTCTAACTAGGTTACTGTTTTGGAATTTTTAGGAATTTTAGGAAAATGTTTTGAGTATGCCTCCCGCCTCTCACTTGGAGCACACAAAAGAATACCTAGTGAAGGAAAAAACTCAATACTTCTATCTCTTCGCCCATGGCATGAGCTCTGATTAATATATATGTTTCTTTTCTTTTCTTTTCTTTTCTTTTTTGAGATGGAGTCTTGCTCTGTTGCCCAGGCTGGAGTGCAGTGGTGCTATCTTGGCTCACTGCAACCTTCGCCTCCCGAGTTCAAGCAATTCTGCTCAGCCTCCTGAGTAGCTGAGATTACAGGCATATGCCACCACACCTGGCTAATTTATGTCATTTTTTAGTAGAGATGGGGTTTGACCATGTCGGCCAGGCTGGTCCTCAAACTCCTGACCTCGTGATCTGCCCACCTTGCCCTCCCAAAGTGCTGGGATTACAGGTGGGAGCCACCGCGCCCAGCCCCTAATTTTTTTTTTATTAGCATGGAAAATACATAGCAAAATTTAAAGCTGCAGGTGCCATGTTAAGACCAGGGTCTTGCAAAATGTGTATCCTTACAAGATGTGCAGGTATCTTTGTAAAATTCATGGAAAGAGAAAGAGAAAACAAGGCGCACAGGCACAGGCTCCAGAGAGGCGGCGACCCCTGCTGCTCAGCCTTGTGCTTTCCCAGGTGCTTCCATTACTCACCATTAATGATGGTGGTTCTTACAGTGGCTGTCCTGGCAGGCCTGCCTCTGACTTCCTGGTGCACCATCATCTGCTGCTGCCTTCAGCAGCTGCCATATTTTATTCCTCCCCCTCCATTTCTTACTTGAGTTGAATTCAGGTGAGGTTGCTAGATTTACCAAATAAAAATACCGGAAGCCCAGTTAAATTTGAATTTCAGATAAACATTGAGGAATTTTTATAGCATAAGTATGTTCCATGCAATACTAGGACATAGTTATACTAAAAATAATTTGTTATTTATCGGAAATTCAAATGTAAGTAGGTGTTTTGTGTTTTATCTGGTAAGCTTATTTAAGGAAAAGGAATTACTATTTCCAGTTGCCTGACTCAGGAGGGGCATTTTCTTTTAGAAAGGAACACATTTTGCCGTATAAATAAGGACAGGCTTATCTGCATACACCTGTGCTATCTATTAAGCTAGTCACTAGCCACCTATCGAGGACCTAAAATGGGACTAGTCTGAATTGTGTAAATACTGAGTTTTGAAGAATTTGTGTGAAAGAGACTATAAGATGTTTCAATGTTTTTTAACAAATAGGTTATATGCTGAAATGATTTTGGAGGTACTGGGTTAAAAAGTATTATCAACTCTCTTTTCCGGCTGGAACCAGGGAGGGTGTCGAAGAGAAGAAGAAGGTTCCTGCTATGCCAGAATCCCTTAAGAAAAAGTGAAGGAATTTCGCAGAGCTGATGATCAAGCACCTGAGAAATAAGTTTGCCCAAAAGATGCTTCAAAAGGCAAGGAGGAAGCTTATCTATGAAAAAGCAAAGCACTATCACAAGGAATATAGGCAGATGTACAGAACTGAAATTCGAATGGCGAGGATGGCAAGAAAAGCTGGCAACTTCTGTGTACCTGCAGAACCCAAATTGGCATTTGTCATCAGGATCAGAGGTTATCAACTGGCTGAGCCCAAAGGTCTGAAAGGTGTTGCAACTTCTTTGCCTTCGTCAAATCTTCAATAGAAACTTTGTGAAGCTCAGCAGGGAATCAATAACATGCTGAGGTTTGTAGAACCATATATTGCATGGGCATACCCAAATCAGAAGCCAGTAAATAAACTAATCTACAAATGTGGCTATAGCAAAATCAATAAGAAGCGACTTGCTCCGACAGATAATACTTTGATTGCTCTATCTCTTGGTTAATATGGCATCATCTACATAGAGGATCTGATTCATGAATCACTGTTGGAAAAAATAACTTCCTGTGGACCTTCAAATTATCCTCTCAACAAGTTGGAATGAAGAAAAAGACCAACAATTTTGTAGAAGGTGGAGTTGCTGACAACAGGGAAGACCAGATCAATAGACTTATTAGAAGAATAAACGTGCCTACTACGATTATTTTTTCTAATCTGGCCCATTAATAAACAGTACCTGCTCTCAAATTGAAAAAAACACAAAACCAAAAAGTATTATTAAGATTAATGTAGTCTGTTTCTTTTTCCTCTTTGACTGTGGCTACTAGGAAATTTAAGATGGCATAGGTAGCTTGCATTCACAGTCCACATTCCATGGCCACTGGACAGTGCTGGCCTGGAGCCGGAGCCAAGTCAGGGAGACATAATGACCATCAGGCCAGGAGCAAAGTGCCAACCTTTCCAGAAAGTGTGAGATTCTCCTCATTGTAAGCTTGTGGCTTAAATGGCTGGGGGTGTACAGATTCCTTGAATGTAGTTTTTATTCACATTGTTTTCATTTTCTGTCCTGACAAAAAGTTGGTGATGTTTGAATGATTATAGAACAAATGGGGTTGTGGTTTATGTTTCCTATTACGCATATTTGGCAGTTGAATTATGACATTAGATTGGGACATGGTGAGAGGGGGCAGGATACAGGGTAGGAGGAGGGGAACAAGTTACAAAAGGCCCTAGTTCCAGGAAGCTGGGCTGAGTTGTTCTGTTTAACTTCGTCTTCCTTTTATTCCTATGGTTTTATGATTGCAAATAGGCAGTGGCAGGGCAGCTCTGACTATATTTGCTAGAAGCAGATGTCCACATTAGTTTAGGTGTTTAGGGATTGAAAATCATAGAGGGTGGCACTAGGAAATATAGAAAATGCCAATGAAAATTTTTGTCAGGCAAATTAAATCTTTGCAAGTCCCCTGACTTCTGAAAACTATTTACAGAACTGGATTCTGAAAGTGGGACATCTTTTTATAACATAAAATATCTGGGGATTTCAAGGTTTAGATCTGGGACTTTTAAGTCCTGGGTTTGATCTGCCAACCCCTCTCTCTTCCCTCCCTCCATTACTTAACCTTTCCCCCCTGAAGTTCCTGGAAAGCAAAGAAACTTTCATGAAAGCAAAGGAAATAAAAATTTAAGACCTTTTAGAGGCCAAGAGCTTGGTCAATGGTAAAATAACCCGATCTTTACCAAGCTCCATTTAAAATGTTTATTTTAACCATGTCAAATTGAAGAATCGGTTCTCAGCTGTAGGATCCACCATCTGTTGATTTCCATTTTTTCTTCCTGATCTCACCACCCACTGCCTGGGATGCCACATTGCCCTTCACAGATGCTTTGCCACCTGATTCTAAGATGTGACATCCAAGATCTCAAGCCAGAAAAAGAGTTGCTGCCACATCTTGTATGAACTAGCAATCAAGTGGCTATTTCATCCAGCCCATTAACCCTCCACCCACCCCCTTGGTCTTTCACTTGGCATTACTTTCAGTATCTTGAGGATTATTGTAGCAACATGTAACACATGGCCTTTCAGTGAGAAGAGTGTTGATGGCATTGCCTGGCAGAAGGAAGTAGAGAGCAGAGGCTTAGGGGCTGTGTGCCAGATGGCATTTTGGGAGAAGGAGAACATCTCACTTCTTTGAAGCCTTGAGATTTCAGGTCCAAAGGAGACTGAGTGTGTAGGAGGAGTGGTAGCTACTGACCAGGAAGTTGTTGCTTGCTGCACTCCCCTCCTGATAGGGAATCCTGGATTGCCTGGAGAGGGGTCTGAGGCAATTGTATCTGGTTTGGGGTTCTACCAAGTGAAGCTGGAGATTTGTAAAAGTTTGTCATCCATTGATCGTTGGTTCTTGTACTATATCAGTGTGGAGATGGAGATGTAGTGCAATTTGCTAGATTTAGGTGCCAAAACAAAAAAATCAGAAGTCTCAGGCTCATCTCAACAGATTATGATGCTAAGTGTCAAGTATTAGACTACGACTTCATTCTCCTTATTTACTGCCTAATTATAGTCATGTTATGCACCATTGTGTTTGTTCTATTTTGAGATTCAGCTATAAGGCAGTGCAGTTCATCAGAGCAAATCAAAGCAGGTAAGAGGAAGGACAGGGTTTGGGTGTAGCCTAGTGTGTCTGATGGTGGTGAGGGATAGTCAGCAAGACAGAAAAGCAACAGGACCCAAGGGCACTGCAATCTCTCATCCTGGTTGAGGCATGAGATGGTAGAATGCCCCAACAGGTACAGCAATGATGGGAAATACAGGCAGATAGTTTCAGCGAGGGCTGGAATGATCTAAAGACTTGTTCACTCACATATCTTGTTGGACCTTAGTTGGGGCTGTTGGCCTGAATACCTACATAGAACAGCCTCAGGTGTTCAGCTTTTCCATGTGGCAGCTTGGACTTCCTCATAGCATGGTGGCTGGGATCCAAGAGCGAGGATCCCAGGAGAAGGAGGTAGAAGCTGCACGTCCTTTTCAGACCTAGCCTCAGAAGTCACACAGCATTACTTTTGTCATAGCCTGTTGGTGTAGAAGTCCTGAGCCGCTGGCCTGAATTAAATGGGGGGAAATATTCAATGAGAAAAACATTAAAGAAATTGGGGTCATATGTTAAAACACAATCTGTCTTATGACCACAATTGTTTACTTTCCTCCCACATGCAAAGTATATTCACTTCCCCAAAGACTCTAGAAAAATCTTATTCCATTATTAAATGAGGCTTAGACTCAAGGTCCACATGCAATTGAGGCTCCTGCAGCGTGGTTCCTCAAGTCTGTCTTCTTGAGTACCATCCTTCTCAGTCTGAAAACCTGTAAATTAAAGAGACTGATGATCTGTCCTACGGTGGTGGAACAGGAATAGGATAACTGCAGTAGATACTCCCATTCAGAAAGCCAGAAAATAGGAGGCACACAGCAGCCACTGGTTCACAGCAATTCTGAAATCCCCAAGGCACATGTGGCTAATTCCTTTATTAGGGCTTAGTTTGCTATTATACTTACTATCTGAGAATGATCTCCCATGGCTCTAGTCTCTGCCCTGTAGGCTCTGAGTTACTCTTCCTTGTCCTTGAGAAATGGACTCAGATAATTCTAGGAGATTTGAGAAGAGAGGAAGCTAGTACCTGGCTCACTTGTTCATAGGGAGCAGAGCTCTGGACTTTGGGTTTGGTTCTGGAGCAGGGATCTGGCAGTCCCTGGGCATAGAGACTGGTGATAATGAAACATATGGACCTGGTTCCTCTAGTGGGGAGTAGACAGACATTAATGTCTCAGGCCCCTTACACAAAATGAGGGACTGGCTTAGGTATTCTTTAGCTCAGGTAGGGTAGAGGACCCAGATAAATAAGGGAGTTTCCCTGTAAGGAAAAGATTAAAGCTATTTCAGTCCATGGGAGCTTGGTCAAATTGACAAAAGATAGGCATAGTTTTTTTTTTTTCTCAAGCCAAATTCACTTCCTAGAAGTAAATCAGGGCCCTTTGAGAGCTGAATTGCTTTCAGCAACATTAATATAATACATTAACTTGCTGTTCCTAGGTGATATAATCAAGGAGTTTTAAATTGAGGTAGTTTTCCTTCAGAGCTGCTAGAATATTTTAATTATTTCCTTATGGTATGTATTTCACTTACTTCCAAATGGGATTGAGACAGTATACATCTAAAAAGATTATCAAAACAAAAATAAAGGCCAGGCGCGGTGGTTCAAGCCTGTAATCCCAGCACTTTGGGAGGCCGAGGCGGGCGGATCACGAGGTCAGGAGATCCAGACCCTCCTGGCTAACACGGTGAAACCCCGTCTCTACTAAAAATACAAAAAACTAGCCGGGCGTGGTGGCGGGCGCCTGTAGTCCCAGCTACTCGGAGGCTGAGGCGGGAGAATGGCGGGAACCCGGGAGGTGGAGCTTGCAGTGAGCTAAGAAGCGGCCACTGCACTCCAGCCTGGGCCACACAGCGAGACTCCGTCTCAAAACAAACAAACAAACAAAAAAACAAAAATAAAGGACCAAAAACTATATAAATAAGTGTGCTAAGACTTAGAATTAATTTAGTAACAATGATTGAATATTAAATGTGCTCTAAGCTTCATTCCAGAACATACTTTCATACAGCTGTGTCTATGTTTGGTATGTCTTTGAACATGCATAAGAGTCTAAGTATTTGCTTCTGGAAATACTTACTTCCAACTTCTTTAAAGGTAAAGCAACTCATTTATTTAGAATGGAATGTTTGAAGTTGGAGGAGTCTTGAGAGATCATCAACTCCATCTTCTTCTCTCTGCAGCTGAAGGCTGGAGGATCCAGCGAGATTCAAGGGCTTGCCCAAAGGTCAGAATGATTGATCAGAGTTGACGTTGACTTCATAGCCCAATGTTCTTTCCTGTATACCATAAGGAGCAATTTTTTTTTTTTTTTTTTTTAAGGTGGAGTTTCACTCTTGTTGCCCAGGCTGGAGTGCAATGGTGCAATCTCGGCTCACTGCAACCTCCGCCTCCCGGGTTCAAGCAATTCTCTTGCCTTAGCCTCCCAAGTAGCTGGGACTACAGGCATGCGCCATCACGCCCAGCTAATTTTGTATTTTTACTAGAGTTTGGGTTTCTCCATGTTGGCCAGGCTGGTCTTGAACTCCCGACCTCAGGTGATCCACCCACTTCGGCCTCCCAAAGTGCTGGTATTACAGATGTGAGCCACCGCGCCCAGCCCATAAAGGAGCAATTCTTAGAGCTGACGTTTTCAGAGTCACTGCTAATTAATAACTTAATGAGAAAGGAAAAAAACTATATATTTGTAATAAAAAATTATGATTTGATACACACAGATCTGATTTTAGATATGAAGTGGCTCTAAACACACATGAACCAGCAGGCTCATGGCTGGACAGTGGTGAATACAGGGGGACAGAAAGAGTAGAATGGAGACAGGGTTAAGGGTGAAATTGTGAGGAGAGACCCCTGAGGGAGGCCAGAAGTTGTCCTCCTGGTCCCTGCACACAGTGAGGCTCCAGAGAAGGTGAGAAGTCAAGTCTGGATGCCACTACTCTCCTCTTCAGCCATTTAATGAAGTGAAAGCCATTACAAGTAAGATTTGGTCAAATCAAAGAATTTCAGTCTTGTATGTTATTTTTTGACTTACTTCCAAGGAATTATAATTCAATCAGAGAAGAAGAACCATATAAGTGATATAAAAGATTTATTATAGGGATGAGATCTGACACAATTGTGGGAACTTGGTGAGAGTATAGGTAAGTCTGTTGCTCCTGTGTCTAGTGCTGGGCTTGAAGTCAGCAAGGCCAGAAGTCTGGAAAGGAAGATCAATATGAAATGGGGGAGAGAAAGGATGAATTGGAACCCACATCAGTCTCTCAATGCTTCCAAACCTCCAACTCCAATAATGTTGGGATTTGCGGAATGGTTGGCTCATTTCACCCTAAAGCTGCTCACAAACTTGGCCCAGGATTCGGAGAAGCTAAAGAGGAGATCTAGTAGGAAGTGGAGGAACTATGGGCCTGCAGCTGCCCTGATGGACAAAGTGAGCCACAAGATCAGTGACTATGGGCAGACTGCAACAGCACCTGCTTCTACACCTCCATCTCATTGTAAACATGCTGCGCCTCACTTCCACTTTCACATCTGCACATTTTCTTGTGGGCAACTCTGATAGACAATCATGCAGAGAAGGGAATTCTGGGAGATGTATTTCCAGCTTAGCTAAGTTGATTTCATACAAGCCACTACATCCATGAATTTAATTATTCTCCTTATTCTCCAAATAATCTTTTTTTTTTTTTTTTTTTTTTTTTTTGAGACGGAGTCTCGCTCTGTCGCCCAGGCTGGAGTGCAGTGGCGGGATCTCAGCTCACTGCAAGCTCCGCCTCCCGGGTTTACGCCATTCTCCTGCCTCAGCCACCCGAGTAGCTGGGACTACAGGCGCCCGCCACCTCGCCCGGCTAGTTTTTTGTATTTTTAGTAGAGACGGGGTTTCACCGTGTTAGCCAGGATGGTCTGGATCTCCTGACCTCATGATCCGCCCACCTCGACCTCCCAAAGTGCTGGGATTACAGGCTTGAGCCACCGCGCCCGGCCCAAATAATCTTATATTCAGTGCACTAGCCAAAGGGTTGGTAAGCTTGCTTTTTTTTTTTTTTTTTTTAATTCTTAGGAAAGTTTAGAGAGGGAGAGTATATCAGAAAAAAAAAGACATTTCATTAAACAAATTAGCAGAAGCGTTCATGGAGGGACACACTGATCTCACTGATATGGTGGTCACACAGTAACTTTTAAGGAACAAACCTTTCTCATAAAACAAGGCACATCTCTACCTGAAATTGTAACCACTGGACTAGAACAAAGTAATCTGAGCAGCTTGAATGAACCTTGTAAAGGGTGTTTGTTTCATTTAGAAAATAACTTGAACCCTGGGAAAATCTGGATCAACTTGAGAGAGAGAAAGAAGAAGGGGAAGAGAGAAGAGAGAGAGAATTAGTTTGAGAGTGAATTTTAGAGTAAAACATAACACATTTTATGACCTCCAGGCTATAATAGAGCAGACAGTCTCCCCTGAAGGCTTTTGAGAGGTAAACTGCAAAGCATTGACTAAATATATCATTTGGCCAATTTTTCTATGACAATTTAGTTTGGTGCCCTTTGACTGGGACATTCTTTTTTTTTTTTCCTTAAAAAAAAATAAAATAAAACTAACATGTACCTCTCACCTGGCTGAAGGCGTAACAAAAACTTGAAAGACTTCCCTAGACCACAGTGCCAACGGAGTGGGAAATCTGGGCACAAGGCCTAAATCCAGATGCTACTTCTCCAAGACCAGAAAATAGACTAATATTATTAGCTGCATTTTGTTTTGGTGTTAAGTGAATAATGAAAAGGGCTAAAGGACACCATGACTATCAGGAAAATAAAGAATGCCACGTGGTGGGATGCCCTGTTGCGGGCAGAGAGAGGCGTTTGAGTTTGCGATTGAGTTGAAGGAAGAGTTTGTCTTGGTCTATGGATCAGGCACCATCTGTTCAGTAAGTTAGAGGTTGCAGAGTAGCTTATCCTCAAGTGAGATAACATGTGCCTGTGCTTGCTATTTCCACAATAGGCATGCAGTTACTTTCTTGAGATGGTTTACTTCATTACACAAATTCTTTCTAATATTAGACCATAGTTTTTTTTTTAATGTGGTAAAACATTATATAGCATTAAATTTACTGTATTAGGCATTGTAAGTGTATAGTTCAATAGCATTAAGTACATTCACATCATTGTGCAACACAGTTCTAGAAGCTTTTATCTTGCAAAACTGAAACTATACCAACTAAACACTAATTTTTGCCTCCCAACCACCTAGCCCTTTGGCAACCACATTTCTACTTTCTGTTTCTATGGTTTTTACTGCTTAAGATACTTCATATGGTTAGACTCCTACAATATTTATCCTTCTGCAACTGGCTTATTTCACTTGGCATAACTCGAGGTTCATCCATGATGAGGCATGGGACAGAATTTCCTTATTTTTAAGGGCTGAGTAATATTCCACATTTTCTTTATTCATTAATCTGTTGATGAACATTTGGGTGACTTTCACCTCTTGGCTCTGTGAATAATGCTGCAATGAACATAGATCTGCAACTGTCTTTTGAGATCCTGCTTTGAATTCTTTTGGATAATACCTAGAAGTAGAATTGTTGGATCATATGGTAATGTTATTTCTAAGTTTTTAAGAAACCTCCATGTTATCTTCTGTAATAATTACACATTCTCACCAACAGTACACAAGAGTTTCAATTTCTCCACATCCTCAACAACCCTTGTTATTTTGTTCTTTTGATAGTGGTTATCATAACAGGTGTGAGGCAATGTCTCATTGTTTTGATTTGCATTTACTTATAATTAGGGATGTTGAGCATCTTTTCATAGGACATAGGCATTTATAAGAACAAATATTTTGTGCAAACTAATATGGGGAAAAATTAAGATAGTAAAGTTGAGGGTGAATCTTGTGGCCGTGGTAAGAACATGTTTTCTTTTTAATGTAGGATTGTATTTGAAACCTCTCACACAGTTTAATCATTTTGTTCTGCCATTATTTGGCCATCCTTGTACTTTCTGACTTGGTCCTCCATAAGAAAGTAGCATTTGAATTTGTGAGCCATTAATTGTCAGGATTGGAAAAAATTTAGTAGATCTTCTAATTGCAACATCTGCATTTTACAGTTGAGTAAACTTTGGATTAAAAAGTGAAAAATATTCAATTGAGGAGCAATATCTTGATATAAGGGGAAAGCCCTTCTGATTACTGAAAATTTTATTTTTTTCCTGGCGTCATTGAGGTAAAATTGGCTAATAAAATTGTGTATATTTAAGATATACAATGTTATAATTTTATATACATATACATTGTGCAATGATTATTACAATCAAGTTAGTTAACACTTCCATTATCTTCCATAGTTACCATTTTAAAAAATTGTGAGAACCTTTAAGATTTACTTTCTAGGCAAATTTCAAGTATGTAATACAGCATTTATTATTACCTATAGACACAATGCTGTACATTAGATCCAAAGAACTTATGCTATAACAGAAAGTTTTTAACCATTTGACCAATATCACCCTATTTATCCCACCACTAAGCACCCAGCAACCACCATCCTACTCCACATCTATAAGTTCGACTGATTTTTAGATTCCTCACACAAGTGAGATCATACAGTATTTCACTTTCTCTGTCCAACTTTTTCACTTAGCATGATGCACTCAAGTTGCATCCATGTTATCACAAATGGCAAGATTTCCTTCTTTTTAATAGCTGAATAATATTCCATTGTGTTTATGTGTGTGTATATAAATATGTGTATATATAAGTATATACATATATGTATATATAAGTATATACATATATGTATATATAAGTATATGTGTGTATATATAAGTATATATGTATATGTATATATACATATGTATACATATATACATGTATATATACATATAAGTATATATGTATGTGTAACACACACATACTTTCTTTATCCATTCATCTGTTGCTGGACACTTAGGTTGTTTCCATATCTTTGCTATTGTGAATAATACTTCAGTAAACATGAGGGTGCAGATATCTCTTTGAGATACTGATTTCATTTCCTGTGGATATGAAACCTGAGGTTTTCTTCATGTCCTCGCTAACACTTGTTATTTCTTGTCTTTTTGCTAATAGTCACCTAACAGGTGTGAAGTGATATTTCATTTGATTTGCATTTCTATGATTATTGATGATGTTGAGAACTTTTTTTATGTAATTGATGACTGTTTGTATGCCGTCTTTGAGAAAATGTCTATGTCCTTTGCCCACTTTTTAATTGAACTATTTGTTTTTTTTTTCTATTGAATTGTAGGAGTTCTTACATATTTTGGATATTAACCCCTTGTCAGATACGTGGTTTGGAAATATTTTATCCCATTCTGTAAGTTGCCTTTTCATTTTTTAATTGTCTCTTTTGCTGTGCAGAAGCTTTGAAACACTTAAATTCTAGTTTCCATTATTAAATAGTTTTATGGAATCTAGAAATATTAGGAGGTTTCAGTTTCTAAAACTCTGTGGTTGAACATATTTTGAATAATTGCCACAATTTTTCTGAGATCTCTGCAAGATGTTTTGTTTTGTAATTCCCTCCTTTTTTGTGGCTCTGATGAAAATCTTTGAGTGCTAGGCTTTGGAATCAGACCAGATTGTTTGACTTATATACCTTATAATGAAAACTAACATTAACTTTTACTTTTGCTTATGTTTTGAGAGCACTGAGAGCAAATTCATATATGTGGCCTCACGATGGCAGAGGGTTAGGAATATAAGAGCAGATCAGTTCGGCTCCTGTCTTGTGGCAGGTGCTGTTTTGGGCCTCATGGGGTTTATACCATCTCAACAAATATGGACAGGATCCTCAAAACTAGTGAAGACCTGACTATTCTTCCCAAGTATTCTGTGTGTATTAGTCAGGGTTCTCTAGAGAAAAAGAACGAAATACGTACGTGTGTGCGCATACACACACACAAATATATATATACACACACATAAACACACATATATACACACATGTATATGTATATAGGTATATACTTGCACACACACATACACATGTATACATATAGAAAGACATTTATTACGAGGAATTAGCTCATATGATTATAGTGGCTGAGAAAGCCCAAGATCTCTAGTTTGCTAACCCTGGGTTTGCTGGAGACCCAGGGTTGCTGATGGTATAGTTTCAGGCTGAAAGTCAGCAGGTTGGAGACTCAAGAAGAGCTGATGTTTCATTTTGAGTCCAGTGGCTGGAAAAGACTGATGCCCCAGCTCAAAGCAGTCAGGCCAGAGGAGTCCCTTCTCACTCAGCATTTTTGCTGTATTTGGATCTCAACTTGATTGGAGGAAACCCACCTACATTAGGGAGGGCAATCTGCATTACTCAGTCTGCTCATTCAAATGTTAATCTCATCCAGAAACACCTTCACAGGCGCCCAGAATAACGTTTAACCAAATATCTGAACACCCTGTGGCCCAGTAAGGTTAAAATATTAAAAATTAATAAGTAACTATGGTTACCACTGAGGGTTTCCAGGATGACTTTGGGGACATATGGACAAGTTGGCTAGCTGTGTGACCTTGGGCAAGTTATTTAACTTCACTGTGCCTCAGTTTTCTCATTTGTAAGGTAAAGATGATAATATTTCCTCCCTCATTGGATTGTCTTGAGGATTAAATGAATTAGTATTAGTAAAGTGTTGAGAAGCATGCATGGCAAGTTGTAAATGGAACATGTTAAATATGATTTTAACGTACTTTAATAGTTTTATCTATTTATTTTGATGTACAGTAAAAAGAAATACAACAAGCATGATTTCAAGGATATTTTTGGTCAGGATGAGGCTAAGTAAAAAAGCAGTAAGTTGACTGCAAGACACATATTAAGTAAATACTACTATAGGAGGTATATGGAAATGATAGAAACTGTGACAATGGAAAAAGTAAGTGATAATGTTTAGAAAGTACCCAATTTTCTGAGGAATTTCCTGGAACTGAAAGCTTTCCTGGGATGTAGAACATTTAGTACTAAAACTGGGTAAGTCCCCAGTAAACGAGGATGGTTGGTCAACCTGTACACAACTACAGCCTGATATTTATCCCATAAGCATTTTTTGAACACTTGTATTGTTTCAGGCAGTGGGAGCTTCCAAAGGACCGCCACCTCTAATGGGCTCTAAGTAGTGTGGATGCCAGTCCATATCCTGCCACTGACATGCTTGTGATTTTAAGTAAGGCTCTTTGGCTTCTCTTAATCTGTGTTTCTTAGTGTACAAGAAGAAGTGGATGAAATAATGATCTCTAAAACCCTTCCAGCACTGGAGTTCTTTGATATGAAGCACACAGTACATCTGCTACTGTTAAAATCTCAACTCCCTGATGGCCAGCATGAGGAAAGAACAATGAGCAAAACATGCATTGTGATTATTTTCTTAGCATTCAGTTCCAGCCTAAGGCAGGGGAGCCTCTTCTATGCTCCCATCCAACCAAAACTCTGACACAAAATGATCATCCCAAATGTAGGATCCCTTGAAAATGCCTGAATAATGTAAGTGGCCTAGGAAATTGGCAGAAGAAAGACTCAAACATGTAAGATTTACATAAGAAGCACCTGCACAATTTATTAGGGTGAGAGGAGATATTTATGAGGTCAGGAAATACAGGTTGCTGTAATTGTGGTTGTGTTTACAAGTTGAAAATGAATCTTTGGTGGTAGGACCAGGATAAATTATTTACTTGATTGATTAAGAGACTCTCATCTAGAGTCTTGTTTCTCTTCATCAAATAACCTTTCAAAGTTGACAATGTTCCACATTTCAGGCAAGTTATGTTACACAAGAGTGTAACTCACTGACCATCTGTTTTTGTGTGACTAAAATCATCTTACAGTTGTGGCTTGGAAAAGCTATCTCACACAAATTGTTATTTATACATATTTTTTTCCAGAGTCAGTTTAATGCAACAAATATCTGGAGTGCCAGTTATGAGCTCAATTCTGTGAAGTCATGAAGAGCAATAAGAATCTCAGTTGCTAGGAGCCTTGGCTAAGAGAAACTCGACAGGAATCCAGTCATCCACATTATAGTGCTGTTGCCATTTGTGGAGAATCTGATGATTTTTACTTGGAACTGAGGTTTGCCTTCTGTGAGATATGGTGGATAGGAATAAGGCTCTGGGTTCTGGCCAGTCTAAGAAGAGTTTCTTGGCTCCTGAGAACTTAGTTCTCAGGAGTCCTGTCTTTTTTCATAATAAACCTCTTCTAAAGCTTGTAATGCCCAGACTTCCTTCAGACAACATTCTAATTATAGCTCCCCTGAGTCACTGGAGGTTTTTAGAATCAGAATGTTGAGAGACAGAGAGAGAGAGATAGACTATAAAAGCAAGCTTACCAGTGTGGGGGTATAGCTCAGGGGTAGAGCATTTGACTGCAGATCAAGAGGTCCCTGGTTCAAATCCAGGTGCCCCCTGTGCATTTGTGTTTTTGTTTCAGAAGAACATGGATTGACTTTGACTTCTTATCTTCTATGGCTCATGGCTGATTGAATAATAACTAATGTCCCTTGCTTGCATTCTTAGTACATGCCAGTCTAGGCCCTTTACACTGGTTCTCCTCTATTTCTGACCACAGTTTTACAAGATAGATGCTTGTTTGTATTTCCATTTTACATGAGGAGGCTGAGAGTTGGAGATACTTAGTAATTCACTCAAGGTCAGAAAGCTATAAAGGGCAGATTCAGGATTTGAACCCAGAGCACACACTCTCCCTGACTTAAGTATACTACACATACTGCTCTCCTAATGTTAAAATCTTTGTGACAAAATCCTACTAGGCAATGTTCCCACAGTCCTGTAATTACCCATAGAGTTTCAGAATCTGCTGGCTACAAGGAAAATCAAGGACTTAGTGACTGTGCCCACACTTTGCATTGCCCTGGGGAAAGCGAAGGAATAGAGTTTTATCCACAGAACATTTTAGGGGAGGTGAACAAGAACTGGTCTGAAGTTTAAGGAACTGCACTTTTTCCTCTTTAAATCTTAAGGATTTCTATTACCTTCCATCCCCTGTTCATTTCCTACAGCCAAGTACCCCCACATTGGGTAACTTCACTCAGGACCCAGGCATGGAGCCAGAAGTCAGGTGTAACTCCCACCCACAATACAGGCAATGCTCTGTTTTTAGATCAGTCTGAACAACATACACTGGGCACCTACTGTGTACCAGAACCATGCAAAGTGTGAACCCAGAGGTGAATAAGACATTAGCCCCTCCCCTCATTCAGGATGTAGGCATATAGAATAAGAAAATAGAGTGCATGAGCTGTACCTCGCTGTGATAGGTGCAGTAACACAGAAGAGGCAGTGATTACATCTGTCCAGAGGAGGGGAGGTGAAAGTAAGCATCTGGAGGAGCTGACAGATGGAGGGTGGAATGGAGGTGGAGTTTTGGAGAAGGGTGGTTGCAATTCCAGGCAGAGGAAACAGCGCAGCAGAGCTGGAGCCAGGTAGATACAGATGGAGGCAGCTGGAGCACAAAATGTGACATGGGGAGTGTCAAAAGATAACACTGAAGCAGAGGAGACAGGTAAAAATCAGAAGAGAAGAACTGCATGCTGTGCTAAGAGACTTGAAGTTTATTGTGAAGGCGTTTAAAGGGCAGTGATCTAGATGGACTTACTTTTCCAACAGGCTGCTCTGGAAGCAGTACAGAGTGGATGTGGGGGTGGAGGCTGGGAGGATATTTAGGAGGTGGTGGCACTGACAGTGTAGGGGTGGAGATGGATTTGGGCAATGTCAAAGATAAAATCAATAGCACCCAGTGATTCACTGGAATTGGGGAGGAGAGGGTGGGAGGAGCCTAGAATTGCCTTAAGTGTTTTGGTTTAGATGACTGAGTACAGGGTGGTGGCATCTCCAACCAAGACAGGAAGGAGACTGCTCAGCTGGTTAAGCAGGTGGGCTCTTCACACAGTCTGAGCCTATGCTGGAATCCTGGCCCCACCACCCGCTAGCTGTGTGACCTAGGGCTAGATATTCCAATCAATCTGTGCCTCAGTTTCCATCCTGTATACTACTACTAATGCGGATTTTATAAGATTTTTGTAACAATTACATGGGAGGTTGTCGGTAGAACTTTTAGTACCATGCCTGGCATATTGAAAATGCCCAACATATGTGAGCTATTATTATTACAACAAAGCAAAATAGATGGAGAGGCAGGTTTGGACAAGAAGATGATAAGCTTAGGTTTGGGTATACTGGGTCTGAAATCTGAGGCTCCGGTTGGGCATCAGATTGGGCAGGTGCTGGGAGTGGGTGTCTGGGGCCCTCAGACAGCTTGTGAGCTGGAGCTCTGGCTGCTGTTTGTTCCCTGGCTCCATGGCAGCTGACAGACCTCATCAGGGAAAATTTGTTGCACTGACAAAAATTTCCTTGACCTTTTGCTCAATCTTGGAGATGCACGAGATTGAATTCTCAGATTGGAACTCAAAGGAATAGGTATCAGAGGTGTTCAAAATTGAATTTTGGGCTTTGGAACATCCAGGTACTTTGTTTTTCTCTTTGGTGGTTTTTGTTGTTGTTGTTTGTTTGTTTGTTTTTGTTTTTTGTTCTTTTTTTTTTTTTTTACTCTGGAGTGAGATAGTTGGTCCTGGATGACGTCTTTATTGAAAATTTGATGAAAATATGCACAATATACAATATGTGCAAATACATAATATTTGCCTATAATTTCAGAATTGAACATGAACATCTGAAGTCCATTTGTGGATACCCAGTTTAGATCCCTTCCATGTCCAATACTTGTTGGTAGCCCCTAATGCTCAAAACATTCATCGGTGTATCCAGAGACCTATGGGCAACTGGTGGTGTATTTTTTAAAGCTGGAATATTAGACTGAGAATACAGCATTGAACTTCAGGTGCTGGGAAGATAATGAGTATACATGCTCTGGGAAAAACAAGAGATGGTACAGCTAGGAGGAAATTGGGGATGAGTTTAAATTCAAAAGGAATCTTAGACACCAGAAGTATTTATGAGGTGTTTTGCAGGTCATAAAAATGGAATGAATATTTATTTGAAGCCTATTGGTGTCAAGGGGGTGTAGCTCAGTGGCAGAGCATTTGACTGCAGATCAAGAGGTCCCTGGTTCAAATCCAGGTACCCCCTATGGCATACTTTTGCTCCTCTTGGCAGCTTCATTAAAAGTCCTGGACTAGGGTAAGGCAAGCAAGGTGTGTAAGGCTCAAAATTTAAGCAGATGCTTACTCTCACGTTCATGCAAGTGCCTTGGCTCATTAGTTCCCTTACAGCAGAGCTACCATCTCATATAAACTCACCCTGCCTCTAATACGCACACACAAACCCAGTCCTAAACCATGACACATACACACACGTGTGCTTTCTTACATGTGTTTTTATCTCTTTTTTCCTGTATATTTAATCTTATTAACCAGGTACTTTTTCTCTCCCTTTCTTCAAGTTTTTTATTTATTTTAGGTTTCATGGAAGAGTTTATAAATTCTGTAAATTTTAGATTTACAGAGGAATTGTTAAGATAGCAATAGAGAGGTTTTGTATACCCTTTACCTACCTTGCAACATGTTAACATGTTACATAATCAAGGTATATTTATCAAAACTATGAAATGAAATGTTTGAGGTGATGGATATGCTAATTGCCCCCAATATGATCATTATACACTGGATACATTTATCAAGATATCACACTGTATCACAATTATTGTATGTCCATTAAAGGTAATAATAAAATAAAAAAAGAACCTATGAAATAAATGCTGGTCCAACACTATTTTTTACTTTTTGTCAGTATAGACTAGATGTATATATTTATGGGTTACATGAGATATTTTGATACAGGAATGCAATGGTGCAACACTGTTAACCAAATGACAGACTATTCAGATTTCTCCAGTTTATTTTTTCTGCTACTTTCCTCCCCTCTGCTCCAGGATTCAATCCAGGATACCATGTTGCATTTAGTTGCTATCGTTGTAACGTCTCAGTCTTCTTTAGACTGTGACAGTTTCTCAGTCTTTTCTTGTTTTTGTCACTTTTCTTTTAACCTTGACATTTATGAAAAATCCTGGTTAAATATTTTGCAGAATGCCCTCACTTTGGATTTGTCATGATTAGACTGGGGTTGTGAATTTTTAGAAAACCTATCACAAGGATAATGTGCCATTTTTTTCATATCACATCAGGGGTAGAAGATAAGGCCGCAACGATTTAAGGTTCTGCTACACTGGTAAAACTTTTAGGGCCGGGTGTGGTGGCTCACGCCTGTAATCCCAGCACTCTGGGAGGCCTAGGTGGGCAGATCACCTGAGGTCAGGAGTTCGAGACCATCCTGGCCCACATGGTGAAACCCCACCTGTACTAAAAGTACAAAAATTAGCCGGGCATGGTGGCTGGCGCCTGTAATTACAGCTACTCAGGAGGCTGAGGCAAGAGAATTGCTTGAACCAGGGAGGCGGAGGTTGCAGTGAGCTGAGATCGTGCCACTGCATTCCAGCCTGGGAGACAAGAGCAAGACTCCGTCTCAAACAAAACAAAACAACAAAAAAACAAATAAAACTTTTAGGAGTCCAGCACCTAGGGCACATCAGCATTTGCCTTCTAAAATGAAAGATATAGCTATGCCTTACACTGCTCACCACACAGAACAAGGCCAATTGCTTGGTAGGCCACTTTGGATTTTGGTGGCAATGTATTTTGATGTGCTTCTCTGTTATATTTACCAGATAACAATAACCCATAAGACTGTCAGGTTCCAGTGGATCTTGGACCAAGAAAAGGGTCTGCAGTAAGAGTAGACTACAGTGAAATCTGGTCTTCTATTTGGGTGTTATGACTTAGTATTGAAAGTGTATGTGTTTACACATATGCTCATTATAGCATTATTCACAATAGCAAAGATATGGAATCAACCTAAATGCCCATCAGTGATAGACTGGATAAAGAAAATGTGGTACATATACACTGTGGAATACTATGCAGCCAGAAAAAGGAATGAGATCATGTCCTTTGCAGAGAATGGAGGGAGCTGGAAGCTGTTATCCTCTGTAAACTAACACAAGAACAGAAAACCAAGCACTACATGTTCTCATTTATAAGTGGGAGCTGAACAATGAGAACACATGGACGCAGGGAAGGGAACAACACACACTGGGGCCTGTCAGGGCAAGGGGGAGGAAGAGCATCAGGAAAAATAGCTAATGCATACAGGGCTTAATACCCAGGTGATGGGTTGATAGGTGCAGCAAACAACCATGGCACACATTTACCTATGTAACAAACCTGCATGTCCTGCACAGGTATCCCAGAACTTAAAATAAAGTAAAATTAAGGGCTGGGCACGGTGGCTTATGCCTGTAATCCCAGCACTTTGGGAGGCCAAGGCGGGCCAATCGCTTGAGCTCAGGAGTTTGAGACCAGCCTGGCCAACATGGCGAGGCAGAAGTTGCAGTGAGCTGAGATCACGCTACTACATTCCAGCCTGGGTGACAGAGTAAGATTCTGTCTCAAAATAAAAAACAAAACAACAACAACAAAAAATTAAGTTAAAAAATAAAAAAGAAAGTGTATGTGTCTAGAAGCTGAGAGTAGTTTGGTGGGGTAGGTTGTGGAGATGTTGATCAAAGCATACAAAATTTCACCTAGACTGGAGGAAAAATTCAAGAGGTCTATTGTACAACCTCGTGGTTATAGTTAATAAAAATGTATTTATACTTGAAAATTGCTGAGGATATGACTGAGGTGAGTCTCAATCAATTTAGAGGTTTATTTCGCCAAGGTTGAGGATGTGCCTGGGCAAAAGGAACACAAAATCACAGCGACATCTGTGATATGTGCTGTTTTCAAAGAGTAAAGGTTCAGGGACTTTAATATTTAAAGGGGAGAGAGCAGGCAGTAGGGGAAGGAGGACAGAAAAAGGGAAGGAGAGTTGATAAGAGGCAAGTGGTTGCACTCCTCTGAGGCTTTGAGCAGGGTTCACTGAATTCACATTTTATATGTGAAAAGAGGGGATAGAGAAATAGTCAACTATTCATTCATCGCTTGCTCCATGAATATGAATTTTTACGTAAGATGAAGTAAAGATAGAGTACAGGAAGCAGCCAAATATGCATTTGTCTCAGGTGAGCAGAGGGTGACTTCTAGTCCTATCTTTGTCCTGTACCTGTGAAAATACAGGACAACGTTGATTTACATTGTCAGGGTGAAATTCCCTAGAACTCTGTTTTAAGGTAAAGATCTTGGGACCCACAAGGAATTTCCTTCTGAGCAAATTGTAAGGGAGGCCTCCTAGGCTGATATGTGAACTTCTGTCTTTGGAGCTACCTATTGAGAAACAAAATGGGAGACAGTTTTGCATGACTCCGTTCCCAAGCTTAACTTTTCCCTTTGACATAGTGAATTTGGGTTCCTGAGATTTTATTTTTCTTTCACAAGATATACAGTCAGGCATCACTTAACAGCAAGGTTAGGTTCTAAGAAATGTGTCGTTAGGTGACTTTTTCATTGTGCAAACATCGTAGCAATGTACTCACACAAACCTACTACACACATAGGCTCTATGGGATAGCCTATTGCTCCTAGGTTACAAGCCTGTACAGTATGTTACTGTACTGAACACTGTAGGCAATTATAACACAATGGTAAGTATTCGTGTATCTAAGCATATCTAAAAGATAGGAAAGACAGAGTAAAAATGCCATATAAAAGATTAAAATGCAACTGTTGTATAGGCCACTTACCATGAATGGAGCTTGCAGGACTGAAAGTTGTTCTGGGTTAAGTCACTGAGTAAGTGGTAAGTGAATATGAAGGCCCACACCATTACTGTACATTACTGTAGACTTTATAAACACTATATACTTAGGCTACAGTAAACATTTGTTTGTTTATTTATTTATTTATTTATTTATTTTTGAGACAGAGTCTCGTTCTGTCGCCCAGGCTGGAGTGTAGTGGGGCAATCCCGGCTCACTGCAAGCTCCGCCTACCAGGTTCATGTCATTCTCCTGTCTCAGCCTCCCGAGTAGCTGGGACTACAGGCGCTCACCACCACGCCTGGCTAATTTTTTGTATTTTTAGTGGAGACAGGGTTTCATCTGTTAGCCAGGATGGTCTCGATCTCCTGACCTTGTGATCCACCCGCCTCAGCCTCCCAAAGTACTGGGATTACAGGCATAAGCCACCGTGTCCAGCCTGTAAACTTATTTTTAACAATTTTTTTCAATAATAAATTAACTTTAGCTACTGTAACTTTTTTACTTTGTAAACTTAAAAAAAATTTTAAAAAACTTTTTGGCTCTTTTGTAATAGTACTTAGCTTAAAACACAAATACATTGTACAGATATAGAAAAATATTTTCTGTCTTTATATCCTTATCCTATAAGCTTTTAAAAATTTTTACAATTTTACAATTTTTATTTTTTTATTTTAAATAAATAGAGACTGAGTCTCACTATGTTGCCCAGGCTGGTCTTGAACTGGGCTCAAGGGATCCTTCCGCCTTGGCCTTACGAAGCGCTGGGATTACAAGTGTTAGCCACCGCACAGAGACCATTTGTTTTTTTACATTTTAAACTTTTTTGTTACTAAGGTACAAATACACACATTAGCCTAGGCCTGCACAGGGTGAGGATTGTCAGTATCACTGTTTTCTACCTCTACATCTTGTCCCACTGGAAAGTCTTTAGGGGCAATAACATGCATGAGCTGTCATCTCCTGTGGCAACAATGCCTTCTTCTGGAATTCCTCCTGAAGGACCTGCCTAAGGCTGTTTTACAGTTAACTTTTTTTTTTTTTAAATAAGTAGGAGTATACTCTAAAGTAACAATAAAAAGCATAATATAGTTAATACATACACCAGTAACATAGTGCTTTGTCATTATCAAGTATTATGGACTGTACGTAATTGTATGTACTATACTTTTATATAACTGGCAGCAAAGTAGGTTTGTTTATCCCAGTGTCCCCACACACATATAAGTAATACATTGTTCTACAATGGTATGACAGCTATGACTTCACTAGGCAACAAGAATTTTTCATTCCATTATAATCGTATGGGACCCCTGACATACATGCAATCTGCTGTTGATGGAAACTTTGTTATGTGGCATGTGACTGTATAAACAAATATATTTCAAATTATTTAGAAACTATGGTAATTTATTATGAGACAAGAGTTAGGTTTCTCATATTTAAAAAGCAACTTATTTTTGTTTTTCTAAACAATTTTTTGAAAGATTCAACCTTGAATTGCAGAAGACCACCTTGTCTATGCCTGTGTTTATCAAGTAAAACACAGAATCATTTTTAAACCTTTTTTTTACTTTGAAAAACAGTGTTTACTGCTCTGTCTTCCTTTCTAAAACTGTCCATGTGAATTTGTGATCTTTTTCCACTATAAAATCAAAATACCTTTATTGTATAAAACTTTAAACATACATCAAAGGATATAAGTAGAAAGAAATACAATTTGGCTGGATCTTAATCACTGTTTTTATTTCAACTGTTGTCATTTTTATTTGTAATTGTGTTCAGGCACGTGAATGCGAGTGGGTTTTTTTGTGTGTAAATATTTAACAAAATTTGGAATACATATGCATCAGGCTTATCTTAAGCAGCGTGTCAAATCTTTTTGGCCTTGACTATTTCTAAGGCCTTTGGCCACCAATTCTTCCCTGGCTGCCAGTAGGTAACCAGATGTGTGGGCTCTACAAACTGCACACAGACAAAAATCCCTACTGTCCTTTACCTCTTGCCCACACTGGATGTCACTCACCTCCCGCTCTTGGCTTCCCTCTTGCATTTGAGGTGTGTGAAGCCATGAGACCCACTTGGTGTCCCACATGCAGAATCTGGAAAGATTGAGGAGTTAATGCACCATGAGGAAAACCTTTCACCAATGAGATACAAATATTGAGGGGTAAATTCTTCTCCTTGGGACAGACTGTCCCAGGATGCAGTACATCGTACACTCTCTTGAGAGAGAGCTTTATGAGATTAGGAAATCAGTTGCACTTGTTATCACGTAATGGGGCCAGCTTGGAAATACAACCTTGAGCTAACTTAACCCTGTTGTTCGGCTGCGCCTTCTTTCACCTAACTCCTGCTCCCAGGGATTTCACTCTCTGAAAAATATAGCACATAAGCTTCAGCTTCAAGCTCTAGATTCTGGGGTACTCAGGTGTAGCAGACACTGTGGATGCTCTGCCAATTTTCCCCTTAGCATTACCACAATAGTTCACGCTGGCGGGATTTCAACTGCCAGTTTCTGCATCTCCTTTCCCAAGGGTTTTTCTGGCAGCCAGAGCCTATTCTGCACCCATTCCTGGCAAGCTGAATGTGCCAGAGAATAAATGGCCTGTGGGAGCACACTTCCAACAATGACTGACAGAAATTGCTGTTTAAATACCCAGATTCCTTACACCCTTTGTGGGATAACTCTGAGCTGCAATACCTTCTAGATGGACCTGGAGTTCCTCAGTGGAATTAAGTCTGGTTTCCCACAGTATAATTTGCATAATAATGCAAGCTTGATGGGTTACTTTCCATTTTACTTTCTTTTTCTACCAGTATATTCTGGGGTCACCTCCCAAATAAAGTTGCACTTGAATTCTTGACTTGGGGTTTGGATCTATGGGAATCCAAACCAAGACACCAAGACATCAGCCTAAGATCTAAGATATAATTTTTCTTTTTCTCCTTCTTCTTTGTCGTCTTCTCCTTCTTTTTCTCCTTCTTCTTCGTCGTCTTCTCCTTCTTTTTCTCCTCCTCCTCCTCCTCCTCCTCCTCCTCTCCTCCTCCTCCTCCTCCTCCTCCTCCTCCTTCTTCTTCTTCTTCTTCTTCTTTCTTTTTTTTGAGACAGCATCTCACTTTGTCACCCAGGCTGGAGTGCAATGGCATGATCATGGCTTACTGCAGCCTTGACCTCCCCAGGCTCAGGTGATCCACTCATCTCAGCCTCTGAGTAGCTAGGACCACAGGTGTGTGCCACCATGCCCAGCTAATTTTTGTATGTTTTGTAGAGACAAGGTTTTGCCATGTTGCTTAGGCTGGTCTTGAGCTCCTGGGCTCAAGTGATCTTCCTGTCTTGGCCTCCCAAAGTGCTGAGATTACAAGTGTGAGTTACCATGCTGGGCCAAAAGACATAATTTTTAAAAGAATTATAAACTGACTTTTAACATTTAATAGTATATCCTATTCATGACATTAGATATTCTGAAAATTTTCTAAAATATGTGTTTTAAATGCTACATGATATTCATCATGAATTAACAAAATTTATGAAAATAACATATTGGGTATTTCCACTGTTTCCAACTTTTTTATCCAACTGTAGTTGAGCCAGCAATAAACAGAGCTAGTTGAGCTTTGTCCCATGGGTCAGAATTACAAATTAATGTGCCACAGATGGATCATTTGTACACATGATGGAAAAGAAATACTCCGTATGGAAATTTCCTTTGACTTCTATTTAATGTTTTTTGAAGGTTGTGGTGTAGAATGGGTCCTTAGAGAAAAATCAAAGGATTCTCGATTATATTCTACTTTAAAAGAAAATGAATTGCATCCAAGCTTTCATTAAACAAGTTACTATCTCTGTCTCATCTCTCTTTGAAAATAAATGACTACTAAAGCTCATTTTGTGGTACTTTGCTACCTTATGGATTGTTTTATTCTGGGGCAAATTGGACTTCTTGCTTACAAAGGACTGTACTTCTTTCATTGTAACACAATTAGGAAGTCTTTACAGTTTTATTCCAGCTCCCTGAAATGATCTGAGGTCAGCTAACCAACTTTACTGAGCTTTGCATTCTTCTTATTTGTACATTGGGGAGAATAATATTCCTTTTACTAAATAACATGTCAATAGAGTACATGGCACATAGTAATTGCCCTGTAAGTGGTAACAATTCTTATTTTACAGTGACTTCTTTTTCAATGGTGAAAGGAGTAGCAGAGAGTGGGGTCTAAGAAATATTAAGGGGGGTGTAGGGACAGGACATGCAGATGTCTAGTTAGATTCAGGGGACATGAATGGTTCTCTGCTCAGAGATACCTCCTTTACACATTCTTCCTATTGTGACAAACTTGGTCCCATACCCCTGAATGATCCCAGCCTTTCTACCCAAATCCTACTATAATCTAGCTCAGTACTTCTCAAAGTGGATCAGCAGAATCAGCATCACCTTGGAACTGGTTAGAAATACTAATGATCAGTTCCCGCTCAAGAGCTGCTGAATAGAAACTCCGGGCTTGCGCCCAGTAAGATGTGTTTTTAAAAGCCCTCCAGGTGATACTGGATGCACATTAAAGTTTGAGAAACACTGATCTATCTTGAACCTTTAACCAGACCTACCCAATCACTCCTCGCATAGCCAGCTCCTGGAGTCCTGCCTAATTCAGATTCCTCCTTCTTCTAGCTTTCCTTCTGAGCTCTTACTATTTGTTTTGTCTCATCTATGCATTGCTCTCCAGCTCTGATTTTGATAGCTCGTCTTTAGCCTCATTCTAAGATGTTGGTTCTGACATATAATGTGATTTCGACTTGCTCCTTGGTATCTGCATGCTTGCTTCAATTTATTTTGGTGCAGTTTATCTCCTGGGACTTCAATCTTTCTGAAGCTGGACCAGGAAGCCAATATTTCTACTAGGTTCCAACTCCTGCAGCAGGATTTGTCCATTACCAACCCAACTTCCAGGCTCAGTCCTGCCCCGGGCTCTGCAGCATGGGAAAAATAGAAGAACCTCTGCTTCTAGGACTCAGTCAAATGTGTAGTTCTTGCTTTGACTTTACCCCAATTTCTATCTGGAGTTCCTGCCTTTGTTCCTAGCTTAGTGCCCCATTTCTTCTGGAGCTGGAGTTCTGCCTGGCTCTTTCGTTACTCTTAGTAGCTGGAGTCTTGCTCTTTAGTCCGTGTATTAATGATGTATTTCTGCATTAAAATTACTCCCCAAACTTACTGGCTTAAAGCAACAATAAACACTTATTATCTCACAGTTTCAGAGGATCTGACATTCAGGAACAGCTTTGCTATGTGATTGTGGCTCAGGGTCTCTCATGAGGTTACAGTCAAGCTATTGAAAGGATGAAGATATGGCTGGGGATAAGTTAATGCTGGCTATTGGCAATAAGACCCAACTCTTTGCCATCTATATGTCCCCATAGGACTGCTTGAGTGCCCTCATGACATGGCATCTAGCTTTCCCTACAGTCAGTGATCGAAGAGAGAGTAAGACATACTTTTTAGGATGTAGTCCCTGAAATCATAAACCATGATTTCTGTCACAATTTATTTGTTAGAAGCAAGTCATTATAGGTAGTCTACACTCAAAGGGACAGAAATGAGTCCCCACCTTTTGAAGGGAGGAGTGTCAAATAATTTGCAGGCATATTTTCCAAACACCATCGTTAGACTTTGGAGAAAGCTTCCTACCAGTTATCACTCAGTTATTAAGATGCTGCACTTTGCTGGCCCATTTCTGGGAAATTCTAGAGGCTGGCCTTTGTCCTTTGCCAGGTATCCTGCACTCTACACCAGATGAATAGCCCTTTTTGTCTTTTCCAGTACTTAATCCAGGTTGAATTGATATTCAAAGGACCTTATCTTATACTAATTATAAAATTCAGCCATTTATTGAGTACTTACTGTAGGGATTGACAACTGGTGCATTTGACAACAGGTCATCCCCTTATTGCCTGTTTTTAACTTGGTGAATGTGACATGTCCTAACAACAAATGCCTTGCTCAATACGATAATACTTTGAGTTGGTAAGTTTGAGTTCTTTGTATGCTAACCAGGCTCTGGCTACCACAGAAATGTATCCAGTTAGAGCATTACACAAAGCTGCCCACCTGAGGGTCAGCAGTGGCTAAAATCCAGCTCCCGCTCGGTAAGCCACAGAACTCCCTGGTTAGGGTTGCATGTGCTTAGAGGAAAGGGAACCTTTGTCTAATGAGAACTGCGAAAATAAATACAAATCTAAACTGTCGGAATTTTCAATTATTTTGAGTCTCAGAGAAATGTGATTATGGGGCCTGAGTCACATGATGGGCAGCTGTAACCCAGGCAGTTTTAACCTTTGTTTCTCCGATTATAGATTAGCCTTCTTCCTTACCTATCTTGTTTTGTAAAATGTTGTAACTAGCTACAGGGCACCAGGGCAGACCCCTTCCCTCTTACTGTTGATCTTCATTACAGATTAGCTTTCCTCTTACCTCTCATACAAACACTTCATGGTTATCACATTGTCTAAGACAAAATGCTAAGTACACTTTTTTATTTTATTGAAAAGGAAATACAAACAAGCTGTATGGAAAAGAAAACAAACTGTCACTAATTCAATTGTTGCAACTCATAAACCAGCCTTGTATAAGAAATGTAATCTTGTTAAATGTCTTTGTTTTGTTCCTATGTAAGCAAAACCCTAACTTTTAACTTCAGAACACTGACCTCATTTCTCTGGAGTCTGTGTTTACCAGATGACCAGTACCAGCTTTTCACTTGGATAAACTCTTTAAAAATGGATTCTGATCCTTTTGATTGTTTCAGGTTGATAACACACATGCTCCATCAATTTGCTGAGCCTTAAATCCACAGGGCTGTACCCGAGTAGGACTTTTTTTTTCTTCTTCTAATTCTCTTATAGGTGTGAATAGGCTAACAGTGGCCTGGTTGTGTCTTTTTCCATTGCACATGAGAGAAACCCAACTCGAACTGGTTTTAGAAAAAAAGTACCTTAACTAACAAACCTAGGTTTTGTACTGGCTTTAAACATGGCTGAATCCATCTATCCAAGTCAAGTTATCAGGAATCTGTTTCTCTACTCTTGGATCTGTTTTCTCTATGTTAAGATTGTTTTCAGGAAGAGTCCCTACATGTGGTGGCAAGTTGGTCAAGTTTACTCACTGCCCTCTTGGGGAAAGAAAAGCAAGTTTTTCTTCTGGATAGTTCCAGCAAAAGTCCTGTGATTAAGTCTCACTGGCCTATTTCTGAACCAGTCATTGTAGCATTGACCATGGAATTCTCTATTCAGCTGGACCTTCAGTCTTTGCCTATTTCTGGACTAGGAGAGTTGGTCCCACCTCATTCAAACCACTAAGATTGGGAGTTGGTAGTTATCTAAGGAAAGGTTGGATTTTTTTTTTTTTTTTGAGACGGAGTCTTGCTCTGTCACCCGGGCTGGAGTGCAGTGGCCGGATCTCAGCTCACTGCAAGCTCCACCTCCCGGGTTTACGCCATTCTCCTGCCTCAGCCTTCCGAGTAGCTGGGACTACAGGTGCCCGCCACCTCGCCCAGCGAGTTTTTTATATTTTTTAGTAGAAACGGGGTTTCACCGTGTAAGCCAGGATGGTCTCGATCTCCTGACCTCGTGATCCGCCCGCCTTGGCCTCCCAAAGTGCTGGGATTACAGGCTTGAGCCACCGCGCCCGGCCTTTTTTTTTTTTTTTTTTTTAATCAGAAGAAGAGGGACATAGATCTTGGATGGATTTTAAAAAATGTATTTTCTATACAATCACTGGATTCACACGTTGGTGTAACTAGTCATTATAGAGCAGAATTGCAGAGAGGAAACTGAGTTCAGTCAGGGCTCCCAGAAGTACATTGCAGCCTGGGTTTGAAGAATGCTCATGGTATACTTTGGATATGTTATTTCTTGATATCACCGTCTTTCCTTTAGCCTTCTTATGCTGGCTCATTTCTGAATATTTTTCTGAGGACCGGGAGCTGATATCACAGGTACTGACTCTTCTGAAGGGAGTCCAAAGAGTTTTTTTTCCTCATATGTAGGAGGTAGGTTGACCTACCTGAGAAAAGGCTAGAAGGAAGCTTAGAACTCTGGTGCTCTAAGAAATTCCAGTTGGTTGTGCCACTTCTCAGAATCCAAAAGTTTGATTACAAAGCAACTGTACTAGAGGAGTTTGAGGAGTCACTTGAGTTTACCCTGTTTCAGGCCATATGCTTTGGGATGGTTCATACTTGGATCAGGGCCCTCAACCAATCAGACAACTGCATTTCTCTTTCTTCAGTAATTGATTAGGAAACAGAGTGACAACTCAAGCGCAGCCAATGCTTTTCAAAGAGACTTTATCTGATTTTTTTGGGAAAGGAATTTTTTCTTTTGTCTGTTTGCTTCCTGCAGGCCTTGAATTTGAAAGCATGCAAAGCTGGAGCTTTTGTAATCAACTGAAAACCATAAAGGGCAGTCTGTTCTGCAGATGGAGCTGCCAGTACAGAAGATGTTACAGACGAGAGACAGACAGAAACATTCCCAAGACCTGGTGACATGGTTTTAGCCACTAGAGCAAGTCACTCCCGGACTTTTCAATTGTGAGACCCAGTAAATTCCTTGTTTTTCATGTTTTCTGTGACTTGCAAACAAAAGATCCCCAGCTGATGCATCCTGACACCAAGCTGCTCCAGTAATTACCGAGGTCCAATAAGGCCCGAGTCCTATGCTTAGCACCAAAACCTAGTTTTCCTACACTCTAAACCTTAACATCAGAATTCCATTTAGTCCCTTCACCCTGCTGAGCATGTTCCTCTCTTTGTGAATCTCTGATAATAAGTTGTGCCATCCACTACCTACAGAGGTTGAGGACTAATTAAGAACACTTGTGAAATCTTCTGTTTTCATAAAATGTTAGCAAAAGGGCTCTGTACATTAATATCTCTTACTCTTGATTCTCCTGACTTCTTTTTAACGTCCCCTTTACAAAATAAAAATTTTTTTAAAAAAGGACTAATTATCTAGATTCACTTCTCAAGATGTAAACAGCTAAACTAAAAATATTTCTCTCTCTGACAAGAGGTGAGAAGATTTAGGTCTTCTCACCTGGACTGGGTCTGTCTTTTCTGTTCGTTTACTTTTCTTCCTCAATCTTTCTAAATTCTTGACTTTTGGGTTTCCGGAACTGGAAAGATACTCAGTTATTCAGAAAATGCCAACACCAGTGAGCTGTCAACTTTATTTATTTGTTTTGAATCTAGGTTTGTCAACAACTGGTATCATTTTAAGAAAATATTCCATTGATTTGTGTGAGTTAAGTAGATTTAGTATGGAGGAAATTAACAAGATACAGACACCAGAAAAGAAAAGGAAAGTGAAAATATATTGGGAATGAAGAGGAGAGATAGAGAGAAGACAGGAAGCAACATGAATTGAGTCAGAAAATATACTTGGATCAACCTGTGACCATGATGTCAAATTTTGGTTGGGTAATAGAATATAGGTAGGGGTGCCAGATTTAGCAAACAAAAATACAGAATACCCAATTAAATTTAAATTTTAGAAAAAGAATACTTTAAAAATATAAGTATATCCCATTTAAATATTACATGGCAATGCTAAAAGTGAGAATATGGGGATTTTTCTTTTCTGGGGACAATGGGTTATCTTATTAGCATCCTGGGACCTATAGGTGATACAAACTGCAGTTATTAATAATATGGTAAGACCACAGGATAGTTGCATTGTAAGTTCTTGGAACATAGAGCTTCTTCCTTGTTTCAACAAATGCCTTTAGCAGGATGAAGTATTCACATGTTCTTTCTTACCTCTCATTTAAGCACTATGACTACACTGCATATAGTTATTTTATATATGTATATATTTTATATATGTATATGTATTTTATATAAACATTTTATATATTGTAGAGAAAATGTATATATGTATTATATATAATTTATATAACATAATATTTATATAATATAGTACAGAAAATGTATATATAATATATGTTTTATATATACATTTATATTACATATATTATATTATATTACATATATTACATTATATCTATTACATTTATATAATATATTATATTACATTACATATATTATACTATATATGTATATTATATATACAATGTATATATAACACATGTGTTATATATACATTTTCTGTACAGTATATATTATATAAATATGCCTGAGGAGTTCGCTTTTCCTTCATGTTGTTTTGTTAGTGGCATACATGTTATATATAAAATAATTATAATTAGTTAAAATGTATATAAATATATGACATATTTTATATATTTTATGTATATATATTTTTATTATGGAAAAATAGTATTTCTTTTTTGAGACAGAGCCTCACTTTATTGCCCAGGCTGGAGTTCAGTGGTGTGATCTTGGCTCACTGCAGCCTCCACTTCCCAGGTGCATCTCTAGTGTAGAGTTTTGGGTCAACAAGAATAATGCTGAGCTTAAACGACTGGACGCAGACTCTTGAAGTCAGGGGATGATGAGAAGGTGACTATAATCTATTCATTCAACAACTACCTATTGAGTACCTGCTATGTGGCAGGTGCTGTTCTAGCCGCTAGAGATGGAGCAGGTAATAACATAGAGCCATTGTCCTTATGGAATTTGTATTTTAGTGGGGTGAATAAAAAGGGGCACTCTAGGTGGGGCCCAGAAATAGAAAAATAGAAAAAATACAGTGATGAGTCAAAATCAAATAATAACCTGTATTTTTCTCTCATAGTTCTGGAGGCCAAAAACCCCACGTCATTTCCATTAGGCTAAAGGCAAGGTGTTGGCAGGGACACCCTCCCTCTGGAGACTCTGGGGGAGAATTCTTTTTGTGTTTTCCAGCTTCTAGAGTTTAATTCCTTGGCTCGTGGCCCCTTCCTCCATCTTTGAAGCCAGCAGCATAGTATTTTCAAATCTCTCTTTCTGCTTTCATCACATTGTCTTCTCTTTCTCCTATTGTGCCAGTAAGTGAAGATCATTGGGGGCTGTGAAGACTGTAGACACAAGGTGGAAAATGATCCAGGAAGGAGGGTGGAAATACTATTGGAAAACAGTGATCATAATGTGCCACTGCTGTCACATGAAGTTGTGTGGTCATATAGCAAAAAGGGTAAACATTTATGAGAAGGTTTTCACTTGCCAGGAGTTTTACAGCTATTCCTTCTTTAAATTTCACAATAACCCTTTGAGGGACGTACTGTTTTACACATACAAAAACCTAAGGCTCAAAGTACAACTTGCCCCAAGTTGGATGGTTAATAAGTGGTAACATCAGGATTACAAGGCAAGCAGCTGGCCTCTACAGCAGAAACCTAAAGAAAGCTTTGCTAAATATGTTCTGTGGACTAGCAGTCCTGAGATCACCCAGGAACTTATTGAAAATGCAGAGTCTCAACCTCCACCATAGACTTGCCGAATCGGAATTTGTATTTTATCAAGAGCCCTATTGATCCAAATGCACCTTAAAGTTTGGGAAACATTGCTAACCAAGCACTACATTTGAAATGCAGTGAAACTACATTTTCAGCAGCTGTGAAGCTGACTGAAATATCTTCTTTTTTTGGTCTTTACTCCAACAATATTAGGGGGCCTAGTCTGATAAGTGATTTGGCTAAGCAAATGACAATTAAGAAAACAATGAACCTCCTTAATTTTATGTCTCTGGGTCTAAGGTCTAAACGACACCACAGTGTATTCTAAATAGCAGTTACTTGTCTGCTGAGAGCTAAAATACTTGCTGACTCAGTTATTTCTCATCTCTATGTGTGGCAAGATACAGTGTGATAAATTATGGAGGAGAGCGTTATTACAACACTCTCTGTTACATCAGATGATAGTGTTAGGTGTAATTTGGGCACTGCAATCATTGCACAGCACGTAGAGAATCTTTCATGATTATTGGGCTTTAAAAAGATGCTTATTGATAGAAACTTGTTTTTACCCCAGGTCCTTGTTAGGCTGTTACTCCATTGCTAAACCTCAGAGTGTGTAGTTTTGGCTGAATCAAGAAATAGAATAAAAGAATAGAAGATGGCTAGTAGACTAATGTTTATTATGGACCACTTCCATTAGAATTACCTGGTGCTGGTTAAAAATGTAGATCTTGTTCAGGCGTGGTGGCTCACACCTGTAATCCCAGCACTTCGGAGGCTGAGGTGGGTGGATCACGAGGTCAGGAGTTCAAGACCAGCCTGGCCAGAACTCATCTCTAATAAAAATACAAAAATTAGCCAAGCATGGTGATGCGTGCCTGTAATCCAAGCTACTCAGCAAGGCTAAGGCAGGAAAATCACTTGAACCTGGGAGACAGAGGTTGCAGTGAGCTGAGATCGTGCCACTGCACTCTAGCCTGGGGGACATAGCAAGACTGTTCCCCCCATCCCTGCGTAAAAAAATGTAGATCTCTGGGCCCCACCTGTAAAATTAGTTTCTAGGGGTAATACTTAGGAACTTTAACTTATAACATGCTTATCAGACAATTCTCCTATAAACTAATCTTTGAGAATTATCATTATATACCATGAGACCTAAACTTTGTTATTATATGGATTAGGAATCAGAAAAAGAGAGTAGTATAATGACTTTCAGTGCCTCACATAGAGTTACATTTCCCATTTTCTTTTATTATATACGTGGATATATATATATATCAGTCTGGTATAGATAGCTGGCTTTTTAGGAGAAACTTTTAGATCTACTAGTATCTAATAAAGGCAGGGCTAGCTGCTTGTGAGTCGCTGAATGTGGGATAGGCAAGTGAGTGCTAAAGAAACAGTAAACTTAAAACATCTCCTCTCATGTGAAATTAAGCAACCATTTGTCACCAGAAATGCCAAATCCACAGGATTTAACTAGAGTTAAGACAACTGGCTGAGTTCCTTGAAAGCTATGACATTGTGCCACAAATTGCCAGGAGGGGACAGCAGAGAGCTGCCAAATGGCCTGTCAATGCCAGGTGAACCAAGGTTATCAATAAGGAGGAGGTTAGAATTGAAGCCAGGTGAACCGAGGTTATCAATAAGGAGGAGGTTAGAATTGAAGCCAGGTGAACCGAGGTTATCACTAAGGAGGAGGTTAGAATTGAAGCCAGGTGAACCGAGGTTATCAATAAGGAGGAGGTTAGAATTGAAGCCAGGTGAACCGAGGTTATCAATGAGGAGGTTAGAATTGAAGCCAGGTGAACCGAGGTTATCAATAAGGAGGAGGTTAGAATTGAAGCCAGGTGAACCGAGGTTATCAATCAGGAGGAGGTTAGAATTGAAGCCAGGTGAACCGAGGTTATCAATCAGGAGGAGGTTAGAATTGAAGCCAGGTGAACCGAGGTTATCAATCAGGAGGAGGTTAGAATTGAAGCCAGGTGAACCGAGGTTATCAATCAGGAGGAGGTTAGAATTGAAGCCAGGTGAACCGACGTTATCAATAAGGAGGAGGTTAGAACAGCAGCCAAGAGGTGGCTACCCTAGGAGTGTCTGCTGAGGACACACCTAATTTGGGCACGTTGAAACTTAGCCTTAAACGAGGAGAGCCGAGCCTGGAGGAGAGCTGAGCCTGAAGCAGAGGCAGTTACCTACCCCCATGAGAAAAGGCAATGTCTGGGCCAGTGAGTGGAAGAGAGAAGCTGAAGTCAGGAATACAAGCTGGCAGGTGAGGAGACGGGGTAAGCGGTGAGTGTGTCAGAATGGGATAGCTTATGGCCTGCCAGGGAGTACCAGCTTCTTCGGAGGTAGTTATCCTGATTCACAGTATTCTAAGGGGTAACTGTCCTGGTAAGATCAGGAAACAGTTGGGCTTCTGACAAAGAACCATAAATTAAAACCATAACCATATTATTTAAAAACGTAGAACCCAATCCCTTATTTGAAAAACCCTTTGGTAGCGAGATTTTCAAATTATTTTCAGAAAATGGTTTAGTATTAAAAACAAACAAGACAGTATATGATTAAATACTGCAATTATGGTGCAATCAATACTTGCTCAAAAAATTTTAGTGAAAGGGGAGACCAATGAAGCTTTGAGTGGCCAAGGAGTACTTCTTTAAGGAAGTGGAATGTGATGATCCTTAATGAATGAGTATGACTTAAGCATGGAGGACACTCAGTGAGGCAAGGGAGAAAAGCTCAGTCTGTTTGCAGGTTTGTGAGGAGGTCACTCATCTGTTTCCAGAGTGCCTTGAGTATGCTATGGGTTGGGGCATAAAAACATTAGTTTGACCTTTGATAAGCTTGGTTTTGTTTCCAACAAGTTTCCAACAAATTCTGAAGCAACAGTGTCCAGCTTCTTTAAACAACAACAGTGTATCATTTACTTGAGGAAGTAAGTATCGATGCCACTTGCATCTGACATAGGTAGCTTCCAATTAGATAGTTTGCTAGGGAGGATATAGTGCCTGATTCCTTCCAGCTGGGGCACCATGATCTTGACTCTGCGGATAGATAGAACGTGGTCAGTTCCTGTCTGGATATATAAAAGATGATAAAAGGTTTTGCTGAGAATGCTGTAATGAGAACCAGGTACAGTTAACTACGCAGTTATACAATGAAGGACACAAGTGATACATCTTCTACCCACCAATGGGCTGGTGACTATCACTGTAATTGTGGTCTAGAAATTAGTTATGACTCAGTAGGTAGACTTTCTTTGTATATCCCATCTCTCTAAATAATTGATAGCTCATGTTTGCCTTTGCTTATGCATTTGTCTAGAATATGTCCTTTTCAATTTTTTAAAATTAATTTTATTTTATTTTTATTATACTTTAAGTTCTGGGATACATGTGCAGAACGTGCAGGTTCGTTACATAGGTATATATGTGCCATGGTGGTTTGCTGCATTCATCAACCCGTCATCTACATTAGGTATTTCTCCTAATGCTATCCCTCCCCTAGCCCCCAACCCCTAACAGGCACCAGTGTGTGATGTTCCCCTCCCTCATTATTCAACTCCCACTTTTCAATTTTTTATAAAAGTTGTCATGCCCTTCCAATATGACTGTATAAAGCAGCAGTCCCCAACCTTTAAGGCATCAGGGACCAGTTTCGTGGAATACAGTTTTTCCACAGAAGGTAGGGGTGGGGATTGTTTCGGAGGCAGTAGACTCTCATAAGGAGTGTACAATCTAGATCCCTCACATGTGCAGTTCAAAATAGGGTTTGTGCTCCTGTGAGAATCTAGGGCTGTTGCTGATCTGACAGGCGCTCAGGCATTGATACTCCCTCGCTCACCACTCACCTCCTGCTGTGCTGCCCGGCTCCTAACAGGCCATGAACTGTTACTGTACCTTTAAAACAGGGGGCCCCTGTTTTAAAGCACTACCTTGTATTCAGGTTGGTGACACAGCAGCTCTTGTTTCTCCAATGTAGAATGTTTCTCAACTTTATTATTGTTATTTTTGGTCTGAGCAATTAGAAAGACTAACCTCTTTTCCATTTGTAGCAGTGGCTCTCTGTGGTAGTGATTCTTATAGAAATGGAGATAGGGTTGGGGTGAAGTAGGAAAGGACGTATTACCCATCACCAAGGGGCACATCACAGAGATTCTGAGAAATGCTCTTCTCCTCTGCTTGAGGTGCTTTTAGTTAAGGAGCATTGCTGTAACTTCAGAATTCAGGATACTGAATTGTGTTGTATGTATGTGGATAGTCATAGATGCCTTGCCGTAATTTGTATGTCTCACTGCTGTTGGTTTGGGAAGGATGTTTTAAAGGCTTTTGGTGGATCCCTTTGGTGGGTTCAATCACTTCCCATTTGAGATCTAACATGAAGGCACATTCCTCATTGGGTAGTACCAAGGATGCCAGGATGGTTCTTGGACAACACCTCTACGTTTCTTCCTGGCAACTTATTTAGAGGAAGCTCAGAGATAGTTATTTAATCATTTAATGCCCAATATTGGGATATGCATTCTTTCAAGAAGATATTTCCTTTTAAGACATTCCTCAGTCTCTCAGGACATCCATAGAAAATTATTTGAAGAAGATTTAAAAAAAAGGTTAGGGTCAGTTGTTTGAAGCTACATGAAACAAGAATAACTTAGATGAAAAGATGAACCACTTGATGGCCTAAAAATGGCAGAGAGTTATTAAAAGTAATTAACAAATCAAATCACAGGTGAACACAGCTTTAGTGAGTCCAGGCCAATAGTTTAAACAGTCCTTATAGGTTTACGCTTATTTTCTTTTGAATAAATTATCCACTCTCTTGTCCTCACCCATTGTGCCTCTTCAGAGTGGTGGTGGGTGCATTAGAGGGTGGCTTATGTGACCTTGGCTTGGTGGTGGGGGGGTGACATTCTTGAACTGTGGGTTGTTTTCTGGAATCACTGTGATCTCTCTGGCAGAAGGGCTAAGCTGGGCTGCTCCTTGGCTTGGAGAACTCCAAGGACAACTAGTTCCATCAGAGGGGTGTTCTGCTGATGTCTGCCATTGATGTTGTCTGCTTCTCTACTCCCATGATCTGGCTGCTCTTATTGCATCAGGTTTCTCTGTTAACTTAGCCCCCGCCTTGGTTCTTGCTGTGTCATGGGTAACCATGAAGTCTGACTGGGACTCCTCCATTGTGATCACTTCTGCAAAACTTCCCAGACTGGTTTTCAAGAGCTTTGGGAAGCTTCTGGTCCTACTCATGGGAGCAGAAGGTAGCTTTGGAGAGTTAACTGAGGCCTTTTCTCTACCTAATTGTTTCTCATCAAATTGGATTTGAGGCCAAGTGCTCACCCTGGTGCAAGGGCAGATTGAGGAATATTTTTCTTGTGTTGGCAACCACAAGCTGAACAGATATCTTTTCCTTTTTGGAAATTCCATCAACTCCCTTTTACTATAACTCTAATCTCTGGGACTCTAAGCCAAAGAGGTGAGATTGAGCTAGACCTTGCCTTCCTCTACCTCCTTTGTTAATTATACCATCCCTCAGGTTGAAAGTGAACAACTTTGGGCTTTCCATTTTCTCTACATTTTATATTCTTTCTGCCTAGGGCAGGAAGCCTCATGGTGAGCCATCAAATAAATATACAAGGAGTAGCTTCCCTAAGGTGTATCCTCACTCAACATGTGGTCCATGGGCCAACAGCAATTGTAGCACCTGGAAGCTTATTAGACATGCAGAATCTCAGGCTCCACCTGGCCTGAGATGGATCAGAATTTGCGTTTTTAAACAAAATCCCCAGGTGACCTATATGTGTATTAAATGTTGAGAAGCACAGGTGTAGAAGAAACTTTATGATCTAGCTTACTTAGGCTTAGGCCTTAGTAAGTTAATGAGAGTTAGAAAGATTTAGGAAATCCTTTTTCTCTTTAACAAGCTTGCTTTTATAAACCATTAAGTTGCTACAAAATCCTATTTTGGAATTTTGAAGCTGAATATTAACTGTTTTACTTCTTGCACAATTGCTATCATCATTAACCTTCTCAAGGGAAATAGATGTTTCTGGTAGAGGACAGGAAGTTCAGTATGTGGAAACATAAAAGAGAAAATTACTTTTATATTAAAATATTCTTATTTTGAAAAAATAATGAGAGGTGAATAAAACGGTTACGTTGGTCACAATATAATTTGTTATACTTAAGTTTTTCTTTTATGTCTTTATGCTGATATTGTGCAGTTAGTAGAAAGCAAATTGATTTGCATCATTATATCCATGCATCTTAAAGTGTGTTTCACCAAAATGCTCTAAAAAGGGAGACTTCATCATCAACTTAGTTTGGACAATGCTGTAAATTATATATTCCTCTTGAAGACTTGCAGTAAACATCATCATCATAAAGATGCTCCAAAGTCCTGCCAAGAAATCCCTCTAACCTTATTTAACCGTTTCCAAAACTCATTTGACCATGGAATCCTGTTTCATGTAATATCCATTAGCATAACACATAACTTGTGTTTTCTGAAACATGTTTTAGAATATTCTAAAAACCCTTGCATTAACTATGAAATTATTACTAAGTCTAACTTGTAGTGTCCCAAAGTTCCACCTGGTAACTCATAACTAGTCCATACTGACCCAAGATTCTTTTCCCTCCTCAGCAAAGTGGCTATAGGATCTACTGAACTCTCTTGAGGCAATTGAACCACCCCTGCCTTCCCAGTCCTGGACTCAGCTGCTGTGCCTTAGATGTATTTGTATCTGGTTCTTGTTTTTTTTTTTTTTTTGCCAATCTCATCAACCTATTCAGTTGACACCACTGATTGCTTGCCTTCTCATTTGGTTTCACCCCAGATGCTACCTCTTAAATCTCCTTGAAATTGAGAACCCAACAGCTGATAAAGGAGCCAACATCTTCCACCCATAACCCAGCTCAGGCTCCCAGGCTGGGTTCCTGAAATTCCTGCTGTTTGGGAGAAAAGTTGGACAATTACTGAAGTAAATATATTTTAATGAGTCAGTAGTGATCACTTGACAGCTGTAAGGGACAAAGACATGGCTTTGCAAACCCAAAATGAGGATACATCGTCTGCAAAGAATTTCTGTCATTCCCTGGCATAGTCTTGGAAAATTTTTCAAATTCAGTGTGAGGCCAGTTTTACAATTTCAGGTTCTTTCCTGTACTATTCTATAGATGAAGCACATAAATGTTTAGAAAGTATGGTGTCTGAGAGATTTTTTTCCTCTTTTTCTCTTATAGTGTAAAGAATCTTGTGTTTGAAAATCGAGCCTCGTTCCACAGGAATGCATACAGCCAGTTGTGTATAGACGAACATTAAGTATATTCCATGGAACTAGTTTTGGTAAATACTAGTCAGAAGAAAGTCCTGTGGTCCAAAATGTTGGTAACTGCTGGAGATGTTAGTTGAAATATTGATGGGGTTAAGATGGGATAAAAGAAATACCAGAAAGCCAATGAGTTGTCAGAGAGTGGTTGAATCGCACAGCCAAGCTCATGCCGTGGCCCTGTGGTGGGTGGGATATGTTAGCTTGCCCCTGGACTTGGGTTTGGCCATATGTCTTGCCTTGGTCAATGGGATGTCAGATCTGACATAAAAAGATGCTTGAAATATGCTTATGCAAGAACTTCCTCTGTGTAGTTGCTGCCACTTTAGCCTGGACCCCAGAAGCTGACCTGAGTCCAACTGACAGCTCAAAGTCAAGCCCAGTCAACTTTCAGCCTGAAGCAGAGGTGCCCAGCAGAGCCCAGCCTAGATCAGTCAAATTATAGTAAGCAGCAGATTTGTAAGTGTTAGAACAAATGTTTGCTGTAAGCCACGGTGTTTTATACTAGGTTAAACAAAGTTAAACAAACTCCTATTACATTATTTCTTAAAGAATTTAATGTACTAAGTACATGACAAATCATTAAGATGGTCATAGAGGGAAAAGCATTTCCTGTTGGACCCTTATTTTTCAGAACAACACATCCTACTAAGGCAGATAGAGATATAACTAGTGTTAGCCTCTAGGGGAAGGGTAACCCTTCCCCCACCATCCTCCCAATGCAGCAGACACACACAAGATCATTCTCAGAAGGATTGCTACCATAATGGCTTTCAAGGCAGATAGCTATTGGGTCACAGGTTAGGAAGAGTAGTTTGAGGTGTGAAGAGGGAAGAGGTGAAAATTTTGAGATTACTCCACATTTTATCTTCATGCACAGAGCTGTTAATATATCAAATATTCATTCTTTAAGACATGGCTACAATGAACAGTATTAAGTGGAAAACGCACCTAATCTCTCTGAGGCAAAGAATGTACCTAGTTGTGAGGCATGTAAGACTGGGACTGTGAGGTGTGACAATAAAGTAATCCAACTAATTCCCATGCCTGCTAGTCATTGGGGTATGTTTTCTTTCTAAGTTTTTCAAGTGCATCACTCTCTCTTATGAGGGCTGTCATGGAGCTGTCCCCTTACTGAAAGGAGTCTTCTGTCTTTAGAAGACCTAGGGGGGCAACCTTGCCCTGCTTTGCCAGAGGTCTCAAGGGGAAATGTTCAGTTTTCCTCCTGGGCACACGTGTTCTTGGGTTTCTCTTTCCTTCTTACTCTGCTCATTGGTGTGATAAAACCCAGATGCTAACTAAGATAAGAAGACCATAAAAGCCGCTTGCTTCTAGCCTTTGGGACACAGGTTAGAAGAACTTTTTCTGTTTTTCCAGGGCCAGAATAGTAAATATTTTAGGCTGTGTAGGTCATACAATCTCTACTACAACTCCTTATCTCTGTTGTAGTATGAAGCCAGCCATGGATAATACTTAAAGGAATGAGTGTGGTTGGGTTCCACTAAAACTTTACTTATAAGAATAGACAGTGGACAGGATTTGGCCCATGGACCATAGTTTGCTTCTTTGGATGATAATTTCTTGCAGCTAACATACTGCCATGCTTTAAGCCCACCAAAGTGCATTGTAAAGAAAATGCATTTTTCTGAGATTGCCCCTATGCATATCTTCCTTATGAACCTGTGGCACAAAGTGTTGGATTTGCAGATCCTGGGTTTATGTCATTTCTCTCTTTTTCTTTTCCACAGACAGGACAAAAATTAACTTGTGATGTTCTTGTGAGGTGAGCATATCCCATAATAATTTCCCCTATTTTGCAAATGCTCTGTATTTACTTTTACATTTTCTACAAAAGAGAGGATGTTGGAAAGCAATAGCAAAACAAATTACAATGAATTAAATATTACAACTTGATTAACTGCAAGAAAACGCAGTTAAATTAGTAAGATAACCGTCACTGAGACATAAGACACTGGTATATTGCTTGTGCTTTAGAAGGATAGTCAGCATGTTTGGCTTTGTGATAGGGCAGTAGGATAACTATGAATTCAATTCTACACTAATGAAACCCATACTAGCTGTACAATAGCATTCCTGCATTTCTGCGCATTTGAAATTTTAATGACACTACCTCAAAATATGGCCTAGATTTCTTCCTTTTTGTGAATCTTCTAAGTTTTGTGCCATCACTACTTCTTATAGGATAACTGCAGATAGTGTGTTAAAGCAAACTGAAATAGAGTTGCACAAGAAGTCTTGCCTGCTGTTCACGGTCCACTTAATTGCCAGCTTTGCTAGATCACTCATCATGTAACCCAAAACTTTTCTAAAGAAACAGCCAGAATCAAGGAGAAAGATCTGACTGATGCCAGCACATGGCTGCACTTTTCTGCCTTTCCAATGGCCTCATTTTCAGACATGCAAAGGCAAAGAGGTCCTAGGAACCTCCGGCTTAGTTCCACAGTGAGCAGTTTCTCCAGTGACTAGGGGAGTATGAAGAATGCAAGCAGAGAATTCTGGCACTAATTAAAACAATCTCTATCTTAAATTTTACCCTATTGACTCTTAACTATGAAATATAATTAGATAATTTTCTATCTGATTTTCTCCCCAGAATTTATGTGCCCTTAAATCTCCTCATTTCAGTGTCTAATAAGTAGGATCGGGTTCATGCTTATTAGCTGGTTTTCTTGAGGTCTGTGAAGCCATTTCCAGGGTGAAAAACCATAGAAAATAGTCTCAATTAGGAGAATGTGAGTAACTTTCTTCTAAAAGAACCCAAAGCAGTAGCAGGGGTACATTTTCTATGCATTTAGTTCTTGATTTCAGTATCTAAAACAGGCAGGTTTTCTGAAACAAAAACAAAAACAATAAAAACAAAGTAGGGTCTGTTCAATATGTGAAGGGCTTTGTCAATGACTCAAACACCAGCATGAGGTAGATTACTGTAATTGCTTCTTCTATGACATCTTTATGACAGTAATATCTTGAATGACCTAATGAGCTTATCAGAGGGGATATGTTTTGAAAAGCAGTTTATTTATGTATATAACATTGTATCTAATGAAGTCACAAGGTCAGATTTTGTTTGCCTTTCTTTTGGGCATTCGGCGTCTGTCTATCTCTTGGTCTGCAGTCCAATGCTCTAACCCTGAGCTACACCCCCTCCTCGGCGTCTGTCTATCTCATTCGGCGTCTGTCTATCTCACTTTTAGTACCAGTTCTTTGGGAATTTTATCGGTAAAATTTTACTCTTTCTTCAGAAAGAAATATGTTACCTAAGTCAATCAACTCATTGCATGCCTTCTAGCTACAAAGATGAACTTTGATTGGGTCATAGGTTCATTGCTAAGCCAATGGTATATGTTTGGACTGTCACTGAGACATGGGATGGAAAGAAGTAGTCTTTTCACTAGGCTTGAATTGAAGAGAATATAGATCTTTGCATTGCTGCAGCATGTTGCTCTCTTGTGAATGCTAAGACTGGCGTTAATACTTAGAGCCAATAAATAAAGGTTTCTGGAAACATCCTTGAAGTCTTGATTAATCATATCTAATTGCCCCCCCCAGCCAAAGAATTTTAAATTACATAAGATAATACATTCCCTTCTTGCTTAAACCATGTTGGATTATGTTTTCTGTTACTTGCAAGCAAACAAGGCCTAAAAATATTCAGATCTGGATGACCACTGTTCATGCTGAAAGGAACCTGAGGGTTGATCCCCTTCGACTTTATTTTATGGAAGGAGTAAGCCAGGGTGGGCACCTGTCACATAGTCTGGTGGTGGTGGAAGTTCATCTAACATCTGGGTCTCCTTCCTTTCCTAACTTTAAGAACTGTATCCATCATTGGAGGTGAGATGTTTTTAAGGAAGTTGTTTAATCTTTTAAAATTATTAACCTTTTGATATGCCAGTTTTGAGGTCAGTTCTCATATACATTTATCTTCTAGAATACAATCACAGCTGGCTTGCCAACTGAAACAAAAATAAGAGTGATTGTAACAGGCCCTTGACTTATTTATCTGAGATTGAAAATATAATATCTCCTATGGCTATATGATGGGCCTGTAATACCCTGACCTCTGCTACCTCCAAAATACATCCTACCCACTGGCAGGGTAACTTGATTTTGAACCCAACTCCCACAGTAATTTCTAACCAGTCTAAACTCTGTGACCTGTGAAGCTGAGCCCCTATTCTGCATCTCCTGGAGATGGCCTCTGTTCAGGCAGTCACCTTCTCTGCTTTGACCTGAGCCCCTGGTCATCCCCAGGGTTGATGCAGAGTCTGATCTTCAGCCATACTTCCCTTCTGACCCTTGCTGCACTCTCTTTCCAGGAATGTTTATATATGATTTGAACTGTGATTCTCCTTATAAACTTCTGCTTATGTTCCCTTCTGCCTCATTACAGAATGTTTATGATGTTTTCCTGCAAAGATGGCCTCCAGGACTCCTCTGACCACATTCCTTGGGAATTCTGGAATATTTCTTTTTCAGAAATAGAGCAATTACCCTAATTGCTACCCTCAGAATACATTTAGCTACTACAGAATACCTGAGGGCCTAATTGAGTTTATAGACTCAAGAAACAGTAAATATGAGCCAATGTTTAAAAAGCTATAGATTTTATATTGTGAGTATCCAGTTTTAGTCTACTCTTGAAAGTTCGATGACCTGGCAATACTGTTTCCCCATTTCACATGTCACAACTGATGGATAAAAGTTTCAGTTGCCCCCTTTGGAGAGAGTATGCTGCAGCCCCTCTTATTCCTACTATCTGGCATCCAGCTCTGTCATCCCTTTACCTTATATGTCAGTCCAGTATTCCTATGTGAGCTGGTAACCTCTTCCCAAGTTTAACTGGTCTAATACTGTTCTCATCTCAGGTATTATTAATGACTCTTATCCTCAAGGAAGATTTAGTTCTGAAGTTCTCTGTGTAATTCAGATTATTCATATACTAACTGCATATCACATATATGTATACACACACACACATATATATACCAATATGTTTTGGATTATAACTACCTTAGCAAGATAGATTCTTAGAAATATCTCTTGAATCGACATTTATGGAGAAGCTACTATGTGCTAGCATAGTACAAACTTTCTAAATGAATGGTTCAGAAACCACCAATTTTAGAATCACCTCTGGTGCTTGCTAATGCATGTTAAATATATAGATTCCTAGGTTCCATCCTAGATCTACCATAGCACATTATGTAGGTGTGAGGCCCTGGAGTCTGCATTTTATACAGGATATTGTTTGAGACTTACCTGTGAGCAGCTCTCCAGAGGAGGCAGTAGTAGCAGCACCCATGCTAGTGGCAGTGGCCGTGGCCTGAGCAAAATGATAAAAATGTGTTCCAGAAGGAATAATACCTAGAAATTCTGCTGGCTAGCCTTCTGCACAGTGGCCCACACAGAGTGACCGGGCCAGCTAGGAGGTAAGTAAGCCCATCAGAATGGGCTATGGTTAATGAGGAGCTGGATTGGATGAACAGGGGTAGTGATTGTCTAAGATTGGGTTCTCTGGGAAATGGACTTGGAGATTTGAATGAGGAAAGTTTATGGCCAGTGCTCTCCAGATCAACCCCTGTGTGGGAATGAAGGAAGCAAGACTGGGAAGAAAGGAAAGTTGAACTAAAATGCAGAAGAAAAAAAAAAAGCCTCAGTCAACCTAGAGGGAACTCTGGGTCTGGGATGGCCTTTCAGAGTTGTGCTGGACTGGACCAATGCAATGGGCCCCTATAGTCCCTCATAACCAATCACTGGATATGAGCTGCCCTTGAGAAGACAGAGTTTACCTTGGGCAAGATTACTCTCTTCAGCTAAGAGGTACTCAGCTAAGAGCCTTCAGCCTCCACTATTTCTAGCATCTAGATCTATAACTACTTTAGTCCTGGAAGAGAGATTCTGGGTAGCAACACAATAGTACCTACTATGGCAGAGTTTGGCAGGCTATGGCCCAAGGGCCACATGCAGCCTTCCATGTATTTTAGTAAATATGGTTTTATGGGACATAACCATGCTCATTCACTTACAAATTATGGTTGCTTTCTTACAATAATGGCAGAGTCGAATGGGTGTGCCTAAAATATTTACTATCTGGCACTTTTATGAAAGGTTTGCCATAGACGCATGATATAAAAAACAGCCCAATCCAAAGTATCTTTTCCAACAGGGGTTTTGGTGGCACTTGTCAAATACTGGGTCAGTAGAGCGAGGGAAGGGACAGGGGAAAATGTGCAGTAAGGGGAACATTTTTGCTCTGGAAGTGGGTCACAGCAGAAAATCTGCCTTAAGCCATTTAGGCCTAAGGAGATAACCTATTGAGGATTCCACTGAGAAGACTTGCAAGCTTGGCTAAGGGTTTTCTTTCCTTTACATGATGGACAAAGAAGGAAGTTCATAATTATTTCTACCAGAATAATGTGATACATAAGAGACATACATTCATACTTTAAAACTCATTTGCTACTGGTAAAGAGTTGCTTAACTTAGTGTCTCTTGTGTTTAAACAGGGCCTGTGAAATAAAGGGTTTGGAATATCCTGGAACCCTAAGGTGCATGTTAGAGGCAGGGAGAGGAGCCATTTCTCAGTCACCATGGTGAGAGACAAACACATCTGAATGCCCAGTCAGCCAAGATGTGCATTTAAAACAAATAAGACATCCCAAGTTCTAGTAAGAGCTTGTTCATTTCAGTGGAGTATGTGGTGCTTCTTTGTTATGCACTTAAAATAGGTAGTTTATATAACAACAGTCTTAATTTAAATATATGCATGCTCATCTCTGTTATGGAGGATAACAATGTTTCAAAGACACTGTTCTGCTTTGCAAATCACTTTCAAGACAAAAAAAGATGTTCTGAGTCATAAATTCATAGGGGACTGAGCCTGTCTCACTCAATCACCTCCATAAACTCTCCATAAACTCTTAGTATTTTGGGGCAGAACCCAGCCACTTCCCAAGGCCAGAGGCCTTTTCTGTCTGTGTAGCAGTACAATCAGTTGCACTTGAAATATTGGATCTGGGCTGAGACAGTTAAAAATGCGAGACACTCATGAATGATCATAAGCCTTCAGTAGGGGAGGTGGGAAGGAAGGTTCAGGACACCACATAAGCATCTTGAAGGGTAAGGGCAGTATTTCCCAAATCATGAGAAAAATCAACTACATCAGAGTCACTTGGAGAGACTGACTTTTTACAAAAGACTCCTGGGCTCCAACTCAGTACTTCCAAATTGGATTCTGAGAGTGAGACCGAAAAATCTGGACTTTGTTCAAACAAGTTTTTTGGTAATTTTGATACACAAAAGTTTGAGGACCAGGGATTTGTCTTGTCTTTTGTTCCATTGCTGCCAACCTCATTCAGAGGAAAACGTGTTTAAATGGCCATCAAGAAGAATTCTGTGGAGGGATAAAATCACGGTGAGGGACTTATATTCTGGTGGGTTTGGCAATTTAGAAATGTGATAGTGATCCCATTAGAGTTTATGATTTTATGCATATAAACTGCAGGTCTTTCATTATTTTAAATTTGGTCAATGAACATTTAGACATTTATTGAGCACCCACTGAGTTATAGGCAATGTGGCTAGGCTGTGTGGGTAAAAAGAAGTATACAAAGGCAGTCGTGGTGGCTCACACTTGTAATCCCAGCACTTTGGGAGGCCGAGGCAGGTGGATTACTTGAGGCCAGGAGTTCAAGACCAGCCTGGCCAACATGGCGAAATCCCTTCTCTACTAAAAATATAAAAATTAGCCAGGAGTGGTGGTGGGCACCTGTAATCCCAGCTACTCAGGAGGCCGAGGCAGGAGAATCACTTGAACCTGGGATGCAGAGTTTGCAGTGAGCGGAGATCCCGCCATTGGACTCCAGCCTAGACAACAAGAACGAGACTCTGTCTCCACAAAAAAAGGTATCCAAAGAATCCCTACCTTCAAGTAGTTTACAGTCTGGCAATTGTTTCCACTTCACAGATGGATTGTGGTTCAGAGATGTTAAGTAGCTTACAAAGATGGACTGCTGATAAATGACAGAACTGGGACTAGTTCTGAATTCCTGGTTCCTGTCCAGTGTTCTTTTGAGTTTACCTTCTATCTTTTTAGATACAACAAGGCCCTTAAAAATAGACTTGGCTTGGAACAAGCTAAGAACATGAAGAATCATACTCAGCATATCTTGCTCACTTTTTCAATGTTGCAGCCATCTTTCTCATTAACACTGGAAATTCTTCTGTCATTTGAAAATGCATCTGCTATGCAAGTCTCTCACTATGATCATGTTCAAGCCTTGAGACTTACTAGAATGAAAGGATTCTTTCAAATGAGGCTCTTGGAAAAGTTCATAAGTACACTCTCTTAAAAGCAGGTCACAGAGGACAGTGTCAAATACTGCAGTGATGTTGAATAAGAGGAAAATGGAGATGGGCCATTGAACATTGGACTTAGGAAGCCATTAGTAACCTTGGTGTGAGCAGTTCTTATCCAGTGGTATGGACAGAAGTCAGAAAGCAGGAGCATGAAGAGGAGCTGAGGAAAGAGTGGGAGAATTGTGCTGAGCTCAGATGTTCAAGACAAATGTGGGCAGGTAAATGGTGGGAACCAAGGTAGGGAGCAAAACTAGGCCAAAGAAATAGAAACTGAGCACAAGGAATGGAGGGTTAGAGCTGGAGTTGAGGTTATTTGCAGAGATACAGAGCAACACCCAGAGGCTGGTGTTTGCAGTTGCCCAAGTGGGCAGACAAAGCCTTGTTATAGGGAGTGGAGCTGTGCACACAGTTCTGGTGTGGAATCTTGTCCCTGAGAAGACAAACACTTTGTTTCTCTGGCGTCATTGTGCCTGACATTTGCCACCAGAATAGGCTATGGGATATGTCTGTCTATGGAGCTTTTTCTACATGATAAGCCACGCTGAAATGTAGTAGCTAAAAACTAACACCATTGGTTTAACTCACAATTGTATGGGTTAGTTGGATAGAGGTGGGCTCATGTTGGATCTGTGGTCAGCTGTGGGTCAGGTAGGAAGTTCTACTTCTGGGGCTAGTCTGGCTGCTGGTTGAGGCAATAGGGGTGACTGGGCCATGTGTCTCCCATTAGCCAGCTGGCTAGCCTGGGCTTGTTCATTTCGATATAGTGGCTGGACAGGGTTCCAAGAAAAGGAATGCAAGGTCTCTTCAGGCATAGGCTTGGAACTGGCACAACGTCATTTCTGCCACTCTCTTGGCCAAAATAAGTCATGAGGCCAGGTCAGACTCAAGGGATTAGAAAGCAGCCTTTTGATGGGAAAAACTTTGAATCACATTACAAGCAGGTGTGGAGGCCGGGAAGTGAATCACTGGGGCCAGTTTTGCAAACAATCTACCCAATTGCCCTCTGCTTCTATGAGCAGGCAGAGCCCATCAAATTTGAATGTAAGTCACGCTTTGTAGTTTGCACAGAAAATCAACTCCTCTTCCCAAGGGGCATGTCTGTCCAGGCACCTGCTGGGTGAATTGCTGGCAGCTCAGTGATTACATCCCCATTGCTTGGTCTTAGGCCTGGAAAGCAGGCTTCTTGGTCCTGATTACCTTGAACATACTCTGTAGTCCTTCAAATTTGAAATGCTTTTGGTAATTGCTTGCTACCCAAGGGAACCAGTTCTGGGAGGAATGTATACCAGTAGCAGAAATGAACAATAGAAAAGAGGCAATCAAGCCCTATGACTTCTGGGAACATCCAACACAAAATGTCATCTCAGCTCCCTGATCTCTTTCTCAGGAGATGACCAACAGTCCCACAAAACTGAAGTAATTAAGCAGTCAACTCCCTAGGTGATGGCTTTGGCAGACCTTAATATATAAAGAATTTTGCCTTTCTCCTTCATCACTATGCTGATGGGAGCTGCCTTTAGGATTTCTTTGTAGTTGAACAAAGCTGGTGATGGCCCCAATGTACTTAGTGAACCCCTTTTATGGGATGGTGCTTAAATACCAGATATGTTGCTCCCTCTTCACAGGGCATGCAGCCACCATTAACATTCCTCTTGCACCTTTTGTGGGAAATTACAAACTAATTATAGAACGTGTAATTAAGTGTTTCATCTTTCAAATGCTGAAAAAATAAGCATTCCTCCTTTTGAGCTTGATTTTACTATTGATTAGCAACATGATTCACTCTGAAATGGGAGGGGTGTGCTTTCAAGTATACCTTTTACTTTTTCAAGTATAATAAAATATTGGAAGTTCAGGACGGGTTTGTTTTCCCTTCCCTAGAAGTAGAGTTGAGAGGAAACCCCTTTCTTCTTATCCTTTGTGATTGGTCATTTTGTTCTTATCAGACTAGTGGCCAAGGTCGTCATGGTCTATGAAGCATAAGACAACTACTAACACTCATGTAGCATTTTACACTTAGTGAAGCTTGTTTATACCCATGTCTCATTTCATGCTCACAATAAGCCTGTAAAGAAGGTATTTTTATTCCCACTTTACACTTGAGCATTCTGATGCTCAAGGACTCTGTATGATTCAGTCCTGCTGCTAGCAAAAGGATGAATGGGGTCTTTAGCCAGGGCAATATGATTTTAGAATTCCATGTGCTTCCTCCTCCAATGTAGAAGAGGGAGGAGTCAGCCAGATAAATCCTGTTTGGGGCATGCCTTGAGGTACTCCATTTCATCCCTAGAATTCTTCTGTGTTTGATACAACCAAGTGCTTCTCTTTGTGATATGTGTTCATTGTCATTGTTCCACGGACAAAAGTAGAGTTACGGCAGCACAAAATAGGCAAACTTACCCATTAAAGGATGTTGATATGTTGATGTAACATTGTCTGAATGTTGGGATTTGATCATGAGGTCAGACCCTATTATGATTTCCCCTTAAAATGGCATGAAAAGTATAGAGCAACACTCTCTGGACATGGGGCTGTTTCAAAGTAATCATGCATTTTAACCCTGTGAATAGCTATGCTACCCTCCCCACAGTTCTTCCATTTTATTATCTTGTCTCTCTTTTTTTTTTTATCTCTACTAGATTGTACAGTTGGTACATGTTTAAATCCCAAAATAGACAGTATGTGTATATTTAATATAGGGATCAACTGACATTTCTTCTTTCTTGGTTCTGGAGAATGAGTTCTAGGAGATCGTTGTTGGAATTTTCAGAAACTGCTAATGATCTCTTCTGTAGTAGATGTTCCACATACCATACCCGTACCCCACTGAACACCCATCCAACTGATAGCACTTGCATTTATTTGCCTGAGGGCCTTCTCTAGTCACTGGAGTCTGCTTTGCCATGCACTGGGCAAGATAGAAGTGCTAGAGAGTTGACATCCCCTGAGAGAAGTCCTTGCCAATAAATGATGGGAGCTGGTGGGTATGTATTCCAGCTCCCACACCCTTCTGGGAGGATAACTTTGAGGCACATGGCCTCCAAAGTTTTTTCAGTGAGACTGAGCTCCAGTTACCTACTGTGGTAGCTGGGTTGATAATGTACCCTTAAAATGCTGCCTCCTCTTTCTCTGTCTCACTCCTCCTCTCTCCTATTGGTATTTTCTTCACCTCACAAATAACTACTTGAATTCAGTTTCACTTGCAGCAGATTCAGGGTTTGCTTGTGAGGGAATCCAAACTAAGAAACCTTTGTACTCGAACATTAGAGGCACTTCCCTTTGCCAAGTCAATGAGTGTTTGCTGAGTGCCAATTCTTTGCGAAGTTCCATGTGTGGAGAGCAGGGTTTCTCAACTGAGTTCTCCAGACTGGGAGCTGATCATAATCCTGAAAGATCCTGAAAATATAATTCTGGAAAAATATCAAAAAAGCACTCCTTTTTTTTTTCATTTTTCTTTATATTAATTTTTTGTAGAGACAAGGTCTTGCTATGTTGCCCAGGCTGGTCTCAAACTCTTGGTCTCAAGTGATTCTTCCTCCTCAGCCTCTCAAGGTGCTGGGATTAGAAGTGTGAGTCACCACGCTTGGCCACTAAAGGACACTATTTAAAAGACATTTATTTATGTTTTTAAAAGATTTGTTTGAGAAATATACAAAAACATGACAGAACACTTCATAGGCCACTTTACAAGCAAAATACACAATAACATATTTTTGCAAGCATAAGCAGGTGTAGTAACGAATCATGCAGGTATAATCATTATAAGCAGGTGAACTGTATTTATAAAGAAATAGGTCAAATATGGAAATGTACAAATGTATATTACTATGGTTGGTAATTGTGTGACCAGCTTTGTAACTTCTGTCATCTGAAACATTGTGACAAATAGTCTCTTGATATTTGGTCAAAACCCGCCATGGGTCACCACTGCATATGCAGTCTCCCAAATAATCGAGATCTTGAGAGAGTTTATCTTTCACAAATGCAGATGTACAAAATGGACATCTCTTAATTTACTGAGGAAGTTTCAGTGTTGTTGTATACATGCGCAATGCTTACACACAACGTCAACATTTTGATAATGCACTTTTACATAGAGTCAAATCTGCAAAAAATATATAAAATGAATTGGAACTCTCTAAAAGTCTCTAAGCAATTTATATCTCCAATATTGAAAATGATGCAAATATGAGAGACATAGCATAGCAAATTGTAAAACATAATGCGGATAATTTAAAATAGTGGGAAAAAAACTAAAAAAGGAAAAAATCACACCAGAAAACCCCTCAAGAAATGAAAAAGAAAATTTGACATATGAAAAAGTATATTGCAGAAATAGTTTAAGGGCAATTGCATGGAGACAGTCCCTAAGAGCTGGCTGATTTTCACAATCATTGACTATATTTTGAAGTCTTCCACAGTGAGGCATAGCCGCATTTTTTTTTCTTTTAGGGCATGACCCACCTTGGAAAATATGTTCACTCTGGTGCTGCTCTTTTTAAAATTGTTCTATGATTTGCTGTACCCCAACATGAACATTTTCTATTAAAATTTCTCATCTTCTGTGCCATCTTCCATGTTGTTTTGAACATGTGGAAATTCATTTCCCATGCACTCATATACAGAGCAAAAATTTGGCAGAAACAATATTGGTGATGGAACAGCAACACTGTTGCATGTCTTCTTATTCTTCTGTGCATATAATTATTTTTGAACCAGTCTGACTTCATTAGGCTTCTTCAGGTAAATATGACTTTAACTCCTAAAAGCTCCTGGAATTTCATCAGCTGGAAGGAATGCCAATGCAGACACATGATGCATTTTTAAACTGAAGTTTTTGTCTTTGCCATATCACATGGCCAATTCACCCATTTGAATTTTCTGTCAAATGCATTGGGCTGAATAGAAAAAAACAATTTTTATTAGTAACACCTTGAATTCACTTTCAGAAGCCTTGATTGTACATAATTCCAAATTGGTCGTTGTGCTTTGGAATTCAATTAGACATTAGGAATTTTAGATGGTAGGCATTTAGACTTTAGGGATTTTGGTTTTTCGGGATTTTAACATTCAGATTATGGCATTCAAGACTGTGTCTTTTGGGATCATTATCCAAACCCCATGGGGAAGTACCAGGGTCAATCAGGAGGCGGAAGGTGTCAGGGAAAAGCATGGTGACAGCGTTTATTGTGGTTTTCATGGGAAGGAATGGGTGAAGCAGGGTCATGAGGATCATTTTAGGATTAGCTATTTGAATAATTTCAGCAAGCTCTGGAGCATAGGGCCTGCTCCTTCTTGGCTGATAACTGGCCTGTGATAACTAGGGTAGGGAAGTAGTATAGTGTATACTAGACTATTCTAGACTAAAATAGTATAGACTGTGGTAGCCTGATAAAAGGGGGAGAACTGGTTGGTTTGCATATCGAGGACATGCTCTCAGGAAGTTTGTTATCTTTAAGAATTAGCTAACTTTGGAAGGGGCAGTCCCTCCCAGAGCCACAATCCTCATAAAAATAGAGAAAATAAAAAACATGATTAATATAATCTGCTTTTTTGGTTCCCAGTACCACACCTTCAGTCACTGGGTTACAACTCATCCCTTGCATCCTGGCTAGCTAAGTTACCACTACAGTTTGGCCTTGGAATCCCATGTGTGAATTACCCCTTTGGAGAATCCTGATGAGATGAATCCCAAGACCATGGATCTATTCCTAACTCTTGGCCTGTGCCTCAGAGGATTAGACCCTGTACAGCTGAAGATGCTCTCTTTTTAATACCTCCCTGGATTAAGAAATGCTTTGACCACCCAAGAAACTTAGGGGGCTAGACTCGACTCCATCATGCCTCTTATTGCATGTAAGTTAATCGATAGCCATATAGATTTCTTTAGAACATGGGCCATCTGGTCCTGCATCAGCTCCCAGCCAGGATCTGTCTGGCAGTACCAGGTCAAGGGATGGGTTCCACAGAGGCCACAGTGAGATGTGGAAGCACATGACTACATCCAGTCATTTCTCAGGAAAACTACCCATCTTTAAGAGGCTCTTGACCCCAATAAACAGGACACAGCAGAGGCTATGTCTGGCTTTGTGGTCTGAACCAGAAACTTATTGGATTAAATTAATTCATAGGAAGGGCTTATGACAGTGCCTAGCATGTAATAAACCCTCAACAATTGTTAACCATTATAATTAATCACTTCTACAGTGCCTGATTCTTAATGGAGACTCAATAAATGATGCCTTACTGCTACTACCAACTCATGCTACCCTGCACATACAACAGAATTTAAATGAATTCAAGTGAAAAAGTGATGCTGTAAGCTTTTGGTAATCTGCAAGGCACCAAAACAGTACAAGGGGAAAAATTCCTGATAATAACTGCATTCATGATTTTCAAAGAAATATGAGAAAAAATAGTAGATATGTATGAAAGCATTTTGAATAACTGACTTCTGTAAAGGGTTATAAATTGCTTAGCAGGGTTAGAAACACATTCTTTGGGGAAACCTTACATTAGACATGCTGTGAAATTAAAACTTTTAGTGACATAAGAAAAACTTAAAGTAGCTATAGAATGTAGGTTTATTACATGTTGATAGGCATTCTAGAATGTACATTTTGAGACAATTCACAGTAATTATTTCTTACATTTTCTTATTCATTATCTTGTTAGAATTAACAGACTATTTCTAAATTTGAAAGGTATGTAAAAACAGTGAGGTTCCCATTGTTTTTCATGTACCCTAATTATTCCAGAGAAAGTCAGCCAGGGGCTAAGAATATTTTATAAAAATAACCAGAAATCAGTTTGTTCTTTTCTCTGCCCTCACTTGCCTAGTGGGACGTTGGTTTCCTCTAAAGGGCCCTGAAAGTCCCTGCAGCAGATCTCACACGTGCTCTCCACGCCCCTGCCAAACCTGCTTTTAGCCTTTTTCCTCTCATGCTCTGATCTGCTGTGGAGACGTCTTCCAGCCCTGCCTGGCCACTGCCTGATGGAGCGGTTGCTGTGGAAGGCTGTTATGCCTATCCAAAGGCTGCTGGCACTGACCTCGTGTGTCCTGTAATGTCACCACAGAACCTGCTGCTGCTAATGTTCCCTTGATGGCCCAGGGAGAATATAAACTAACAAAGCTATATGTACTAACTTGTTTATTGCAGGTCTCTCTCTCCATCAGTTAGACTCCAGTCTTCAGAGGGTAGGGAAGAATCTGAAAGAGGATGACATCCTCTTCTCAGGGTTCTTCCACCCTCCTAAGCCTGGGCCCTTGCCCTTGAGTCATACCCGCCCCACCTCTTCCCCTGGGCCCTAGTATCCTTTAGACTTGTCCTGACACCCTAAATCCCAAGACGAACACAATCTGGACTATTCTTAGACCCCTGCTACTCTATTAATAAAGCCCCAGTTGGTAATTAGTTTTAAAAATCAAGCGGATCTGTTTCTTTGGAAAGCAACCCACCTTACAAAGAAGTTGACAGAATTTCTAATTCTAATAGATCCTTATAATTCCCTATCAGGAAGGCGCCCAAACAGTGCACCCTGGATAGATTTTACACAAGATGCATCTCACCATGGGTTCTGGAGTCCACCTGGATTTGAATCCTATCTCTGCCATTGACTTACCTGTGCGATCTGGGAAAGGTGCTTACGTTCTATGGAATTTAATTTATTTATTTGTAAAATAGGGATTAAGAAACCTTCTTTTCTATTTTTTAATGACTGAAAACCATTGTTTTATAGATTTTCTCAGTTTTAAATACAATAGACTTTATTTTTGAGAACAGTTTTAGATTTACAGAAAAGTTGAGGAGGTAGTATAGAGTTCCCACATACCCCATACCATATTCCCTATTATCAATATCTTACATTAGGATGGTACATTTGTCATAATTAATGAATCAATATTGACACATTATTAAATAAAGTCCACAGTTAATTTTATTTCCTTAGTTTTTCCCTAACGTCCCTTTTCTACTTTAGGATCCCATCCAAGATGCCGCATCACATTTAGTTGTGATGTCTCTCTAGGGTCCTCTTGGCTGTGGCAGTTTTTTGGACTTTCCTAGGTTCTGATAACCTTGACATTGACATTTCTCTTCTTCTTCTTCTTCTTTTTTTTTTTTTTACAAAAATACTTTCTTTGTGGGCTGGTTATGAGCACTAATTGCTATATGTGAAATAGAGAATATGGCCCACAATGAGGCCTTGAAATAACTTGAAAGAAGACAATGACCATTTAAGCCTATAGTAATGAGGGAGGACTTTATTTTTGTGAATTCAAAGGAAGGACAGAAAATGGGATGGAAACCTTAAGTGTACTTCAAAATGTAAAATTTTGGCTTTTAATTAATATTTATCACAAGCGATTCATTTTCCTAGTACAAGGAATGTGAGGAGGATACTGCTAGTTGAGGTAGGACAAATTAGCTAGCTGCTATATCTTTAACCTGAGAGGTACTTATCTTAGGGTTGCCAGGTGCAGCAGATAAAAATACAGGATACCAAGTGAGATTTACATTTCAGGGAAACAACAAATAATCTGTTAAGTATTTTCAAAATGTTGCATGGGCATCCTGTATTTCATTTGGCAGCTCTAACTCTTCTTTTTCCCCTTGGGAGATTCTGGCACCATGTGACCTTCTGCTCTGGACATTTTATCAGGTATTTTGATGATTGCGTGTGTCTCCCATGTCCACATCAAAAGTAACAATTACCTGGATTCATACATCATGACAAGCAAAAACAAAGCCTTGTAAAACTAAAATCTGGAGTGTGAGTGATGAGGTTGCTCTGCTTAATAGATGAGGAGATAACTGGCTGGAGGGCTTTTACCAGGCTCAAACCTTGAGCATCATCATAATTCTTAGTGTTTAAATGGGCAGCTCAGAATATTCAGCACCTGCCTTTGTGGTTCAAGCCAGCCCCAGGAAACACTTGATAAATAGTGATAGTTATTAATATTTGCCCCTATATCACCTAGATCCACTGATGTCCTGTAGCCATCTGTTCTAGTTCTGCAGTGTGAGAAGCTTTGATGGAAATGCCCATTAATCACAGCATCACAGCTGGGCTTTTGAGGATTGATGGCAATTAGTTGACAATATTTATTTGAGAAGCTGTATTACTTCATGATAATATTACAGAACCACGAGCAAATCATGCCCCTCCCTACCCCTTTTCATTAATAATAAGAGCCACAGAGACGTGCAGAAATTGCCACCATGTCTTAATTATCTCTCTAGGAAGCTACTTTTCCCGGACAGCAGGAACATGTTGGGAGGGGGCTGGGCAGCCTTAGTCCTGGCAATTGCTCCTCATCTTTCCTAAGAACATGACAGTTTGGAGCTTCCTTGGGGCCTTTAAGTGGCCACCTGCCTTCCCACAGTAACAGTAGCTCCTAAGTGGGCAAGTCAGAATAATTAATAAGAATTCTTAGGGGTGGGGTTAGGGAGAATGGCCAAAAGACACAACATTTTAGTTAGACAGGAGGAATAAGTTTAAGAGGTCTATTGTACAACTGTACAATAGATGTGATTATAGTTAATAACCTGTATTGTGCACTTGAAAATTTCTAACGCAGTAAATATTGTTTTCATCACAAAAATAAGTATGTAATACATACGTTATAATTAGCATATTATAACATAATCAGTAATTGATTGTAATCAAACTAATGCTTGATTTAGCCAGTTCAAAATGTATATATTAATCAAAACATGTTATATACCATAAATAGATATAATCTTCATTGGTCAATTAGAAGATAAGTAGTTCGAAAACCTCATTGATGGAAGTTTGCAAAAGTCAATAATAAAAATTTGTACTTGTAGGGGTCCTTGCATGACTCCTTCATGCATTTTATCCCTTTGTAGCTTCCTAGCAATTGCTGTAATCCCCATTGTACAGATGAGCTAAAGTGTGAGGACTTCCTGAAGATAATTAAACTTGTAGGATTGGAGTTTAGATCACCTGACCATGAAACCAGGCCACATTCTCTCTGATGTCCCTGACTTACTTTTTTGTCCACTTTCTAGGAGAGGGAAGTTTGTTTCTTCAGCACTTGAAGAACAATTTTATGATCTCAGAAGAAGGTGTCATTCCTATTTGGCCTGATATTTAGATTAAGGCATCATGGAAATCAGCAGATATTACTAATTATGTACTCCCCAAAGCCAGTTTTTAAACAATTACCAGTACACCATTGCTAACCCACAAAACAGGGCTTATCTCTTCTCTCAGTCTATATAGTTATTATTTTCTAAAATAACTCTTTACTAAATTTGCACTGTTCAATATGGGAGCAATAGGCACAGATGTCCATTGAACACTTCAAACATGGCTAGTCCAGATCGAGATGTGCTGTAAGTATAAAAAAACTGGATTTTCAAAGACTTAATACAAAAAATGCAAAATAGCCCATTAATAATTTTTAAAATGTTAATTACATGTTGAGGTAATATTTTGCATATACATAGCTAAATAAAATATAGTATTAAGGCTAAGTTCATGGTTTGTTTTTTTACTGTGGCTTCCAGAAAATGTTAAATTATACACATGACTCACATTATATAGCCACTGGACAACAGTGGTAGGCTGTAAGCTTCCTGATGACAAGAACCATGTTTCCTCAGTAACTAGCACCATGTCTGCTACATAGTAGGTACTCCATAAATATGTGTTGACTAAATATATGGGAAGGGGTGGAAGAAAGAGGGTGGCTATATAGGGATCTTATATGGGGCCTTATAACTCATTGAAAAGTATAACTGTTAGATCTGGAAATATATATATAGAAGTCATGCATGCAGACCAAGTTTTCTGCCAGAGGTAGAACACCATCTGTGGTTTCCTGTTAGAGGGCTCCCTGCTTCTATAAGACAATATTTAGTGACTGAAAACTTACCACCTTAAGAGGGCATCTGCCCCTGCCTGTGCTCGAACAATCCCCACTGGATAGCCTTGTGCACACACACACACACCACACACACACACACACACACACACACACCCCAGCAGCTGCTTCTTTCTTGGTGAGTAGTAACTCCAGGTTCTACCTGACTCCCTCTTCCTTGTTGGCCTCCCTCCAGGATCTTCTGTCTTTGCCCAGCTCCAATAGGTTTGGTAATATATTAGCATGATCTTCTGGGATTTTGAATTAGTTAATTTCCAGGGCACTACTGCCCCCTTCGTTGCTTCCTCAGCTTCAAATATTTCAGCTCTGAAATAAGGGAAGTGTACTGCTTGACACCTAGACCAAGCTTTGTAGGTAAAGACCATTGGCTTAAGGCAGCATCCAGGGATCCTGCTCAGAAAGAGGAACTAGGACAGGATAACTTCTCCCTTGTCAAATGGCATTTATCCTTGGAAATGCTTCCTTCCTATGGAATTGAATCTGTCTCCCAGAAATTTCTACCTGTTAGACTATCTTCCTTTTCTTCCTACTCAACCTCTCATCATTGAATAAAAATAGTCAATATATATATATATATATATTTTGAGACGGAGTCTTGCTCTGTCACCCAGGCTGGAGTGCAGTGGCACAATCTTGGCTCACTGCAAGCTCTTCGTCCAGTTTTCATGCCATCCTCCTGCCTCAGCCACCTGAGTTGCTGGGACTACCAGGTGCTTGCCACCATGCCTGGCTAATTTTTTTGTATTTTTGGTAGAGGCTGGGTTTTACCATGTTAGCCAGGATGGTCTCGATCTCCTGACCTCGTGATCCACCCGTTTCGGCGTCCCAAAGTGCTGGAATTAAAGGCGAGAAAAAGTAGTCAATATTTATAGAAACATTTCCATGAGCCATTGGCTCTCTTAAGACTCTTATATCTCTAATCTTATTTAATCTTCACAACAACCTTATGAAGTCGTTACTATTATTAATGCCATTATAATGATGAAAGAATTGAAGCTTACAGAAGTTAAACTGTCCAAGGTCATCTGGAAAGAGTGGCAGAACTGGGATCGACTCAAGTTCTGATTTCAAAGTCTATTAATTGCACTTCTATACTGCGTTGTTTTTTTTTTTTTGATCAGCTAATTCTACATTCTGAACTTCTCAGTCTCTTCATACCTTCCTTCACAAATCTCTTCCTGCTTTCACATGATAATCTTTCAAGAGTTTGAAGACAGAAGTCTCCTCGTCCCTAAATACTAGTCATAAGTCATCTATTTTTTCAAAGTAGTCATTCTTATTGTGTTTCCTCATCTGGTTCTGGCTATCTGACCAGTCCTTACACCTTAGCTCAATATTTGTCATGTGCCATTTTAGATTTAGTCAGTATAGAGGACAGGTTGGTATATGAGAAGGTAACAACATATGCTCTTAAATAATTTTTACATATACTGTATCTTATTTGAGTCTAACAACAATCTTGAGAGATAGTCTTAATATTTTCAGATTCGATCACAGTGGATGAGAAATCAAGTGACTTATCCAAGGTTACACAGAATGAATTAAAGAATTAGAGCTTTAAACTTAGATCTTCCTATGAAAAGTTCATCTTTTCTTTTACTTTAAGTACACCAATAAATGATGTTGAGGTTCTTACGCATATCAGCACATTGTTCCCCTGGGACCTTGGTCTGATGAGCTCCTGCACAAGAGCTCCTTGGAAAGTCTATGTGACAACTTTGACAGCCAGATTCACTTTTTAAGAAATATTACAAAGACTTTGCCACTTATTTATAAAGATACAAGTTTTTGAAAGAGTAGCTGCATCTTTCTAAAAAGGCTCACCTTTGGTGGAGAAGGCCACTTAGATGACTCAGAAAAGAGAAATGAAAGTGAAAGACACCATTACAAATGCTGGATAAAAACGTATAACCATGAAGGCTCCTGGTAGAGAACCTTATTCATAAAGTACCTGTTATGGTGTGGGCTCTCAATAATTATCCATTTGAAGGACAGTGCTCACAGAGCCTTATAAAAGTGAAGACTAACCTTTCTCTGGATAAGGAGCAATCAAAGCCTAGTAAGTTGAGATCATTTCTCAAACCTTAGAACTATGTAGGGACATAGCTGAAGCTAGAGCTCAGATTTACTTATTTGAGCCAGCCCTGGCTTCGGTTATAGCTTATACTCCAGCAGAACTCCTTAGAAAGACCTTTTGAAGGGTTTGTAAATGGTTGCCGTGGTAACAAGGTTCCACAGGCACAATTGGGATGCTGGTAGTGGTGGTGAAGCTATAATCAGTACATTTGACCATTGCTCCTAGTAACACAGCTGCCTTATTTTTCCATAGGAAAGGATTGGGGTATGCTCAGCAGCTAATAGGTTCAGATGGAAAAAAAGAGCTCCATTAAAGGTACCTATAAAACCGCCATTGAATTACATCAAAAGGCCCATCTACTAAGTTTTCAGCACTTTCAGAAATAGTCTTTAGTGGCTCTCTGCCACTAGAGTCACAGTACAGCTAATTAGCATTATTTTAGCTATTAGAGGAGTTCTCACAACTTAAGCTAGTTCGCAGCCCCTTTTGCTCCACTAATTCACTGGGAAACAGTAGTACAATTGTTCCTGGATGGTAATGTGAATACAGGTTTCCCTGCTTTTATATCCCGCTTAACAACAATACATGTATATTCATAAGCATAACGGATGCCAATATACTGCTTTGCAGTTTACCAAGTACTTTTGTAATCATTATCTTATTTCATCCACACAAGAGCCCTGGGAAGTATTTATTACCTATATTTTATAGATGAAGAGAAGAATTGAGCCTCAGAAAATGGAAACGTCTTATTAAAAATCACATGGTTGGTAGTGAAGGGGCTGGGACACAATTTTAGGTCTTTTCAGCTGCAAAACTCTGTACTTACTACATCACTGTAGTGCAGTACAAGGCCCTTTGCATGTTGTCTCTGCCTTTTTCTTTCTGTTCTTTCAGAGCCATCGAATCTTCTTTATTACACACATTGTGGAACAATTTGCCTAGTTCTCCAACCACCATTCTGCTTATCAAATGGCTGCCTTTGGGTTCTCATCCAGAACTCCCCTTTAGCTCATTGTCTCCCTGGAAAATGTTTATTCATTTCAAAAACTCAAGTAGAATATCACCTCCTCTACAAGACATTCTTATAGCCTCTTGTCTTTATTACTAAAAGACTCGTTATTCTAATGAATGGCATTTCTTTTCCCATTTGTCTCTCCCATTAGGCTATGAACAGATTGTGGGTAGGACCTAGTGCTCTTTTCTTCTGTATTGCCAGGACCCACTTTAGCTTCTAGAAACAAATAGAAATGGAATAAATACCTTTAGAAATGAAAGGCCTACATGTACTTCTAATTATTAAACATAATTCGGTTTCATTTGATTTATGTCTGTGTCCTTCCTTTCTGTGCACTGACACGTCCTTGCAGAGGGTGAGCTGTGTGGCCTCTCCTAGTGGCAAGGCAGTCCATGGAAGTGGCTTACAAGAATACCATGAACTATATCATGAAGGCACATTTGAATTTCCATGTGATTATCACATGGAGATTCCTTTTCCTCAGTGGCCAAGATTATTGATATTTATTGTTGCTTCCCACTCCTCAGTCTTCGGTTTATAGCTCCTAACAGAATATTTTTTTAAGAAATGTGTCATAAAGACACATGCACACGTATGTTTATTGCAGCACTATTCACAATAGCAAAGACTTGGAATCAACCCAAATGTCCATCAGTGACAGACTGGATTAATGTGGCACATATACACCATGGAATACTATGCAGCCATAAAAAAGGATGAGTTCGTGTCCTTTGTAGGGACATGGATGCAGCTGGAAACCATCATTCTCAGCAAACTATTGCAAGAACAGAAAACCAAACACCGCATGTTCTCACTCATAGGTGGGAATTGAACAATGAGATCACTTGGACACAGGAAGGGGAACATCACACACTGGGGCCTATTGTGGGGAGGAGGGAGGGATAGCATTACGAGATATACCTAATGTATATGACGAGTTAATGGGTGCAGCACACCAACATGGCACATGTGTACATATGTAACAAACCTGCATGTTGTACACATGTATCCTAGAACTTAAAGTATATATATAAAAAAATACACACACATGCACCAAAAGAAAAAAAAAAAGAAATGTGTCTTAAAATCACTGAGTACAGGGTTCAATTTACAACCCTTGTTACTTGGAGAAATTTGAAAAATAACTTGTTCTTGACTCAGTAATGCTGAGCAATTTACAGTTTTCTCATCCCTTTATAAGGATACTAAAAACAATTCATTTTTTTTCCAGTAAAAACAAGTTTTTCAGTTCAGTCATTGTGAATCCCATACTTGTACTTCTTAGTGGAGATAATGGACTGAGATGACACCGCTTTTCCTAAATGAGAATAAGAGAATCATAGGCAAGTTGCCATTGGATTATTATAGCTTTGATTTGGCTAGAGCTTTCATAGCTCTCCTCCATCATATATGATTATAAAAAATTTATGTTTCCTCATTTAGGAGAGTGTCTTTTAACCAATTACCTGCTAAGAATCAGAATATAGGACATTTAAATATTATGAAACAATTAGTGAATGTGGCAGACATTATGCATTACCTTCCTTTAGTTCTTGCTAATAGGACCCCAGTATAATTCCTGGCAGCAATAAGTCCACTTTCAATGGAACACTTAGGATTTGTGTAAACGTATTATGGCTTTCTGGCTCTCCCTTGCCAGATAATTGCCATCTCTGTTTCCTTGGAAGTTAGGGATAGAACTGGAACGTCAATGTGCTAAAGGAAAGATTCTCTAACTTGGTTGTTCCCACCCCTACTGCTGCTTGCCTTGGGACCTTCAAGTGACAAGTCTATGATAAAACACTAAATCCTTAGGAAGGTGGAGAAAAGGATAGCAGTTGTTGAATTTTTGAAGACACATTTCAGCTTCTGAACCACCCATAGATTTTTTTTACCTCTGGGTTTTTAAACAGTAAACCATGGATATCTTCTAAAGTTGAAGCTACTGGCTATTAGACTTTTTGTTATTTGTAGCCTAATGCACACTGACTGATGTAATATAAGTGAACATTATATTTCCACATCTGTAACAGCTACAGACCCTACCCCAGGGTAAGGACCAGTCTCTGTCCAGATAATGAGGTGCTCCTCTAAAATATACTGCTTTTATTCTCGGCTTAAGTATGTGCCACCCATTTATTCATAAATTCAGCTTACATTCTTTTGCTTTTAGTATGTGCTCTTTTTTCTGCCATCTAGGATCTTCTGAGCATTTTGTTTAATATTTCCAGATAACAGTGAGTAGTAGGTGAGCCTACTTCTATCCCAGCATTATAATGAATGCTTTACTTTTCAGATTGTATGACTATCTCTTTGGTCCAAAGCAGTGCTATCTAATAGAAATATAGTGAGAGTGACATATGTAATTTCTAAAAGGAGAAAAATACATGTACATTACAATACAACAGTCATATCTTATCCAATGCAATGGTTAGAGTGAAATGTAATCCTACCAAACAATGAAGTTGTATTTAATGGAAAAAATATTTTGTATTGCTTCAGTTTTAAAATGAAAATTAAATACAATTAAAATTGTAGTTCCTCCATTGCACCGGCCACATTTCAAGGGCTCAATAGCTACATGTGGCTACTGGCTACTGTATGAGATAGGTCAGACCTATTCTCTAAACTCCTTGAGGGCAGGAACTGTGTTCTATCTAGGTTTTACCTTAGTTATTGCTTCTTCTGGAACCCTTTTCAGGTACTCCAAGATGGGGTTAAGTGCACCTGTTACGTGCTCCTACAACCCTCTGTGCTAACTTCTATGGTGGGGTGCTTATACAGCCTGTGTTGCAATTACTTATTTCCTTGCAATTATGTTCATTGTCTGAAGATCTATGTCTGATTCTGTGCACTGGAGTCTGCCCTACTCCCTCAGTCTGGTTGGTGCTACGGCCTGTCTTGGACTTGTTGAGTTTCTTCTGCCTCCATCAGCAACTGGTTTTATGATCAGCCTCACTGCAGAGGCAATGACTCCACTGGCTTCCTGAGCCTAGGCTCCCCCTGGAGTGCTTCATCATGGCTTATGCCTTACCTTGATTTACCTGTTGTGTTCTCCTGATATAGACTGGCCCAAAACCATTCTTTTACAGTCTTGGGGTTTCCTGTTCCACCTGCCAGACTAGATTTCCTCCCAGGCAACCTCAATTTACAATTGTTTGGGTTGTACAGTGACAGGGCACACCTCCAGGGGATGACATTTTCTTGTGGTGACTCTAGATATGGATAGTTATTTTGACAACATTCCAGCAGATGGCAGTAAAGTGTTTTGAGCAAGGGTTACCTTTTTCTAGTTCGCAGGAGGTCCCCAAATAAGCTAGCATCTGTGCTGCCAGTGGAGCCCGCCTGTAAACCTAGCAGAAGGATTTAGTTGCAGCTTCTTGCTCCTTTCCTCTCAACCCTTATCCTTGTAGTTAATCATACCTGGCCAGGTATAGAGAAGATGTAGTAAATTGGAAAAGCCTCATATTTGGGGAATGAGATGCATTTATTTAATCTCATTTCCTGTTGCCAAGCATCACAGGATACAGCTGCAGGGACCACCCCCAGCTTGCCTCAGTCCTTGTACTCTGCTTTCATTCCTTTTCTTTCTGCAGTCATTTGTAGGCAATGCCTACACTCTAGGATGATTCCGATTAAGCTGCTTGTATGGAGCATCAATTTCTTTATGGGCACCAATGGTGTTTATCTCTACAGATTGGAGGAACATTCTGTACAGGATTTGTATTTTAAGAAATCCATTTAAAACCATTAAAGGGAAAGAGCAGAGAAATGAAAGGGCACTATCTAGTGGTTCTAAGAGAAGGAAGGTGCTGAAATGCTTATGATGCTAATTTGCCTTTTAGTCCCAGTTGTCTAGAGTAGTGGAATGGTATCTGACTGTTAGAGATGTGAGAGATCTATAAAGCTGTGAGTATGTCTATGTGTCTATCAGGAGAAATGCAGTTCTTTAATTACCAGCTTGATGAAGATGCATTTCAAAGTGCATTTGGGAAGGAGAATCTATAACCACCCTCCTGTAGGCCTATACTCCAGCCCTCGACTCAGTAGGTTCCAGGGAAGAAAGCACATCACAACGTGTGGCATTGACTCCGTCTGTCCTGTTTCACAGGGCTGACTTTATCCCAGATAATCTCCCCTACTCCCCACCTTTTCTGGAAATGCATTTCTGCTTAAGAGAGCAAAATCAGTCATTATCTGGTTTGGTTCCTTTGGGGTTGGACTATTACGGATTATTTTTTGATGGTTTGTGGGTCAGCTTGATACAGGGGTACGGCATCATGACATACTGCTCAGGAGAACTGCCTGCCGATTTAGCATAGTGGAATTTTCTCAACTTTCTTTCTAGAAGCTATGTAACAGATATGACTAAAGTTAAAGGAAACTTGTCACATTGTGAGACATTTTATGGGTGTGAAATGGTTCTAGCATTGGTATGCATTGTCAAGTAGTTATGTAGCTTTGGAAATTTGTCATTTTTGGATCCTGTTTCTCTTACATTAATGTCAGATATGAAGGAGAAATTTCCGGAATTCTGACTTTGAGTTCTATGTAACCTGGAACACATTTCCACTGCAAATATTGAACTTCTAAGAGGAAGAATAGCAAGTGCCTGGCACTTCGCTGCCACTTTGCCCATTATCAATTCCACTACTCTATTCTCTTGGTCTAGGCTTAGGTGTGGACTCAGAATCTTTCTGTTCATCACATTGAGGTTTCCATTTTCTTATCAGCTTCTAAGGACAATTCGTTTTTCATGACAACAGTTGTCTTCACAGACTCACCAGGATAAACTCTCATATCCAATTTTCAATGTATGTCAAGGAATGAATGTCTGAATGTGAAAACAAATGAAATGAAATGCACCAAACAGTAACAATAAGGACAGAGGCTATATCAATATTAATGAATGATGTTTGTGCTATGCTATATTAAGTAGGAGAGAGAGAATTTATAAAAAAAAATCTTAAATTTGGTATGGAAGAGCATCCTCACATCTCAGTATAGGGAAAAAAAATCGCGCTTGGCTAATAACATGTTAGCAGTTCATAGTTTCTTTTTTTCAGGGACAAGAACCACTACGTTCAAGGCCTTATATCCTATGTACTTTTATGCTAATCCTTTGAATCTTATTTAAATGCAGTATTATATAGTCAGTACTTATTCATGGTATCCATTTTCGCTGGTGAGTCTCAGACTTTACGGGTAACAGAATTTCCTAGGGAGTTTAAAAAATACGATTCTGTGGGCCCCATCTCCAGAGAGTTTGACTTAATAGATCTGAGGTGATATCTAAGAATATGATTTTTAAAATCAAATCCCTCATATTTCTTAGGTCATAATTTGCGAAATGGTCGCCATGCTCAGGTGAAGTATTTCTCTCTTGAGCCTAAACTCAAGTATCATGGCTTTCATTTGTCATGTAAGTGATTCACATGGTACAAAAATTTAATTCTGTGGTACTCAGCTTGCATTACATGTTAAAGAGTAGATTCAGGAAGCTGTATGGCAAACAGTGGTAGTTCTTGAGAATGACCCCTAATGGCAAAAATATTCGTCTATCTATGTGATAATATTATACTTTTGGTATCCCCGATGGAAAAACATATGGAATAATAAGATGCTGTGAGTTCAGTAAAACTTACATGCATCTAGATTTCATTAGTCCCAACAGCACTTATGAACATTCCAAGGTCTTGGTGTATATATGTTTAAAATATATCATGTATTTAATCAACATGTAGTAGATTAGAAGACCTCATGAAAGAGTTTCATATGCTAACCCATTCCGTGTGTCCTCCTCTCTACCCTAAGGGGTTCTTGACAGAAATTTGATTTTTTTGGAATAGGGAGAAGCCCAGAAGACTTGAGTTTGAATTATACAAATAATGGATACTGGCTGAGTCATATAGTTACTTAATCCATAAACCTCAGTTTCTGTAAAAAAATGATGACATTATATATTAGATATACTTTTATTTCAGATTCAGAGGGTACATGTGCAGGTTTATTTCATTAGCATGTAGTGTAATGCTGAGATTTGGAGTACAATTTATCTTGTCACCCAGGTAGTGAGCATAGTACCCAGTAGGTATTTTTTCAGGCCTTGCCCCTACTACCTCCATCCCCCTTCCAGTAGTCCTAAGTGTCTATCATTCCCATGTGTACCCAATGTTAAGCTTCCACTTATAAGTGAGAACATGCAGTATTTGGTTTTCTGCTCTTGCATTAATTTGCTTAGGATGATAGCTTCCAACTGCATCCCTGTTGCTGTCAAGAACATGATTTTGTTCTTTTTTATAGCTGCATAGTATTCCATGGTGTATATGTACCACATTTTCTTTATCCAATCCACCATTGATGGACACCTGTGTTGATTCCATGATTTTGGTATTGTAAATAGTGTGGCAATGAGCATACAAGTGCGTGTATTTTTTTGGTATAACAATCCATATTCCTTTGGATATATAGATCATGGTTCAAGTGGTAGCTCTGTTTTAAGCTCTTTGAGAAACGTGATGTTAATTTTGTATAGTATCTTGCAGGTGCTCTCTTGATTTCTTGTGTCTGGATGTCTACCTCTGTAGCAACATTAGGGAATTTTCTTGAATTATTCCCTCAAATATGTTTTCTAGGTTGTTTATGTTTTCTCCTCTCTCAGGACTGCCAATAATTCATAGATGTGCATAATCCCATTACATAATCCCATACTTCTTGAAGACTGTTCTTTTTTTTCAATTTTGAAACCTTTTTTTTTTTTTTTGTGAAGTGGTTATTAACAAGTCTATATAAGGTTAGGATTCCAATTAAAAGTTTTAAATTGAAAGCCTTCAAGGTTCAGTTGTATGTCATGTAGCGAGGAGTAGCACTGAATTTGGCATAAGACTTAATGACCTTATTTACAGCTTCCAAGAAATCCTTCTCAGTAGCAATTTTCGCCATGCTCTGATGGCAAACATACCAGCTTCTGTGCAGACGCTTCATTCTCAGCACCAGTGCCATTTGGACACAGTCATGCTAACAATTCAAGTCTGATATATCTTTCAATACTCATTGAATGAGCGTGAATCTTAAAGATGTGGATCTGACCCTCTAGATCGGGCAAGTTAAATTCAATTTTTCTATCTAATCTCCCTGACCTCATCACTGTGGGATCCAAATTATCAGGTCTGTTAGTGGCCATCAGCACTTTAATATTGCCTAGAGGATCAAAACCATCAAGCTGATTGATCAGTTCCAACATTGTTCTCTGCACTTCATTGCCACCTCTAGCATCAACATCAAACCGAGCCCCTCCAACAGCATCAATTCCATCAAAGAAGATAAGGCAGGCTTTTTTTTTTTTTTTGGTCTGGCCATTTCAAAGAGCTCATGAACCTTTTGAGCCCCCTCACTGACATATTTCTGTACAAGCTCAGATCCAATAACTCGAATGAAGCAGGCATCAGTCTGATTAGCAACTGTCCGCACACAGAGTGTCTTCATGTACTGGGTGGATTAAAGAGCAGCATGCCCTTGGGAGGCTCAATGCCAAGGTTCACAAACCTCTCTGGATGAAATAATGGGGTTTTGACTACTTTTCGCAATTTCTCAATCTGTTCCTTACAGTCACCAACATCACTGTATGTGACATCAGATTTTTCCTCCACGTGCATCATGATAACTGTTGGGTCAATCTGAGGCTAGAGGCAATGGAATGTGAATTTGATACTTATTTCTGTCCACACCTACTCTTATCCCTTCTTCAATGTCAGTGGGTGCCACCTGATCACTAAAGTCCACCACAAACTTGGCACACTGCTTTACACTGACAGTGTATTTTGGGTCCTCTGAATCAGCATTGATTATCTTTGTACGCCTGGCAACCTGTAAAGGCTGTTTACTCTGGAGTGTCTGCTTATCTGCAGCCAAATTCCAGAGTGCTGGTGGGTCCAGGCCAGTGTCAGATTCTTTAATACCAGCGAGCTCATTAATTTTCTTGAGAAGTTGCTGAATGCCATCTTCAACTTGCTTGATCTACCTAGAGTAAGCGCTCTGACCATAAGTTTTCAGCAAGGCAATATCCGCCTCATCCAGAACTTGGATGGGCTTGTCATTCTTCTCATCTTCTTTGGTCTTCTGCTGATTCTCACCAAGGTAATCTGGCATTTTAGCAGTTCCAAATGCCTCTGCTCCTTACTGATTACACAGCACCTTCCTTGCTTGTGGTGGTGTCTGAAGACTACTCTTTTTAATTTTTTTTCTTTATTTTTGTGTGACTGGATTAGTTCAAAAGAATAGTCTTCAAGCTCTGACAGTCTTTCTCCTGCTTGACCTAGTCTATTGATAAAGCTTTCAGTTATATTTTAAAATTCCTTAAGTGATTCCAGAAGCTCTGATTTCTTTTTAAGATGTTTATCTTTTTCTTCATTTTCTGGATTTCTTTAGAAGTTTCTTTGTGTTGATTTTCAACTTTGTCTTGGCTTTTGTTGAGCATCCTTGCTCCATGGTTTGAATTGTTTATTATTTCTGAATTTCCATTTTGGTCAAGGATCATTGCTGAACAGCTAATGAGATTCTTTGGTGGTGTCACAATGTTCAGATTTTTCATGGTGCCAGAATTCTTACACTGGTTCCTTCTCATCTGGAGAGTCTGGTGCTACTAATTTTTGTATTTATTTTCATGCTGGTAGGATTTTTTTCTTTCCCTATATATTTTTCCATTTCTCTCCTTCCCTAGAGGATGTGTCTGTAGAGTATGTTGGGTAACGTCTTTTGGCTTTGCTTCTATAACCCTACGCACTTTTGTGGGCAGGTTTTACATTGGGCTGTGTGATTCAACTTACAGACCAGTAGATGGTGCTGACAGGTATGAGTCAGTTGCTACACAAACAGATGGGTATGTACATGGTCTTTGTCTACTGTGAAGTGCTCTCTGTTGTTTTAGGTGATGGACTGGACAGTAGAGTGCTTGGTGCCCTGTGCTTCTTATTCTGTGGAGGTGGAGAGACACAGCTAGACAGAGTTGGAGCCTTTGACTTGCCCACGAATACCCCTACGGTGAGTGCAGGCACCAGCCCTGTCAAGGGTGGCTGGGAGGAGCTCCTGGTGAAAAGCACTGAGATCTCTGGGGTGGGGCAAGGGGTTGGTGAGGGGTCTGCACGGACTCCTCATCTTTGATAGGTAGGAACATGGTCTATTTTCCTATTATGCCCCTGTTCCAGGGCTGATGACTCCTCATTCAGATACACACTGTAGTCTGTGTCTAGACCAATGTGGCTGAGAGCCTCAGAAAATGCCTCTTTTGTGACTTTCCATTAAAGTGGTTTGGGGCAACTTCATCACTCAGCCTGATACAAATAGCTTTATGGCAGGGCTGTTCTCTGATTTGACAGCACTGCTGCTTTGTGTAAAGGCGGGGGCTACGCCTTTGGGCTTGTGTGAGAAGTGGTTAGGTGCCAGCAGAATTTGAATAAGGTAGGTAGTTCCTCAGTTTTCAGGCCCCTAGATGGTCTGCTGAACAGTATGTATGAGTCCTGAAGGGTCTGGAGCCAGATCAGGCTAGCCCAGGGTTCTGGTGCTGACTGCGACGGAGAGGGGCAGGCTGGTCCCTGGGTCACTGGATGAACTCTCAGGCAGGGGCAGGCAGAATGCTTGGGTGGTGAGAACCTGAGGGGAGAGCATAGGCCTGTGGGGTAGGGATTTCAGGACTCTGGGCTGCAGCTGAAATGCTCGTGTGGAGGCAGGGTGCTTGTACTGGGTACCAGAAGGTGGCAAGCAGAGGCAGGGAGTTGTGGGGTGTGCAGTCTGCCCAGTTCTTCATATCTGGGCAGTGGTATCCTTGTTGGAGATGTGTGAAATCATTCAATCTCTTTGTTTCCACCTCAACCTGAGGGTAACAGGGGTGGGGGCAGAGAGTTTTTCAGTTATATTTCTTGGAGTTCCATCCCACAGGACCCCAGAGCGGCAACTTTCTGCAGTATTCAGGCAGGGGCTGCTGTGCTGGGAGCCTCAGCTGGTGGTCCCCACCTGGTGAGGAGCAGCAGAGGTGGGGTCTGCAGTTGGTCTGCTCCTCAGTACTGTGGCTGTAGCAGCTATCCTACGGGCTTGCAAAAGAGCCTGTCTTGCCTATCTTCCCTTATTGGCAGCACATTGACAGCTGGTGTCAGACTGCTCCAGAATCCAGTGCTTGTGGGGCTCCATGTGGGCCTCAGAGATGTCTCTGCATGGACTCCAGATGGTTCTTAATGTTGGTCTGGAGGCCTGGATGGGTCAGGGGAGTTCTCCTGTGCCCAGGATTGCAAAGGGCTTGTGGGGACAGTGTGGATCCCCAGCGGCTCTCATCATTCACTTTGTTTTCTTTGTTCTCTGTGGGTCCCATGCTTTTTTGGTGAATCGCAGTGTGATCTCTTAGAATATCCACTTGAAGAGCCAGTGTTTACTCACGTTTGTTTCTTCTCTGTGGGAGCAGCTAGCAGGCATCTTCATATAATGTGTGTGGGTGTGTGTATATATGTATATATGTGCATATATATGTATAAATATGTGTGTGTGTATATATGTATATATGTGTGTATATATATATGATCTTACTCTGTCACCAGGCTCGAGGGGAAGGGCCTGATCATAGCTTACTTCTCTCTCCAACTCCTGTGCTCAAGCAATCCTCCCGTCTCAGCCTGCTGAGTTGCTGGGAGTACAGGCATGTACCACCATGCCCAGCTAAGTTCATATATATATATGTGTGTGTGTGTGTGTGTGTATATATATATATATATTTTTTTTTTTTTTTTTTTACAGATGAGGGTCTTGCTATGTTGCCCAGGCTGGTCTCAAACTCCTGGCCTCAAGTTGTCCTCTTGCCTCAGCCTGCCAAATCATTTTGATTATAGGCATGACCCACTGCACCTGGGTCCTAATGAGTGTGATATGAAGGTTAAATGATGTAATGTATGCATAATTTTTCACCTGAAGTAGGCTATCAATGTGGGTTTTCTTCTTTCAAAATAATTAACAAAATGAGTTTTTAAAACAATAGTCCCAGGAGAATCTGAAGCTTTAGGTTCTTCACTTTGATCACCTCCAATGTTCCAGAGGCTTTCCTTGTGTACATGAGATAGTTTGGGGAACTTTCTGTTTGGTGTTATGCCGGTGGTCTTTTGTCCTGTGTTATTTTCATGGCTGTCAATTGACTAAGGGTCTATAAACTACAGTAATCTTAGGAAAATCAGGTGCAGAATTGGAGTGGACTTCTACAAGTTATTGGTATCTGAAACTACTGGTCATTAAAATGGTTCTTGTCACTTGAGGAATGATACAGAACCACCCACCTCATCTCCTTTCACTCAAAGAGTACAAAAGGTATCACCCATAATTAGTGTGTTTTGTTGTTAATGTTCCCAAGTGAAGCCTAGAAATGGAGCCAAGGTTATCACATCCACGTGGAACATTCTTTTTCACCTCTAGTCAGGAGATAGCAGGAGGAAGTTTGTGTTTCTTTTTCTGCAACTATGCTACAATTTGACACTGAAAATACGCAGGCTCGAGGTTTAATTTGAATATCTATGGTATAAAATTACCAGTGTTCACATCCCCTAGCATTTTCCTGACAAATTAATTGCCAATACAATTTTCAGCTGTCAGTATGTGTGGAGCAAGGCAGGGTTGAGGGTTCAGCTTACGGGAGGTAATTATAGGTGCCCTTGGCCGGGAAAGAGCACAGATGATGCTAAAGGAGCCAATGTTTTGGGTAAGCAGCACCTGCTTCTTTGCCAGCTCTGTAGACCCATGGATCTGGGAGAAACATATAATTTGGAGGATTTAGTGTCTACCTTTGGTACACGTAATTTAATCTCTTAATCATCGTGTGTTCTGTGGCTGCCGTGAGCTCTCTGAAACTGAACTGTGTGTCTCCATTACTTGATTCTTAGATCTTTGCTCCATTTATTCAATACTTCAAGCCTTCAAAGCATCAGGATAAAGAAGGTGAACAGCAAAACTCTAAAAGGCAGAGAGTAAACAAAGCTATAAAGAGATTCTTCACTTTGGCTAGGTCTAAGGGAAGGAGAACTTTTGTTGATATATCTGAAAGTAAGTAGTCTCCTCTGAAAGAGGTGGAAAAACATTCTGTTGAGATGAAGCACCTGACCTTTTAAGAAATACTCTCTGCTTATTTCTAAGTATTCATTGGAAAGCCATTTATCTCAAATATATACCTTTAGACAAGATGCATTAGTTCATTTTTCAACCTAAGCCTCTCAGGAGTTGTAATCCTCTAGCATCTGAAGATATTTGCTGTTGGGGTTGTTTTAATTTTTATTTTATTTAATTATAAAAACAATAATAGAAACCAAGCAGGCAAATGAATAAAAAACTTTAAAACCCCAAACTGGGGTGAGGGAGGATTGGAGGAGTAGGTGGTTGAAGACCAGAACAGATATAAAGCCATGAACATCCTGCTTAAAATTTTTCAAGTTTTAAAAATACTAGCACTTTTATAGATTTGTTTTCATCTCAAAGATATTTTTCAAAATAAAGGGTTATAACATTATTATGTGACAAAGTAAAATAACAGAGAAGTGCACATTTGATTCCATTAAGTCTTATTCTTGAGTTTTTCCTGTGATGTCAGTTGCTTTTAAAAATATTAAAGATCCAGTGAGAATGAGATAATATTTCTGGCACTCTAGTTCCTGGAATAATGCGATTGGAGAGAAGGAAATGAGGATATTTGTTGGCCAAGGTTGATATGCAAGGGTTTCATCCTGTCTTCTTCATGAATTTGAATCTTTCACCCAAATATCTCAGCTACAAGGCTCCTGCTATGTTTTCTGGAAGACAAGTCCACTGTCAGAACTCTCACCAAGGTAATCACAGTCAGAAGATGCGAAGGTTGGGTAGGACCATCTACTCCAACTCTTTCATTTAACAGATGAACTAAGGCCCACAGATGGACAAGGGACTTACCACAGATTGTCCGGCAAGTTAGTTTAGAACAACAGCTAGAATCTAGGTTTTCTTTAAAGCAGCAATAAGCAAATGTTATAGGAACAATCAGTTGCTTCGTATGGATGTGGGCCCTGAATTCCTAATTTGGAAATTGGTTGTGCTCTACAAAATTCACAGATTCATGATGCTATTTGATACAAATGTCATGGTGTTGACAGTCAGGTAGACCTTGGAAAGAAGAGAAAAAGAGAATAAACATTTATTGAGCATCTACTATTGCGAGAAACTTCCACTTTACTATTGCATGTGATTTACACATCTCCCTGATGCAGTGGATATAATTTCTATTTTTAAATGAGAAAATCAAGGCTCAGAGAAGTTGAGCAATTTGACAAAAATCTTGTAGATGGTAATGTAAAATTTGAACCCAGAAATATGATTCAAAGCCCATCTAAAGTCTTTCCATTCACTCGCCATTTCTTGCTTCACCCCATTACAGCATTATTTTTGTTACTCTTTCTAATACTAGGCAAACTACAAATCAGGGTCTGGATCATTAGCTTTATCATTGAATGCAGGCATTTATGGTTCATTTACCAAGTACTTAGTTTTGTAGTGGGTATGTGGAAATGCCAAAGGGTAATGAGACCTTTGTGTAACCGAGAAGGGTTTTCTAGGTGTAAAGGCATCAGATAAGTGTGGCCTTCTATTGCAACTAGCAGGAAATTCGTTTTCCCGGGGTGTGCAAAGCCCTATGTCCTTGATACTCAAAGTGAGCTCTATGAACTAGCAGTGTCAGCATCACCTGGTAGCTTTTTAGAAATGTAGAGTCTCAGCATCCCACCCCCATCAGATTCTGCAGTTTAACAAGATCCCCAGGTGATTTTCATTCACAATCAGGTTTGAGCAGCACAGCCCACAACCTCTCTGACCTTATTGCCCAGGTATAGTAGCTTTCTTTTTGCCCCTAAATATGCTTACCTGCTTCTGCCTTTTGGCATTGGCATTTGCTATTCCAATTGGCTGACCGCTCTGTCTTCTAATTTTTTCATGGCTCTATTTTGTCCTTCAGATTTCTGCTCAAGCAATATTGTTTCAGAATGTCTGAGTGCTGACTTCCAGGGAACTGCATTGTCTTGTTTTATTTTCTCCTAGTATTTATTCCATGAAATTATATCATTTTTTTGTTTACATGTTTATTATCTCTTTCCTCACTAGACTGTTAAACTCCATTAATGCAGGAATGATTTGCCTGTGTATTCATTGTTTTATTCCCAGGACCTGGAACACTGCCTGGCCCAAGTTAGGCATTCAATAAGTATTTTATGAATCAATAAGTGAATGAACAATGGACAATATTTCACTGCTATTGAAATTTCAACATGTTGATACTAAAAGCTAAGATTATTTGCTTTATCTAACCATCCACCAATCAATATGACAACAACAATTTTGTGTATTTGCTGGTTGAAGTTCTTTGATGCTGCAATTCACGAATCAAGGAAAGGAAAGCTGTGGGAGAAACAAAACTCTCTTCTTAAACTTTTGTCAATTTCATAAAAATATTGATTTTGTTAGGGTGGCATTTGGGGATTTCTGACATCTGTATAGGGAAGTTTTTCTCTTAATATCTTTTCAGGAATTTCCCTTGAAAAATGCAGATGTATAGATTTAGCACATGCAAAAGTACTATGGAAACATTCCCTTTTGATTCACAGGCACCTACAGTGAAGTGGTTTGTTTCTTGGGTAAAAACACCAGTTTGGAGAGAGTTCATGCATACTTCATGAGCTGACTCTGCAATAATACACTGCAGACCTTCCTGGAATGAACAGCAATGGTAACTCTCTGAATGCTGATGAGACATCCTGGGAAGAACTCTTACGTCTACTATTTACAAGAGCCTTATAAAAAAGAAAATGAGAAGGAAAAAGGATTTCACACTTAATATATGTCAGGTGACTTAGAAAAGAAGATCTCATTTTAATTATAACAACTTTATGAGATAATGTGATCCCATTTTACAGAACTACAAATGACGATTCAGAAATTGAGACTTGTTCAAAGGCATCTTTCTAGTAAGTGGTAGAACTGAAATTCAAGTTCATATTCTTTCCATCATGTTGCTGTCCCATTCTCTGTGAAACTCCATCCTCCACCAACCTCCCACTGTATTTTGCAGTTGCCTTTATATGGCAACTTTTGTGTGTGTGTGTGAGCCAAATTTCCTTCTGATTTCAGAAGAGCACCCTAGAGACTAATAGCCTCATAAAGAATTTATGAGAAAAACAGAAGTGATAGTGCAAAATCTACAGTACCGCATGGGCAGGAGATGCTTAGCTCTGAGGTGAGGAAATCCAGAGATGAACGTTTTGTTTACCTCATAGGATGGTGGCATTGTTAGCCACTCAATTCAACCAGGTTATAATGTATTAAGAATTTGAAACATCAGCCATTGTGTTTTCACATCTCGAATGTATATTATTTTGTTAGCCAGGTAATGACAGTCATTGTCAAGTGGAAGATCTAATCAGACTGAATATTCATTCATGCCTTTTCTTTGTCAATGGAGAAGAAAATTTTTCAAGGACAATCTGATATTCTCTCAGATGACTGAACCTTTCTTTCCATCTACCTGAAGGCGAGGAAAGGAGGAGGGAGGGAGGCTTGGACAGCACACCCTCCCCAATTAGATTCCTGCCCTAAGCCTCTTATACAGATATTCTGGGGACCTTTGTTTCCTGAGGGGCACATTTTGCATTTTTTCCCCCTGGAAATGGAATCTCTAACTCTATCTCAGTACGTATGCCAAAGACCAAGACAAGATTTCCAGATGAATCCAAGAGGCTGCCTGGGTTCCCAGTTGTTTTCTTTCATTTGCCAGGAGGTCATTGTGCAATTCCTGAATTTCATTGTTCAATGTATGACAGAGTTTGGGTAATGCCCAGTAGATGGTGCTCATCAGCAGCTTTCTGGAAAAGGCACACCTGGAGCTTTTACAAAACTACTTTAAAAAGGTTTCATTTGAGTTTAGAGACTTTTGGAAGACTGGAGCTTTGAAAAAGATACATTTTTGCTCATCTCCTGATTCGTTATCCATTCTTCCAGGAATAAGAATTCAAAAGACAGGAGGGAAAGTTGCTTTCTTTTAGATTATAAAGTTGCTTTCTTTAGTTTATAAAATTTTTGTTAACTCTAGTATCTTTCATGGCTCAGAGGGGACAGAAAAACAAAAAAACTAAAACAAAAAACGAACCACCAAATGATTAGGGAATGATTCTTCTCACTTTATTCCCATTTTGCTTTCTTTCTCACTTAGAGGATCTGAATGTGTCCCCCTCCCCTCTCTGAATACATTGTGCCCTGAGGGTTTTTATTTGGAGGTCATTTGCTTATTCCTCAAAATCCCCTTCTACGTGAAATGAGTTTTTTTGGGAGTGATGGTGAAATGCCCAGAAATGCCTTCGCAACATTTGATGTCCCTAAAGTTCAGCATCTCAACACTATTTTAATAAAATCTGGGCGCCAAGTACACCATTGTTTCTACAGAGAATGAATTCTGAATTCTTCTTTCAGTGGAGTTGAAGAGACTGAAATCATTCTTCGGGCAGCAGTAACTCATCTCTTTGTTATCCTGGACTATGACTGAGGGTGATCTCAAGAGCCTGTACACTTTGTTATTCTTAAAAGGGCGAAGATGGGTAGTGCCCTCCCGGGGGTAAATCTTAGCCTCCTCCCTATCCAGGACTTTGGAAATCTCATTTTAAAACCAGAAAGTGCTTTACCTCAAATTCAAGTCTCCAGTTGTGTTTGTATCTTTTTTCAGTGGTTGAGTAATCCTGTCTTGGGCAGGTGCAGTCCCATGATAAATTATAGTGTTTAATAATAATTTTTATCCTTTATAAAATTTATATGAGGGAAATTGATGTGGAAAAGGGTTAAGAATACAGTTCATGGCGGGGGGAGGAGTAGCAGAATCAGATGAAAACATTGGTGGGTAATTCCCTAAAAATCTTTTAGAAACCGTGGGTCATTATTATCATCAGCTGACTGACGGGACACACTATTCTTGCTACATTCAGGCCTTGTCTGGTCTAAACAGAGAAGGGGTCCTTCAGTAGGGTTTATAAGGATCTCCCAAGACCTTTGAGTCCAACTGAACAATCCGATCTTATTACAAAACATACTCTCAGTTTTTTGGCAAGTCTCAGAGGAATAGAAATATTAAGTTATAGTGTTAAGTACATAAGAGACAATGAGCCTTTGTTAATAATAAGCTGTTGCCAGATGTATACAAGAACCATCCTACTAAGTATTTATTTTCCTGTTTTAGTGTTTTCTCCCAGTTTTTTTTTCAGATCTTTCATTCGTTTATGCATTTGATACATACTTACTAAAATATATCAGATCATCTTAGACTTTGTGACAGAAGATATCAGATCATCTTAGATCTTTGATATCTTTGATATCAGATCATCTTAGACTTTGTGACAGAAGATTCTGCATTTACAGAGTGACTGGGATAAGTTGCTCACCTTCTTTGAGTTTAGTTTCCTCTTTCTGTGAAATGCATGTAATACCTGCTTCATTGGATAGTAAATACTTTTTTGACAGAAATATTTACATGACAAGTACTTTTGTAGATAAGAGGCTAGAAAACGATGGCCTATGGGCCAAATGTAGCTCATTCAAGTTTTATGGGAACACAGCCATGCTCATGTGCTTACATATCATTTGGCTGCTTTTATGCTACAATGGCAGAAGTGAGTAGTTGCAGCAGAGACTATATGACCTGCAAAGCCCTTTATAGAAAGAGTTTGTGAACCTCTTTTCTCAATAATGGAGAGACATCCATGACCTAAATGAGCCAGCATTTTGGGGAGAAGATATGGTGCTGGAGAGAGAGACAATAAACAAGTGAACAAATATACTGCTAACTGCTATAAAGTGAACAAAGCAGAATGATGTGCTAGAGAATGAGCAGGAGATGGAGGAGAACTTAAGACTGTATGGTCAGAGAGGCCTTCCTGAGGGTTCTGCATGTGCAAAGGTATATCTGATTGGAGGGAATGTACATAAAGAGATCTGGAGAAAGGTCATCGGAGCTAAGAGAACAGCAAGAGCAAAGACCTGGTCTGGAATAGAGATCTATTTGTTTGAAGTGGAGACAGTGAGAGGAAGAGTGATAGGCAGCGATGTCAACGAGGTAGTCAAGAACTGGATCAATGGGGCCTTAAAGGCCACGATTCAGCATTTGGATTGATCCTAAGCACACCGGGAAGCCTTTGGAGGGTTTGAAGTGGGTAGTGACATGACCTGATGATGCATGCTTTCAAAGACCATTCTGAGTGTTAGGAAGTGGGTGGGAGGTGAACAGGAGGGGAAGCAAGGAGACTGATTAGGAGAACTCCAAGTGAGAGGGGATGAGAGCAGTGGTGACGATGGAAGTGGGTTGACTGGGGACACCTTTCAGAGTTATGGCCAATGAGGCTTGCTAATAGATTGGATGTGAGGAGTGAAGGGAAAAGAGGATTAAACATGACTCTTAGATTTTTGAATTGAGCAACCAAGTGGAGGGCGGTTTATTTATCTAAGTAAAGAGGACTAAGGGTAGAACAAGTTTGGTTAGGGGAGGTGGATGGAGTTCTGTTTTGGGCAAATTAAGTTTGAGATGCCTGTTAGACATCCGGGTGAAGAGGTCAAGTTATCTGTACATACTTTTGATGATCAGAATGGTATCAGAATCAGAAATATGAATTTGAAGTTTGCAGCATTTAAGTATTTTCATAGCCATGGTACTAGAAGAGATCACTAAGGGCAATAGCATTGAAAGAAAAGAGGAGAGGGCTATTAAGTGGATATAAACATGGTAAAGATCATCTCACAAAATGGGAAAAGTATGAACTGGACCAAGGTTCTAATGCTTTCCTGCCATCTTGCCAGCCACATAGCCTTGGTTGGGACCTTTTACATCTTTGGTCCTCAGTTCCCTGATTTGAGAAACTTTTGAAAATTGATTACTTTTAGCCTCTGATTTGAACAGTGATTGCTTTTCAAATCATGTTTCTTATCAAATCATGAGACATTTCTACTTGGAGGCCTAAAATTCCTTGATTTCAATGTGTTCTCACTTGAAATCATCTTCCAGCTTTGTGTATCAAGGAACAGAAATTTGGGGGATCCAATGTTTGAAAAATTTTGCCAGATTTAGATGCAGTTTCAAGGCTCCTGGCTTCCTGGCAACTTCCCCACATGCGCTGATAATGCTGGGCAAGTGATGATGCTTGTTATGTATAATCATCTGTGTTGATGGTTTGGAGAACAACCATATCTCCACAGCAGAGGAAGAGCTATCTGCAGTCTGAAGAGTTTAGAGCAATCTTTCGGGGCCCTGTGTCTGAGTTTGACTGGAGTGTGGCCAGGAGACTAAGAATTGAGCAATTCTGCCAGTTTTTTCAAAGCGGCCCAGTGGACCTCTACCCTCATTGCATCATCCTAATCTGGGGAAATGGATATTATTGTTTACACTGAATATTTTTCATCTGAGTCCGTCTAGGAGAGTTGATATCAGATAATCTTAGACTTTGTGACAGAAGATTCTGCATTTACAGAGTGACTAGGACAAGTTGCTCACCTTCTTTGAGTTTAGTTTCCTCTTTCTGTGAAATGGATGTTATACCTGCTTCATTGGGTAGTATAAGGATTAATGGAGGTCATCTTTGTGAAAATATCTGAGTCAGTGTTAGTGTTTTTTTTTTCCTCCTGTATACTCCTGAACTGTTCTTGGCATGCTCTGCCCTGAATGTAATGGTGGTAAAGATGAGAACCATGACCATCCTTGGTAAGGATGTCTCAGAGGATCAAAGGGAATTCTATCACAGGTGAGGAAAGCAAGATTCACCTGTAACACTGAGGGGCTACTTCCTGTTTGCCACTAACTCTCCTGTGTTACAAGTATGATGTGTTAATTTTATCATTAAAGACTACCTCCCCCACCCGCCCTGCACAGACACTAAATGCATTGAACTTAAGCAAACTCCACTTATTGTGCATTTCTTATATGTTGAAAACAGGCTACGATGCAAGGAAGCGCGAGATTAATGAGGGCAGAGGGGTGAAACTGCTTCCAGCTTGGCTTCCATCCAATGCTTGAGGCATCTTGGAGATTGTCAATGATCTACGGAACTTTCCTATATATGCAATAAGAAGAGTTAATTCAAGACCAGTGCATGTGAGTTTACTTAAACTTTAAAATGCTTATGATTCATCTTCAGATTTTGTTAAAATGGAGATTCTGACTTAGTAGGTCTGGAGTGGGGTCTGAGATTCTTCATTTCTAACAAGTTCCCAGTGATGTTGATACTTCTGCTTCAAGGACCACATTTGAGTAGCAAAGTTCTAGATTTATTCAAGGTCTAAAATGCTATGACTTTATGATAGAGAATATAGAAAGCATACCCATCTATCCATCCATCCACCCATCCATCCACCCATCCATCCGTCCACCCATCCATCCATCCTTCCATCCATCCATCCGTCCATCCACCTGTCCATCCATCCATCCATCCTTCCATCCACCCATCCACCTGTCCACCCGTCCATCCATCCATCTGTCCATCCATCCTTCCATCCATCCATCCTTCCATCCATCCATCCATCCATCCACCCACCCACCCTTCCTTCCTTCCTTCCTTCCTTCCTTCCATCCATCCATCCATCCATCCATCCATCCATCCATCCTTCCTTTCAATGAATATTTATCTAGTGCTCAACATGGGTCAGGCCCTGTGCCAGAAAATGGGATTATAGAGGCAAATGTGACCTAATCTCATTTAGAAAGTCATACTCTAGTTAGGGAGACAGATATGGAAACAAACATTTTTCAAAATCACTCTGATCCAGATTCCTGGAACAGCAATTTCTTTCTTGTCATTAAAATCCTTATCTATTCTCTGGCTAAGTTCCTTTCATTCGCGCTTACTGAGGCCATCTTAAATGATAATGTATAAGGTAGAAAGCTGTTGGCATATCCCTAAGGAAAAGAGAACTGGACTCAGAACATCACAGAGTTCATTTTAAGTCTCTGCTCTTTTAGAGCCATGAAACCTTAGTCAAGATTCTTTGGGCCTCAATTTCCCTGTTTGTAAAGTGAAGGTTTACTAGCTTGTTTAGCACATGGGATTTTATGTAGCTTAAGCTGAAATAATAAATGTGAAAGTGTTTGAAAACTTCAAAGTGATACACATGTGTAAAGAGATGTTTAGCTTCTTGTGTGTACATGTGCTACAGTATTTCTGTAATGGTGACAAATAATAGAAATTATGTAAGTGTCTCAAAAATGAGACTGCAGTAAGTTTTGGGCCATATGACTAGTACTAGTCAAGGAAATGTGAGCAACAATGACACATTGCTAGTTCTAGACTGTGGCATTTAGAAGCCAATGTCCCCCTTCCATCCCTCCCTCCCCCTGGTGCAGAGACTCTGAAGGCCATACATACCAGATTGTGTAAATACATGCACGATGGTGGCAACCCAGATCTCTAAGTACCCATTTGGAGGAGAACCACATTGGAGATATCTTATTTCAGTTGTTGAGTAATCCTGTCATATGCTAGCTTGTTTAGCACATGGGATTTTTATGTAGCTTAAACAGAAATATATGTGTAAAGTGTTTGAAAACTTTAAAGTGATACACCTGTGTAAAGAGATGTTTAGCTTCTCATGTGTATGTGCAGTACAGTATTGTCTAATGGTGACAAATAATGAAAATTATGTAAAAGTCTCAAAAATGAGACTACAGTAAGTCACCCAATCCATATCATAGGTTTTGTGAGGATAAAAAAGCAAAACCTTTTATCATGGTAAGCTGTTGAAACCTTAGAGTTGCTCATTATCACAGCATAGACTATCCTATCTTAAATATATAATTCTATCAGACTTTCTATGCACTTAGATATATAGGCAATTGCAAACATATAGTATTGCCATGTGTATTGATAAATATTCTTCCCCTCTCTCTGTTTCTCAAATAAACTGAACTAAGTATATTTGTACCTGCTCCTTGGCAATGTGTGGGTGACTTTTTGGAATAGATACTGAGAAGCAGAATTTCTGAGTTATAGGACATACAAATTTCAAATTAACTGTATGAACTTATACTCCCACCAGCAGGGTGTAAGAGAGTCCATTTTCCATACCTTTATATTACTTCTTGAGTAGGAATATCTGAAAACTATTGCTTATGTATTGCTGTGTAACAAGCATCCCCAAACAACCATTACATTATCTCTCTTGAGTTCATAGCTTTATTAGCCTCAGCTGGGAAGTTCTGCGCCTTGTGGTATTGGCAGGGGTTGCAGCTCTCTGAGGGACTCAATTGGGCTGGAATGACTGAACCGGCTTGTTCACATGGCTGCCAATGGTGCTGCTGTCTCCTCCATGTGGCTAGACAGAAGAGCAGCTGGGTTCCTGGAAAGGAAGCAGAAGCTGCCGGTACTCTTAAGGCCTGACCTCTGAAGTAATCCCAGATATCATTTTCCCCATATTGTATCGGATCAAAGCACTCCCAGGGCCATCCCAGGTTGGAGGGGAGAGCAAAAGGACTCAGAAATGGTTGGTGTTCATCTTTGGAGACTATTTACACAATGATTGTTTATTTTTTAAAAAACAATTATATCTTTAGTGTTACAGCTCTTTTAGAATTTGTCTAGCAGGCTTTCCGGTATTTGCTGGAAAGCCCCTTTAAAAAAAAAAAAAAAAACAATTATATCTTTGAGTTTGAGTGAAGCTAAAGAAAAGGTATCTGTGAAACTTCAGATAAACAAGTGGAGCTTAAAATTTTGATTCTTGCATATTAGGTTAATGTGCTCAGTGTGAATCAGGCTGGGGAAATATTAAGCTCTGCTAGCAATTCTATTGGATTGAAGGTAAATCATCCTGCCAGTAACTACCTAAGTCAAGGTGTGAAGAAGCTGGAATTTCTTCCCATTCTAATTTTTTTCAAGTATACCAGTAGAAAACAAAATGAAGAATCGGGTTCAGAATCATTTCCAGCTACTTGTCACATCTTTGGAAGCTTCAAGATTAGATATAATGGAAAACATGCAAAAGAAAAAAAAAAGGCTGAGAAGTGTGCAAGGTCTGCAGCATTCAAACTAATGTTTCACTAATTAATCTCCTGCTCCACAGATGATGCAGGAGGTGAGGCAAATGAAGGCGCTATGGCAGGAGAGGAGGGCAGGCAGTCGGGGGCAAGTCCACAGATATCACAGGTTTATCAGATGGACCAGGAAAACTTTCCTAATCTGTGGTTTTGATTTGCCTACACCATTGCCATGTGGCCCATGTAATGATGGGAAGATATGTGGGCTAAAGGGGAAAAGAGGAGATACTTGTCATCTCTACCTGCTCATGGCTACTAGACAGGATCCTTTCTTTCTGCCTATTCTAGACAAGATGGCTATGAAAATGTTTATGGTTTTGGTTGAATTATTTTAAATTTGCTGGGGAGAGGCCATTAAACACCAATTTTCCAAAATGGACACTGAGAAATAAGAAAGCTTTATTAAGGAATAACATCTTTGGGAAAAAAAGGAAGGAATGGGATTGTGTATGGAGGAGAGTCTAGAGTGTGTTCCCAAACTGGCAAAGCATCTGCCAGCCAAATGGGAGAATTTGGAGGGAAAATTGCCCACTATAGGCATCCTGCATTGGGTGGAAATGTCTAGTTCTTTTACAAGGTGACTTGCTTAGTCATTGATTGGTGGCTGCCCTTAAAATAGTGTGCCTTTGAAAGTGGAGGGAGACCATGAGGTTGCTCACAGCTGGAGGCTGTTAGACAACCACCTTCTTTCCAGCTGGGCAGCGAGCTGTCTCTTGAAAGATCTGACTAGTGCTTTTCCATGTCTGTCACGTGTAACTTATCTTTCTCCAGTTTAGTTTTTTCTTTTCCCTCAAAGCTTCATTGAGAAAGCAAGCTTTGCAAGATGTTCTCTGCTATTGATTTCATCTACAGACTCTCCTTGGTTGCAAGTGTTTGAGCAAGTTGAACTTGCTTAGGAGAAAAGGCAAATTTCTTGCTCAGGCCATCAAACCATGGGAAGGCCAGGAATGATTCGAACCAGAAACTCAGATACCCCCAAGATGGCTGCTGCCTCTTGTCTCTACTTCTCTTAGTGTGATGGACTTCCTTGTGAGTGCCAGAAATAATAGCTGCTCTACACTTACCTCTCTCTACTTCTACCAACAGAGAATAAAAATTGCCTTACCTCTCTGCTTGGTTCTAGTGTTTAAAATCTCAAGAAACGATTCTATGAGTCTGCTGGGGTTGTAGGCCAATTTCTGGATCAATCGTTACTGCCAAGGAGGCAAGGTAGAAAGCTGACAACTCCTATTTAAACTACATGATCCAAAGCAGCAATTCCCAGAAGCAGGCAGGGTGAAAAGGTAATGCAAATAAATGCTTATCCTAATCTTTCTTTTTCTCCCCCTAGTCCTAGCTTCATTTTCTAACTATTTCCAGTGTCAGATGTCAGTTTAAAGGTGAATGCACTCAATTTTAATCTGGCTTTTTGCACAGCGTTCAGGCCATGCGAGGCTTTATAACTCAAAACAAGTGTTTCTCAGCCTTTTAAAGTTGAAGTTCCTTTTGAAAGAAAATGAAGAATATCAAAACCTCATTCTTCCTAAACCCCAGAAATTTGGACATTTGTGCCTCACCTGTTGCTTTGAGAACCACAACTAACAAGAATTTTTTCGGTTTTATTTTTCTTTTTTAAGTTTCTTTTTTTATTATACTTTAAGTTCTAGGGTACATGTGCATAACGTGCAGGTTTGTTACATATGTATACTTGTGCCATGTTGGTGTGCTGTACCCATCAACTCGTCAGCACCCATCAATTCGTCATTTATATCAGGTATAACTCCCAATGCAATCCTTCCCCCCTCCCCCCTCCCCATGATAGGCCCCGATGTGTGATGTTCCCCTTCCCGAGTCCAAGTGACGTCATTGTTCAGTTCCCACCTATGAGTGAGAACATGTGGTGTTTGGTTTTCTGTTCTTGTGATAGTTTGCTAAGAATGATGGTTTCCAGCTGCATCCATGTCCCTACAAAGGACGCAAACTCATCCTTTTTTATGGCTGCATAATATTCCATGGTGTATATGTGCCACATTTTCTTAATCCAGTCTGTCACAGATGGACATTTGGGTTGATTCCAAGTCTTTGCTATTGTGAAGAGTGCCGCAATAAACATACGTGTGCATGTGTCTTTATAGCAGCATGATTTATCTAAAACACCAAAAGCAACGGCAGCAAAAGCAAAAATTGACAAATGGGATCTAATTAAACTAAAGAGCTTCTGCACAGCAAAAGAAACTACCACCAGAGTGAACAGGCAACCTACAGAATGGGAGAAAATTTTTGCAATCTACTCATCTGACAAAGCGCTAATATCCAGAATCTACAAAGAACTCAAACAAATTTACAAGAAAAAAACAAACAACCCCATCAAAAAGTGGGCAAAGGATATGAACAGACATTTCTCAAAAGAAGACATTCATACAGCCAACAGACACATGAAAAAATGCTCATCATCACTGGCCATCAGAGAGATGCAAATCAAAACCACAATGAGATACCATCTCACACCAGTTAGAATGGCAATCATTAAGAAGTCAGGAAACAACAGATGCTGGAGAGGATGTGGAGAAATAGGAACACTTTTACACTGTTGGTGGGATTGTAAACTAGTTCAACCATTATGGAAAACAGTATGGCGATTCCTCAAGGATCTAGAACTAGATGTACCATATGACCCAGCCATCCCATTACTGGGTATATACCCAAAGGATTATAAATCGGTTTTATTTTTCTATAAGTTTTTTTTTTTTTTTTAAATCAGTTAGCTATTATAGCAAAACCACTCAGATAGTGGCTGCAAGCAACAAGCATGAATTTTTGCTCACGTGTCTATGAGTTGACTGGGTGTTTCTTCTGGTCTCAGCTGGACTCACGTGTGCAGCTACGCTCAGCTGTGGGTTGGGTGGCCACTTACTTGATCATGGCTGGGTTTGCTCACTTACTTGGATATTAGCTAGTTGTGGGCCAATCTAGAGTGGCTTCATTTAAAACAACTGAGCTCTGCTCTATGTGGTCTCTCGTCCTTCAGTAGGTAAGACCAGGTTTGTTCATATGGCAGAGACAGTTTCTAAGATAATGAGCAGAAGTGTGCAAAGCCCTTGAGACCTAGACTTGAAAGCAGAAGAACATCAAAACCAATTAAAAACCAAGGGGTGAGAAAATAAACATCACCTCTTGGTGGGAAAAGCTGCAAAGTCACATTGCAAAACATGTGGATACATGAAGAATTGTGGCCATTTTTGAAAAAGATCACAATTTTTTTAAAGAGATAACCTTAAATTTTAAAGTATGGTCTTTTATTAAAATATTAAAAGTTTTTCACACTACACCTCTTTCCTTCCCGTATTTTTAATTGTGGCACCTTCTGCCATCCTCCCTTCACACACCATGCACCTATATGTTCCAGTTAATAAACCACTGCTTTGGAAAAGGACTTAGAATTTGGAGGGAAGTCAAGGAGTGATTTTTAACCTGACCAAAATGGAGACACAGAGGCTGGGTTTGCAGTGTGTATGAGGAGGATGGTTTAGATAAATAAATGAAAGGCGGGGGTGGGGTGGGGGGAACAGGAGATAAAGTTACCTCTGTAAAATGAGGGGGTGAGGTTGGATGACTTTTAAAATACTACCAGCATGGCACATACTGACCTTGAAATTTATAGACCTTATCATTTACCCTGCCACTTTTCTTTTTCACAGAAATTCCCCCAAAATCATTGAATGGGCAGGCAGTCAGAGGAATGGGGCATAAAAGGGGATTTTAAAGTATAAAACAGAATAATTTGGGATAGTAGTATGGAGTTAGAGCAGGAAAGAATAGTAATATTTGCTGAATTCCTCTTATATGCTAAGTTTTGAACTCTGCAGCTTACATTGTATTTTATTTTTCCCACAACCTATGTACCAGGCAGTATCATTCCCATTTTACACATGAAGAAATGGAGACTCAGTAATATTAAGAAATGCTCCCAAGTCTCAGTTAGTGGAAGCTTTGCTTTTGTTTATCCTTGAAAATCAGTGATTGGAGGGTGGGAAACCAAAAGGGGACAGCAGCAGACCCTGCAGGCAGCTGATGGAGGAGGAGATGCAAGCTCTGTGATGACTGTGAGCCTCTTACAGACCTACCCTATATCTCCTTTATCTTTGTATCCCAACTACTCAGCACAGCGCCCAACACATGACAAATATTCGTGTTGGAGATATGATCATGCATTATTCTGCAAACACACTAGGGCTCTGTCGATGTATAATTATTAGAACATGGCTGAAGTGATGTAGACTGTCTTAGTCTATTAGTGATGCTATAACAGAATACCACAGACTGGGTAATTTATAAAGATGAGAAATTTATTTCTCACCGTTCTGGGGTCTGGGAAGTTCAAGATCAATCTCTGGCATCTGGTGTGGGCCTTCTTGCTGCATGTGGGGAAGGCAGAAGGGCAAGTGAAAGCAAATTCACTCCCAAAAGCCTTTTTTTAAAAAAAATAGTGGCATTAATTAATTTATGAAGGTGTAGCCCTCACGACCTAAATTCTTTCCCAAAGGCCCCACCTCCCAACACTGCATTGGGGATTAAATTTCCAACACATTAATGTCGGGAGGCACATTCAGACCGTATCAGGGAGCAAACAGACGAAAAGGAGGCATGGCTGAGGGCCACAGGAAAATACCAGTGAATGCCAAAGCCAGAAGTTCCATGCCTATCACCGTGGGGGCTGGGCATGGAGTGACGAGGAAAGCTGCTGGAGTCCAGCTTTCCCAGCCCAATGGGACTGGACACTGACATCCTCCAGAAATTGCTAAAACCAGAAATGATGCTTCTCTCAAGGACTGAGAGAAGGAAAAACCAGGAATCTCTCAGCTTTGCCACAGCTGGGGGAAAAGTCAGCATTAACTGAAAGAAAATATTCTAAGAATGGAGTAAAATATAGGGAATAGACAATCTTTAGGATGCTTAGATATGCCATGAGGGTATTCTGCCTTATTATGAAATGACAGACACTGACTATAACTTCGCTACAGCAATGGGTAATGAAACAAGTGTTCACAAATACAGGACTTTGAGTTTAATGCATAGGTTGCTATTATTGCTGTTTTAATCAAACAACCAGTAGTAATACAATGGGAGACTTTCTTCTTAAAATGATGCATAGGATAAAGATACCCAAGAAAAGTTGTCTCTAAGACCTAAAGGTTTTGGTGATAGATGATTTAAAATGGTTTACCAGTGTGGTTCTAGTTATTATTGTTGTGTAACAAACGAGCCCCCAAATTCACTGGCACAATGTAACTACCTCATTATATTCACAGATTCTGTGGTTCAGGAATGCAGACAAGAAATAGCAGAGATGGCTCCTTGATTTCTGGGGCCTCACATTCAAACTCTGGGCGTTTCTCAATGGCTTGGGGTCTAGAATCATCTACAGGCGTTTTCTTCTCATATATTTGACAGTTGATTCTGCCTGTTGGCTGAGACCTCAGCTGAGCTCTGAGCTTAAACACCTACATATGGCCTCTCCATGGGGCCTAGTTTGGGCTAGGCTCTAAGAGCAAGGGTACCAAGAGAACATGGGGAATATGAAGGGCATTTGCTAATCTAGGCTCATAATTCACATAGCATCATTTCTGCTCTATTGATTGAGGAAGCCACAGAATTCTGCCAAGCTTTAAGTGTAAGGGACATAGACCCCACCACTCATTGGAGAAATATGTGGGTCACACATGGGATGAAGGATGGTGTGGCCATCTTTGGAAAACACAGCCTATCACAAAGACCCATTCCTTTTTTAATGATTCAATATCTGGGGTCATCACAACCAGCATCCTTCCTGGCACTAGACTATTATTACCACATTGGCATTATCCTGGACATGAGGAAAAACCTCTGACAGAACTCATTCTAAAGGAGAATGCTGGGCTGGAGATTGAGTACTGAGCCAGAATTCCAGATCGAGCTCTGCCACAACTAGCTGAACCTAAGCTCCTCAATTATAAGGTTTTAGGGGTCTGAGATATTAAGATCACTGCTCTTATTATGGAAAGAAACTTGCTCTTTGGGCATTAAGCTAGATTCCCAAACCCTACCCAAGGCGGTCTTTATACCAATCATTTCATGCCATCCTTCTAAAAGCCTCTGGCCCTGATGAGAGCAGTTCTATGTGCCTCTTGACCCACCCCACCCACTACCAGTACATCAATTTCTACTAGGGAATCTGGAATTGCCAATGAGGGGCTAACTAGGTGGGGCTCAGTGTTGGAGCGGGAGGTGTGTCGAGCCATTTCCTACTATATGCCACTGATGCTAGAAGGCTGCTTTGCAGAAAGACGACAGGAAGGACTTTGTGAAGACAGGGTCAGTGGTTGTGTGTGTGTAAGTGAGAGAGAGCACAACAGTCACATGGGTGAGAGAAAATGCAAGAGCACAAAAGTGGGAAGCTGAGGTGAGTGACATTGCTCATGATTTTATGGTCTCTGGTTTCAGCCTCTTGTAATACCTGCTGTGCGTCATCTACTTTAGTTCTAAGACATCCCTGCAGTTTCCAGAAAATTTCCCTTTTACTTGAGAAGTACAAATGGGATTCTATTCTTTTCAACAAATAATCCCTGATCAAGATGCATATTCCAACTCACATACAGTGAACTTGACATTATAACCCAGATAAAACTCATCTAACTCAGAAAAAATCTCCTTCCAGTCTTCACCAGTCACAGCCTGGTGCCCACATTGTAAAATCCTTGATGAGTCTCGGCCTACAATTTATTATTCTTTGAGGATATAGAAAACAGAAGAAGACACATTGTAACTATTTGGTCCTTTAAGAAACCTTAGAGAGAGTTTAGAGACCAAGCCGCTCGTATTGCAGAGAAGGGAACTGAGTGGAGAGAGGGGAAGTGACTGGCCCAAGGTTGTCTACTAGTGAACAGTGGAGCTCAGATCCAAGTCAGGTCTGATTGTCATTTCAGCCTCCGCCTGACTTCAGATCAGCCACAGCTACCAGGGAGAAGCAGCTGATTGAGCAATCAAATACCTGTTTTGCATTTGCATTGCTTTTCTCTGCACTCTATTTGTTCTCATGGGAGTCAGAATCTACAGCAAGATGTTAACTATTAGCAGCGATGAACAGATTTGGTTATCGCCCTGATGCAATGAGCAGTGAGAGTAGGGGAGAACAGAAGAATTTCATTTTAGGGATCAAATTAAATTTGTGCAAGCCCAGCATGCTTCTGAAAACTCTAGCAACACAACCTAGGTTATGACATGCACAAACATTGAAATCACTTGTGGACCTTCCCAGTGAGGGAAAGGAATTGATGTAATGTCATTTGGAGGCCACTTCTATTACCATGACTCTGATTATATTGCACCAAAGAGACAAAAATGTTTCATTTCAAACTTTTATTCTGGAATATTTTAAACACATGTAAAAATGGACAAAATAGTATAATAGATCTCCAGATGATGATTTTTAAAAAATTTATTGATATATAATCAATGTACAATAACTTGCACATATTTAAAGTGTACAATTAGAAAAGTTTTGACACACACACAATTGTGAAACCATCAACACTCAAGATAATGAACATATTTGTTACCCTCCCCCTCACGTTTTCTCATACTCCTTTGTAATCTCTTTCTCTGGCGACTCCCTATGGTCTCTCCTCCTCTTCTATATCCCCCTTTTCCCTGTCTGCAGCCAACTGCATCTGCTTCCTGTCACTATAAATTAGCTTACATTTTAAAGAGGTTTATACAAATGGAATCATACAGTGTGTACTCTTTTTAACGTCTGATTTATTTCACCAAGCATAATTATTTTGAGATTCATCCATGTTGTTTCATGTGTCTGGCTCATTTCTTTTTTATTGATGAGTAGTATTCTGTTGTATGAATATGGCAAAGTGTGTTTGTACTGAACATTTGCATTGTTTCCAGCTTTTGGCTATAAAAATGAAGTTGCTATGAATATTTGAGCATAAGTCTTTGTGGTGATGTATACTTTCTTTTCTCTTGGGTAAATACTGGAGTGGAATAACTGAATCATATATTAAGTGTACATTTAAGTTTTTAAGAAACTGCTGAACTGTCTTCCAAAGTGATGATACCGGCTGGGCGTGGTAGTTCATGCTTATAATCCCAGCATTTTGGGAGGCTGAGGTGGGCAAATCACCTGAAGTCAGGAGTTCGAGACCAGCCTGGCCAACATGGTGAAACCCCATCTCTACTAAAAATACAAAAATTAGCCCAGCGTGGTGGCGGGCACCTGTAATCCCAGCTACTTGGGAGGTTGAGACAGGAGAATCGCTTGAACCCAGGAGGTGGAGGCTGCAGTGAGCCGAGATCCTGCCACTGCACTTCAGCCTGGACAACAGAGCAAGTCTGTCTCAAAAAACAAAACAAAACTAAACAAAACCCCAAAGTGATGATACCATTTTACAGTCCCATCAGCAATGAATTAGTTCCTCGATATCCTCATCAACATTTGATATCATCAGCTTTTAAAATTTTAGCCATTCTAATACATATATGCTATTATTTCATTGTGATACTTATTTTCAGTTTTATAATGATGAATTATGCTGGACATCTTTCTATGTGCTTATTTGACATCCATGTATCTTCTTTGATGAATTGTCTATTCAAACCTTTTGCCCATGAAAACATTGTTTCTTTTTTTACTGTTTACTTTTAATTGTAATATATTTGGATTCAAGTTCTTTATCAGATACATACTTTGCAAATATGTCTACCAGTCTGTGGCTTGTATTTTATTCTCTTAATTGTGTCCATTGAAGAGGAAGCATTTTAATTTTAATAAAGTTTAATTTATCACCTTTTTACTTTCATGAATCATACTCTTAGTATCATATCTAAGATATCTTTGCCTAATTCAAAATCATGAAGATTTTCTGCTATGTCTTATTTTGTAATTTGTATCATGTTATATTTTCCATTTAGGTTTAGGATTTATTTTAATTAATTCTTGTGTATAGTAAAAAGTATGGATTAAAATTTATTTTCCTAGCATATCCAGTAATTCCGATACCATTTGTTGGCAAGACTATTCTTTCTCCAGTGAATTGTCTTCACACTTTAAAAAATGACCCTGGAATAGTCAAGGAGGAGATTACATTTGATCTTTAAAGAATAACTTGGATTATAACATTTGGGTGAAAGGAAAGTCAATGGCCAAAAGATTAGATAGTGCAGGACTCACAGGGCAACACTGTTCAGACTCATCTCCTTTCACATCCCCTGACTCCAAATGCCCTGATGTAAGATCCAACTAAGCCAAATGGTATCTTGTGTTCTGTAGGAAACATGCTCTCTCTAAGCTAGAAGACTTAATCGATCCTATTCCTTCTACCTGGAATCTCTTCTTTACTTCCCTCAACTATACTTTCCTCAGCTAGTCTGAACAGTCTCTTGGGACTTAGCTTTTGAGAAACATTCATCAAACCCACCTCTATGTACCCATAAGATGCATTGCTAACCAGGTTTGGTTACATAACTTGCAGAAGCTAGTGTGAAATAAAATGGCAGACCCTTGTTCAAAAAGCAGGAAAAAAGTCTATTAAAGGTCCTACAATACAAAGTTTTATCCTTTCTTCCATGATCTCTCTCTTGACTTGTGTATTTATTTGCTATTTGCTATTTATTTTCTATTTAATGTCATCCTAAGTAAAGAAAAAATAAAATTTTAAATTGTTAGCATACATTTTACCATTCACCTCTATATTGTGAAATGCCAGTTTAGTTAAGAGCATTGATCTCATATGTAGAATCAGTGAAATTATAGAAGTCTTATTTCATAGCTTGCACACGCAATATTTTGTTCTTCCCAGACAGTGAAAAATATACACAAAACTAAACATTTCTAAATTTGATTTATTGATAAATATTTCACCAATACTTTTTTTTGAACTTAGTTTTTTTTTTTTTTTATTATACTTTAAGTTCTAGGATACATGTGCAGAACGTGCAGGTTTGTTACATAGGTATACACGTGCTGTGGTGGTTTGCTGCACCCATCAACCCATCATCTACATTAGGTATTTCTCCTAATGTTATCCCTCTCCTAGCTCCCCACCCTCCGACAGGCTCTGGTGTGTGATGTTCCCCTCCCTGTGTCCATCTGTTCTCATTATTCAAATCCCACTTATGAGTGAGAACATGCGGTGTTGGTTTTCTGTTCCCGTGTTAGTTTGATGAGAATGATGGTTTCCGGCTTCATCCATGTCCTTGCAAAGGAGATGAACTCATCCTTTTTTATGGCTGCATAGTATTCCATGGTATATATGTGCCACATTTTCTTTATCCAGTCTATCATTAATGGGCATTTGGGTTGGTTCTAAGTCTTTGCTATTTCCACCAATACTTGCTACCTTCAGCTTACTGATGAATAAGGAAGGAATGAAACAAAAAGGAGCTATGAGTTGCCCTCTATTTTATTTTCTGTGTCATAATTTTTAGCATAAGTTGTTGGCTAATATGGGGAAGTGATACAAACTTTTAAAAAATAATATAATAGTGTTTCTTGGTCAGACATGTTTGCTAGAATACCATTGCATTCCTTCTGTGATTGAAACAAGCTCTGGTTTGAGCCTTAAGTGTGGCCCCTTGGGCTGTCAGCTGCCCCTCACCTCTCTAAAGCACATGGAGAAGTAACTCTGTTATCTTGTACTCACTTTGAGCCTCATTGAGCTCTCATGCACGGTGGGTCCAATGGAACTATTTGGTCACTTTGAGCCTCATTGAACTCTCACACATCCACTGGAATTACTTAGTTACGGAGCATCGTAAATGTTACCTGCAAATTGTTTGGCAGGAAAGAGTGAACATGCATGTCACATGTATCTCCTCTGATTAAACACATGCTCTTTTATAAAACACAAGTTTGAAGATAAAATTACTAAGATTTTCAAGGCAATGACTGCAGAGCATATAACCAGGGTCCTTCTGAGTATGGGGCCCTTTTTGACTGCACAGGTGGCATACCTGTGACACCAGTCCTGGTGCTAACTCAGATCATTTATCACTGTATAATAAATAGCAGATGTCATAGCTGAGTTGTTAGGAAGTTGTATTAAAATTGCATTAGTCAAGATTCTCCAGCGAAACAACAAATAGGACACACACACACACACACACACACACACACAGAGAGAGAGAGCAGGGGTTGGGGGGGTGGTAGATTTTTTTTCCCAAGGAATGGGCTTATGTGATTATGGGGCCTGGGGCTTGCAAGTCCAAAATCTGCATGGCAGGCCAACAGGCTGGAGACCCAGGAAGAGTTGATTTTGCAGTCTTGAAGCTGAAGGCAATCTAGAGGTAGATTCTTTCTTCCTTGGGAAACCTCAGTCTGTTTTTGTAAAGCCTTCAACTTGTTGGATGAACCCACTCATATTATGGACGATAATCTGCTTTATTCAAATTTATTTATTCTACCAATTTAAATATTAATCACATTTAAAAAATACCTTCACAGCAACATTTAGACTGGTGTTTAACCCAAAACTGGGTACCATAACCTCGCCAAATTGACACATGAAATTAAGCATCATAGAAGTAGGCTCTGAGATAGATATCAGTGTGTAGGAAGTTAATTAAGGAGTTCTCCAGGGCCAATATTTGTGGAAGGGAAAGGAAGGGAAGGGAGCAGTATTGGGCAGAGGGGAAAGCTGAGCTGAGATACAGTTCCAATGTCAGCCAGACCTATGAGGAATTCTGCAGAGAAAAGACAGTTCACATTTGTCCCAGTTCAGGGCAAAGGACTGGGCTTTTTTATTCCCATGCCAATCAGTTATTGGATATGAATTCTTCATATCCAGAAAGGGGGTGTGGCCTTGGGCAAGGTGACTCTCTTCAGCCCAGGCATTCCCTCTAACAGGCTAATAGCACTTCCAGCATGTGGGGGAATGAGACCTTTCACACCAGAGGGGGACCAGAGTGCCACATCACAGCATCTGCCACTCTTAGCCTCCCTTTCCTGTTATACTTCCCAGCCCTACATGAGGGTCAGGATCTTATTATGTTTCCTCTTCACTTCTTATACACAGCCCCTTGTCCAGCACATAGTAGACACTCAACAAACCTTTGTTGAATTAATTAACAAAGATACTGAGCAAAAACTAATTTTCTCTCACAAAAAAAAGATCCTGATAAAGAACAGAATGGCCATGAATCCTTATGGAGCTTTCAACAATTCCTGCAGCTCTTCCACATTTGTCCCATTTAAACTTCACAACAACCTCCTGAAGTAGGGAATGAGCTGTTCTTAACTTTCTAGATGAAGAAACTGATGCTCAGAGAAATAAACTGGTTCTCCTGGAGTCACAGAGTTAATGAATGGGGTTTTCAGGATTTCCTTTGCTATAGCTTAGAGTGATTGCATTATGTTGACTAAATATGTCCCATCCTTCTTATCTAAAACATGGGCCTCATGGTCGTGCTCTAAGGATAAAGTGAACTACAAATACTCTACCTTTGTTTCACTGCCAAAAGGATGCTGCTGACCTGTTCTTCCAGAACCAGCATGAATTAAGGGAGATTCACCTACATTTTGGGGGCTCACATTGTGCCTGCTGGTGTCAGTGGTGGGTTGAGTGTCTCTAAAACATGTTGAAGCTACTTTAGTGACCCCCCCAGGGATAGAGCTACTCCCTTGTCCTTGTTATATACCAAGTTCAAACTACCCAAGCCAACTGGCCACCAATAACACAGGGTCAGCCTTGAGGCTGTTAAGAGGAGGGAGATTTATGGGAGCTCCTCTTAAATGTTGCTGACCCTTTTTTAAAGGTGTTGACCTTTAAAAAATTCCCACAGCCCATTGGATGAAAGTAAAAATAGCCTTTCTTGGCATTGAATAATATGACTTTCCTTGACGAAGAGGTCATAGATTTCCCTCTTCAGATGGTTTCTCCTTTTTGATTAACTAGCCAAATCTATTGAGGAAAGAGGATTCAACTCTTTGGAGGAAGAAAAATGGAAATGCTTAGGTAAAGGACATCTTTTTTTAAAGCTGTGTTGTTAGGCGACTTCCATTTGATCTTATAGAACCCATAAAGTATAGATCTGTGGGTTGGAATGATAGCAATAGAACTAAACTCTATTTTGTGAAAGCAAATAAGATGTACCTAATATGTCTTCTGGTTCTTGGATGTCCTACTAACAAAGAAGTTAAACCAAAAGTCAAGATCCCATGATTCAGTGCTCTGAAAGGTATCTGTGATGTAATGGGAAACAGACTCAGATACAAATGGATTTTAGTCCACCTCTGTGTTTACTAATTCTATGACTCTAAACTTTACTCAACTGTAAAAGAGGAATAAAAATAAATGCCTTGCTTGGCTATTGCTTAGGTCACATAAAAAGGAAGAGAAAGTTCTCTCTAAACAGTATAGCAATTTTTACTAAAGTACTTTGTTAGTCACAGGATTAGGAAGGATGAAAGATTTTTGAAAGCCTGTGCTAATTGGAAGTGTTTGGTACCAGATCTCTTAATTAATTGTCATGCCATATTTAATCATGAGTAATATGATAGCCTACGGGATTATTATACCAACAATTTGGATTCTAGAAAGCCCTGTGTTATCTGAGTAACAAACTTGTGTTTTTTCAAATGGTAAATCATTACCCATTGGTGGACCCAAACTACTTGACCCATTCTAACACGTGTACAGTTCATGAGTTTTGACAAACATAGAGACTCAGGTAACTAAGATAGAGAATATTTCTATCACCATAAAAAGTTCCCTTGAACCCCTTTATAGGCAGTCCTCTCCTCCAGATCCCAGGCAGCATGGATATCTATTTTGGTCATTAAGAATAGTTTCTCTTATATGTAAAATTATGTAAATGGGATCATACAGTATATACTATTTACATCTTTTTTCACTCATTATAATGTCTGTGAGGTTCATCCATGTGTGTGGATCAACAGTTCCTTTCTGTTGCTGAGTAGTATATTTTTGTTAGAGTACACACAATTCATTTATCTAGTCACCTGTTAAGGGTAGGCGATGGTCATTTCCATCTTTGGGGGGATTATCAGTAAAATTGCAATGAACGTTTATGTGCAAGACTTTATGAGAACATATGTTTATATTTAGGGATAAATTCTATGAATGATTGGGTCTTATGGTTAGTGTAAATTTAATTTAATAAAAAGCTGCCAAACTGTTTTCCAAAATTTTACTTTCTCATCTGCAATGGACATGAGTTCCAATTGCTCCACACTGTCTCCAAAATTTAGTATTGTCAGTTTTAAATTTTAGCCACTCTAGTATGCATTAGTGGTATCTCATTGTGGATTTTATTTGCATTTCTCTGACAAATATATTTTAATGTGTTAATTGACCATTTGCATATCTTCTGTTGTGAAGTGTCCAGATATTTTGCCCATTTTTCAATTGGTTTGGTTGTCACTGATAGCTTTTAAAAATGAAGCTGAATAAAACAGAAGAGGAAATATCAGAATACATTGCATGTGGTGTATTTTGTTTCATTGAATTTTTGTTTTAGTAATCATATAACTACATGCATCCATGTATACATATATACACACATATACATATATACTATGCAATCTTAAATATATTATTATAACTTAATATCAGATTTATTATTTAGTGATAAAATATCCCACTCCATATCTTAAACCCATTGAAAGTCAGATTTTCTTATACTTGAAGCTGAAATCACATCTGTTCTGGCTTATGCTTCTGTAATTCCTTCCTGGGACAACCTCTTTGCATTCCACTCCTTACATTTGACGTAGATTTAGAGTTGTACATTTGAATAAATATACAGCAGATAGTTCATCTTGCTTGGTTGATTGCTAAGTGTGTGATTGCTGAAAAGTGGAAATCATTTCTAGCCACTGACATTTGGATTCATAAGCTTAGATGGAAAAGTGATAGGAAAAAGAAGGATATGCAAGACATAAAAGACCTTTAGAGAAGGAATATCAATGAATTTTCAAATTGATAATAGTAGTTGTAGTTTTTCAGAAAGTTTTGGCATTTATTAGCTATGTCATGTTTGATTTTAGAACTTTATATTGTCAGGGGATTTTCTCTTTTGACTAGTGACAATGTTAAAATGTTTGCAATATAAATTCTCTGCACGTTATTTTGAGAAGAAGAGAGAAATTTTCTGATTATTTTCAGTATATTCTGCACATTAAAAATGTAAAGCTAAAACTACCCTTTTTATGGTTTGAGCTGTCCAGGAGTTTGTTCCACAGCTCCTCAATAAGGCTGAAAGATGTCTTTTTTTGCTTTTTGCCATTAAGCAGCTGGCTAAGGGAAACATGTCCTCCATCCAGAGAGAGCTGTTTCCTGAGATCTTGCTTTTATTTGTTAGGATAATATCAGCTCCATTAACAAATAAACCTCCACATTTTAGGGTTTAATACAAAGAGAAGTTCATTTCTATCTTATGTAACCATCCAATGTGGCTGTTCCTTATGGGGTGATGAGTGAGTGAATGGGTGTCTGCTCCATGCAGTATGTGCAGTCACTGAAGGACCAGGCTGATTGAAGAGCTGCCATCGTCAGTATGCTCTTCCCATCATTTTCCCCTGACCACTGGCATCTACCCAGAGAAGAGACCAGGGAAAGGAAGATCATGCATGGCAGTATCTCACAGGCTGGGCGTGGATTTGTGCATATTACTTCTACTCCCATTCCTTTGGCCAGAACTCAGCCATTTGGCCACACCTACTGCAGAGGAGGCTGGTCCACTGTATTGGCTGTTTGCTCAAGAAGAAGGGAGCTTGGATTTTGAGGCAGAGCTTGCAGTCTTTGTCACTTCACACTGTCCCTTTAGTTTCAATTTGTAATTTCTTGTAGACATAGTGAAACACAGAGACAAAATGAAGATGAGAAAAAGAATGTTTGCCTACAGCAAGAGGGTGGATCCACAGAGGAACCCAGGTATCTCAACCTGTCCGATTTTATAGACTGCATGAATGGCCTTCCCCTTCCAGTCTCATCTCTCACATCATACTCCAGGTGCACTGGACTTCTAATTCCTCTAGAACTGCAGGCTCAGGGAATTTGCATGGGCTCTGATTCCTGCCAGAACACTCTTCCTCCTCCTATTTGCAAAGCGATATCCTAAGCATGTTTTGTGTCTCAACTTCAGGATTTACTCCTCAGATTTTCTCTAAACTCGAAGTCTAAATTTGGCATATATATATATATATATATATATACTTTAAGTTCTAGGGTACAACGAGCAGGTTTATTACATAGGTATACTTGTGCCATGTTGGTGTGCTGCACCCATCAACTCGTCAGTACCCATCAACTCATCATTTACATCAGGTATAACTCCCAATGCCATCCCTCTCCCCTCCCCCCTCGCCACAATAGGCCCTGGTGTGTGATGTTCCCCTTCCAGAGTCCAAGTGATCTCATTGTTCAATTCCCACCTATGAGTGAGAACATGCCGTGTTTGGTTTTCTGTTCTTGCAATAGTTTGCTGAGAATGATGGTTTCCAGCTGCATCCATGTCCCTACAAAGGATACGAACTCATCCTTTTTTATGGCTGCATAGAATTCCATGGTGTATATGTGCCACATTTTCTTAATCCAGTCTGTCACAGATGGACATTTGGGTTGATTCCAAGTCTTTGCTATTGTGAATAGTACTGCAATAAACATACGTGTGCATGTGTCTTTATAGCAGCATGTTTATAATCCTTTGGGTATATACCAAGTAATGGGATGGCTGAGTCATATGGTATTTCTAATTCTAGATCCTTGAGGATTCGCCATACTGTTTTCCACAATGGTTGAACCAGTTTACAATCCCACCAATAGTGTAAAAGTGTTCCTATTTCTCCATATGCTCTCCAGCACCTGTTGTTTCCTGACTTTTTAATGATTGCCATTCTAACTGGTGTGAGATGGTATCTCATTGTGGTTTTGATTTGCATTTCTCTGATGGCCAGTGATGATGAACATTTTTTCATGTGTCTGTTGGCTGTATGAATGTCTTCTTTTGAGAAATGTCTGTTCATATCCTTTGCCCACTTTTTGAGGGGGTTGTTTGCTTTTTTCTTGTAAATTTGTTTGAGTTCTTTGTAGATTCTGGATATTAGCGCTTTGTCAGATGAGTAGATTGCAAAAATTTTCTCCCATTCTGTAGGTTGCCTGTTCACTCTGATGGTAGTTTCTTTTGTTGTGAAGAAGCTTTTTAGTTTAATTAGATCCCATTTGTCAATTTTTGCTTTTGTTGCCATTGCTTTTGGTGTTTTAGACATGAAGTCCTTGCCCATGCCTATGTCCTGAATGGTATTACCTAGGTTTTCTTCTAGGGTTTTTATGGTTTTAGGTCTAACATTTAAGTCTCTAATCCATCTTGAGTTAATTTTCGTATAAGGAGTAAGGAAAGGATCCAGTTTCAGCTTTCTACTTATGGCTAGCCAATTTTCCCTGCGCCATTTATTAAATAGGAAATCCTTTCCCTATTTCTTCTTTTTCTCAGGTTTGTCAAAGGTCAGATGGCTGTAGATGTGTGGTATTATTTCTGAGGGCTCTGTTCTGTTCCATTGGTCTATATCTCTGTTTTAGTACCAGTACCATGCTGTTTTGGTTACTGTAGCCTTGTAGTATAGTTTGAAGTCAGGTAGCGTGATGCCTCCAGCTTTGTTCTTTTGACTTTGGATTGTCTTGGCAATGTGGGCTCTTTTGTGGTTTCATATGAACTTTAAAGCAGTTTTTTTCCAGTTCTGTGAAGAAAGTCATTGGTAGCTTGATGGGAATGGCATTGAATCTATAAATTACCTGGGGCGGTATGGCCATTTTCATGATATTGATTCTTCCTATCCATGAGCATGGTATGTTCTTCCATTTGTTTGTGTCCTCTTTGATTTCACTGAGCAGTGGTTTGTAGTTCTCCTTGAAGAGGTCCTTTGCATCCCTTGTAAGTTGGATTCCTAGGTATTTTGTTCTCTTTGAAGCAATTGTGAGTGGGAGTTCATTCATGATTTGGCTCTCTGTTTGTCTGTTATTGGTGTATAAGAATGCTTGTGATTTTTGCACATTGATTTTGTATCCTGAGACTGCTGAAGTTGCTTATCAGCTTAAGGAGGTTTTGGACTGAGACAATAGGGTTTTCTAAATATACAATCATGTCATCTGCAAACAGGGACAATTTGACTTCTTCTTTTCCTAACTGAATACCCTTTATTTCTTTCTCTTGCCTGATTGGTTGGTTGGTCACTGGATTCCCAGGTTATGGTACATAGCATGTCATATAATAAGTGCTCAGAATTTTTTTCAATGAATAAAAGAATTCAAAATGTAATTCACTCACCTATAATCATCTCAAAAATATTTATTTGGTATCTACTGTGAAGCACGGGAAAATCAACATGAATGAACTTTAGACTTTGCCTATATGTCTTTTTATCTACATGTATTGTTTATTATGTCCCGGGCATTGAACTAAGTTTCTCCTACAAATCTCATATGCTTTACAAAGACTCTTTGAGGTAGATGCATTATTATCATCATTTTCCTATAGATGACATTCAGAGATGTTAAATCGATTTGCCTAACATCGCACAAGAAGCAGGTGGACCATCCAGGATGCCACGCTAAACAGAATTAGCTTTTGTCAAACTGCATCACACTGTTAATTGTTTCTGAATTTGCTTTTAGCCAAAACTTTGTACTTTTGTTCAATTGGGCGCTGTTTTTGGCAACTAAATGGAAAAATTCCTGAGAGGTTAGAGGAATAGAAAGTGTGCCCGTTTTAAGAATGCAAAAAAGGAAGTTCACTAAAGATAATTGACCTGCCTGAGGATAGACAGAACCAAGAGAGGGAAAAAGATGTCCATCCTTGTCAGCCAAAGACCACTAGGAACACACCTGTGGTCAAACAAGTTGGATTTATTGGTACTTGTTTCAACAAGGGAAGGCACATACCAAGGGGAATCATGAGGGCATTTCTGTAGGAGAAGCTTGGATAGGGCTTGGATTAGGTGATTTGTGGAAGGCTTCAAGGAAGCATGGCTTTATTCTGGATTGAGTGCTATTAAGAATCAGGGCAATTCTACAATTAGGCATCTTAAATAGTTTCTTTCTTAGGAGGTAGAAGGAATGGATTTGGGATAAAGCTGTAATTAATAAAGAAGTAGTCACTCATTTTAGCCATGGTGGAAGGAGATATGGTCTTTTTTTTTTGTTGTTGTTCCTGCCTTTTATTATTATTATTATTATTATTATTATTATACTTTAAGTTCTAGGGTACATGTGCATAACATGCAGGTTTGTTACATAGGGAGGGGTGAGGGGGGAGGGATTGCATTGGGAGTTATACCTGATATAAATGACGAATTGATGGGTGCTGACGAGTTGATGGGTGCAGCACACCAACATGGCACAAGTATAGATATGATCATTTTTGCGGGCTTGCACACTAGTTTTGAGAGATCTCATTCTTGTATTTCTCCATTATGTTTGCAGAATAATCTTGTTTAATACTGACTTTCTGTGAAACGCTGAGGTCTACTTGTGATTGTCATTCAGCTAACATGTGGCAGCTGTCAGGCAGGGCTGCTTTTTGCTTTCTCAAAGATCTTGGTACTTCTCATTCAGTGTTCTTCTCACTACACTACACTGCATGACACTGTCTTCCCTGTATGCAGTCTGCCCATCACTGTGTTGGGGTTTGCAGGTTTCTGAGAAGGGGCAATATGAGTGGAACGTAGTGGGTTTATAAGTTTGCCTCCAGTCTCACTCCCAGACCACCCACACCATACCTCCTCCTTCTCCTTCAGTACTCAATACTCAATGCTCTAAGTCTTCTCTCTCCATCAATATTTGTTCCTCTAGAAGATTTGAAACTGATGTACCTTGAATGTAAATGATAGATGTTCTCCCAGAGACCCACTGTAAGAATGAGATAAGGAAATGTTATATTTTCTAGATATTTTCTAGATTGTGGAATTTTCGTCTATTTATTTTATTTTCGAGATGTGTCTTGTTCTGTCTCCCAGGCTGGAATGCAGTGGTACAATCTTGTCTCACTACAACATCCATCTTCCAGGTTCAAGCAATTCTCCTGCCTCAGTCTCCCCAGTAGTTGGGACTATAGGCGCACGCCACCATGCCTGGCTAATTTTTGTGTTTTTAGTAGAAACAGGGTTTCACCATATTGGCCACGCTTGTCTCGAATTCCTGACCTCATGATCCACCCACCTCGGCCTCCCAAAATGCTGGGATTACAGGCATGAGCCACTGCATCTGGCTTTATTTATTTATTTATTTATTTATTTTTGCGATGGAGTCTTGCTCTGTTGCCCAGCTGGAGTGCAGTGGCGCGATCTCAGCTCACTGCAGCCTTCACCTCCCGGGTTCAAGCAATTCTCTTGTCTCCGCCTCCTGAGTAGCTGGGACTACAGGTGTGTACTGCCACACCTGGCTAATTTTTTTTGTATTTTTAGTAGAGATGGGGTTTCACCATGTTGGCCAGGATGGTCTTCATCTCCTGACCTCGTGATTTGCCCACCTCAGCCTCCCAAAGTGCCCATTTATTTTTAAAAGTCTTTTATTTTAACTAGGGAAGCAACATATGCACACTAAGGAAGAAATAAGTAGAACAATAGAAAAAAATTTAAAAAGTCACTCATAGTCCCACCATCTGAAGAAAACACTGTCCATATTTCAAAGCATTTTTCAACCAGAATTTTCTCAATGTGTAATATTGTGTGGGGTGTGTAGGTGCGTGTTCATTGCTTTGATCAGACTCACTATATAGTTTTTTCCTACTCTTTTTGTTAACTATTAGCATGTGATCTGCAAGCATAATTTTTAATATTACTTTATAGTTATGCCACAATTTATGTCATATTTTAATTTTGGGGTTGTTATGTTGGTTTCATTTTTGATATTATGAACAATATTGCAATAAGCATCTCTGTACAGGAATCTTTTTGCATGTTTCTGGTTTGTCAGACTAAATTCTTATATTGGGGTGATAAATTGAAGGTTTTAAAGACTATTAACATATATTATTAAATGAAGACAGTTATGTTTTGAGAACAGGATCCTTAGGCTAAAGGAATGAAGGTCTTTCAGTGGAATTACAGTCATTGGACCACTGTCAGTGAGGGGGAAGAAGGAGAGAAAGCAGGGATGGGAAACATCAGTCTCCCTGGAAAGCACACTGGCTTTCAGAAGGTCTCAGGAGTAGAGTTACCAGACCAAGAGGGCGAGGGGGTTGCAGACCTAGAAGGTTAAAGAGAAGAAACCAAAGATTCATCCTGAAGGCAGAAACTTTGCCTACATTTAATCCCCACAGAGAGAGGGTAGCTTTGAGCTGCTTGCATACTTTGAGGCTGCAGTCATGATCTCAGTCCCTCCTGAGGCTGTTGAGGGGAGGAGAGTGACTAGTCCTTGTTAGCATTTACCCAAAATGAATCATGGAAAGAGAAATGCACATTGGCAGGTTGAGTCTAAGCTACAATTGGCTCCAGGGCCAAAGCTTCCCATTCTCAGTTGCTTCGCATTCCAGACATCTTAATTCCCCCTTGTTCTCTGGGTGAGGCATTAACTACACAGTCCGGGGTTGCTGATGAACTCTGTGTGCCACCAGAAAAGAAGCAGGCTAGTTGATGCTATCTTTTCTGTGTGGAAATTCTCTCTCTCATGACCTATTAAGAAACCTGGAGGTGCTTTTGAAAGCCTAATGTGGCCTGGGACCAGCTTTTGTCTCTTAAATGAAAGATGCAAACAGAATGGTATCATTTTCAGAAGGCCACTGGCAAGGCGGAAAGCTGGGAGGACTTGGTGCTTCTCAGAAAGCCCGGGGTCACAGGCCAGGCAGGTTATTGACCAGAGAGGTAGAGGGATGTACTCTGCCAAGATTGTGTGGGGTGAGTCACTGCTCTAGAATACTAATAGCTTCTTAGGCAGGGATACAAATCCCTCAGTGGAAGGGGCGTTATTGTTGCAATGAGAAAATTCGTTACCAAATGTTATACTTCAAGTAAGAGAAGGAAAGAAGAAAATGAATATTTATCGAGCTTTTATTAAATACTAGGATCCTGCTTGGCATTGAACTTGCACTTTCTCATGCAGCCTACAACCTGCCCTATGAGGTGGGTTGGAAATAATATAAAAATTCATTTATAAATGTGAGGAAATTGAGTTTCAGAGAGATTATGCTGCTTGCTGAGGTCACAGAGGTTGGGGTAGGAACCAGGAAACAGAAGTGTGGCTGATGCCTCTATAAATAAATAATGTATATAGAAATGCATAAAAAATGCAGGGCCCTAAGATTTTGAAAAATAAATAATATATAAATTTAAAAGTTCAACATTTAGGTGCACTTTATTGAGGTATAATTTACATAACATCAAAATTTATCCATCGTAAGGGTACAATAAGTAGTTTTAGTAAATTGATAGAAAATGTGCCAATACCACCACAACTCAGTTTTTGAATATTTTTATCAAGTATACTTCCTTTTATGAAATAAGGCTGTGTCTGAAATGGTGGATAGAGAAAATATATAATTGCTGACATTATCTTTTCTACATTTTAGAGGAAGGAAGAGGCTGTGGGTGCAGGGAACAGGGACCCACTATAGCTTCTTAGAGCAAAGCAAAGTGAGATTTCCAGAAGGGTGATTCTAAAACTCAGTGATGGCCCATATGGCTTCACTTGAGGGGCTATGAAATAAACTGTGTGGAGGTCTCCTGGCATTGGTTAAGTAGATGTGCAACATTAACACTTTCAAGTTATTGGCCTGCTGTTATAAAATTCCACTTACATTTATGTCAAACTTAGACATTCCAGGATATTGAAACATTTAGATATAGAAAGTTGAGACGATGACTCAGTGTATATTGTTCTTTCCTTGCCTGCCTCTCGCATGCCTTTCTGGTTTTGGCTTAGACATCATTTCCTCCAGACAGCTATCTCTGACCTTATTTCCCCCTCTTCCAAAGAATATTCCCAATATAATCCTGTAATTATTGCTATAATATTATTTGAAACTCTGTAATGTATTGCCCCTTTACCTCAATTCTTCCCCATTAGATTCTAAGCTAACTGAAGGCACAGGAAATCCTCCCTGTCCCTTCAGTAGTGCAGAATTCACTTTGATTTCATTTCACTTCTAGTTCACATAGAGAATTGGAAAGGCATAATAATCACATATTATATCACATTGAAATTTTGCTAGAAGGGGGCTAGAGAAGACTGATTGCAAAGTGTTAGAACCCGCTGCTATCTAAAGGATAAAAATATATCAGAAAAGAGTATAAAATATTTCTGAATATTTGATATAGTTACATGAGACAAGGCTAAGGTGGTGTTGGCTGGGTTTTGGGGATGGGAGTAGTTTAAGAAGGAAGTTTCCAGTTACAAAGAGAATACTTTATAAGGTCACATATGTAGTATAGGATCCTCTAAACTTCTGGATTATTTAGAAATTATTTATCTTCCCCACCCTTTAAATCCCAGAAATCTTGAAACTTTCCTAGGTATTTAACATTCAACAATAATTTTAAGCACTGACCCTGAATTTTCATTTGATTCAATTTTGTTTAACTCCAGACCTCATTTTTTGATATTTAAAAATGTATAATATGTTGCCTGAAAAATGACTTTCTCATATGACATTTGCAAATGTTCTATCCATAGCAATTAGATTTTCTTTTGGCCGCCATTTAACTGTATGTGTCAACTAAATGAATGTCTGGAGTTTTATTTTAAATATGAAATTTGATGCTAGTAATTATTTAACCTCCCAAGTTCTTGTTGTAATATATTTCTTAATCTTCTTTTACTCTCTACACTCTTTGTGATACACTCTTCAGCTGATGTGTATTTAAGTAACAGTTTGCACACCTCAACAAAATTCCTCTATTGCTGTTTTGTCTCTTGTTCTATAAAATACTGCTTGCTTCTTGAAATTATTATTATTTTTTAGTGCTCTCTGGCAGCAAATGTAACTGCTTCTGATTTCTTTATTTACTTCTTTGCTTGTTTGTTTATTAAGACAAAGAGGAGCCTACAGTCTGGATGCTGATCTAGGAAGCAAATTATCTCCAATTATGTTTCTGATGACATGTGTCTCTTCCTGACTTGGTATTTCCTAGAATTTCTTAATCTATTCTAGGGATAACTTGGAAGCCACAACAGAGACACTGCTGAACAGTTTTCAACTTTGGTGGCAAAGATAGAGCAATGGGTTAGCATTGATGGCCAAGGAGAAATGTTGTGCTTTCTTTCACAGGACAAGCCAGGGTTTCTCTTTCTCCTTTCTGTTTATCGCAAAGTCATACTAAATTTTATACTAAATTGGGGTCCAAGTTCAGATGTAACCATAACAGTACTTTGTATTGGGTCCCACTGGACACCTGGTGTGGCTTTGAGCCCTTTAGCTGTGACAGATGAAAAGGGCTAAATGACAAACTATCAATGCTTCATGTAACCCTGAGGGTTTCATTCAACCAACAATGACAAGATCTTGACTGCAAGAGCTGACAATCATTATTAATCTCAATGATTTCTCTCCCTTTATTATACTTCCTCCCCCCATCCCATGCAATGCACATTTCATTTATTTGGGTCTCATGGGCATGGAGTTGCTATTGACCTTCTTCTCAGTTCATGGAACGCTATCATTACAGTTCCCTCTTTTGTTTTATTTTTATTTCCTCTTTCATGTCTTATCCTCATTCCCTTTCTGTATCCACAGCCCTCTATCTCCCCATGCACCCTAACTAATATGTCAGACATATATCCTTGAGAACGTATGGATTCTTGGAAAATATAGCGTGTGTGTGCATTTTTTAAGTTGGTACATATGGTGTTGCATTACAGCCTTTATTCTGATTTTGATTTTTATTACTCAACACTAACTTTTTGAGACTTAGCCATGTTTTTCTATTCACATCTAGTTCATTGCTTCTAATTCCAGCAGAGTTTTTCACAGTTTGAATCTACATTTTATTTTTCCATTTCCTTAGTGATGGATAAATCAGGCTGCCTCTACTTCCCTGCTTCCACAAACAGAAATTTGATATATAGCCTCAAGTCCTTTTGGACCTGGACAAGGATTTCTTTAGGGAATATATTCAGGAGTAGGAGTGCTGGAATTTCAAGGACACACACTCTTATCTTCACTATCTACAACCAGATTTGTTTTATTTTAGATTGATTTCTAAAATGGCTGCACAGGCTCACAGTTTCAGCAGCAGTGCATGAAGCTTTCCATTTCCGTACAACCTTACCAATACTTGGTATCATTTGACCTTCTAACTTCTATTAATGTGATGGGTATTAAGTGGCATCTTATTTTTACCTGCATTTCTCTGATTATTAGTAATGTTAGCTTTTTAAATTTCTTTTTTTGTGAATTATCTTAATTTTTTGTTTAAGTTTGGTTTTTAATAGTTCTCCTTTTCATCAAACCATGTCTTATTGCAAAATGTATATTGACAAGTAATAATTAGTTTTCCTATTTTAGTGTGCACCCTTGTCTCTCTCTTTCTGCATGCTGACTATGGCTTCCTATCAGCACTTATAATCAATGAGTTAGTATAATTCTAGCTAAAATGAGCTTGATATATCTGTTGGTCTACATGGCCATTTTCAAGAAAACATAGCATTTCCATTGACGTTTTAAAGTGGGTATAGAACATTAAAGGCACATCCCTAAGAACTCCTAGGAATGCACTTCCCTAAAGGAAATTAAAATATAACTCTTCTAAAACCTAGAATAGTTTTTCATGGATTTAGGGATCTTTAGGGCTGATTATTTGACTGATACATGAAGTGGTACTGCTTCATAAAGGGAGGGCCTTATAAACCCACACTGAGTGTTGCAAAGTGGGAAATGCTGTTAGAATAAGATATTTTTGTTTCTCTCAAAAATTCATTCAAGAATATTTATTAAGAAGAAGTAGTCTGACAAAGGGCTAATATCCAGAACCTATAAAGAACTCAAACAAATTTACAAGAAAAAACAAACAACCCCATCAAAAAGTGGGCAAAGGATATGAACAGACATTTCTCAAAAGAAGACATTCATACAGCCAACAGACACATGAAAAAATGCTCATCATCACTCACCATCAGAGAAATGCAAATCAAAACCACAATGAGATACCATCTCACACCAGTTAGAATGGCAATCAATAAAAAGTCAGGAAACAACAGGTGCTGGAGAGGGTGTGGAGAAATAGGAACACTTTTACACTGTTGGTGGGACTGTAAACTAGTTCAACCATTGTGGAAAACAATATGGTGAATCCTCAAGGATCTAGAACTAGAAATACCATATGACCCAGCCATCCCATTACTGAGTATATACCCAAAGGATTATAAACATGCTGCTATAAAGACACATGCACACGTATGTTTATTGTGGCACTATTCACAATAGCAAAGACTTGGAATCAACCCAAATGTCCATCAGTGACAGACTGGATTAAGAAAATGTGGCACATATACACCATGGAATTCTATGCAGCCATAAAAAAGGATGAGTTCGTATCCTTTGTAGGGACATGGATGCAGCTGGAAACCATCATTCTCAGCAAACTATTGCAAGAACAGAAAACCAAACACCACATGTTCTTACTCATAGGTGGGAATTGAACAATGAGATCGCTTGGACACGGGAAGGGGAACATCACACACTGGGACCTATTATGGCGAGAGGGGAGGGGAGAGGGATGGCATTGAGAGTTATACCTGATGTGAATTACGAGTTGATGGGTGCTGACAAGTTGATGGGTTCAGCACACCAACATGGCACTTGTATACATATGTAACAAACCTGCTCGTTGTGCACATGTACCCTAGAAATTAAAGTATAATAAAAAAAAAGAAGAATTAGATATAGATTCTGCCTTTAGATACAGTCTAGTTATCACTCAATGTTCCCACCTTTGGAGGCTGCATCTTTCTTCCAGTGATACTATACTTGTTCAAAATATTGTGGGACTCTTACTACTTTATAGTTACAAAAAAGAATCTAAGCGATTATAACCTAGGTTACTAGTTTGGCAATAAGAACTCTGAACTACTTTTCAAGAGAGCTGAGTTAAAATCCAGCTTTGCCACTCTTATCTGTGTGGTGCTGTGCAAGATACTTAACATCTCAGGCAATAATCATGCCTCTCTCACAGGACTGGTAGAAATGAGACAAGATAGGTGAAAGCTCTAGCCCAGTGATGGGCACACAATACTTGCAAATATTGTTTATATTGAAATCCCAATTCATTTCAAAATCATATTGAGCTTCATAGAGTAGCCCTTGTCTAGGTTGAAATCCGGAGAGGCTTGCCTTCTGATCAGCGGTGAATGAAAAAAATAAAATAAAATCCAGAGAGACAGAATGCACGTGAGTATAAGATTTTGTTGCTGGTGTTTAGTTATGTCTTGGTGAGACCCCACAATTGCCCGCTGTTTTCCCTCACATCATCCTGACAGTGTCATCCGTCTGTGTGGTAGCAACAGTGGTAATTTTGGGTGATTACAGCATGACCTGAGGGATTCTGGAAACCTCAGGAATTCCAGGGAGAGGACTCTCTGTTTCTGCTTGACGTAAGTTCATTCAACATAGTATTCCTAACTATGGCACCTATGACTGACAGAAACTGAAAAGTTGACCTTGGATGATAGGGACAGATTTGTACCCTGCCTTTACTATTCAAATAAAGCGACTGTGGATGTTTGAAAAAGATCTGTCATTGACATCTTTCTTATGTCCTGTTTCAGTTCTTCTAAAGTCACATTCATCTTTTGGGTTCTAAGAATGTAGTGGAATAGATCCAGGTTCAAAGTTGCATTCTCATTTTAACTAGTCACATGACCTTGAGCAAGTCATTTAATCTCTTTGAGCCTCCATTTCCTCATTTATAAAAGGAAAAAAAAAGGGTACTGACCTTGCAGAGCTGTATAAGGATTAAATAAGACAATGCAATTAAACCCCAAGTACTTCACCAGGCACATTGTAGGTTTTTAGTAAATTTTACATCCTTTCTGATTCACAAGAAAAAGTGGGTTGCTCTGTGAGCTGAAAGCCACATGTGTGAGTGTGTGATTCCAAATTGAGCATCCTTCTCAGATTCCTATCAGGTACTCTAAACTGCTTTCTTATTTTGACAGATGCTAGACTCTCTATTTGCAGGGTTTAGTCCTGTGACCATGCCAGTATGCAAATGAAGCCTTCTCAAGAGCTGCTGAACGTCAGGAAGACAGCACTTCTGCCAGACTATTAATGTGCTATCTATTGCCATTGCTGCTCAAGCTCTCAAGAATACCTTTTAAGATTTTAAAACCAAAGAGCTTCAAGAGTTTGCCAAGGCAGAGCATATACTTTCTCATCGCAGTTTGAGAGAAATGACTGGAGATAAGGACTGATAAGTTCAGTGACTTATTCACTGGCTCTGGGATGCAGATCTGTGCTGGAGTTCTAATATAATGGGGTTAGAGCATGAAGTTTTGAGGAAGGACAATAAATAACTGGGGAGAGGGAAGTGTTAATACCCTCATTAGTATGATGTGAACAAAGTGGCCTACTTTGCCAGTATTGAGGGGCTCTTTCTGCTCAGTTTGCCTAGGACCCATTTGCTAGGCTGGAGCATCCACTGCTAGGGCATGAGTCAAGGGTAGAAAGGAGAAAAATGAGGCCTGTGTCAAGGAATGTCTGGCTGAGTTGGACAGTAAAGGTCTATACCCAGGACTGCAGAAGGCAGAAGTCTGTAAATAGAACACAAAGCAAGAAGCTAGGGGACAGCTACTTTGTGGTCTATTTACAAATTTCCTTTGCATCTATTATCTGATATTAGCATTGTTCTCTAGCTTTGACCTGGGCTTTGCCCCTGAGTATTCTAAGACAATAAATCATGCATGACTATCAGAAGCCTGTGATGATAATAATAATAATAATAATAATAATAGTGTTAGTAAGGATTCTTCAGAGAAATAGAGTTAATAGAAAATAACACATATAATAAATATATATGAAGAATCATTATAGACATTGGCTCACCTGATTATGGGGCCAAGAAGTCCCACCATCTGCCGTCTACAAGCTGGAAAACCAGGAAAGCCAATGTTATAATTAAGTCTGAGTCACAAACCTGAGAACCAGGGGAGAAAATGGTATAAGTCCCAGTCTGAGTCTGAAGGTCTGAGAACCACGAACTGTAATGCCTGAGGGCAGTAGAAGATGGATATCCTAGCTCAAGAAGAGAGAAAAATTTCACTGATGCCTGTCCACATGGGTGAGGGAAAATCTTTACTTAGTCTACTGAGAACACTCTTACAGACACAACAGAAGTAATGTTTTGGCCGGGCACAGTGGCTCAAGCCTGTAATCCCAGCACTTTGGGAGGCCGAGACGGGCGGATCACGAGGTCAGGAGATCGAGACCATCCTGGCTAACACGGTGAAACCCCGCCTCTACTAAAAAAAAATTACAAAAAACTAGCCGGGCGAGGTGGCGGGCGCCTATAGTCCCAGCTACTCGGGAGGCTGAGGCAGGAGAATGGCGTAAACCCGGGAGGCGGAGCTTGCAGTGAGCTGAGATCCGGCCACTGTACTCCAGCCTGGGCGACAGAGTGAGACTCCGTCTCAAAAAAAAAAAACCAAACAAACAAAAACAACAACAACACAACAACAACAAAAAGAAGTAATGTTTTACCAGCTATCAGCGTATTCCTTAGCCCAGGCAAGTTGACACACAAAATTAACCATCATGATTATTATTATAATGGTTATTATTTAAAAACTGGTGCAGGCTCTATTGTGTGTAAGTAGGTCTTATAGCTTAAAAGAATCAGGCAGAATTGTGCAACTTGCTTCAATATATATTCCTAACTTTTGGTTAGTGCATTGGTTAGCTATTGTTATGTAACAAATAACTAGAAAAATCTTAGATGTATACAATAAGCATTTATGTAGCTCATGAATCTGTGAGTCACTTGGAGTATCTCTACTTCAAGCTGAGAGTCCAGGTGGCTCAAGTCTGCTTCATTTGTTTTATTCTGAGGTTCAGGATGAAGGGACAGCTGCTACCTGGAGAACATGCTTTTCAAAGCAATGACAGAGGCACAAAAGAGCAAACAAAAATGTGTGAGCCTGTGAAGGCCTAGGCTTGGAACTGGCATACTTTCCCTCCTGCGCATCTGTATATACTTGGCCAGAGAAAGTCATAAGATCAATCCCAAAAGCAAAGGTTTGGGAGGTGTAGTCCATCAATGAAGGCAGAAAAAAAATTCTTTTTTTTAGTCTCATAGCATGGGGCCTAAATACAGAGAGAGCGAAGAACTGGGGCCAGTAATCCCAGCCATGAATTAACAAGGAGACCTAAAGTTATGAAATTCCCATATTATTAAATATCCTCTTATTCATTTACTTTGTGATTTGTAGTACTGTAATGAGGACTAAGGTTTCCCTCGAATGCACATATGCCAAGCACAATGGGATATGAAATATCTTTGCATGTGTCATTTCTCTGTTCCAGTTAACATTCATGAAGCTAAACCAAGAACTGAAATTAAAGAATGAAGTTCATGGAGTTTGTCTTTTTAAAATATTTTGTTTTGCTCTTGAACAATAATATGCAACCCAAAAATTGCACAAATTAGAAGCATATATCTTAAGGAATTTCCACAAATTGACCACAGCAGTGTAACCAGCAGCAAGACTGGTTTACAGAATATGACCACTATCCCACCAGTTCATTCTGTGCCACTTTCCAGTAATTATTTCTCAAGAGTAGCCACTATTCTGACTCCTAACCCTATTGATGCCATCTAGAACTTTATATAAATGGATTGAATCATATATCAGATTCTCTGTTTTGAGTGCAGAATCTCTCTTTTACGTGGATTTCTTCATTCTCTGAAGTTCCCCCTTTCTATGACTTTCTAAGTATCATAAGGAGCCCTCTGCGTTTTACATCCTCCTTAAGGGATTTCATATCTTATTGGCAATTTGATTATATGCATCAATGTGCTAACATTTAAAAATCATTTTTATCTCTAACTAACAATAGTAGGTGTGTCCCCTGGTATAGGTATTGTGGGCAATGGAGTGACAGAAAGGGAGGCAGTTCTTTGGACCTCCTATATCTTCACTGATTTTTAGTCTAGTCATTATACCAGTTTGAAGAGAGGTGTGTTTAAATCTGCAGCTATGATTGCTTATTTGTCTGTCTCCCTTTAGTTCTATCAAGTTTTGCTTCATATACTTTGAGTGTTAAAAAGTATTTTATTAACAGGTAACATGGAGAGAATCACAGGGTGATTAACCCTACATTTAAATTTTTGTAATTAGATGCATATACATTTGTAATGATTATGTTTTCCTGACATATTGACCCTTTTAATATTTTTAAGTGTCTCTCTGTCTCCAGTCCATTAATGTACTTTGAGGAACTGGGATGATGCTAGGGATGTGGAGCTTGGTGATCCTGTGGTGTGTTCTCTCCTCAGGACCACTCTCTGACCATGGAGGGGGTCTTGTTATATGAACCTTTGTATAGGTCAAGATCCTGGGAGAAAATAGATGACAAACTAGAAAATTTTCATAACAGAGTTTATTTTTATTTATTTATGATCTGAGTTATCGTGTATTTTGTTCAGTTTGTCTCTTGTTTGTACCAATGTTTTAATGACTTCCATCTGCAGACTTTATTTCAATTATTACATTTGATTAAGAACTTAAATATTTTCATTCTTTATTCGTTGAATACCTTGATTAAAGATATTCAATAGATTTTGGGAAATAAATGCAGCCAAAATTTAGGTGGCTCTTTGCACACACACAAGAAGAGAGTTGAATTAAGGAATTACTTATGAAGTGTGAACAGAGTTAAGGCAGGCAACAAAGGATGGGCAAGGCAAAAGCAAGGGGCACTCACCTTTTGCTGGAAGAAGTCCTGGGTAATTCATCTACTTCATATTTTTCTTGCTATATATGTGGGTGTGTACATGGCGATGCTAAAATAATAATTCCATGGGTTTTGCTGCTAATTCTAGACATTGAAAAACCAACAAAATGAGGACAAAGATAGAAAAAGTTTCTTGTTTGTATACAAGTAATCATCATTCATGTATATTAGAAATCATTTAGGTAAAATTATCAAGCAGCATAACATTATGATGATCAGCATTAGATGTATTATTCTACTAGGATTAGAAACTCAGCTCCTTTTTGCTCATCTTTCAAAGTTTCTAGACCACATTAGATAACGATGAATAAAAGTTTCAAAAAAGGTAGAGTAGGTGTGTGTTCTATGACTACCTCTTTTGCTGAGTGAGTGAGTAACTTAGAGAAAGTTCCCAGTAAACCAGTGCATGACATTTCTCTGAAGATATTGCTGAAGCATTTTAAGATCCTTGGAGGAGAGGTTTATTTTCTACAAGTGAAGAATCTTGGAGTTCCAGATAATGAAACAAACAAAAGAGGAGGAGGAGAAGAAGGACACTGGCCACAAAACAGGGCTCAATAAATATTTATAAGTTAATAGGTAGAATAATCTTGCAAGAGTCATGTTCATAGTTTGCTGCTTTTAAAATGCCATTAGCTTTTTCCACTTATGTCAGAGCAGTGATATATCAGGTAAACATCAGCCTTTCTATGTCATCTCTCTAGAATTTCCTTCTCATTCTTATTTGCCTGCAAACTGACTTCACTCTTAGCTTCCTGGTAAACGGCTCCCGTGAACTCTTATGGCTCATAAGTCCCATTATCTCTCTGAAAAGTTTATTTTGTCATTTAGGAATACATTCTGCAGAAAATAAAAGAGAGGCTAAGTGAGAGAAGTTTAAACAAGGGATTTGTTTTTCTTACTTCATAAAAGGCATAGAGGCAGGCAATCCAAGACTGATGCAGCTGCCAAGTGATGCCCCTGGGAACTTGGGCTCCATTTTTCCATGCTTCATCCTCATTCTCATGCTTGTCACCTCATGGTCAAAGATGGTGATTGCATCTCTAGGCCTCATGATTATGAGTAGAAAGAATGGTGAATGGTGGAGGAATGTCTTTCTTTTTTGTTTTTTTAGATCAGGGCTTGGCTCTTTTATCTAGGAAGAGGCACCCACCTCAGGGACTTTGCCTATGTTTCATTGGCCATACATGTGCCATTGGACCACCACTGTCTATAAGAGAGGTTGGGGAGTTATGTATTTTTAGAGGGCTATATTGCTACACTGAACGAATCAGGTTAGAAAGAAAGGAGTGAAGAAGGAATAATGGCTATTGCATAGACAATTAACAGTGTCTATATCAGTAGCTCACTGTTATGGAATTTTAGTGACAGGTTCTCTACTTTTGCTCAGTTTTCAAAGTCTGCTGTCTATATCAGATGACAACCAATAGAAGTTTCAAAAACATAGAATAAATGTATATTCGAATACTACCTCTGTTGCTGAGTGGGCATATTGCACTTAAGACTTATCCTAGGAACTGCCCTTGCTTTATGCATATACAGGCAGAAATGAGGCACACCTGTTCCTGCTCTCAGAGTCTATAACCCAAAGAATAGCATCATCAAAGCGTCTTGGAGGTAAGCTGGACTCTCTGTTTTTCTTTTATCTGCCTTTAAGAATAACAGAGTCCTTGAGTATGAGATATTCATTTGTTTTGTAGTGTCAGACACTGTAATTGGGATGCATGCTGTATCCATCAAGTAAGAATCAACTCTCCTATTGTTGCAGTGGAAAAAAAAATAAACATTAATTTAATAGTTGGTGGCTTTGCTAAGGACAGTATAAATCCTGTCCAGATAAAGTTTCACTGTGTTGTTTGCCTGAACTTAGCCTCTGTGCAAACAGTATCATTCCTGAGATTTTGTGTGTGTGTGTTTGTAGCTCACAAATATACCACTCCTCTCATTAAAACAATATAAAGAAGTAGAGTTAGCAAAATGATAGCATAATATCATCGTCTTGCATTTATGTTTCATAGCCTTTTCTGCATATATCACTTTTAATATGATTTCCACAATCACTGGTTAGAGAGTCAGGCATGGCACGAAGAGGAATAAGGTTCTATTGTAATGGCAAATGTCAGTGTGAGTTTGATGTGAATAGCGTTGAATCTATAAATTACTTTGGGCAGTATGGCCATTTTCACAATATTGATTCTTCCTATCCATGAGCATGGAATTTTTTCCATTTGTTTGCATCCTCTCTTATTTCCTTGAGCAGCGGTTTGTAGTTCTCCTTGAAGAGGTCCTTCACATCTCTTGTTAGCTGTATTCCTAGGTATTTTATTCTCTTTCTAGAAATTGTGAATGGGAGTTCATTCATGATTTGGCTCTCTGTCAGTTGTTGATGTATAGGAATGCTTGTGATTTTAACACATTGATTTTGTATCCTGAGACTTTGCCGAAGTTGCTTATCAGCGTAAGGAGTTTCTGGGCTGAGATGATGGGGTTTTCTTTTTTTTTTTTTTTTTTTGAGACGGAGTCTTGCTCTGTCGCCCAGGCTGGAGCGCAGTGGCCGGATCTCAGCTCACTGCAAGCTCCGCCTCCCGGGTTTACGCCATTCTCCTGCCTCAGCCTCCCGAGTAGCTGGGACTACAGGCGCCCGCCACCTCGCCCGGCTAGTTTTTTTTTGTATTTTTAGTAGAGACGGGGTTTCACCGTGTTAGCCAGGATGGTCTCGATCTCCTGACCTCGTGATCCGCCCGTCTCGGCCTCCCAAAGTGCTGGGATTACAGGCTTGAGCCACCGCGCCCGGCCGATGATGGGGTTTTCTAAATATAGAATCATGTCTTCTGCAAACAGACAGTTTGATTTCCTCTCTTCCTACTTGAATATGCTTCATTTCTTTCTCTTGCCTGATTGCCCTGGCCAGAATGTCCAATACTATGTTGAATAGGAGTGGTGAGGGCATCCTTGTCTTGTACCAGTTTTCAAAGAAAACGCTTCCAGCTTTTGCCCATTCAATATAATATTGGCTGTGGGTTTGTCATAAATAGCTCTTATTATTTTTAGATATGTTCCATCAATACCTAGTTTATTGAGAGTTTTTAACATGAAGTGATGTTGAATTTTATCAAAGGCCTTTTCTGCACCTATTGAGATAATCATGTGGTTTTTGTCTTTGGTTCTGTTTATGTGATGGATTATGTTTATTGATTTGCTTATGTTGAACCAGCCTTGCATCGCAGGGATGAAGCTGATTTGATCATGATGAATAAGTTTTTTAGATGTGCTGCTGGGTTGAGTTTGCCAGTATTTTACTGAGAATTTTTGCATCAATATTCATCAGGATATTGACCTGAAGTTTTCTTTTTTGTTGTGTCTCTATCAGGTTTTGGTATCAAGATGATGCTGGCTTCATACAATGAATTAGGAAGGAGACCCTCCTTTTTTATTGTTTGGAATAGTTCCAGAAGAAATGGTACCAGCTCCTCTTTGTACCTCTGGTAGAATTTGTTGTGAATATCTGTAGTCCTGGGCTTTTTGTGGTTGGTAGGCTATTAATTACTGCCTCAATTTCTGAACTTATTATTGGTCTATTCAGAGATTCATCTTCTTCCTGGTTTAATCTTGGGAGGGGGTATGTGTCCAGGAATTTTTCCATTTCTTCTAGATTTTCTAGTTTATTTGAGTAGAGGCATTTATAGTATTCTCTGATGGTAGTTTGTATTTCGGTGGGGTGAGTGGTGATATCCCCTTTATCATTTTTTATTGTGTCTACTTGATTCTTCTCTCTGAGCCCATATAGCCAAGACAATCCTAAGCAAAAAGAACAAAGTTGGAGGCATCATGCTACCTGAGTTCAAACTATACTACAAGGCTACAGTAACCAAAACAGCATGGTACTGGTACCAAAACAGACATATAGACCAATGGAACAGAACAGAGACCTCAGAAATAACAACACATCTACAACCATCTGATCTTTGACAAATCTGATGAAAACAAGCAATGGGGAAAGGATTTCATATTCAATAAATGGAAAACTGGCTAGCCATATGCAGAAAACTGAAACTGGACCCCTTCCCCATACCTTATACAAAAATTGACTAAAGATAGATTAAAGACTTAAATGTAAAACCCCAAACCATGATAACCCTAGAAGAAAACCCAAGCAATACCATTCAGGACATAGGCATGGGCAAAGACTTCAGGACAAAAAATACCAAAAGCAATGGCAACAAAAGCCAAAATTGACAAAGGAGATCTAATTGAACTAAAGAGCTTCTGCACAGCAAAAGAAACTATCATTGGAGTGAACAGGTAACCTACAGAATGGGAGAAAATTTTTTCAATCTACCCATCTGACAAAGGTCTAATATCCAGAATCTACAAAGAACTTAAACAAATTTATAAGGAAAAATAACCCTACCAAAAATTGGGCAAAGGATATGAACAGACACTTCTCAAAAGAAGACATTTATGTGACCACAAACATATGAAAAAAATCTCAGCATTACTGATCATTAGAGAAATGCAAATCAAAACCACAATGAGATATCATCCTACACCAGTCAGAATGGCAATTATTAAAAAGTCAAGAAACAATAGATGCTTGTGAGACTGTGAAGAAATAGAAACGCCTTTACATGTTGGTGGGAATGTAAATTAGTTCAATCATTGTGGAAGACAGTGTGGCCATTCCTCAAGGATCTAGAACTAGAAATACCATTTGACCCAGCAATCCCATTACTGGGTATATACCCAAAGGAATATAAATCATTCTACTATAAAGACACATGCACATGTATGTTTATTGCAGTACTATTTACAATAACAAATTCATGGAACCAACCCAAATACCCATCAATGATAAACTTGATAAAGAAATTATGGTACATATATACCATGGAGTACCATGCACCCATAAAAAGGAATGAGATCATGTCATTTGCAGGGACATAGATGAAGCTGGAAACCATCATCCTCAGCAAACTAACACAGGAACAGAAAACCAAACACCACATGTTCTCACTCATAGGTGGGAGTTGAACAATGAGAACACACAGACACAGGGAGGGTAACAACATATACTGGGGCCCATTGAGGGGTGGGGGACGAGGGGAGGGAACTTAGAGGATGGGTCAATAGGTGCAGCAAATCACCATGACACACGTTTAACAAATTATGTAACAAATCTGCACGTTCTGTACATGAATCCCAGAACTTAAAATAAAAGGAAAAAAAGTAATGGCAAAGACTGCAATGACTTTTGCACCAACCAGGTATCATTTTCTCTGTATGTAAGAAGACTGATGCTGAAACAGTAGAACTTGATTTATGCCAAGTTCTTAGCAGGTACTTCCCCAACTTCTGATGCCAACTTGAAAACCCACTATGGAACCAGCTCCCACTTGATTTATAAAGTCACAAATGCTTGCTTTCTAGCATTTTTGGTGATTTGGTGCACATCTTCTGCCTTATTCACCTTTTCTCTCTGAGTCCCTATTTGTTATTCTGCACACTTCCGTGATGTGACAATAATTGGGATCATTCTCAACTCTCCCCTTAATCTTATACCTGAGTTCCAATACGGTTGCTTGTTGGACATGCCCCTACTCGTTGCCCTGGTGAGTTCCACTCACACTCATGCTGCCTTGCCCGAGGCCACTTGTACTACCCATTATGGTGGAGCTACTTCCTTTGTATCAATTTGCCTTATCATCTTTATACAAATTTTCCAGCTACAATGTAGCTCTATTTAGAATAAAACCATAACCGAGTATTACTTCCCTCCCAACTTTTAAATTTTCTGTAATAAAAACTAGTGTATCAGACTGACATTGCACTTTGCATGCAGCTTATCATTGGTTCCCTGCAGCATTTTCCTCACCTCCAAATCAGGAGGTCAGATTCTTTCTCTTGGTTTTTCTTTGCAGTTACAAAATAGCTTTCTCTCCCTTTCTTATTGTCCTAATAGTTCTTAATATTTGCTTGAGTTCTGTTTCTTGTTCTATATCCCTTTCATATCTGGAAAACCTATATAGCTACTTGACTTCTGTTTTTTCACCTTTTTTGGCCAGAGGTCTAGCTAACCAGGGTTATAGTTAATTGTTTCCTGCTACCTTAGACCTGTTTTCCGTCTCTGTCCTCCATGCTCCTGTCACTGCCAACATCACTGCTGGTCCCTCTTATCTAATTTTTAATTTCTCTATTGTGCCTCTTCCAAGAAAGCTATATTATAATGTGGAGGGAAACCTAGGAAGGAAAAAAGTTTCCAATCACATCAGCAACTTGTTGCATCTTTATTCCTAATTATATCTCTGCCTGACAGCTGTCCCATAATTTCTCTGTGGACTGTGGCTTCCTTAACATGGAGTCCCATGCCCTAGTCCTTGGTCAGGTTACTGTTGGCATCTCTCAATTATTTTCCAGCTGATAAGAATAGATTAAGAACAGGTGGCCAGCTTCCTTGACCCAGAACCAGGAAGTAGAAAGGTTGAATAAAAAATTAAAATTATTTTCAGTATTTCAAAGTTAAATCATCTTAGACTCCAAGTTGTGACCTGGAAGAGAAAAATGCAGTGCTCTACCTAAAGGTTAATGTCAAAAACAGAATTGGAAAAATGTGAAGAGGAAAATAATGGAGGCCCAGTATAACAAGCACTAACTAGATTAATGGCCTCTAGAATTTATGTCCTATTTCCAGTTCTGCTGTCAACCAACTAGTTGTGTGATTTGGAGCAAATCAGTTCACCTCTCTGAGTCTTGTAACTAGTTATCAGGTCTTTCCAGCTTGAAGATGCTATAAAAGAAAACAACTAAATTATTCCATCTCTCTTTAGGGCATCAGGTATGCCTGTTTTATTATCCTCTAAGTTTCATTTCCAAAGTGTGTTTACAAGTAGGAGTCATTTTCCTGGGTTATTCCCAAGGGTACAAACTAGAGACCATTCATTATCTAGTCTCTGTCTCCCCTTTTTTCAGCTTTATTGAGGTATAAGTGAGAAATAAAATTATATGTAATCAAGGTGACAATATGATGTTTTGATATACGTAAACCTCGTGAAATTATTGCCACAGTTACATTAATTAACACATCCGTCATCTCATATAGTTACCTTGTTTTGCATGTGTAATGAGAACACTTAAGATCTACTCCCTTTAACAAATTTCAAGTAATAATACAGTATTATTAAGTATAGTCACAATGGTATACATTAGATCTCTTTTCATAAAGAGACAGCCCTGTTCTGTGCCTTACCTCTTTTAAACACTAGGCCTATGTCCTCCATTTTTGTGAATTGGTCTGATAGAGCAGTTTTCAAATTTGAGAGTGCATCAGAATTACTTAAAAGTTTATTAAAATAATGGCTGGGCATGGTAACTCATGCCTGTAATCCCAGCACTTTGGGAAGCTGCGGCAGGCAGATCACCTGACATCAGGAGTTTGAGACCAGCCTGGTCAACATGGTGAAACCCCGTCTCTACTAAAAATACAAAAATTAGCTGGGTGTGGTGGTGCATCCTTGTAATCCCAGCTACTTGGGAGGCTGAGGTGGGAGGATCACTGGAACCCTGGAGGCGGAGTTTGCAGTGAGCCGAGACTGTGCCACTGCACTCCGGCCAGGGTGACAGAGAGAGACTCTGTCTCAAGAAAAAAAAATTTTTTTTGTTAAAACATAGACTGCTGTGTCCTACCCGAGTTTCAGAAGGTCTGTAATGAGACTCAAGAATTTGCATTTCTAAATTCTGGCTCTATCATGTACTGTTTGTGTGTCTCTGAGGAAATTTATTTTATCAGTCTAAACCTTGGTTTTCTCATCCATAAAATGAGGCAAAAATATTTCACTTCCTATGGTAACTACTGCTGTGTACCAGTGCCTAGAATTTTGCCAAAATTTATTTCCTGTTCCCTTGTTTTCTTCCAACTTCATTTGAAATGTTCTAGGAAAATAATCAAATCATGGATTATCATTAAATAGCAACCATAGTCACACAAGAAGACCATTTGAGGGAAATAAATGTCTATTCTAAGAGTCTTCTGAAAGGATATAATTTTAGCAAGTTTAATAGAAATCTTTCTGAACACTCAAGAAAGTGAGAAGAAAAGAATCTTCTCACTTAAAACTCTCAAATGTTTTTCAGTTATAGCGTATGTGGCCCAGATATATTAGCACTTGTTACATATCTAGGATCTAAAGAGAATTATATCAGGTCTAAAATGAGGCATAGTATAATCACTGGACCTGATAGAGCAGGGCTGTCTTTTCTGTATGACTAGGGTGAGTCAGAGCTATGCACCCTACTGTCCACCAGCCCCTCCCAGAGTCCCTGTCTGGCATGCCAGTATGCAGTACAGACTCAGCTACCCCACCAGGGTGCTTTTGCCAGTAACCACTGCCATAGCACTTTCTTTGGAGGTCCCCTACCCCACCCCACTGGAGTGCTTTTGCTGACAGCCTCCCACCAGAGTGCTTCCTACTTATTCCCCCCTGCCCCACCACTGCCCTAGACAGAAGGCTGTTGCCAGTGGTCCAGGAGCACCTTGGCCCTTCCAGCCAAGCTGGTTCTTGACCTTGAGAAATTAAAGGACAAAGTCATGGGCACAGTCCCAACCACCCAAGGCTAGAGCTTGCAGACCAGCAGTGCAGAGCTGAGCCTTGGCCCTCTGAAAGCATCGAGAAATGAAGCCATTTAACTATACCCAATTTTCAGCAGAGCCAAACCCTCAAGGACAGTAGAGAATATAAAAATAAAAAGCCCTATCCAAAGAACTTTTTATCTAACTTCAAAGGATAAAGGAAAATCAGTTCTCACAGATGAGAAAGAACCAGTGCAAAAACCCTGGCAAAAGTGTCTTCTTATGTCCAAATGATCGTACTAGCTCCCTAGCAATCGTTCTTAACCAGATTGAAATGGCTAAAATGTCAGACATAGAATTCAGAATCTATGGCAAGGAAGTTCATCAAGATACAAGAGAAGATTAAAACTCAATCTAAGGAAAATAGTAAATGATCCAAGGATTGAAAGATGACATAACCTTTTAAGAAAGAATCAAACTGAACTTCTAGAAATAGAAAATTTACTACAGGAATTTCAAAATACAATTGGAAGCATGAACAACAGAACAGACCAAGCTGAGAAAAGAATCTCAGAACTTGAAAATCACTCCATCAAAGAAACACAGGCAGACAAAAACAAAGAACACAGAATTTAGAAAAATGAACAAAACCTCTGAGAAACATGGGATTATGTAAAGAGACCAAAACTACAACTCATTGGCATTCCTGAAAGGGAAGGAGAGAGAGGAAGCAACATGGAAAACATATTTGAGGATATAGTCCATGAAAATTTCCCCAGTCTTGCTTTCAGCATGCGTATTCAAGAAATTCAAAGAACCCCTTAAAGATACTCTATAAGGTTGTTGGCAATTCAAGATTGTCTTTCCTATCCTCTTCAGTGCCTCTTTTAGCAATATGAAGTTAAAACCAGGTACTGTGATGGCTCAACTGATTTTTGGTTCTTATGAGGGTTTCTTTTGTGTAAATAGTTGTCAAATTTGGTGTTCCTGTGGGGAGGATAATTGGTGGAAGCTTCTATTTGGCCATGTTGCTTTGCCTCCTTCCATTCTAGGGTTATTAATGTTTTAGGTCTTACATTTAAGTCTCTGATCTATCTTCAATTAATTTTTGTATATGGTGAAAGGTAGGGGTCCAGTTTCATTCTTCTGCATATGGCTAGCTAGTTGTCCCAGCACCATTTATTGAATAGGGAGTCCTTTGCCCATTGTTTGTTATTGTTGACTATGTTGAACATCAGGTGATTGTAGGTGTGTGGCTTTATCTCTAAGCTCTCTATTCTGTTCCACTGTTCTATGTGTCTGTTTTTGTACCAGTACCATACTGTTTTGGTTACTGTAGCCTTGTAGTATAATTGGAAGTCAGGTAGTGTGATGCCTCTGACTTTGTTCTATTGGTTCAGTATTATTCCAGTGATTCATGCTCCTTTTTTAGCTTCACATGAATTTTAGGTTAGTTTTTCCTAATCCTGTGAAAAATGGCATTGATAGTTTGACAGGATAGTGAATTTCTTTGAAAAGTATGACCATCTTAACAATATTGATTTTTCCAATCCATGCACAATGGGATGTTCTTCCATTTGTTTGTGTCATCTCTGATTTCTTTCAGCAGTATTCTGTAATTCTAATTAGAGATCTTTCTCTTCCTTGGTGAGCTGTATATCTAGGTATTTTTTTCCTTTTGTGACTATTGTAAATGGGATTAGATTTTTGATTTGGCTCTCAGCTTGTGCACAGAAATGCTACTAATTTTTGTACATTGATTTTGTATCCTGAAACTTTACATATCTTATTGATATTGTGCTGTTAGATAGTCACCTGGCAGTGGCCATATGGTACAGAAAGAGAATCTGTGTGCTTGGGGAAATAGAGCACAGTATTTGTGAAACTTTGCATTGGAACTCAGTGCTGCCCTGTTACAGCAGAAAACAACACCAGGGAGAACTCAGCCCATGCCCATAGAGGGAGCATTTAGATGAGCCCTAGATAGAGGGGAATTACCCATGCCAGTGGTTGGAACTTGAGTTCCAGCAAGCCTAACCACTATGGGGTAAAGGGCTCTGGGGTCCTAAATAAACTTTAATGGCAGTCTAGGCCACAAAGACTGCAACTCCAAGGCAAGTCCAAGTACTATATTGTGCTTGGAGCCAGTAGCCTTTGGGGGCATGTGACCTAGTGAAACACCAGCTGTGGTAACTAAGGGAGTGCTTATGTCATCCTTCCCCCAATCCCAGGCTGTGCACCTTGTACCTCCTAAAGAGGCCTCTTCCATCTGCTTGAGGAAAGATGAAAACGGAGTAAAGAGGACTTTGTTTTCCAACTTGAATACCAGTTTAGCCACAGTAGGATAGGGCACCAGGTAGAGTTGTGAGGCCCCCATTCCAGGCCCAGTGGTACACACTGTGGGCCTTGGTTAAGACTCTGAGATGTGCTGGTTTCAGGTGTGACCCAGCATATCCACAGCTGTGATGGATATGAGAAGAGTGAGAAGAGATTCCTTCTGCTTGAAAAAAGCAGAGGGAAGAGTAAAGGGGACTTTGTTCTGCAGTGTAGGTACCAGCCTGACCACGGTGGAGAAGAGCACTAAGTAGGCTCTTGGGGTTCCCAATTTCAGGACTTGGCTCTTGGATGGCACTTGTAGACCTACCCTGGGCCAGAGGGGAGACTACTACCCTGAAAGGTGAGTCCCAGGACTGCAAAATCCACCACAAGCTGACTGAAGAGCCCTTGGGACATAAGTGAACATTGGTGATACTCTGGCAATATTCCCCATGGGCCTGTGGTAGTAGTGGATATGAGGAGAGACTCCTCTGTCTGGAGAAAGAGGAGATAAGAGTGGGACGGACTTTGTCTTGTGGTTTCAGTGCCAGCTTAGCTGCAGTAGACTGGAATACCAGATAGATTTCTAATGTTTCAAGCTTTAGGCCCCATCTCATGGACAACATCTCTGGACCTGTCTGAGGCCCAGGAGAACTCACTGCCTTGAAGGGAAGAACACAAAACTTGCTGGTCTTGCCACCTGCTGATTGTAGAACCCTAGGGCCTTGAGCAGTAGCCAGATAGTGGTTATAGCAGGCCTTGGGCAAGACTCAGTTCTGTGCTGGCTTTAGGTCTGTGAAAGCACAGTTCCTATGGTGGTTGCCACACAAGTGCTTGTGTCACCCCTCCCCCAGCTCCAGGCAGCTCAGCACCAAGAAAGAGGCTTTGTTCACTTGGGAGAAGGCAAGAGAAGAGAACAAGAGTCTCTGTCTGATAATCCAGAAAATTCTCCTGGATCTTATCCATGACCACCAAGGTGGTACTTCTATGAGTCTTTAGGAACTACAGCATTACTGGGTTGGGGGTGCTGTCTAATCCAGATATGGCTTATATTGCAACATTTCGGTCCCTTCAAATACCCTGAAAACCTTCCCAAGAAGGATGGGTACAAACAAATCCAGAAAGTAAGGACTGCAATAAATACCTAACTTTTTAATGCCCAGACACTGACAAACATCCACAAGCCTGAAGACCATCCAGGAAAACATGACCTCACCCAACAACCTAAATAAGGCACCAGGTCCCAGTTCTGGAGCAACAGAGATGTGTGACCTTTCAGACATAATTCAAAATAGCTATGTTGAGGACACTCAAAGAAATTCAAGATAACACAGAGAAGGAATATAGAATTTTCTTAGAGAAACTCAACAAAGATATTGAAATAATGAAAAAGAATCAAGCAGAAATCTTGGAGTTGTAAAATGCAATTGATATACTGAAGAATACATCAGAGATTTTAAATAACAGAATTGATCAAGCAGAATTAAAAATTACTAAGCTTGAAAACAGGCTATCTGAAAATACACAGTCTGAGGAGACAAAAAAAGAATTAAAGAATAAAGCATGCTGAGGGATCTAGAAATTAGCTGCAAAAGAGCAAATCTAAGAGTTATTGGCCTTAAAGAGGAGGTAGAGAAAGAGTTTGGGGTAGAAGGTTTATTTAAGGAGATAATAACAGAGAACTTCCCAAACCTAGAGAAGTCAGTAATATTGACTTAAATATGTCAATATTCAAGTACAAGAAGGTTATAGAACACCAAGAATATTTAACCCAAAGAAGACTACCTCAAGGCATTTAATAATCAAACTCCCAGAGGTCAAGGATCGTGAAAGCAGCAAGATGAAAATAAATGTAATATACAACGGAGCTCCAGTACACCTGGCAGCAGACATTTTAGTGGAAATCTTGCAGGTAAAATGCTCTCTTCCCCCTTCAGCACTTTAAATATGGTATGACAATTTTAAAATGCTGAAGGAAAGAAAATCTTTTACCCTAAAATAGTATCCCCAATCAAAATATCCTTCCTTTAAAAATGAAGGAGAAGTAACAACTCTCCCAGACAAACAAAAGCTGAGGGATTTCATCAACACCAGACCTGTCTTACAGAAAATTCTAGGGAAAGTACTTCAATCAGAAATAAAAGAATGTTAATGAGCAGTAAGAAATCATCTGAACGTACAAAACTCATTGGTAATGGTAAGAACACAGAACAACACAGAATACTGTAACTGTGGTGCATAAACCACTCTTAAGTAGAAGGACTAAATGATGAACCAATAAAAATAATAAACCCAACAACTTTTCAAGACATAGTACAATAAGATAAATAGAAACAAGAAAAAGTTAAAAAGCATGGGGACACAAAGTTAAAGCATAGAGTTTTTATTACTTTTTTTTGCTTGATTCTTTATGCAAACAATGTTAAGTTGTTCAGCTTAAAAATGAGTTATAAAATAGTATTTGCAAGCCTTATGATAACCTCAAATTGAAAAACATACAGCTGATATATACAACGTTGAAAGCAAGAAATTCAATTATATCACCAGAGAAAATTGCCCTCACTAAAAGGAAGACAGGAAGGAAGGAGAAAAGGAAGAGAACACCACAAAACAACCAGAAAATGAGTAACGAAATGGCAGAAATAAGTCCTCATTATCAAGAATAACATCGAATGTAAATAGACTAAACTCTCCAATAAAAAGATGTAAGTGGCTTAATGGATAAAAAATAAGACCCAATGTCCTGTAGCCTACAAAAAACATACTTCACTTATAATGACACACATAGAGTGAAAATAAAGGGATGGAAAATGATATTCCATGCCAATGGAAATCAAACAAGAGCAGAAATTGCTTTACTTATTTCAGACAAAATAGACTGCAAGACAAAAACTATAAGAAGAGACAAAAAAGATCACTATATAATGATAAAAGCATCAATTCAGCAAGAGGATAAAACAACTGAAAATATATATGCACCCAACACTGGAGCACCTAGACATATAAAACATATGTTATTAGAGCTAAAGAGAGAAATAGGCCCCAATACAATAATAGCTGGAGACTTCAACACCCGCTTTCAGAATTGGACAGATTTTCCAGACAGAAAATCAACAAAGAAACTCTGGACTTAATCAGCACTATAGACCAAATGGACCTAATAGATATTTACAGAACATTTCATCCAACAACTGCAGAATACACATTTTTTTTTCCTCAGCAAGTGGATAATTCTTAAAGATAGATTGTATGTTAGGTCACAAAACAAGTCTTAAAACATTCAAAAGGATTGAAACAATATCAAGCATCCTCTCTAACCACAATGGAATAAAACTAGAATTCAATAATGAGGAATTTTGGAAACTATGCAAAAACATGAATATTCGACAGTATGCATGCTCCTGAATGACCAGCGGGTCAATGAAAAGTTAAGCAGGAATCTGAAAAAATTCATGAAACCAATGTTCATGGAAACATAACATACCAAAGCCTATGAGTAGAAGCTAAATATTGAATACACATGGACATAAATATGGGGAAAAAAGACACTGGGCAATACATGAGTGGTAAGGGTGCAGGGTAGTGTGGGTTGGAAGGCTACCCCTTAGGTACTATGCTCACTACCTGGTTGATGGGGTTACTCATACACCAAGTCTCAGTGACATGCAATTTACCCATGTAACACACTTGCAAATGTACCCCTAGAATATAATATGAAAGTAGAAGAAGAAAAAATTGAATAGGTACTGTAATAAAAGAATCTTTACTACAAGAAGCTATAAATTGTGTAATTGACTTATGAAAGCACTATGGAAAAACCTAGATAATCCAAAAATAAATGAGTGCTTTAGTTATAAAAAACGAGGCATAAAAATCTTAAGGAAATAAGTAATTGTCATTTTTTCATTATCTTTTAATATGTAGGAATTAGAAAGGTATATCTGAATGTGTGACTAAGAATATTTGGTATCTATTATTAGATTAATGATGCGTGTTCTCTTAGCCCAGTCATATGAATCACAGTAGGAAAGAGATAGAAAGAAGGGCTCTTGAATAAGGCAAATACAGAAAAAATAGAAAAGAGAGTTGGAAACTACTATTGTAGATATTATTATTAGAGGAAAGTGTTCAAAATTCCTTTAATTCACAATGAAAAACTCAAATATGTGAAGTCATTCAGATATGAGTCCTTGCTATAATTTATTTCATCGGAGATTCCATGAAATCTTACATAGACACTTTGATCATCTGCAAGTAGGGACAGTTTTATTTCTTTCTTTCCAATATGTGTAGTTTTAAAATTCCAATGGCAACAACTTCCATTACTACATTGAATAAAAGTGTTGAGAATGAACATCTTTGCTTCGATCTTGAAGTTAAAGAGAAAGGTTTTTACTAGTAAGAATCATGTTAGCTACAGGTTTTTAATGGATGCTCCTTATGAAGTTCAGGAAGTTCCCTATATTCTTAGTTTGCACATTTTTTGGTTTTTACATGTACAGGGTTGTTTAAACAAAACAAAGACTATAACACAAAGACCATATATGGCAAGAAAAGCCTAAAATATTTACTATCAAGTCATTTACAAAAAAAGTCCAACCTTAGTCTAATGATAGCAATGGAAAGACAAAGATTGTCAGAATGAATAAAAGCATCATCCACCTATATATTGTCTATAAGAAACTCACTTAAAATATGGTGATATAGGTAGAATAAAAGAAAAATGGTGGAAAAGATATAACATGTAAATAATCAAAATAAAGCTGGAATGGATATATTAATATAACACCTAGGAAACATCATGATAAAGAAAATTACTAGGAAAAAGATGATTGTTATATCATGATAAAGTGATCACTTTACCAATAAGATGTAACAATCTTCAACGTGTATATATCAAACAGCAGAACTTCAAAATACTTGATGTAAAAGCTGACAGGAATGAATAGAGAAGTTGAGAAATACACAATTACAGTTAGAAGACTTTAACACCCTTCGCCCAGTAATTTATAAACTGACTAGACCGAAATTAGTAAGGATAGAGAAAAAATAAACAATTCTATCATCAGCAAGATTTAATTAGCATAGTCACAACCATCCACCCAACCATAGCATAATATACTTATCTTCAAAGGCACATGAAAAATCACCAAGATAGAGTACATATTGGGTCACAAAACAAACTACAACAAACTTAAAATAATTTAAATCTTATAAAATATGTTTTATGACCTTAATGAAATCATACTAGAAATGAATGACAAAGACATAACAGGAAAATCACCAAACATTTGGAAATTAAGCAATACACTTTTAAATAATCTAAAGTTTAATGAGAAAGTTTCAAGGGAAATTTTAAAATGTATTGAATAAAAGAATGAAAATGCAACATATCAAAATCTGTGGGATACAATTAAAGTAGTACTTACAGCAAAATTTACAGCGGCAAATAAATGCCTATAGTAGAAACATAGGGCCAGGTGTAGTGGCTCACACCTGTAATCCCAACACTTTGGGAGGCTGAGGAAGGTGCGTGCCTTGAGCCCAGGAGTTCGAGAAAAGCCTCGGGAACATGGCGAAACCCTCTCTCTACAAAAATGAAAAGATAATTAGTCAGGCATGGTGGTTTTGCCTGTAGTCCCAGCTACTCAGGAGACTGAGGTGAGAGGATTGCCTGAGCCCAGGAGGTCGAGGCTGTAGTGAGCTAAGATCATGTCACTACACTCCACCCTAGGTGACAGAGTGAGACCCTGTCTCAAATTTAAAAATAAAGAAAAAAGAAAAGAAGAAAAATCTCAAATCAATAAATTTCCACCTCAATAAACTAGAAAAAAAGGGCAAAAGTAAGACAACACGAGCGGGAGAGAAAAATAATAAAGATAATAGCAGAAGCTGAAAAAGTAAAAACAATAGACTATACTCTATATTGCTAACAACAAAGTATATACTATAGTATAGTTTGCTGGTTTATATATCTGTATCTTTGTTCTATATAGACACTATTTTTTATACATGGATATAAAATTGAATAAACAAAATTGCCTCTAGCAATACTGACAAAGAGAAAAAAGAGAGAAGGCTCAAATTACCAATATCAAGAGTGAAACACAGGATGTAACTTGCAGAGGATAAATAATAAGGGAATACTATGAGCAACTCTATGCACACAAATTGGACCATTTGGATGAAATAGACTAATTGCTCAAAATCTGTAAATTATCAAAGCACAGGTGAAACAGATAATCTTTAATAGTCTTATAAAAACCTGACAAAGAAATCTTCAGGCCCAGGCACTTGCAGTGATGATTTTTACCAAATATTTAAAGAAGAAATAACACCAATTCTGAGCTTTCATCAGATAGAAGCAGCAGCAACACTTCCCAACTCATATAGTGAAGGCAGCTATCCTGATACCTAAACCAAAGATAGTACGAGAAAGGAAACTTACAGAATAATATTCTTTTTGAATGTAGATGAAAAAAGCCCTTAGCAAAATGCTAAAAATGGAATCTACTAATATATGGAAAGAATAATATATGCCCAAGTAGAGTTTATTTCAGGAATGTAAGTCTGGTCCAACACTTCGTAATCATAATCAATCAATACAAACCACAATAAAGAATAAAAACTACATTATTAAATCAACTGATGCAGAAATAGCACTTGACAAAATTCAACACCCACTCATGATAAAAAATCTCAGTAAACTAAAACTTAAAAGTCACTTCCCCAACCTGATGAACAACATCTTCACAAAACCTAACATAATACTTAATGTTGACAGACTGAATGCTTTCCCCTTTACGTGGGGAACAAGGAAATGATGTCAGCTGTCACTCTCATATTCAACATAATGCTTAAAGTCCAACTCAGTACAAGAAGGAAAGAAAAGAAATGGCATAAGAGGAATGGAGAAAAAAGATGTCTGTCCTTATTTTTTTAAAATTTTTTTTATTATTATACTTTAAGTTCTAGGGTACATGTGCACAACGTGCAGGTTTGTTACATATGTATACATGTGCCATGTTGGTGTGCTGCACCCATTAACTCATCATTTACATTAGGTATATCTCCTAATGCTATCCCTCCCTCCTACGCCCTCCCCACAATAGGCCCTGGTGTGTGATGTTCCCCTTCATGTGTCCAAGTGATCTCATTGTTCAATTCCCACCTATAAGCAAGAACATGCGGTGTTTGGTTTTCTGTTCTTGCGATAGTTTGCTGAGAATGATGGTTTCCAGCTGCATCCATGTCCCTATAATAGTCTTTACAGGTCATGGCAAGGAGCCTACAAACAAATTACTAGAGCTTACAAATGAGTTTAGCAAAATGTCACTATAAAGAAAAATAAATCATATTTATATATGCTAGCAAAAAACAACCCAAATGAAAATCAAAATTTAAAACATACCATTTATAATACTTCAAAAATAAAATATGTAGGTATAAATCTAATAGCATATCTATGAGATCTGTCTACTGAAAGCAGTAAAACTTCAGTAAAAAACAATCAAAGACCTAAACAAATGGAGAGACATACAATGTTCATGAATTGGAGAGCTCAACTTAAAAAGACGTCAGTTCTCCCCACAATGATTTATTCATTTAATTCCATTTCTGTTAAGATCTCATTTAACTCAATTTCTATTAAAATGGATTTTTGGCGGATATCAACAAGCTTATTCTAAAATTGTTGTGAAAAGGCAAAGGAACTAGAATAACTAAAACAATTTTGAAAAAGAATAACAACATTAGAAGAGTAATGCAACCTGATTTTGAGATTTACTATATAACTACAGTAATACAAAAAAGTGTGGACTTCACAGAAGGATTGTCACATAGACTAATACAATAATAGGGAGTTCAGAAACATGCACAGAAGTCCAGCCAACTAAGGCCGGGCGCGGTGGCTCAAGCCTGTAATCCCAGCACTTTGGGAGGCCAAGACGGGCGGATCACGAGGTCAGGAGATCGAGACCATCCTGGCTAGCATGGTGAAACCCCGTCTCTACTAAAAATACAAAAAAAAAAAACTAGCCGGGCGAGGTGGCGGGAGCCTGTAGTCCCAGCTACTTGGGAGGCTGAGGCAGGAGAATGGCGTGAACCCGGGAGGCGGAGCTTGCAGTGAGCCGAGATTGCGCCACTGCACTCCAGCCTGGGCGACAGAGCGAGACTCCGCCTCAAAAAAAAAAAAAAAAAAAGTCCAGCCAACTGATTTCGGATAAAGGTGCAAAATAAATTCAATGGAGAAAGGATACTTTTAAAATAAATGGTGCATAATGCATTTGGAATTCATAAATGTTTTTGTGTCAGTAGTTCTTTCTTTTTGCTATAATTCTATTCAGTGGATGTACTATATTTTATTTATTTTTCAAGTGAAGGACATTTGGGTTGTTTCTGGTGATTATAAGTGTTTAGGATTTTTTTTGTGAACATAAGTTTTCATTTTTCTTAGGAAATACCTAGAAGTAGGATTGTTGGGTCATATAACATGCATATTCTTATCTTTGTAAGAGACTACTAAACAGTTTTCTAAAATGGTTGTACCATGTTGAATTTCTATCAACAATATATGAGATTTGCAATTGCCCTGCGATGTCACTCACACTTGGTAATGTCATTATTTTGTATTTTATCCATTTTATTCATGTGAAGTGCTATCTTATTGTGATTTTAATTTTCACTTTCCTAATGATGAGTAGTATTATGTAATGATTTCTAATGACTAATAACTCATTTCATAACTGTGTCTTTTTTGGTGAAGTATCTGTTCAAGTCTTTTATCCCTTTTTTAGGGGTTGCTTATTTTATTATTATTGAGTTGCGAGAGTTCTTTATTTGGGCTACACATTCTATGTCAAAAGTATAAGTTACAAATATCTTTTCTAAGTATATGGCTTATCTTTTCACTCTCTTAACAGTGTCTTTCATAGAACAGAAGTTACACATTTTGATTAAGTCTAATTAACCATTCTTTTCCTGTTATCAATTGTGCTTTTGGTGCTGTAATTAGAAAATGTTTGCTTAACCCAATGTCACAAAATTTTCTTTCGTGTTTTCTTTAAGAAGTTTTATAATTTTAGGTTTTATCTTTAGGTGTATTAGTTAACTTTGAGTTAATTTTTGTATGATATGTAAGGTAAGGGTCAAGGTTTTTTTTTTTATATGGATGTCCAATTTTCCCAACATCATTTATTATTTAGTTTACTAATACTTCTTCAGTTATATTAAATAATTTTATCTTTAAAATTTCCATTGAGTTCTTATTTTTAGCTATTATATTTTTCATTTCTACAGCTTCAATTTATTTTTTTTATTTTACAAGGTCTTTTTGATATGTTCTTTTTATTTGTTCATTACTACTTTTTCTTTTTTTTAAACATTTCATTCATACTGTTTTATATTTTGTATCCAATAATAAGTATATATTTTTAAAGGTATATCATCTTTATTTGTTGTTGTTTAACGGTTTCCTTAAATTTTAGCTGTAAAACAAATATATCTACATTAATATTTTTTATTTTTTATTTTTGTGAGTAGATAGTATGTACATATATTTATGGGGTACATAATATGCTTTGATATGGCATTCAATGCATAATAATTACATCATGAAGAAGGAGGTATCCATTCCCTCAGGCATTTATCCTTTGTGTTACAAACAATCCACTTATACTCTTTTAGTTATTTTAATATATACAATTAAGTTATTGTTGACTTTAGTCACTCTGTTGTGCTATCAAATAGTAGGTCTTATTCATTCTTTCTATTTTTTTTTTTTTTGACACATTAACCATGCCCACCTCCCCGTCCAACCTGTCACTATGCTTCCCAGCCTCTGGTAATCATCATTCTACTCTCTGTGTCCAATTGTTTTGATTTTTAGATCCCACAAATAAGTGAGAACATGTGATGTAGTCTTTCTTTGCCTGGCTTATTTCACTTAACATAATGATCTCTAGTTTTATCCATGTTGCTGCAGATGAAAGGATCTCATTCCTTTTTTATGGCTGAAGAATACTCCATGGTATATAAGTATCACATTTTCTCTATCCACTCATCTGTTGATGGACATTTAGGTTGCTTCCAAATCTTGGCTGTTGTGAACAGTGCTGCAACAAGCATGGGAATGCAGATATCTCTTTGATATACTTATTTCCTTTCTTTCAGGTATATACGCAGCAGTGGGATTGCTGGTTGATATGGTAGCTCTATTTTTAGGTTTTTTTGAGGAAACTCCAAATTTTTCTCTATAGTGGTTGTATTAATTTCTGCTACTTTTATTTATGGTGGTTTGTTTCCCTGTATATTGGTGATTTCATATTGTGAGATCATATTTAATTGATCTTATTCTGTGAGACACTGAGAGTCTAAATTGGAATTGCTGTCACACAAGATTTGTATGTTTCTACCAGGAACTAGTGGTTCTACTGATCTGGCACCACTTTCACTTTGTTTGAGAATCTAAGCCTAATGCAGAGGACTTAGGTTTAGGTTCTCATCTATTTCTGGGTTTAGTCTTCCCTTTCTAATACTGGTTTTGACATTTGTCCTAGAATAAAAATGCCATCTTTTGCTCTTCCTTATTGTTCATCATTCTGGCTACAGCTCATTGTCTCTTTCCCACCCTTCACCTCCACCTCCACCTTATATGACCTATGTGGTGACATGTCTTACTTTCTTGTAAGCTCAGCAATACTTTGAAAAGATTGATTGTGTAATTCATTGAGGATCTAGTTATATTTTGAGTGCGTTTTTATGGCTTTTATGAGGGCTTTTCAGAACATTTATTAGCTACACTGCAGGAAGCAGAGATGTTGTATTTTTCTTTCTTTTTAAAGGCTGTACCTAGAAATGGTCACATGTCATATCTGAATAAAAAAGGCCAGGCGCTGTGGCTCACACCTGTAATCCCCACACATTAGGAAGCTGAGGCAGGTGGATCACTTGAGGTCAGGAGTTCGAGACCAGCCTGACCAACAACACCATCTCTACTAAAAATACAAAAATTACCCAGGCATGGTGGCAGGTGCCTGTAATTCCAGCTACTCAGGAGGCTGAGGCAGGAGAATCACTTGAACCCAGGAGGCAGAGGTTGTAGTGAGCTGAGATCACACCACTGCACTCCAGCCTGGGAGATGGAGTAAGACTCTGTCTTAAAAAAAAAAAAAAAGAATTAAGACAAAAATTCATTTGTTTTTCAGGTTTATAGTCCAAGTAGGTTCTAGAGTAGCCTTTTACCCTCACTTTTCATTTTTTATTGACATACTGAGTGTAGACACTGTTAGTCATTCGTCTTCAGAAGGTCTATGAGAAGAAACATCCTAGAAAACCTAGAACACATCCTGGAAAGCCGATTGCAGGGCACAGTTGATTCTCAATCCTTTTCCTTTGGGATAGAGAACATTAACTTCTTTTTACTCAGTCTTACTGGGAAAGAGAAAAACTGTAGATTTATGAACCTCAGTGGCACATGCTGTCTCATAGAAGTAATCATGTAATCTGTGGTCACAGTTTCTACAAGGGGCAAACATGTGTCAGCTGGAAAGGAAGGGAACTGTTCTCCATTATGGAAATATGGGTGAAATCTTTCATACGCCTCCCAACTTTAATCTCTTTTTTTTTTTTTTTACTAAAATAGATCTGTTGTATTTTAAATAAGCCACAGAGGGCTATAAAGAACTGGATTCAAGTGTGGAGCCAATGTAAAGTTTCAAGAAAATTCCTATCAGGAAAGGTAGATATGTTACCTGCCCATTGACATCTTTTCTAATAAGCATAATTTTTGTTCTCATTGGATTTGTTCTTTTTCAGTATTCATTTTGTTTAACATAGAACTGGACTTTCTTTTCTTTCTTTCTAAATCTAAAACAGAGTTTCTGTTTCTGAGGAAAAACATAAGTTAATTGAATTCTTGTCATGTTTGAACATGTCCCCAGATGTTCATGTGTTGGAAACTTAATTCCCAATGCAGCAATGTTGAGAGGTGGGACCTTTAAGAGGTGATTAGGTAATGAGGGGTCTGCCTTCCTCAATAGATTGATCCTGTTATGACAGGAGTGGGTTAGTTGTGAAAGGAGTGGGTTCCCTGTAAAAACATAAATTTGGTCCACTCACCTATGCTCTCTTGCCCTTCTGCCTTCCACCATGGGATGATGCAGCAAAAACACCCTCAGCAGATGTGGTCCCTCAGTCTTAGACTTCCCAGTCTATAGAACCATGGCCAAATACATTTCTGTTCATTTAAAATTACCTGTTCTGTTGTATTCTGTTATAGCAGCACAAAGTGAACTAAAACAGTGCTCATTGCAAAACATGTTCCTTTTTACCTGAAACTACCATCACCTCTCCTTTCCCTCTTTCTGTGAAAAGACAGAAATGTCATGTGTTTCCAACAAAGATACCAACTTCTGAAATATATATCAAGTGTGTACTGTGTCAGGATAGGGTTGCCAGATAAAATACGGATTGCCTGAATTTTTTTTTTTTTTCCTGTAAATGTAGCAAACCCTAGTCAAAAACCAGGTAGACAGGTCACTTGGGGTCAGGAGTTCGAGATCAGTCTGGCCAACATGGTGAAACCCCGTCTCTATTAACAACATAAAAACTAGGCCGGGTGCGATGGCTCACTCCTGTAATCCCAGCACTTTGGGAGGCCAAGGCAGGCAGACAATGAGGTCAGGAGTTCGAGACCAGCCTGGCCAATATGGTGAAACCCCATCTCTATTAAAAATACAAAAATTAGCTGGGCGTGGTGGCACGTGCCTATAGTCCCAGCTACTCAGGAGGCTGAGGCAGGAGAATTGCTTGAACCTGGCTGGCGGAGGTTGCAGTGAGCTGAGATTGCACCACTGCACTCCCACCTGGGTGACAGAGTGAGACTCTGTCTCAAAATAAATCAATAAATCAATAAATAAAAATAAAAACTAGCTGGTCATGATGGCGGGCACCTGTAATCATCAATCCCAGCTATTCAGGAGGCTGAGGCAGAAGAATTGCTTAAACTGGGGAGGCAGAGGTTGCAGTGAGCTGAGATCGTGCCACTGCACTCCAGCCTGGATGACAGAAGAAGACTCCATCTCAAAAAATAATAATAAAAAAAAGAAAAAGAAACCAGGTAGGTACTTTACACAGTTTATCTAAAATATTTATGAGAAGACTACAAAAGACAAACAATGAAGCAGGAATTTGAATCCTGCTGTGTCTTGTTCCTAAGTCTAGACATTTCTGCATTTTCCTTGTCCCACACTGACTATAGAAATCTATGTAATAAAGGCCATTGAGAATACACAGTAGAATTGATACCTGTGCTGAACTTCCATCTTTTCTAGAACGAAGACACTTATATCACCTAAGAATTAAGCTTCTAACCAGAAACCCACAGAGAGTTTGAGAATAAATTGTCAAAAGCCTCAAATACCCGAAAAAGAAGTGAGGGAAAAAAACATTTTTACATAGTTTGACCTTTTATTACTCTCCATGGTTTGAGACATAACATGTTCTGAAACATGATTTTTATAAGTGGCATATTTGGGCCCAAAAATATAAACAAAAAGCTATTCTCATCAGACCCCTCAATAGCTATTAACATAATTATTTCTAATTTTCCATTGAGTGAATGTTCTGTGATTTAATAAAGTAAATTATTTTTTAAAATTACAAGAAAGGAGGCCTATTTTTCTTTAACTCTAAAAGGAGCAAAAATTTATTCTGAATAAAATTATGGGTGTGGTCACATAGTAGTTGAAAGGCTAAGACAGAAAACTGTATCTCATGCTTGTGAACCAATATGTGAGAATTGACTATTTTCAGACAGAAAATCAATCCCAGAGATCTTAAGTGACCCCTTAGTGACCTCTCCACTGGCCCAGTATATAATAATAACAACAGTGGTAGATGAAGTGAGGTTATATATGCTGGTGGGTTGGATGGAAGTACATCTTAGAGCTGTTATTTCCAGGCTTTGGCCATTCATTTACTACCTAAATGATTTTTGCAATATCAATATGTTCTTGTTATTTACTTAGTTTCTTTAAATTGTGTCTTCTTTCACTTGAAAATAAATTTGTCCTTATACTAAGTAATAATATTCATGAAATCATGTTTGATAAAACAGTTATGTTTATTTCCAGCAAATATTAAATCATAAACTTAACTTAAAATTTAAAATATCTCTTTGTGCTGAGACAATGGGGTTTTCTAAATATACAATCATGTCATCTGCAAACAGGGACAATTTGACTTCTTCTTTTCCTAACTGGATACCCTTGATTTCTTTCTCTTGCCTGATTGCCCTAGCCAGAACTTCCAACACGATGTTGAATAGGAGTGGTGAGAGAGGGCATCCCTGTCTTGTGCCAGTTTGCTGATAAGCAACTTCAGCAAAGTCTCAGGATACAAAATTAATGTGCAAAAATCACAAGCATTCTTATACACCAGTAACAGACAAGCAGAGAGCCAAATCAGGAATCAACTTCCATTCACAATTGCTTCAAAGAGAATCAAATACCTAGGAATCCAGCTTACAAGGGATGTAAAGGACCTCTTCAAGGAGAACTACAAACCACTGCTCAGTGAAATCAAAGAGGACACAAACAAATGGAAGAACATACCATGCTCATGGATAGGAAGAATCAATATCGTGAAAATGGCCATACTGCCCAAGGTTATTTATAGATTCAATGCCATCCCCATCAAGCTACCAATGACTTTCTTCACAGAATTGGAAAAAACGGCTTTAAAGTTCATATGGAACCAAAAAAGAGCCCGCATTGCCAAGACAATCCTAAGTCAAAAGGACAAAGCTGGGGGCGTCATGCTACCTGACTTCAAACTATACTACAAGGCTACAGTAACTAAAACAGCATGGTACTGGTACCACAACAGAGATATAGACCAATGGAACAGAACAGAGTCCTCAGAAATAATACCACACATCTACAGCCATCTGATCTTTGACAAACCTGAGAGAAACAAGAAATGGGGAAAGGATTCCCTATTCAATAAATGGTGCTGGGAAAATTGGCTAGCCATAAGTAGAAAGCTGAAACTGGATCCTTTCCTTACCCCTTATACGAAAATTAATTCAAGATGGATCAGAGACTTAAATGTTAGACCTAATACCATAAAAACCCTAGAAGAAAATCTAGGTAGTACCATTCAGGACATAGGCATGGGCAAGGACTTCATGTCTAAAACACCAAAAGCAACGGCAGCAAAAGCCAAAATTGACAATGGGATCTAATTAAACTAAAGAGCTTCTGCACAGCAAAAGAAACTACCATCAGAGTGAACAGGCAACCTACAGAATGGGAGAAAATTTTTGCAACCTACTCATCTGACAAAGGGCTAATATCCAGAATCTACAAAGAACTCAAACAAATATACAAGAAAAATACAAACAACCCCATCAAAAAGTGGGGAAAGGATATGAACAGACATTTCTCAAAAGAAGACATCCATACAGCCAACAGACACATGAAAAAATGCTCATCATCACTGGCCATCAGAGAAATGCAAATCAAAACCACAATGAGATACCATCTCACACCAGTTAGAATGGCAATCATTAAGAAGTCAGGAAACAACAGGTGTTGGAGAGGATGTGGAGAAATAGGAACACTTTTACACTGTTGGTGGGATTGTAAACTAGTTCAACCATTATGGAAAACAGTATGGCGATTCCTCAAGGATCTAGAACTAGATGTACCATATGACCCAGCCATCCCACTACTGGGTATATACCCAAAGGATTATAAATTACTCTACTACAAAGACACATGCACACGTATGTTTATTGCGGCACTATTCACAATAGCAAAGACTTGGAATCAACCCAAATGTCCATCTGTGACAGACTGGATTAAGAAAATGTGGCACATATACACCATGGAATACTATGCAGCCATCAAAAAGGATGAGTTTGTGTCCTTTGTAGGGACATGGATGCAGCTGGAAACCATCATTCTTAGCAAACTATCACAAGAAGAGAAAACCAAACACCACATGTTCTCACTCATAGGTGGGAACTGAACAATGAGATCACTTGGACTCGGGAAGGGGAACATCACACACTGGGGCCTATCATGGGGAGGAGGGAGGGATTGCATTGGGGAGTTATACATGATATAAACGTCATGCACATGTACCCTAGAACTTAAAGTATAATAAAAAAATAAAAATAAATAAATAAAAAAATATCTTTGTGAGCCACCTAAAATCAATCAGTACACCCATGTACTCATGGTGTTATGTATATAACACTTTGGGAAAGATTGTCTTAGAGAAGGGGGCAGCACATTTTGGCTGGTTACCTGTTTGTATAAACAAAGTTTTATTGGAACACAGCCAGGTCCATTTATTTTTATATTTTTTTGGCTGCTTTTGTGCTATAATGGCAGGTTAAATAGTTTTGACGGTGAGCATATGTCTTACAAAACTGAAAAATATTTAGTATACGGCTCTTTACAGAAAAGTTTGTCAATCCCTGGGTTAGAGGAGCACTCCTCAGTTGGGTTTTGTCCATTTCCATGACTGTCCTCTGGTTCTCATTCATGATACAAATCTCCCTCTCCTTAGAAGTGTCTTTCATGAGAAGCAACTATTCTACCTTCTGTGAAGACCAGACTAGAGAAAACCTACTTAAGCATAGGCTGAATCCACAGAGTCTAATGAAGGTCTATTGACAGATCTCCACCAAATATCTGTTGGCTTGAAAGGGATACATTTCTGTTTGCTGCAGAGACTAGCTGTCTCATTATTCCCCAACCAACTAGACTGAACATTCCAGCATCTTTTTCTCTCCCATCTTCAAAATGGAGTGACATAAGATGAGATTTCAAGCTTGAAAACTGACTTCGAGTAAGAATTCAACATTGATGTGGCTGTCACCTCTAGCTCTGATATCTATATTCCTAAGTGTGGGCAGCTTGTGTTTAAGGTAAAGTTGAACATTTTAAGCAGAAAAGCAATTTTCATCAGGTAAAGTAAGGGGAAAAATTTGTAAAGCTGTGTCACCTTACATTATACTGTCTGGCTTTTTTTTTTTTTTTCAGTCATTTCTTGTGAAAGAGAATAAAAGTCCTCATATAAAAGAAAGTGAAATTTTCTAATTTTGAGGACACAAGAGAAATGGCTGTGTGTATGTGTATTAGCTATTACTGGCTCTGGAAATATGTTTTTATCACTCATTACTATAACTGTAGATAATCAAGACATAAAATTAAAATTTGTAATATATATACAGTTAATGAGATAAGACAGTATCACAACTAAACATTTTTAGTATATTTCTTCAAGATGTTTGTGGACTGATGAACCAAATTATGAACAAACTATTGAGGCATTATAGAGAAGATAATGATCCATTGATATTGATGTGTGTGTATATATTTAAGGTAGGAAAGGATTGGAAAAATGTTCATAGAGGAAATTTTATTTTGGTCTTGAAGGATGAATAGGAGTTTTCTAGGTAGAAAAGCAGGTGGAAGACATTTCATGAAAAAGGATTTGTTCTTCTCTTACAAGAGTCAGTGGTAGGACGTTATAAAAAGCACTAGCTGCATATCAATTTTAACCCTTGACAAGCCTTTAAGAATGTTTCGAGGTCATTTTCTGGGTCTGTTTGGTGGGTCTTTTGCAAATAAGTCACTTATTCTCAGGAAAAAAATGCTTCCTTTTTCTTGGTTAAAGAATATATATCCCCCAGTTTTTGATTCTTTGTCTTGACTCACTAAACCAAATGACTTCTGTAGCTTGGTCTGTGATGGAGCAGTGGAGGTTCAAGTTTGAGAAAGGAAGCAAGACCTAAGCTTTGGCCATACTGTTACAGAAAGATTTTGTTCCCTGGGTGACAGCTAAAAAGCCTCCCTGACACATCTGCACATCACACCATGATACAATATTTTCCTGACTTCTCTATGGTTTGGGCCCTTCCTGCCAATTCTCCATTTGCCTCTGCAGCAGCAATGGAATCAGTCAGCAGATGCTGATCTTGTCTTTCTGCATCTGCAAGTGTCCCACAGGGCTAAGATCTCATGTTTCCTGCAGTTCAGCATTTATCCTTCTCTCAGGAAAGAGCATTTATCTTGTCAGGGAAAAGCAGGTGCATAAACTTCTATACCAGGGACTCTGTACCCAAGAACAGAGAGATTTGTAGGGCCCTTTGCTGATGCAGGCCATCAGAGCAGCTTTTGGTCTGCTAGTCTTGACAGTTCCATGGAGCAGAGCAAGGGCTTTGTCATGATATCACAAACCAAAGGGGGACAGTAGAATAGGATCAAAGGCAGAAGGGTGGCTTTCATAATCTAACCAGAGGATATCAAGTGATAGGTTCTAGTTAAATTTGGCAGAGACATATGTCATGGGATCTCATGGAGAAGCCGTTGGTTGTGTAGCCTGTACTGCAGGGGGTGGCGTGGGAAAGACGCTCCAGCTTTTCCAGTATCAGTGTCATCTGGAGGAGGGCTGAAGTGACTCATCCAGGAAAGCCTCATGGCAGGCTGGGAATAAAAGGGAAAGAGGCTGGCAGTAGTCTACCAGGCCTCCTACTTGTCCTGAGTTTTTGCATCATAATGAGGTCCAAATGCTCTTTAAATCTTCTGTGAACCCCGTTGGAGTTTATAGAATCATTGCATGTAGAAGTGGAAGGCATCTTCGAGTTTATCTGCTTCAACACTTTCATTTCGAGACGAACACTGAGGCCAAAGGAGGGCAACTGAATGGTCTGAGAATAGCCAAAATTCTCCACTCTCCACTTTCCTCCCTCCCCTCTCTTCCTCCTGTCCTTCTTTCCCTTCCTTCTGCATATATTTATTAAATATCTACTATGTTCCAGTATTCTTCTAGGCAATTGAGACATATCCGTGAATCAAATAGTGAGATTCCTGTCTTCATGGATCCTATTAAGGAGACAGACATTAAACAACATACATGACAGATAAGTTATACAATGTGATAGAATGTGATAAGTACTATGGAAAAGAATTCGCAGTGGGATCCCTGTGGGTGAAGGAAGGGGAGAATGCAGTTTTAAATACGGTGGTCAGGGCAGGATTTATTGAAAAGGTGATATTTGAGCAAAGGCTTGAAGGCAATGAGAATCTGCTGTGTGGGTTTCTGGAGGAAGAATAGTCTAGGTAGAGAGAACAGCTGGTGCAAAGGTCCTGCGGTGGGAGTATGTCTAGTGTGCTTGAGGAATGGCAAACAGGTTAGAGAGAATGGAGTGGAGTAAATGAAGAGTGGAAAGTAGGAAATGAGATAAAAGAAGTAGCAAGTTTGTAATTACTTTGTAAATAATTGTAAAGGAATTTGGGCTTTTATTCTGATTAAGGTAGAAAATCACTGGAGGATTTCGAGCTAGGGATAATAAGATTTGATTTACATTTACAAAGAAAAATCCTGTGTTCCGTTTGAGCATACACTATAAGAGGGCAAGGGAGGAAGCAGGGATCCCAGTTATGTTTCTTTGTTCAGAGCTCAGACAAAGAAATGGAAAAATATTCCGGGTATGTTTTTCAGGTAAAGCCAGCATTGTTTGCTTATAGATTTAATTGTGATATGAGAGAAAGAGAAAAATCACGGAGAACACCTGAGTGTTTGACTTTAATGATAGAAAAGAGGGAGAGATCAATTGAGATGGTTAAGTCTTGGATGGAGCAGGTGTAAGAAGGAAAATCAGTTTAACTTTGGACATGCTGAATTTGAGATACCTGTTGGATACTCAAGTGGGGATAAATAGGTGGCTGGATGTTGAAGTCTTAAATTGAGGAGAAAACTTTGGGTTGAAGATGTACATTTGGAAGTAGCTATTGTATATATGATATTTAAATCTATAAGACTAAAAATTTTGTCTGAATAATGTCTATAAACAAGACATGACCAAGGACTCAACTCTGGGCACCTCAACATTATGAGGTCAAGAAAAAGGAGAAACCAGAAGAAGGTAGACTAAGAAGACACTCTCACAGAAGTAGGAGAAAAGCCAGCAGAATGTGGTGTCCTGGAACCCAGTGAAGAAAGTGCAATTAAGCAGGGAGTGAGGAACTGTGTTAAGATCTGCTGATGGATCAAGGAAAGTGAAGACTGAAAACTGAAAAATTTGATTTAGCTCTACACAGTAGATCTTTTTTTTTTGGAGACGGAGTCTAGCTCTGTCGCCCAGGCTGGAGTGCAGTGGCTCGATCCTGGCTCACTGCAAGCTCCGCCTCCCGGGTTTACGCCATTCTCCTGCCTCAGCCTCCCGAGTAGCTGGGACTACAGGCCCCGCCTCGTCGCCCGGCTAGTTTTTTGTATTTTTTAGTAGAGACGGGGTTTCACCGTGTAGACCAGATGGTCTCGATCTCCTGACCTCGTGATCCACCCGTCTCGGCCTCCCAAAGTGCTGGGATTACAGGCTTGAGCCACCGCGCCCGGCCACAGTAGATCTTTTTTTTTTTTTTTTTTTTTTGCAGTTGTTTTTTATTTATTTATTTATTTTATTATACTTTAAGTTCTAGGGTACATGTGCATGACGTTTATATCATGTATAACTCCCCAATGCAATCCCTCCCTCCTCCCCCCTCCCCATGATAGGCCCCAGTGTGTGATGTTCCCCTTCCCGAGTCCAAGTGATCTCATTGTTCAGTTCCCACCTATGAGTGAGAACATGCGGTGTTTGGTTTTCTCTTCTTGTGATAGTTTGCTAAGAATGATGGATTCCAGCTGCATCCATGTCCCTACAAAGGACGCAAACTCATCCTTTTTGATGGCTGCATAGTATTCCATGGTGTATATGTGCCACATTTTCTTAATCCAGTCTGTCACAGATGGACATTTGGGTTGATTCCAAGTCTTTGCTATTGTGAATAGTGCCGCAATAAACATACGTGTGCATGTGTCTTTGTAGTAGAGTAATTTATAATCCTTTGGGTATATACCCAGTAGTGGGATGGCTGGGTCATATGGTACATCTAGTTCTAGATCCTTGAGGAATCGCCATACTGTTTTCCATATGGTTGAACTAGTTTACAATCCCACCAACAGTGTAAAAGTGTTCCTATTTCTCCACATCCTCTCCAACACCTGTTGTTTCCTGACTTCTTAATGATTGCCATTCTAACTGGTGTGAGATGGTATCTCATTGTGGTTTTGATTTGCATTTCTCTGATGGCGAGTGATGATGAGCATTTTTTCATGTGTCTGTTGGCTGTATGGATGTCTTCTTTTGAGAAATGTCTGTTCATATTCTTTGCCCACTTTTTGATGGGGTTGTTTGTTTTTTTCTTGTATATTTGTTTGAGTTCTTTGTAGATTCTGGATATTAGCCCTTTGTCAGATGAGTAGGTTGCAAAAATTTTCTCCCTTCTGTAGGTTGCCTGTTCACTCTGATGGTAGTTTCTTTGGCTGTGCAAAAGCTCTTTAGTTTAATTAGATCCCATGTGTCAATTTTGGCTTTTGCTGCCGTTGCTTTTGGTGTTTTAGACATGAAGTCCTTGCCCATGCCTATGTCCTGAATGGTACTACCTAGATTTTCTTCTAGGGTTTTTATGGTATTAGGTCTAACATTTAAGTCTCTGATCCATCTTGAATTAATTTTCGTATAAGGGGTAAGGAAAGGATCCAGTTTCAGCTTTCTACTTATGGCTAGCCATTTTCCCAGCACCATTTATTAAATAGGAATCCTTTCCCCATTTCTTGTTTCTCTCAGGTTTGTCAAAGATCAGATGGCTGTAGATGTGTGGTATTATTTCTGAGGACTCTGTTCTGTTCCATTGGTCTATATCTCTGTTGTGGTACCAGTACCATGCTGTTTTGGTTACTGTAGCCTTGTAGTATAGTTTGAAGTCAGGTAGCGTGATGCCTCCAGCTTTGTCCTTTTGACTTAGGATTGTCTTGGCAATGCGGGCTCTTTTTTGGTTCCATATGAACTTTAAAGCCGTTTTTTCCAATTCTGTGAAGAAACTCATTGGTAGCTTGATGGGGATGGCAAGTAGATCTTTTTAAGAGCAGTATTGGTGGACTAGTGGTGAAGAAAGCTAAGTTGGGTTGGATTTCTGTGAGAATGGAAGAAAAAATTGTAGATTGTGTGTACATATAATACCTTCAAAGGGATTTGCTGCAAAGAAATGAAAGAAATGGAAAGACAACTAGAGGAAAAGAGAAAACCTCTGGAGTTTTTTTTTTTTTTTTTTTTTTTGTGGGAGAAATAACATGTTTGTAAGCTGATGGGGATGATTTAGTAGAGGGTGAGAGAAGAAACAATTGCTAGTAAGATATCCTTCAGTGGGCCAGAGGAGATGATCAAATACCAAAAGACTGTCTTTAGATAGCAGTATGGTTAATTCACGTGTTAGCAGGTGTGAAAATGGAATATGTGACCTTGAAGATAGTAGGTGGGCAGAAGAGACAGTAGAGTCCACCAAACTTCTTTGGTATTATTTAAAATTTCTCCGTAAAAAACATGAGAGTAAGAACGTGGGAGGGATTTTGGAGGTTTGAGGAGAGAAGGTGTAAGAAAGTCTTTTGAAAGAATGGAAAAATAAAACAAATGGACTGGAAAAGTATAGTGATCAACCCCTCCCTCCCTCTCTTCCTCCCTCCCTCCCTCCCTCCCTCTTATTTTCTTTCCTCCCTCCCTCCCTTCCTCCCTTCCTTCCTTCCTTCCTTCCTTTCTTTCCTTCCTTCCTTCTTTCCTTCCTTCCTTCCTTCCTTCCTTTCCTTCTTCCCTCTCCTTCCTCTCCTTCCTCTCCTTCTCCTCCTTCTCTCCCTCCCTCCCTCCTTCCTTCCTTCCCTCCTCCCTCCCCTCCCTCCCTCTCTCCCTCCCTTCCTCCCTCCCTCCCTCCTCCCTCCTTCCTTCCTTCCTTCCTTCCTTCCTTCCTCCTTCCACTTTGTTTGCTCTTGCATGTCTACAACACACCAAACACTGTGCTCAATTTGCGTAACTATTTTCATTATCTATAAGTAGAGGGACAACATTTTTTTAAATTAAAACTCTGTGGGAGAGACATCCTGGTACTAAGTCACTATCATGAATGAATAAGCTGGGCATCAAGCCCATGCACAGTCTCCAAGGCTGTTTCTGGCAGGTGATGATGGATGGTTCAAAATGGACAATCATAGTGCCACTGAGAGTTTTCTGCAGGAGAAAAGAAATCCAAAATCCAGTAGTGAAACTGAGTTTGCCTTACTCCCACACACAGGTTCTCAAATTTCATTATTCAAGGAGACTGTTCTCAGGAGCCTGTTGGCTACAAATTTGATTTAGGTTATTTCTCAGAGCTAGATTTAAAACATTTTTTTTTTTTTTACAATATAGTGTTTTCAGGATATGTCCAAGCCTAGGCAGCTCATCATTTGAATAAGCTAAAAGATTATTATTCAATATTTTTTTCAAGGACGCTCAACATCTCATAGATGCTTGGAAAATGTAATATGAATTAGGGATTGTCTTTATTCATGGGACCTAAGACAGAGAAATATATAATATAATTTATAGATTGCTGTAATTACAAGCAGAAAACTGAAAACTTCATAGGAAATGGAATGGCTAGGTGTTCCATTCTAAATAGCTATATCTTTTCTAAAATTTCTGAGGGTTATTTCGAAGAGTTTGAGGTTGGTTGTTTTTAATCTTTCGTAGCACATCACTGTGACCCTTATTTTCATTCTCTTGGCCTCTCCCTTAACTGTTCCCTTAGTATATTCAAATTGTTTCATTGATTACGAGATCTAAACTTGCTCACAATATTTCAGACTGGCTGAAAGTAGATACATAGCTCTAGCTAGAATGAAATGCATTTTAGAGGTTCAAATAGGAACTAGTTATATTTCTAAGGGAGATAGTTTTTTAAAAGTTAGCTAAGAACACATTTATAATAGAGATGGTGCCATAACAGCAGCATCCCATTTGCCAGCAACCCACAGAGCTGCTTGTGGTTATGTGCACTGTCGAATGTGCACTGTTTTCAAGTGTAGATTCCACCACACTACTCGCTGCCCATTCAACACTGCATCATGACAAATTGGTGTGGCTCCTGTCTTGCTTTGCTGTTGGTCACTTGTAGAATTTCATGGCACAGTCTGTTTGATGGGACAAGGATCCCTCACTATGGGTCCATCAGAAGAGTGGATGTGGAACAAGTAAGAAACCCTTTAATGCCCACCCCCAATGACACTATCCTTAACATACATCATTCATGGTTGTATATAGGTGTTACACTTTACAAAAAGAATTAGCCCCTTTGAAATTCCTCTGGCAGAATATCTTCTAGTTCCCAATATTACCCCTCTGCCTTTCCTTGTGGCTCTGCCTGTCACACAGCTGATTCTTTTTTTTCTCTCTTCTTTTTTTTTTTTTTTAATATAAGAATTGTGATTCTCTGCCCAACTTGTAGAAAATCCCACTCCTTACATTTGGGGCTCCAAAATTCTTGGCCTATGTAGAAAGCACCTTAATTCTCCCTGAAATCATCTTCCATCAAGGAGTTTGAGACCAGCCTGGTCTCAAGCAATCCTCCTGCCTCAGTCTCTCAAAGTGAGAGGGGCAACATAATAAGACCCTTGCTTTTACAAAAAATACAAAATAAAAAAATTAGCTGAGCATGGTGGTGTGTGCTCGTGTTTCTAACTACTTAGGAGGCTGAGGTGGGAGGATTGCTTTAGCCCAGGCAGTCAAGGCTTCAATGAGTCTTGATTGTGCCACTGCACCCTGGCATGGGTGACAGAGTAAGAACCTGTCTCAAAAAAAAAAAAAAAAAAACCCCAAAACCAAAAAAAAAAAAAAAAAACAGCCAAAACCCAGTGGCCTCAACAAGACTGGAATCCATGGAAGAGGAGAACAATGAAGTAGCAGATGCTTTATAAAGGCACTGTGCAATGGGTTGGATGTAATACCACTGGCAACAGCGGTAGTAATAATAATTATAATGATGACAATAATTATAACATTAGCTAAATTTGCTAGAGAACCATCTATGTGCCAAGACCTTTATAAAAATTATCTATTTGATTTTGAGAAACATCAAGCAATGTAGGCATTATTGTCCTGATATTTTTAGATGTCAAAACTGCGATTAAGAGAGATAAAATAATGTTACCAAGATCAGACACCTATTAAGAATAGAACTGGCATTTGAACCAAAATAGACCTGAAACACAAGTCTGTGCTCACTCCACAGCATCCTGTGTCCTCCCTAGGAAACTTTCAGTGGTCACTGAGCACCTCAGACACCTCCTTGGGAAGACAAAGGATTTGGAAGTTTGAGGCACCAGGTATTCTCCAGGCTGAAATAATTGAAACAGTAAGCTATTCTTGATAATTCTTCTTATAACTGGGGTGATCTAGAAAGCAAGAATTATGTTAAAATATAGAAGCCAGTGAATACTTATTTTACTGGGAAGAAGAGCTGTCTTCTAGAGCATTTAAATTTCCCTGTACAGTCATCCCTCGGTATGCATAGGAGATTGGTTCCAGGACCTCCAGGATACCAAAATCTACAGATGTTCAAGTCCCTTGTATAAAGTGATGCTGCATTTGCATATGGCCTATGCACATCCTTCCGTATGCTTTCAGTATCTTGATTACTTATAATACCTGATACAAGGTAAATGCTATGTAAATGATTATTACACTGTATTTTTTAAATTGTGTATTATTTTTATTGTTTTTTAAAAATTTATTGAGAATTTCTGATCTCTGGTTGGTTGGCTCTGTGGACACAAAGGGCCAATTGCACTGTGGTGCTTTGTATCTTACAGACACATCCCATTTGTTTGAATGGGATGAGGTGAGTTTACTGCCATTTTGTTTTATTTCTGGAGCACCCCAAACAACTTTACTACCTATTTGCAAATGATCATTCAGGAAAAGTATGTTAAACCTGGGTTTACGAATTCATTACCTCTTTTCTGTTTATTTTGCTTCAAGCACTTCTTACGGATTTACCTGTATCATAATTACCTCTTGTAAAGTCAGTTTTAAAGTATTCCTTTTCATTAAAAATTTGCATGCAAATGACGTAAGAGTCTAGTAGTGTTACAAAGTTAGATATGAAAAACAGTAGGCTTCATTTTACTCCCATTTCTCCCTCCTAAGAGGCAAGCATTTTCATCTTTCTAAGTGAATACTTTAGATATTTACCATCATATCTCTAAAAAACATGCTTCTGTTAGGCATTATCTATTGGCTTCCTAACTTGAGAGGATTTAATTTCCTCAATTTTCATATACCTCTCCATCCCATCACGACACTTTCCCTTATCCTGTACATACATATAGTTATATCAGTTAGAGCAATACTCAGTGTTTACACTATGACAATGTAAATAATTTATGATTGAGTCACATAGTGTACTAGGATAACTTTTTTGTCCTTTTTTTTTCTCATAGTGAAATTTCCTTTATTTGTTTGTTTGCTTAATTTCCTATCCACCTTTCTCTAAGTTAAGCCAAAAATTTCCACCCCCTGCCCAAATCACCTCTTGGTACATTCAGATGCATCAGGCACTTACACTGATGACATTTCCTTGAAGAAATCTATCTTGAGTCAGTCTTACTTGCTCCATTGTGGGCTGGTGGGTGCCGGCTCCTTTTGTGTTAGGTACCAGCTGCTATTCTGAAATTACCCTCCTCAACACCTTGAGGATTCTGGTGTTGTTTTCTCTGTTTCTTAAACTGCAAGTCATTTTCTTTTTGGTTTACTTTTTGTTTTGATGGAACACATCCACCTGTAAATGCCTGAGAATGGTTGCATGACAGGTAAACTATAGCTTTAGAGATACATGTTTAAGTAGTAAAACTATAAAGACGACGAAGTGTAGTACAGTGGTTACCTTATGGGGCAGATAGTTTTTAGAGATTTGGTTGGGGGTACAATGGAAGCTTCTAAAGATGGCATCTTCTAAAGATGGCAATGACCTTTTATCCCACTAACCTGGTTGGTGGTTACATAGATGTTCCCTACTTGATAAATCATTAAGTTATACATTTTGTTTTCTGCACTATTTTATTATTATTATTATTATTATACTTTAAGTTCTAGGGTACATGTGCACAACGTGCAGGTTTGTTACATATGTATACATGTGCCATGTTGATGTGCTGCACCCATTAACTTGTCATTTACATTAGGTATATCTCCTAATGCTATCCCTCCCCTTCCCCCTCCCCACAATCGGACCCAGTGTGTGATGTTCCCCTTCCTGTGTCCAAGTGATCTCATTGTTCAATTCCCACCTATGAGTGAGAACATGTGGTGTTTGGTTTTCTGTTCTTGTGATAGTTTGCTGAGAATGATGATTTCTAGCTGCATCCATGTCCCTACAAAGAACATGAACTCATCCTTTTTTATGGCTGCATAGTATTCCATGGTGTATATGTGCCACATTTTCTTAATCCAGTCTATCACCAATGGACATTTGGGTTGATTCCAAGTGTTTGCTATTATGAATAGTGCTGCAATAAACATACGTGTGCATGTGTCTTTATAGCAGCATGATTTATAATCCTTTGGGTATATACTCAGTAATGGGATGGCTGGGTCATACGGTATTTCTAGTTCTAGATCCTTGAAGAATTGCCACACTGTCTTCCACAATGGTCGAACTAGTTTACAGTCCCACCAACAGTGTAAAAGTGTTCCTATTTCTCCACATCCTCTCCAGCACCTGTTGTTTCCTGATTTTTTAATGATCGCCATTCTAACTGGTGTGAAATGGTATCTCATTGTGGTTTTGATTTGCATTTCTCTGATGGCGAGTGATGATGAGCATTTTTTCATGTGTCTGTTGGCTGTATGAATGACTTCTTCTGAGAAGTGTCTGTTATATCCTTTGCCCACTTTTTGATGAGGTTGTTTGTTTTTTTTTCTTGTAAATTTGATTGAGTTTTTTGTAGGTTCTGGATATTAGCCCTTTGTCAGGTGAATAGATTGCAAAATTTTTCTCCCATACTGTAGGTTGCCTGTTCACTCTGATGGTAGTTTCTCTTGCTGTGCAGAAGCTCTTTAGTTTAATTAGATCCCATTTGTCAATTTTGGCTTTTGTTGCCATTGCTTTTGATGTTTTAGACATGAAGTCCTTGCCTATGCCTATGTCCTGAATGGTATTACCTAGGTTTTCTTCTAGGGTTTTTATGGTATTAGGTCTAACATTTAAGTCTCTAATCCATCTTGAATTAATTTTCATATAAGGAGTAAGGAAAGGATCCAGTTTCAGCTTTCTACTTATGGCTAGCCAATTTTGCCAGCACCATTTATTAAATAGGGAATCCTTTCCCTATTTCTTCTTTTTCTCAGGTTTGTCAAAGATCAGATGACTGTAGATGTGTGGTATTATTTCTTTTTTATGAGTGATAGAGTTGACCACAAAAAAGGTAAACATAAAAGAAAGGGTTTAAATCAACACTTGATATCTAGTAAACCTTTAATAAAGGTTAATGGTTTAATAGTAATATTAACTATTACTATTAATAGTAACTAATATTATTTTCTTATTATTAACTATTATTAATAGTAATATTAGCTATTACTATTATTGTAAAGGCACAGTTTCAACCAATAGAGATTTCCCCACACAAGCAACATTTAGCAGTGTCTTCAGATATTTTTGGTTGTTTCAATTGGGGAACAGTGCTACTGACAGCTATTGAATTGAGGCCAAGGATCTTGCAATGCATCATACAGTGTACAGCACAGCTCCCCCCACAAAAAAATTATCTGGCCCCAAATGTCAATAGTGCTGAGGCTGAAAAACCTTATGTTGTAAAGCATTTCATGTGGTATGTAATACCTGGATCTCAATCAGTGGTCATTCCCTTACCCAACCACAAATTTCATTCTTTTCTTATATCTATTTACAGCTTTCTTGTCATTTACATCACTGCTTCAATATGATAACAATACATAGCTGCTTATTCATTCAGTCAAATAGCGCATAAACTTTAACTGGTGAAAATAAGGGAATGTCTAGGATTTTCTCTTAAATCACTTGGTGAGAGTAATGTCCTATTTGCTGGCAATGAACCCTTCTCCACAGAGTCACTAGATATATTAGGCATATGCTACATCCATCTCCTTTTCTTCTCAATGATGAGTCATTTCTTGTCTTCATGAAGCCTTTGTCCTGTAAATTCAGTCTGTTTCATCACAGTCTGGTCCCTCAGGCAGCAGTGGCAAAGGGTCAGTGGATATTATTTGCATCGTCTTTGCTTAAACTCCAGGAACTTGGATCAATGGGTGCAATTCAAGGGCCACACTGGCACATTGAGCATTCTTTTTTTCTGGATATATCTAAAGATCAGTTGTGCTACACTGACTGGCTTTCTCCAGCCACAGTGATCAGATAACTAGATTAAGATAATCTCAAATAATAATAATTAAAAAAATTAGACTAGGTTACAGATAATCCAAAACGAATGTGTTATTGTTCTCCCCGGTTAGGAAACAACCTTGAAAAAGGAAGAAACTGAGTTTATACTTACCTATGACATATCAATTTAATGGAACAAGTGAGAGTCAATGATTAATCTGGTTTTTTAATTAAGCTTTATTTACCTTCAAAATATTAGTAGTATATTTGAACCTTTTAAGTCAAACAATTTTCTTATAAGTTGAACCTTTTAAGTCAAACAATTTTCTTATAAGTTGTTTCATCCCTTCTCTAAACCCCTCTGCCCCAAAAAGTATGCTTGTTAAATGTTGGAATACCAGAAGGTGAACTAGATATGACTTAACAACTCAGACCATCAGTTTGGGCCTATTTCTGTTATCACATGATTTTAAGCTTTTTCTTCATGGGCCTCAGGCAATAACCTTCATCCTGGAGGATTTCCCTTGATCTGCAGCATCCTGTTAGAAGCAATCCCTGGGTACAAATTTTAAACATCTATTAACGAGAGATTTTGATTATTTTAGTTTGTTTCTTTTGTGCCAAGATAAATAAAATTTTTCTTTCTCTCTAATATTAGTATTTGATCATTGTTCAAGACAGTTATTCATGGTACAATTAAAATAGCAAAGGTTTTGGCTTAGTTGGATCTGAACTCTGCCACTTACTGATTGTGTGGGAAAATTCACTGAACCTCACTGTGCCTAAATTTCCTCATCCGTAAAAGGAACAGGTACTTGTCATGGTCTGAACATCTATGAAAATGGGGAGGGGGATTTCATGGGCTTTTAGATGGGCAATTTCTCCTAGAAAGGAATGTGGATGAGATCAGCAATTATAAATGTCACTAAATAGCTAGGGATTAGAAATTATTTCCTGAGGAAGATCCGAAGACTTAAAATTCAGTTTGGCCAACTATAAAAAGAGAAAAAAGGAAGAGAAAGCAACTTTTCAAGTATCTATATGCCCAATACATGCTAGGTTACATTTACACATTTTCACCTTGTTTAATCCTTACAATCATCCTACAAGGTAGGTATTAGTTTGCCCCATTTTCAGTTAATCCATAGACTTGCCAGAGAGTTATGTCATGGCCTACGTCCCTAAGCCCCAAAGATGAGCTGGACACAACAGATCCTTGCTGTGGGAGTCAGAAGAGAGAGAGAGAGAGAAAGAGACAGACAGAGAGAGAGAGAGAGGGAGAGAGAGAGCGAGAGCGTGAGAGAGAGCCAACTTAGCCAAAGGAGCAGAACTGGAGAAGACCTGAAGAGGATGTGATGGCACTTCAGAGTTACAAGGATGTGGACACTCTTGATGCAGGAAGATTGGTTAGTCAAGCAAGAGGAAGAGAATAAATCCTAGAGAGAAACTTGGGAGGAAGGGAGGGAGAGGGAGAGAGAAGGGAGATATAGAGCTAGTGGGAAAGAGAGAGATTGAGAGAGAGGAGGGAGGCCATATGGCTCATGAGATGCTTGGGGAAAGACAGTATTGCATCTCCATGGCTGACTGAGGTCCTGTTAATTCTGCATTTCCGAGTTAAGTGTGTCCCCACCAGGCATGTGCTGATTCAAAGATGAGATAATGGGAGGCTGAGACAGGGCTACAGTGAACTATGATGATGCCACTGCACTATAGCCTCAATGACAAAGCAAGATCCAGTTTCTAAAAAAAAATAAAAAATAAAAAGGCTGGGCACAGTGGCTCGCATTTGTAATCCCAGCACTTTGGGAGGCTGAGGCAGGCAGATCACTTGAGCTCAGGAGTTCGAGACCAGCCTGGCCAACATAGTGAAACCCCATCTCTACTAAAAATACAAAAATTAACAGGGCATGGTGACCTATGCCTGTAATCCCAGCTACTTGGGAGGCTGAGGCAGGAGAATGGCTTGAACCTGGGAGGCAGAGGTTGCAGTGGGCAACTCTTCACCACAAAATTGCACCACTGCACTCCAGCTCAGGCAACAGAGTGAGACTCTTTGTCAAAAAATAAATAAATAAATAAATAAATAAATAAAAATAGGAAAAAGAAAAGAAAAAAGAAACATTTAGTTGTTGAATTGTTGTACTCTGGGGTTGTAGTTAACATTATAATATTACAAACAAACAAATACACAATCCCGAGCAAGCCTCTCCTGATTGTTGACTGAGAGCAAGGCGCTGTGCTTATAGACCACATGGATATAAAGGATAAACTTAAGATTTGTCCTGGGGCTTCTATCTGCTTGCTTTCCCACTGCTTGCTCTTAATTCCAGGCTTTGCCGGGCCAGTGAGAATGAGTGATGGTGGGGTTCCTAATTCTATGGAGCTACACGCTGTATACAGGCCTGTATTAGTTAGGGTTCTCTAGAGGGTCAGAACTAATAGGATAGATGTATATATGAAAGGGAGTTTATTAAGGAGAATTGACTCACACGGTCACAAGGTAAAGTCCCACAATAGGCCATCTGCAAGTTAAGGAGGAAGGAAGCCAGTGGTGGGTCAGTCCGAGTCCCCACATCTCAAAAGTAGGGAAGCTGCCGAGAGGTCTGCTGTTATTCTGATGGGCTTCCCTTTGTGGGTAACCCGACCTTTCTCTCTGGCTGCCCTTAAGATTTTTTCCTTCATTTCAACTTTGGTGAATCTGGCAATGATGTGTCTTGGAGTTGCTCTTCTGGAGGAGTATCTTTGTGGCGTTCTCTGTATTTCCTGAATTTGAATGTTGGCCTGCCCTACTAGGTTGGGGAAGTTCTCCTGGATGATATCCTGAAGAGTGTTTTCCAACTTGGTTCCATTTTCCCCCTCACTTTCAGGCACCCCAATCAGACGTAGATTTGGTCTTTTTACATAATCCCATACTTCTTGCAGGCTTTGTTCATTTCTTTTTCTTCTTTTTTCTTTTGGTTTCTCTTCTCGCTTCATTTCATTCATTTGATCCTCAATCGCTGATACTCTTTCTTCCAGTTGATCGAGTCGGTTACTGAAGCTTGTGCATTTGTCACGTATTTCTCGTGTCATGGTTTTCATCTCTGTCATTTCGTTTATGATCTTCTCTGCATTAATTAATCTAGCTGTCAATTCTTCCACTTTTTTTTCAAGATTTTTAGTTTCTTTGCGCTGGGTACGTAATTCCTCCTTTAGCTCTGAGAGGTTTGATGGAGTGAAGCCTTCTTCTCTCATCTCGTCAAAGTCATTCTCTGACCAGCTTTGATCCGTTGCTGGCGATGGGCTGCGCTCCTTTGCAGGGGGAGATGCGCTCTTATTTTTTGAATTTGCAGCTTTTCTGCCCTGCTTCTTCCCCATCTTTGTGGTTTTATCTGTCTCTGGACTTTGATGATGGTGACGTACGGATGGGGTTTTGGTATAGGTGTCCTTCCTGTTTGATAGTTTTCCGTCTGACAGTCAGAAGGACTGTCTGTTGGTCTGTTGGAGATTGCTTGAGGTCCACTCCAGACCCTGTTTGCCTGGGTATCAGCAGCAGAGGTTGCCGAAGATAGAATATTGCTGAACAGCGAGTGTACCTGTCTGATTCTTTCTTTGGAAGTTTCCTCTCAGGGGTGACGCCACCCTGTGAGGTGTGGGGTGTCAGACTGCCCCTAGTGGGGGATGTCTCCCAGCTAGGCTACTCAGGGGTCAGGGACCCACCTGAGCAGGCAGTCTGTCCGTTCTCGGATCTCAACCTCCGCGTTAGGAGATCCACGGCTCTCCCCAAAGCTGTCAGACAGAGTCGTTCGCGTCTGCACCGCCCCCGCTCTTTCCCCTAATGGGCTGCAGCTGTGCGCTGTCTGCCGAGGTAGAGTCTACAGAGACAGGCAGGCTTCCTTGAGCTGCTGTGAGCTCCACCCAGTTCGAGCTTCCCAGCGGCTTTGTTTACCTACTTAAGCCTCAGCAATGGCGGGCGCCCCTCCCCCAGCCTCGCTGCTGCCTTGCGGATAGATCGCCGCAGACGGCTGTGTTAGCAGTGAGGGAGGCTCCGTGGCCGTGGGACCCTCCCGGCCAGGTGTGGGATATATTCTCCTGGTGTGCCTGTTTCCTTAAAGCGCAGTATTGGGGTGGGAGTTACCCGATTTTCCAGGTGTTGTGTGTCTCAGTTCCCCTGGCTAGGAAAAAGGGATTCCTTTCCCCCTTGCGCTTCCAGGTGAGGCGATGCCTCGCCCTGCTTCAGCTCACGCTGGTCAGGCTGCAGCAGCTGACCAGCACCGATTGTCCGGCACTCCCTAGCGAGATGACCCCAGTACCTCAGTTGAAAACGCAGAAATCACCGGTCTTCTGTGTCGCTCGCGCTGGGAGTTGGAGACTGGAGCTGCTCCTATTCGGCCATCTTGCTCCGCCAGAAGAGAGTGGGGGCCAATATTCAACGTTCTTAAAGAAAAGAATTTTCAACCCAGAATTTCATATCCAGCCAAACTAAGCTTCATCAGTGAAGGAGAAATAAAATCCTTTACAGATAAGCAAATGCTTAGAGATTTTGTCACCACCAGGCCTGCCTTACAAGAGACCCTGAAGGAAGCCCTAAACATGGAAAGGAACAAGCGGTACCAGCCATTGCAAAAACATGCCAAAATGTAAAGACCATTGAGGCTAGGAAGAAACTGCATCAACTAACGAGCAAAATAACCAGTTAATATCATAATGACAGGATCAAGTTCACACATAACAATATTAACCTTAAATGTCAATGGACTAAATGCTCCAATTAAAAGACACAGACTGGCAAACTGGATCAAGAGTCAAGACCCATCAGTCTGCTGTATTCAGGAGACCCATCTCACATGCAGAGACATACATAGGCTCAAAATAAAGGGATGGAGGAAGATCTACCAAGCAAATGGAGAACAAAAAAAAGCAGGGGTTGCAATCCTAGTCTCTGATAAAACAGACTTTAAACCATCAAAGATCAAAAGAGACAAAGAAGGCCATTACATCATGGTAAAGGGATCAATTCAACAGGAAGAGCTAACTCTCCTAAATATATATGCACCCAATACAGGAGCACCCAGATTCATAAAGCAAGTCCTTAGAGACCTACAAAGAGACTTAGACTCCCATACAATAATAATGGGAGACTTCAACACTCCACTGTCAACATTAGACAGATCAACGAGACAGAAAGTTAACAAGGATATCCAGGAATTGAACTCATCTCTGCACCAAGCGGACCTAATAGACATCTATAGAACTCTCCACCCCAAATCAACAGAATATACATTCTTCTCAGCACCACATCGCACTTATTCCAAAATTGACCACATAATTGGAAGTAAAGCACTCCTCAGCAAATGTACAAGAACAGAAATTATAACAAACTGTCTCTCAGACCACAGTGCAATCAAACTAGAACTCAGGACTAAGAAACTCAATCCAAACCGCTCAACTACATGGAAACTGAACAACCTGCTCCTGAATGACTACTGGGTACATAACGAAATGAAAGCAGAAATAAAGATGTTCTTTGAAACCAATGAGAACAAAGATACAACATACCACAATCTCTGGGACACATTTAAAGCAGTGTGTAGAGGGAAATTTATAGCACTAAATGCCCACAAGAGAAAGCAGGAGAGATCTAAAATTGACACTCTAACATCACAATTAAAAGAACTAGAGAGGCAAGAGCAAACACATTCAAAAGCTAGCAGAAGGCAAGAAATAACTAAGATCAGAGCAGAACTGAAGGAGATAGAGACACAAAAAACCCTCCAAAAAATCAATGAATCCAGGAGTTGGTTTTTTGAAAAGATCAACAAAATTGACAGACCGCTAGCTAGACTAATAAAGAAGAAAAGAGAGAGGAATCAAATAGACGCAATAAAAAATGATAAAGGGGATATCACCACCGACCCCACAGAAATACAAACTACCATCAGAGAATACTATAAACACCTCTACGCAAATCAACTAGAAAATCTAGAAGAAATGGATAATTTCCTGGACACTTACACTCTCCCAAGACTAAACCAGGAAGAAGTTGAATCCCTGAATAGACCAATAGCAGGCTCTGAAATTGAGGCAACAATTAATAGCCTACCCACCAAAAAAAGTCCAGGACCAGATGGATTCACAGCTGAATTCTACCAGAGGTACAAGGTGGAGCTGGTACCATTCCTTCTGAAACTATTTCAATCAATAGAAAAAGAGGGAATCCTCCCTAACTCTTTTTATGAGGCCAACATCATCCTGACACCAAAGCCTGGCAGAGACACAACAAAAAGAGAATTTTAGACCAATATCCCTGATGAACATCGATGCAAAAATCCTCAATAAAATACTGGCAAACCGGATTCAGCAGCACATCAAAAAGCTTATCCACCATGATCAAGTGGGCTTCATCCCTGGGATGCAAGGCTGGTTCAACATTCGCAAATCAATAAACGTAATCCAGCATATAAACAGAACCAAAGACAAGAACCACATGATTATCTCAATAGATGCAGAAAAGGCTTTTGACAAAATTCAACAGCCCTTTATGCTAAAAACGCTCAATAATTTGGTATTGATGGAACGTACCTCAAAATAATAAGAGCTATTTATGACAAACCCACAGCTAATATCATACTGAATGGGCAAAAACTGGAAAAATTCCCTTTGAAAACTGGCACAAGACAGGGATGCCCTCTCTCACCACTCCTATTCAACATAGTGTTGGAAGTTCTGGCTAGGGCAATCAGGCAAGAGAAAGAAATCAAGGGTATCCAGTTAGGAAAAGAAGAAGTCAAATTGTCCCTGTTTGCAGATGACATGATTGTATATTTAGAAAACCCCATTGTCTCAGCCCAAAATCTGCTTAAGCTGATAAGCAACTTCAGCAAAGTCTCAGGATACAAAATTAATGTGCAAAAATCACAAGCATTCTTATACACCAGTAACAGACAAGCAGAGAGCCAAATCAGGAATCAACTTCCATTCACAATTGCTTCAAAGAGAATAAAATACCTAGGAATCCAGCTTACAAGGGATGTAAAGGACCTCTTCAAGGAGAACTACAAACCACTGCTCAGTGAAATCAAAGAGGACACAAACAAATGGAAGAACATACCATGCTCATGGATAGGAAGAATCAATATCGTGAAAATGGCCATACTGCCCAAGGTGATTTATAGATTCAATGCCATCCCCATCAAGCTACCTATGACTTTCTTCACAGAATTGGAAAAAACGGCTTTAAAGTTCATATGGAACCAAAAAAGAGCCCGCATTGCCAAGACAATCCTAAGTCAAAAGGACAAAGCTGGAGGCGTCACGCTACCTGACTTCAAACTATACTACAAGGCTACAGTAACCAAAACAGCATGGTACTGGTACCACAACAGAGATATAGACCAATGGAACAGAACAGAGTCCTCAGAAATAATACCACACATCTACAGCCATCTGATCTTTGACAAACCTGAGAGAAACAAGAAATGGGGAAAGGATTCCCTATTTAATAAATGGTGCTGGGAAAATTGGCTAGCCATAAGTAGAAAGCTGAAACTGGATCCTTTCCTTACCCCTTATACGAAAATTAATTCAAGATGGATTAGAGACTTAAATGTTAGACCTAATACCATAAAAACCCTAGAAGAAAATCTAGGTAGTACCATTCAGGACATAGGCATGGGCAAGGACTTCATGTCTAAAACACCAAAAGCAACAGCAGCAAAAGCCAAAATTGACACATGGGATCTAATTAAACTAAAGAGCTTTTGCACAGCCAAAGAAACTACCATCAGAGTGAACAGGCAACCTACAGAATGGGAGAAAATTTTTGCAACCTACTCATCTGACAAAGGGCTAATATCCAGAATCTACCAAGAACTCAAACAAATATACAAGAAAAAAGCAAACAACCCCATCAAAAAGTGGGGAAAGGATATGAACAGACATTTCTCAAAAGAAGACATCCATACAGCCAACAGACACATGAAAAAATGCTCATCATCACTGGCCATCAGAGAAATGCAAATCAAAACCACAATGAGATACCATCTCACACCAGTTAGAATGGCAATCATTAAGAAGTCAGGAAACAACAGGTGTTGGAGAGGATGTGGAGAAATAGGAACACTTTTACACTGTTGGTGGGATTGTAAACTAGTTCAACCATTATGGAAAACAGTATGGCGATTCCTCAAGGATCTAGAACTAGATGTACCATATGACCCAGCCATCCCACTACTGGGTATATACCCAAAGGATTATAAATTACTCTACTACAAAGACACATGCACACGTTTGTTTATTGCGGCACTATTCACAATAGCAAAGACTTGGAATCAACCCAAATGTCCATCTGTGACAGACTGGATTAAGAAAATGTGGCACATATACACCATGGAATACTATGCAGCCATCAAAAAGGATGAGTTTGCGTCCTTTGTAGGGACATGGATGCAGCTGGAAACCATCATTCTTAGCAAACTATCACAAGAAGAGAAAACCAAACACCGCATGTTCTCACTCATAGGTGGGAACTGAACAATGAGATCACTTGGACTCGGGAAGGGGAACATCACACACTGGGGCCTATCATGGGGAGGGGGGAGGAGGGAGGGATTGCATTGGGGAGTTATACATGATATAAATGTCATGCACATGTACCCTAGAACTTAAAGTATAATTAAAAAAAAAAAAAAAAAAGTAGGGAAGCTGACACTGCAGCCTTTAGTCTGTGGTCAAAGGCCTGAGGGCCCCTGGCAAACCACTGGTGTAAGTCCCAGAGTCCAAAAGCTGAAAAACTTGGCGTCTGATATTCGAGGGCAGGAAGCATCCATTACAGGAGAAAGATGAAGTTTGGAAGACTCAGCAAGTCTGCTCTTTCCAAATTTTTCTGCCTGCTTTATTCTAGCCACGTTGGCAGCTGATTAGATGGTGCCCACCCAGATTGAGGGTGGGTCTGCCTCTCCCACTCCACTGACTCAAATGTTAATCTCCTTGGGCAGCACCCTCACAGACACACCCAGGAACAATACTTGGCATCCTTCGATCCAATCAAGTTGACACTCAGTATTAACCATCACAAGGCCTAAAGCAGAGAGTTATTAATACTAATCAGCCCTCTCCAAGCCCCTACATGTTAATTGTCTACTCTGCCCCTTTCCCTTAATGCCAGGCCAGTTCAACAAAATATTTTAAAAACAAAACAATTGCCAGTGGTTGTAGCCATCACCGTGGCATTTCTCCCCACCCTTACCCCTTACCATTTGCTTGTTCTTAATTTTCTTTAGTTCTGCACCTTCATACTCTGATATCTTGGTTCTGTAACCATGAACTTAACCTCACCCATGGTTTTCAGAGCAAGAACTTTGTAGCTGGACTCTCTAGTGTTAACATTTTGCCTTCAGAATTTTCTTAACACCCCTGTCGTTCATCATGCTGCCTGAAGTTCCCTTGGCAGCATCTGGGCCAAGAGGAAGGGAGAACTCAGATATCCTCTTAAGGTATATTTTTAACATCTGCAAGTAGTGATGGGGCAAGTAGCTACTGAATAGAGCAGCCTGTACATCGAGTCCCTTTCTGGAAAGCACTGAGATAGAAGTGAGAGAACAGAATTTAAATGAAGTAAGAATCCTGGGGTTCTTGATAGCTAGTGAATTCCCCTCTGTCACTGGAGACCTCAACAGGATACAGAAGAGAAGACTGGCAAAGAAGAGGTTTATCTTGATGCCCCAAATAATTTAGGTGAATGGCAGGAATCCCATCATTCTGACAAACTGATTGATTGCTTGGTTCAGTCATTCATTCTTTTGTTTATCACGCATTTATTAAATACCTGCCATATGCCTAGAACCCAGATTAACAACAAATCTCTTTTGCATCGATGAAATTCTTCAACATTTCTTTTTCCAAAAATAAGCATTGTATACTGTGGCCAGATGTGAGGCCAAGGGTGTGAACAGGAAGGCTCCATTTTCAAGCTGTGCTAGTGGCTGAGAAATTACCAGGATAATTACATTTACCTTCATTTCTTAACAACTAGTTACATGGTGCCATCTGAGCTCTTGTGGAGGCAGCATAAGCACTTTAGAGGACAGTTCATGTGGAAAGAGTTCTCTGCTGAGAAGATAAGACAGTCACAGAGCAGGGAGTATATCCCTTGGCTTGGCCAGTGTCTGAGTCATTCTCTATATTCAGAAAATACAGAAAAGTCTAAAACAGAATTTCACATGGTTTGTAATCTTACTTTACAGATATAATCTTGTATACAGAATGAGACTTTATAAATATATATACAGCATTTCTGTCAGGCTTTTCCTAACATTATATGTTGAAAACTCTTCCACATCATTAAATATGTTTAGAATATAATTTTAATAGCTACATACATTCCATTATTTGGGTGTGTCTTAATTTAACCATTTTTTATTGATTTTGATTTTTCTTTATTATAAGTATTATCTCATGAATAATGTTTGCATCTATGATTATTCTTTTAGATTGATTTTTTAGATAAAATAGTAGGTTTAGGGCTTTTAACTTTTTAAGGCTTTTGGTTCATGCTACAAAAGGTTTTGTTTTTCAGGCTGAAAGTGCCAAAATGTGCCCCATCTGTGATGTATGCAAGTAATTTGCAAACTGTACACTCTCCAATATTGTATATTATTTAACAAATTTTCTACTATTGAAATAGTTACTGAATTATCTATTGAAGATTAAGAAGAGCTTCTTGCTAAATTTGAACGTTTATTACCCCTTTCTGAATTATTTGCCTGAGAAGGTTGAAGAGATTGAATCAGGAGTCCAGAAAGCCATCATGACTTTCTTTGTTTTCTGATGTGACTTTGGATTGCTGCCAAGAGACATTGTCAATGATTCCTGTTCTTCACTCTCACCTCCTCAGAACTCTTGACTGGATGACATTCTGATTTTTCTCTTCTCATTCTGGTTGGTAAAGAAGTCAGAATGTATTTGGGGATATGATATGCCTTGGATCTGCTGATTGGGATCTGGGAAGGGCAAGGTTACTCAGACTTTCTTATCTACAGAGCATTTTGACCCTGACTTAAAACTGACTTCATGAAGAGAGTTCCAACTTCAGTTTTGTGATACCTACAGATGACGTCAGTTATTTTCAGGGGTGTTGTGAGATTTTTTTCAGAGGCAATTACATATAATTTAATTTGAAAATTAATTCAAATAAATCTTTTAAGAGGAGAAGAGAATATGAAATTAATGAAGTAAAATTTTTCAGCTCCCTGAAGATTGGCAAAGACTTCTTTAAAGGCAAAGGATGCTTTTCTATGCTGGGTGATTTTACACAGTCAGGCTGAGGACAGTGAAGTAAGTTTGACTGAAATGGGACCACAGCTGCGATTATCTGTTTACTGAGATACTCTAGTAGTTTGGGGGCAGAACTACATGCGGAAGCTAGAAAAGATGCAGCTTGGTTATACAATGTTTTGTCCAAATAATATGGCAACAAACACAAATATAATAATACTGGGTGGTCTGAGAAGTGGATTTCACCCAGAAATAATGGAGATGTCCTAATAGGTAGGCATAACACAATGTGTGAAAACAGATGACTGCAGTGATCTTACCAAGGTGACTGTAATTTTAGGTAAGTCTTTCATAAGATTTTATGTGTCTAGACATTGTGAATATAGGACCATAGCTCTAGTTCCTTTCTACATGGAAATAATAAGGTAGTTGAAAAACTTACAGAGATTGGAATCCTAGGCAGTCTAAGGAGGAGAAGGCCAGTTACACAGATCAGGGCATGAGGTTGCCACTTCATTTAGAAAAGATGAGTTCTGAAAATAAGGTGTATAAATGGCCAACAAACACATGAAAACATGCTCAACATTGCTAATTGTCAGAGAGATGCAAATCAAATGAGACACCATCTCACAACAGTCAGAATGGCTATTATTAAAAGGTCAAAAAATAATTGATGAGGTTTTAGAGAAAAGGGGATGCTCATACACTGTTGGTGGGAATGCAAATTCGTTTAGCCCCTGTGGAAAGCCACTGGAGATTTCTCAAAAAACTAAAAATAGAACTGCCATTCAACCCAGCAGTCCTATTACTGGGTGTATACCCAAAGGAAAATAAATTGTTCTACCAAAAAGACACATGCATTTATATGTTCATTGCCGTACTATCATAATAAAAACATCAGGGAATCAACCTAGGTGCCCATTTATGGTGGATTGAATAAAGAAAATTTGGTACATATACATCATGAAGTACTACACAGCATAAAAAAGAATGAGATCATGTTCTTTGCAGCAACATGGATGTAACTGGAGGCCATTATCCTAAGCAAATTAGTGCAGGTTCTCACAAGTGGAAGCTAAACACTGGATACTCATGGACATAAAGATGGCAACAATAGATACTGGGGACCACTAAAGCAGGAAGGGAAAGAGGGGAGCAAGGGTTGAAAAACTGTAGAGTAGTATGTTCACTACCTGGGTGATGTGAACAATCATACCTTAAACTCAGCATCCCATGATATACCCATGTAACAAACCGGCACATGTACTTCCTGAATCTAAAATAAAAGTTGAAATTCCATATATATTAAAAAAGGAAAAGATGAGTTCTGTAACAGAGTTCATGGCCAGAGCTGCTTTAAAACCCAGATAACAAAGTTGGGTAATGGAATGATGGGTAAAAGCTCTTATAGATAATGGATAAGAAAGAGCTCTAGATAATCTCCCAGTTCAGAACTGACTTGGCCTTAGGACAAGCTGGCAATTGAGGAATCAAAAGGGCCCTGCTGTGGGGTGAAGCAGTTGTACTTGAATTGGGACAAGGCAGGCCTGACACTAGACCAGGAAGACAGCATAGATAATGCAATTTATGGTTTTGGCCATGTTTAGTATCAGCACAGCATCCTATCTTTTGAATGTATAGACTAACTTATGACAATTTTTCATTCATCCCTTTACTTTCCCTTTTCTCATCTAATTTTCAGAAGCCAATCATCAACCTCCTATTGAGGAAGATGAAATAAGAGGCCTGAGAAGGAAAGTGCATCAAACTCCCCTTACTAACATCATACCTGTCAGGAAGGAGGCAGATGAGGGCTGTGGGGAGAGCCCATCCATCTTTTTTGCACTTGGGTGTTCTTAAAGAAGTGATTTATGAGGCCAGAGCAGTCTTCCATCACAGCAAGCTTAGCATTTATTACGTTCATAACAAGTTAGAAAAGTTTTGTGCAAGTAGAGCTTGGGGGAAAACAACTCTGAGTTTAAGAAACTCAGTTTAAGAAACATGGAAACATACTTTTCACTCTACCCTGGTCAAAACCTGTCTACTGTTTAAAGCACCAGTGATATCATGCAGTGAACAGATCATGGACTTTGGGGACCAAACAGACCTGGGCTTGAATTCTAGTTCCACTGCTTGTTAGCTGAAACTGATCCTGTTTCCCCATTCATATCATACCTGCCTTACCTGCTTCTGGGATTGTTTTGCATTAGTTGGTATAATTCTGTTGGATATTCTTTGTAGAGCGAAAGAAAGGATTACACAAATAAAAATGGTTACTGAGTGAAAAGAACCATCGAAATAATGAATCATCAGTTCCTAAGTTAATCTTCCACCTCCAACTCTAACACTGGCTAGAATTTGGAGACAAACTGGGAAATGCTTTAGGGTTCCAAATCACCAGAACTAAGTCAAAGTCAACTAAAAGGGCCATTCACAGCCATCTTACGTGCAGTCATATGCCAGGAAGGGAAGAGTTAGTAGGAGGAGGCTTGCATCCAATCTTTCTCTTTATTGGTGCAATGCTCCAGAAAAGAAAGAAGACAAGAGACCAAGTCAAATCTTCTGGTAAATATGCTAATTATGGACTTCTTGGAAAATAAGCTTAGTCCCTGTCAATAGAAAGCTTTTAGCAGGATTCTAGAATTCTTATCGTAAACCTGGATCCACATATTTATGGATCTTGGCTCCCTGGAAAGTGGTAGGTAAGCTTGTCACTATCTAAGCATAGATGACTTGTTCTATAAGTTATGTAAATTGTGCACATTGCTTAGAGACCCATAGGTAAATCTGAGCCTGGAGTGTTAGCCTGATGTGGCAAGAAAAGACTTTGAGGGCAGCATTGGAGGTACCAGGCCTCTCCTTGCTTTGTCTATGCCTCATGATTATGTAAATTTTTGGAGTTAGTAAAGCTTGATTAATACTGAGTAAGACCTCTGATTCATGTTAGTCTGATTTTACCAGCTGGATCCTCTGTGTTATCTCATATACCTTCCTTAAAAATTTGTTGAAGCCCTCAAAACAGCAATTATTTGCTCATTATTCCTTGGAGAGAGCACATGTTTTCATGGGCACTAATACAGCTATATCCTGGCATGACTTAATGACACAGTGGGAACACCTGTCTCCCTACAAGCCAGTGATATAGAGGAAGAGCTGAGGAAAGCAGTCAAATCCAATTCTTTTCTCAGCCCTTTCTCCACACTTGACTCCTTCTCCACTACCCTCCCAGTACCATATCAACCAAGTCTTGCTCACCAGATGCTCTGTCTCAGTTTATTATTACTTCATGAGGCTTCATTAGCATTCATTGAGACTAATAAAACACTCAACACATCCACAGTCTGTTTTCTAATCTTCACCACTCACATGCATGTAAGCATCAGTGTAAAGTTTCATGCATTGGTAGAAGGGTTGTCTTAGAGTTTTTCATCCACAAACATTTAACTTCCTGCTGTACCCTGACTGGGGAGAAATGCATTCCTAAAACCTTTGACAAATGGGCCTGTTATATTTTGTACTGTTCTGCTTCTATACATATATTCTCTTATAGGTGTCCTTTGTATTAAAAAATTGGTTTGAGAGCAAAGGAAAAAATGTTGCTGCATGTGAAGAATGCCATCTTATTCTATTTTTAGAAGTATGTATTGAAAGCTTTGGAAGAGGAAGAGTCTTATGAAGGATAACTGTACGTCCCTTTCATTAGTCTCATTGTGCCTCTTGGAAAGACAGTAGTAAGTAATGTGGTGAGATGGTAAAACCTGAAGTGAGACAATTGTCAGGTGAGGAGACCCTCTCTTTTATACATAGGAACTATATGAGCTTGAGGCATCTTTTTCTCCTCCCTGAGTCTCATTTGCCTTATGTATAAAATTGAAATAAATGTATATATCAAAAGGTGATTGAGAAGGTCAAATGTGTTGGTGAATGTGAAAACATTTTGTAAACTATAAAGCACTACAAATAAATATTTGATATTTCAAATAAAAAGGACTTGATTATTTTCTGGGGTTTTGTGAGTTGACCATCTTATCCCTGCCCCCACCCCTCATCAGCAGCTCCACAAACATTTAATGTGGGAAGTTAGGCTCTATCAGCCTCTTGGCAGACCATCTGCTAAGTGAATCCTGAGATCTGTTCAAAACAGAGCAGAAATTCAAGGGACCAAAGTGCATATCCACAGGCATGCATACACATAAATATGCACACAATCATACACATATATGCACATATACACAGACACTCTTCTCCCAAATCTCAGAGCTATGCTTTTTTTCAACCACATAGTGAAAAAAAAAACCTGGTTGTTTCTCCCACAGCTATTTATAACACCACCTGGGAAAGTAGTTTTGGCACCTTACAAGCTGGTGTCTACATGTTGACTTAGGAGTTAATGATGACTGGCAAGTCCAAAGGGAGAGGAGAACAAGGACACCCCCACAGAAGGGGTCATCTGGGAGTAGAAATCAGGGATAGGACTTCAGATGGCAAGGCTCTGCTGTCATCTTTGTGCAGACTTTCTGAACCCTTAGCTCTGATCCCACCTCTGTAACTTTATGCTATTATCTTATGAGGGTGGTTGAGAACAGTGAGGTCCCATCACTGAGTTTTTGTGATGTTCTATTTATTCCAATAGAGGCAGGAGTCAGAGAAGAAGAATAGACTCAGCCAGCTCTCTGGTGGTCCAGGAAACTGGAATCAAGGTATTATGTGTATAAGGCACTGACTGGGATATTTATTAGTTTAGATCTGTATAGTTTAAACTAAGTATGTGTATCTAGAAGTAGTTTCAAAATTCTTTGACTTTTCAACAGGCAAATATTGGATCTTGTCTAAAATAGGACCTGGGAACACTAGATGTTGAATTATGGCTGCTCTTCAGCTCTATTTCCAGACATTTGGTACAATGGCATCAGACAGATTTTGATTCAAACCCACAAACTATTTTTCACAGCCAACGTGGTTAAGACCTCAGCAGCTTCTTCACCTATAAAATGTTGATAATAATAACCATTTGGGATCTTGTAGAATAAAGGGAGAAAATTTTTAACAGTTGCCCGAGATGAAGTAAGTACTCACTAAATGTCAATTCTTCTCCATGTCTTCCTTCCCACTTCAGGCTTCCCTTGGTGAATTTTCCCTGGACAACTCCCTCCATCCACAACTACTATTTAGGTTTAGACTGTTTCAAAGTCACTTGGATATGTATGCAATTGTCTTCAAGCTAATAGAGATAATAATAGTACCTAACAATACCTATCTCATGGGTTCATTATAAAGGATGAATGATATAATACAAGCAAAACAGCACAGAACTTGGCAAGTAGCAAATGGGTACGGGCTAGCTAAAATTTATTACCTATCTAATGAGTGGAGAAGACAGGGAAAAAAAGTCCTTGAGCCCCAAGTCTATTCCATTCTTCATTGTACCCATAGTGACACACCACAACTCAGAAATCCTGAGTTTCAAAAAGTCTTCAAAATATTGTCCCTATTCCCAGTGATCTGATGCTACAGTTCAAGTCAACTAGAACCTTGTCTCTGTTTCATCTGCATTGTTAGGTCTCTCTCATTTAGATTGGTTAAGACTGTTCCCCAGAAGTAGGCTGCAATGTTTCTGGAAATTCTGCACAGGGCTTATTCTGTGTTGCTGGGCTTGGGGAGTAAGGGTGAAGATGGGGCTGATGGTGAAACAGGAAAGGGGTGGGCTAAAGGTTAGGTGGTGGAATCTGGAAATCCTCCATTTTACAAAGGAAGAAACATGTCCTAATTTTATCCTTTTCTTGCTCTAGCTTCAGATCACGATGCAAAGCCAAACACACCTCCCCCAACACACCTACAGCAATCTAAGGACAACACCCGGTTCCAAATTACAGCTCTATGTGCCAGTTTTTCATACTGTTTTCTTTACATACTGGTAAAATTGAGACTCCGTTTTTTTTAAATTGCAAGAGAACAGAAAAAAACAATCACATTGATAAAGAGGTTAAAAAAATCCCTACGCAGAAATGCATATTTGTGGCATAAGAAGCATGCAGCTATTTTCAGGTATGTGTAGTACTGCTCCATTAAACTGTAGATTTTTTTTTAATGCTTCTCTTTCTGATAATTCCCTGAATCACAATGTGTAGAGAATGGAAGCATGTTATATAAATAGTGAAATAAATTTATATCTGTTTTTCTTTTTGCACAACAGAAAGAAAAATTACCATTTTAAAACATAGAAAATTGAATGTAGCCCCTTCTGCAGGCTAAGGAGGATTGGATTTTATTTTACGTCAGAGGAGGTGGAGAATTAGGAATCTATCTTGATGATCTCTTTGAGGGTAAAAATTGAACTCGCTTTCTCCTAGGGCACCATCTCAAAAGAGAGGATGGTAGATAGGAAACAGCAGAGTTCTTCTGCATAATAAACCTGATACGTTGAAGGACATTCTGAATTTCTAAGGACTGCCTAGGAAGTAATTGGGCATGTGAGAGGCAAGGGAGCTAGAAGAGAGACAGGTGAGAGGATGCTACAGAGGACTAACTAGAGGCCCCTAAACTGGCAGGGAGCCAGTGCCTAACCAGGGAACACAGCCAACAAGAGACTGTGAGAGGGAAGAATGCATTTCAGAGCAAAAACATCTTACTTTTCAACATTAAGAGGGTTTCTTAAGTTATTATGGTCTCCATCCTGTTGCTTTGAACCCCAAGTAATGTTTGGTTACACAGACGCTATGTTTATGGTGCTTTGTGTGAAGAACAAGAGTGGATTCCCAAAGGCCTAAGGATGTGCAGGAAGAACAGAGCAGTTACAGGGGTAAGCGGCAAAGTGGAGACTGAGGACGCAGTAGAAGCTGAAAACTTGATCATAAAATGAGATTACCATGGGACAGGTTAAACTCTATGGCAACCCTCAGAAACATTGCAAGGGACACTGAGGAGAGGAGCAGTGTGGGTGCTGAACTTTGCAAGGAAAGAATAGAGGCTCTGGCAGTTCTGTTTGAAAATTTATTGACACATAATTTCCAGAAGGTCTGCCAGAGGCAGCTGCTCTGTGTGTGTGTGTGTGTGTGTGTGTGTGTGTGTATGTGTGTGTAGGGTAGAATACTTGAGTAAGGCAATTAACAAATGCTGACACCTTTTCCACACTTACCACTTCACACTTGAGAGAGCTATTTTGTGTAAGCCACAAGTCTGAAGGAGAGTCTCAAAGCCTTGATATGTGCTTCTTGACCGTTGTAGGGGCAGAAAGGTGTGATACTTTCCCTCATCCATCATGGCCAACACTCCTATAACAAAAGGCATGTTAACAAGAGAAAAGCATAACACATTTATTTTCTCTAAGTTTTATATGACATGGGACCCTTCAGCAGTGAACACCCAGAGACCCAGGGAAGACTGTCTATCTTTAGGCTCAGGTCTCGTGAAGAATGGGGAGCCATGGAAACATGTGATTGGACAAAGGGACATGATCTAATGGCGATGGACTGAAGAGGGAAACACAGCAAGGCCTGACTCTTCAGATTCTTCTTGGCCTTTCTCTGGAGCATTTTCCCCCTCCCCCAACCCCACCCCACTATGAGGCAGGATCTCTCTGGAATAAGGTTCTTCAAGGCAGAAGGGAGAGAGTGACCCTACTAGGTTTTATGTATGGGTTGCTTGGGAAGAGGTGTTCTAACTTCTATTATCCATCTTGTGGAAGAGGAATTCTGGTTTCTATGGCTCATTTTGGGGAAGAAAGAGGGGTGGGAGACAGGATGGCAGGAGAAGGTCAGAGAGACTTTCTCAGTATGTCAAGGTGCCATATTTTTGTATATCATGTTCTGAGCCCCAACACAGTAAGCTATCCCATATTGCTACATTAGATGCAATCTAAATGAGCAACACAGATATGTCAGGTCAGGGGTAAAATAATGTTGTAGATAAACTTATAATCCTTTCATAATAGAGGGTCAATTACATTCTTCTTTTCGTTCTATAACTGCTATAGATTCCTTTGCAGGGCTGCTGTGTGGACTCATGCTTTTTTGTGTACTGCAAGATGACACCCGGTCAAAGCCAGGAATGAGGAGCTGACTTCAGCCTTCAGTCAGCTCAGATGTTGTGTGTCTGTCAGCTAATGGGGGACCAAAATATTGATGGTAAAAATGCATGAGCTTATTGTCATTTTTCTTTTTATTTTGCTTCTTTTGTGTCTTTTTGCAAATCTTCAGTGCTCTTTGCACAACATGTCTTCAGGATATTCTTATTGACTGGTCAAATCTTTAAACTCAATTATTCTGTCATCACTAAGGTGACATTTTTCAACCTCAAATTCTAAAAAAAGATACTATGAAACACTAGACAATGTATCCAATTGGCAAGTTCTTGTGTTTTTCTTAAGGGAAATAAAGCTATTATTCTATGGGAGGCTTGGAAATGAAAATTTTCTAATAACAACTCTTATCATATCTGTTGTTTGCACTACTTATCACAGGCAGATTTACTTTAGAATTATATATATTGCAACTTGTTCTTCCCAGCTAGGTGAGAAGGACCCATGCTTTATTTACACTCTAAGTTGGGAGGACAAAGAGATTTCACCTTGATACAATTGGTAGTGGCTGCCTAGAGCAGTATGTTGAGAAAAAAGGTGGGTTTGTGTTTGAGTTGGCTCAGTAAGGGACACTGCTACAATCAATTAATGATGCCTGCTGTGGGAATGAAAGAGTGGAGGATGCATGTATTATCTGGTCCTGTTGTAGGTGCTTTATATAGGTTCGACAGAATAGATAGTCAATAGAACTTTATTTCATAAATAAAATCCGTAACTATCAAAAGAGTCTTGGAATTATCGCACTACCCCATCTTCTCTCTGTACAGGACAAGGAAAAGTATATACCCATGACCATAATACCATTCAAACAATGACATTCTTGATAGTCATAGGGGGCTGTACTAATAATTATACTGGGAAAGTAGATGCACACTGGGGTTGCTGCTGGTAAAGAAGACTTGCCTCAGGGTTAACCCCTCTAAGAAGTTTTTTCAGTCTACCTTTCAGGTTAGGTCTGTGCTTCCAATAATGTCCTATTCATAGTTTGATCATGATGCTTATCATACTCTATTGTACTTATCTCTTTTCTCATCTGCATCTTTCATTGAATTTTCCATATTTTGAGAGAGGATCAAAGTAAAAATCAGATGTGAATCTACTGCACATAGCAATACATACATAATATACTATAGACTAAATGTTTATGTACCACCAAAATTTATTTGTTGAAACCCTAACCCCTAATGTGATGATATTTGGTGGTGGGGCCTTTGAGAGATGATGAGGTCATGAGGGAAGGGCCCTTATGAATGAAATTAGTGCCCTTATAGGAGAGACCCCAGAGATCTTCCTCATCTCTTCTACCATGTAAGGACATAGCAAGAAGACAGCCATCTATGAACTAGGAAATGGGTTCTCTTGCCAGACACCAAATCTGCTGATGCTTTGATTTATGGCATTCCAGTCTCTATAACTATGAGAAATAAATTTCTGCTGTTTATAAGCCACCCAGTCTATGGTAATTTGTTATAGCAGCCTGAACAGACTAAGACACAATAGGTGCTCAATTAAGGTTAAATGAATAAAATTCTTGTTATTCAAAGTAAAGTCGCAAGGCCTTTCCCTCTACCTGTTTCACTCCCAACTTCCTTTCTTTAATATAAAAGAGTCTAAATGCAGAAAGGGGGAGAATAGAGTTACTAACAAAGTGTTCTTCAGTCTGCTACCACAACATAAATTTTTTATTTCCAGAGGAATTTTCGGATACTGAAGCACTCTGCATTCATTGTCTTGCTTTACTTCTTCACTGTCCTGTTAGAGCATGGCTTCAGTACTCTTGTTTGCATTCAACAGATATGAAAGCTGAAGACTATTTGGTTATACTCAAGCTCTACCTGTATACCTAGGGTGATACAACTACTTAGCAGTGACAAACAGTACTAGGATCCAGGTCTTTTGGTTCCAAATGCAGTATGCAACTTGCTGCTCTTACTTAGAAAACTCAGTAAATACCATATTAAAATACTATTTACACCTCCTTTGGTTCATCAGCGTTGGCAGACTCAGTAGGAAATGAACTTAGGAAGAAAAATTCTGTGAAAATGGTGACATTCATAAGATGTCAAAGAAGACAGTAGAGGGCTACAGGTCTCCATTTGTAACCTGCCTGGTTACATCAATTAGAAAAAGTCATAATGAAGCTTCTAGAATCAAACAATAATAGGAGACAGGGTCAACAGGCAAAGCTGAGATGCTAGAGGTATATGCAAAGAACAAAGTCAACTCTTCTTGCTCAGAGCAGCATAGGAAACAGGTAAAGATAATTTTGGAAGACTGACTGCCTTGTGAAGTTCAGAAAGTTCAGGTCCAGAAGAAAAGGGACAATAAGGAACATTGTATCAGACTTCAGAAAGACTGACAACAAAAATAGTTCACTTTCTCAGATACAGCTTTCATCCTCCTGCTTCTTGGTGGGAACCAATGCCCAGCAGAGAGCAGCTTGAGGTCTTTTAAGTGATGATGACTGCTAGCAACTGGCTGAGTGAAGAACACAGCTAAGGGAGACAGCTGAAGTTCCTGGCAGAACATTTTCTCTGACATCCTGTTTTCGAGGAACAGGGAGGGATACAGAATCAAAGACTCAGAAGAAAATTTCAGAGTTGGGAGGATCCACAGCATATCAAGAGTTAGAGTCATATATATTGATGATGGCGTCATACCTTATCCTGTTTCACAACTGAGTGGTCAAATTTGGAACCATCTCATGATCACATTATAAATCCTCCTTTTGTATTTTTAAGGTTGCTCTGATTGGGCATTGGCTTTGCTAATCCTTTAGTAACCCCAGTGCTTCATCCATTCACTTATTCATTTCTCTCCACTCATTCCCTTGCCCCAAGGAGTTCCAATCCAGTTATCAGACTCTATTGCAAGCTTCTACTCACTGGGTTTGGCGTACAGTGACTAGATGCTGTTGGTGCTTTTCTTTAATCCCATTTCAGTGCTGGTTACATTGTCCATATTTTCTTTACTAATGGAAGGTGATTATGAAGTTGAGATATCATTTGACAGCTCATGGTTGAAAATGTTTTATTTTTGTTTTTTCTCATTTCCTGCTCTGGAGCCACCAATGAAATATTAATGGGCCCTGTGGGAGGTTTTCCTTTATTTAACAGCTAAATGTGTACAACAATATAAGGTATTATAAAAACATACTCAGAGAAGGAGAATTAAAATGAATAAGGGGGAACTGGGATCTCAGGACAAGGAGTGAGAAAACTCATGAAGCATCCTTTGTAAGTTTGAGACAGGATAAGAATGGAAGTTATAAAATCTCAAACGATATGGAAAAATCTTAATATGAATTTGTTCACCAAAATCTTCTAAGAAGTTGGAAGAGCCAAGTCCAGGATCATTAAAAAAAGCATGATTTCATGCAGCAGGCAGTAAACATATGGGATTTGTAACAAGAGGTAGTAGGGCTGAAATACTGTTTCTCTGCAAGGAAATAGATGCATTCATTGGCAAAATCTTCCTTCAGAGTTAATAGGGGAGCCGAAGGGTGTTTGAGCTAAATCACTAATTTCAGATGCTGACATAATTGAAGACTATGACAACCTTCAAAACACATTTCTTGGAGGTCATTCTGAGAAACTAAAATCTAGGTTGATAAATTGTGTTTCTGAACTTAACAGTTTATTATTGGTGTTATCAGTGATGTTACTATTTCGTAAAAATGTTTCATAGGCTCATCCTAAGAGATATCAAAAAATCGAGGCAGTTTATTTCAATAAAGGCCCTCAGATGTTATAATTCTTTAACTCTTTCATGGTCAAAATGACTTTTTTTTTTCTCTACACTTGCAGAACACCTTGGTTTTCAAGGTAGTCTTGGGTCAGGGTTTCTTGAACTCACAACTTTGTAGACATTGATCATTGATTTCTGTCATTAAATTTTGCTGTGAAGATTCTGAAGTCAGCCTCTATTTTTCTTTCTGATGACTTACTTTTTTCTCTACTAAATACCTGAAGAATTGCTTTTAGCCTCAGAGTTCAATAATGTATTATTTTAATAATTCTTTCACAATTATTAATTTCTCCTGGAACATTTTGTGTCTTTTCAGTAAGTAATTTTCTTTATTTCAAGGAGAATCTCTTCTACTATAACTTTTAATACGCTTTCTGTCCTATTTATTGCATTTTCTATTTCTGGAACAATAATATACCTTATGTTGGGCCATTTTTTTTCTTTTGCTCTTTGCATCTGTTAATCTTTTCTTCTTATTGTTCTGGGCTGTTTATCTTTTTTCACTCTGTGTTCACTGTGATTAAGTCTTCCTTATATGTTTTTAATTGTTTTCAGCTGTGTCTATTATACTCCTTGTTCCATGATGGTTTGTTTTTGTCCTTAGCTTGTTTCCTTATCTTTGCAATCTCAATTTTCCTCTCATCCAATTAAAAAAAAATCTTTTGTTTGTGGTCTTATTTTACTGATTTCATTTTCTATAGAAACCTATAGAAAGACTATTGCATGAAGTACTGTTGGAGAATTATTTCCAAGTTAGTTTTTTTTTTTTTTTTTTAACAATTTTTGGCATTTCCCTCTATCTTCTGTCTTGTTTCCTCATTTGGCTGTAGTGCAGTCTCTTAATACCATACTCTTACTCTTCATCTTCGGGGCAACTCTACCCAGAGTTTCCTTTTGTTCTAGTAATGTGGACTGATTCTCCTTGACTCTTTTCTTACTCTATCAGTGATTTGTCTACCTTTTCTGAGCTGCTTCAAGGTGTGCACATTGAGTTCTACTTATTAAAAAAAATAGCAGTGGGAGAGATTTTGGAGAGTTCTGCTTGGGCAATATGTGGCCTTAGAAGGACCCGGAACTTCTCTTTAAGACTTTGTCATATGTTTTGTCAAAACAAGACATTTGACAAACTTGGCATTTAGCAACAAATCAGGACTCATTGCCCTTGGCTGGAGCTGTTTTCTATTCTTGTGGAGGGGAGACAGGGCAGGGATATCATCTTACTTTAAATACATCCTCCAAGTCAGTGTGGCTCTTACTGACATCATCCTGGTTGTTTCACATTGCCATTTCTACTCACCTGTCTTTCCCTCATAGCCATTTCTATTCCTAGCAGTAGAAGAAAAATAAAACAGTATCAGAAAACTTCATTTCTCATTCATAGTTCTGAGGGGAGAAGTGAGTCTTCCTCTGTTCTAAGTGTACCCCATTCCACACCCTAAAAGCATGTTTTTGGGTTTCTTTCATGCTCTGTTAAATACCTATTATTATTGGGGATGGTTATATCTGGGTGGTTCTGACCACTTTGACTTCCTTCTTCTTGCTTCTCTCAGCCTGGGGATGTCCAAGTGGGGAGCACGAAGTGCTAGGAATTCCTCCCATTCCTCAGAGTTGCTGTGGTGATAGGTACACATGTTGAGAGCATTTCTACGCCTTCCCCAATGTTGCTGATTGTGCTCACCTGGGGGCTGTTAGTGATAGTACTCACGTTTGCTGATTTCTTTCTTTCGTTCAGCACTTATTCTGCTAAGCTGCACCAGAATTATCTTCTCTATTCCTTGGCTCAGCTGCCATTTTTATAAGTTTATATAATAAATGTTGGTTGTAGGTAGTTCTTTTAACTTTTTAATAAGGTGTTCTTACTGTTATTATTATGGTTATGTCTTGGGAAGAGGAAAAACTGTGACCTGTCCTTTTACCTGCCAGAACACTTCTCTTGTTACAAATCATTGTTTTTATTCATTTTAGAGGTGCTTCTACACAGGTGTTTGTAGCAACAGTGACAGTTTAATGATATGTTACAAAAATTGGATTGATGGAAGGTAAGGTTGTTTAACACTAGTGTTTTTGATATAGTCCTCTGGGGTTCTGCCCAGATGCTAGGAAATGTTCTGACTGAAAGTTCGTCCAGGAAAAGCTTTTCTGCCTTTGGGGAATATCCACATGGAACAGTAAAAATGGCTTAAAATCAAAAGGGTATAGTAGAAAAACCATAAGGCTTTTTTTCCCCTAAATAGGCTGAGCCTATTTAGGGGAAAACTCCACACGCATAAGTGATTTTGGCCAAGTTCTTAAACCTCTTTAGGATTCAGATTCCTTATCTGTAAAAGGGAATGGTATCCCTTATTATACAGACTTACAGGGAGGATTAAATGAGATGACATGTGCATTCAAAGCATCCCCTTTAGCATCTAACTCTACTTGAGTGCTGGGAAATGGTAGTTTCTTCTTTGTTTCTCCCCAGCTGCCTACCCTACCCCCATTGTCCTTTGTGATCTGCAGATATGGCCACCCAATCTGCGCTAATATGGTAGACACCACTTTGCTCAATGAGGAAATGAGTCTGGGAACCTGATAGACATCTTACACTTCATGGATGCTTTTTCCACCTTATAACATGATCTCCTTTAACATAAAGATTATGAAGTGAGATCAGATGGTTGGCAGGTGGTAAAATATTTGTTTTCTGACACATCCCTATAAAAAGATTATACCGTCCATTAAAATTGAATTTGTGTGAAATCCAGGAAGTCATCAAAAGTGATTATATACTAAACTAATTGTTCTCCCAGCAAGGGCTCTTGACAAGGCCCAGTAATAATGAATACTTATTAATAAAATGAAGGTACATAAGGCTGAGACATTTCATTTTAGATGATTGCAGTAGGCATAATTTTTTTGTTTGCCCCCAGCTACGCATGAGGAAAAGGAAGAGTCACGCAGAGAACTGGACTGACAGAGGGACTGTGGGGGACGACAGGGGTGTGTCTGAATTAGAACCCAACACTCAACTTGAATGCCAGCTTGAAAAGTGCCCCCCAGTATGTTATGGCCATGGTTACCTCCACTGAGTGAGAGAGATAGCTTGAAAAGCCCAAACAGGGATGGATGAGGTGGCATGGCATGCAGCCTATGGCTGCAGAGACAATTAGAGACAAGTTACAGCAGAAACGTGACTGCCACTCCCTTTGTGGGATTATGAATTTGAGCCAAATGTGCAGAAAATGCTCTCACTCTGTGTAGCCATTACTGCCTTTCCTGCAGGAGCGATCTGGAAATCTTGGGAAGAACCCATTGTTCACAGGTAATAACAAGCCACAGTAAATTGACACTTTCATTAATACAATGTGTAATGAAAGGTGGACCATACCTAATTAGACTTCTGATTAGCCAGTGGATCACCAGATAAACCCATCTGCTTTCAAAACTTGATTCTATACAAATTATATGTTTTCTACTAAATAAACTAGGTAATGAAGGAACATACGTCAAAGTAATAAGAGCTATCTATGACCAACTCACAGACAACATTATACTGAATGGGCAAAAGCTGGATACATTCCCCTTGAAAACCAGCACAAGACAAGGATGCCCTCTCTCATGACTCCTATTCAATATAATTGGAAGTCCTAGCCAGAGCCATCAGGCAAGAGAAAGAAATAAAGGGAATCCAAATAGGAAGAGAGGAAGTCAAACTATCTCTGTTTGTAGACAACATGATTCTATATCTAGAAAACCCTTTGTTTTCTAAAATAAAAATAAAACAGTATCGGAAGATTTCATTCCTCATTTATAGTTCTGAGGAGACAAGTGAGTCTTCCTCTGTTCTAAATGTACCTTCTTCCACACCCTAAAAGCACTTTGGGGTTTTTGTTGTTGTTGTTGTTGTGCTCTGTTAAATCCCTGTTATTGTTGGGGATGGTTAGATCTGGCTGACTGGTTCTGAGAAGTCAGCCTTAGCCCAGAAGATCCTTCAGCTGATAAACAACTTCAAGTTTCAGGATACAAAATCAATGTACAAAAATCGATAGCATTCCTGTACACAAACAACAGCCAAGCCAAGAGCCAAATCAGAAATGCAATCCCATTCACAATTGCCGCAAAAATAATAAAATACCTAGGAATACAGCTAACCATGGAGGTGAAAGATTTCTATAATGAGAATTATAAAACACTGCTCAAATACATCAGAAAAGATACAAACAAATGGAAAAACATGACATGCTCATGGACAGGAAGAATCAATATTATTAAAACGGCCATACTGACCAAAGCAATTTACAGATTCAGTGCTATTCCTATCAAACTACCAAAGACATTCTTCACAGAACCAGAAAAACTATTTTAAAATTCATATGGAACAAAAAAGAGCCCAAATACCCAAGGCAATCCTAAGCAAAAAGAAAAAAGCTAGAGGCATCATGTTACCCAACTTCAAACTATACTACAGGGCTACAGTAACCAAAACAGCATGGTACTGGTACAAAAACAGGTATATAGATCAATGGAACAGAATAAAGAGCCAAAAAATAAGGTCACACACTTACGCTATCTGATCTTCAACAAAGCTGACAAAAACAAGTGACAAAGAAAGACTTCCCTATTGAATAAATGGTGCTGGGATAACTGGCTAGCCACATGCAGAAGGTTGAAGGTGGACCCCTTTCTTACACCATATAGGAAAATCAAGTCAAGATGGATTAAAGACTTACAGGTAAAACCCCAAACTATAAAAACTCTGGAAGACATCATCTAAGCAATACCATCTTGGACATAGGAACAAGCAAAGATTTTATGACAAAGACACCCTAAAAGCAATTGCAAAAAAGCAAAAATGGACAAGTTGGTTCTAATTTAACTTAAGAACTTCTGTACAGTAAAATGAGCTATCAATAGAGTAAACAGGCAACCTACAGAATGGGAGAAAATGTTTGAAAACTATGCATCTGACAAAGGTCTAATATCCAGCATCTATAAGCAACTCAAATTTACAAGAAACAAAAAACCCCATTAAAAAGTGGGCAGAGGACATGAACAGACATTTTTCAAAAGAAGACATACATATGGCCAGTGAGTATATATAAAAAAGCTCAACATGGTTAATTATTAGAGAGTGCAAATCAAAACCACAATGAGATACCATCTCACACCAGTCAGAGTGACTGCTATTAAAAAGTCAAAAAGTAAGAGATGCTGCTGAGGTTGTGGAAAAAAGGAAACACTTATACGCTGTTGGTGGGAGTGTAAATTAGATGAACCATTGTGGAAAGCAGTATGGTGATTCCTCAAAGAGCTAAAAGCAGAACAACTATTTGACCCAGCAATCCTATTACTGGGCATATGCCCAGAAGAATATAAATCATTCTATCATAAAGACACATGCATGCAAATGTTCATTCCAGCACTATCCACAATAGCAAAGACATGGAATCAACCTAAATGCCCATCAATGGCAGATAAAGAAATTGTGAGACATATATACCATGAAATACTATGCTGCCATAAAAAAGAATGAAATCGTGTCTTTTGTGGGAACACGAATGGAGCTGGAGGTTATTATACTTAGCAAAATAACACACAAGAACAGAAAACCAAATATCTCATGTTCTAACGTATAAGTGGGAGTTAAATGATGAGAACTCATGAACACAAAGAAGGAAACAGCAGACACTGGGGTCTACTTGAGGGTGGGGGTGGGAGGAAGGAGAGGAGCAGAAAGATAACTATTGGGTACTGGCTTAATACCTGGGTGATGAAATTATCTTTACAACAAACCCTTGTGACATGAGTTCACCTATGTAACAAACCCGAACAGGGTTCACATGTACCCTGAACCTAAAATTTAATTAAAAAGAAAAAGAAAACTTTGCCAGAAAAGATTGCAAAGCCAAAAAAACAAAAACCTGACCTAATTATATGTTTCATTGCTTCCATAATTATATTACTCTGTACATAATAACATTTGCATTGGGGATTTTGTTCTTAATTCACTCTGAAGAAACATTATCAGCATTGAGATTGTTGAAAGTGCCAAGCTTTAAAGGAAACCCTACTGGGCTCAGAACACACCCTTAGAAATATTTTGTCCTTTTTAAGTTGTGGGCTCAGTTGTGTCCTCCCACAACTCATATGTTGAAGTGCTAACCCCCAGTGAGAATGTGACTATATTTAGAGATAGGTAATTGAGTTAAAATGAGGTATTTATGCTGGGCTGTAATCCAACATGATTGCTGTTCTTCTAAGAAGAGGAAAGTTGGGCACAGACACATGCATACAGAGTGAAGATGATGTGAAGACACAGGGAGAAGACGGCCATCTACAAGCCAGGGAAAGAGTTCTGAAACAGATTCTTCCCTCACAGTCCTCAAGAGGGAACCAACTCTGCTGACACCCTGATTTCAGACTTGTAGTCTCCAGAACACTGTGGCAGTATCTTTCTGTTGTTTAAACCCCCTGAGTCTGCGGCACTCTGTTATAGCATCCCTGGCAAGCTAATACATGCACTTTCCAGTTTTTCCTCTAATACTGACTTCTCTGGCCTTGTTTCCTTTTTCCCTTCTTTCACCTCATCTGTCTGTCTAGTATCCATTCTAAAGTGTGTCCCTTTCTTCCCATGGTTAGGTATGAACATCAATGGGAGTGAAGTTGAAAGATGGGAGGAAATTCTAATATATAAAGTTTCTGGTTAGTTGTAATTGAGGTGAGGGATTATTTCAATTTTAATAAAATGTATTGCTTTAAATATCAACTTCCTGCAAATGACCACTTGATAATATTTGTACTACTTCTATCAGGAAATTAGGCAGCTTTCTAGGGATCTTATGTTTGGTAATAACAGCAGAGAACATCAGAACAATGAACTTTTAAAGAATAATATTTGTAGATACACTTCAAGATATTTTAAGACCTTTTCACTTTTAAAACTAAAAAGTGATCATCTGACACTAATATGATGGAAGACTAAATCATACTGTTGAAGAAGTGAGAGAGTAAAATTTCATCAGTTAAGTGAGTATGAAATTTAAAGGCTTTAAAATGTGTCTTTAAAACATTCTCTTTCAGCTCATAAATGTAAAAACAATATAAAGCTCAATTTGGATTCCCCTGAAAGTTGACCCTAAGTCAAGGATTTTTGTTAAGTGATTTATTTGGAAGTTGATCCCAGGAAGCAGAAGTTGGGGACACGGCAGTAGACCCCAGGGAAGGTCAGAAATCCAATAGAGATTTTTTAATGAGTGGGTGATCACTATGGGCACAAAGGGCTCAGTCTCAGTGAGCAACCTTGGAGAGACTATCTAGAACACAGCTTAGCATTGTCCCATGGAAGGGCAAGGAAGCTGGAATATTTATACATAATTTCCATTTACCCTTGTTTGAGAGTCACTCTTGGTGGCATTGACTTTTTCATATTTTGGCCTGCTCCATGCTGGTCGCCAGAGCATGCTGTCTGACACAAATGTAGGCAGTTATCTCTGTATGCCAACTGTCCACAGGTGATCTCAGATTTGGGCAGAGGAAGCTTGCTGAGGGTTGGGAAGGGAGGATACCAACAGCATTTGCTACAGTTAAGTAAAACCCATAGTAAAATAATGCTATACATTTGAACTGTCTAGGTATTTTTGAATTCACCCTGAGTGATCCCCAAGTCACATGGATTTTTGACTTGTGAATATCTGAAATCTCCCAGTTCATCCATCCTCACTGTCACCACATGGGTTTAGGCCACCACCATTTTTCACCCAGATCACTATCCATCCCTGCCTCCAGTCTTGCTCATCATCAATCAGTTCTCCACCCAGCTGCTAGAGGGAATTTTCTAAGGTGGAAATGAAGTCACACCAGACCTCTTTTAAAAATCTCTAATGACTCCTTGAAGTCTACTCTTCCACGACCTGCCTCCCTCCTGTCTCTTCCCTCTGATGATTCCCACTGAACTTTTGCCACTGAGTCAACAATCAATCTCTCTCTCCATCTCCAGACTCACCTCAATCTTCCTCAGGCCGCTCTCTTCCCAAACATCTCCACTTCTGGATTTTTATGCACACAATCCTTCCTTTGCCCTTTCCTTCGCCCTTACTCCTATTTTTCTGACTGCCTCTTACCAACTCTTCATGTTTGAGCCTAAGTATGATCTCTACAGGAATTTTTTCCTTTTCCCTAGACCCTGTTAACTCCCCCAGACTTAGGCAGCCATAGCAGCTTACAAATTCTCTATCATAATTTCACCATATTTTATTAGTGCTGTTTCTTGTCTGCCACCCATGGAGATATCAGTCTGTTTTTGGCTTCATATCTTCAGTGACTAACAGAGTACTTGACACATAGCAGGTGCTCAGTGTATATTTGTTGAGTGAATGAACAATGTTCAACATTTATTTTTGATTCAGTTCTTCTATGATTCCCCAAAGGAAGCATTCAGGAAGAATAAATGAACCTCAAATAAATAAACTTGCTACTTGTGGCAATTTTAATTAGAGGCTGTGAATTATAGTGTCTGTGCACTACTGTTCCTTGTTTTTTTATGGATGAGAGAGTACTTAGCAAATACAAATGGTGTTTGATGTCTAGTTGATTTGATATCTGTAAGAAGCAAAGGTATTATGATGTATTCAATCACTTCCTACAAACCTGTAGTCTGAACCACACTCTTAAATGACCTGACCAATATCTTTTTTTATCCTACTTGTGGTGACTTTAATTGTAAAACCTTGCTAATATTGGTAGTCCGGGGTTGAATAGTAAAATCTCTGAGATGATAAAGCCAGAGAGGATGTTTCTGTGGTCAGTTTAGAAAGAATCATGTTTCTGCCTAAGGCAGATAACTTTTTCAATTCAGGACTAATCTGAGAGCTACCCTTTCTGTCCTGAAAGAGCAGAATGTTAAATGTTATTTCATTGATGCAGAATAGATGAAATAAAGAGACTTCCAGTTAGAGAAATATAGGAATGGAAAACTAGGTCAAACAGAGAGAAGCCATTTTCAAGGCAATGAGCAACAGCATTTGGATTTAGCAGAGCATGTTTGAATAACTGCTCTTAAAAATAGTTAATAAAGGCTCTGCATTAAGAAATGTAACTTTGAATGGTTATTAATCAAGAGAATAAAAATTTTCTGCCAGTCATGGTAAGGCAGCTATGCTATGAGGACTGTTACATCACAGAATGATGCTGAGAATGATCACAGAATAAAGATGCTCATTAGAACCCATATAGTGAAGAAGATAGCATATCCAGGCCAGACTACACTGAAGAAAATTCACGTGGTCATGCCTACTTCCATACCTGGAACTTTTGCTTAGGATTTTTGCAGTTGCTGGGAAGGAGGCAGTCTTAGACCATTTTCCTCTGCTATTACAGAAGACTACAAACTGAGTTATTTTCAAAGAACAGCAGTTTCTTTGGCTGACAGTTCTGGAGGCTGGAAAGTCCAAGATCCAGAGGCTGCATTTGGTGAGGGCTTTTTTACTGCATTATAATATGGTGGAAAGGCAAAGAAGTATGTGAGACAGAGAAAGAAATGGGGTCAAAGTGGGTTAGTTATCCCAGGAGAGGGTTCCTGATAAAGGAAACTCAGTCCTAGGTAACTAATCCACTTCCAAAAAAATTAATACCTTTATGAAGGCTCCACCCTCATGACCTAGTCACCTCTTAAAGGCCCCATCTCCCAATACATTGGTAATTAAATTTCAACATGGGTTTTGGAGGGGACAGTCAAATCATAGCAGAGGCAATGGAACTCAAACATGATACTATGAGTATATATTCTTTACACTGCAGTTAGTCGTATAGTAAAACACATACAGATCTCATCTTCTAGTGGGGGTTCAGTTATACTCAAATAAGTCTTCTGTTATTTTCATAAAATTCCAGCATTTAAAAAATACATATACATTAAAACTAACTATTATCAATATGTTGAATCCTCAGATGTGCAAAGCTATACAAGTTATTCCTCCTCTCCACTCTTCCAGAATCCCAAATCAACTTCTGTTTGCATCTGAAATGATGGGTAGAAGAAGAGTTATGCCATCTGGAACTTACATTCTTATTGGGCAGGGGTAGTATCTTGCCTCTGTCTCATACCATCTCAGCATATCTGGATATACAACATATGCCCTGTAAATCACTATGAATGTAGTCATGGAAAACCATGCAGACTCATTATTAGCTGTAGCCAGCATCCATATCTCTCTTTTTAACGATATTCCAAATTGTATTCAATAAGCCATACTTCCCCGCACAACCCAATTATTTGGGGAGTGGGAAGCTCAAGCCATCAGCATATTATATTACCTTGGTCCCTGTACTGGCTCTTTACGGGCCATGTGGCCTAAGTGATCTAATCAGAACAAACCTTGGAACTTTTGCTTAGGGTTTTTGGATGGGAGTGTTTTCTCTCACCCCTTGGACCTGTGGAAGTATAGCTTGAGCAGTTGCAGCTATATCACAGTATGCCAGAGAAAACAGAACCAGAGTTACTGGATAAAACCACCTTTGATAATTATCTTGCCTCTGGATTCTTCTAGCTACATGAGCCAATCATTCCTTGATTGTGTAAGCTAGTCTGCATTCATTGTTCCTTATAACCAAAAATATTCCAACTTGCTTTCTTGTATACTAGTACTAAGAATCATGAAAATTCCTTTTGGGGTTAAAACATGCAAGAATAACAACAACATATTATTTATTAATTCAACAAATATTTATTGAGAGTCTACTGTGTACAAAGCTCCATTCTAGCCTCGGGTATAGAATGGCAAATGAAACAGGTAGTAAGTTAAGGAATACAGATAATTAAGGCAGCAAATACAAGGTGGTAAATGCTATAGTAGCATAAGTATAGACTACTGGTAGGCATATAGAAAGCATATTATCATTTAGAAGATTCAAGGGAAGCTTTCAGCAGAAGGGACATTTCTTTAAATACTTTAAAAAACCGGCCAAAAATTGTGTGTATGTGTGTGCGCGCACGCGTGCGCGCGCATGTACATGCATGTACATGCACATAAAGGGCATTCCCAGAGAGGAAACAGCATGTGGGAAGGCTTGGAAACAGAGGTTGAAATATCTGAAACAAATGCAAGAGCTGGGTAGGGTGACTCATGCCTGTGGTCCCAGAACCCATGGAGGCTAAGACAGGAAGCTTTCTTGAGCCCAGGAGCTCGAGGCTGCAGGGAGTCATGATGGCACTACTGTACTCCAGCCTGGTGACAGAGGCAAACAGTGACTCAAATTTAAAAAAAAAAAAAAAAAAAGAAGAAAAGAGAAAATAAACGAAGGAAGAAATTTGCCTGGCTAGAGCACAGACATTGGGGAACTAGAGAGGGTCATAGTATGAGACCAAGGAGGAAAAATAGAAAGGACTGGATCATGTAGGACTTTGCAGGCCAGGCTAAGGAGTTCAAACAACCCTAGGAACAATGGGAAAGTATTGAAGGGTATTAGGCAGAGAAATGGCATGATCTAATTCACTTTATTGCTAATTCAAAGGAAGGCAATTTGAAAGTAACAAACTAGGGACAGACAAATTCAAGACTAGAATATAAGTTACCAAAAATATACAAGTCAGGGGAAATAAGGCCATCAGGGATTAACTAAGCTGTTATTAAACAGGTTTTGATAGAGAGAGAGAATAAGCAAAGGAGACAAAAGGGAAAAGGATTGACGATAGACTCCAAACAAAAGACGGAAGATCAAGACAGATCCTCACAGGGAGAAAGAAAAGGAGTGCTGAGTGGTTGTCTCAAGTGACCTTGCTTTTAAGAGAGAAGCAAATTAGTTTGTCAAAAACAATCCAGTTGTCATCATGAACCAATTACAGATTTACACCAAGATGAATGCATTTGATTTAGACTATGTTATTGAAGTTAAAAAATAGCTCTCTCTAACCTACCTCATTCTCTCCATTGAATAGATTATTCTTTACAAACATATACAGATGCACACACATTACATACTATCCAGAAGACAGCTGGGGAAGTGATTTTAGTTTTATCATATTTAAATAGCTATGACATTTGGTTGTGTTCGTTTTTCTTCTTGTTTCCATTCTACTGGCAGAGGTTGTAGAAGAAGAAACCTTAGATTTATTTAGTCCTTGGATTGAATCTTGAGTTTCACCACTTATTAGCTGTGCCTCCTTGGATAAATTGTTTAATCTCTCTATGCCTTAATTTTACCCTATCTTAAAAAGAAATAAGACTATCTTGTATCAATTAGCTATTTCTGTATAACAAACCACCTCCCAAAGTCAGTGACTTAAAATAACAAATGCTTATTAGTTCATAGTTCTGCTCTGGCTCAGCTGTTTTGGGCATGGCTCACTCACGTGTTTATGGCCAGTTGAGGGTTGACTGGAGCTTGGTTTCCTGATCTTGCCTGGGCTGTCTCACAGGTTTGGGCTTCAGCCACAATGGCTCACCTGTAGCCCATCTCTCACTCATCTTCCCAAAAGAGGGCCTGGCCTTGTTCTCATGGTGGCTACATGGAAGTATGCTAGACCTCCTACAGGTTTATGTCCAGAACTGGCAGAATGTGACTTCTGCTGCATTCCATTAACAAAAACAAGTCACAATACTAGCCCAGATTCAAGTGGGTGCAAAAATAGACTATTTTACTTAATGGTAAGAACCACAAAGCACACTACAAAAGGCATGGATATGTGCGGTAGGGGGAAGAACAATGATAATTTTTGAAGCCTTCCACACTCTTACCCTCCATTACGGGGAGAGTTTGATGACATCATCTTGAAGGTTCCTAGAACAGTGCCTCACTCACAAGATGCTCGATACCTGTTAATTTCTCCCTTTCTATATATACTAACAGCATGACCAGAAACACTGTAGATCATCCATTGCACATCGCAGTAGGAAGAGGTGATAGAAACAGAACAGATAAAGTTATTAATACATGCCTCAGCATTACTTAGACCTTTTTCAATAGGCAAGTGTTTTTTAAAAAGATTTTCAAAAGAGCAAAATTATAGGTCTTGCTTTTAGAAAATGCGGGCAGTGTGGTTTCTCTCTTGCTCTTCTTTCTCTTTCTCCCAAGAATACCCTCAGAATGATAGGACTTCACCTTCTCTTCTCTAGAGGAACAATGCGTTATTTTGGTCTGCCTTTGATCGCTGGTGATTCACTTAAAAGGCAGGGCTGCTGGAAAAACGCAGAAAGCAGGCCGGGCGCGGTGGCTCAAGCCTGTAATCCCAGCACTTTGGGAGGCCGAGACGGGCGGATCACGAGGTCAGGAGATCGAGACCATCCTGGCTAACACAGTGAAACCCCGTCTCTACTAAAAATACAAAAAACTAGCCGGGCGAGATGGCGGGCGCCTGTAGTCCCAGCTACTCGGGAGGCTGAGGCAGGAGAATGGCGTGAACCCGGGAGGGGGAGCTTGCAGTGAGCTGAGATCCGGCCACTGCACTCCAGCCCGGGCGACAGAGCGAGACTCCGCCTCAAAAAAAAAAAAAAAAAAAAAAAAAAAAAAAAAAAAAACGCAGAAAGCAGAGTTGCAATCAGAAAAATGACTATGTAAAAATGGCTTCCTCTGACTCTGTCCTTGATTCCTGGGAGTTTTTTGAGCCACTTAATTCTTTTGCCTGTAGAGAACCTGCTAGGCTGAGAAGGGTAGGCAGAGTACTGTTTCTCTGGCAGTTCTCATCAATATTCTATCAGAGTTCTGCCAGGAGTTAACTGGTGAGTGTATTCCTGTGTAATTTGCCAAGGAGACAGTTGACTTACATATGCCAAGCAGATACGGTAGGGCTTTTACTTCAGAAGTAAGCAAAAATAATGGATTAAGTTAAATTACCCTCCTGGTGATTTTACAGAATGTACCAAAAACCTGCAAATTATGCACAGCCTTTGACTCAACTATTCTAATTTTACCCTAAGGTAACAAACAGAAAAGTTGTCTTTTTTAAGAACAAAGTTTTCATTTGTGATCATTTTAGATTTATTGAAAAGTTGGGAAGAGAGTACAGAGAGTACCCATATACTTTTCATCCATTTTCCCATAATGTAAACAGAATACATTGCATTGGAACATTTGTCATAACTAAGAATCCAACATTGGTATATTACTATTAAGCAGACTCCAGACTGTATTTGGATTTCACCAGTTTTCCCATGAATGTCTTTTTTCTGTTCTGGGATCCAATCTAGGGGATCACATTGCATTTACTTTTCATGTTGTCTTGGTATCCTCTGGTCTCCAACAGTTTCTCAGTCTTTCCTTGTTTATAATGATATTACAGTTTTGAGGAGTACTAGTGAGGGGCACTAGAATGCCCCTTTGGGTTGGTTTCTCATGATTTCTTCCCCCCACCAAGAATAGCCTCAGAATGACAGGACTTCACCTTCTCTTCTCTAGAGAAATGTGTTACTTTCGTCTGCTTTGATCACTGGTGATTCACTTTAAAGGCAATTTTGCTGGAAATCCCAGAATGATAACCCACAGGAGCCCCTTGGTTGGGAATTTACTTCCATCTGTAGGCTAGAGACAAGGTCAGCTCTCATTGACATCAGTGGAAAGGAAGGCCCATGGACTGTGCGCCCAGGCTACCAACAGCAGAGGGTTATTTCTGGAGATGTGAGTCCATATTGATTTAAAGGAAGAGATGTAAAGCAAGAATAGGATTCTTCTCGGCAGTACCTGTCCTCCCCCATAGGACCCACTCTCCTCATCTCTTATGTTTCCCTTCCCTTCCCTTCCCTTTCCTTCCCTTCCCTTCCTCTCTTTCCCTCTTTCTTCTTTCTTTCCTTCTTTCCTTTCCTTTCTTCCTTCCCTTCCCTTTCTTTTCTTTTCCCTCCCTCCCTCCCTCCCTCCCTCCCTCCCTTCCTTCCTTCCTTCCTTCCTTCCTTCCTTCCTTCCTTCCTTCCTTTCCTCCTTGCCAGGGTCTCTCTGTCACTCAGGCTGACATGCAGTGGTGTCATCTCAGCTCACTGCAACCTCTGCCTCCTGGGTTCAGGTGATTCTCCAGCTTCAACCTCCCAAGTAGCTAGGATTACAGGCATGCATCACTATGCCTGGCTAACTTTTTAATTTTTTGTAGAGATGGGGTTTCGCCATGTTGCCCAGGCTAGTCTGGAACTCCTGACCTCAAGTGATCGGCCCGCCTCAGCCTCCCAAAGTGCTGGGATTACAGGTGTGAGCCACTGAGCCTGGCCCCATTTCTATTTTCTTGATGATTCTTTAGGTTTGGCCAAATTAGACTAGGGTCTAATCAGGAGTATATAATATAAACTATGTTCATGGAAGCATTGTGTACAACAGTAAAAAATTAGAAACAAATGCTCAACAATAGGGGATTAAGTTAGGCGTATATCTTGTTATATCCATATATTTGGACATTTTCTAGCTATTATAAATTGTGATGTAGATTAACATAGACATAAAAGGCTGCTTGCCTAAGAATATATAGTAAGATTTCATTTAATAATTAAAAATATCTATATATAAATGTGGTTAAAAAAACTCAGCATACTGCCTCACCTCAACCCTGTGAAGAAGACATTTTTATCCTGGTGTCTGCCCTGAAGTGTCCCGTGGCCTGGCCCACCCCTGTTATAGCAGTGTACTTTGTCTCCATAGGAGCCAAGGCCCATTGCTCTGCAGAGATTGATCCTGTGACCTAGGAAGATGTTTTCCCTTCCTGGGGCAAACTGCACACATCAGAAAAATACTGCCCATCAGAAGGAGTACACAAAGACAATGGGGCTAGTGTCTCCCAAATTTATTGCAGAGAATAAACAAGATAACATATAACCAAATAACACATATGGAATTATGTAGCTCAAGGTAACTATAGATGCTGAAGGTAACTATAGATGCCGAAGGTAACTGTAGATGCAGGACAAGTCTGAAGAATCATCAAGAAAACAGAAGTGATGGGGAGAGTGGGTCCTATGGGGGAGGATAGAATCTGCTAAGGTAAATCCTGTTCTTGCTTTACATCTCTTCCTTTAAATCAATGTAGACTTATTTCTCCAGAAATAACTCTCTGCTGTTGGTAGCCTGGGTGTGTAATCCAGAGGTTTTCCTTTCCATTGATGTCAAATGGAGCTGATCTTGTCTCTAGCCTACAGATGGAAGCAAATCCCCAACCAGGGGGCTCCTGTGGGTTGTCCCTCTGGGGTTAATTTCTATGCAGTGGTTTGCACTGGACTATAATCTCCTGAAAACAAGGACAATATTTTGTCAACCCCAGTATCTTGGGCAGTATTTAATAAAATTAACAACACAAGTCTTCTGTAATATTAAAGCCTCCCTGCATCCTTTTCACACTCTTTTCCTCTTTTTCACCTTTAAGGAGTTTAGAGTGCTCGAACTGTCTCATCCTGTTCTTTCCAAATTATTAAAACTGATCATTGAGAACTTTCCTCACCTCTGGGCCCTTATAAATGCTGTTCCCTGTGCCTGGAGTGCTCTTCTCTCTGGTCTTTGTGTGCTGGCTCATTCTCAACTGTTAGTTCTCTACTCAAATGCTCTTTCCTTAGCAAGGCTTTTTGACCATGCTATCTAAAGAGGCATTTCCCAGTGACCTCTCATATCATTAGAGTTTTTTATTTCCCTCACAGAACTTATTCTAATCTACAGATGTTCTTTCTTTTACTATCTTTCTCTCTCTCATTGTGCCCTCTACATGACTCACAACCTGTTTGTCTCTCCTTCTTGGTTCATTTTGTGTCTCCATGACTCGAGTGATAACTCCATGAGGCAGAGACCTTACCTAGCTGGTCCAAAATTGTATCCATAACACCAGCTCAGTATCTATTGAATGAATCCAGTGGAGGTAACTTACTCATTTCTCTAACTTTACTTTCCCTCTTCAACCCTTTCCCAGTTTAACATTAATCACAATTGCTGCTCAAAATTCTTTAATGTCTTCCCATGACCTCTTGCTGATGTGTCCAAATATTTAGATTTCACAGAGCAAATCTCAAAACACATTTCTTGGGTTGCTCTTAGCTCACAGTACTTTTATTCTATCAAGTAAGAATATTTTTTAAAATGGCAAAGCCTCATGAGAATTAATGACAAGAATGCAGTGACTAATATTAACATGAAAATATTAAGAAATACTCTCAAAAATTAATTTAGTTATATAAAATGCTTCCTGTTTTTCCTATTTCACCATGGATTAAGGAAAATTTTGAATTCCCACTCAGTATATTGGAATAAGTATTTCATGCAATAAAATAAAATCTCAAGTCAATCTTACAAGGTCCTTTGCATTTATGCCCCTGCTTGCTTGTTTGCCTCAGTTCTTGCTCCTTTTCCTTCTGTCTTTATGCCTCAGATATAGTGAATTATTTAATTGCTTGAGGTTTTTTGATTATGCCATGTCTGTGCTTGACTTGGAGCCTTTGTCTATGTTGCTTCCTTGGCTGGAGAGCCTTTTTCTCTAACCTGCCTGGTTAATTTCCACAGGTCTTAATTTCTGCATTGTCTGCTTTTTGAGGTCTACCATGACTCTTCTAGTCACATATAGGTTTTCTTCCTCTTTATTTCCTCATGGGTTACCTCATTTTTGCAATAGCCATGTGGGGTTGAAATTGTTTATTTCTTGTCCCCTAATTAAACACAAACCCAGTGAAGAAAAAGACTGTGCCTTTTTACTGAAGTACTGCTGTGTAATGTGCTAGATGTTGGATATTGTTATGGTCTGAATGTGTCCTCTAAAATTTAATTTAATCCCCAATGCAATACCATAAGATGTGTGCTGTTTAGCAGATGATTAGGTCATGAAGGCTGGGATTAAAGCCTTTACGAAAGGGGTTTTACACCGAGTTTGGCCCTTTTTGCCCTTCCTTCTTTTCTACCATGTGAGGACACTGTGTTCATCCCCTCTGGAGAATGCAGCAACAGGGTGCTATCCTGGAAGCAGAGAGACCAGGCCCGCACCAAATACGAAACTGCCGATGCCTTGATCTTGGACTTCCCAGCCTCCAGAATTGTGAGAAATAAATTTTGATTGTTTATAAATGACCTAGCCTATGTCATTTTGTTAAAGTAACACAAATAAACTAAGAAAGATAACAATTAGGAAAAAGCATGAGAATTGTAGATTGTTTAGGTTTCCCTCTGCCACTGTAGGTGGGGATGAGAGTGCATCCTGCCCCTGGTGAAGTTCAAGGGGAAGAAGAGCAAATGGAATTGTGGGTGTCTTATGCTCTAAGCCTTCTGGAGAAAGACTCTTTTTTTCTTCTTGCTGATAGACTAATACTCTTGAGATAGCCAATGTAGGGTGGGGACCTAGGGCAAAGGGTGTTGTAGGAATCTGTGCTTGCACTGAAGGGGCACAAGGAGAGCTTGGGACTCAGTTGATTAGTGAAAGAGACCAGACAGAAACTTGGGGCTTAATTTCCAAACTGCTATTAAGAGTTATACGTTTGCCTAGAACATCTTTTTTCATATACATCTCATATACTTTTAATATATTGAGGGCATTAGAAATAGGTAGCTGGAAAGGATTGAGCATTTTTAGGACTGAGGGTATGGTCGTTTTAAAACATCTGAAAATCTTTTGATATTCCTCTCACCAAGGGGTGGGTCTATGTTTCCTCCCCTTGAATCTAGGCTGATCTTAGTGATGGGTTGATTTCTAAATAATTTAATCATCTTTTAGAAGGAGTGTTTATAAAACATATGTTTTGATTTCTTAATCAATAACTCAGAATATATTTGAACTTCCTCTTAACAATTCAGGTTACCATAAACATCACTTACTTTGTCCTCTGTGACACTGCTCTGTGTTTTCTGCATGGCCATTTCTGATTTTTACAGAATGTGATTTTAAGATCTGCAATGATATTGTTTTCCTCTCATTTTCTCTTTGAATTCTAGAGGTTTTCTTTACATGACTTTTTTTTTTTATCATCTTAGAATTATCTCATGAATTCGAATAAAAGTGTTAATAAGTTTTTTAGGTAACTTCTTTTCCTCTGTGAGTTTCAACAAAGGAAACTATTTAATTTCAGTTTGAATTCAAAGCTATTTCTCCAACCTTCACATTTTGTGTCCTCCAAGTTGTTTTCCGCTTCTATTTCAGATACCAGTAAAGATGTCATCTGGCCAATTTGTGTGAAAATAGAGAATAATTCTCATCCAAACCACCGGTCTCTGGAAATAAGAAAAGCTCTGAGGGTCTCCAAAGTTACCAGAAGAAGGCTGAATTTTATGGTGATTGAGAATATTTCCAAGCTTATGAAGGAGAAGAAAAATATCATTAGTGTTTTCCAGGTTAGAAAAGAGTAAAGCCTGTAACAAAAAAAAGTGATACAGAGGATGGAATGATGAGACCCTTGAAATAAGCAAGGAAAGACCAGAAACTGGTAATGCTCACCCATGGAATTTCATTATGAAGCCATGGCAAGGGCCAAGCTGACCTGGATTTGAAACCCATCTCTTCAACAATGTAGATTTTGACAACATATTTGATTTCTCTGAGCCTCTGTTTGTTATCTGCAAAAAGGGAGATATGAATGATTATGTTGTTGGATTGTCATGAACATTAAATATGATAATGTCAAATCATTCAGCCAAGTTTCTAGCATATAGTACAGGTTCAAATATTATCTTTCTTTCCCACTAACCTCTTTTCCAGGAAAATGCAAAGCTACTCTTTAGCCAAATTCTAAAATAGAGGATATTTATTTTGGGAATCATTAATACCCATCTTCCCCTTTTTGGTCCATTGGACACATTGAAATGAATGATTAATACTTATCACTTCATGGTGTACACATTGTTTTGTTTCTTGTAGCCAGAATCTGGTCCTCAACTCTAACCAAAGTAAGGGAAACTGGAAAGACACATGCTTTTTCAGTCATTAATAGAAAGTTGTCCAGGTAAGTTTCTGATGGTGTATCAGTTAGAAATAATATTTAGCTATTCATAATAAAAAACTGAAAACAGTGGCTTGAATCAATGGAAGATTTTATTTTTCTCATAATACAGCTGAAAATAATGTGGTTGCCTTTATGATATCAAAGACCCAGGTTCCTTTTATCTCTCTGCCTAACCTGCCTTGGTGAATATTGGCTGCTTCATAGTCACGTGATGGCTGACTTACTGTCTGTAACCTTCAGGTGTAAAGAAAGGAAAAGGTAAAGAGATAAAGGTACATCTCAGCTGACTCAATATCTCCTTCCCTTTGAAAACTCTCACAGGAACTGCCCTATAATTTCTACTGACATTTCAATGGCTAGATCAGTGCTATATAACAAAACTTTCTGCAATGATAGAAATGTTCTATATCTGAACTATCCAAGATGTTAGCTACTAGCCACTTATGATTATTTAGCATTTAAAATGTCACTTGTGGAACTGACAAAATTAACTTTTAATTTTACTTAATTTTAATAAATTTAAATTTAAATAGATACATGTGTCTAGTGGCTACCATAATAAATAGCGCAGGGCTAGACCTTAATCACATCACTACTCCATCTGCAAGAAAAGCTGGAAAATGAAGGTTTGGAGCTAAACAGGTTGCTACCCTCCACAAAATATGTTTTTCTTAGTAAGGAAAAACAAACACAAATGAATATAGGCTGGGCAAATAACAGCCTCTGCAACCAAGGGATATTTGCTTGCTGATATTCCTTAAGCCCAGAGGAATGGAGTCCTAATGGGGTTATCATAGGCATGAAAAATGGTGCGTCTGGGAAGATATTATGTAGCTAAAAAGCAGAATCTTGGAGCTGGAGTTCAGTTCAAATACTTTCTTTTTACAATGAGAAAACTGAGGCTCAGAGGGATGACCGGGAGACCTCATTAATAGAGCAAATAGGAAAATCTGCTCTGAAATAATATAGAGCTATTTAGTGGCCTTTATAACATCACTCATGATAAAATGTAAAATCTCAGAAAGAAAATGCCCTCTGCCTATGGTTTTTAAAATACAGGAAAGAAAAGCTGGAGAGATTTTGATGCCACCTATTGGTAGACAGAAGTATAAACTGCCCTTTTGTAGCACAAATTGTTACCCAGTGTCAGAGACACAACAGGTGGTATAGGGTTCCCATAAAAAACAATGACAGACAGTGGAATATTTAATTTCTGCATCAGCTTGGAACATGTATGTTCATTTTCCCTTGACTCTTAGCATCTTAGAAGGAGTTTTTCTTAGAGTGTTCCTTTCCGCTTTCCAGTAATATTATCATACCCCAGGCATACACAGAAACACCAGAGGAAGACATATCAGTCAATTCTCAAAAATCACTTGAAATCGAAAAAACAAAACAAAACAAAATTTTGAGCTATAAATAGCCCTGGGGTGAAATCCAAGGTTCTTATATGATCCACAGCCTCAAAAATATATCCTGTTATTTACAACAGTTCCCTTGAGTAGTTCTTACAAAAGAAAAGAAAAGAAAAGAAAACGGAAATTCAATTTCAAAACAAAATGCTCACCCTGACTCATTCAGGGAAGGATCCAAGGTTTTTGATGCAGGGCACTGACTCTCTGCCTGTTTTTCCCCTTCATCATCTGCTTCCCTTAAAAAAATGGTATCAACTGCACTGGTAAGAATCCACATTTCTTCCCTTTTGTTCCCTGGCTTCATTCCAGAATTTCACTTGTCACATTGATGGGTGAGATGCCTTTCATACTGGCATAAGACACTGAGCGGATGCCTCCTCTTATCTTATCAACAGAGACCCGGCGAGTGAATCTACCCAGAGCTGAAGCTTCCTTTGCAACTTGGTAACACCAGGGCCACAGTGACTGTGGCTTGGCTTTAGATAAATTTGACCATGGCTGTAGAACCCAGCAGCTCAGAATCCATTAAAAGGAGAGTTGGGAGGAGGTGAGTGATAGAGACAAGGGGATTTTGATGTTACAATTGTTGAGGGGACTGTGGCTGGTGGGCAACTTGCTGTGGAGGCAGTGATTGAAAACATGGATTATTAGCTGGTTACAAATCTTCATTTGTACAGATGAGCTGTTGATTTCATATAAGAGGTGGGAGTAAATTCTGCTTTATGTGCCCTGTAAAAAGCCTCTTTGAATTTACCTTCGGTGTCATGCCTTGAGAAAAAATTCCAAGTTTCTGGCACAAAGCTGCACATGTTTTCTGCACACTGGCGAGCAGGCAACTGTTTGTTTCTAATTAGGGAGCTGAAGCCTGCTGGCAAAGGAAACCATATTTGTCACAAGTTGTAGCATTGTGTTTAGTTTGTGTATCTATGCTTTTAACGTATAGGGCCAAAGATAACTATGTCGTTTTTCTTTTTCCCTATGAGCGTTGACTCTATAACTTCTTCTCTATGGTCCATGTGTTCATTCATTCTTAGCTACCCCTTTAGAGACTGCTTCAGTGAACAACCCCTATCCTCCCATTAACTAATTGTGTTCCCTGGTCTGGTCATTTCAACCACCCAAATCCTGGATTTATTTTTGTAGATAAAGTGAAACTTTCTTGGGCAGGTTGTTGTAAAAATTAAATGGGATGGTAAGTAGAGTGCCTAACAGATTGCCTAGAAATAGTACATGCTCAGCACATCTTAATTCCTTTTCTCTCACCTGTAATATAAGAAGTTTATGCTGAATGGTCCCTAAGGTATTTACATTATTTTTAATTTTATAAATGTTTGTTCACTGCCTACTAGGTGGTAGACACCTTTCTAGGCATTGGGGTTATAATCATGAACAAGACAACAAAACAGACATATCACTCGCCTTCATAGAAATTAAATTTTAGAGGATACAATTAACATGCAAAGAAATGCATAATGACTTTTCCTTCTTCTTCATTCATCTTTGCAAGTTCAATCCAACTCAAACTTTGAGTTCATCTCTGAGGCTACCCCTTAACAAAACCTGGAGTAATGTTTTTGGACTTAACATTTTCATATTTAGTAATCATACACTGGTTTTGCCTGCTTAGTGTCCATCTCCCCTTTCCTGGTAGGAGGACCCTGAATATCCCTAGGAGAATTGTCCCTATGTCTCACTCTCAATGCGTGTAGATCAGGTGGGGTTCCATCCTGGCTCCAGGAGTGCTATAGAAGACATCACATGCTCCCAGACATTGTGGAAGTCCTGGCCTATTAGTGTAATTCCATATCCAAAGGTCACAATGATTGACTTATGCATAACCATGTGACCCAAGTTTTTGCAATCAAAGCAAATCCAAGGATTTATGTGGTAGTTTCAGTGTACAGAGAAGCTTCCTGAGGTCCTTTCCAGGGTTCGTGTTTAGTGTTATCCTATTTCAGAAAGGCTTTAGAGGTGACTGAAGGAAGAAAAATGTTATTTATATTCTGTCAGAATGTTGTCCCTTTGTTTATCAAAGATCTTTCTGACTACTTCTACAGAACAATTAAGAGAGGGTCCTGCTCCTTACCCTGTTGTTTCTCCTTTTCTGGACTTTGAAATTGAGAGCTTTACAATTAGTGAAAAGACTTTGGCTTATATCCCCTCCAACCTGAAGAGAGGCTTTGTTAGATATCCCCTTAATAGGGTGAGAAGGAAGACCTTCCATCTCCCCTCCATGTTAGATGTAACACACTCTATACCATCCCAATGTCAGAAAGAGACGGTCATTCACTTCATTAATTCCAAAGTCCAATTTGTGAGTCTGACAACACCAGTGAGCAGACAGAATTTAGTTGTATAGTTTGTCTATGGTAGCAGACATAATCAGAAACAATGCCCTGTATTTGAATAAGTTCATTTGCCTGAATATGAATATGTTTGAAATAGGAAGGCCATACTTTCTCTCTAAAGTGCTTTATAACATGTGGAGGTGGTTATCCCCTACGTGAGACAAGGTATTTATATCTATCTTTAAGCATGGGTACTCCCTAAGTATTTCTTTATCTTAGCTGTAAGGTAGATGTATTCAGAAACGCATCATGAGACGAAGAAAATACTCTTTGTCCATTAATTTACTCATGCATTACTTACTAAAAATAATTACCAGGCTCCTGCCATATGCCAGACACTTTTGTAGACACAAGAGGATACAGAGATGAGCAACACCTTTACCATTTTTGGTGACAGTTAAGCACCCATCTAAAAAGTTGTCTTTAGTGTGTGCCGAAAAGTGTAACTCTCATTCCCCCCACACCCCCGCCGCGATATGACCGCTCCACCCTAGAGTAGAAATGGAGACCAAGCACTTGAAGATCTAAATCAAGTCGAAAGCCCAGATTGTGGGCGCGGCAGGACCACGGAGAGCGCCGCCGCCGAGGCCTGGGCGGGGCCCTGAGCTCGGGTTCCCGGGGCAATGTTTGTCTCCGCCAGCAACCCCCAGGGGGCGCTCGCGCAGAGGTTTCGGAACTAGTCTCTTGCCGGGTTGCTGGGTGCATGGGTTTCGTCAGAAGGTGGAAATCTCTCTGTGAGAAGCTGCCATCTCCCCGCCACCCGCTCATCCCCGTCTCTTTCTGCCATCCTCCTTTCCTTCCTCCCTCGCTCCACTCCACTCCCTCCCTCTTTCTTCAGTATCCTCCTCTTTACTCTCTGAGTTAACTGAGAGCCGACCTGCCACCTCCAACATTTTCACCCTCTTCCCCCACCCCCATCACCGAGAATGGAGTCAGGGTTTCCGGAGAGACCAAACTCTGCTCTCAGCACCTTTCCCAGCCGTTGCTGCTAAACTGACCTCGGAGAACGAGAGGGGAAGGAGGTGCGACGCCCCTTACACCACTACGTAACTACACCACCAACCACCTCCACTTCAAAGTCGGATTTTGCATCCTGGGGGCGGGACAGACCTGGTCCCGGGCTGAATTCTCTCTCCACTCTTCGAGGTTGGCACACCCAGGTAAGGAAATGCCAACTCTTCATTCCTGTGTTCCTGGGGCACTGCGATTGCAAAGTCTGTTGGGGCTGCTGTGTAGCAAGATCAACTTTTGAGATGCACTGCTTCTCGCTCACATTTGCTTGTTTGTCATTGCTGTTGTTGTTTTAAAAAGCAGCAGCAAGCAACGTCTTTAATCTGAAGGAACTTCCATCCCCTACCTCTCGCCTTCTGACATACACCCACCTCGCCCAGGTGGGGTGGGGCGAATGGAGTTGGGGAGAAAGACCGCAGAGGGGAGGGGACAGCAGGGCGCGGGTGAGGAGCAGGTCAGGGAAGTCCCGAAGGCGAAAGAAGGGGTACCGTTTTCAAAATCGGGGAAGGGGAGGGGAAGGGAGTTCTGGCTGAAGTTGCAGCTTCCTCTCTGACAGTGAGAAAGCTGTGGGACATTGTAGTCCCTTCCAATGGCTTGACCTGGCTGCGGTTGGATTCAACCTCTCAACCTCCTTCCCCACACTTCTTACAATGAGGTTATAATAATATTTAGTTGCCTCTGGGACTCTCAGTGTTAAAAACTAATGAATAGGCTTGCAAGTGCTTTGATTCAACCCAGTCCTTTAGCGCTTCTTCCTCTGTTGAATAAAGTAGCCAGAGGGAAAGGGGGACGGCCGACGGGGGACGGGACTAGAGGGACCACTGAAACCAACCCACAGCTGAGTAAGTTCACGACCCCGCGTGGTATCACAGACGCACGAGAACTGTTAGGGCTGAATCCAGTGGAGACAATTAGGAGGTGGTCCACGCCAAGTCAAGTGAGTGCTGATTATCATCCGGTGAGGAACTGGCTAAACCCTGATGAAAAATGCTCCTCCTTTATCTTGGAGTAGGTGGGCTTTAAGACCCTATTTCCCATTCTATGTTCCAAATCTGACCGCGCCACCGGGACGCCCCAGGGCGCCTTGGCGGACTGGCTTTCAGCCCCAGAACCTGCCAGGCTCCAGGGAAAATTCACAGGCAGCAGAGATGATCCAAGGGGCCCAAACTTATGAAGGGCTTGATATGGGGGGTTGGGAAATGGAGGGGGGGAAAGGTGAGCAGAGTAAAGCGAGGGCGGGCTGGGGAAGGGAGAGTGCTCTGGGAAGCTTTGCAAGAAAAATATCTGAGAACCTCTCCCTCTCCACACATACACACACACACAGGATTTCAGTGACTTGTGGGAAAAGGTGCTTCAGCACCTTTATATCCTGTATTCAAAACTATGCAAAACCAACTCTTCATCCTCTTGCTGCTTTGCCAGGGATTTTAAAAGCACTGTTACGGTTTTTCTTGGCTCACTTGGTTTTGTTTCCTGACCAGCCCTTTTGAGCTGTCCAAGGTACTTTAATGTGTTCTCTTTAAATGAAGCTAAACCCTGCTCATTCACGCGCGCGCGCGCACACACAATTAACTTCAAACGAAGTGTTCTTTTCTTCCTACTCTTCTATTCCCTTAACAACCCCTATTCTCAAAGGCCTTTGTGTTTTATTTTCTGCTTTATATCAAAACAAACAAACACCCACTTTCCTATGACATAGGTGCTTTGAATCCATGCCAATTTTTGTAGTTAGTATGCACTGGTTGAACCACGTAGCATATCCCCCCAAAAGCCAGAGGCAAGCAAAAACTTAATTGGATGCCCTTCAAGTTTAGAAAGGTCCCATTTCTTTTTATTAACCAAAAGATAAGATGAAGCTCAGCATGGCTATGGCTGTGATTAGATAACTTCTGATATTTTCATTTACCTTACTGAGCTGCTGCTTCTAGGCTGAACTCATTTTATTCACCTGCCCATTTTTAAAGAGAGACTGACAAAGTCACTCTGGCAGGTCAGGGCTCAGAGTTAGTCAAAGGTTCTCACATGTAGAGAAGTGCATAAAATAGAGGGAGGGCTGGAAAATGCAGTCAGAACACCTGTGTTAATAGTGCATGCTAACAAAGGCCAACATTTTCTCAATTATCTCTCGTGGGAAGATTCTTATGGTTTTAGAGGATCAAACTCAAAACACATCAGAATGAGGTGATTTTTCCATTAACATTACATAAAAGGATATATTGGTCTATAGCAATAGTAGATGTTTAATCCTGGGCAGTTTTGTATGATTGTGTGAGAAGAGATTGCCTGTAATTGAATCAAACCTCTACTTATGTGTTAACAAGTAAAAACTCCCATGGTCATCAAACTTATGCCTTTCCTGTGAGTGGTCAGCCTTGTTTTTATTCTCCTGGACACAGGCCCAGCATATTTGACTGGGAGAAGGTGCAGATGGGGTACAGTGACTTCCCAGTGTGAGATAGTTGCTTTACTAGAATTTCTTTGAAAATAGTTGCTCTAAGTTGTTTCTCAACTGTAAAAAGAAATTAAAAGGCTTCCTGTTTATCTCCAGGTCTCCAGTAGCAACATGACATTTTGCTTGAATTATTGGTTTGTCTTAAGGGGACCCTGGTTTTAGAGGTTTTAATTAGAAGGTGTTTGTTCTAAAGTATATCTTAATCTGCTTGCGTATTTCTGATTAAAAATAACTCATTTCAGTTAGTAGGAAGTAAAGATGTTATCTGTTTATAGAGAAGTTTTATGTAATATTCAAAAAATATAGAAAAAAGTTTTGATTCTTTTTAATAATTAGATGATTTAAGCCCATTATTATGACTTAAAGCCTTGAGGTCATACTGACTATAAGAAACAATCACAGACCAAAAAATGGGTGAATGGTGGAATCTTTATTTTCATATGCATTTGAATGTTTTGGAATTAATACTGAACACATTTATAAGGTTTGCACCATGCTTTCTTCTGACTTCACTTTGAAAATTCTTTGAACTGCAACACTGTAGACCATTATGTTACCTTTATCCATATAAAGAAAGGATCTTTTCATTTAGAGATGAACTTATTGAAGATGAGCAGTCAGTGTTGTGTGTAATCAATGCTGCACATTTTCAGAGTGGGCTGAATCCAGAACAAAGAATGATGATATCAACTTGGCTAATTGGTAAAAGTCTCTACACTAGTTGGGAAAAATCACTTCATGCATCTTTGTATTTTTAAATCAGTGATGTGCAAGAAGATCTGTATTCCATGCACTTTAAAGAGAGAAAGAGCTAAATTTGTGTTCCATATTTGATCTTTCCGTTTTTGTCTTGTTAATATTTTATTTTATTTTATTTTATTTTATTTTTTTTTTTTTTTGAGACGGAGTCTCGTTCTGTCGCCCAGGCTGGAGTGCAGTGGCCGGATCTCAGCTCACTGCAAGCTCCGCCTCCCGGGTTCACGCCATTCTCCTGCCTCAGCCTCCCGAGTAGCTGGGACTACAGGCGCCCGCCACCTCGCCCGGCTAGTTTTTGTATTTTTTAGTAGAGACGGGTTTCACCGTGTTAGCCAGGATGGTCTCGATCTCCTGACCTCGTGATCCGCCCGCCTCGGCCTCCCAAGTGCTGGGATTACAGGCTTGAGCCACCGCGCCCGGCCGTCTTGTTAATATTTTAAAAGAAAAACAAAAACCCCTGCAGATCCATGCAGTAACCCAAAGTCATATTTCCTTGGCAACAGTAGCCAGTATACTAGATTTACAAAACATCAAAATAGAAAAATTTAAATGCATTCGAAATAAAATGTCACATAGTTCAAGACCATCCTTTGGTGCATTAAAACTGATCTTCCAACATGTGATAATAGAGTTGCCTTTCTCCTGACTGAATGTAGATGGCAAAGAATATATTACTGATTTTAATTCTTTTTAAGATGTCTCCAAAATCTTATAATATTTTATTTTGAAGGAAGCACATTACGATAATAATTTAGGCTGGGGTTACACATCCATTTTTTGGATAAAGTATTTATGTGAAGGTTGATGGTAAATCCAAAAATCAAGCACAATAAATGGGTTAGGTAAGATGCATTATCTTTTGTATGTCATTTGAAATAGACAGTCTATAGTAAGGACTCAATTAGTGTTAAACTCAAGCAGTGAATATCTCCTAAACTTGTGACTGCATGATAAAAACATAGTAGTGCCAACATATACTTTCAGGGTTCTTTTTTCTGTACTAGAAACTGCAGTTATGTGGGAGCTTTCTGTTTGCTGTATGAACTACTAAATACATGTGATATATTGTATATATTTTCTCCTAAATCGGCATATCCTGGGACGTCCTTTATTTGTCTGCTGTATTCTTTGGAAACCCTCTTGAGAACCATCAGCTTTTAGCTCAGTAAATATTGAGGGTTGGAAGGCAAGTCTTGAAAATAAAGTGATAAGGATGCCTTCTTTGGGAAACTTTATTCCAGTAATATTATTTTAGTCATAGGGCTGGAAGAGGAGCCCATTTAAGCTGATCTGTGATGGACTCATCTCTAAACTGTGAACAGCAACTTTCAACAGTGCAATATTTACCCAATAAGTGTGATTGAAATTGTACAAAGTCATTGTCTGCAGCCATCTCTGTTAATGCGCATGTTCTATGACTCTCAGAACTGGAAGAGAGCTTGGGGATCATCTATTGACTCTAGCAATTTAATTTGACAGATGTGGAAACTAAAGCTTAAATAAGTGACTTTTCAAAATCACGAGATTCATTCAACAACCCTTCTGATTACTCCCCTTATAAAGAAACTCAAGTTCCCTGGAGATAATTACAGCAGTGGCGCCAATCTCTGGCACCATGTGCACTGCTGATCTTTATTAAGTATGAGTTAGGGATGATTGCGGGGGTGTCTCCCACCTCCATTAGAGTGTTAGAAGGAGTAGGCTTGGGACTTATTACATTGCTGTCTCTTGGAGCCAGTGAAATATTTACCGGATAAATGTGATTGAATTTGTACAAAGTCATTGTCTGCAGCCATCTCTGTTAATGTGCATGTTCTGTAAAAAATTGCTCATGCATAGACTTAGCTTTCTATTTTAAATGTCACAACTGAGTCGATAAAGTAAACAAAGAGATTTTATGAGTGTTTATAGTTCCAGGAACACACATGGGAATCCTTTATTCTGTTTTAAATTAAAGCTTCATTCAAAAAGAACAAACTTTCTTAAATGTTGCTTTTACATCTTTGGCTCAGAACACAGTATTTCTAACTTTGTTTTCCTTATTAGGAAACTAGAGAAATTTCTCCTTGGAAATGTCAGGAGGGAAATACAGTATTTCAGATTAACTCTAGAAACCTCAGGTTTAAGGTTTATTGACCAGAAGACCTCTTTCTTATCCAAAAAGTCCAAAACCTCTGTAGGACAATTCATTGCACCTTGAGATAGAGGAGCAGCAAAATCAGGCTGGCAGGATTCCAGGGCAGGGCAAGCCCTAGGAGGTGATGAGTCTAGAAGGATGAACTAGAGAGAGCTGGCGTTAGACTGGACAATCGCTAGAGGGCGCCAGAGCACCGGCGGAGTCCACCTCCGGGAGGCATAAGCAGGGCTTCTAGGATAAGGAATGGCGTTTGACCCAACCCCAAGACATGGCCTGGGGTTATTGGTTTTCCCAGGTGCATCTGACCGTCCCGCCCGGATTGCCTCGCGGCACAGAGGGGACAAAAGGTTTTGCCCTGAGCATCTGGTGGTCTCTTCCAGTGCCTGGTTAGCTTCTTCCGTGACTGGACAGTCTGACTGCTCTCAAAACTCCTCGTGACAGGTCTTTTTGGGGTCTGATTGCCCTTTGTTTCCTTACATTTGGACCTGTTATCAGAAGAACTCTGAATCCAGAAATACCTGGTTTAAATCTGGGCTACAGTTTTCAAGATACAGGTATTTGGGTGAATCACTTAACCCGAGTATTAGGATCTGGAAAATGGGGCTAGTAATTGTTGTAAATGTGAGGTGTTTAGAAGCGTCTGACGTTTTAGTGGGTAGATAAATGCTACTTACTGTGCCCATTCTCTTGGGAGTTCTCCCCAAACTTCATCCTTTTCTTTTTTAAGTAATAATATCTTTTACTTAACACAATATTTTAAAAAACATGTAACCAATATAGAGATTATTGAGATATTTTACATTCTTTTTTTCTAGTACTAAATTTTTGAAATCTAGCATGTATTTTTATACTTATAGCACATTTTAATTGAGGTTTGCCACATTTTAAGTGCTTAATGCTCCTATGTGGCTAGTGGCTACCTTACTGAAACAGTGCAGATCTGTAAGAAGAGAAAAATTACTTTCACCATTTTTCCTTGTTGTTAAAGGTTAGCAATAATATATACAATGCCTGGCATACAATAGGAGCTAACACAGGTTCACTGTGATTATTATTTGCTATCACTATTTTATTTTTAAATGGGCCTCTTCCCCCATCTCTTATCCCTTTCCCCATCTCTTACCCCTTCCTGCTCAGCAGAAGGGTCTCATTCATCTATCTGTTGAATAATAATTGGTCACAGCATTTATGTCAAAAGCTGTGCGAGGCAGTGGGGATAAACATAAAAACTTGAGGGGCAGGCAGACTGGTGAAAAGAAACATTGAAACTGTGGTGTTAAGTGTGAGGAGAAAGATGAAGAAATGATGCTGGGTAAGAGATAAAGGAGACATTTGGTTTGTCTCAAAGGACCTGGGCCTTTATAAGTCCTGTTACACTAAGGTGTTTTTCCTCTCCCTGTATTTCAAGGAAGCAGGTGGACAGAAGGTAATTTTGAGGGAGAAGTGGAGGGGTGGCGTCTCATTCAGTAGGCACTTTGATTTATATATATTCTTAACAGTGCTAATAGAGATTCTCAAATCTAATCAACTGGCACCATGCCCTGTATGTGGTAATTTCATCAATATCATGAAATAAATGCCTAAACAACTGACTTAATTCATTTAAACAGAAAATGATTTGGAAGAAAATGTAGTAGAAACATAACCAAGAAACTTTACCATTAAATGATGGGCTTGAAACAATCTAAATAAGAGCTCTGTTTTAAGAATATTGAAAGGTGTGTTTCACACAAATATCCACAAAAATGAAAAATAATAAGGGCAATAGAATGGCCAAAAACAATGCTTTATCATTATCATTAAAGACAGAGAAGACTTTTAATATGTTAGCAGCTACAAGCCTTGCAAGATGACTGAGGTGATGTCTTTGTTATCTTTGGAGCAGTTGATTCGACAGGTAACTTAGAGACATAAATCTCTGTGTCAAAATGGAAAAGTCAAGGAGTTTTGCACCTGACATTGTGCTAATGTGAAACCAGGGGTGGATACTTTTGATCATGTGTGTTAACGTTATCTGGCCAGGTAGACTGCAGAGCTCCTGAGAAGCCATGGTCAGATTTCTTTTGCTTGGTGCCATTTATGTCCTGTGACTTGACTGATGGTGAATCATGTTGGAGAAAAGGTGTGATAAGAGGAAAAGAGTGGAAATAGTTGATTTTTTGGCAACTAAGAACACTCATGATAGCTCCTAACCTGATTTAATTTTTAAAAGGTGGGAAAATAAATGCCTCTTATGGAATAAGAGAATGTGAGAACTTGGCAATCCCATAAAATTATGCACGCCCCTCCCATTTTCCAGATAAGAAAAAAGAGACTCGGCAAGGTGAAGTGACTTACTCAAGCTTGTTGGTGGCCGAGTTACACAAGTGAGAATAAAGGCTTCCTCCCACCTGGTCCTGTGTTCTTCTCTGGCCCATGCCATACCACACTACCCTTTCCTCTCCACTTCATGCTTCAAGGGGTCAGGACTCTCTCTGTCTTGCTCACAACTGAACCCCAAACAGTGCTAGGTACCTAGCAGTTGCTCAAAAACTTTTGATTGACTGAATGAACTAAGCTGTTTCTTTCTTCCTCACGCCTATCAGGAAATGTGCCAAGAAATCACTGGGTTGCAATGCAGTTTGGTAAAGACAAATATTTGTTAAGTTTTGTTGTGATAAGGGCTTAAACTTTAAAAGTAAATATACTTAGCTTGAACACTAGCTCTGACACTTAATAGCTGTTTTGCTTTGGGGAAATTACTAAACCTCTCTGCCTTATTTCCTCATTTGTAAAAAAAATGGAGATTAAACCATATATATAAGGTAGAAGATAGGCCTTGACTCATCATATGTATGCACTAAATATTTTGTTCCTACTTTCCCAACCTTGCTCTCCATCCTTCCTGAGAAGATTTAAAGTGAGATATAGTACTTCTTTTAAAAAGTAATTTTAATTTTATTTTAGATAATATGCATTTATCTTGCAGAAAAAGAAAATTATTTAATTATATAAATATAAATACATATACAGGTCACTAAGAGTATATATTCTGTGGGTTACATATTATTAGTACTGTTTTATAAATAATTTGGTCAGTGTCAAAGCACTGGCAACTTGGGAGGAAGAGGAACCACATTTAGGGTATCCCTATTCCAATTCCAAGACCAGGGCACATTTATCCAGTCCATGCTTCACATGATCTTTGTTTCTTCGGCTTGGATTCTCCAAGTTGAAGTTAATTCTTTTTATCATATCCTCTTATGGCCTGGCTATGCTTCCGCCCCTGCATTGTGTACCTTGTTAAATGGTTATTCATAGATATGACCATGTCTGTAGCATGTTGCAAGCTTTTCCAAGTAGCAGCTGTATATCACACTTCTTGATATGACTCCAGAGAACCTAGAACTTTTTTGGCCCATAGGATACTCCCTCTGTCACTCTGGGTGCGTCTCCATTCCTTAGCAAATATCCTGCATCCAGGCAAAGCATGCTTTTAACTTACTCAAAATCTATTCTACACCTGCTCTCATTTATTAAAAATATTCTTATTATATTTTGATTGTTGACTCTTTATCATATAATCCAATTAATATATGAAGTTATATAGACATATTACTACTGTACATAGTTGTATCTGTACTGCAACATATATTGTACTTCATGATAAATTTCTAAGATTTTTTCAAGGATTATTTTGACTATGTGTGTGTTGTAGTTTATGCATTGACTTTAAATCATAGTCCTCACCTCAAATGTGCTCCATTATATTTGCAAGACTATTCTGTGTGTTGTATATAGGTAGGTAAGATTGTTTATTGGTGAATGGTGTAACTTTTAAGTCAGGAATTCCTAGGTTTGAATTTCACCCCTGCTTAACCTGTTGAAGCTCAGTTTTCACAGATATAAAATGAGAATAATGATTGTGTCTATGTGGTAGGCTGGTTGTGAATCTTGCTGTCACTTGGAAATTACTCAGATTGCAACCTTTATTTGCTGGTGGCATCTCTCACAAACTGGAGGCTTATTAGTAATTAATCACCCTAATGGTAGTGGTTTGCTGTGTTGCAGGGGAACTGTGAAAATTAGAAGTGTGTTTATGAAGGTACGGTAGATATCAACAACAAAATGTATGCTTTTCATAGCTACTGAATCATTTACCCTTCTTCTCCCTTTTCTCCGCTCCTCTCTCTCTGTTCCTACTCACAAATTTTATGCCCAGCCACAAAAGGTGACTCAAGGGTTATGCTGGAGTTTCTCTAAGATAAAACTTCCTCTGTTTCTGACGGTTCCAGCTTCATTTCAAATGAAAGGTATGTTTAGTACTGGCCCCAGGAACACCACCAGAATACAAAATCAATCATTCCACCCTACAAGACCAGCAGCAGAAATTTATTGTATTTGACTTTGTTTCCCCTGCCCTTGTCCCAAAAGGATCTTAGGTTGCCAGCATCAGACAACGTATTAGGTATCTCTCTGTTATAAAAGTTTAAAATGTTACTGGCGTAAAATACTATCTTCAAGCCATGGTTCTCAAACTTGAGAATGAATCAGAATCTCAGAATCTCCTGGAGGGCTCGTTAAAACCCAGAGTGATGGGCCCTTCCTCTGGAATTTCTTACTCAGTGGGTCTAGGGTAGGAGTTAAATAATTTGATTTCTAACAACTTCTAAAGGTGATACTGATGCTACTAGTTTGGACACCACACTTTGGGAACCAATGCCTTAAATATTTACCTTATACAGACAAGCCATGAATTTTCTCTCTGTGGTATCACTGAGAACAGCATTAGTGGTAAAGAAAGGGATCTGGCATTTACTGAGCACCTATGACATTTGCCATCTGCCAGGTACCTTACGGGGCACTTTATACACATTATTCTATTTCAGCCTCACAGCCACCCTGTCAATCAGTTTATGATTATTTATTGAAACCTTATCATGCATCATGTAATGTGCTGTGCTAGGTTTTGGTAATGTGGGATTAACAAAACAGACATAATTCTGACCTTCTGGATATTATGTTTCAGCAAGGAAGACATGCTTGAGCAAATAATTATAAGGGTGATTAGCCTGATGTATAAAAAATGGAAGACCAGAGAGGCCAAGTAAATTGGCGGTGATTACACAGCAAGTGGGAGACAGAGGAGACAAATAAAACCCTTAAAAACCATTTTGCTCCAAAATGTAGAGGCCTTCCACTAAAACACAGGTGCTCAGACTTTTGATCCACAGGGTGCTTTACACTCTTAATAATTATTGAAGACCCCAGGGCTGGGCGTGATGGCTCACACCTGTAATGCTAACACTTTGGGAGGTCAGAGTGGGCAGATCACTTGAGGTCAGGAGTTTGAGACCAGCCTGGCCAATATGGTGAAACCCCATCTCTACTAAAAATACAAAAATTAGCCCAGCGTGGTGGTGTGTGCCTGTAATTCCAGCTACTCGGGTGGCTGAGGCAGGAGAATCTCTTGAAGCTAGGAGGCAGAGGTTGCAGTGAGCCGAGATCACGCTGCAGCACTCCAGCCTGGGCAACAGAGCAAGACTGTGTCTCAAAAAACAACAACAACAACAACTACAAACTGAAGACCCCAAAGAGCTTTTGTTCATGTGTATTAAATCTATCAATATTTACTGTATTAGAAATTAAAACAAAGCAGTTTACCCTTTAAGAACTGCTGTACCAGACCCATGCTGCAAATAGTAACGTCTTTTCTAGACTCTGAACCTGAATATGTTTTGATAATTTTTGTAGCCATCAAAGATGAGAATCTTCTCATCTCCTCCTAAACATTTTTTTTTTTAAATCCAAGGGCTTCTTTTAAGCTTTAGCCTGTATGTCTTGTGATAGTGACTTGCTAAATAAAAGGCTGATCTGCTTTGGAACTGTCTTTTGAAATATTTAAATCTTTATTTATTTTAAAAAGCAACAATTAAAGTATCAATCACGGCCCAAACTAAGATGTAGTGGCTTTATTATCCCTTAAAGGATGCAGCTGAAGGCATTTTTGGACGATAACAGCTCATAAAAGTTTGTGAGCAGCATTGTGTTTGAGTTCCTCTGGGTACACGGTACTGCAAGGGAAGCCCCAGAAAGTAGGCTGAGGGATCACTTCTGCTGCCTCGTTAAACCAAGAGAAAAAAGATGAACGATTGGACTCAAGTGCTTGAGGCTTTTATATGATGTTGGCAGCTGAGTCATGGGTTAACGATGGAAATACTGCCCTTTCCCCTCATTTTAATTAGTTATCTAATGGGAATGAGAAGTTCTATAGATATTTTCTCTTGGTGTGTAATGGTCCGTGGTTGTTCAGACACTTGGATGCTCTGGCTGACTCTGAATGCTTTATAGCATCATTAAGTTTAACTGAGTAAAATCAACTGAAAGGGAGCTGACATAACTCAATGTGGTTCTCAATGGGTGATCAATGAACTCAGATTTCCTTTTATTTTTATGGAAACAAGTGGATGAAGGGGGCTGCTGCAGTAAGGTTAGAGTGATTATTTGGATGTAGTGAATCCTTGGATAAGAAGTTAGAAAACAGGGAATCAAACAGTTATCTGACATCTAGATCACTGGTTTGCTGACCAACTTTTAAAATTTTTATCCAGATATCTGACATCAGGCACAACTCACCACCAAACAAGTCAAAAAAGTGCAGATGATCGTTTGTCATTTTAGTAGAAGCTGAAATTCACTGTGAAGGATCTCTGCCAGCTGATCTCAGGTAGCATGGATTTTTTTTTTTTTTTTTTTTTTGTATAGCATCTTTGTGTACAGAAAATACATTTCTGGAGAGAAGCACTTGCAGGAAGATCCAGGCATCAGTGATTGTACTGGCAAGTTGTGCCTGTTTCTTTTTTGTTTTTTTTTTTTTAATGTCACATCAAGCAAGAATCTGTGCTGTCCCATGAGGGGCCATCTCCTGGGAACTCTTTGACCTGAGTTTCTTATTCTTTATAAAGTTGTGAGTTACTTGTCAAGAATTCTCAAATTTTGACTCAATGATCCCATGTGAACAATACATATTCTCACTCTAAATGATGAACCCTGTTGGTTTCGCAGATTGGTAGGGCTGCTTTTAAGAACTCCTTTTTTCTAAAGCAGGCACAAACAGGGAATATAGGTGGGCCTATTTGTTCCTTACTCACCTACCCCTGCCCAGGGATGGGCTCAGGGAAGACCAGACCTGCCTTCTGATCCTACATGTCCATGTCTGCCCTGTATTTGACTTGCCAGCCAAGCGAAGCAGTCCTGAAATAGACTTGCTGTCCTCAGCAGAAATGGTTGATAGCTATTTTCTATGGGGTTGAATAATAGGGACCTGCCTAAACCCACGGGAACATCATCTTCCCTATGCTGGGGAGAAGAGATAATATCCAATTTGGGAGACCTGGTGCTTGGTTACTTAGATCGAAACTTCTATTCCACTTTGCTTGGATGATCAGAAACAGTTCTATTTGTGAATCCAATTCCCTTCCTGTGTTTTATGAATAGCTAATAGCTGGTTACAAAGTTTACTTCCTAAGATCCTTGTTCTGTGATTTCTGTCCTTTATACATACATTTTTAACTTCTATGAATGGGGAGGTTTGAGGTAAAATAAGATCTGATTAAGAGAAACTTGAAATCTGCAGCCCAAAAAAGGTCATTGTCAAATGAGATCCAGTAGAGTAGGGATCAGCAATCTGTAGCACATGTATCAGCTGCAGTATGCACACTTTTTTTCATAAATAAAGTTTTGTAGAAATACTGTCATACCTGTTATTGCACATAGCTTCTTTGACCCTATAATGTCAGAGCCGAATAGTTGAAACAGCAACCATATGATGTGCACCGCCTGCTATCTGATTCTTGACAGAAAAAGTTAGCCAACCCCTGCATTTGGAGCATATTTTTATTTGACCATCTCCAGGAACCTATATAGGAAACATATATAGGTTTCAAAAAATCCAAGGGATTATTATTCTGAAATATGAGCTATGGGCCAAATAGCTAAGTAGTAGAACTTTGTTGCTATGTATTGTGAGGATCTTGCACACAGTAGGTACTTGTGGCGTGAATGATTATATATTTCTAGATGAATGACTTATGGTGTGGGTTCCACTTACCCATTTATAAAATCAAAGTATTTTATTTAATCTCTAAGGATCCTTCTTGCATGACCATTCTACATAATATTAGCAAGAGAGGTGATGAGGCAAATGTAAACGCCTTTGATTCTCTGCATCCCAGCGTGCCAACGCGACAGCCACAGTCTCTTGAATCACCATCAGTCAGATTCATTTAGCATCAGCTGGAATTATTAGGCAGGTACAAAAAACATGACCATCTGCTGTCACAGTGCTATCAAGAATCTTACCTGGAGAGAAACAAGGGGATTTAAGAGTTGAGAGCATCAAAGTTATGCTTCGTGCTTGTTCTGAGTTGGCTTATGGAGGTGGGGTTGAAGAACATACTGTTTGTTGTTTGTGTTCAGCAGCATTTGAGATTTCCTCGTGTGTGGGTGCAATCTTGGGCGTGTTCCAGGTGTGCAGGGCTAGGGTTAACAGCATCCTGTGATGAGCTGCTGTGAGTGCCTTCACTCATGTACCAAAATCATAGGTGAAAATCACACTTCCACTGGTTTCCAGAATTATTCTTTAGGGAGTTGGAGAGCTATGGATGAATTGCTTGGTGGGGCCGAGATGATGGTGATCACCTAGCTCTTATTGTCCTCCTTGCATCCCCCAGGGAAAAAAATGTAAACCATGTGATCTTGAAAGAAATGTTCATGCTCTGTGATATGAGTAGGGTAGCTGACTCCCAATTCAAAGCATATACTATGCCACCCTGCAGGAACTGGAGTTCCCACAGCCCCCCTTTTCTGAGAAGACAGCTAAGGTTTCTGTCCGCTGTCACAGATTTGACCCCATGGTCACAGATTTGACCATGAGGTTGTCATTTATTAATTTAGACATTTTGGAGGGAGGCATGCTGGCTCTGCTGAGGTGTGAGCAGAGCCCCAGCCTCAGCCTCCACATCAGAATTGCAGGCTGCACCCAGAGTTTTCCTCTCAGGCACTCCAGCCTTTGGGAGTGCTGGGATTCAGAGGGAGCAGCCCTGCCTGCCTCCCATCTGTGGTAAGTAACTTACTCTCTATGGCAGGATGGGATGGCTGAGAGCAGGCAGGCAGTGAACAACCTGGGGCTGAGGAGGGGGAAAGTCCTTCACAAACTCTTGGCTCCCATGTGCAGGACGCAGGCTACTTTTTTCCATTTGGGAAGAGAAGGGTAAGAGGAACAGGATGGGACTGACACTGGCATGATGCAGTTTGTGTCCGTTCTGACTCTTGAAACTTCAGGTTCCAATTTGGAATTGGTTTGACTTTAATTTAGAGAGCGATGATGGTGGTGAGAATGTGCTTAATGAAGTGTCACAAGTTTAAATGGCCTTTCCCAGCTGACACAGGCTGTAGGGCTAGTGGGCACGGACAGATAGACAGATACAGGAATGTTGCATAAATAGACTTTTTCTGGTCCTCTTGGCTGAAGGGCAGCCTTTGTTCCTTTCTTTTTGTTTCTGACAGTTCTAATTCTTATTAGAACTTTTGAGAAGCATTATTCAAAAAAAAAAAAAAAGCAGAGGGATTGCTTTTTGATCTGCAAATCAAAAGCATGAATTTGGTTAATATTACATTTCAGTAAAGTGGCATCATTGCGTCAAGGGAGAGCATTATGGTGAATTTTCCTGAATGCTCAGTTTTTTATCAGTTGCTTTTATTATTCTGTTTTTCAAAGTAAATGGACAAACTATAACTATATGATTGTAAACCTTTCCTATTCCTGTATATGTATATCTTTATATGTCTCAATAATGTATATCATCATTCATCAAATTTATTTTTCAGATGCATTTTGTCACAGATTGATGCAATACTGTACCTATTAATTTGAATCAAATTTATTTAAATTTTAATCTAAAACAATAGCTATATGACTATTTCTCCTACTCACCAAAGTGGGCTTAAATTTCATGTGCAATCAAGGTAGTCGTAGTGTAGAATTTTTTTTTTTAATAAGAGATGGGACTGTTTCTGCAGCTCGGAAGTGAAGATGCTAATATTTAGTCTCACAAAATTGGACATAATTTAAAACTTTAACACACTTTCTTGCCTGTTTTATTTGTAAATATTGTTCCTGGCTTTGAGAACTTCAGAGCTTTTCCTATTTTTTTTTTTTTTTTGTTTGCTTCACAACTCCTTAGGAATGTGCAAATGGAAAGGTAATAAAGGAAAATATTTTCAAGATAAAACATGATTCATAAAGGTGACAGCCATGCCATATGTGAAGAGTGATTAACAGCTGCAGAGTCTGCAAACAGCTTTTTAAAAAGTTCTTGATAAAGTAGAGTTTCTCATTCTTTCACGTTTTGGTGGTCGCTCAAGTGCATCGCCCTGATTTTTCTAAGCTTCATTTTATTCTGTAGCAATCAAATCACTCTTCAGGTCCCAGCAGCGCTATATTAGGGCTTGCTTAAATATTTCACGTATATCCCTGGTTATTCTTTCAATGATATTTTCAATTTCATGACAATGATGTGGTATATTAAAACCATAATCTCCTCTAAAGCTGCTCATTTTATTTCTGTAGCATGAGTTTGGATAGGCAGATGTGAGAGCATTTCCAAGTCTTGCCCATTTGGAACTGGTTTGCTTTAATTTAGAGAGTTGTGATGGTGGTGGAAATGTGCTTAATGAAGTGTTACAAGTTTAAATGGTCTTTCCTAGCAGACACAGGCTGTAGAGCTGGTGGACACAGACAGATAGACATAAAGATGAGGTGTGCTAGGGGAAGAAAGTCCCTACTTCAAAATTCAGTTGTCATTTTAGCAAAATAGGTTAATTCTAGAAAATGCATTTTCATGAAACTTAGTTGGCAAATTAATCAATCACTCTTTCTGATTAGCAAAGCCCTGATAACTTGCTTTGCTTCTCCTCAGGAGTACAGGATAGTAGTTTTAAAATATTGTTCATGCCACAGTTCTCTTGAAGAATCTGCTAAAACTATGAACTCTCTCACCTGAAAAATCAAATTCGCATAATTGTGTGCATCTGATTTCGGGGGTTTATGGACATCCCTAAAGCATACAACTTCTTTTCCCATCAAGAACTCCTTCTTGGTCACAGCAATAGATGCCTTCTATGTGGCAAACTTCTTTTTTAAAAATATATACATTAACACACACTGTGGCATTTCCATTAGAGGGAAAAGGGAGCAAATGGGGACGTCTTAGGTAGACTCTTTTTTAGGATTACCACAAAGAGTTGTGCATTTGCCAAGGTTTGGACATCCAACCTTCCTGTGTTGTCTGGGGGCACACTATGAGTTGAGCATCTGGGTCTTCAGGGGTGGGCAGAGGAGGAGTGCTAGCAGCGCCTCAGGGAGTTGGCAGTGAGAGAGGCATGGCTGTATGCCAATGAGTATCCTCAAAGGTTCTCCCCTGCCCCCACCCCATGGAGCCTCTGAGCCCCGATTTCCTGTTGGGCTGCCCAGGAAGCCGGTGGGCTGAGCATGTCATGTGATGTCTTGGCACTAATAAGAGGAGAAGGCCTCCCACTGTCACTCCTGGTGGAGGGCAGTGGCATCCCAGGCTTTTGCCCAAATGTCCTTGAGTTCTATACCCTGAGCCTTGAAATGCAGCTTTTCTGGGGCTGACTTCCCAGGATCGGTGGTGCTGTCCTTGCAGGAGATGGTATTTGCTAGCCAGTGAAGCACCAAATCAGCAGTGAATGTGGTTCACACACAGCTTTACGCAGGTGCATCAGCAAGCCTGGAACTAGGTGCTGGGTGCCCTCTAAGACACCAAGAGCTATTTTGGAAATAGAAAGTGAACAAGTATATAAAAATGGAAGATCCAGAAATACAAGGGTAAGACTTGTCCTTTATTCCTTCTTTTCCTCTTTTTTCCATTTTCCCTACTCTTCTTTTCATCCTATCTTCTACTCCTTTTTTATCTTTCCTTCCATTTTCCTTTCCATCCTTCCTTTATTCTATTCTTCTCTCCTTCTCTCTCTCCCCTTCTCCCATCTTCTCTTCTCCCATCTTCTCTCGCTCCTCCCTTTTCATCTCCACTGTCTTCTCTTTTATCATTTCCTTTGGTCTTTTCTTCCTTTACATCCATCTGTTCTTTCCTTACCACCTTTCTTCAATTCAACAGACATTTTCAGTTGCTTATCAGGTACTGTTTCTTATTAGCTTGTGTGGAATTTTGTTTCCCTTTCCTTCACAACAGGTCTACCTTCCGGCTACTGAGGGACATTTTTGTCCTGCATCACCTTTCCCCAGCTCCTTCTTTCTCCTTTGCTTGTCTTCCTTAGTCATGTGATCGGCTAGCATATATCGAACACCTACTGCATGCAATTTGCTGCCTTAGAGAAAAAAATCTAAAATAGTGATGGACTCCACTCTCAGGAAGGTTAAAATTAAATTTAGGAATTGAGGTGCACACATGTGAAAAGGCAATAATATGTAATAGTTACATGATGTCACCAAACAGGAATGTGAGATGATATAAGACAGTGTGAACATGACTGCTAGATGAATGAAGGTGAAGCATTTTGAGTCCTGAGAATGGACCAATTTGTGAGATGGGTGGGTCTGAGAAAGACTTATAGAGAAGGAGTGTAAGCTAGGTTTCCAAATAGAATTTTAACATTCAGAGAGGAGAGAAAATTTCAATCCAGGAATTGATGTAAGTAAAAGTGCAGTGGTCTTCATTTTTGTAACCCCAGTTTTTCAAGGTAAAATTCCAAGGGAACCTGCTTTCCTCTCTCAGGGTTCCTCTGACTTCTTTACTCCCGGACACAGTTTCCCCCAAATGCCATTTCTCTTCAGCTGGTGATGGGCTCAGGGGAGCCAACTAGTCTATCTCAGACCCATTCTTGATCAGTAGATTGGTCACTTTGTGTTGCAGGCAAAGACCTGCTGGCAGTGGAAAGCTCAGTTGAAGAGAGAATGTTGAAATGTGAGCCCTAGATTAGTAGTTGAAATTCCAGTCTTTAATTTTTGTAAGATCTTGGGTAAGCCAAAGCATGCCTCTGAGGCTAATGGTCTGACATGCTGGATATCTCAGAGAGCCTGGGAGTCAAGAATTTTGTTTGGAATTCCTAGGGTAAGTGGTCTAGTATGATTGAGTTCAATCCAGGGTATAACACCTGGCATGCTAGTGAATCTTTGCTTGCTTTTTATTGCACAGCTCAGGATTGAAAGAATCTTAGAAGTTATCTTGTCTTTGACATGGTCCAATTATATAGGCCTGGAAAAGTCTCCCATTTTCTTACTCATGTACATTTAACCTGTGTTTTTGGATATTTTCATAGCAAATGTATGGCTATAAGCTGAAACGAATTCAAATCATATTGTTTCAATATTCCCAATCCATGGAGAAATATCTTATTTTCCGGTGCCTGAGAAGCCCCAGTTCTAGGCTTACGTCTGAATCTTTTGTGGAAATGACTTGCATAAAATCCGGCTGAGATGCTGTGTTGTCAGCCTAGCTGTAGAAGTTGAAGATTCTGTTTATTCCCTCTGAGGCTGGCATTTCTCTGTGATTGTTCCATTTGATCCCTTCAATGGCTTAGCCTTATCAGCAGCATCGCTTGGGAGATATAGGTTCTTGAGGTCCCCTCTGCTTGTGGCCCTTTGATTTTTGTCCACAAGTAAAGAAAACAATCCTTTTATCAAATATTTGCTGGCTGCTTAGGATACACATTTCTTAATTGGTACGTTTTGACCAATTATTGAAAAGTTTACATTCCGACATCATATCGTATATGATATATGTGTTGGGTGTGTGCGTGTGTGAGTGTGTATGTCTAAGGAGTTAGAAGAAAGGACTCCTTTTCCTTCTAAGGACAGCAGTTGATTCTTAGAGTCTATTGGAGCTTTCCTTCCCTTCTTTTATCAGGTGAAACTTGGTTGAAAGGGTTGCCTTCTAGCAGAAAGGAAGGGGGAAGATATGCCTGCTGGTAAATGTAAGCCTCGCTGTATGCTCTCCTAGAATGCTGTTGTCAAAAGGAAATTTTGGTATTATTTTATTTAACTCTCTCTGTTATAAATAAGAAAAACCTAAGCCCAGAGATGTGCAGTAATTTGAGCCCAATTATCTTTGCAGCAGATTAAAGATAAACCAGGATCAGAGTGTAGCTTCTTTGACTCTCTGAAATAATTAGATGCAGAGAATCTTTGCACCCTATTATAAAAAATATGTTAGGCAAAGAATGGAATGATAAATAAATTATATATTTGAGCAGCAGAATAAATCAAACAGTTTGTTCCATATTTAATTGGAAGTGATTTAACAGAAGTTAAAAAATGTTTTAAAAATAAGAGATAAAATTGTTTTTAAGAATACAGAGATATTTTACAAAAATAATAGGATCCATTTTTAAATATTCTTGGTTAAACAAAAGTCAAATTTTTTCCACATGACTTTCTCCTGATGTGATATAATGACTTTGGAAGTATATAATACTAAAATAATTAAAAGCTATCCAATTGCTCAAAAACATTAAGTAACTATTTTTTTGAATGACAGAAGCCAAGAACACAATATATTAAAAGACAATAGAAATATAACCCTCCTTATATATACCATGGAATGCAATTAAAACTATAATTAGACTACATTTTCTACTCCCAAATGTCAATGTTAAAAAGAACAAAGAGAGAGATTAAAATAGTGTATATAGTTTAAAGCATTTTGACAAAAACAGAAAGAAAAAGGAGAATAGAAATAATCTGGATACTGAGGAGGGAAAAATCAAGTGGTCTAATGAACAAAATCATAATTTCTAGCCCAAGCTTGGTAGGGCCTCTTTCTCTCCCTCCTCCTTCTCAGGTGACCCTAGCCCTTACCTCAGTCACTAGAAAAGTCAGGGAGCTTGTTCCCTGCCCTTCTCAGAAGCAGGATCTTGGAGAGAGGAAGAGATGAGGAGTGGGGGTGGGAGGAGCATTGGGGAGGAGGAGGCTGGCCCAGGGACCATTTGTTCTATCCATGTCCCCTTAGGGAAAGGGTGCTCCATTCCTGGCTGTAGGCATATTCCCAGGGCCTTCCAGCCTGCAGCTATTGAAGGAGAGACTTTCTTTACAGAGCTGTGGACATGTCTTCCAAGGCTCTTCACTGGCAGCTGCCACTCTTAGAGCTCAGTTCCCTTTAGGAGCCCTCAAGAAAGTGTAACATTCTCTATGTCATGGGAGAGTGGAGCAGGAGGAGTTTACTGATAATTGTGCACAATTTGGCTGAGCTTCAACTCAGACTTTGTTTTTTTCCCTCCTCTCAGAGTCATTACTGACAACCCCAAATACTTATTGATCACCTATATTGGTTGCATTATTGTAAGCAGCATTACACGAAGTTAGGACCATAGGCTCTGGGGCTGCCATGCCTGGGTGCAAATCCGGGATCCACCACCTCTAGCTGCATGATCTTGGGCAAGTTATACCATCTCTTTGTGTCCCAGTGCCACTATTTGTCAATGTGGAATAATAATAATACTAGTTCTCCACTCATAGGTTGTTGTGAGGTTATTAAATGAGAAGGGACTTAAAACATTTTGAATAGTGCCTGACATTGAATAATTATTCCCAAAATGTTAGCAAGTATTATATTATTCTAAAATACTAGGCAAGGGTGTAATAATATTAACAAGTATAAAATACCATCTTTACATTGGGGGAATTATGGTCTAATCTGGGAAACTGGACACTTTTTAATTATGAAAAAAAAAAGTTGACCTTGGCTCTGATAATTAGTAAATGAAGAGTTGTGATGTCTGAAGATATATTGTGAAGAAGTTGTGATGTCTGAAGACATCATGCCTTCCTGCTGCTGTCTGTTGGTTATGGATGAGCAGAGGTTTCCTGTTTCCCAATAAAGTGTAAAGCATGTAGTCAATGTAGTGACTTCCAGACCCTAGTCCTCTGAGAAATCCTCCTTGTGTTTTATTCACTCCTAAAAACAACAACAACAAAAACAAAACTTATGGTTATTCAGGTATAATTCAATGTAATTGCCTAAATAAATACAAGATACATGAGTTCTTTTTATTTTTATTTTTATTTTTGAGATGGAGTCTTGCTCTGTCACCCAGACTGGAGTGCAATGGCGTGATCTCGGTTCACTGCAACCTCTGCCTCTGGGGTCCAAGTAATTCTCCTACCTCAGCCTCCTGAGTAGCTGGGATTATAGGCATCCACCCCCATGCCTGACTAATTTTTGTAATTTTAGTAGAGATAGGGTTTCACCATGTTGACCAGGCTGGTCTCAAACTCCTGACCTCAGCTGATCCACTCACCTCAGCCTCCCAAAGTGCTGGGATTCCAGGCATGAGCCACTGTGCCCAGCCAAGATACACAATTCTTAAATATGCCGCTGTTATTAGGACCTTCTCATTGGTGGTTGTCTTTTTAGTATCCCAAAGAAATGTAAAGGAGACCACCTGACTAGCAGACTCTTGGTTTATTAATGTCATAGTACTCAGATGCCATGGAAGCTAGTGTTCAAATATATCTTAGAATGAAGCATCCATGCTCCAGGTAAGTCCCTTTTCTTACTGCATTATATCTTCTCAGTTTAATTTTCTTGTCAGCTTAATTACGTCAAGGGTAGAATCACAGGAAGCTCTTCCCGCCATTGCCATCTTACATGCTAATTTCTATTTGCCCAGGAGTCTCTTGATGGCTTTCACAGCTTGTGTCTGTAAGTTGAGCTCAGGTTCTGCCCACCCATGCCCAGTACCACCTAGAGCAAGGATCAGCACACTGTGACCAAGGGGCCAAATCTAGTACCATCTTTTTATTTAAAAGGCTGGCTGGGTGCAGTGGCTCACATCTGTAATCCCAGCATTTTGGGAGGCCAAGGTGGTCGGATCACTTGAAGCCAGGAGTTTGAGACCAACCTGGCCAACATGGTGAAACCCCGTCTCTACTAAAAGTATAAAAATTAGCCAGGCGTCATGACACATGCCTGTAATACTAGTTACTCAGGAGTTTGAGGCAGGAGAATCTCTTAAACCTGGGAGGCAGAAGTTGCAGTGAGCAGAGATTGCACCACTGGACTCCAGCCTGGGCCACAGAGCAAGACTGTCTAACAAAAAAAAAAAAAAAAGCAAAAGAAAGCTTTATTGGAATACAAGGATATAGATCCATGACTATATATATTGCCTGTGGCTGCTTTTGTGCTACAATGGCAAAATTGAATAGTTGTGACAGGGACCATATGGGCCCCAAAGCCTAAAAAAGGTACTATCTGTCCCTTTATAGAAAAAGTTTGCTGACCTGTGACCTAAGGATTAGACATGCCAGTCCCATAAAGGAACAGAAAGAAGTCTTCCCGAGGCAATACGGGGGGCAGAAATCACCAAGGTTCTACAGAAAGGGAAATTCAGAATGTGAAAGGATAAGATGGGAGTAATAAGATTGGCCGTAGAACAAAGGGGTTGATGTATTAACTGGAACACTTTTGACACAGGCTCCTGTTGCTTAAGCTGTGGTATAGTTTCTTCTAATCCCAGTTGAAATTGTCCCTCATAATATGATCTCATCACAGAAGTCACATGCAGTATTACAGTGGTGAAAAATGTTGTGAGTTGCTTTGAAATGAGGTCCTATTCTCTCATAGCTATTCTATGCGGGCTGTTTACAATTTCAGAACAAAACTAAACTGTCCTTTGGGATTTGACTTTGCTTTCTTAAATGATGATTCTGAACTAGGTGATTAGGGTTTCCCCTTCCCCAGCTACCAGAGCCTCCTCATTTCTTTGCAGGTACTAGGTTTTTCTGGGCCACCAGCTATATATGAAATGTCTCTAAGGAAAATGTACACGTGGCAATTGTTTGCCATTCCGTTTCCATCATTAAAAGGGCCACAAGGAAAACTTAGCTATGGAGTGTGAAATCGAAGCTTTTTGACCAAGGAATCCTGTGCAAGCGCTCAGGAGCTATTTGTTTTCCATGTGTAGTTAATCCTGTCTGTACAAAGAGGTTGTCAATCTGATTCCAGTTCTCTGCCAACTCGTTTTTGTGATTTTGAGCAAACCCCTCTCTAAAGCACAAGGGGATCTATCTGTGGGCCTGAGCTCTGGGACTCTTCTGCTCAGCAGGCTGTTCACTGTGGCTCAGGAGTGCCTCCGTCTATGTAGGATGACTTTGCTAATTTTCACAAAGCTGCCCTATGGGCTAGCAGCAGGCCTATCCCTTCCTGTTTCTGAGCTTCAGTTTCACCAGCTCAGAAAAACGGAGGAGATGGTTTCCAAGCTATTTTCTAGCCTTGGAGCTTTAATTTGGAGGTCCTTTGAGACAGTCTGTGCGGGTTGGGTAAGCAGCTCTCTTCATGCTCTGTGGTGCTCCACTACTGGGGTGCCTTTGAAGCTATCAGGATAAGCCATGTGCCGGGAAGTTCTTGGGGCTTGGAAAAAAGGGAGCTCTCGAGTTCCTCTAAGGACGGGACTCTAACAACTAGAGGTAACAGCATTAAGGCAGATATTGGCTATGGAGGGGGAGGAGGGGTGTCAGACCAAAGGCAGGTGTGGCTACATCTGGCCCTATTTTGCTCAGCTTTGGAGCAATGAAGAGAGGTCATGGCCCCTCTGACAACATGCACTGTGAGAACATTTGCCTAAGTATCAGGTATCGACAATCTTTTCTCCCTGACCAGGCCATCACTGGGGTTATGCCTGGCCACTGAAAATGGGGACCTGGACACAAAAGTGTCCAGATACCCGGGCTGAGCAAAGCAACAATAATAAATGTCAGTGAGGTGCCCTGTAAGCTGTGAGTACATGATGGTGAGGCTCACATTGCAGGAGTCAAGGAACCCTCTAAAGAAAGAGGCCACGGCTCTGAGCATTCTTGAGATTTCTGTCAAACTCAAGCTAAAATTTCCTCAGATTACTGAAGCATTTGGTAGATTTCTCTTAAAAACCATGTTTTGTTCTTTTTTCCTCCCACTTTCTTGGGCCATAATAATCAGTGCTTAGTTATTTGTAGGTGTGTGGAGAGAGGGTGCTAAATGCTTTCTTGTCATCCCATGTAATTTAAACTTCACGCCAGGTTAGGTGTAGCTGGTTCTGTCTACATTTGGCCAAAGAGGAAACTGAAGCTCACTGAAGTTAGGCAATCTGCCCAAGGCCATAGAGCTAGAAAATTCTGCACCTAAGATTTGAACTCAGAATTTATAGCCAGGTGATAGTACTTTTCAAAGCCGCTGTGCCCCATGCCTCCCTATACTGCCTTGAATGAGGCTAATTTCATTGCTAGTGCAATGAGGCTGCAGGCAGAGAGCACTTCCTTATCTGTTTAGAGTTAACATAACCCAAGGGTTCTCAACTTCAGCACGATTGACATTTTGGGCTCTAGAATCATTTGTTGTGGCTATCCTGTGGATTATAGGAAGTTTAGTAGCATCCCTGACCTTTACTTACTTGGTCTGAATAGCAGCTTCCCCATTTTTTCCCAACTCAGTTGTCAGCAACTTGAAATATCTCCAGGTTTTGCCAAATAACCTCAGGGGGCAAAATTAGTCCTGATTAAGTGAGAGTTACTCACATAACTAAATGTTTACCTACCATTAAAAAAGAAATCTCTGCATATATAATTTTTTTCCACTGGCTCTTCTTTTTCTCCTCTTTTGTACAAAAATTCTGTTATGAATGACTTGGGTCATTCTCCCTGCTGGACTGACATCCTGGAGTGTGTCACTGAAAACCTTCACCTTGCTGGCATCTTCCCAAGTTTCTCAGACACCCTGTCTTTGAGTCTGGAGCCTCCTGGGGAAGTATTAAGAGCCAACCAGCTATGAAAACAATGTGCTCTTCCCTGTGCTAAGTGCCTCTTCTTAGGCAGTAAAATGCTTCAGTGGTATGAACATATGGCATCAACATGGCCTCTGAAAACCATGCTGGGTGTTTAACAAGCATGGAGGGATGGGGACAGGCTGTGATGAGCTCTGGAGGCTTATAGAACAGGACCTCCCCTCCTCCAGGAGCAGAGGTTCCTCAGGGATCTTGACTCCACATAGACCAAGGCTTTGTGGGAAAGAGAGCTGGTGCCTTGAAGCTATTGCATTTTGTTCCTTTAACAAAACACCCTGCAGACCCTGACATCTGCCACAGAGAGAGACAGAGCAGCCATGTGACCCAGTGCCAGCTCTTACCTCTGACTCCAGATAGGCATTCTGCTGAAGTCCACCTTCTATTAGGTAAGAGGATATGGGCAGCTCTGCAGTGACCCACTGAATTCTGTGTGCACACCCTCCCTTCTGAGGGCAGGGCCCATCAACTTTGAGAGTTCTAGGCCAAAATAAACAGCCTAGAGTATTGGTCACAGAGCAGGTGTCACGGCTGCTCAGCAGCCTGGTTTAATAATTCCAGGATGCAAAAGGCTAGAAAGGTCATTGGCATATTTTTCTAGAAAAGTGGACTGCCTGTGAAATATTATAATAATGCTTAGAGTGAGACACCTCCTTCTTGAGTGATATTATCAAGATGATGTATTGATAACAAATATTTTTATGAGATTAAAAAAAACATAAGTTTTTGGAGTTAAATAAAACTACCAGGAAAAAATCATTAGATGTTCAGGGAGCTCTTCTTCATAAAAGAATTTATGGGCATATCTGACTGAACCCATAGCTGACAGTGTAAAATGTACACGTCTGTGTACATTCATGCCCATGGGCACAAATGTGCACATATACTCTTTTCTTCATATGGAAAGATCATGGGGCTTTTGGCCAGATGAGCCTGTTTCAATTCCAGCTCAGTCACTTCCTGCATGTAAAGCACGGATGAGTTGCTTAAGGTCTCTGAGCTTGTTTCCTTGTCCTTAAAACAGGAATAATAGCTATATTAGGGCATTGTGATTAAGGTTAGAAATAATGTATTAGAAGTTGCAAAACATAGAAAGTACTTGGTAAATGATATTATTTTTATCAACACAATACCTTCTTATGAACCTTAAATAAAACAGATACTAAGTCTGTGCTAGAATTGATAATTTTAGATTACTCTTCAATAGTTAGGCTGTTCTACCTAATATTTACTCCATTTCACTCTTGAGACTGGATGTGGGTATGTTTTTCATCTTGTATACCTTCATTCAATCCTCATTCAATAAGAAATAATAAGTTATATTCCAATTATTCCCATGTAACATCTTCAATGCTCCAGCTTTTCATTCGTTCCACATTTATTAAGCACCTACTGTGTACCAGACACTGATCTAGGGGCTGGGAATTCCACAGTGAAAACAGAGACACAACCCCCTGCTTTCCAGGAGGTTACATGGACAGTGTATTCCAGCCACACCTCCAACAGAGAAATGTGCCATTCAAACTGGAGATATCTATTGTGAAGAAACTTTGTGCCACACTCTGCTGATTGCTTAGGGAAGATGGTGCAGTGATGAACAGAAACCCTGGAATATGGCAATGATGGTGGGTGTGTTGGGTAAGTGACACATGAGCAAGTGACTGTGAGACAGAAAATACAAAATCGTGACAGGTGTCATGGCAATCCAAGAATTGGTTTAGAATTAAATTTATGATGAACAATTCATTAAGGCTTACTAAGGAAAGTTGAACAGAGTGCTTGGAAACATCGTATGTGAATGTTTTAATGAATGAACTGTTGAATGAAAAACAAAGGGCTGCTGTGTATGGTTGTGTGGGTTTCACATTGCACAACTCCAAGGCATACCATTTAAATTGTGGAGATAGTCAACATGCAACTTGCATATGCAGCAACTCTGTCAAACATTTCACACACACGTCTCATTTAATACTTCCAACAATTTAATACTTACGTCGTGTTTTCTTCATTTTGCAAGCATGGAGTTGGGGATTCAGTGAGGTTCATAAAGTCAGCAGGGGTACTCTTAATTGGCATGCAGACATATCTGACTCCAGAGTTGCTCCTTGGAGAACAGGAGAAAACAATCCCTTGAAGATTAAACTTGATAATTTGAGTCATGTCTCATCTTTGAACCAAATGCTTAGGTTTCTGGGGTCAAAAAGAAGTGAAGACAGGGAAATGGTTACTTTTCCAGATTTTGGGTTTCAAGTCATGAACTCTGTAAGACCCTTGCCCTGTTTTCTGTTATTAGAACATCATACTCTTAGCTCTTCTTCCTCATTTCTTCAGGAGAAGAATGGATCATACATTCTAGAAAAATCCACCTGGCAGAGATGCCAAGCACATCATCGTCACCATTAACAAAAAATAAAGGATAACAGCCCTGGACCAGCAGAAGTGAAAAGCTGTCATTGTAGGAGCTTTTATTATAGCAGAGGATCGGCTTCTCAGCAGGGGAATTACATCCAATTCTGATGTGCTGTTTCTTTTAGATCTCATTTTTGATGTCATCCCATTCTTGAATCAGCAGCAAATTAGATAATACAAGGTCAGGTTGGTGTCTTCTCACATCTAGTTGATTGTGAAATAACATGTCCTGCTCCACACTGCCCCTTTGTGGTCTGGGCACGTTGTATCCCCTTGTGACCTTGGAAATCCAGTTACTTCTGATTGCTCATTGCTTCTCAAGGCAATTTATTTCTCAATCAACTTTTTAACACAACAGCTCAGTCCAGAGAACTAAAAGAAAAATTGAAAGAAAGGTTTATGTCAGGTTAAAGAAATATTGTGGATAACAATTAACACAATTTTAAAGTTTCAGGCAACAGAGGATTTTGAGTTACATGATTTTGGAAGAGGAATGCAGCAGACCTGATTTGGAAACATCTTGCTTGTTATGCTGTAAACTTCTCTCAAAATGTCACAGTCTGTAGATACTTAGAGAGAGCCTAAGTTGTAAACAGGTTTTGCATCTTCTATGCTGTTCATTTTTCTTAAGGCAAGGCGGGGAGGAGTAAGAAAGATTTATATTTTTGAGTTATATGCTTGATTTCTTCCCAATGACCCTAAGAGGAAGAAATTATTATCTCAATTTTATTGATGAGGAAAGAGAACTCTTCAGAGTCCTATGGCCCATGGTGGTGTGTATAGGTTTTTGATCTCTGGACTGACTCCTGCATAGCCATGCTTTTTCCATGATATCATATATTTTGACAGTCAGTGAGGGACCACCTTCCTTAAATAGAAGGAGCAACAAGTTCTATGTTAGTAATGGTAATATCCCCTGCAGGTAAATAAAACAACACTAGGTTGTGATCAGTGAGTAATTACTCTGTGTCAGACAGTGTACTGGATGTTATATTCTCACAGAACTTCAGCAAGGAAGATGCTGTTTTCATGCCCATATGACAGCTGATGATGCTGAAGCTCAGAGATGTTAATGACCTCCCCAGGGTCATATGGCTGTTAAAAGTACCCTGTCTTTGTAGTATTATGTTTTGTTTTCTCTATTATACTTCAAACTTCCAGGAGGCAAGGACTGTTTCTTATTACAATTGACCCTTGAACAATACGAGTTTGAACTGTGAGGGCTTTTAGAAGTGGGGGTTTTTTTTTCAATTAAATGCAAGATGCAAAACATGCATATACGGAGGGCTGTCTTTTTTATACGTAGGTTCCAGAGGACCCACTGGGAAACTTGGGTATGTGTGGATTTGGGTATATGTGGGGGTAATGGAACCAATCTCCTGAAAATACTGGGGAATGACTATATTTTCCTCATCCTGAAAACCCCCTGCAAAGTGGTTTCCCTGTGGTAGGTCCTTAGTGAACACTGAAATAGGTGAATGTCAACTGGTCCTGAATTCTGCCTTCCCTGATCTGTGCTTTTGGTCCCTTCACACGTTGACCAATTCTGTATAATCAGGTGAACAGATGGAGAAAAAGGATATGTTAGTAGATTGTTGTCTTCCTTTTGTAAAGTATAGTAGCCTATAGCTACTATAGTAGAAATAGCACATTCATTGTTGTGTTGTTTTTTGGTGACTATTAGGATAGGATAGGTCATGCTAACTTGACAGATAACCCCAGTGGCTTAATACAATTGAGTGGCTCTCCAGGGCAATTGTCCTCCGGTATCAGTGATTCAAGAGATTGCCTTGATCTTTGGCTTTGCCATTTCAAAACAAGGCTTTCTTCATAGTTACCACAGAGAGCAACTGGGTGCTGAATCTGTTTTGCACCTGTAATTGAAGAGCCACACATCAGTTCTGGTCACATCTTATTGACTGAAATTAGTCACATGGCCCCAGTAGTCCACTCAGAAGGTGGAAAAGAGGAATTATCTTTTGTGCCCAGAAGGAGAGAAAAATTGATATAAGTGAGCTCCAGAAGACTCTATTCTAGTGGTGTTGGTTCTTTATTTTTTTTCTACCTCTTAGTCATAGAAAGGATTTGAGGTAATGGCTATACTACCGTAAGATTTCTTCAGAATAGCTTCATGGTCTTGCAGTTCCACTGGGAATGTGCTATAACATTCATTTCCAAATGCTTAAACATAGTGGCTCATGTCCAACTCTGGCTATTTGAAATTTCTAGATGTTGGTTATACCAGTAGCTGTACTTTTTTAAGGGTAACATATTTCCTGTAAACCATCAGGAATGTTTTAGTTCAGGAAACTGTTTCATTTTCTTTCTTAATACTGTTTCAAAGGCTGGCTTAACTTGAGTTCTTGCTTTTTTTAATGTCAGTATGAAAATATTTTTCATCAGATTGTTTAAACCTTCACAATACAATGCTAAGTAAACTTAGCAGAATATAAAACTATATCCATTATGATCCCAAATTTCTCTGTCTTTCTGACAATTGTTGTCTGCATCTTTCTGTCTCTGTCTCTCCACACATACATACACACGTATCAGACATACATGCATCGTATACTGAAATTTAATACACCAAAATATTAGTATCAGTTATCTCAGAGCTTAAGAGTAATTTTGATTTTCTTCTCTATATGTTTTTCTAAATTAAAAAAATACTGAAAAATGCACTTTTGCTTAGATGTGTTATAATCAGAAGATACATTTTATATAGACATGACATAGCTATATAATGGATTTTTTAAAGTATCTATTTTTTTTGTAATTTTCACAGAAGAGAATTAAATTATGCTCATTTTAGATTACCTGCCTGCTTTGTTGCCTTTTTGAAGCCATTTAGAAGTTGGAGACAATGCTGACAGAAGGGTGTGGAGAGCAGAATGGGAGGGAGATGCCATTCAGAGATGAGGAGACCATCATTTCCATCATGAAATCCAATTTAATCAGGGTCAGCCAGCCCCTGCATTGCTCTTCCCTTCTACCCTTTCAGGTTAGTTAATTTGGGGGCATCTTCTGGGGAGTGCCATCTTGTAATTAAAATGCTGGTGCTGGCAAGTTCCAGCATCTCAGCTTCCATGGCCCCTAGCTGTCAGCAGCCTTGTCTTTTTAATCAGGATCTATATTGCTCCCTTCTATCAAGTAACTTTTTACTTTCCCAGATCCCAATAAACTTGGATGGAGAAGAGAGACATTAGCTGAATTTTAATTTAATAATTTGCTTCTCAGGAAGCATACTAAACGATGGCATTATGATGGTTTGTGTAATATAATTCAAGGACAATGTGCTTGTTGAGGTCTTATTCCCACTGACTCCTCACCCGTTGTAGAGCCAGGGTGAGCAGAAAGTCTGTCACCCAGAAGCAGGTGGTGAAGATGACTTTTCATAGAAGTAGTATAGAGAGAAGGGCCCTCAGCCATCAAGGGCATCACACACCCTGCTGTCTCAATCATGAGAGGAAGGACATCAGATGTCTATTAGACTGCTCCTCAGGAATAAATTATCTAGGCAAGATCCTGGGGTCAGCAGAAGGTGAGTAGACTGGTGGGGGCTTTGTGGAAAGGCTGATTAGACCTACAGCTTAAAGCCTTTCTGACAAGAAAGCATCATCTAAAATAGGCTGAGGAGTTGCTCCCTGTGACAAATAACCCTGTCCTTCCTCACTTACCCCCTTAACTGCATGGTTTCCCTAAAGTGGCAGCCATGACGTCGTCTGTGTGATCCATGTCAATTCACATGCATGTGAATGTAGTGTGTACATTCAATGCATACGCAAGCCATATCAGCTTATATCTGCCACTGATGAGTAAACAAGCAGATTGTGTCTCTGACAATGTGTTTCATTCCGAACTCACAGTTAGTTCATTTAACTTTGTTTTTCTTGTACCCTAAAGTGTATATGAATCATCTGGAGATCTTGTTAAAATGCAAATTCTGACTCAGTAGGTCTGCAATGGGGCCTGAGATTCTGCATTTCTAGTCAGGTTCCAGGTAATGCTGAGGCTGCTGATCTAAGGACCACATTTTCAGTAGTAAGGACTTAACTGACAGCTGTTGTCTTCCTTGGGATCATCAGGCTATCAGAAGGGAATTGGCAAAGCTTGGCTTTTTGATGCATTCTTCTATTTAAATTTTTACTTATTACAAAGGATACTTATTTAAATATGCGCTTTGATATGTAAATAACTCTTAAAGGAATTGACTCATGGTTTTTTTGTTTCTGTTATTTATACCGAGAACAGAAATGTCCAAATGGACACCATCAACTGATTTTCTGCAGATGTAACAGAAACACACGTCCTCACATAAACCCTGCATCATATTTTCACAAACTGCAAGCTTCCTGAGGACAAGTGTCAATGCTTCAGGCAGACAAATGCTTAATAAAGACTTTCTTGTCATTTTCCACGTTCTTTTAGTGCTATCTTTTTGGATGAACTTGGGAAAAAAGAAGAAATGTATTTGAGTAAGATGTGGCAAGAAAAATTGGAGAAAATCCTCTGGAACTTCACTGTCTTATATTCTTGTTGAAATCAGAGTTCAACTCCTTACAAGAGTTTCATAAAAGTGACAAGTCAGCAACACATTAATGAGAGCCTTAGTTCCTGTCACTGGCCTTTTCTTCCTCCCAGGCTTTCTGCCAAGACACGGGTTTAATTTAATATCTCCATCTCTGCAGCAATTGGTCTTTGACCTTTGAGATTATTCTGAATGCCATGGTGTACTATTGAGATGATAAATGGGGCAAATAAGAGGAGTCAAGTAAGAAGACACAGGGGCTATCACCATAGTGGGTGTAGGTGCCAGAGGTGATGATAAGATTGGCAGCCTAACAGATTTTTATTAGCTGGTGCTGCTGGGTCTGTGATGATATCATCCTTTGGAAAGTAGCCTGGGACTCACTGGGAATAACATAACCTGGTTAAGGAAAATAAAAGTGTTTGAAAAGGATCATAAATAGGAAAAAAAAAACAACAACACAAAACCCCTACTTAGCAGCAGCTGATCTAGGGAAGTTAGGAAAAGAAATTCGGTTGTATGTTGGTTACCAGAATTAATGTCAAATGATTTATTACACTGAGCAAAACTTAAAAAGCTACTGTAATTTGGAGGGACTCAGTGGATATGGATTTTGGCCTTAATTCAGCCCTTTAGTCTCCGGATATTCTCCTTATTTGGGGGGTGGATAGAAAGAGAAAGACTGAAGGGCCATCTTTTACTCACCTCATGCAGACATGAAGACATCTGTAAGAATTGTTGCTTTGAATCAAATACTCAGTATGAATGGAATTCGTTTTTTTCTTCTCTTCCTCTTCATTTTCTCCCTTCCTTCCTTCCTTTCCTTCCTTCCCCCTTCCCTCCTTCCCTCCTTCCCTCCTTCCCTCCTTCCCTCCTTCCTCCTTCCCTCCTTCCCTCCTTCCCTCCTTCCCTCCTTCCCTCCTTCCCTCCTTCCCTCCTTCCTTCCTTCCTTCCTTCCTTCCTTCCTTCCTTTCTCCCTTCTCTCTCCCTCTTTCTTTCTTTATCTCTCTCTCTCTCTCTGACAAGACTCCTGGCATTTCTTACGGTTCATAACAGCGGGCTTTGAGTTTCTGCTGGAAACAGTTGCTACCCGTATTTATAATGCATTATATGGTCTGTTTGTAGCCAGCCAGATTTCCTTTATCATTTCATTTGTCATATATTGATTGAAACAGCCACTTTGCTGACATTATCTACTCATCATACTTGGATAAGAGTTATTCTTTACCCCTTCATGGAAGTGTAACTCTTGCATCTACAATATGAAGAGTAGAGAGACCAAAATTGGACATTAAAACAACTTTGTTTTGACACGGTCATTACTACTTTTGTTGAGGGCTTGTTCTGAGTGGATCTAGGCAAGCTTCTTAACATTTCTGTGCCTTAGTTTTCTCACCTGTAAAATGTGGTTGATTCCAGTACACAGCTCACAGGATTGATGGTTTTGGATACTAAGTGAGATATAATGTATTATCCATTTTCCTTTTCTTTCTTTCTTTCTTTTTTTTTTTTTTTTAGAAACAGGGTGTCACCCATCCTGGCTAACATGGTGAAACCCCGTCTCTACTAAAAAATACAAAAAAACTAGCCAGGCGAGGTGGCGGTCGCCTGTAGTCCCAGTTACTCGGGAGGCTGAGGCAGGAGAATGGCGTGAACCCGGGAGGCAGAGCTTGCAGTGAGCTGAGATCCGGCCACTGCACTCCAGCCTGGGCAACAGAGTGAGACTCTGTCTCAAAAAAAAAAAAAAAAAAAAAAAAAAAAAAAAAGAAACAGGGTCTCACTCCATTGCTCAGAGTGAAGGGCAATGGTGTAATGATAGTGCATTGTATTATTCATTTTTTGATGTCTCTTTAATGTATTTAAAATGCTACTGTTTTAAGACTTTTGTAGTTGTTTATTGTGTCTGCCTGCAATGCTTTTCTCATGATACCCAAATTGTCAGCTCTCTAATTCCTTTGGGTTTTTTACCCAGGAATTTCCTTCTCAATGAAAATTTCCCTTTTCTAAAATTTTATCTCTTCCTTAACACTTTATAGCTTTCTTCCTTGCTTTATTGTTTGTCCTTAACTCTTACTAGTATCTAATAAATTTGATATTTTATTTATTTATTTTATTATTTATTGTTATTGACTGTTACTTCCTCTCCCCATGAGTAGATCATGAGGTCAAGAAAATTTGTGCTCTGTTTTATACCTAGCGCCTGGGGATAAAATAAATTTTTGTTAAATTAATGCAATGTGCTTATCACAGCTTAGCACATAGTAAGTACTTGGTAAGCACCACATTGTGAAGTTTTAATGCCTTCCCTCCATTTAGTACCTAAATTCTATAGCTGAATCCAACTTTATCTTTCTGGGCCCACTCAGCATTATTCTTGACAGTGTCTTCCTTCCTTAAATCCCATTTTTATGATAGCATTATCTTTTTATCTATCCGATCTTGTTCTCTGATTAGTTCATATGAGTTGGTCCGATCTTCCCAACTATTTTTGCAAGCTTCTTGTTAGCAGGAATGAATGACTCAGACTTTTTTTTTTATTTGCCTACTTCCTTCAGTATAGGGGCACAGTGGATGTACATTGAATGTTGTTGCTAAATCAATCTGCATCCAGAAAATGTTAAATGACTACAGGATTTATCATTTAATTAACTAGAAGCCATATAAACAATTGAATGGAGGAAAAGAAATAATCATTTTTAATGAAAACCACATTAGTAAAATGCATTTACCTGTGTGAATTATTTGCCCGGTGCTTGTCTCCATCACATTAGCATGCTGTAGCTGCACTAGCCTTCTTTTCTTTTTCCAAGTTTTACTATGAAAAAAATTTAAATGTGAAAAGTTTAAAGGCTTTTACAGTAAACACCTGTGCACTTGCCAGTTCTACCACTAAAATTTTAAATCAACTGCTTTATCCTATCATATATCTCTCCATCTACCTACCCTGTTATCTATTAATCCATCATATATTTGGTGTGAAAGTTTCTAGGCAAATTGCAGACATCAATACATTTCTCCCTAATTACATCAGCATATATTGAAATAGAGCTTAATATTGCAACAATCTTTCTGATTCTTTTCCAGCATAGAATTATTTTGCCTCTTTTACAACTTCGTATAAATGGAAACATATAGTATGTACTCTCTTTTGCATAAGGCTCATTCACTAAATAGTATTCTTGAAATTCATCTATGTTACTACATGCTTATTCCTTTTAATTGCTAGATTGTATTCCATGGCATGGATGATCCCCAGTTAGTATGTACTTGCACCAGTTGATGGCTATTATAAATAAGGCTGCTATTCATATACATTTGTGTACAAAGGCTATCTTTTCTTTTTTTAAATACCTATAATTGAGATTTCTGAGTCAGAGAGTGCACTGCCCTTCCTTTTCCTTCTCAAACATACCAAACTTTTCCCTGCATTACACTACTCTGCACTAGCTCTTTCTTTTGTCTGGAATGCTGTTCTCTGTGTATGAAATACTATTGCCCTTATTATCATGTAACTGCCTCTTTCACGTCCCTCAAATCTTAGCCTCCCCTGCCCACCCATTCTAAAGTAATCACAGTTCCTCGTAAGCATGTGACTCTATGTTAATTAGCTGCATAGCATTTCTCATCATCTGATAATTTTGTTTTCACTCATTATAATATAAGCTAGAGATACAACCTGTCTGCTTTACTACTGTCGTTCCATAATCCAAAATGGTATACAATGGCTAGTTTTAAACAGCCTAGACTATTCTTGGTGAAAATTAGCATAATATGTAGTAGATACTCAATAATCATGGGATAAGGAAGCAAATAAAGAATGAACAAATAAAATCTCAATGGCTGAAACCTTATCCATCTTTTTCATTTCTGTATCCTCAGTACCCAACACTAGTAAATGCCCACTATGAATCTGATAGATGAATAAATAGGAACAGTTCCTCAGTGGGTCAGAAACACTTAAGAAAATGCAGCTCTGAAAAATGTTTTCTTTCCTGTCTTGTCATATGAAGGCAGTTAATCCAATTCCTCAAACACATTCAATACCTGGATTAAAATGGGTCGCAGCTGGGGATTTGCAACATCTATCCTACATGGCTTGATGTTCAGAGAGAAATTGCTAGAGGCAAACTGGAAAACACATTTTTACGCTCATGTGAACAGACTGGCTCATTAATCTGCTGTTTAGTGGTGCTAAAATGTATTCCTGTAGATTTGTTTTCTGGTAGTCATTCTAATTAAGGAGGTAAGGTTGAAGGAAGCACTCACCTTTCAGGGTAGTTAGGACACACGTGGGATCAGCAATTGGCCATGGTGTTCTTGTCTTGCTCATGGATTGTTATCCAGGATGCCTGCAGCTACATAATCAGGGGATCTTTGAAGTTCAAGGGTAGGAAGCTTTAGCATTTCTATGCCTTTAAAATTCCTGGTGTGGTAGAGAGGGACAAGAGAGAAAGGATGCTTTACGATATCTACATCCAGGTCCTTCCTTTCTCAATGTAGCTAAATGCTATGGTTTGAATCTGTCCGCCAAAGTTCATATGTTGGAAACTTAATCCCCAATGCAACAATGTTGGGAGGTGGGGCCTAATAAGACCTGATTAAGTCATAAGGGCTCTGCCCTCTTCAGTGGATCAATGTCATTATCATGGAAGCAGACAATTATAAGAGAGTTCAGCCCTCATGAAACAGCATTCTCATTATGTCACTCTTCTATTCAAAAACGTTTTACCTTTCTCTGCTGCTTGCAAGATCACGTAAACACTGCGGCTTAGCATTCAAGTCCCTGCCAAATCTGGCCACTTTATTGCCATCAACCTAAGTTTTTAAGTGTTCATACCTGTGACCATGCTGAGCATTCCACCTAAAATGGCTTTCCCATACCTATAAAAATGTTCTCCATATCGCATCTAATAAAAGAAGCTCTGGTTCTATGACTACAATAAAAGATGTGGGGCTATACGTTAGTTACATTAATACTACCAATGGATTCGTGAAGCTACTGTTATCTGTAAAATATATTCCTTTTTCTCTCTTCTAGGCCAGCTCTTTCATTTTATTCACATAAAGAAAACAGAGGCACAGAGAGATTTATGGGCTTGATCAACATCACATAGCTTCCAGATAGCAGAGCCAGGACTGAGGAAAATTAACTGAATATTAGATACTGAATCCTTAAGTAGACCATTTCTCAGGAGTCCCCTCTCTTTTTTTATTTTTATTATTATTATTTTTTGAGACGGAGTCTCGCTCTGTCACCCAGGCTGGAGTGCAGTGGCCGGATCTTAGCTCACTGCAAGCTCCGTCTCCCGGGTTTATGCCATTCTCCTGGCTCAGCCTCCGGAGTAACTGGGACTACAGGCGACCGCCACCTCGCCTGGCTAGTTTTTTTGTATTGTTTTAGTAGAGACGGGGTTTCACCGTGTTAGCCAGGATGCTCTCGATCTCCTGACCTCGTGATCCACCCGTCTCGGCCTCCCAAAGTACTGGGATTACAGGCTTGAGCCACCGCGCCCGGCCAGGAATCCCCTTTCTTACCACTGCTTGTAGCATTAACCGTCTTCACCTGTGAAGACTGGTCTCTACAATGGGGAGAAGATGGAACTATTTGGGCTGAAGCTGGCCTGCAAAATTTGTTTCTGTGTTTAGGATAACAGTAGCTGTTGGAATGTCTGAAAATTTAGTTCCTAAGTGGTCTGCCCTTTCCATTATTGGTTACAAACAGACTTTTAATATCCTGGGAAGTTTTTTTTTTCAGTCAGGCAATTTAGAAAGTTGCAGAGATGCTGTAATCTATGGGCCTTTATGTGACTGTAGGTTATATCAAAACCATGGTGGAGAGAGAGACTTTTACTATGCCTGAGTTAGGGGGAGATGTTTCCAGTAATAATGCAGGTGCTAGCACTTATATGGCCCCTCCACTCCAGGCCTATTGTTATGTTATTATTTCCATGTAAGAGTTCTTGGTATTGTCCAGTCATTCACATTGATATGTAGGTCCTCATAATTCCTAAAGCAGGTGTTCTGAACATTTTGGAATGTCTCAAAAATGCTGGTGCAAACTTTCTAGGTCTCCTGAAACTCCGGACTGCTCCATTTCTAGAAAGAAAGGCTCTTTTTCAAAGCGATATGGCCATTCCCTCATTATCCTCCCCTAACTCAGAAATCAGATCATGCCATATAGAACTATGACAATGAAATCCCATGAACCTGAGGATTCCACAGAAACCTATGGTCTAGCTCATAACATGTCAGGAGAATCTGATCCAATCACATCTGGACTTTGCAACTAGATGAGATCTGAGTGGTGGGACCAGATGAGTGCTGGACTGTATTAAGTACCCTCACTGCTGCTCCCCTAGGCTTGGTGGTGTGAGGATTTTCTTCTGTTCCTATCATGGGCTCTCCCTCCCCTTTCTCTCTTTTTTTATTACTTTCTCCATTTTACTCCAACATTATTGAGTGTCTTCTTCTAGTTCTCATCTTTCTCTGCCTTCACTGTGGGCAATGACTCTTCCCTCCTACTTGTTGACTTTTTCATCGCCAGCCTTTCTGCCTTCTTGCCTGAGTTCACTTTATTTTTAATAGAGCTTCTCCCCGATTCTCTTCTTTCTCCTCCAACTCTCCAAGTTCTTCTACAATCACCCAGCTATAAATAACCCAAGGCATCAAGCCTTTTGCTCTCATGGAGAAATGAATAATTAAATCTCCAAAGGAAAACACGTGGATTAAATCAGGTACTTAATTTCTTCAAAACACAGAGAGCATTTTGTGGTGTCCTGTGCAAATAGATGAGTCACAGCCAGTTACTTCAAGAGGGAAGAAAGCTGAGGTTTGGCTTAATCAACATCATATATTTTTTTAAATGGAGTGTGCTAATGAATGTCAGATATTGCACAGGAATGACACTTCCAAATTCAGCAGCATGAGCCATGGAGTCCTAATTGTGATGCATGTGATAGCGATAGAGTTTACTGACCAAAGGACGTTTTTTCTAGATACTGTTTCTTTGACATAATGAAATACTGCAAGTTCTGAGTTCTTTCTTGCTAAACATGCTGCAGTGGCAATTCATTTGTTAGAAATCATCTGGTTGACAAATCAGGGAATAGAGATTCTCTTAGGGACCACATCGAGGTAATGGACTTGTGAGACTTGAGTAGTAAGTGCTCAGAAAGCAGTCAACATGTTCCATGTAGATGATTTCTCAGGAATACAGGTAGTCCATGAAGGAGGTTGGGAAGATTCCCATGATGTCAAGATTCCCATGATGTCAACTGCTGGGCTGTTGCCAGGCTAAATGGTTCCCTCTGGCTTTCTTCATTTCACTGGTTTTCAGGCTTTCCAAGGACTGGCTGGTTTCCTTTCAGAGTGGCCTCATTTCATGGTATTTTCTCACACTGAGGCATCTTGCTCAGGTAGTGGCCAAGTAAGTGCAGGTGTCAGGATCTGCTGTCATGGCTGGATGCAATGTTTTGTGAATGGAGTTTCTGAAGAAAAGTGAAGAAGCATTATAAACTTGGATATTGGGAGGCAAAAGGCCTCCACAGAACCTTGAAGGGTAGGGGGTATCATTTAGAGACACATGAGGAGAAAAGACCTGGATACTGGGTTTAGAAAGAATAAACATATACAAACTTAAAGAGATAATGATAATGCTACAGAAATATCTAAGTCCTGGCTCAACCCATGAAATAGCTATGTGTTGGAACTTCCTTAAATGAGCAGGTGTGTGAGAGAGTGTGTGTGTGTGTGTGTGTGTGAATTCTGATTTGAGAACAAATAAAAATAAAACTCTATGGCTGGGCGTGGTGGCTCATGCTAGCACTTTGGGAGGTAGGGATGGGAGGATCGCTTGAGCCCAGGAGTTTAGGACCAGCCTGGGCAACATAGTAAGATCCTGTCTCTACAAAAACAAACAAACAAAACCCTTTATGTTACCTCCTAGAGCTAGGAATCGAGGAAATGAGGCACCTTAAAAGTTGAACAGTAAAGACAGCAATACATTTTTAATAAAAAATTGTTTGGCATAGCAAGGATTCAAGACCCTGTCTCTAAAAGAAAAAGAAAAAAAGTATTTGGAAGCATATGCTTTTGGTTACTTCTCTTTTTAACATTGATTAAATGCTTTTCTGTACAAGTGACACTTTCATTATAGAAAAGGTTTTTAAAAATCTGTTTTTCCCATCTCCCCATTGTATTCAGTACTCTAAAAGTTTAGGTTTTTTGAGAGGAGTAGGTGCTATTTTAAGCTAATTACTTGCTTTAATGTATCCAAACCTTAGAGATGGCCTCAGGACTCAGTACATAGGGTTCTTCCAAAGAAATAAACAGACCTTCAAAAGAATTTAATTAATTTATATTACCTGAACTTTGAGGGGCTGGAAGTGAAAAATCACACTACCATTGCACTTCTCAGACTTTAATGTGCATATAAATTGAACTGCATGAAGAATTTGTTAAAATGCAGATTCTCCTTTAGCAGGTCTCGAGCAGCTGCCAGATGGTGCAGCTGCTGCTGCTTGTCCGTGAACCGTACTTTGAGAAGCAAGAAACTGACATTTCAAAGTATAATTTCATTTAACTTGAAGTTTGGGGTTATCTTTAATTTTTCTTATGTAAGCTTATATTTTATAAAATATAACCACAAAACTCACCTTACTGATACTTTTGGTTGGAACTGCACTGACTCTACACAATATTAAATCTTCCAATCCATGAAGTTGAGTTATACATCTTCATTTATTTAGGTCTTTAATTTTTCTCATTAGTAGTTTTTACAGCATGTGAATCTTGTACATATCTTGCTAGATGTAAACCTTCATCTTTCGTGCTGATTTAGATTTCACCTAGATTTAGATTTTACATTTTTAGTGCCATTATAAGCAGTACTTTTGCAAAATGTAAATTTTCTATTCCATAGCTAATATATAGAAGTGTCATTGATTTTTGTATATTATCTTTCTACAATGCAACTTTGCTAAGCTGACTTAGTTCTAGTGGCCTTTTTGTAGACTTCTAGGATTTTCTATGTAAATAATCATTTTATTTGAGGACAGAGACAGTATTGTTTCTTCCTAATTTGTATGCCTTTTTCTTGTATTTTTGCACTAGTCTCTACTATGATATTGAATGGGACTGTCTTTCTGGTTCTTTTAAAGTTTGAGATATTATTCCAAGCAATAATTAGAGAAATGTAAAGTTAGTGTCTTAAATTGGGAGAATTACCTATTAACACATCTTTGGGTATTTTTTATTCATAGTTACAACAGTGCAAAAGAGAATTTTTCCTGTGGGTTAGAAAACTTTCTAGAGCTCATCTGCTACCAAGGGCTTTGGTTCTGCTTCTGCTGCACTTTAGGATGTTGGGCTTATGCAGAATCCATGTTTTCACAGACAGAGTTATGAAAGTGAATGCAAGAACTTTAGTTTCTAAAACTATGCTTTTTTGCCACTCCTGCACACAAAAATAAGGGTGTTTTCTACTTGGATGACCCAGACTTGAATAGTTTTAAGTAACAATATTTCTCCGTGACTATCTTCTGCTTTTTCAAAAGAATGCTGGTCATGAAATTAAAATTGCAATTTTCCTGTGTCCTCTTTTAAGGTCCTTAACCTGAACAGCATTTATCAATCTACTTAACTTCACATAGCAAAGGAATACATCAAAATGTTCTTCCTTTTGAACATTAGTGTCACTTGTGATACTTTCATGAGTGAAGTGACAGAGAACAGAACAATTTTTTGTGGACCTAAGTCCTTATTGCAAGGTAATGCAATCCTTCATTCACTAGGTCTGCTGAAAAGCAAAAGTTTGCTGAAAAGCAAATCATGTGCCTTATCCTCCATTATCTCTTCAACCTCCATTATCTTTGTATTAGTCCATTCTCATGCTGCTAATAAAGACATACTCAAGACTGGATAATTTATACAGGAAAGAGCTTTAATTGACTCACAGTTCAGCATGGCTAGGGATGCCTCAGGAAACTTACAAGCATGGCAGAAGGGGAAGCAAATGCATCCTTCTTCACATAGCAGCAAGTAGCAGAAGTGTTGTGTGAAGAAGGAAAAGCCTCTTATAAAGCCCTTAGATCTCATGAGACCTCACTCACTATCACTAGAATGCCATGGGAGTAACTGCCTCCATAATTAAATTACCTCCCACTGGGTCCCTCACACAACACATGGGGATTATGGGAACCACAATTTAAATGAGATTTGGGTGGGGACACAGCAAAACCATATCATTCTGCCTCTGGCCCCTCCCAAATCTTATGTCCTCACATTTCAAAACATAATCTTGCCTTTCCAAGAGTCCCCCATGTCTTAGCTCATTGCAGTGTCAACCCAAAAGTTCAAGTCCAAAGTCTCATCTGAGATAAGGCAAGTCCCTTCTACCTATGAGCCTGTAAAACTAAAGGCAACTTAGTTACTTCCTAGATACAACGGGAGTACAAGCATTGGAACCATTCCAAATGGGAGAAATTGGCAAAAACAAAGGGGTTACTGGCCCCATGCAAGTCCAAAATCCAATAGGGCAGTTATTAACCTTAAAGTTCCAAAATGATCTCCTTTGACCCCATGTCTCACATCCAGGTCATGCTAATGCAAGAGGTGGGCTCCCACAGCCTTGGGCAGCTCTGCCTCAGACACTCAACACAACCTGTGAAAGCAGCTGGAAGGGGTACAGCTCCCTTCCAGCTGCTTTCACAGGTTGTGTTGAGTGTCTGAGGCTCTTCCAGGTGCATGGTACAAGCTGTCAGTGGATCTACCATTTTGGGGTACAGATGATGGTGGTCCTCTTCTCACAGCTCCACTATGCAGAGCCCCAGTGGGGACTCATTATAGGGGTTCCAACCCCACATTTTCCTCCTCACTGTCCCAGCAGAGGTTCTCCATGAGGGCTCTGACCCTGCAGGAACCTTCTGCCTAGACATCCAGGTATTTCCATACATCCTATGAAATCTAGGCGGAGGGTTCCTAATCTCAATTCTTGTCTTCTGTGCACCTGCAGGCCAAACACCATGTGGAAGCTGTGAAGGCTTGGTGCTTTCACCTTCTGAAGCCACAGCCTGAGCTGTACCTTGGTGACTTTTAGCAATAGCTGGAGCTGAAGCAACTTGGACATGGCAGGGTACCATGTCCTGAGGCTGCACAGAGCAGGGTGCCCAGCCCAGGAAACCATTTTTCCCTCTTACGCCTCTGGGCCTGTGATGGGAGGGGCTGCCATGCAGGTCTCTGACATGCCCTGGAGACATTTTCCCCATTGTCTTGGTGATTACTTAAATTTCTCCAGTGGGCTTGAATTTCTCCCCAGAAAATGGGTTTTTCTTTCCTATCGCATTGTCAGGTTGCAAATCTTCCAAACTTTTATGCTTTGCTTTCTCTTGAATGCTCTGCCACTTAGAAATTTCTTCCACTAGATAGCCTAAATCATCTCTCTCAAGTTTAAAGTTCCACAGATCTCTAGGGCAAGGCAAAATGCTGCCAGTCTCTTTGCTAAAGCATAGAAAGAGTCACCTTTGCTCCAGTTCCCAACAGTTCATCATCTCCATTTTAGACCACCTCAGCCTGGATTTCATTGTCCATATCATTATCAGCATTTTGGTTGAAACCATTCAATAAGTCTCTAGGAAGTTCCAAACTTTCCCACATATTCCTGTCTTCTGAGTTCTCCAATTCTCTAGGAAGTTCCAAACTTTACCACATTTTTATGTCCTCTTCTGAGTCCTCCAAACTCTTCCAACCTCTGCCCATTACCCAGTTCCAAAGTTGCTTCCACATTTTCAGGTATCCTTATAGCCATGCCCTACTCCTTCAGTACCAATTTACTGTAATTAGTCCATTCTCACACTGCTAGTAAAGACATACCAGAGACTGGGTAGTTTATAAAGGAAAGAGGTTTAATTGACTCACAGTGCAGCATAGGGGAGGAGACCTCAGGAAACTTACAATCATGGTGAAAGGGGAAGCAAACATGCTTTTCTTCACATGGCAGCAGAAAGGAGAAGTGCCGAACAAAGGGGGGAAGCCCCTTATAAAACCATCAGATCTTGTGAGAATTCACTATCACAAGAAAAGCATGCATGGGAGTAACTTCCCCCATGATTCAGTTACCTCACACCAGGTCCCTCCCATGATACATGGGGATTATAATTCAAGATGAGATTTGGGTGGGGACACAGCCAAACCATATTAATCCTCCTTTTTTCCTTCAACAATGGATATCCTGGACAAATAAGTTACACTGGGACAGAAAAAGAAAGGGACACCAACAATGACTCCAATACATTTTTGAAGCATACAGTTCCAATTCAGGTGTTTATTTTATTGTAAAAGATCAAGGAAATGAAAATAATCCAAGTCTTTTCATATTTTATTCTATACTTGTATCATGTTGTCAAGTCAAATAACATTTCTGTACATATTTTATTGAATATGTACTTGAAATGCTTCATACAATATAATTGTTACTGTGTTTCCGGGGGCAGGGGGGTGTTTAAAAAGAAAAATAACCCAAAACAACATTTATTCTACACATAACACACATATAAAACATTTATTCCACCTGTACATAACAATAGTCGTTTAGACTTAGGCACTAAAAAATTGGCTAGAACTCAAAACTCAACTCAGTCCTTGAACCAACATTTTTTTTTTTTAGTAAAATAAACTATAGCCTGCACAATCATAATTTAGATAGTGAAAATTATTCTTTCACAAAACTAAACTTACTGATTGTATCTTTTCTTTCAGAAAATTAAATATAGATAAATCTTTCTATCTTGGAGATATGGTCATATAAGTCTACAGAGACTTGTATGACACACAAAATGATAAATGGAGATATGTCATTTTAAATGTCTCTTTAATTTTACAAAGCTGCCAGTGAAACAATGGTATTGCAATTCACCCGAAGAGAATGTAGGCTTTGGCTGCAAATTCACAATAATCCATTTTCATTATGCCCATAGTCCAGCAACATTCCCCTTCCAAATGGAACTTCCTGCCTTTCCTTCAATGGCTTCCCAGAGCCCATGCATTACATTTTAGCCTCTTTAGTTCAGGATTCTGGGCCCTTCATGCTTGGTTCTAAACTTGCTTACCCTGGTCTCAGAACATTATTCTCACCAGACAACTACCTGTTTCCCAAAATCGAAAGCAATTTTGCTTCTTGGTATTTTTGACATGGTGTTATCTTGGGCTGGACATGCTTTCTCCATCCACAAAATTTGTATTTATTACTCACCTATCACCACCTCAAATTACATTGTTTTAATGAGCTCTTTCTTGTCTCCCAGTGAGAGAAAATATGTCATTCCTTTGGCTTTCACAAAAGTTGCTTCTTTGTCTTTTCAGCACTAATTTCATTCTGTCTTGAATTTTCTTTTGTTCTTCTCATATCTTTTTTCCTGGTAGAATACAGTACCATGAGGGTAGGACTCTTGGTTTATGGGTTCCCAAACTTGCACAATTCTTTGTTTTATGGGTTCCCAAACTTGTGCAATTCTTTGGCCATTGTTACTGCTCAAGAAGAAATTTTTAAGAAGTGTATTTGTAGTTAAAGCCTCTGGTCACTAACCTACAGTGTTTGATGAGAGTTTAATGTTTGATGTTCCAAAGTAGCATTTTATGCTTGAAACAATTGACAATCTATGCTACCTGGAAGCCTTTAGGGGCACTTAGTTGACCTACAGGGACTCCAGCAAACTCTAAGCTCCTATATTTTCGGGTTGAATCTGATCTCAATAGCCACCAAAAGATGTTATTTCTTTTAGAAGGATAATAATGCAATAATGCATCCAGGTCTGCTGCTTATCTCCTAGAGGTCATGTTCATCATCTGCCACCCTTTGTGTGGCACCTGAGAGTCATTCAGGCGGGTGGGCTTTGAACGCACCTTTAAAATGCATCACTCTGAGAAGTAAAATCAGCACATGGCAAAACAGCAGTGCACACAATTATAAGCAGTTTCCTAAGCATGTATCTCTGTATAACATAGTCAACTATTAGTTTATGAGTCCTAAAGGGAAGAAAGAGGGGAAACACATAGAAAAGAATAATTTTTATTTAACTTTTGAGCTTTGGGGTCTTTATGTCCACAGTGAAACATAAGTGGGCTGGGCATTACAGTGATCCAGGTTTATGTGAATCTAGCTCTTCCCCAGCTATGCTGACTATGGAAAAAGAGATATCATTGTCAAACATTTTTAAATTTGTGGTTTTATTTATACATCTTATATTTGGAAAACTATGTTAACTAAAAAATGAATTTACATAAAATTGAGATTATTCTGGTAAGTCTGGAGAATACGGAAACAATAAGGACAGTGTTCCTCCCCATTTTTGTGCATGACACCCTGATTTTTACAGGTGTGCAAGTGAGAATACTCGAAGTCATCTTTGATATCTTTGTAGTCAATCAACTATCAAGATTTTTCTATATTCCTACATGAATATCTGTAAACTAGGCCCATTTCTGTCTCCATAGCTATTGCCCTCATCCAAGCTAATATCATCTCTCTTTTGGTCTACTAGACTGACCCTCTTTCTGACCCCTCTCCAGCTGGCTCACCACAATGCAGTTAGAATGATCTTTTTAAAAATGCAAATCTGATTATGCCACCCTGTTGCTTAAATTCTTTCAAAGGCTTCCCATTGCTCTTAAGACAGAGACCAGAATCCTTAACCTGGCTCACCAAGCCCTGCTTTCTCTGGCCCTTGTGTGGATCAGTGACCTCATTGTTTACTGCTAACTGTCACTTCTCTCTTTCCAACCATATTGACCTTCTTTCAGCAATGCAATTTCACCCTGTTCTTATAGCTCTTATCTCATTTGGGATGAGTAAATGTATGTGTATTTTATGGTCTAATATCCATAAATTCTGGAGGAAGGGGAACAAGTATTTTCTCTGATTGTTCATGCCTATGTCACCTACTCATAGCACATGGCAGAGACTCACTCTAGTATTTGTAATTAATGAATAAATGTACCACACGAATTATTTGACCTCAGTAGACTGTGACTTCCTTTAGGAGGCCAAATGCTTATTCATGGACCTACTATTCAACACTTAAGGGCCCAGCCCTGTGCTTGGCACATTATAAACACTGGGGAAACATTTATAGCAAATTGACTTGTAAGTCACCCTGACACTAGTCTAGAGCCTTGAGACTCAAAGTAGGATCAGATGCTGTCGAGCATCAGAATTGCTTGAGAACATGTTAGAAATACAGACCCTCAGAATCCCCATGGGTTCTGCATTTTTCCTCCAGTGCCACTATTTTGTTGTGTAAAGTATACTAATCTAAAAGTGTGCAACTTGGCATGGTGCCTGGGATTTATTCTAATCCCAGCACTTTGGGAGGCCAAGGCGGGTGGATCGCGTGAGGTCAGGAATTCGAGACCAGCCTGGCCAACATGGTGAAACCCTGTCTCTACTGAAAATACAAAAAATTAGCTGGGTGTGGTGGTGCACACCTGTTATCCCAGCTACTCAGGAGGCTGAGGCAGGAGGATCGCTTGAACCTGGGAGACGGAGGTTGCAGTGAGCCGAGATCACGCCATTGCACTGCAGCCTGGGTGACAAGAGCAAAACTCTGTCTCAAAAAAAAAACAAAGAAAAAGAAAAAAAAAAATCTGTGCAACTTAATGTGTAAAGTGTACTAACCTAAACTGTACAACTTAATGTGTCCCTTGTGTTACCTTTTCCCGGATCAAATGTGGAACATTTCCAGCACCAAAGAGATTTTCCTTCTTCTTTTCAGTCACTACTCTCCCAGAGGCAACCACTGGTTTTGCTTCTACTATCATTAATTAGCTTATTACCTTTTCATGTTCTTGAACTTATAAAATACCACTATATTTTTACTTAATATTTTCAGAATCTGCATTTTTCACAAATCACCCAGGTTAGTTGCGTGCACATTCAAATTTGAGAAGTGTGCTATGGAGCATTCATTCTCACTCCTGGCTGCACATCAATATCAACTGATGCCTAAGTACCACTTCCAGAGATTCTGATTTAATTGGCCTTGAGTGAGGACTGGACATCAGGACTTTTTGAAAATTCTTAGGGGATTGTAATATGCAGCCAAAATTGAAAAACACTGTTTTGTCTATCCTTAAATTCTATGTTGCACAACTCCTCCTGCCTCAGATCCATGCTAGGAGAGAACAGTCGTTACCTCTCAGAATAAAGCAGATCTTGCCTAGAGCAGATTTGCCCGCTTTTTTGTTTGTTTGCTGCTTTTCTCATCTCCTACCTTCCCTAGAACCTAAAGGAGATGCACTTAAGCCATTAGGTTGTTGCTCTCATCATCCTGTGGGTGCAGTGGTGTGCTAGAGCTGACCCATACTGGATTGTGAGGGCAGATTGTGTGCTTCCAACTATATAGGATGTCATTTAAATTATTCAATGACATCATGTTGTTAGCTTGAACTTGGCCGTGGTGGAAGTAGTTACACAACAGAAATTGGCAAACACCACCGATCGGGTTCTGTTTCCTCCCTGACCTCCTCCTAGAGAGCTGGTTTGCCATTACACACCCCCTATAGGTAAATACTGCTAAGGAGAAGGGCTTAATCTGTTGTAAGATGTATTTTACAACAGTTATAAGATGATATTTCAGTAGTCTTCTCAAGCACTGACTTTTGCTAACCTCACATTTATCATTTAGCAGTTACTAATATGTTTAAATAATGTTGTCAGTGCTTCTACTCCTTTGGGAAATATAAAAAGATGGACGTAATTATCATATTTCTTCCATCCATCTTAGTTGAAAACCCTTAGAATTATTTCCAATAGTCACTATTGTCTGATCTTGTTTAGGCCATCATCTCATTATGCTCAGTCCATGGATAAATATAACAGGATGATGGCCTAAACAAGACCAGACAATCATCCCATCAGCAGCGTTATGCTCAGTACATGGACTAGGGAGCAGAAATCAGTGATAGCTTTTATTACTGCATCTCACTTAAGGTTTTTCATCAAATATAGTATTTTCTTGGAGTTGATGGGCATATGAGTTAATTGGTTTCAACTGGTCATTGAATTCCACTGATTATAAAGTGATCCAATATATTTTTAATTTTGTATATAAACCTGTGGGGCAGCACTGCTAAAGAATTTACAATTCTTAGTGGTTAAAATAAGATCTGGAGTCAGATAAAACTGTTTTTGAATCTTGGCTCTTCTACTCCTATTTGGGCAATCATGGGCAAGTTATAATGTCTGTAAGTTCCATGTTTCTCATCTTTAAAATGGGTATTAAAAATAGCTTGCAGGATTATCCTGAGGATTAATTAACATAAAACAGAAATGCACTAAGCTTCAAATGTGACACATAGTAAAACACTTAATATCTTAGGTTGGGTCCCCAGGAGCAGACTCCAAGACAAGGATTTGGATGCAAGTAGTTTGAAAGGTTGTTATGGACTGACGTGTCCCTTTCAAAACACTGATACATTGAAATCTTAATCCCCAATGTGATGATATTAGGTGGTAAGAACTTTGGGAAGTAATTTAGGTGATAAGGGTAGAGTCTTCATGCATGGGATTAGTGCCCTTACAAAAGACACCTTAGAGGACTCTCTAAGTCTTTCTGCCATGTGAGGACACAATGAGAAGTTGACACTCTGCAGCTTGGAAGGGAGCCCTCACCATGCCGTCACCCTGATCACAGACTTTCAGGATCCAGAACTTTGAGAAGTAAATTTCTGTTCTTTATAAGTCATGCAGTCTATGGTAATTTGTCACAGCAACTCAATATAAGACAGAGGTCACCCCAGGAAATACTGATAGGTGGGTGGAGAAGTCAGACGAGAAAGAGAAGAAAGTCAATAAGGAGTGGATTACCACACACACTTGCATTGTGAGTAATTGGAGCTTAATCTTACTGGGGAACTCTGAGAACCAATGTGGAAGATGGACCTCAGAGGTATCTCCCTAGAAGATGGAAGAAACTGAGGTATTAATCTACCAACTCCTATCAGTCATCGATTCTTAATTCTCTGGCACTACAATCTTCCATGTATTTGAGCAGAGAAGGATCTAGTGACCAGAACAAGCCCTCAAGGAAAGAGATGTAGGTGGTACAGTTGGAAGATGGACCAGCATGTGTGAAAATCATTCAGGGAAAAAGGGACATAGGCAGGCACTGATATCTATAGTAGCTCAGTAAATACTTGGTAGCAGTAGCTATATATGGGAGGGTTTTCATGTCAGAAGCTTGTTTACACATCAACTACTGTGACAGAGGTGGGGAGAATAGTTAAAGGAGCATTATTTCATCTCCTAAGGTTTGTCCCAGCTCTAATATTTACAAATCTTTCTGTATGCACAAGCACTGCTCTTTTTGGTGAATTAAAATCACAAGAAACCCTTATGTAGTTATACTTTTAATAATGGGAAATGGTACTGTTGTAACGATTAAGCTCTAATAGGATAGAAGATAAGTTTATCTAGAGGCTATGCAGTTCAGTATAAAGAACACAGGATGAAGAGTTAGGAGATCTTTGTGGAGTCTTTGCTCAGTTACTTACCATTTGTGTGGCCTCTGAAAGGAGCAAATATCTCCAAGTCTCAACTGAAAGGAAAAAATTACCTGCCTAGCTAATCTGTTACAGTGAGAGCACATGGAACCGTGCTTTGAAGAGGAATTGTCTCAGATGCTGAGATCTACATAGGAGCAGCCAAGTTTTCTACTGGTCAACAGAGCAAAATGCTTCTGGTTGGTTTTGGCAGGAGTACTGAATTCACTGTAAGGTGGTGATTACCTTGTGCTTCTCCTATATCCACAGCACTGAAATAATTTGTAATTTGAAGAAACAGTGACTCTCTTGGGGCACATTAGACATATAGATGTAAATCAGCTGATTCTAAGGATTCTGTGCAGCTGTTGTCTTCAATGGAGATAGTGGCTGCAACTCCTGTTTCAGTTTCCTCCTGGAAAACTCTTGATATCTGTCTCTGACATATTCGAATGTTTCTTTGGCTCCACAGACATGAAGGAAAATCATCTATAGAAAATGTTTATATAATTTTATCTTTGGTTGTTCTCAAACCCAAGGGATGATCATGCCAAAATTTGGGGAGTGAAATATGTCTTTGCCCACAGTGTGCCTACCACTTTATAAATTATACCCTCATACAAAGTATTGGTTTTGAATTTTGGAACTATTATAACTAGGTAAATGCTTAACTGGAAGACTTTGAAATTTCAAGAAGTTAGTGCCTTTAAAGTTATGCACTTTAAAGAGATCTTTTTGTGTTAATTAGGAGATCCAATAAGTCTTTTTGTGCAACTCCACATCGTAGCAAGGAATTTATAATATGTAAGTATTTTAAAGATGCATGTGTCATTCTAGCAATTACACAGTCTCAGTGTGATATAAATGTAAATTAGTCTTACCAGGTTCTGTATATAAAATTGTAGTGTAAACCTATATACATTTTAAGGATGAATCCTACTGTTAGAGAAAAATAATCGCATTAATTTTCAGTAAATTTAGACAAATATGGAATTAATCAGAGTTAACTTCCAAGACCCTAAACTTAAGTACCTGAGAACTTAGACATTTAAAGGGTAATGGTTATTAGTCAGAAAGTCTAAAGCTTACAAAAATATCATTCAATATTAGTGTGCTTATAGTATTTTCTAGTTTCAATTTTTAGACAAAGATTTTGGTAACATAATTTGGAACATAAAAATGACGAAGTAATTAAATGTACTAAAAGATAATTGTCTCATCTTTTTCTCTTTTAAGAAGATTTTGTTTGCTCATGTCAGTAGTATCTATCACTTTAATAGAAGCATAAACTTTAGAGCATCCATAATGATAATGTAGGCAGAATATTTTTAGATAGTATTTCATATATATGTAATTTATTATAAGCCAATTTAAAGTTTCCTGAATATTTAACACACATAATAATAAAATAAATCTTGATCTTTCTTTAAAAAATCAACATGTACTTTCTTATGTGTAAACAAAAAAATTCATGCAAGTAAATAACAATAGTATACCACCAATGACTCTGGCAATAAAACAAACAAATAATAAAGTAAAAGTTATGACCTTCCATTAACCATAAACACTAATCCTGGTAAAGGGGATGAGAAGGTGTTTATAATAATTCAGCACATAATAACTGTAGTTGAGAAACCAATTACTGCTTTTATATGGCTTCAGTTTCTCAGTCTAGCACTTCATTTTTGCAATAAAGGACCTGAATACATTTGCATCCAGTGCACAAAAGGTGTGCAATGAATAACTGCAGATTAATTGGGGTCTTAAGAATTCTGATATCTTCATTAACTTATCTTATGACAAATGTATTTATATCTTTTCAACTGTTTTTACTAAATTATATACATAAATTTTTTAACTAGTTTAAAATGGCTCATCTGTTAAGAGATCTGAATGGATAAAGTTTTAGTAGTAAGACAATTTATCTTGATAAATGAAGTCAAGCAATGTAGATGTAGCAAGGTTCCAGAGCTTTCAGTGATCATACAGTGGACCTTTAAAGAACCATATAAAGAAGAGGTTCGATCATCATGGTGGACGGGAGGCAGGACTAGATTGCGACTCTGGACAGAGCAGTGTGTGGGGGCTCATATTGTGAGTTATAGCTCCAAATTGACTGCAAGAACAAACCAGCAATCCCCAGAGGACCCACAGACCCTCTGAAGGAAGGGGTCTGCTCCTGCAGGACCTGGGAGACACCCCCAAAACTGTGAGTGCTCCAACCACGGAAGTGGGAAAGGGAGGCCTTCCTCCCCCAAACACACACTCCCACTGGAGAAGCTGAAGGTCTGTTTGTGGAAGCAGTTTCCGACTTTACTTGGAGCTGAGTCAATTTGGAGAGCCGAGCGAAATACGGGGGTAGAGGAAGCAGCAGAAAGGCCCTGGGAGCTTGCTGGGTCTCCTAGCAGGCCACTCCTGCCTGGCACCCCAGTGATCCAACGGGAGATGAGCACCAGGCATAACTACACAGGGAGAAGCATATCTATAGCTGGACTTTGTAACAATTTGAACTGGATGAGAAGCCTCTGACCAGAACTCAGGGGAGGGCACAAATCTGGTGTGCATGCTCCACAGCCGGGGGAAGAACCAAGCCCTTTGGAGTGAGACCGGCTCTTGGGTCTGTGTGGGAGCTGGGTGAAGCCTGTGACTGCCAACTTTCCCCTACTTTCCTTACAACCTGTGTGACTCAGAAGAGGCGGCCATAATCTTCCTATGTACACAACTCCAGTGACCTGGGAATCTCACCCCCATTCCCCACAGCAGCTGCAGCTGCAGCTGCAGCAAGACCTGCCCAAGGAGAGTCTGAGCTCAAACACGCTTAGTCCCACCCCCACCTGATGGTCCTTCCCTACCCACCCTGGTAGCAGAAGATGAAGGGCATATAATCTTGGGAGTTCTAGGGCTCCACCCACCACTGGTTCCTCCCCATTCTAGCACAGCTGATGTTCTCTGGAAAGTGCCACCTCCTGGCAGGAGGCCAATCAGCACAAAAATAAAGCATTGAACCACCAAAGCTAAGAACCCTCACAGAGTTCATTGCACCCCCCGCCATCTCCACTGGAACAGGCACTGGTATCCACCACTGAGAGACCCATAGGCAGTTCACACCACAGAACTCTGTTCAGACAACCCCCAGTACCAGCTCAGAATTGGGGAGACTTGCTGGGTGGCTAGACCCAGAAGAGAGATAACAATCGCTGCAGTTCGGCTCACAGGAAGCCACATCCATAGGAAAAGGGGGAGAGTACTACATCAAGGGAACATCATATGGGACAAAAGAATCTGAAGAACAGCCTTCAGCCCTAGCTAGACCTTCCCTCTGACAGAGCATACCCAAATGAGAAGTAACCAGAAAACCATGGTAATATGACAAAACAAGGCTCATCAACACCCCACAAAATCACACTAGTACACCAGCAATGGAACCAAACCAAGAAGAAATCCCTGATTTACCTGAAAAAGAATTCAGGAGGTTAGTTAGTAAGCTGATCAGGGAGGGACCAGACAGGCAAAACTCAAAGAAAGGAAATCCAAAAAATGATACAAGAAGTGAAGGGAGAAATATTCAAGGAAATAGATAGGTTAAAGAAAAAACAATAAAAAATTCAGGAACTTTGAGCACACTTTTAGAAATGTGAAATGCTCTGGAAAGTCTCAGCAATAGAATTGAACAAGTAGAAGAAAAAAAAATTAGAGCTCAAAGACAAGGTCTTCAAATTAACCCAATCCAACAAAGAAAAAGAAAAAAAGAATAAGAAAATATGAACAAAACCTGCAAGAAGTCTGGATTATGTTAAACAACCAAACCTAAGAATAATTGGTGTTCCTGAGGAAGAAGAGAAATCTAAAAGCTTGGAAAACATATTTGGGGGAACAATAGAAGAAAGCTTCCCTGGCCTTGCTAGAGACCAAATATAAGAAGCACGAAGAACACCTGGGAAATTCATCCAAAAAAGATATTCACCTAGGCACATTGTCATCAGGTTATCCAAAGTTAAGATGAAGGAAAGAATCTTAAGAGCTGTGAGAGAGAAGCACCGGGTAACATATAAAGGAAAACCTTTCAGATTGACAGCAAATTTCTTGGCAGAAACCATACAAGTTGGAAGGGATTGGGGCCCTATCTTCTGCCTCCTCAAACAAAACAATTATCAGCCAAGGATTTTGTATCCAGCAAAACTAAGCATCATATATGAAGGAAAGATACAGTCTTTTTCAGACAAACAAATGCTGAAAGAATTTGCATTACCAAGCCACCCCTACAAGAACTGCTAAAAGAGCTCCAAATCTTAAAACAAATCCTGGAAACACATCAAAACAGAGTATCTTTAAAGCATAAATCACACAGGACCTATAAAACAAAAATACAAGTTAAAAAGGAAAAAAAAAACTTAAAGTACATGGGCAACAAACAGCATGATGAATGCGATGGTACCTCACATTTCAATACTAACGTTAAATGTAAATGGCCTAAATGCTCCACTTAAAAGATTCAGAGCTGCAGAATGGATAAAAAGTCACAAACCAACCATCTGCTGCCTTCAGGAGACTCACCTAACATATAAGGACTCACATAAGCTTAAAGTAAAGGGGTGGAAAAAGGCATTTCATGTAAATGGACACCAAAAGTGAGCAGGAATAGCTATTCTTATATCAGACAAAACGAACTTTAAAGCAGCAGCAGTTAAAAGAGACAAAGAGGGGCATTATATAATGGTAAAAGCCTTATCCAACAGGAAAATATCACAATCCTAAACAGATATGCACCTAACACTGGAGCACCCACATTTAGAAAACAATTACTAATAGACCTAGGAAATGAGATAGCAAGACACTAATGGGGGAAACTTCAAGACTCCACTGACAGCATTAGTCAGGTCATCAAGACAGAAAGTCATGAAACAATGGATTTAAACTATACCCTGGAACAAATGGACTTAACAGATATATACAGAACATTTCATCCAACGATTGCAGAATATACTTTCTATTCAACAGTGAGTAGAACTATCTCTAAGATAGACCATATGAAAGGTCATAAAACGATCCTCAATAAATTAAAAAAATTGAAATTATATCAAGCACTCTCTCAGACCACAGTGGAATAAAACTAGAAATCAACTCCAAAAGGAACCTTCAAAACCATGCAAATCCATGGAAATTAAATAACCTGCTCCTGAATGAGCATTGGGTCAAAAACAAAATCAAGATGAAAGCTAAAAAATTCTTCGAACTGAACAACAATAATGACAGAACTATAAAAACCTCTGGGATACAGCAAAGGCAGTACTAAGAGGAAAGTTCATAGCCCTAAAGGCCTACATCAAAAAGAATTAAAGAGCACAAACTGACACTGTAAAGTCACACCTCAAGGAGCTAGAAAAACAAGAACAAACCAAACCCAAACCCAGCAGAAGAAAGAAAATAACCAAAATCAGAGGAGAACTAAATGAAATTGAAACAACAACAAAAAAAAATACAGAAGATAAATGAAACAAAAAGCTGGTTCTTTAAAAAGAGATATAAAGTTGATAGACCATTGGCAAGATTAACCAAGAAAAGAGGAGGGTGGATAAAGAAATTGTGGTGAGCATATATATATATATATAAAAGAATATATATTCCATATATGGAATATATATGAATATATATAGAATATATATGGAATATATGAATATACAGAATATATATGGAATATATATAGAATATATATATGAATATATTCCATATATGGAATACTATGCAGCCATAAAATGGAATGAATTAACAGCATTTGCAGTGACCTGGATGAGATTAAAGACTATTATTCTAAGTTAAGTAACTCAGGAACGGAAACCAAACATCATATGTTCTCACTGATACGTGGGAGCTAAGCTATGAGGATGCAAAGGCATAAGAATGACACAATGGACTTTGGGGACTTGAGGGGAAGGGTGGAAAGGGGATGAGGGATAAAAGACTACAAATATGGTGCAGTGTATACTGTTTGGGTGATGGGTCCACCAAAATCTCACAAATCACTAAAGAACTTACTCATGTAGCCAGATACCACCTGTACCCCAATAACTTATGGAAAAATACTTTAAATAAACATCTTTAATGATGTAGGAAAATTAAAAAATAAAAAAAGAACCACATAGAGGAGATGCTTGAAACTGAATAGCATAGCAGTGGTTTCTATTGTATGTGTTTGTGTTTGGGGGTGTGTGTATGTGCGTATGTGTGTGTTTGCATGATATGGGAGATGGCTAGATAGTTTGTTTTTTGGGTGATTGTCAAATGTAAATTCACTGAATTTTAAAGATAGGATGCAACTTTAGTTGTAGGCCCTAATTGAGGTGTGAGTGTCTCTTATCCTGTGCTACTTTTCACAGTCCTGAAAGGAGAAGGTGCTGTCATAGCTAATTATTACTGTATATTGTTTATTACTGTGACAACAAAATGGTGTCTTACTTGGACTAATCATTAACTACGTGGTAAAGATTTCTTCTAAGTAACTTGGTCCACTTACGAAACAATTTAAGTGCAACTTTGGAGCCCTCTCACTGTGCTTCCTTTACCCTTTAACTCCAAGGTGCTTGAATGTTGTTGCTCAGAAGAATTAGGTAATATTTGATTTTCATCTTTACAGAGACTCTTGGGATAAAGAATGAGGAAGTTTTACTTAAAATGGATTTATTAAGAATGATAATGTGGCTGGACTCAGTGGCTCATGCCTGTAATCCCAGCACTTTGGGAGGCTCAGGCAGGCAGATCATGAGGTCAGGAGTTCGAGACCAGCCTGACCAACATGAGGAAATCCCATCTTTACTAAAAATACAAAAATTAGCCGGACATGGTTGTGTGTGCCTGTAGTCCCAGCTACTCAGGAGGCTGAGGCAGGAGAACCACTTGAACCTGGAAGGAGGAGGTTGCAGTGAGCCGAGATCTCGCCACTCCATTCCAGTCTGGGTGACACAGTGAGACTCTGTCTCACAAAAAAAAAAAAAAAAAAAAGAAAGAATGGTAATGTTTTCCTTTATCACCTATTAATTTTTTTTAGTGTTTGGTGTTTTTAGTGTTAACTGTTTATCCCTTTCAGATATGTAAAAGCCAATTGCCAAATCCTTTGCAGTTGTTATATAACCAGGTCATTTCCTTTGGCTTTAACTCAGAAGTAATTTCCTTGATCTTTTTTTATGATTTATGCCCCTGAGCTTCCCTTAATTGCTTTTCCTCTTGGGTGTTGATGCTAGATATAATTTTCTGACATATACCTCAGGAGGAGACTTGTTTTCTCTCTTTCCTTCTATTCTCCTCCTCTTCTACTTTTTAAAATATTCGCTCTCTTTAAAATAATAAAAACCAAAGCCTTCTTCTTCTAGAGAGTCTCAGACCCAAATTGCCACATAGTGGTCTCATAAAGGGAAAATAACTTTGGTGAACTTTATCAAAGTTTTTGTTGCTGTTGTGGTTTCATTTGTTTGTTTGTTTTTATATGAGGCAAACTTATTTTTTTTAACTGGAAAAGTAAGCCATGGTTTTCGTATTAAAAAAAATTAAACCCTACAAAAGTAAGTCTCCCTCCTAGCCCAGGTTTCTGACCCTAGCCTTCTTCCCCATATATAACCACAAATACCACTGTGACCCTTCTAGAAACATTTTAAGGTAGAATGTTTTACAGGAGGTTGGGGGAGGGAGAAAAGAATGAGAGAGCGTTCTTTAAAAACAACAACAACAATAGTGACAGATTGTTAAGTTTTTTTTTAAAAAGTCGCGAGGTCAGGAGATCGAGACCAACCTAGCTAACACGGCGAAACCCCGTCTGTACTAAAAAATACAAAAAACTAGCCGGGCGAGTTGGCGGGTGCCTGTAGTCCCAGCTACTTGGGAGGCTGAGGCAGGAGAATGGCGTAAACCCGGGAGGCAGAGCTTGCAGTGAGCTGAGATCCGGCCACTGCACTCCAGTCTGGGCGACAGAGCGAGACTCCCTCTCAAAAAAAAAAGTCTTGGAGTTTTTCTTTTTTTTTTTTAAATATCAACATCCATAAGTCTACTTTAATCTTTGTCACAACTGCATAGTATGGATATGTTATCTATTTTACTCGCACTGTATCAGAGGACATTTAAATTATTTAATTTATTGTTTATTATGTTTGTTTATTTCACTGTTAGAAGCCATGATGTGATGGTCATCCTTATTCGCATGTCATTTCCTTATAACCTGATACATTTGTTGGATAAGTTCTGTGTACACTAGGCATACATATCTATGCATGCATATATATGTTTATGATTTGAATACACAAACAGAAGTACTAAGAACTTCAGCCTATACTCTGATTTCCCTACCCTACAAAGTCCCTTAGGATAGCAACTGGTACAAAATTACCTCATTCTTTTCAGGGTCACCTTTCATTTTCCTCCATAGGTATAAATGTCAGGGTGTTTATTTCTGCAGTGTAGGCATTCAGGGCCTGCAGAAGCAGTATGAGTAGATTTCCCTGGATATGAGGTGATCTATGCTGAAGAAGTTGGAGCCAGCCGCACCCAGGGCTTGTCATAGTTCTGGAATGTTTGTGCGTAGAAGCCTAGGCTGGTAGCAATGGGAGAAGCCTCAGGCAAATGAATCCAGTCCTCCCCATTCCCAAAGTAGAAGGACTAGGCAGCTAGGAGAAGTCATTCTCATGCCCAGGTAACTCACTCAAGTTGCCAACCAGGGTTTTTCTATCACACCATGAAAACCTGTGCTTTTGTCCTATATTTGCTGGAGGCTGACTTTCCTATTGCTTCATATTTCTCCTCATGACTTTGACTGGGTTCTCTTAACTTGCAGGCTTAGTGTTGAAAGGGACATTTAAAAGCCCCAGAACCTAGTTAAAATTTGACAGGCAGTTCTCTCTTGCAGGATAGGTTTTGCCAACTCCTCTGAGGCTGCAATCTCAATTTGATGATGGTTTTAAAGCCACTGTTAAAAATGAATAATACAAATTTTGAAAAAATTTGATGGTTCTCTGTCTTTACCTCTCTTTATTTATTCACTTATTTGATTTTTGAGACAGGATCTGGCTTTGTCACCCAGGCTGGAGTGCAGGGGTGCAATCTCGGCTCATGGGAACCTCCACATCTCAGGCTCAAGCCATCCTCCCACATCAGCCTCCCAAGTAGCTGGGACTACAGGCATGCACCACCATGTCAGGCAAATTTTTGTACTGTTTGTAGAGGCAGGGTTTTGCCATGTTGCCCAGGCTGGTCTCGAACTCCTGAGCTCAAGCAATCCACCCGCCTTAGCCTCCCAAAGTGCTAGGATTACATACGTGAGCCATTGGGCCCAGCCTCTCTCTTTTTCTTTAATCCCTTTTCGAACAGTCTGAGGTGGCAAGAGAAACAATGGGCAGATAGGCTTGACCCTGTTGACAGAGTATGGGAGGCAGGGAGGAGCAAGCAGAGACTTTTCTGTTAATGAATCAGATCACATTTGAGTTAGCCCTTTTCTCATTACAGGCAGAGAAAGTAGATGCTGCTTGGTATATTTTCTCAGCTGAATCTACTTCCAGACAAGCAGGTTGTCTGTCAGAGTCATTTAAGCTGAGTGTGCTATGTCAAGGAGAGCTGGGAAGTCAGTACATATGTGCATGCATGTATTAGGTGTGTGTATGTGCATATTGTATGTATATGCATGTGCATTCACTGTGTATGCGTATATACGTATATGCACATATGTGTGTATAGATGCAGGCATATGCACATGACACATCTGCAAACACATATGTGCACAAGAAATTTTACAATTACCATTGTGAAGGAAAATAGAAATTAAGGACTTTCATTAACCTCTTCCAGGGAGAAAAAAAGAAACTAATGTATTAAGACCTGAGAATAGAAAGTTCTGACAAAAGCAAGAGTGTTTCCCTTTTTAGAATGAAAAGTCTTTGGTAGGATAGATTCTGTCCAAATACCTCCTTTCTACCACAAACAGGATTTGAATGACAGCCCTTCCCTGGTAAATTTACATGGGGGCATCTCTATTGACTCTGGTTGCCATGGTGATTCAAAGAAACTGGTCTGGGACTGCAGTTTGGGATAACATATTTCAAATAGGGTAAGGAGCCCAGGAATGCAGATTTTGTGGCTTGACAATCTGTGCTGAATTCTTAGGGTAAAAAATAACATTACGCTTGGCAAACCAATTATGTTTTTGACAAGATAAATGCTTTTGACGTTATTCCTACTCTTCCTGGGTAATAGTTAAGTAGATAAACAAATTAAATTGACCTTAGAGAAAAAAATTCATGCCCATTCTTCCACGGCTATAACTGTTCAAAAAATTCTTTCTAGATTTCTTTGGAATGGATACATTTTGATGTGGGAGAAGCCATTCAGTATAGTGTATTGAAAGCATTAATACTGGTATCAAATTGCCTGGGTTTGAATACCAGCTCTGCCACCAGCTCTGCTGGGCGACCTTGAAAAAATTACTTAACCTTTTGGATTCTCAGCTTCCTTGTTTGTCAATGGAGATGATATAGTATCTATCATTAAAAAATGTGCTGAAGAATAAGTTAATTAATATATGTAAGGCACTTAGAATCATGCCTGATCCATACCAGAGGCTATATAAATATCAGATATCATCATCACATAGTTCTATTATTAGTAGTAGTACATTGATTCTTAGGAAAAAATTGACAATTTTTTTTTTGCACCTTACATAGATGGACTCTGGGGAGAAGAAACAGTCCATAGTACAGAGGCTTGGTAGAACTTTGAAATGACAGGAATTCTTTCAAGATCTCCTAAAAATCTTCTTGAACACAGCTGAAAATCTCCAGCCTTTCTTTTCTTCTTTTAAACTCAAGTTTTGTTATCTTTTAAGATGGCTATGATACCACAAATCAGTTGTACAAAATGACTTTTTTCCAAGTCACCACACACACTGTGAGTTTATGCTAAATCATACTCTGCTGTTACAACCAGTTGGGATTTTTAGGGCCAAAAGGGTGAGTTAGGGGGTGTATGTACATTTATGAAATAAAAGGTGAGGCTTAAGCTAGTTGTAGACCTTTCTATGCTCCAATTCTTTTTTAAAAAAAATACATGAGACAGCTGGGATTTCAAAGAAAGATTAGGAGTAAAACCCATTGTATTAGTGCTTTGTTGCCAGGCTTTGAGACTTGTGATTTCAGAATGGTAGATCGGAGATAAGCTCATTGGGAACATCTGGTTCAGCCCTCCCATTTATAGAGGAGTAAACAGAACCCTAGAAACATGAGTAGCCTGCCCGAGGTCAGCTAGGGAGGGAAGAACAAATGCAGGATGATGAGTCCAGATCACTTCTGGCCCAGTTCAGAACTACCTTAAAAATAGAGCCATTTAGTGCTCTGTACCATTTGGCCTTCTTCCTTTGTGTCTTCAACTAGGTCCTGTTGTGAGTTGTAGGAATGGGTTTTTCAGCCCCTTGACACTGCTGAATGGTTCTTCTCAGATGTGAGGAGCATCCTTTGTACCATGAGAGCAGCAGCTTCCTTGGGGACCCAATGTTTGTCTTTTGGAATTCCAACAGGAAAGACCAGAATTCCGTGTTTCCAGTAATGCCAACTATTTATTTGAAAGGGGACAAAAGATCACCAGGGATTGGCATTTGTTCTAGCTCTCTGCACTTTACCTCATACAAAGAAACTCTGCTTGTAAGTGCTATGATGAGGCTCCAAGTTGGTTAGCATAACTTGAGGAATTCATCAGGCAGAGAACTATAGACTTGCAGTCATACGGAAGTATATACTTGTTGCTGCCAGTAAGACCTTTGTGTGCCAAGGAAGTGTTGATGTGTAACCCTTGGTATTTTCATTGGCTTCAATGTCTCTGAGAGAACAGCATTTACTATCTTCTGAGAGTATAGGCATTTCTTTTTGTTGATTTTTCTTATTTTTTTCCTTTCTCTCTAGAGGATAGGAAGATAAGAAATTTCATAATCCTAATCCTGACACTCAGTTGCCATGAACATTTTCTTCTCTTAAATATATTTCCTTTGCCATTATCTTATTTACCCATTCATCCAACAGTTCTTTCTATAAACGTTCATTAAACATCTACCAAGTGCCAGACACTGAATTAAGTGCAAGAGAAACAAAGGCAAATCATATGTAAGTCTGAAGGGACAAGGGGAGAGGGAAATTGTTGGGACTAGAGAAAACAGCTGTCATTCTAGAGGGGCCTGCCTGCCTGCCTGCCTGGGGCTGTGGCCTTAGCTCAGCTAGAGGAATGGGATCAACTCCAGTGACTTGGAAGCTGGAGGGCAATGGTCTTGCTCACTCTCCTCTTGGTCTTTACTTCCCTGCCAGTGTCCCCCATTGACTACTCCCAGCTGGAAACGTAAGGGCAAGGGATCCACTGAGGCAGCCCTTAGAGGCCAGACTCCAGGGAATATAGCAAAGGAAGAGAGTGCAACTGCAGGGACAAGAAAAATATTGAGCACAGTAAGGTTTTGTAAATGAGTTCAGATAACCGTCTGGGGCAAAAAGGAAGGCATTTAAACTTGTAAAGGAATTACTTTTTGCTTGTCAAATTTTAATGTAGTGACTGGAGATTTTGGACCTAATGATATCTTAGGGAATCAGAGAAGCATTCAAGAGGTTGTGGTTCTATGGTATAATAAAGATAGTTGCAAATGTTTGCTGGCACTGTCATTGAGACATGGAATTACTATTCCTTCCATGTGAGCTGGATGCCTTTTACTGGTCTTCTTTGACCAGTAAAATTCAGTAGAAGTGATGATTTAGAACTTTTAGAACTTTAGGAACTTTAACACTTGACCCACCCTATAAGAAATCTAACCACCCTGAGACTACCGTGTCAGCACTCCAGTTAACAGACCCAGCTGAGCTCTGCCTCCCAGATGTTGCCCCCAAGGTTTCAGACATGTGAGTTTAACCATCTTGGACTCTCTAGACCTTTCTAGCTGCCAGATGAATACCACTGAGTGACCTCATCTATGCCACATGGAACAGAAGAATCATCTAGCAGATGATTTAGTAATTTGAGAATTGATCCTTCTCAAATTCCTGACCTACGAAAATTATGAGATAAAATTAAATGGTTTTTGTTTTAACTCACTAAGTTTTGGGGCAGTTTGTTAGGCAGCAACAGATAATTGGGAAATGCTGCTACCCTCTCAAATTGATGATCCATTAATTCTGTATCTACATTAATAATGGGAAGTAACAACAACCCTCCACTAACCCCTACACATACATATACTCACAATACAACTTTAACCTTCCATTTCTGTGATAAGTGATCTAGCTAGATCATGGAATCTAATGTGAAGCTGTTTAACTCTGGAGGTATTTTGATATGTGGAAGTGGAAAAAGTGATAAAAAGCAGTAGCTCCAGAGGACCTAGAAAGTGCAGCATAAGAAAAGATTATAAACCCCATCCCCTTAAGTTGCCTTTCAATAAAATTTAATTAAAAAACTGTATAAATTATATGCTTCTTGCCCAAATGCCCCATCAAGGAAACAAATTTATTCATCTCAGGGCAAACTTTGAGATTAGACCAATTTCTAAGAAAAAAAAAATGCAACAGGGAAATGTGCAGCTAATGAGACTTAATGGGGAAAAAGAGCTAATATTTATTAAGCACAGTATTGGTCAGCATACACTAGATTATATCACTGTAACAAATAAGCTCCAAATCTCAGTGACTTACATAAGGAAAGCTCATGTCTTGCTTTGGCTGACAAGTTAGGTTGGTATCTGTGTGGGAGTTGGTGTGTCTCCACTCACTGAAGTTATGCAGAGACACAGATAACTGAGGCTTCATCTCAACATGTGATTCCACTATCTCTAGAGCACTGGAAAACGGAAATGGCAACTCATATACTGATTCTCAAAGTAAAACAGATGACTTGCATTTCCATTTCACTGGCCAAAGCAAGTCATATGGTTCTATACCCAATTTTCAGAGGGCAGGGAAGTTTGACTGGAAGAGGACAGACCTGGAAATCCTTGGTGAACAGCACCAATTATGACCACAAGCATCTGTTATAGAGCAGGCCCTTTGCTAGGCGTGTCTCATTGAATTCTGACAAAATCCATTATATAGGCAGAAAATAGGCCTACAGAGATCAAACAACTTGTCTGTGGTTACACAGCTGGTAATTGAAGAGGAGAGTTTGGAACTGAGGTCCTTAGGTCTGATTTCAAAGTGCATGCTTTTGTTTTGCTTTTGTTTTGCTTTGTTTTATTTGACATGATGTTCACCAAGCATATGCATGTCATTTTGGAACTAGAGAGGACAAAATGAAGTGAAGAGAATTTAATAATTGTGTTTGTATTTTGGAGTCACTTTAATCTGTAAATAAAGCACCTGCTGCCCCTTAGACCTGTGCTCTGAAGTGCACCAAGATGGTTGGTCAGTTATCGAGTCTCCCCTGTGTTCAGAGCACTGTTCTTAGTGAGAAGAAAAAAAAATCAGAAAACAGCCTCAAGTGTCCTTTAGAGTTTATTATACACTAAAAATTAAGACAAATATCCTTTACAAAAGGCTTACATACACTTAAAGAGCCTATTTACAGACTAATACATGCTGTATCTCTTAAGCTTGAACAAGGTGTTTTATTAGGCTGGTGCAAAAGTAATTGCAGTTTTTGCCATTACTTTTTTTTTTTAATACTTTAAGTTCTGTGATACATGTGCAGAATGTGCTGGTTTGTTACATAGGTATACATTTGCCATGGTGGTTTGCTGCACCCATCAACCCATCAGCTGGGTTTTAAGCCCTGCATGCATTAGGTATTTGTCCTAATGCTCTCCCTCCCCTTGCCCCCAACCCCCTGACAGGCCCTGGTGTATGATGTTCCCCTCCCTGTGTCCACATGTTCTCATTGTTCAACTCCCACTCATGAGTGAGAACCTGCAGTGTTCGGTCTCCTGTTCCTGTGTTAGTTTGCTGAGAATCATGGTTTCTGGCTTCTTCCATGTCCCTGCAAAGGATATGAACTCATACTTTTTAATGGCAGCATAGTATTCCATGGTGTGTATGTGCCACATTTTCTGTATCCAGTCTATCATTGATGGGCGTTTGGGTTGGCTCCAAGTATTTGCTATTGTGAATAGTGCCGCAATAAACATATGTGTTCATGTTCTTTGCAGTAGAATGATTTATAATCATTTGGGTATATACCCAGTAATGAGATTGCTGGGCAAAATGCTATTTCTGGTTCTAGATCCTTGAGGAATTGCCACACTGTCTTCCACAGTGGTTGAACTAATTTACACTCCCATCAACAGTGTAAAAAAGTGTTCCTATTTCTCTACATCCTCTCCAGCAGATGTTGTTTCCTGACTTTTTAATGATTGCCATTCTAACTGGCATGAGATGGTATCTCATTGTGGTTTTGATTTGCATTTCTCTAATGACCAGTGATGATGAGCTTTTTTTCATATGTTTGTTTGCCGCATAAATGTCTTCTTTTAAAGAAGTGTCTGTTCATATCCTTTGTCCACTTTTGCTGGGGTTGTTTCTTTCTTGTAAATTTGTTTAAGTTCCTTGTAGATTCTACATATTAGACCTTTGTCAAATGGATAGATTGCAAAAATTTTCTCCCGTTCTGTAGGTTGCTTGTTCACTGTGATGATAGTTTCTTTTGCTGTGCAGAAGTTCTTTAGTTTAGTTAGATCCCATTTGTCAATTTTGGTCTTTGTTGCCATTGCTTTTGGTATTTTAGTCATGAAGTCTTTGCCCATGCCTATGTCTTGAATGGTATTGCCTAGGGTATCTTCTAGGGTTTTTATGGTTTTAGGTTTTATAGTTAAGTCATGAATCCGTCTTGAGTTAATTTTTGGATAAGGTGTAAGGAAGGGATCCAATTTCAGTTTTCTGCATGTGGCTAGCCAGTTTTCCCAACACCATTTATTAAATAGGGAATCCTTTGCCCATTGCTTGTTTTTGTTAGATTTGTCAAAGATCAGATGGTGGTAGATGTGTGGTATTATTTCTGAGGCCTCTGTTCTGTTCCACTGGTCTATATATGTGTTTTGGTACCATTATCATTGCTGTTTTGGTTACTGTACGCTTGTAGTATAGTTTGAAGTCAGGTAGCATGATGCCTCCAGATTTGTTCTTTTTGCTTAGGATTGTCTTGGCTATACAAGCTCTTTTTTGGTTCCATATGAAATTTTAAAGTAGTTTTTTTCTACTTATGTGAAGAAAGTCAATGGTAGCTTGGCAGGAATAGCATTGAATCTATAAATTACTTTGGGCAATATGGCCATTTTCACGATATTGATTTTTCCTCTCTATGAGCATGGAATATTTTTTCCATTTGTTTGTGTCTTCTCTTATTTCCTTGAGCAGTGGTTTGCAGTTCTCCTTGAAGAGGTCCTTCATATCTCTTGTAAATTGTATTCCTAGGTATTTTATTTTATTTGTAGCAATTGTGAATGGGAGTTCACCATGATTTGGCTCTATGTTTGTCTATTATTGGTGTATAGGAATACTTGTGATTTTTGCACACTGATTTTGTATCCTGAGACTTTGCTGAACTTGCTCATCAGCTTTAGGAGTTTTTGGGCTGAGATGATGGGTTTTCTAAATATACAATCATGTCATCTGCGAACAGCAACAATATGACTTCCTTTCTTCCTATTTGAATATGTTTATTTCTTTCTCTTGCCTGATTGCCTTGGCCAGAACTTCCAACACTATGTTGAAAAGGAGTGGTGAGCGAGGGCATCCTTGTCTTGTGCCGGTTTTCAAAGGGAATGCTTCCAGTTTTTGCCCATTCAGTATGATATTGGCTGTGGGTTTGTCATAAATAGCTCTCATTATTTTTAGATATGTTCCATCAATACCTAGTTTGAGTGTTTTTAGCATGAAAGGGTGTTGAATTTTATTGAAGGCCTTTTCTGTATCTATTGAGATAATCATGCGGTTTTTGTCATTGGTTCTATTTATGTGATGGATTATGTTTATTGATTTGTGTATGTTGAACCAGCCTTGCATCCCAGGGATGAAGCTGACTTGATCGTGGTAGATAAACTTTTTGATGTGCTTCTGGATTCATCTTGCTAGCATTTTATTGAGGATTTTTGCATTGTTGTTCATCAGGGATACTGGCTTGAAATTTTCTTTTTTGTGTCTCTGCCAGGTTTTGGTATCAGGATGATGCTGGCCTCATAAAATGAGTTAGGGATGTGTCCTTTTTCTATTGTTTGGAATAGTTTCAGAAGGAATGGTACCAGCTCTTCTTTGAACCTGTGGTAGGGTCCAGCTGTGAATCTGTCTGGTCCTGGGCTTTTTGTTGTTGTTGTTGTTTGGTAATCTATTAATTGCTGCCTCAATTTCAGAACTTGCTATTGGTCTATTCTGGGATTCAACTTCTTCCTGGTTTAGTCTTGGGAAGGTGTATGTGTCCAGGAATTTATCCATTTCTTCTAGATTTTCTAGTTTATCTGCATAGAGGTGTTTACAGTATTCTCTGATGATAGTTTGTATTTCTGCAGGATCAGTGATGATATCCCCTTTATCACTTTTTGTTGTGTCGATTTGATTCTTTTCTCTTTTTTCTTTATTAGTCTGGCTAGTGGTCTACTTATTTTGTTAATCTTTTCAAAAAATCAGCTCCTGGATTCATTGATTTTTTGAAGGGTTTTTGTGTTTCTATCTCCTTCAGTTCTGCTCTGATCTTGGTTATTTTTCTTCTGCTAGCTTTTGAATTTGTTTGCTCTTGCTTCTCTAGTTCTTTTAGTTATGATGTTAGGGTGTTGACTTTAGATCTCTCCCACTTTCTGATGTGGGAATTTAGTGCTATAAATTTTCCTCTAAACACTGCTTTAGCTGTGCCCCAGAGATTCTGGTACATTGTCTCTTTGTTCTCACTGGTTTCAAAGAACTTATTTATTTCTGCCTTAATTTTGTTATTTACCCAGTAGTCATTCAGGAGCAGGTTGTTCAGTTTCCATGTAGTTGTGTGGTTTTGAGTGAGTTTCTTAATCCTGAGTTCTAATTTGATTGCACTGTGGTCTGAGAGACTGTTAGGATATCCATTCTTTTGCATTTGCTGGGGAGTGTTTTACTTCCAATTATGTGGTCAATTTTAGAGTAAGTGCAATGGGTGCTGAGAAGAATGTATATACTGTTGATTTGGGGTGGAGAGTTTCGTAGATGTCTATTAGGTCTGCTTGGTCCAGAGCTGAGTTCAAATTCTGAATATCCTTGTTAATTTTCTGTCTCATTGATCTGTCTAATAGTGACAGGGGATGTTAAAGTCTCCCACTGTTATTTTGTGGGAGTCTAAGTCTCTTTATAGATCTTTAAGAACTTGCTTTATGAATCTGGGTGCTCCTGTATTGGGTGTATATATATTTAGGATAGTTAGCTCTTCTTGTTGCATTGATCCCTTTGCCATTATGTAATGCCCTTCTTTGTCTTTTTTGATCTTTGTTGGTTTAAAGTCTGTTTTATCAGAGACTAGCATTGCAAATCCTGACTTTTTTTTGTTTTCCATTTGCTTAGTAAATATTCCTCCATCCTTTTATTTTGAGCCTGTGTGTGTCTTTGTATGTGAGATGGGTCTCCCGAATACAGCACACCAGTGAGTCTTGACTCTAACCAATTTTCCAGTCTGTATCTTTTAATTGGGGCATTTAGCCCATTTACATTTAAGGTTAACATTGTTATGTGTGAATTTGATCTTGTCATCACAATACTAGCTGGTTATTTTGCACATTAGTTGATGCAGTTTCTTCATAGTGTTGTTAGTCTTTATATTTTGGAATGTTTTTGCAGTGGCTGGTACTGGTTTTTCTTTTCCATATTTAGTGCTTCCTTCAGGAGCTCTTGTAAGGCCTAATGGTGACAAAATCCCTCAGCATTTGCTTGTCTGTAAAGGATTTTATTTCTCCTTTGTGTATGAAGCTTAGTTTGGCTAGATATGATTCTGGGTTGAACATTCTTTTCTTTAAGAATGTTGAATATTGGCCCCCACTCTCTTCTGGCTTGTAGGGTTTCTGCAGAGAGATCTGCTGTTAATCTGATGGGCTTCCCTTTATAGGTAGTCTGACCTTTCTCTCTGGTTGCACTTAACATTTTTTCCTTCATTTCAACCTTGGAGAATCTGACGATTATGTGCCTTGGGGTTGCTCTTTTTGACGAGTATCTTAGTGATGATCTCTGTGTTTCCTGAATTTGAATGTTGGCCTGTCTTGCTAGGTTGGGGATGTTCTCCTAGAAAATACCCTGAAGTATGTTTTCCAACTTGGTTCCATTCTTCTCGTCACTTTCAGATACACAAATCAATCATAGGTTTGGTCTTTTCACATAGTCCCATATTTCTTGGAGGCTTTGTTTGTTCCTTTTCATTCTTTTTTGTCTAATCTTGTCTTCACCTTTTATGTCATTAAGTTGATCTTCAATCTCTGATATCCTTTCTTCCACTTGATCGATTCAGCTATTGATGCTTGTGTATGCTTCACGAAGTTCTCCTGCTGTGTTTTTCAGCTCCATCAGGTCATTTATGTTCTTCTCTAAACTAGTTATTCTAGTTAGCAGTTCCTGTAACCTTTTATCAGATTCTTAGCTTCCTTAGATTGGGTTAGAATATGCTCCTTTAGCTCAGAGGAGTTTGTTATTACCCACCTTCTGAACCCTACTTCTGTCAATTTGTCACACTCATTCCTCATCCAGTTTTGTGCCCTTGCTGGAGAGGAGTTGTGGTCATTTGGAGGAGATGAGGCATTCTGGTTTTTGGAATTTTCAGCATTTTTGCCCTGGTTTTTCCTCATCTTCGTGGATTTATCTACCTTTGATCTTTGATGCTGATGGCTTTTGTGTGGGGTTTTTGAGTGGGTGTCCTTTTTGTTGATGTTGATGTTATTGCTTTCTGTTTGTTAGTTTTCCTTCTAACAGGTCCCTCTACTGCAGGTCTGCTGGAGTTTGCTGGAGGTCCACTCCAGACCCTGTTTGCCTGGGTATTAGCAGCGGAGGCTGCAGAGCAGCAAAGAGTGCTGCCTTCTCCTTCCCCTGGAAGCTTCATCCCAGAGGGGCACGCACCAGATGCCAACCAGAGCTCTCCTGTATGAGGTGCCTGTCGACCCCTGCTAGGAGATATCTCCTAGTAAAGAGGCACGGGCATCAGGGACCCACTTGAGGAGGCAGTCTGTTCCTTAGCAGAGCTTTGGTGTGAGATTCTCCGCTCTCTTCAGAGCCAGCAGGCAGGAATATTTAAGTCTGCTGAAGCTGTACCCACAGCTGCTCCTTCCCCCAGGTGCTCTGTTCCAGGGAGATGGGAGTTTTTGTTTTGTTTTGTTTTGTTTTTTTTTTTTTTTTGAGACAGAGTCTGGCTCTGTCGCCCAGGCTGGAGTGCGGTGGCCGGATATTAGCTCACTGAAGCTCCACCTCCCGGTTTCCCGCCATTCTCCTGCCTCAGCCTCCTGAGTAGCTGGGACTACAGGCGCCCCCCACCTCGCCCGGCTAGTTTTTTGTATTTTTTAGTAGAGACAGGGTTTCACCGGGTTAGCCAGGATGGTCTTGATCTCCTGACCTCGTGATCCGCCCGTCTCGGCCTCCCAAAGTGCTGGGATTACAGGCTTGAGCCACCGCGCCCGGCCGGGAGTTTCATCTATAAGCCCGTGACTGGGGCTGCTGCCTTTCTTTCAGAGATGCCCTGCCCAGTGAAGAGGAATCTAGAGAGGCAGCCTGGCTACACCTGCTTTGCTGCACTGCAGTGAGCTTCACCGAACTTCCGGGCAGCTTACTTAAGGCTGTGAGTGGAAAACCATCTACTCAAGACTCAGTAATGGCGGATGCCCCTCCCCCTACCGAGCTCAAGAGTCCCAGATCGACTTCAGACTGCTTTGCTGACAGTGAGAATTCCAAGCCAGTGGTTCTCAGTTTGCTGGGATCTGTGGGAGTGGGACCCGCTGAGCTAGACCACTTGACTCCCTGGCTTCAGCTCCTTTTCCAGGAGAGTGAACGGTTCTGTCTCGCTCGGGTTCCAGGTGCCGCTGGGGTATGGAAAAAAAAAAACAAAAACTGCAGCTAGCTCAGTGTCTGCACAAACAGCTGCCTAGTTTTGTGCTTGAAACCCAGGGCCCTGGTGGTGTAGGCACATGAGGGAATCCCCTGGTCTGTGGGTTGTAAAAACCATGGGGGAAGCATAGTATCTGGGCCGGATAGGACAGTCCCTCATGGCTCCCCTTTGGCTGAGGGAGGGAGACTCTCCAAGTTCCTTGCACTTCCCGGGTGAGGCAACGCCTTACCCTGCTTCTGTTTGGCCTCCGTGGGCTGCACCCACTGTCTAACCAGTCCCAATCAGATGAACCGGGTACCTCAGTTAGAAATGCAGAAATCACCTGTCTTCGGCATTGGTCTGGCTGGGAGCTGCAGACTGGAACTGCTCCTATTTGACCATCTTGCCAGGAGTCCAAAAACTTTGCCCTTACTTTTAATGAGAGAGGATTCCTTTATATAGCAAATAACAAAATCTTGGAAGTTGTTCAGGTATAAATATTTATTATTCTAAGCAGGGTATAGAGCAATACAGAACAACATTTTTTTTTTTTTCAGAGATTTTTTGAGAATCTGCTGAAAGCCATTTTCTCTCCCACGAAAGTGGATTTACTCACTGGATTTTTTTTTTTTTTTTTAACAGTTTCTGGGGTTTAACAGATGCATTTCCCCACTGGAAACCCATCTATTTGTTTAGGATTCCATGGTTTAGATAAATATTCTACTATAAATGTTTCAGTTCTTATAACAGCACTTGCCACATATTAAGTGCTCAATAAATGTTGTTGAATGAATGAATGAATGGAAAGGGGAGGAAGGAATATTTGAGATATAGTTCCAGTCTTCTCTAATCCTGTAAGGAGTCCAGTCTATGCTATCTGCTGTGATTCAGAAGGATGGTCTTTGTTTTGTTCCGGGGTGTCTGAGCACATTTTTTTTTGTTGTGGTGCATTGTATGTGAACTGGACATTGAGAGAAGATCAAATATTGAATGAAAATAAAGTAATGGTCTGATTATAACTGTCAGATCTGGTGGTTAGACTGGTTCCTAAAACATAACCAATTCCAAGGGAAAAGAAAAGATGTCTCTTCATTGACCCTTGACTTAGCACCTGCTGAACAATAGGCACTTGTTAGGCATGAGGAAATAGATATTAGCTGTAATGGAAGCACGAGCAACTTGCTATGGGATCATAGAAAAAGGCAGGGCCTCGAGGAGTAAATAGGAGTTTGTCAGGTTAGAAGGGGAGTCTACTCAAAGGGGAACAGCAAAGGCCTGGGCAATTGAATATGCATGGAATTCTGAGCACTTCAAACAATCTAGTACGGTTTTAGGCACTCAAAAATGTTGGCTGGGTGAATGCATGAATGACCATTAAATGAGATGATCTAGATATGGCCAGCTGGGATGGAGATAAAGTTGAGAAACATTTTGGAAGTAGAATGGATACAACTTGGTGATATGTATGCAGTGGCAGATCTGGATCTGAGTAGGGAAAAGGGAGAAGGGAGAGAGATGAATGGAAAATTGGTTTTAGGTATTCGGTGTGTGTGACTCTTGGTAATGTCACCTATGTTGTCTCTATCTTTTCATCTGCTAGTCTGTCTTTAAGGTCATTTTTTGAGGATTGTAATGTGGGACTATGAGCCCCCTTCAATCCTGTATGTTCTATCTTTAGTCCTCTAGGTGTGGATCTTAAGAGTCAGGAATAGGCAACAGAGAGTACTTTTGGAGAAACACAACATGCTTGTTTGTAAGGGGGTGATATATTGAATGAACATTTCAGTGGCTATTTCTTTTCAATCATACATCCTGGCTGACCATTCAGGTCATGGAAAAGGCTGTAGCTTAGCATACTGACCCTGTGTGTGCCTCAACTCCTATCCCTGGGATTTATGATGGTGCTTATTTGTTGAGCATTGCTTTTGATGAGTTCCAGGTGTTAGCATAGCAACACTGGGAGGGAACCAGAGTTACTGCTCTTTAACCAGTGATAAAACAGGCTCAGGGTGATTCACTTACCTGCCTAGGGTCCCAGAGGTGCTACTGAAACTCAATCACTTAGGATATAAGATTTACATTCTAATACAGCACTTAAGGAAACATTTAAGGAAATGATTTCTTAAGGAAAAAAGCTCTCATTCTATGAGGGAGTTACTCTAAATAAAATTGTTTTCTGTGTCTTCTTCTTTTTAACTTTCTCTACAAAAGCATGTTCATGTGGAGGAAAATGCTCTGGATGAAGAACCAGGTGATCAGGAGTTTAGTCTTGGTTCTGCTTCTAACTACCTCTGTGGTCTTAGAGAAACCTTTGAACATTTCGGTAGCTCTTTTTCTTGTGATCTCTCTCTGAGTTTGTGCCATTGTTATAGGACCAAGTTTGTATGCCTGCTGCATTGTAACAGGCCAATTACAGTGAGCCATCAGGGTTTACAGTGGAGAAGAAGTTTAATGATTGCAGATCACCAAGTGAGAAGATGGGAGAAGACCCTCAAATCTATCTCCTTGAGGAGTTCTGGACTGGGGTTTTAAGGGGATTATGGAGGGTAAAGGGCTGAAAAATTGGGGTTGTTCGTTGGTCAGAGTAAGTGGGATGAAATAATCAGGATGTGGAAACTGCATTATTTGAGAATCCAGTTCTTTGGGGAGTCCTTGACCAGCTGGCATTAGTTAGGTTCTTCAGACCAGCTGAGTCAGTAGTTTCATCAGCATGAAGAACCCGAGGGAATATCTCAAAGGGAAAAGCTAAACATTTTATAATGTTCAAGTTCTTATCTATAGAACAGTTAAGGGGAACTATAATCTTGTAACAGGTTCTATATGATTCTTGGACAATAGGCAAACAACTATGGGGAAGCAGGTCAGAGAGCAAGCTGACCTCATGACTAATGCTGAATGTACTGCAAGCTTGCTTTATTTTCAGTTCTCCCTCTCCCTTCTTCTCTGATTAACTTTATAAGGTTTACAGGGACAGTTTTACCATCTATCTCTAAAGTTTTGGTTAGCTATAATAACCTATATTCTTTGTTCTTCTGATATAAATTATGGTAATGAGACATCTTTCAAACTATTTGAAATTAACTGTGGATTGAAAAGTCAAACATATAAAAATAAACATTGTCAGAAGATATTACCAGCAGTTTTCAAGCAATAAGGGTTTTGGAAGGAATATGTTTATAAATCTCTTTTATGCCAGTCAGCCTGAATATCTCCCTCCCTCTACTCTCTCCCTCTCCTTCTCTCACTTATCTCACTCTGTCTTTTTCATATCCATATGCCTCATACAGTGTATTGTAGGGCTCATGATTATTTTCAGGGCTGTTTCCATCGTTTTAATGATCTGAATATTTAGAAACACCTAGAAGTATGACATATTACTTAAATTTGCAGTAGCGTTTTAGTATTCAGATGATATTTAAAATAATGGGGCTAATCATTAAAAAGAAACAAGGTTCTGTCAGGCATTCATATTCAGAGCTTAGTAGCACTGTAATTGAGGGCATTATATTATGTTTTAATTTAGGTGGCTTTGTGTGAGTGGGCAGCTCAGGGAGTGGGGCGGGTAAGGGGAGCAAAACAGATCACCCTAAATTGCAACTGAGAGTTGGTACAACATCCCCTTATTTTCCAGAGAGGCATGATTGTGTTTCAGTGTTATAGGCAATTACACAAGTAAGCTAGACTGGGTGGAAGATAAATATATATTTTTTAATTGGATTTTTTGATTTTCCCAATTTCCACAATGTGATGGTGTTTTCGACAGAGTTCCGCGGTGGTCCCTGGATGGGAATGTTAAGGAAATTGGTGTCTCAACTTTGGTGCTATCTCTAACATTCTGTCCAGCTCAGGCATATTGGCTTGGGTGAGTGATAATCTTTTCTAAAAGTACAGTGTTTGAACTGTACTCTACACATTTTACTTGTATTTATCTCATTTTATTCATTATAAAACCTTCCAGGATTGGGGAATGCAGAGGTCCTTATTATTAACTCTATATTATGTATCGGATAATCGAAGCTTAGAAAGGTGTACCAGGCCTGGCGCAGTGACTCATGCCTGTTGTCCCAGCATTTTGGGAGGCCAAGGTGGGCGAATCACGATGTCGGGAGTTCGAGACCAGACTGGCCAACATGGTGAAACCCAGTCTCTACTAAAAATGCAAAAAATTAGCTGGGCATGGTGGCGGCCACCCATAATCCCAGTTACTCAGGAGGCTGAGGCAGGAGAATTGCTTGAACCTGGGAAGCAGAGGTTGTAGTGAACTGAGATCATGCCACTGTACTCCAGCCTGGGCAACAGTGCAAGACTGTCTCAAAAAAAAAAAAAAAAAAAGAAAGAAAAAACAACAACAACAAAAAGCTGTATCAATTGCCAAAGGTCACATAGCTGAGATGTAGTAGAGTTTGAATTTGACTCCAGATCTCTGATTTAAAACAGTCTGAGATGGTGCAGTGTTTCTCAAACATCAACTGCATCAGAATCGCCCAGGGGACTTGCTAAAATAGCTTCCTGGGCTCCATGGTCACAATTTCTAAATCAGCAGGTCTGGGATGGGCACTTGGAAATTTGCATTTCTAGCAAGTTCCCAAGTGATGCTGCTGCAGCTGGTTTAAGGACCACACTGAGACCATTGGTGTGATGTACAAAAATGAAATTGTTAGAATCAGGCTGCCTGGATTCAAACACTGGCTCCACTAAGGTCAAGAACTGGGAAAAGTCGCTCTATCTCTGAGCTATTTATTGCTCATCTATACCTGCTTCACAGAGTTGCAGTGAGAATTCAATGAGATAAAGCATTTCAAATGCCTAACAGAATGCCTGGAATGTAGGAGTAACTCTGTAAATTTACCTATTGTCATCTTTCTTATTACATTACACTGCCAGGACTTGGCTAGCCTTTCTCATGCTTTGAGACATATGTTCTATTTCAATGTCCCATTATTTGCCTGTCCCACACAGGTTGTTTTCTATCAGGTATTCTTTATCTCCTTCTTCCACAATTACTGTCTCTAGCTTACATCCTTCTCCCCCACAACCAAAAATTCAATGTTTAGAAGTTTTCACATCCACGTGGAAAGAATAAAACTTCCAAACCTCTGACTTTGCGGTTTTGCCTCAACTTTAATTATCTCCAGCTATTCTGCATCTCATTCACTTTCTGGCACAGAAAATGCAATAGAATTGTTTGACTTTAGAAATTCCCTTTGAGAATAAGCTCCTTGAAGACAGAGGCTGTGTACAACAAACCTTTGCACTTCTTTGGAGCAAAAATGCCTCCCACAGTTAGCAGGATTTGAACAAATACCTGGTGAGTGAATGGCTAAGTGAGGGAATTGGAAGTCGTGAGGTCAGAAGAGCTTTGCCACCTGGTGTGGATTGTTTTGCCGTTATGGAATTTGTTTTCCTCAGTGAAAGGCTTGCATTAGAATTCAGAAATTTTAATTTTATACCTTTTCAGTTACCCTCTGTACACTCCCCTGGTCAAATGATTTCTTATCCAACAGTTTGATAACAATGCTGATAGCAAAAGGCTCTGTGTGTGTTCCTCTTTAGCTCTCTTTATAACAAGGGTCTTCTTACTGGGTACCTGGTGCTGAATGGAACACAAACCATGCTAGTGTACACTATGGAAATTTTCTTCTTCAAAATCTCCCTGGCTCAATTCAAGAAGCTATTATTTTTGTTCCAGGATCAGACTGATGGCATGGAGACATTATTATCCTTTGGCAAGGGCTGTTATTTTTGCAGTTTGGAGGATGCCCTAGATGTATTCTGACAAGAGTGGGGCTCCAGTGGGACGTGCTATGATAACAGTATAGATGTCAGCAGTTTCTCACTGAGTCCCAGGGTGGGGTTATTTTGCATCCCAATTCATTCTAAGTAGGACATGACATTGAATTGGGAGAGGCTGCCTCACATGCAAGATGATCTAACACCTCATCCTGAATTAGTGTGGCAATGATACATGTAGAAAACAATGGCGATTTAAAAAGATATTTTATGACATGTTTTGTTCCTGATGACAAAAACGTCATCATGTTATGATAAAATGTATAAAAATTTAATGAAGAATATGACAAGGCTAAAACTCGGGGATAAATTCTACAGGTCTTTAATTCTCTTCCTCTCTCCGTTCTAAAACAAAAATAAATAATAGAATATACTGCTATGTCTCGCTTGCCAACACAAAGTATTTTCTCATAATCTTTATATATTCTCCAAGATTCAAGACTATAACTTTCATTGGCTATGAGGAAATCAATGGGATGGACAGAACACACTTTATAAATCAATCTTAATTTTTTTTGGATATTTATATAGTTTTCAAATTATTGGCATAATACATACTGTATTGATCTTTCATTTACACATATACATTTTTCTGTACATTTATGATAATTTCAGCTTAAAAACTACACAAAAGTAGAATTGTCTGGATTACAAGTAATGAGTATGCTCTTATGTTTCATAAATTTCAAGCTACATTTTTAACATAAATTATTCTAATATTTAAGATTGTATTGACCGATGGAGTTATAGCAAACCTCAGTAAACCAACACCCATTAAAGAACTTGACTTGGTAGTCACAAATATGCCCTTATCAGTCCCACATCTCTCAAATATAAGAAATACATCAAGCCAATAAAATTTGAATGCAAGTTTCATCAAGCCTCAGTGAACTGGTAATTATACGTATTTCAGAGAACACACACACACAAAAAAAGGCATCAACTCCAATTTATAGATAAGTATTACTTTGACACTCAAACCAGATACTGACAATAAAATAATTCTAATGACTGATCTTATTTAAGATCATAAATAATTCCTAAATAAAATGTTAGCATATAAAAAATCTAGTGTTTTAAAAATACAAGAAGAATTTTTCTCAGGAATGAAGGAGTGAAAGATGGATTTGTGTATCAATATCTATCTATCTGTCACCATATTAACAATCTAAGAGATTGAAGGAGAAAACATTATCATTGTCCTACTAGATATAGTGGACTTTAGCCTGAGTGTCCTAGGCTGCATCTGCTGGAAAGCAGAGCCCGATGCACAGATTATAATATTGACACTTTGAGAGGTATAAATCTAAGCAGTGATTGAGGAAAATACGTGATGTGAGGCAAGGAAAGATGTACAGCAATTGTATTGCTGTACTGGCCACCAATTTCATACAAGTTTAGAGACATTCAGTTGCAAAGACATTTAAGCATATTCCCTCTGCTTATGGGAACTTTTCTAAAAGGTTTGTAAGAGGAAACGCCACCACAGAGGGGCAGGAGGGAAAATGTATCTGTCTGGGTCCCTCCTGACTCTTGCTTCCCATTGGTCAAATTTTATTCCACAGAGACCTAGTACTTCTATACATTTGGCAACTTGGTAGCTACTCAAGAAGCCAGTTCCCAAGTCCCGTTGTGTGGCATTTCTTCTAAGCCCAGAAGTGGAGGGGAGATTCAGCAGGTCAGACTACCAACCAAGAGAGAATGAGACAGCTGAGGGAATGTAGAAGACATACAAAAAAGAAAACAAAGAAAAACAGAAAGAAAGAAAGAAAAAAGCCTTGCATGCAATACCATACAGAAAAAGCATTGCATGCAATTTAACACTTTTTTTAATGAGAAAAATAAATAAAAAGAATACCTCTTAACCAACTAAGAAAGAAAGGGAAATTACATAATATGATGAAATACCATAGTAGCAGTGAAGGAGGGAATCCAAAAGCTATGACAAATTTTATATTAGTAAGCATTTAGAGATAGTACTGTTAAATCGGGTATGAGACAAAGATGCACATCTCCACCACTACTAATCTATCTTGTACTGAAAATCCTAGCCCTTCCCACTAAAAACAAAACTAAACAACAGAAGAAAAAGAAAAAAAAAAACACACAGAACTTAACCATATGGTTACAGGGAAGATGGAACATGTGATTTCTAGCTTGTGGTTATGTGCTCAGCTGAAATTGGTGTGTGTATCTGCGTAGAAGGAATACTAAGGGGAGGGGGAGTGTCTCTAGGCAAAAGGAAAATGTGGCAAATAGGCTCTGGGCTGTAATTAGTAGTTTCTGCCACATCTAGATGAGAAAAACTCCAACAGAACCCACAAACTATTATTAAAAATAATAAGGGAGTTCAGAGGATTTCAAGAAAAAACATTGACATAAAAAAATCAGTAGTGAACCCTGTGTCAACAGCAATGAATTAGAAAATGAAATGGATTAGCACATAAATTATAATAACACAATCTATATAACTGGAAATAAATTTAACTTTCAAATGTACAATATTCTTGCAAAGAAAATCACAAAACATCTCTTAAACACACAGAAGATAGTAATTCTTTTAATGATGTCAATTCTTCACAAATTAACCTGTAATATTGGTATAAGTCCAATAAATTATCTAATAGAATTTTTCATAAAACTGAGGAAACTTATTCCTAAATTTTTATGTAGAAGTAGATGACCAAGGATAGCCAAGACAAACCAATCAACAAACAACAGGAAACGAACAAAGAGCATCAACAGGAACAAAGGAAGAAAAACCTTTATGAGATGCTCAGTCTCTCTAGTAATCTAATGAACCCAATGTAAACAAATAACCACAAGTTGACATTTTATGTGCCTCAGATTGATGGATGTTAAAAATGGTAGCATTACCAAGGGTTGGAATGAATGTGGGGACTCTTGGATCTAGTGAAACTTAGGGTAGAAGTGAAATAGGTACAAACATTTTGAATAACAATTTGCTAACATCTAGTAAAATTGATGATGGCTATATTTTAATATACAGAATTACTACTTGTAAGTATAGTCCATCCTCATTATTCACAGATTCTGTATTTGTGAATTTGCCTGCTTTCAAAAACTTATCTGTAACCCTCAAATTAATATTCATGGTGCTTTTGCAGCCACCTGTGGACATATGCAGAGCTCTGAAAAATTTGAGTAACTTGACATGCATGTTCCCAGCTGAGGTTGAACAAGGCAAAACTCTGCCTTCTTCTTTCATTTTTTCATACTTTAAACAAGTTTGCTATCTGTATTTGACTTAGTGCCATAATTTTCAAAGGTCTGTGCTTTTATTTGGTGATTTTACTACTAAAAGTGGCCCCTAAGAGTAGTGCTGAGATGTTTTCTAGTAATCTGAAATGCAAGAAGTCTGTGATGTGGGTTACTGAGAAAATAGATGTGTCAGCTAAGCTTCATGCAAGCATGAGTTATAGTTAAGTGACTATGAGTTCACTGTTAATGCATCAGCAATATGTATGAAAGTAGTTGACTTTCAAAAGAAGCACACATAAACAAGGTTTTTATTGATGGATTGACAAAAATATTGTGACCAGAATTTTCGGGGGCATGACCCTGTATTTCCCCACCACCCCACAGCAATGGTTCAGTATTAGCTTATTCAGTGTTCACAGTGACCTTACACAACATAATTACAGTAAATAACAAGAATTAATTATATATATCATAAGAAACTCACACACATGCTCCAGAAGACATGTATAAAAGTATTCATTGTTTGTAATGGTGACAACATGGATAACAATCCTAATGTCCTTCATAAAGGGAATGGATGAAGACATTGTGTTATATTCATCCAAGGGAATACCCTCAGTGCTAGCATTTTAATGGAGGGACATATAATAAAGAAAATAGCTATGCAAAATATACAGTATTTTAAAAGGCATTAAGCATTACAGAGGAAAATCAGGCAGAGAATGGAGATATCAAGTGAGTCCTGGGGGGCAGTATGCTTTAAAGTTTTAATAGGATGGTCAGGGAATGCTTCCTTTCAAAGGTATAAATAGTAATAATTTGATCTTCTCTTCTTATTTCATAAGGTAGAACTTACTGAATTTATTAAATAGTAGTAACAGATGTTCTTATTTTACTCTTGACTCAGAATCTAGCAAATAGTAGGTGGTGAATAAATGTTTACAAAATGAATGCCTTCATGTTTTATCTTTAAATATTATTTTAGCTATTGATCAATACTTCCACATTTTGGTATCCTAAAACTATGCATATCTTTTCGTGTTTCATTGAGTATTTTAACTGGAATCTTGGAAACAGTGTTTTAGATATTGTTTGCTTTCCTCCCTTCTTCTCAGGATGCCCATGATTGACATTTTTTTTGTTGTTATTCTAGAAATAATTTCTTTTTATTTATTTATTTTTTATTTTTATTATACTTTAAGTTCTAGGGTACATGTGCACAACGTGCAGGTTTGTTACATATGTATACATGTGCCATGTTGGTGTGCTGCACCCATTGACTCGTCATTTGCATTAGGTATATCTCCTAATGCTATCCCTCCCCCCTCCCCACAATAGGCCCCAGTATGTGATGTTCCCCTTCCTGTGTCCAAGTGATCTCATTGTTCAATTCCCATCTATGAGTGAGAACATGCGGTATTTGGTTTTCTGTTCTTGCGATAGTTTGCTGAGAATGATGGTTTCCAGCTACATCCATGTCCCTACAAAGGACACGAACTCATCCTTTTTTATGGCTGCATAGTGTTCCATGGTGTATATCTAAATGGAACATCATATCTGATGTGAATTGAGGCTCAATGAATGTTTTAAAAATTGAATTAAGAAACTGAGAGGGTGAAGGGAGTACCTTATTTATCTTGATTTATAATTTTCAAATAACTAAGTATTTGGTAAGTGGGCTTCTTTATGTTCTTTTGTATTGGGCCCTGCAAATCATAGAGATGGGCTTAGCAAAGGCTACTACCATTTATTCAGCAATGATTATGCTCTAGGTAGAAGGCTCAGTCCTTTACATATAATCATAACAATACCCTGCAAGGTTTATATTATCTCTACAGATGAGACAAAATTTTAAAGAAGTTTTGTGAATGTCTCAATGTCATGCAACCATAGCAGAGCTGGCATTCCAACCCAGTTAATCTGACATCAAAACCTGTTCTCTTTTCTTCACATAATGGTGCTGGTTCCCAGAGTCATAATCAGTGTCTTTAGAATGGCCTATTTATTTTTGTGTGTTGTTTCCTGCATGGAATTTTATATCAGTCTCTCCGTACTAAAGCATATCAGCAGATTGGGGAAAGCACTTATTGTTTTCAATTTAATAAACACTTATTGAGCTGCTATGTGAATTGTTTTTAATACTTTTCCAAAAAAAGTGACCTTCTCAACATGATAAAAAACATTTCTGAAAAACTGTCAGCTAAAACTATACTCAGTGGAGAGAAATTGAAAGTTTTCCCCATAAGATTAGGAACAAGGTAAGAGTGTTTACTTTTACCACTGCTACTTAACATTGTTATATGACATTCTAGCCAGAGCAATCAGGCAAGAAAAAGAAAAACAAAAGTCATCCAAATTGAAAAGGGAAAAGTAAAACTACCTTTATTTGCAGATGATACAATCTTATATGTAGAAAATCCCAAGAATCTATTTAAAAAAAAAAAGTCTAGAACTAATAAACAAATTTAGTAAATTTGCATTATATAAGATAAACACAAAAGTCACACAGAGTTAGTGTATAGTTGTTTCTTACATTGAGTAGTCCAAAAAATAAATTAAGAAAACAATTTCACTTACAATAACATCTGTATTAGTCAATTCTCACACTGCTATGAAGAAATACCTGAGCTTGGGTAATTTATAAAGGAAAGAGTTTTAATTGACTCACAGTTTTGCATTGCTGCGGAGGCCTCAGGAAACTTACAATCTTGGCTGAAGGCAAAAGAGAAGCAGGCACCTTCATGGCAGGGTGGCAGGACAGAGTGAGTGCAAGTAGGGGAAATGCTAGACCCTTATAAAACCATCAGCTCTCCTGAGAACTCACTATCACAAGAACAGAATGGGGGAAACTGCCCCCATGATTCAATTACCTCCACCTGGTCCTGCCCTTGACATGTGGGGACTATGGGGATTACAATTCAAGGAGAGATGAGTGAGGACACAGAGCCAAATCATATCAATATCTAAAAGAATAAAATACCTAAGAAAAAATCTACCCAAAGGACTAAAAGAATTGTACATTAAAAACAATAAAACATTGCTGAAAGAAATTAAAGAAGACCTAAAAAATAGAAAGACATCCCATGTTCACAGACTGAAAGATTTAATATTGTGAAAACTTTAGTGCTATTCAAAGTAATCTATGGATTCAATGCAATTCTATCAAAATTTCGATGACCTTTTTCACAGACATAAGAAAACTGATCATACTGGCGAGGATACGGACAAATAGGAACACTTTTACACTGTTGGTGGGAGTGTAAATTAGTTCAACTATTGTGGAAGACAGTGTGGCAATTCCTCAAGGATCTAGAATCAGAAATATCGTTTGACCCAGCAAACCCATTACTGGATATATACCCAAAGGATTATAAATCATTCTATTATAAAGAACATGCACACTTAGGTTTATTGCAGCACCATTTACAATAGCAAAGACTTGGAACCAACCCAAATGTGCATCAATGGTAGACCGGATAAAGAAAATATGGCACATATATACCATGAAATACTATGCAGCAGTAAAAAGGATGAGTTCATGTCCTTTGCAGGGACATGGATGAAGCTCGAAACCCTCATTCTCAGCAAACTAACACAGGAACGGTAAACCAAACACCGCATCTTCTCACTCATAGGTGAGAGTTGAACAATGAGAACACATGGACACAAGGAGGGGAAGATCACACATTGGGGCCTGTTGGGGGGTGGGGGGAAAGGAGAGGGAGCGCATTAGGACAAATACCTAATGCACGCGGGGCTTAAAACCTAGATGATGGGTTGACGGATGCAGCAAACCACCATGGCACATGTATACCTATGTAACAAACCTGCATGTTCCGCACATGTATCCCAGAACTTAAAGTAAAATAAAAATTAAAAACATAAATAGGGGAAAACAAAACAAAACAAAAAAGGAAAACTGATCCTCAAATTCATATGGAATTGCATTGCCCCAAAATAGCCAAAACAATTTGAAAAAAGGAGGAATAACTTCTTAATTTCAAAATTTATGATAGAGCTGCAATCATCACAACAGTGTGAAATTGTTACAAGGGTAGATAAATAGGCCAGTAGGATAGAACTGAGAGTTCAGAAATAAACCCATCTATCTATGACCAGTTGATTTTTGACAGGAGTTCCAAGACCTTTCAGTGAGGGAAAGAATAGACTCTTCAACAAATGGTGCTGGGACAACTGGATATCTATATACAAAAGTATAAAGCTGGACCCTCACCTTATATTACGTATAAAAATTAACTCAAAATAGATCAAACACCTAAATAAATATGAGTTAAAGCCATAAAACTCTTAGAATAAAACTAGGGGTAATTATTTATAATGTTGGCTATGAATGCTTAGATTTGACACTAAAAGCATGATAAACTAAATAAAGTAAACAAATTAGGATTTATCAAAATTTAAAAACTTTACCAAGAAAGTGAAAAGAGACTCCACAGAATGGGAGAAAATATTTGCCAGTCATATTTTTGATAAAGGTCTGATATCTAGACTATATAAAGAACTCTCACAACTCAACAACAAAAATTTAAACAATCAAATTTTAAAATGTGCAAAGAACTTCAACAGACATTTCTTCAAAGAATACAGACAAATGGCCAACAAGTACATAAAAAGATGCTCAACATCATTGGTCATTAAGGAAATGCAAATAAAAACCATAATGAGGTGCCACTTCATACCTACCAGGATGACTATAATAAAAAAAAAAAGGTGTTGGTGAGGCTATGGAGAAATTGGAAGCATTGTACACTGCTGGTGGAAATGTAAAATGATTCCGCCACTATGGAAAACAGTTTGGTGGATCCTCAAAAAGTCAAACATTTAATTACTGTAGGATTACCATAGGTTCCCACAATTCCATTCATATACCCAAAAGAATTGAAAGCAATCACTCCACTACATGTACATCCATGTTCAGGGCTGCACTATTCACAATAGCCAAAAAGTGGAAACAACCCAAATGTCCATCAACAGGTGAATGAATAAACAAATGTTTTATATCTATACAATGGAATATTATATATTTAGCCATAAAAAGGAATAAAGTACTGATACATGCTACAATGGGAATGAACCTTTAAAGTATTATGCTATGTACAAGATACCAAACACAAAAGGACAAACATTGTATAACTCCATTAATATGAAATATTCAGAATAGAGAAATCCATAGAGATGCAATGCAGATTGGTGGTTGTCAGGGGCTGGGGGAAGTGAGGGATGGGGAGAGATTGCTTAATGGTAAGGGATTTGACTTAGAAGTGATGGAAATGCTTTGGGACTAGATAAAGGTGGTAGTTGCATAACACTGTGAATGTGCTGAATCCCACTGAATTATTTTCTTTAAAATGGTTTTTTGTAATGTGAATTTCACCTCAATAAGGTATTTCTAAAAAATTATGGCTAACTACCAGAGCTTCTAGTAGGTTTGATATGGGTAGCAACTTGTCTATTCTTAAAGATAGCACACATGGTTCAGATGTGCAGCAAGGGTTGTGAACTGTTGGCCTCCATGTGGGCAGTGTCCTGGAATCTTTCACAAGCATTTTCTCGTTATCCTATTCCTATCTTCATTTTACCCTTATAGGACTTAACTCAGTGTATCAGATTCTCTATGTATGTGTCAGGTTAGGTCCTCTAAGAAGGAAATGCCAGGAGAGAAACAGACAAGCAAGAGATTAATTTGGGGTAAATAACTGCAAAAAATAAAGCAGGAAGAGAACAGAATAGGTAGAAAGAGCTTTCAGACTACGATGCAGTTTCTACACTTGTGCAAGGAGAAAGGAAGGAAGAAGGATTGGGTAGGAAGGCCTCAGACTTCAGCTGAGCCCTGAGAAAATCTCACCCAGAAAATGGGGAGCTCCAGAACAAAGACTGCTCATCAAAGGAGTTCTGCATTGGGCTGGAATCGCCCATCTCTAGTTCCCAAACTATTCTCTGTCATTGGCTGAGAGCAACTCTGAGAGAATATAGCCTCAGTGATGAATGCTGGTGTGGATCAGAAGGTATAGCAGCTGGAGGATGTCCACTAACTACACTTTTGCCAATAGATTCTTTTGCAGGAAGATTTGAGCAGCATATGCCCATGGTCATTAGTGTGTGACAATGGAGAAATTTTATAATCTCTCTGAACTGCATTTGCAAAATGGAGTTAATGTCATTTTTGTTACCAGGTTTTGAGAGGGCTAAATAAGATAACATAAGTAAAAAGTATCTGGCGTAGTATGTGGAATTAATATTAGTAGCTGACTATAATTCTTTTTCCCTTAACACATATGAGCAAACTGTCGCTCAGAGACAGAAAACTACCTTCCTGAAGGCCACATGGCTAGTAAATGCCAGGTACAAGATTAAAATCCAGCTTAACCCAATGTCCTACACATATTACATTCAAGCACATGCTTATCTAAAAACTTATGCCCAATTTTTGGAACTAGGGACTGCATGAACACTGTATATTCCATAAAGCTGTTCATGGAGAAACATCTGCCAGCCCTTGGGTGTGCACATATGTGGATTTTACTTAATTTCCTTGTGTCTTACTTTCTATTGGCACATCTCAGAGAAGTACCAAGCATCTTCTCTCATCATTAGATGCATATTGGCATTTGGAGCTTTTGGAAGGATTATACAATTCCAGCATTGAAATATTCATCTTCAAAAAATAGCATCTTAAGAGTAAAAAAATTAAGATGTAAATTGATTTTATTTAAATCTCACCACTTCCACTACACAAACCCACCAAGTTAAAACAGCCAGACTGGAAATGGCTCCTTTTCTTGCATGTTATTGGTAGGGAGAGAGAGGAATAGCAGCTGCTCCTCGTCTGGGGCTTTGGTGTCGTGGCAGGCAACCAGCTGAGGGCCTGAGGAGAGCGCTGGCCATTACATATCTCCTGCTGCTACTGCTATTGTGGAGAGTAAAATATTAGTAGTACTAATAGCCAGGAGCAACCTATGGGCAGGAAGACCTTACAGTCACGCAGCACCTGTAGCCTCTCAGCCATTTGTCTTGCTTCACTAGTTTTTCTGGATGTTGTTTAAGAACGCAGCAGCCCATCTCTCCCTACCCCAAATTACGCATACCATGAAGTCATTTGTTAGCTTCCACTGTGGAAGGGATGACACCAAACTACTCTGGGCTTTCCCTGCATGTATTCTTTTCTGAAAAAAAAAAGAGAAAGAGGTTCAGCTTTGCCATGTTTAGGAGATGAACATTTGGTACCCAGTTAATCTTGCAAGACAGTGTTAGACGTGGACTTTAGTTCAATCAACATTTTTAATGCTGATGACTGCAAGGTGCTGGAGATTTGGAGTTGAAAAAAATAGTTCTTGTCTTCAAAGAGGGACACTCAGAAGCAAACAAGTTCCAACCCACCGTAATAAGCGTGGTGATAGAATGAAGATATGTATATGGTAGAGAAGACAGAGAGAGTAATGGTATGGGGTATGTGTGTGATGGGATATCTGAGGCCCTCAGAAAAAGCTTCTGCAAAGGCAGGGGATTGAAATAGTCTGGTATGTTTGAGGGGACTTTAAGAATTGCCAGAGTGTAATGCACAAGGAGGGAGTGGTTTTGTACATCATACTAAACAATTTAGACTTCATGAGGTTAGTGAGGGGAAGCCAGTGGAGGATAGTAAGAAAGTAGGTGACATACGAGGTCATGTTAATGTTTTTAGAACAGTTCTGTGCTAACAGAAGATGGATGCTGCAGGAGAAGGACTAAAGGCTGAGAGATTGATTAAGAAGCACATTAGAGCAGTCGAGGTAAGAAAGGAAGATCAGAATTAATGCAAATGTCAGTGGCACTGGAGAGAAGGGGGTGAGATGTCCAGAGCTTTTGAATAAGAAGTAATAATAACAATAAGTAATGGCAATGCAAATAGTAGTAATAATGATTAGTTGCTGTTGTTGCTGTAGTAACATTATTGAGCTCTCAGATCTGTATCAGGCCCCGTGATAGGTAAGCACTCTTGTCATTTACAACAACCCAATGACGTATTACAAGGACACAATTCCTGATCCATCATTCTAAAATATTTTAAATTCTGAAACCAAAAAGTTTCTCCATACACATTTGCAGTAAAACTTGAACAGACTTCTGAATTCAGTGGAAAAATCTGACTTGAAATGACAGGAGGCTATTTAGGCTTTATTTACGTTCCCACACGTTTTTGCTGTAGGAATATAAATGTGTTTGATTGCAAGGTGCTGGTCCAGACCCTCCTGGCAACATTACCAAATATGCAAGAGGTGATATAATGCCCTCCGTGGGTGTGACAAATTGTACTTTATATCCACTTTATTACTTTTGTAAATTCCAAAGCTTCTGGATTTCCAAAACATAACTAACACCAGGGGTTTTAGATAAGGAATTGTGAGCCTACAGTTTTCACTTATGGCTGTGGAAATGGAGGGATAGAGAGATTACATATCCAGAGACATACAACTAGGTAGTGGCAGAACTGGATGGGAACTCAGCATTTTTGGACTGGAGAGCCTGCACTTTGAACCATTTCCGCAATGTCTGCTTAGGTTGACAGGAAGAGACCTTAGAGATCATTTTACATATGAAGCAACTGATGTTTCTTTTTAACTAGCCTCTGGATATGGCATTGCCTTGCTTTAGAGCGATTAGAAGACAGGAAGAATTTCCTTACTAAGTTTACTCAAATGAGTCCTTTGTCCCAAACGAAAAGATTCCAGGGCAATGGAGGAAATTTCTGGGGATGGAGATTGGTGGCCAGCTGTGGCACATTCATCAGGTAAAGGTGAAAGACAAGAGCTGCTCGATGTCATGGGGTGCCAGATCCAAGGCACTGGAATAAGATTCTGGTTCTCGGTTTTCAACCTAGCAAAATAAAATGATGTTACACGTGCATGTGCGCACGTGCATGCACACACACCTCTCTCGCTCTCTTTCACACACACACACACGAGCAAGCTAGAAGAAACCCTGTCAAAATATTAACTGTGGTAGACTTTGGGTGGCAAGATTATAGATGATTTTAGTTTTGATTCTTAAAGTTTACCAGATTTTTCACAATGGTCACTTTGTGCTCTTATAGTTAGGTCATATGCTTTTAAATTTTTTAAATTATAAATTACATCTTTTAAAGAGAGAGAAAGCAATAAGTGCCTTGTAAATAGGAGACAGTCAGTCAATATTTGTTGATTTTCTCAGTTAATAGACTTATGCTCCTTGCTAATTGCCCATGAATACCAGGAAGTTTAAAGGTAACATTTTTAAATACTTGGAGTTATTTTATGTTTTACAAAATATTTTTCAATTTCTTTAGCTATAGTTTTTTGATAAACTTATTTGTTCATTGCAATAACAACATTTAAAAGGAATCAAAATATTTCTATGTCATAATGGGTTGTTGGGTAAGAGTAAAATAATACCTATGTAGTAAACATTCTAGTAATATGAGAGAATTTAGGCATTCTTTTAAAGCTAATTAAAACCTAATTTTACCTGTATTAGGTTTTAATAAAAGAACTAAAGTTTTATCTTGTCAAAGGGTTATGATAGTTTATACTCATTAAGATTAAACAATAAAACATCTGTAAGCCACAGAAGGAAATTTTTTTATTAAGCAGCTAATTTGTGCAAGGATGATTAGGGGACTCTGAGAAAGTAGTTGACTCAATCTCAGTTTCTAAAATATGTATCCTCTGAACCAGAAGTTTTACACTTTCTTTAGCCTTTTATTGAATCGTCTTTATAATATTTTGTATTAAAGTATCAATAAATTGCAACAGATGTGCTGCATGGCATGATTTTTTTCAAATACAACCTTTCTTTGGGCCTTGGTTTTCTCATCGGTAGCTGTAGATAATAAGATGTATTTCATAGAAGTGTTCTGTTAAATGTTTAACAATCAACTCTCAAAAAGAAGATAGAAAGGGGAAAAAGGAAGCTCTGATTTGCATTGTTTCCTAACTCTGTGGTGTAAATTTCCCCACTATGGCTGAATTCAATGTAACATTAAAGCATGATTAAATATAGTATTTCTTTCCTTACTACACATATAATACATGTAAATTATCTTAGCATAAATAATAGTAAAATGTACTAAAATAGTTAGAAACTGATGCTTTTTGGGTATTTATTACCTTTGTTCTTAATATAATTTAATTTTAAGCTTTTATAGTTTAATTACTAATAATGGTTGTATTTAACAACCAGCTTGCAAAATTTCTGAAAATTTAACAGTTGATGCTTTGGAGCCAGGGCAAGCCAGTTCCAGCATTCCACTCACTAGGTGTTATGAAGATTAAAAAGAAATCATTAATTTTAAAATGCCTAATAGTGTCTTCGAGGATCATAGATCTTATGTAAATCTTCATTTTGTTTCCTCTTATTTCATGTTTTATTAAACCTCATCCTCCTCCTCGGAGTCCATGACAGCATCTTTAGTTTCAACACCAACTCCAAAGACAAAATAGCTTCATGCACTATTGTGAATATTCAGAAAAACTGGTGAGCAGGATTTACTTATTCTTATTCTTCTAAAAAGGGTCAACTTGAATATAAAGAAGAAAGACACCAACATCTTAACCTACCTTGTAATTGTGTGTTCCTGGTCACAAAACCTCTGTGCCTGTTACTCACTGTCCCCCTTTTTATTCTGGATCTATAATTCTTTAATTTTCTTTATCCTAGAACTGGCCTAGAAGAGAGAGTTACCTCATAAGAAAATCAAATCTGTTACTTTATTCAGCTTCAGGTGAGAGTTCTGGGAGGTGTTTCCACCTGTATACTGGAAACAGTATATACCCTACTAGTTTTTTTAGAGTCACTTTTTGTTTTATTAATTTTCAACTATAGGCCATGATATTAGAAGCCTGTATGTATCAGAGTTCATGTAGTTTTCTTTAAAATATATTTTATTGTGCTTTTTATACACGAAAGGTAAAACATGCTCAATGTAAAAAAATGAAATAATACTGATAAATATAAAGACAAACCAGTTACTAATAATTCTGCAACTCACAGAGGGCCACTATTATTTCTTTCTGCTATGTGTATGAGTTATATAATTGACCTCATACTATATTTCCAGTTTAGTATTCAGTAGGGATAATTTTTAATAGCCATGATTAATCTAGAAGATTCATACATTACATATGAACGTTGTTGGAGACAAAGTTTCATTAAATGCACAAAACTCTGTTTTCTTTTTTCTATAAATTATCATAATGCCTTAATTTCATGAATTGTGAGGAGTTAAACTTGGCAATTCAACATAATATTACTTGTACTGAGCTTCAAGGACGGGGTTAGAACACATACACACAAATGCACACACACAGGTTAACACAAAACGCACATTTTGGGGATAGACAAACATGAGTGCAAACCCCAGCTTTGTTACTTGTCTGGCTGCGTGACTTATGGCAAGTTATTCCAACTCTTTGTGCTCAGTTCTCTTACATGTGAAATGAGAATACTATTAATACCTACCTGAAAGTGCTTAGGATGCAGGAAGTACCTTATGAAAGATAGCTACTATATGTTTAGTTTTGACTGGCCCAATCCTGCCAGCTTGAAATCAGAATAAGATGAGCCACTGACTATAGCAGCAGAAGTCAGAGGATGAACTGTTGGGATTAAGTATGTAAGTGTTCAGAACTGTGCCTGACACCGAGTAAGTGCTTTGTAAGGGCTGTCACTGGCTGCCAGTTCATGTACAAGTTAATGGTTAACTTACCATCCAAACTGAGAAAGTTTTGAGAGTGTAAGTGTAATACTTTGGTTTTAAACAACAAGTGAAACCCAGGACTGTCTGGGGGAAATCAGGATAATCTTAGGCAAACTGAGATAGATATTCCACCCTACACATCCACCCAGCTCTTCCAGCTTCCCAGAATAGACACTGTTAATAGTTCTCTTAAACCATCTCCTTTTCTTCATAAATGTGCAAGCAAACATACATACATTTTTAAAATTTTTCTTCCTTTTTACACAAAAGATAACGTTTGCTGTGCATCGTTTGCTGGTTCATTTTTTTTTTCACTAAACAATAATATATCCTGGAGATCACTTCATTGCAGCACAAACTGCCATTCTTATTCTTTTTTTGTTGTTGTTGACAGCTGCATTATATTCCATTGTTTGGATATACTATTACCTTGTTTAACCAACTCTCCATTGTTGGATTTTAGATTGTTTATAATGTGCAGCTACTTCAAATATTGCTGTGATGAATATTATTGTACATAGGTGCAGAGAAGTAGAATTGGTGGATCAAAGGGTATATGCCTTTACAATTTTGAATGGTCTTGCTAAGTCTCCCAGCATAAATAAGCCTTGTATCAATTTGCATTTCCATTAGTGGTACAGGAGAGTGTCCATTTCCCCACAGCATTGACAGCAGGCTATATTGACAAGTTTTTTGTTTTGTTTTGGAAGTTGACAGTTACTTTGGTATAGTTTGAAATTAATAATATGCTACAAAGTAGTTATGGTGGTAAACATCAATGTCTTATTTCTGACTTGAGTGATACTCCCTTTGAATTTCCCCATAAACCTGATCTATTTTATATGGTTTGGCTCTGTGTCCCTACCCAAATCATCTCAAATTGTAATCCTCATATGTTGAGGGAGGGACCTAGGGGGAGGTGATTGGATCATGGGGGCATTTCCCCCCATGCTGGTCACCTGATAGTGAGGGAGCTCTCACAAGATCTGTTGGTTTTAAAAGTGTTTGGCAGTTCCCCGCTTCTCTATCTCTCTCCTGCTGCCTGTGAAGAAGGTGCCTGCTTCCCCTTTGCATTCCGCCATGGTTGTAAGTTTCCTGAGGCCTCTCTAGCCATGCAGAACTATGAGTTAATTATACCTCTTTCGTTTATAAATTACCCAGTCTCAGGTAGTATCTTTATAGCAGTGTAAAAACACTAATACATTATTAAGTTGAGACTTTTTTATTATATTAAATCTTTATATATCCCTAATTGTTGGATATTTTATCAAGTTTATTTTTTTATTTAAAAAATTTTTAATTAAAGTTTTTTTTTTTTTTTTTTTTTGAGATGAGATATCACTGTCATGCAGACTGGAGTGCAGTGATGTGGTCACAGTTCACTACAGCTTTGACCTCCCGGGCTCAAGTGATCCTCTGACCTTAGCCTCCAGAGTAACTGAGATTACACGTGCACACCACCATGCCCAGCTATTTTTTTAATGTTTTGTAGAGATAGGGTTTCATTATGTTGCCCAGGCTGGTCTCAAATTCCTGGGCTCAGGTGATCCCCAACCTTGGCCTCACAAAGTGCTGGGATTATAGGTGTAAACCACCACACCTGACCTTTTATCAAGTTTTAAAAACACTTTCACAATTCAGCCCTTTCTTTCTTTAGGAAAATCTGTATTTTTATTCGAGTATTATCTTGATAATTATAAATTAATTTAATACCCTTAGTCCTTTATTTATCTTACCAGAATCAATTAGTAGTCACAAGGAAGCATGTTGACTTTTTTCCCTCTTCTGCTTCTTCTTTCTTTCTACCTGATTTTAAGAAATAATATTACATTTCTTATTGGTTAACTTTGTGTTGTTAAATGTGGCTCTATTTTATTATTTGATTTATCGGTTTTAAATGATATGGTTTGACTGACAGATGCTTTATATGGGAAATCAGCAGTCTTACTCCATCTTTAAACTCCTTTCCTCCTTTCCCCAGCTAATTTCTGTTATTTGCATGTATCTACATGGCCAAGATATTAACATATCAGCATTAGGGGGTTGTTTCCATCCTGGCACCCTAATACTGACAGTTTATTTTGGTCTTATTTGAAGAGTTAAATGTATTCAGTGTACTGTTTGTTTGCCATACTTTCCTCAGCCATCTCATAATTGTCCTCTAGTATTTTCTCAAGAAAGACTCCAAATTACAATATATCTATAATTCCTGTATGTTCAAAAATATTAGCCAGTGGCCTTTATAACTAAAGGACAGTTTGGCTGTATTTAAAATCTTTAGCTCTTAATTTCGTTCTTTGAAAACCTTGCAAGTGTTGCTATATTGTATTTCAGTGCAGAATTTCTCTGTAGAAAAATCGGATGCAAGTCTGATGTATACCCCATGGTTTTGCATGGTTGCCTAGACAATTCTTTGTGTCATAAACTTTACTAAGACATGTCTCAGTATTGACTACTTTTGTACACATTTCTTGGTACATGCAGTAACTTTTAAAAATAATGCTTTTATTTCAGGATTATTTATTATTTATTTCTTAATTATATATTTTTAATTCAGTTTCACAATTACATTTAGCTTTATTTAGTTTTCTTCATTGGAAACTCTGACTATGCATAGGTTGGGTCTTCTTTGCTTTCCTCATGTTTTTCATTGTCTCTCTAATCTTTAATTTTCCTTTTATTATGTGTCTTTTTTTTTTTTTTGCTTTTCTCATTTTTAGTCTTTATGTCCTTTACTGTGCTATCTGTCATATGTACTCTTCTAGTGCCTTTTAAAATTTCATCTTTGTCCGTAATTTTTTTCCCCTTCCTGCTTGTTTCCTGGTTTCCGCCAACTCTTTTCTTCTTCTTGTTTTTCGATCTCTTGTCTGATTTCTTATATTTCTGCTCTGTTGTCTTCCTTAGCAAGGGGGATTGTTTCATTAAATTTTTAAAACTAATGGTAAAATGTGTTCATCACAATTTTCATATGTCCATGACATTTTCTAAGGACTATGCTTTGTCTGTAAGATTGTTTTTTTGCTCTTTTCCACATTTTAAAAATATTTTCTTTGTATCATGTCTGTGCCAGTTCACTTTTTATTGCTCTTCAGTGAGCAAACGTTAGATTTTCCTGAATTAGTTATGCACAGGAAATTTCTCTTTGAGGTGGTGAGAGTCCAGAGTAAACTTAAGTGTTCTCTCCTTTGCTGCTGCTGCATAGACAGACTCATCTTAGTACGTCTGTGTACTCTCTTCTCATCTTCTCTGAGCTAGACTTAGTAGAGCAGGGCTTCTGCTACCAGCTCTGCTCACCCCACTCACATCCACTATTGTGAAAAAGGGATATGGGTTTTGCATTTCAGATAAAACCCTCACTTGCAAATGAGGAAATCCATCAGTGTTGAGTTCCTTTATATGTCTATTCATTTTCTCCCCGCCCAGGACAGCTTCTGCTTGCTCTGAGCTGTTTTTGGCAGCTCTTTTGTATGTTTTGATGCTCTGTAGCTTAAATTCATCTCCTAGTTCCACTAGAAATGGTGTTTGAATTTTTTAGAAATTGTTTATTACTTTTATATGGTTTTCATGAGAAGAACAAAAGTGTTGATTTATGCATCAATATCAATGAGTGTATCAGAAGCCCTGAAGACTATTTCTGCCAATATAAAAAATGAAGTAGGAGGCCTATGTTTCTGAACTGTACATTGGCTGTCCCTGCCTTAAGTTATTCCTGCGTTTTCTTAATGCATAAAGGGGAATTCATATCCTTCTATGAATCCACATAACCTCTATATAGACCCCATACACTGCCCTCTCCCCCACAAAAAGCCTATAGTTGATGCTTCCTATAATTTTCTAAAAATAAACCTCTAACTCTTCAACTTCTGCAAATATTTTGTCTTCCAGCTTGCTAGTTTGATGTTTAGTTGAACTCCTAAGATATCCCTTTCCCTTATGCCTCCTCAAAGCCTTTTGATAAGCCTTTCCCTTATACTTTTCTCAAAGCCACATTACCAAGGCATACTATCTTCTCCCCTTAGCTTCTGGTCATACAGTTTTAATCACTGAAGGCTTCGTTCAGTCTTTCTTAGCCCCTTGCATTCTGCTATTATCCTAGAAAATGTTTCAGTTAGTTAAACATGCCCAAAAGGACTCGGGCCTCACATTTTCTTGGCTTCTTCCTTTCTTTAGTGACTTTTTCTCTCCTCTACCCCGTTTATTCTATTCATCTTTCCTACTCTTGGCTTTGGTCATTAATACAAAGCCCTACCTCCAATATTCCTAATTTAAACATCCTACTTTCCAGATCGCTTGCTCAAATATCTCTATACAATGTTTCTATTACCTTGTTGAGATGTACAAGTTATTGGTTTCTTCAATTCTACCAGCCCCTTCCTGTTTCATTTTTATTCTATCCAGATAATATACCATGGCCTTCACTTTAATCTCTCTCTTGCAAGTACTCTCAATCCATTGTAACTGCCTGATCCCAGCCCAGCTACTTGCTCACATTCAAAGAGCTAGCTCAAGACCTCTGGAAAAAAATCACACATGGGGGAAGGATTGTATCATTGTCAATTAATAAGCACCAACAAACATCTGGGCCCTCAATAATACCAAAATATGTTATTTAATTTCTGTATTGAGTTTTTTCTTTATCACAAAATACTTATTAATATTTTACATCCTTCTGAAATCTCTAAACTTCTCCCAACCTTCATCAAATGACATCTTTCTGTTCACAGAAGAAACAGAAGCCATCAAATAGGAAATCTCCCTTTTTCCACCACAATATGGACAGACTTACCTGCATTTCCTTCCTTGATGATTAATGGAAGAAGCATCCCTTTTCTAATCAGCAGCCAGTGCCTTTTTAGGTGTTCCAGACATCACCCACTCCCCTTGCTTTAGTAGGTATTCCCTCTAGCTCCTACAGCTTTGTCTCTGCTCACCAGCTGGGTTATCCTAGCAGCCTGTATCCCTGTCATGTCATAGTTTATCTCAGCAAACTAACACAGGAACAGAAAACCAAACACCGCATGTTCTCACTCATAATTGAGAGTTGAGCAATGAGAACACATAGATACAGGGAGGGGGACATCACACACTGGGGCCTGTCGGGGGGTAGGGGACTAGGGGAGTGATTGCATTGGGAAAAATACCTAATGTAGATGACGGTTGATGGGTGCAGCAAACCACGCTGGCACATGTGTACCTCCCTGTGTAACAAACCTGCATGTTCTGTACATGTATCCCAGAACTTAAAGTGTAATTAAAAATAAAAATAAAATACTTTCCCTTGATCTTGCACCTTTTAGTGACATTTTATAACAAACATCCTAAAATGTTTTTGTACACATGCTGCTTCTACTTTCTTATCTCTCATTCACTTTTTGGTTCACTCCAATAAAAATTCCTCACTTTTTGATTCACTTCAATCAAAATTTCTCTCGTGTTAACTCCACCTAAACTGATCTTGTTAAAGTCAACAATGGTCTTCCTAAATTCAAATAGTTACTTTTAAATCTTTGTTTTGAATAACTCATAACAGCATTTAACATAGGTCTATCAAAACAGAACTCTTGATTTCCATCTCTTCACCCTAAATGTCTTCCTTTGCAGTCCCTCCCTTCTCAGAAAAAGGAACCTCCATATATCTAGTAGCTCACACCATAAATATGGGCATATTTTTTCATCTCTCTCATCTTCTATTCACATAACCACTTTTCCTTTCTTTAAAAAAATACTTATCATTTATTTCATGCCTCTAACTGTAACTTTGTATCCTTTGACCAACATCTTATTTCCCTTATCCCTTAGCCTCTGGTAACCACAATTTTACTTTCTGCTTCTACGAGTTTGATTGTTTTAGATTTCACATGTAAGTGAGAATGTGTGTGTGTGTGTGTGTGTGTGTGTGTGTGTTTTGTCTTTCTGTACCTGGCTTATTTCACTTAGCGTAATGTCTTCCAGATTCATTAATATTGTCACAAATGACAGAATTTCCTTCTTTTTAAAAGATGAATAGTATTCCATTGTGTATATGTGTATATTACATTTCCTTTATTTATTTATCTATTGATGAACATCTAGCTTCTGTCAATAATGCTGCAATGAACATAAGAATGTAGACATCTCTTAGACATACTGATTTCAAATCCTTAGGATTTATACCCAGAAGTGGGATTGCTGGATTATGTGGTAATTTTATTTTTGGCTTTTTGAAGAACTTCCATACCCTTTTCCATAATGATTGTTCTAATTTATATTCTCATCAACAGAGTACAAGGGTTTCCTTTTCTACACATACATATTCCACTTTTCACGAAGCCTCTCAAATTTTCTCCTAGAATGCTTTTCAAATATACTCAAATATACTCCCTTTTCTCCTTTTCCTTTGCAACTGCTCAGTCCAAGATTTTGTCATTTTCTGACTTGACTGCTGTAATGACCTTGTCTCTGTTCTATTCCATCCTTCCTCTTTCCCAATCCATTCTTCACACTGATCCAGAGTGATTCAATATGAACTTACATGATGTCAAGTTATTCACCATTGCTCTTAAAGTCTAGAATCTTCAACATAGTCCACAAGGCACCATCTAACCCTTGATTGCCTCTCAAGCTTCACATTCCTCCTATTCTCAGTGCCTCAGCCATGTTGTCCTGAAGACTTTGCATACTATTCTTTTTTCTTTGAGATAGAGTCTTGCTCTGTCACCTAGTGGTAAAATCACGGCTCACTGCAAACTTCACCTCCCAGGTTCAAGAGATTCTCCTGGCTCAGACTCCTAAGTAGCTGGGATTACAGGCACTCAACACCATGCCTGGCTAATTTTTTTGTATTCTTAGTAGAGATGGCATTTCACCATGTTGGCTAGGCTGGTTTCGAACTCCTGATCTCAGATGATCTGCCTGCCTCAGCTTCTGAACGCATGCTGTTCTTTCTGCTTGAAATGTTCTATCAATTATTTGGCTGACTCCTACTCATGCATCAAATTCAACTTTAATGTTCCTTCCTCAGAAAATTATTTTCTGACCCCTAAGGGTATCCCTTTTATAATATCTCATCATGCTGTTTACCCTTTCTCCATGGCCTTTATCCGGTTATGTAGGTATGTATTTGTACACTTCTTTATTTAATGTCTATCTCTTCCAAGAGGGCCCAGGTCAGTCTTGTGTTCCACTTAATCATGAGCACCTAGCACAGAACATGACATAAAGTGGGACCTCAATTGGTATATGTTGACTAGATGATTGAAAAGGAATCTAGGCTGGGCTCACTTTGATACAGAGGTATTTAATGGCATAATCTGTCATATATCAGATAGACAGGTTTCCTTTCAGGATTCTATACTGTGACCTTGGAACTGAACCAGCTGATTTTATGGTAATGAGGCCTTTCAAATTGTCAGCATGTGTATGCTTCTGTTTACACTGTTGACCTTTGGTTTGGAGACCTCCTGTCCAAACCCATTAGCTGATATGTGAGATCTCTCTGATATTCACAGCCAGCCACATCATTCAGGAAAGTCTGTGAATTATCCTGTCCCCTGACTGCTGTGTGCATAGGAAACATTGCCTTTTCACTGTGGTAGTTATAGCCATATATGGTTGGTGTTCACTTGTATCATGGTGCCAAACCAGAAGTATTTTGAAGGTCAATAAACTTGGAGTTGTAAGAACCAAGGAGATTGTTTTCTCTTTCTTAGAATAATATAATGTCAGAACTGGTGAGTGCCTGATAGTACTAATCTAAACCTTTATTGTACAAGTAAGAAATTTGAAGCCCATAGAAGTAAAGTAATTTCTCCAAGGTCTAACAGTTGTGTGACCCCTTTGTTCATTATACCTTGCATTTGTCTTAGTGACAAAAAATGTGCCAACTGACTTTAGGCTGATTTCTGGAATTTTTTTCTGAGTTGTAAAGAGGTAGAACAAAACAAAGATATGGATGAAATGGGGGAGGGGACATAAATGTTATTTGTGATATAAGGGGAAGTCTCCATTTTTTGTCTCTCAAAATTGTGAACATAATTGTGATAATAAATGTAAGGATACCTAACTGCACAATTGTCCTTGGTACATATAAGGGGTCCACAGAAGTCATGTGAACATAAATTCTCAAGGAAGTCCTAAAACACAGTCTCCAAACACATTATTATGATGCTTACTATTAAGATAATTAGGTACGAATGTTGTTCTCTTATGGACACAATTCTCTTTGGAAAAGAGTGTTGCTGGTGAAAATGAGATTAATTCTTCCCCTTCCTGAGAAGCCCTCAGCTGTTTCTTCACTTTTTAATAAAATGGGTTTACCAATTTTGTCTTCATTGAAATAGTTTTCATTTCCTGTCTTGAGACATTTTTGCAGTATTTGTATGCTGAGGCTGGATTTTGTTCAGTGGTAGTTGAGTTTCAAGAGCAATATTGCAAAAGATTCTGCCAGTCTAATCGGGAGAGCAAGTTTTGTTGGCTGTACTTCCTACCATAACTGAAACTTTCCCGAAATTTATGGGGAATGAGTAAGTGTAAGTTATCTTTGCTAAAATATCAGGTAGTGATATTTCCTGTATGAAGTATCGACCTATGCGTTAATTAGAAATATTTCTAATCAACACCCTTACCATCCTGTGTGTGAGCTCATTCTTTCTCACTTTGCAAAAATTCATTTGTCTTGTCTCATAGCACCTTATGAGAGGCACAGGCACGTGAACAGAGGTAGAAATTTTGAAAGCACCTGTTTCTGCAACTCCTGTAATTATAGGAATCAGGTGTGAGAGCTCCCCACCTTTCAATAAGTCCTTTGCTACTTAAGGGAAAGAAGCCCTAAAGGGTGACAGAGTTTTTCTTTAAGCTCCTATATGTAAGGGTCCAAAGAGAATCACATATAATTGGGAACTTTTCAACTGAGTCTGTTCCAGTTGAAACAAGGAGGGGAGTTACTATTCACTGAGCAATTACTATGCGGTAGACACTGTACTAAGTGCTCAATGGGGTTACCAAATTACAGGACTCCAGGAAGCATCACTCACATTGCACTTGGTATAAAATGTATCAAGGACAGTTGTACAATTATGTATTCTTACATTTATTATCACAATTATACATCTGTCCCATAGATAACCACACCAATACATGAGTCCTTTGACTTCCAGTTTTTTTTTTTTTTTTTAATTGGAAATCCAAGTAGAAGATTGGAAGAAAGAATGAGGTCAGGGTCTATGTTCCCCTGCCCCTTTCTCAGCAAGGTCACCCTGAGCTGGTTTTATTGCTGATCTTTTCAAGACAGCCTCTTCTATAGAACCCTTTTCCTCTGGGTTCTGTCTCCTTCTATTTTCCCTTTGTACATATGGGTTACTGCAATGTCCCTTGATGGTTTGCTGTATCATACTCATCCTAATTTCAGTGTGCCATCTGTTTCCTATGGGGACCTTGACTCAACAGGGTGAACCCTTTCTGACTAGAAAGTTAAGGCGTTTTCCACTACCTCTTGTTAATATCCATTGGAATATCCATTGGAAAGTGCCAGTACTTTAACATGACTATCTATTGAGTTAAATGAAGTCACTGGCTGCTGGCAAGACCTCCAGGGAATGCATCTTAAGTACCTACTTGCAAAATCTCCACAGTACATTTGTAAAAGCACTGGCAGACAAGAGGACCTGTCCTGCATGTGGATCTTATAGATGGTGCTAAAGTGATTGTCCATTGATACACAATAGATTAGTACTTCCTATGAAAAGTGTTCTCTGTTCCCAGAATCTTGTCAGGCAGCCAATACCACCTATACAGATTCATTCAATAGCAGTAAGGCTTTGCATCTCCAGGAGAGCTCCTTTAAAGATTAAAAACCCCTGACAGGGTACTCGCTTTTGATAGAATGGATAATTAGTTGGTGAGCTTTCCAAAAATAGAGGTAGGCAGAAAAGAATGGGACACAGAAGGGGGTGAATTTTGATAAGGGAGGGAGAAAGTGTGAAAGAACAGCATTTGGGGCTTTGCTGAAGGAGCAGATCTGTGCAGGTGGTGTGGTACTGTGAGGGAGTCCTCGGAGGCCAAGGGCACTGTCTAATGGAGGCGATGTGAAGGCATGGAGAAGGGGCAGAAATCAGACATGAGACTGCTGATTTTTTATGTATTTTCCAACAGAAGAGAAGCCCAAAGCAGACAGATTTTCATGAGTGAGTCTCAAACTGGAGAGGGTCCCCATGAAGGAATAAGAAGGGGGAAAATGTTTTGGAGGGGATGTACCAAAGATCATTCAAATCCCGGTCTTTACCTGAGATCTCTAGTCCCTAGTGAGCTTAGTGTTTGTAGTAAGGTGGTATCTGTGCTTCTTATCTGGCATGAATGAATGAGCAGCAAATAAATGCAGCCATCAAATGATTGGTGTTTTCTAACACAGAAGATCTGAAATCTTTTTTTTTTGTGAGGACAAGTTGGGGACTGATGATTGATGAAGAAAGGAGAGGAGAAGATGACAGGATACATAAAATTTAAACCTGACTGAACTGAGAAATCTTAGCCCAGAAGCAGGGGTATTTCTCTCTTTACAAGGCCTCCTTGATGGAGAGGGGACCTTGATCTAGAGATAAGAGTGGCTTTTTTGCAACTGTAGTTTAAAAGACTGTCTAGATCTGCTTTTCCTCAGCTAGTCGTAGGACTAGCCCTCTCTACTGGATGCCACCCAGAGCCTTCTCACTCATGGCAAATACCAGAAGCCAGGCGTCAATGCAGGAGCAGCCAGCTGTTGCTCATTCCCTTCCATTTTTCGTGTCCTGACAGAGGTGTCAGGGAAGCAAAATCTTCTCAAACGGAAGCTTCCCCTAGCGTATGCCTGGAGGCCTGACACTCTCCCATCTACACCAATCTTGCCTGGTTGGGGTGTGTACAGCACAGTGGTCACTTCGGGATGTTTGCTGTAACAAGCATGGCCAAGTATAGGCATAGACAGGACACAGTGCTGTTTCCTTGTGGTGATCACACCTCAGGCACATTCACTGGAATACAGCTTCAGGTCTGGAGGTAGACTTGGGAATGGTTTTTAAGGCCAGTCACTGCCAGGATGTTGTTGCTTTTTCAGGTTCCTGTTTGTAACAGATGGGTGATTTGTAGTATTGAATGGCAAAGAAAAAAAGGCATTGGGAGTCACTGGATTAAAAGGCTTGCTCCTTTGAATGGATTTGGGCTGCTTTCATGGTAAAATTCCCTTAGAATTTTTATAGCCAAGTAGATTTAAAGCAGGAATTACAAAGCTTTTGTGTTAAATACAATCCTAATCATATCTGCATTTTTTTTAAGAAAAGAAGATTGTTATAAATTTTAGATAACGTGTACTTTATTCATGGATATGGTATACATTAATTATGGTATAATTAATACATGCTTATTCTGGATTTTGAACAGCAATATCATATAAGAATTCATGTTTACACAGTTTGCTTAATACTTTAAAACATAATCCTTCTTGTTTCTCTGCTATAAACGTAATATATGCATGTTCCCTAAAAACCTAGAGAATTTTATCTACAACTTAGAAAATACCAAAATTCACAACACTAAAAATTAAAATCACCTATAATCCCATCACTGTGAAAGAAATTAACATTAATATTGTGGTATATTTTTCTCTAGGCTTTTATCTCATGCATACATCCAATTTTTTAGTGGTTTTCATATATACAGTTAATGACATCAATAATGCAAATAGAAAAAAATCAAAAATACTTTTCTTGCCTATTTCTAAGGTTGTCCTTGAATGAGTGTTCTCTCAAGCATGATCCAGCTACTTTTATGTCCTGCTACAAAGACAAAATCAGAAAACCATGGTAGCAATGTGGGAAGTAGAGACAGGCAGAGAAAAAAATGAAACCCTGGTTAATACTAAGAACAGAGGATAAACTATCCTGCTGAGTGTATTTGGATAGTTGTTTTACACAGGGGGACAAAAAGATTATTTCTTTGATTAATTGATGAATTCATTCATCAATTAACAAACATTGATTGGCTTCTTAATTTGAGCCAAGCACTGAACTTGGCAATGGGGTAAAAATACAAATAAGATATACCCTTGACTTCCAAGAGCACCCAGTCTGGAGTAGGGATCAGATAACTAACTCTGCAATGACAATGAGATGTCATGACAGTAATAATTGAGCCACATGAGTGAGTGAAAGACAAGTCATTTGTAGTGGTAGGAAGGAAAGAAACATGGAGATGTGATGGGAGAAGGGCTCTGTGTGCTATATTAGGGAGTTTGCTCTTAATCCTGAAAGCGCCTGGGATCCACTAAAAGATTAGAGAGGGAAGTTAAATAATAACTTTTGTATTTTAGCCAACATAGTTGGGAACAAACAAGACTTTGACATCAGACAGCTGCATTACTCTCTGAAAAGCGAAACAAAACCAACCAAAAAGCAAACGAACAAACAAAAAAGATTCTTTGAATCTTAATTTATCCATCTGTAAAATGGGAATGATGATGACTATTTGCAAGGTTGTGATGAGTATTGAATAAGACAGTAAATTATAAAGAAAAGTCACTGAAATCTAATAGATGGTCAGTAAATGGCACTAGCTATTGTTAGTTGCAAGACATGCAAGTTCCTTTAGTCCAACTTGTTCTGTCTTGCTCTTTCCTCTCTCCCACACCCTGATTCTTCTATACCCCTCTCTTATCACCCCATCCTCAGACCCCTACTCCTTCGCCCAAGCTGTTTCATCTCTCCAGTAGGCTTTTTTTCCTCTGTCTATTGCCTGCTTTAAAACTACAACCCATTCTTCAAGACTTGACTCAAATAGTCACCTTTCTCTAGGGTATTAAAGGAATTTTGGAGACAGAACAGAAATGGAACATTTCTCACTCAAAATTGGGAGACTGAATTTAAAAGGGTGGGATTATCAGTTTCTGATATTTTGCTTACTGAGGTTTGCAGGTACCAACTTTAAAATAGTTCATTCCCACTTAAAATAGCTGAACATCAAAGTGTGCTCCTCTGGAGGAAGGTCCACAGGTTGGTAACTGACTCAGGGATATCAGCTTTCATCTCTGGGTTTGTCTCCTTCCCCATCTCAAAACACTTTTCTTGTTTTACTGCCATTTTTATTCTTCTGTATCCTCCTGTATCTCCATATGTTTCTTTTTATTATAATTGTTTTCTTATTTCATGTTGTTCATATCTTTATTTTTAAATCTATTTGTTACAAGTATTATTATTTTTCATCTTAAATTCTTAGTGCGTCTGTTCTAGTAATTCTGCTTCAATCAACAAATGTTTATTGTTGAACCGTCTTTGTTTTTTTACAGTGCTTGTCACAGGCTAACCTTGAAGGAAGGCAGCAAAGACAGTTAATGTATGCATATGTAACAAACCTGTACATTGTGCACATGTACCCTAGAACTTAAAGTATAGTAATAAAAAAAAAAAACCGTTTTTCTGCATCCCAGTTTTTCACTGCCAGCACTCCATCATCTTGGGGTTTCTCACAATTTTTTTGTTAACCCATCTGATTCATACCTACCTCTTCTTTCTGTAAATTCTCCATGGTTAATCCTATTAGAGGGAGCTCAGCAGCTCATGCTAGTTGGCCATCTTATTAATTACCTTTAAAAATCACACTTTATTTTATTTAACTTGTGTAAGCTTTAAATGGTGTGTGTGTGTGTGTTTCTATTAGTCTCTTTATTCCATCAGCGGAGAAGAGAGAATCAACTCTGTTTCTGACAGTCTCACTCTCCTGTCCAGAAAGGTGGAAAACATGTCTCGTGTCCCTAGGTTCCCTGGAATCTCAATAAATGCAGGATAATATGGTGACTAGTCACCAAAAGTCAGAATGCCTATGTTTATTTCTCAAGTGTTCATTTGATGTGTAGCCCTGGGGAGGCTGTCCAGTCAGAGACTTAATACTTTCTAGATTAGGAGTGTCTTAGTACATCCTACAGAGGGTTGATGCAAGAGTTTGAGGCATTTACATGTGTATGTACTTTAGAATAGTGTTGGCCACATCATAAGAATACATTGATATATTTTCTTTTCTTTCTCTTCCTATATTTTTCTCCCCTATTCCCAAACCAAATTTTGTCATTCAGGTAGAAGGGTACAAATCTTTTTTTTGTCTCCTTCAAGGAGAACCTTTTGAGCACAGTTGTAAGTTTATTTATTTTTTATGTCATGTACTAGTTGATGGAATTCACAGATGGAAAGATGGAGGGCCTATACCCTCATGGAGGTTACAGTTTTGTGGAGAAAGCAGGCAAAAGTTACTCGATGAATTTGATCAAATGAGCTAACTCTGCTGGCATCATGGTGATCCCAGGGTGTTATGGGAGCATTGAGGTGGGACAGCCAACTCAGCCTAGGAATGACTCTGGGTGGCTCTGGCTCCTTAGCCACCTAGATGTTTGCGCTGAAATGTGGTATGTCGTGTGGGTTTGTGCGTGTGTAGAGTGCAAGGGGGAATAGAATAGAAGGGCATCCAAAGCAAAAGGAAAGTACAAAATTATGAGAGACAGAGAGAGAGAGAGAGAAGAACAAGAGAGAGAGAACCAGAGAGAGAGACTTTTAGCAATCTCAGATGATGAGAGGATGGAATCCTCAGGTTTTGAGAGTGAAATGTCTTTATGAAGATGAATTCACAGAAAAATTCAATGTGAAGAGAAAAATCTTGCAATCGGTGCTTGTGCCCGAGAAACAGGATCTGTCCTGGCTTAAGTTATGCTTCAAGGTTGCTACTAACAAGGTTACAATACCATTTGGAAAAGCCAAAGAAGAGGTGGGAGCTGAAGGAGAACAGACAGCATGCTGCATTTGTGATCCTGCTATTTGATCCCCAGGGACATATAAGTCACTAAGTCATTCCATCAACTGGTTGATAACACCCACATTTACATTGATTAGTTTAAGGGTTTAATTTCCTTTATAGCCAAAAATTACACTTTATGTCACCATTGTTTCTATTACATCCTTTCTAGGGACTGAAAATACTATTACTGGTCTAGACACACCTCTATACTAGTGGTTTTCAAATTCTGAGGCATATTAGAATAGCCTAAGGAATTTTTTAAAATGTCAACATTCAAGCCTTACTCCATTTAACTTAGAATATCTGAGATAAAACACAGGTGCCAGCTTTTTTTTTTTTTTTTTTTTTTAAAGATCTCCAAGTGATTCCTGGGTGCAGCAAAGTTTTGGAACCACTGCTCTACACATTTCAAGATAATTTAGTACTTTCTTTGTATTCTAGATGCTTTTACTCTCCTGTTTGGTAATTTTTGTGATTTACAGTAAATCATTTCTATGATGATGTCTATGATATTTAGTGAAGTGCTTGAGCTAAGTTCATGGCTGAATTGAGTGGTATGACTCAGATTTCTACTTCTCTTGCCTTATCCCTCCCACTCCTCCTTCACTGCCCCAATTGATGAGGTTGGAAGTTGGGATGGGGGATGAAGATGAATACCTATCCAGGGAAGGAAACACATAAGGTCTTAGCAGCTGTAAGGGAGACAAGATATGTCATGTGACTATTGTTAGCTATACCTCTGATGAGAACGGTTCAGGACTTTTGTTCTTTCAGTGTCTTTGATGAGTCCCCAGGGGACACATAATGTCTGGAAGACCCTGCAAGTAGCCACTATCACAAGGAGAGCCACTGACCCAAATCTCTCTTGAGTCTCCTGTTCTCAGGAGAATTAAACCGGGTCACATAAGAGTCAGGAGGATCCCTTTGGTCTTTTGGATTCAGAGAAGAATAAGGCAGTCACTGGCCCCTTGGTCCCTTTAGTCTCTCCTTCTGGGTCTTACTTTCGGTGGAGAGAGGAGGATTAGAAAGAAAACCTTGGGGTGATATGGGAGTCATTTTCCTTAGGGCCTGAGGCTCAGCTGACATGAGCCACTAGCCCACATGAGGCATTTTACCCCAGACCCCTCTTTGGTTCTGTTGGATTTATTTATTTATTTATTTATTTAATTAATTTATTTTTTGAGACACAGTCTAGCTCTGTCACCCAGGCTGGAGTGCAGTGATGCAATCAAGGCTCACTGCAACTTCCACTGCCTGGGCTTAAGTGATTCTCCTGCCTTGGCCTCCCAAGTAGCTGGTACTACAGGCATGCATCACCATGCCCAGCTAATTTTTGTATTTTTAGTAGAGACAGAGTTTCACCATATTGGCCGGGCTGGTCTCAAACTCCTGACCTCAAGTGATCTACTACCCACCTTGGCCTCCCAAAGTGCTGGAAATACAGGCATGAGCCACCGTGCCCAGCCAGTTCTGTTGGATTTTCTGCACGTCCCCTGGCCTCTCACAGGCCTTATAGTCCCTGCTCCACATTCTCAGAACTAGTGAAATCTCTCTGCACAGTGCAAGAGTCCTGAGGGAGCAGATTGAATGTTTGGTGACAAGATTTTAAACATACAAACACACAAACACAGACACACATATTTTTGTCTCTGCTTCTTTGGTCCTACTATCAGCACAAAAGAGGACTATGATAAAGCAAAAGTTATTTGTAGCAGGCTTTTTCATTGAACTAAACTCTGACTTTCAAGTTAAAATAAAGTTAATTCATTTTTAAACCTCCCATGAACTAATTTCTTTACAGAACTTGCCAAAGAGTCCCACATGTTCAATAAACCGGTCCAACTTATAATAAAACCTATTTGTTTTAAAGGTTTTGGCCCAAACCAAAATATACAAACGGCTTTTAACATGAACCATTTTAATTTACAGTCTTGATCTATAATAATTATTTATCTTTAAATCATAGTTCTTTCAAATTATCTGAGCTTTAAGTGTGGGCACTTGGGCATTTACTATTAATATATTGTGGACCACAGGACAGGAGAAATGGAAACAGACATAACACTTTTAGAGGATCTACTATATTTGTTATTATACTTGCTTCTTTTATGTCTGTTCTCTCCCCTAATTCTCACAATAGTCTTGGGAGGTAGCTATTACTTTCTCTCTTTTTAGAATAAGAAAACAGAGGCACAGAGAAGTTATGTCACAATTAGAGAATGTTTAGCAAATTAACGTCCATGAGTTTCCAAAGCACTTTTGACCATATGTTATGTAGCACCCAACTGATACTTATCCATTGGAACATCTCATGCCCTCCAGATGCAGCATGCTGTTTCTGTGTTTTCACCATTCTTTGATAACTGGTCATACAGATGGGCATTTCCTGTCTTCTTTACTTAACTTCTTCAAATTTAGATCGGGCTCTGGGTTTAGCTTAAGACCTGTCTCTCCTAGTTTATAGATGAGGTAGTGATGATTCTGTGTAAAGCCACTAAACCAGTTCTGGCATGAAGAAGGCTGCTTGCACTCTTAACAGTAGCGAAGGCGTGGAATCAATCTAGGTGCCCATCAACAGTGGATTGGATAAAGAAAGTGTGGTACATATACACCATGGAACACTACATAGCCATATAAAATAACAAAATCATGTCCTTTGCAGCAACATGAATGCAACTGGAGGCCATTGTCCTCAGTGAATTAATGTAGGAACAGAAAACCTAATACCACATGTTCTCACTTGTAAATGGAGGGTAAACATTGGGTACTCATGTACATAAAGATGGCAGCAATAGAAACTGGAGACTACTAGTTGGGGGCAAGGGTTGAATAACTGACTATTGAGTACTATGCTCAGAACATGGGTGGGTGATGAGATCAGTCATACCCCAAACCTTAGCATCATACAATATGCCCAGGTAACAAACCTGCACATGTGCCCCCTGAATCTAAAATAAAAATTGAAATTATATAATAAAGAGCCTGCTTGATAAATAGTACCTTTCTTCTCTCTTCTCTCTAGTTTGGACCAAAGCATCTCTATCTTCTCTGGGCTTTATGATCACTGACTTGGTCTTTGCTAATTACTTTGACGATTCATCATGTATCTACTTGCAGAACTCTCTTTTATATTAACCCTGGTAACAGTGATTGTTTAGCACTTACTCTGTGCTCTATATCTGCATTGTTGCTCACTGAATCCTCACAACAGTGCTAAGGTGGATCCTGTTATTAGTTCCATTTTGCAGGTGAGGAAAACAAAATACACCTTGCCTATCGTTATGGTTAGTAAACCATGGAGGTAGAATGTGAACTCCGGATATCTGATTAAAAAGCCTACACATTTAAATATCACACTCTCGTACCTTCTTTGAATAAATATTTCATGTACTTGATCACTCTGAAAGTTTTTCAAAGGCAGTGACCACGGTTTATTATTTCAGAGCTCCTCATGGCACATAATCGAGTATTGGGCGTATGGTAGCTGCTCGATAATTAATAAGTTGAATTTTAGGGGTCTTAGGGATAAAGGGAGAGTGTCTATGACTGTGAACATCTCTTTGCAGTTATCTGTGAAATTATGAGAATTTGCCTCATTTGCTACTTGGGCTGTTCACTTCCAGTGAAACAGACCAACACGAAGACTGGCGTCTGAGAGACCTGAGGGTTAAAGAATGTACTCTGGTGTTCTAATCCAGTTGTTGGTGGAAATAGGAATAGTTTGGTTCTTTTTGCCCAGAAGTGACATCATTTCTTCTTGGGGGAATTGGGTTTCTGAGATGCAGAGGCAAAGTTGTCACTCTTGTCACCACCCTTTGGTGCCACCCAGTAAGTGTCAACTGTGTGGGAGCAATGTTGTCAGCCCAGCAGGTGTGGACAGGAAGCCTTTATTCTGCTCATCAGCTTAACTTCTGCTTATGCCATACCACTGTAGGGATACCAGACCAGCAGACATCTTCTTTACCTTCAGCCATTTACCATGTAAATCTGTCTTTGAGGCAGTATCAGTGACAAGCTCAATTTGGGGAGAGGGAGGAAGGAGAATCGAGGCGCAGTGCCCTTCTGGATGAAATGCTTGGAGTCTTACACCCATGAACATTTGGTTCTGAGATTTGACGAACAAATGATGAACATTTGTTTCAGAACATTTGGTTCTGAGATGACACCATAGATCATATTTGTTATATTTCTAGGTCAACTGACATTTTAAGGGCCTCGTTCCTGGTTCTGGAGATTTATTTTCTTATCAGCATCTGGAGCCACTGATTTTAAAATACCCACACACACAAATCAAATATCTGTCATCAATTGATTTAGGAGGCTCCACTTCCAGTCTCTCCTGCCTTGAATATTTGTCAAACAGTCCTTGATCCTTAGCCACTAGGATTTTGCAGACATGTAAACTAATAGCTATAGCATGTATGTGATAATTAGTGTAAGAGGACGCTAAACCAGAACTGTAGGAACACAAATTAAGGAGTGACTAAGAAAGGTAAGGGGGAGGTCATGAAAATTTTGTCGAGGGATTAAAATTGGGCCAGGAAAGAGAAATAAATGAGTAAAATTTTTTTCATGTAAATAATCTACATATAATTCCATGGGCCTTCTAGGACTTGAAAGTAGGAGAAGGAAAATGAAAATAGAGCAATTTAAAGTATCTGGGAAATAGTGGGCCTGGGACACAAATTAAGGAGTGACTAAGAAAGGTAAGGGGGAGGTCATGAAAATTTTGTCAAGGGATTAAAATTGGGCCAGGAAAGAGAAATAAATGAGTAAAATTTTTTTCATGTAAATAAATCTACACATAATTCCATGGGTCTTCTAGGACTTGAAAGTACGAGAAGGCAAATGAGACTACAGCAATTTAAAGTGTCTGGGGAATAGTGGGCCTGATGAGTAAAGGTAGGAAAAATCAGTGATTCTAGGCTAAGAAATGTAGGCATTGGCCTGCACCTTTCAGGTATCCACAGAAGGATGTTGGGTAGCGGAGTGACCTGATCAGATCTGAATTTAACAATTTGCCAAATGTTCCTAAGCAACTCATACCTGCTGGCTGCAATGAGGAATAAATTACAACGGATCCAGGCGAGGGGGAATGAGAGAAGTGACTTTGACTCATTTGAGGTTTGTTTCCTTAGCTTTTGCCTTATCTCTATTACTGCTTTCTTTTAATTAAATTTTGTCAATTTTAAAATATTCATATATTCACTTATTCACTCGCTTATTACAGTTTTCTTTTTAAGTATTGCCTAGTTAGATGTTAAAGATAATCTAAGAGGGTGTTGGTCTTTTAGTAAGAGAATTTTACCTCTTCATGATCAATAACATATTAGATAGGTTGACTCTATTTCTGCCACCTATTATTTACATTTTAAGTAAAATTTTATCTGAGTACAACAAACATACAGAATAGTACACACATTGTAAATACACAGCTGGGTGAATTTAACAAAGCAAACCCTCCTAAATCAAGATGTAGTTTATTTCTGCACCCCAGAAGCCGTCTTGTATCCCTCCCATCATTGCATTCACAAAAGGTAACCGTCGTTCTACCTTTATCTTTATAATTGATTTTGGCCTGATTTTGAACTTCACAAAATTGGGATCATACAGCATGTACTGTTTTGTATTTAGCCTATTTTGTTCAACATTATGTCTAGATTTATCCATGTTAGCACGTGTATCGAACGGTCATCCAGTTTCATTGCTATATGGCATTCCATCTTATGAACTGACCACAATCTAGTTATTCCCCATCCTTTTTTTAGGCTGCATATTGCTGTTGTTATTTCTAATTTACTCGTTCAGGATTGGAAAGAAATATATCCAGCTGGCATTTACCAGTGGACAGATTAAGTGGAGTCTCATCAATCCTCTTCACTATTCACTTAGTGCTAGCATTTGCTACTTCTCAGTTGAATATCTGAAGGTCACCTTAATGTACCTGACTTAAGTTGCTGAATCCAGCAGGCATTTATTTAGAGTAGACCTTCCAGGCTAGGGCTGGAACTCTGACTTAACCACAAGCTCAGCACCCAGTGTAGTACCTGAAAGACAGCACTTCCTACACTGCACTATTTCCTGGGCATTCTCACTTCAGCTCCCTACAATACTTTTCATAGTAAATAAAATATTCCCAAATGCAATATGCCTCTACCTGTTACTCTTTAGCCTCTAGCATTTTAAAAACATTTTTTCTTCTGTGTTAATCATTTGTCTTCTAATGTGTTTCATTTGTCTTCTAATGTGTTTTTGTGATTAAATAATTTTGGGAAATATTATACACCATATATCTCCTTTTTGGAGATTCACAGTGCAAATTAACATACTAATGACTCTAAAATGTCCTGTTACAAAAAACCTGTTTTATGTTATAAAGTCTACTGTTGTTCCTTTTAAGATTATCTATTAGCACCTCATAGAATAACAGTTCCATAGAACACAGCTCTGTAGAAAACAGCCAGAGGAAACTCCCCATCGTTTTTTTTTTTTTTTGCTTATTTGTTATTTGTTTTTTCCTTTCTGGTGTGATTGTCAGCTTCTGAGTCTGTCTATGGCTGTTTTAATGGAAATATGGCAGACAACATAACAAGCAAATTTAATCTTTTCTAAATATTTATTTGCCTGTTCATTTCTCCATCGGCCTGGAAACTCCATGAAGATAGAAACCTTGTCTTTTCATCTTTGTATCTGCCAGTACCTACCATGGTTCTCAGCACATACTTGAAGTATTAAATAAATATTTTGTGTCCAAATGAGCGTGATATCACATTCTGGGACTTCCAGCATTAAGGGACTCAAATTGAATTGTAAAAGCAACCTAGATCTTGAGGTATGTAAAGGAAGGAAGAATAACATTATACACAAAATCCTGCACTTTTGAGTTAAAAAATCTGACTAAATTCTGCTTCCTCCATTTTTGGGTTGTGCAATCTAGCAATTTATTTAGATTTTCTGAATCTCAATTTTCTCATTTGTAAAATGGAAACAATATCAATAGCTACCTTCCATAACTCTTGAAAGGATTAAATTTGTTCATATTATGGGAAGCACTGGGACAGACACATCATTATCCAAAAATGCTTGCCCATGAGTATTACTGTTGCCTGTGAGTATTCTACATCTGGTGCCTGTTTCTCTAGTCTCTCTCTACCCACACTGGGAACTGCAGGTTTTCTTGTACTAGAGTTCTTTTCAGGTTCAGTGGGGACTAGAAATCCACAGAATTCTCAGCTGCCACACACAAGGCATCTACCAGATTTCTTCCTCGTCTGATAATGTCTTCCACAGTCTTGCCCTGGTCTACTGACTTGATCAATTCACCCAATGTTCCCTTCTACAGCAAGAGGCCCTCCGAAGTTTCTCTGTGCTAGTGGGGGAGAACTTGTGTCTTTCTTTTTCTATCTATTGCTGTCAAACTCCTTCAGTGAATATACATTTCTCACATTGTTACATGAAAGTAACCTCACCTGGTATTCAGACTCGAGAAGTCTCACTAGTAAAGAGAGAGAGAGAGCACAAGAACATATGAATTTGTGTGTGTGTCTGTGTATGAATGTTGACATGCAGACACCACTCCTTCCATGTCTGTAGTGGCTTTCCTCCTCCCGAAAGCATCACTCAAGTGTCTGTGATAGCTGGTCATGAGTCTGATTGCAGCGACAAACACGATGTATCTTCCAACATGTCCTCCCTTTCAAACATCCCTCTCTTCAACTTCAAAAACACTCGCCTCACATGCTACTTCTTCCTAAATTCTAGTCCCTTCTTTGTTTTCATCCATAGCAACACTAGCAAGGTCATTTACCACAAAGCTTATGTTGTCCCACTTGGAAACTTTTAGCAGAAACATGATTACACATTGGACATTAAGGTACTGCCACGTTAGAAAGAAATTCTAAGGGGAGCTTTGCTCCAATATTGTCCCCAAGGTCTTTCCTCATGAATTGCCACTTCACTCCTCCATGAATGTAGATTGCTGACATTGCTAGTGAATCATGCTATTCATTCTCATGCTGTCTCCACAAGTAAGGTGGGCAGTCACCACCACTCAACAGGCACTGGCAGATGATGAAAAGCCTAGCAGCTAAACTTGAGCCTGTTAAGTCTTTTGACCACTTCTTCATCCATTCTCCACCAAATAGGGCAATGACAGACTTATCTTATGAAAGAGTCCTGTTTTCATGAGTTGCTTTGTTCTTCAGGAAAAACAAAAGAAACAAACAGTAGTTCAGTATGTCCAGTGCATGTCACTAGCCACAAGTTGCTATTTAGATTTAAATTAAAATAAAAGTAAATTAAAAATATATCTCCTCAATTGCCTTAGCCACAGTTCAAGTGCTTAATGGCCACCTGTGGCTAGTAGCCACTATATTGTCCATTACCAATACAGAATGTTTCCATCATTACACATATTTCTACTGGGCAGTGCTGAACTAGAGATTGTGCTCTTTATCCAGAAAAGGTATTTCTTTTTATACTTTGTTGTCTATTCAAACCCCTCTTCTTTCCCAAAACACACCATGTTGTCCTCTGCCAACTAAGCAAAAGTATGTCAATTAAAAAAGTACATGAAGCAATTCTTAAAGGAGACAGCATGGAAGCAGAACAAGACCCCTAAGTAGATCAGTTATCATGCTTTCTCAAGGAGACTGGCTTCTGGCTTCATATGTTGTCTGTAGTTTCTCCAGGTGAACATAAGAATAATCCTGCTCTTTTTTTTTTTTTTAAACTGGAAATGTAAAATCCACGTTGTGAGCCCCCCAGCTTCCTGTTAACATGACCCTAGTGGAAGAATCCAAACTATGATTTTATTAAGAAGGGAAAATAACTGAACAAAAGAAGACTGAGATTTGATCTTTCTACTTGGTAAATTTAGTTGCCTGAGAAACGAGAGCAAATTATTTCAATGCCAAAATAATAAAACATTATTTAAATTTGCTTTTTCTCTCTTATTCAGGAAATATAGTTGCCTTTGGTATGCTGGGAATAGGAGGGGCTGTGACAGGGAGAAGATAGTCATTTATACTATTTCTCTTGAGATTTAGTTCAAGTTTAACTCTTAAAAGTTTCTGTCAGCATTTAAAATTATTCGGTTATATTTATACATCAAATTCTTCTCCTAAAGATGGGAAACATTTGAGTGCCATAAAGTTAATATAAATGTGATGCAATAACATAGTTACTTTCTGGAGAAATCTCATCTTTATGAATCATTGTTAGAGTCAAAATTGTAAGCCAGAAGTTCCTAAGAACATCAGTGTATCTGATTCCATATACACATTTCCCCAAGAAGTTGTATTCAAGAAATGAGATCTCTGCTAGATATTTTCTTTTGGTCTCTCTGTTGTCTCAAATTATAAAGCTCAGGAAATGATTGAAATAATTATTTATTGCATCTGAGAGATTTGGTATGGTATGTTCCAGAAAAACATTCATGTATGCATATTGTCCATTTTGAATGCATATGACAATTGTCATATTGTTAATTCATGTACTCATATTGTCATATTATTCATGAAAACCATGGCCTTTTGTGTTTCACATGGTTTGTATCTGTGTTTGCTGGGTGTTGTAGCTCCATCTATAACTCCTCAAATGCTCAGTGTTTGAAATAATCAGAGTAGGGGCATTAAGTTCTTGGACCCTCAACTTGTTGATGAAGCTACCGTTGCATATAGAGTGACTTGAGCAGCCTTGGGAATAAAGGAAGTAAAGTGAATTTTTAAGGACTGCCAGAGCACAATCTCATTAATATATACACTACACCTTAGAGATCTATTAGAATTGGAATAGGGTTGAAGTTTGCCTTGGTTTGGTCTAAAAAGAAAGTAATTGTTAAGCAAATTATAAATCATTTTATAAGAAATGGTCAAAAACACAGGCTTTAGAGGCCACTAGACCCAGGTTTAATTCCTGGCTCTGTCACTTACTATGACATTGGGATAAGTTATTTAACCACCACATCTATAAAATAAGGCTGACGATACTGATCTCAAGAAGTTATCTCAAGGAATAAATAATACAGTGTGGTTTATTACTGTAGTTAATATTAGTAGCTAGGAAAGCTAGTTTTTATTTTATTTTATTTTATTTTTTTGAGACAGAATTTCACTCTTATTGCTCAGGCTGGAGGGCAGTGGCACGATCTTGGCTCACCGCAACCTCCGTCTCCCAGGTTAAAGTGATTCTCCTGCCTCAGCCTCCCGAGTAGCTGGGATTACAGGCATGCACCACCACACCCAGCTAATTTTGTATTTTCAGTAGAGACATAGTTTCTCCATGTTGGTCAGGCTGGTCTCGAACTCCCTACCTCAGGTGATGCACCCACCTCGGCCTCCCAAAGTAACCTGGGATTACAGGTGTGAGCCACCCTGCCCGCCCAAAAGCAAGTTATTTTTAAAAGAGAATTATTAAACATTGTATGTTTGATGAGGACAAAAAGTATAACTATTTACAGCTTTTCTCCTTTTCCCACCCTCTTGGGAAGAGTCAGTGTTTGTACTGCCAAAATGAGAGCAGAGGGGCCCTGAGCAGGGTGAGTAATGATTAAAGTCGTGAGAGGAAAGAAACCCAGATGGCAGATTAATTTACAAAATAAAGGACTCTGTGAGATGGGGGGAAAAAGAATCTAAAATCTAAAGGACTTTAGAGAGAAGGGGAGGAGACAGAGAGAGGGAGAGACAGTCACCAGGTGACATTCAGGGACACTAGACGGGGCAAGAAAATTTTGGCAGATGTTCTGTGGTGTAAATCCCCACCTGTCACTTTTTTTTGAGAATCTTCTTAAGCAGCTAACTGGCAAGGAAGCAGAAGAGCAAAGAGGTTAAGTTCTGTACGTGGAGGTCCTGGGTTCCAATCCTTGCTTTGCCACTTTGTGACTGGACAGCTATGTGCAGTTGTTGCACCTTTCTAGGGTGCAATTTCTTGCCTATGAAATGGAAATGGGTATCCTAATAGGACCTACAAAAGGGTTATCCTGAGGATCTGATGACCTATTACTGAATGCTGGGAAGATATATAAGAATTTAAAGAATGTTCTATGAACCTAGTGGTCCAATTAAAAAACAACAGCAATGGCAACAGTAATTTGCGTTTATTGAGTGCTCATTATGGCCCAGGTACTCTTCTGAGGACCTTATGTGGATTATTCACTGAATTCTGAACACAGCTCTACAAAGTGGGAACTATTATTATCCCCATTTTAAAGACAGCAAAACAGATACAGAGAATTCAAGTAACTTACTCAAGGTCACACAATAAGTAAATAGTGTTACTGGCAGTGAATCCATGTGAGTTTGCAATTCTTGCCCCCTCAGAAGAAAGAATTCGACCAAGGAGGCATAAGGCAGAAGAAGAGACCAAGGCAAGGTTTAGAGCAGAAGTGAAATTTATTAAAAAGCTTTAGAACAGATACAAAAGGAAAGAACATACACTTGGAAGAGGGCCAAGCAGGCAACTTGACAGACAAGTGCACAATTTGAACTTTTGACTTGGGGTTTTATATATTAACACACTTCTGGGGTCTTGCGTCCCTTCTTCCCTGATTCTTCCCTCAGGGTGGGTTGTCCACATGCACAGTGGCTTGCCAGCACTTGGGAGGGGAGCACGAGCAGTGTGTTTACTGGAGTTGTACGCATGCTCATTTGAGGCATTCTTTCCTTACCAGTGGAATGCCCCTGATGGTTATATACCAGTGAAACGGTACCATTTTGCCTCTTAATATGCATGCTTGAGCCTACTCGCCCAACTGCTGAAATCTTATCCAAAAAGCTGCTGATCATTAGTTTCAGGTGTTTTATCTATGGAGCCTGCCTTTCCCTGGCACTGGCTGTGACCAATTGTTATTTTAGAGAGACAGTGTGACAACTGCCTGACCATCACCTGATGGTCGCCTGACATTCCTGATGGAGTCGGGGAGAGCCTTCTCTTACATTATTCATGCTTGACTAGCTGCCTACTTTAACAACAGTAGAGCTGTGATTCAAGCTCAAATGCTCCAATATTAGGTCTGCACTCTTATCCCTGTGTTATCCTGCATCTCATATACGAGTGTCTGTTCCTAAGATAAGTAATATCTGGGGGAAGTTTGCCTTGTTTTATAGATGCTTGGTTTGTACTTAGCAACCTTGTTACTCAAGGTGTAGTCCGCAGGCTAGCAGGATCAACCACATCTGGGAGCAGGATCTCAGGCCCTCATCCACACTCTTGAAACAGAAACTACATTTTAACCACTTCCCAGGTGATTTGTGATCATGGTCAAGTCTGAGATGCACTGCTCCAGAATATGAAACTTTAGGCAGGTGGACTATCTCATTTATACCTCCATCCCTTCCAGTGTCTGGCACACTGCTTGCCACCTATGGGTAAGTGCAAGATAGATCTCCTCTTGATCTGAGGAATGTTGACTAGGAAATGGATTGACAAGTCTGAGTGGAATAACACCTTGTTCTCTGGTTGAGTGAGTGGATGTTCAGTTCCTCCAGCTTTCAGCACAACATCAGGCACATAGCAGATACCTTATACAAGTTTCTTGAATTGTGATGGAAATGTTGTGAGATAGAGACGTCCAGCACCCCAGCCTTCCCTGGATGTACTATGACATTTTAAAAGGCTGAATAATGCCAAGGCAAGCAAAAGAGTGATTATGCACTTATTCTTGACACAGTCTTAAGACAAGCTCTGCTCAACTGGTTCCCCTGTGAACTCAAGCTGATTCTCTTCCCTCTTGAGTTCTCTATTGTCTTTGTGTTGTTTGCAACTCATTCAGAAACTAATTAAGTTTCAGGATCAGTTTGTCCTGTTAGAGAATGTGAATATGCTGAAGTGGTAGTTTTTAATAACTTAAATTATCTGAGTGAAAGGACAATTATAATTTGCTTCTAAAATTGGCCAAAAGTCAGCTTTTATCAAAATAATTCTCAGCAGACATTAGTCTCCCTAAAACCAAGGTATTGTGTAAAAGGCAACAAAGAGGATTTAAATCGGCCATGGAGAATGTATTGATAATCTGGCTATATTAATCCTGTTCTCTAGCAGAGTGTGAAATTACTTGTTTACTCCACTTATCTGGGCCTAGAGGTAGCTGATCACTCGTTGACAGAGCCATATTTTATGATCACCTTTCAGCAGTGAGCTTCAGCTGGACCAGAGCCAAACAATTTGATTTCACTGTCCTGTGTACTACCTCCAAAGTCAAGGTCAGGCACAAGAACTCATGAACTCCAGTATATTTTGTCAGGGCTTTCATTTGTGCAGGCACCGGGAGGTAAGCTGTGGACTCTGAGTATAATTGTGAAAAGCTGGGAATTTTGCCTTTAGTATCTCCATATTGCTTTCCTGTACCCTATCACTCTAGAAATGAAGGTTTATGTTGGCTTCATCACCAGACCAGAAATATTACCAAGATGACCACTATTGGGATGCAGTAAAGTATAAGAAGTAGTCCCTGATCTAAAGGAGTTTACACACATACACCTTGGAGCGCCTCTTGAATCTGTTTATATTATTAATAATTATTGGTTGCTAGATAATATTACCACAAACTTAGCAGCTTAAAACAGCCCATATTTATTATCTCACTGTTTCTGTAGGTCAGAAATACTGTTGCAGGTTATTTGGATTTACTGTCTCCAAGTCTCACAAGTCTGCAATCGAGGTGTCAGTCAGGGCTACGGTCACATCTGAGGTTCAACTGGAGAATGATCTACTTCCAAGTTTACATTGTTGTTGGCAGAATCCATTTCCTTTCAACGTGTTGGACTGAGAGTCTCAGTTTCTGGCTGGCTATTGGATGAATGTTACCCTCAGTTCCTTACCTCCCAACGTGGCCACTTCATTAAAACCAACAAGGGAGAGAGTCTCTTATCAAGATGGTGTCATTATCTGAGGTATCTTAAAGGCAGAGGTGACATTCCATTGCTTTTGCCATATTTTATTGGTTAAAAGCAAGTCACAGGTCTCACCCACACTCAAATGAGGGTGTTATATACAGGGCATGAATACTAGGAGGTGGCCATCTTAGCCTCTGTCTGCCACACCACTCCTAATTTTTAATTCCAGCTGTACTGCTCTAGTTCTCTTCCAAACAGAAAACAGAATCATCTCTATTGATTCAAGAGATTTTAATGAAAAGAAAATTTACAGTTATGTGGTCAAAGTTGAAGGAATTTATAAAGAGGTTCCTAGAGACCAGCTATTGTGGTAAAATAGACCTGCTGATATTCTGCCTACATGCCCTTTATCCAGTAAGTGCATCCCTCCCTCAAGGACTGCCAAGTGTTAACTGATAATGGCTCATGGCTGCCTCTTTTCTGGGGAATGCCTGATTGCTTTCAGTCAAGGTGGGGAAGCAGCAAATCTAAGAGTATATGCCCCCTCATCCCTAGCATGACTTTCTCACATGGAGTTAAAATAGGCTGAACCTCTTTCCTTAAGGGTACAATTCATGTCCCAGAGCCCCCATGGAATCAGATTAAAGCTGGACTCCAGCTGAGATCACCTCTTTGCTTCCCGCCCTTTTCTTCTCTCCTCTGAGAGAAGGAAATCAACTGCATCTGAATCCCTGTTTCAGTCTTTGCTTCTAGGATGCCCACCTTAAGACTGGCAGGAAAACATTACAACTCATAAGCCTGAAGGAGTAAGGCAAGGAAACAGTGTTGTTACTAAGGCCAGTGATATCTGGAGGCTTGCAGATAGAGCTATGGTCATTTGCTTGGCTACTGCTAACGATCAGGGTAGGAGTTGAGAAGAAATATGCTGTTCTGTCTCTCCCCTTTCCCCAAAACTGCGTCCTTTTAGTGAAACCCAACGGAACACTTGCCAACAATGTGCTGGCAGTCAATGGAGGTAAGCCTTTTAGGGCCCTGAGCAGAGGGAAGAAAGTAGAATCAATGGGAAAAGGAGGAATAGAAAGTGACCAGCAAAACAGCCTCATATGATTACAAATGTTTTTTCTCTCCTGCAGTCCAGCCATCATATTAGTATTAGACTGATATTTATCAAATATTTATTTGATCATGCCCATTTCCCAGCTTCAAATCCTCTGTTTCTCATTGCTTAAGGAAGTGATCCATAAAATTTCTGAATCATGTATTCCATTGATTAAAACAAACTCTAAATATGTGCCTCCAGTTTATATATTTATTCTTTTATAAACTACTTAAATTTACTATCATTAACTAATAATTCAGAGCAAGAACTACATACACTTGATATAGAATATCCTATAATGATTGCATGTATCAATCCATATTTCAAGAAGTCTTAATAAGTTTTAATTATCTTGGGCAATTATTAACATGTGATAAGATTGCCACCATTTTAAGCAAGCATGATGGCCAACGGGAACCTCAGACTAGGAGAAAAATGTGCCACCTCTGCTATTTCCTGGTGTTTGGTTGCCTACATTATTATTTTTTTTTACATTCAATAAGATTTCTTTGCAGTAATCCACTGGAGAGGTAGGGAGAGTTAAAATTAAATATTATCATCTAAAATTCACTTAACCAGACCCATGTGAACCAAAAGTGTTGTAACAACCTGGAAATGAATAAATGAGGGAGGATGAGACAATTGACCCCTCTGCATTGTGGGAATCCTGCCATTCCCATCAGATGCCTTGTGAATTGCACATAACATATGACTATCTTTTATATGGAGCAAGAGAGGGCTTTTATGGAGTATAGGATTCCCATAGAGCCAGCCCATGCTTTGGAAAGAACACTGATTGAAGAATAAATTGTCTGTCTCAGGAAGTTGATAAAGCAGCTTCACAATATTAGAAGAGCTGTCACCATTGTTTTATCGTCTGACTTGTGAACCTGTGAGAGTTATTGACTCGTGTATGAATCCTCAGATAAACAGATTTGAAAGATGACTGTGTGTTCTTGGAGGGTAATATGCTCAGACTGTGCAGATTTCAAATACAGAAGACATTTAAATGGACTTTGTAGAAGTTTGGTCTTAATAGTGACACATCTAAGAGGTTTTCAGTTGGTAGTGAAAGCATGAATGATTTTATCTGGAGATAAGTCAGAACACAATAACAATAGCTACCACTTTCAGAGCATCCACAATATACCTGGTATTGTGGTAATCACGTTACATATATTATTTAATCTGCTCTTTACAGCAACTCTTCAAGATAGGTATTACTATCTGAGACATTAAATACCCTGCCCAAGGATACATGGTCAGTGAATGGAGGAGTAGGGATTTGAATCTGGAATTCTCTGTCTCCTTGACAGAGTCTTTTTGCATTATACCTCACAATCAAGACTGATATTAGAGACGTCCCATATTCCATCGTAGCTTACATAGTATTTTACATACAATATGTATGTAAAAATACAATATGTATTTCCTAACACATATTAAAACTGTCGATTTGGAAGAGATGGACATAGCATTAGCCTATAAGGATAGGGAAAGTTAGAAGGACAGTGATGGCTCTTGGAGATAGGAGAGGCCAGTGAAGGCTGCAGAAGAGGAGAGTAGATTCCAAGGAGCTAGTTAATGCATTGGGAAAAGCAGAATTCAGGAAGATATTTACTGAAGAATAAGCCGTTCTTATCAAACAGTTGATAAAGAGAGTTTGTAACACACTTACAAACCTGTCTGAACACAAAGCCATCTTCCCACCAGCTGATTCTCTCCCTCCCTTGGTTTTGTTGTAAATTTCATTTTCTGTATGCTCTGTCACCTATGTTGCTGTAGTGATTGATCTGCTCACAACTTGTAAAAATAGAGGGGAAATGGTTTTTGAAGCTATAGACTCATAATTTGTGCATTTTCTGTATTTGAATATAATTTATTTACAAATAGAAGGGATGTATGACTCTGTACAGAGGTTGAAATAAATCAAGGATATTTGTTGTATCCACTGTTCCTTGGTATATTTGAACAGTTCTCCATTAAAGGTTTTACCTGTGGTAAAAATAGCTTTGGGCTGGCAGATAGAAAACTGGTACTCCAGTCCCAGCTCTGCCATTAGAATAATTGCATAATATTGGCAAGCTGCCAATCCTCTCTGAGCTTGAATTTTTTCACCTGTAAAAAACAAATGTCCCAAAGTCGCTATTAATGTTCACTTTGGTAGAAGATAGAGCAGTTCTCATCCTAAAACTAATTTCCCAACATATATTAAAACCAGAATTGTAACTCTCCAAAACTACAAATTTCCATTACCTAATATTTTAGAACTGAGGTTGGTAAACATTTTCTGAAGAGGGCCACATAATAAATATTTTAGGCTTTGTGGTACTTGCAGTCTCTATTGCAACTACTCAATTCTGCCATTGTAGTGAAAGCAACTGCAGATAAATACATCAGTATATAAATGAAGAAGCATGCCTGTGTTCCAATAAAATGCTATTGGTGTGCATGAGTGTGTGTGTGTGTGTGTGTGTGTGAGAAATACATAAATACATAAATGAATAAGCATGCCTGTGTTCCAATAAAATGCTATTGGTGTGATTGTGTGTGTGTGTGTGTGTGTGTGTGTAATGTGTAATGTTGAAGCATAGCCATCATCCTGTAAAAGAGGTGGCATGCTGTACTCAGTTGAACCTGGTGTAGTGCTGGTACCAAGGGGAAGCTCACTAAATATTTGTGGAAGAAGGGAAGGAGAGAGAGGGGAATTATTCCCATTTTATAGATGAAGAAATTCCACTGCAGAGCCCCAATGCCATGTGAGGTTGAGGAAGCCATTGTCATTTTCCTTAATGAATCTACAAAGACACAGAATTTCATAAGCAAGGTATTGAATTTTGCTCCTAAGAGAATCTTACAGGTCCAGTCCTCTTCAGAGAAGGAGAGCACCGGTGGCCTCTGGTGGATTACTGGGACTCTGGGATGCAAAGTGTTATTATAAAGGATATCACATGGAGTTAGGCAGGGGTGGGGGGCCCACAGTGCTTAAATGTAGCTGCTGTTTCCACAAGTTCAGAATAGGAAGCTTTGTGTTTTTCCTCCCTATCACTTTCCCCCTTTTGATTCTGAGTTCTGATATGGCAGGTGGGAGTGGGAAAGGGAAAGGTGAGAATAGGCTCATGCATTTGGGGACAGGGACTCAGATGCTGGGCCTCTGTCTTGGAGCCGGCTTGCTGATGGCATTTTGAGAAGATGTGCAAAGTTTTAGGGGTGGGAAATTTGGCTGTTTCTTCAGAAAGAACAATATACTTCTCCATGCTGTCACATAGGAGTTGAGTTGGATTTTTAGTCTTGAAAACTTGAGATGTGATTAAATTGATGAACCAACAATCATCTGTACAATTTCACACAAGTCATACACTTATTGAAGAGCTGGGTTACAGTTTGCAGCCTATTGAACTAATTCATTAATTTTATTTCACAGGCTAAACATTTTACTATGCAAATGTATGCAAATCATACAAGAAAATAGTGTTCTTAACCAAGTGCACCAGCACCTGTTTTTTGTTTGTTTGTTTTGATTTGTTTCACATAATGTCACCAGGTTGGAAAGTGCGTTAAATACCTTCAATATTTGAAACTGTCAAACCATTTTCTGAAGGGTGATTGGGAGGCTTTCTCCTTTGACAAATATTGCAGTGATTGGCACTTCTTTTTTCTTCTTTTACTTGCCTAAAACAGAATGAAGAAGATGAGCAACATTTATGAGTCTGCTGCCAACACACTGGGAATCTTTAACAGCCCCTGCCTGACCAAAGTTGAGCTGCGTGTGGCGTGCAAAGGCATTTCTGACAGAGATGCCCTTTCCAAACCAGACCCCTGTGTCATCCTCAAGATGCAGTCTCACGGGCAGTGGTTTGAGGTAGGCATGTCCAATGAAATGGACAGAAGCATGGCTGGATGATTGGCTCAAAAATGTTTTGATATTTTATATCTTCAGGTGGTTTATTTTGATGAAGTAAAAAATTTGATAAGTGAATATGATCACATTTCTATCATGATGTTTTGATGTTGCTGTTTTGATGTTGTGGATATTTTGACATTTACCCTTAATTCATGAGCCTAAGACTTTTTAGGTGTTTTTGTTAATTACCAAGAAATACTCACAATATACTCTTCATCCTATGCCCACTCATTGGCAACATATAAGTAGCAAGAGGACCAGGAACAGACATGAACCTAGGCCCCAGACTGGACTGGGGTGAGAAAGTTCCAAAAACTGGTTCCAGAGACAAAGTCTTGTGGCCAAGACAGAGTTCAGATTAGACTTAATTAGAATTTTGGGAATGGTAGCTTTGAGGAAACAGGTTTTAGGGGGTTGAGAGAGAGAAGTGACTACTCAGATGGAATGAGCTCAGGAGATGAGAGTCCTATCCATAGGTCCTGAATTGAGAGAAGGAACCAAGAGGACAGGTTTGAGCAAGTCAGTTCCATGAAATCTGTCTGCAGTAGAGGGACAAACTCCAGTTTTGGGAGCTAGGTGGAGCTATTTACTATCCAGGGTAGCTGATCAGAACTGAGGAGTAGGGACCAAGACTGAAGTCCAGCTCTGTGACCAAGCCCAAAACAGGGTGACTGTTGGACGGAGCTGACACAGGACAAGTCATAGGTCTTTAGAGAAACATACATTCTAGGAAGTGTTGTGGACCCAAGAGAGCCACATGGGAACCCAACAATAATAATTAAACTCAGTCCTCGGGACTGAAGAAATGACTCATTCTAAGCCCCATGGGTTTATGTGGCTGAGTGGGATGGTTACCTCAGTCTGAGTTGGTTGAGGACTGGAGAAAGATGAATCCTGCATGTGGAAATCATGAGCAGATTCAGAAGTAAGGAGATGGGGATGGCAGAAATAGGAGGAAAGAGCTGGGGGCCTACAAGCTCATAAGGCCAGCATACAGTTTTAACTAGCTTTGTGAAGGTAGCAAAACCACATTCAGACATTCCCCAAAACTCATGTGTAAAATATCCACTCAGAATGTTTCCTGACACACACTGTTTGCGGTGCTTGGGCAAGGCAGCTGCTCCCTTGGCAGTGGTGTGAATGGAATGGCATTTCTGTGAGTCATTCTTCAAAGAGCGATGGGCCCTCAAGTTGTTAAGAGATGACTTGGGTTTTTTAAAAAAGTTTATTCTGGGAAGGATTTATTCATTTTTGTGCCTGCTAGACTCTAACTGATCACGGACCCAGTGGAGATAAGCTCTAGGAAAAACAGTGGGGTTCTTTGTATCAACTGTGCTACACTTGGCCAGATGTTTCGGTGACTGATGGTGGTACCTGGGGAAGAACAAGGGGACACATCATGAAATATTTATTTTTTGGAGCAAGAACTTAAAACAATATGACCTAAACCTTATTGGGTACTTTTTAAGTGCCAGGCACTAGTCTGAGTGCTTTACATGAAATTACCAATTTAGTCTTTTCAAAAATTCTACAAGATATTATCCCCATTTCACAGGCAAGGAAATGGAAAGATAAAAAGATTAAGGATTTTCCCAAGAGCAGTCAGCTTGTAAGTGGAAAAGCTAATATTTAAACCCATACATTGGAGCTCCAGAACCTGAGATCTTTATTACTATTTTATAATTATGCTGGACACTGGTATCAGTCTTTGATGGTTTGTGTGGCAATATTTCAGGTTGAATTCCGCAGCTAGGTTTTGTTTATTTAAAATTCAAAACAAATTGAACGAGGACTGATTTTAAGGTTTTTTTCCATTTTTTTTTTTTTGCACCTAGGTACCTAGTCTAAGTAAGCCTTGTTTTTAAAGATCTAACTGATGTAAATGGAGAAATAGGGAGAAGAGGATGTAGCAGAGGAAGCAGTTCTTATTCTAAGAAAATAAAGAACTCAGAATACGGGATTTGAAGCCATGTTGATCAGAGCACAAATACACCTGTTTTGGATCCATTGGACCAAATTCTTTAAGCCTTTAATACTACTCTCACCTGTTCGTAAACAGCCAGAAGGTGCCACCCTAAGAGACAGTCTTCCACCCTACAGTAGAAACAAGGTTCAAAAGACCCGAGAGGCAGCATGTTTAATTGTATGGAGATATGTAATATCAGCCACTTTTTTGAAAGAAAGGCTTGATAGCAGTTAGTGAGCAGGTGAAATTTAGGTGAGGAGTCAACATTCATAGAAAATGAATGCAGATAGGCAGGTTGGGGAATCTTAATTTAACTTCAGGCCTATGGAAGGCTTAGAATGTAAATATAAAACAGTATTCATGGGTGTCTTAATGCGTAGTATCTTTTCTTTCCCCTTCTAAATATTCTCATTGACTTTGTTAGTAAGTTTCATTATTTTTTATTTAACAAAACTAAATGGAATGCCTACATTACAAAAAAAGTAACTTCTTGGAAATTACAGGCAAGAAATCCATCTACTTATAACCCCTTAACATAATTCAACTATTATTTGTATATATTTATTTTAGCCTTCTTCTGGCATGCATCTTCTCATATGATTATTATCATGCTTACAAAATTTTCTTTCCTAATTTTATTGCTTAGTAGTATATGCTTTTCCTCACATTGCTATAATATTGATCATTGTAATTTCAAAGCTGCATAATATCCCATCAAATGCATTTAAATTTGTCAATTTTTTCACATTGAAATAGCTTCCAGATATACCCTATTTTAAGTAATCCACAATAAACATCCTTGTGCATAAGGATTTTCCTTTCTTTTTGGATGAGTTCCTACAATAGTTCTGTTAAGTAGAACTGGTGGGACAAATAATAGGAAGCTTTTCAGGATTTTGATATATGTTGTCAAGTAATTTTTCCAAAGTGTCCTATTACAGTGTTACTATAGCACACAGCTACCACAAACTTTGCCACCTGTGCACAGTGATAGGAACCTTGTGCCACAGTGTAAATTGATTCATAGCTTCCTTTATCTAGAAAGTCTCACTCTATAACCAATAATATCAGCTTAATTTCTAGCTTGCTTAGTCATATGGTTCATTTATATTATGGTACTTATAGAAGCAGTTTAACAAATTTTGCTCTCTTAACAATATACAGTAAGGATACAATAAAAATAAATAAAGTGCATGCCAGGTGGCTAAGATAAATAATTAGATAATTAGTAACAAAGAAGCTGAAAATACTGAAAACCTAAATAGAGGCTGTGAAGAAACCCAGGAATGAACAACAGGAACTCTGCTTAGGGCTGGAGCAGTCGTGTGCTGGAATCAGCTTACATAGTCCCCTGAGAGCACACTGTTAAATATTCAGGAATTTTGCAAGTCGGGGAGTATTTACACCACAGACATTGGCAAATGTTTCAAATCAAGGGTTCTGCCCTTTCCCCAAACCTCTAAGGGAGCCAGCACTCCTCCGGGTGAGAGGGACAAAAGGAGAAGATGGCAGTCCCAGAACCAAACAGCTGGGCCATCTAGCAGAAGCTGGATCATAGTTGGAGGACCCTTCAAGGCAGCATTTCCAGCCCTGCCTGCAACTCCTCTATTTTTCCTACTCATACCAGATGGGTCCTCCAACCTGCCTCAGCCTCCCAAAGTGCTGAAATTACAGGTGTGAGCCACTATGCCTGGCCAGAAATGTTTTTATTAGGTGAAAACTTATAGTAAATCTTTAATAATGGCCATGATTTTTATTGACAGAAAGAAGGGAATAAAAAAACTTATGACTTTGAAATACATTGCAAACTGAGAGTTTCATTTCATACTCTTTCCTTTCCCTAATTTAGGATCATATCCTTTAAAAAAAAATCCCTCTTCATCAACTCCTGGCTATGTAATGATGGCAGTAGATGGTGACAGTTAAGTGTAATGATAATTTAGAATGCTTTTCATCTTCCATTGAGGAGCGGAAATAATATCTTCCTGCTTTCTGGTGAGTTCTGATGTGTTCACTGGCTCCTGGAACTAAGCATCATAATCGAGTGGTACAAACACTTCTCAGAGAGTCAGAAGGCAAGGACTCTTGTAAGCTAAAGACTTATATTCAGTTCACTGGAGCATGTGCTCTATTCCTGGGCATGCCTGAGTAGAACCAAGCTCGTGAGTGTGTGGCCCTTGGCAGTGACCCTATGATTGGCAGAGTACTTGTTCTCATTGGTAACACCCAAATTATACTCCAAAGTTCTAGGAGGTTACTTCAATCAATATTAATTCAATTTTTTCATTGAATTTTAATACACAATTATTGAGATCTTTCTTGGAAGCTCTAAGTAATTCGGAAAACTACCTACCTTTGGATCAATTCCATATGGAAACATGTTATGATGAACCATGGGATTTCGTGAGTTGTTGGTAATTGTTGTTAGTGACGATTAGTGTGGTTATATGTAACACATCAATTATCAGTGGACTCTACTACAAGATTATTGTTTGTTGCAATAATATATCCATATAGTATTTTATATTCACAATATCCATCTACTTATGTTATTTCCTGCTGATAATAGCTCTGTGAAAAAGCAACACAGCTATTTAAATTAACCCCAGCATGTGTTGAGCACCATGGCTTGTGTCCTCAAAAACCTCAGTGTCCAGTAATCTCACACTATCTTAGAGATAGAGAGCTGGGGTCTCAGACAGTCATGTGACCTTGAGAAAGAGGACTCAACATGAGATCTTGACTTAAATCTTTTTCTTCCCCTGAATGTGTGGTAGGACTACCACCTCAAGGGTGCCTAGGTTACCTTTATGTGGAGGCGGACTAAAATAAACCATGCCATAATGGTGGTTGCACTAATTTATATCCCCACCAACAGTGTACAAGGGTTCCCTTTTCTCCACATCCTCGCCAGCATTTGTTATTGCCTGTCTTTGGATACAAGCCATTTTAAGTGGGATGAGATGATATCTCACTGTAGTTTTGCTTTGCATTTTTCTGATGATCAGTGATGTTGAGCATCTTTTCATATGCCTGTTTGCCATTTGTATGTCTTCTTCTGAGAACTATCTATTCATATCTTTTGCCCATTTTTGATGAGATCATTAGATTTTTTTTTTTCCTGTAGAGTTGTTTGAACTCCTTATAATTCTGGTGATTAATCCCGATCCCTCCACTATTTTTCATTTTCTCTTCCCCCTCCCCACCCACTTCCCAGATGTAGGGTTTGGTCACCATATGACCTAGCATCCCTGTTAGCAGCACAGAAGGGATAATATGTGCCCATGTTGTTGAGCTTGCCCAGAAAAGTGGGCTTTGGAATTTTCTGGGCTAGAGGGCTTGTGGAAGAACTCTAAAAAACAGGTTCCTCTCATACTTGGGATAATAGTGGGCCAGTACCCTTTCATGTATTAAACCATGAGGATAAAACTCAAAATAACAATTTTACCTGTACCTAAGATATTCAATTTTCCATTGCTTCAAAGCCTAGAACTTTTATGAAAACGGGACGAGCAATATTAACATTTATGTGATGAATTAAAGTAGCCGTCAATCTGTGTTGATGCCAGTATGTATTAGTTATTTTACATATTTACATATTTTACATTCTATCCTCACAATTACTCTGCAATAAAAGCTTTACTAACTAGAAAAGATAGCTAAGGCTTGAGAATTAATACATTGCCCAGGGTCATACAACTAGTAAACAGTAAAGCTGGAATCCGGTTGCTTCCAAAGTCCATGTTATTTCTGTTTTATCAAAGCTTGCAAACTTGAATCTGGTGGCCTTTCTGTTGCCTGCAGACATATTTTGTCTAGTCTTCACAGTGTTCCAACAAGCTTTGTAGTAGTTGCCAAAACTTAAAGATCATGAGATTTTTCATAAAACTCCAGATCTCTGGTTTTTTATGAAAAAAACAGAAAATCTGGCAGTGTGGGGTCTTTAATCCTATGGCAACAATGAGCTGGTGAAAATTACCATCTTCTCTCCTTAACAAAATATGAGGTTTGTGCTTGTGCCTCCTGCTAGTCAGCCTGCCTCACTCACTTGCCCTACAAAACTGGCTCCTGGAGGCATTTGAGTTTAGACTATATTCCCACACTCCCTTGGCTAGGTCTCTGAACACTGTTAACCTCCCAGTTGTGGACATAGACCAGAGCTAGAAAATGAAAATTAATTCAATTAAAACTTTCTCTCTGGATATCACAGACAAACTTCTTTCTCGAAAGATTTTCTGTTCACACTTGTTGACTTGCAGTGTTTGGATGGGTAACACCTAGCATGACAGATGATAAAAAACAACAGTTTTCTTCACTTGTTCACAAAGTTTCCACTGTGATTTTGCATCAGACTCCCATGTGGGAAAACTTTGATGTTGCTTTATACCTCCCCCTTAACACATCCTTAATAAGAATAATTTCTTAAAAAAAAAAAGAAAAAGAAAGCTGATCTTGGTGATATTAGAAATCTTACCCTGAGCATTGAATATAAGAGAAAACAAAATCAAATATTACAGCCAGAGAATATTTTCTCCTTGTTGCCTGAGGTTATGTCCCTGTGACCAGAGGCTGATGGTTCCATGATGTTCAATTTTCAAGTGATGCACTTAGATATAGGAAAATAAGATTACTGGATTGCATATGTGACTAATTGGATTCCTTATAATTAAAATCTCAACATTTTCAATGTCATAACGTCTGCAAACAGAATTACACAAGAAGGGAAATTCAGGTTACAGATGAGCAAAAAGTATTTGAGTTGAAATCTGTGTTGGCTCTTAATTAATTCTCTTGTATACCCTGAAGATAATTTCACCAGGCAGAGGAATAACATCTGGTTTCATGCATAGAGGAAAACACCATGACATTAGCCTTACTCCCATCCTTAGCCTCAAGAACTGGCAAGCCACATTCTGGGCATTCAAATGGAACATTGGTCCCCAGCGGTTTTTATAGTGTACCTTGAGTCCCATGCTGGTCATTTGAAAGATGGAATTACAGATTGGAGGGTTTGAGAGGACACGTACAATTAGGAGTCTTCTGCCTCTAGATTGAATCACCTTCAACATTTCAAAGGAGGTGTTTTTGACACTTTTCCTGGGTGCCTATTTGCATGTTTAACTAGACTCACGATTGATAATTATCTCCTTAAAAATCATATTTCCTTTGTAATTTCAATCTATTTTATCTCTTTATTAATGACAATGATGATTTATTTGTAATACCTTCAATATATTGAGAGTACCTAAACTATGTATCAGGTACTCTCCTAAGCACTTTATATATATTGTCATATTTAATTATCAAAACAATCTTGCAACTTGGGCTCATCTGTATTTTATTTTTTCCATCCTCTTTTTTTTCTTTAAGAGACAGAGTCTCTCTCTTGTTGCCCAGGTTGGAGTGCAGTGGTGCAATCATAGCTCAAATTCTTCACTTGTTCACAAAGCTTCCACTGTGATTTTGCATCAGACTCCCATTGGGAAAACTTTGATGGGAAAACTGCAGCCTTAAATTCCCAGGATCAAAGAATCTTCCTACCTCAGCCTCCCAACTCGCTAAGACTATAGGCACATGCCACACACCTGGCTAATTTTATTTTTTGTAGAAATGGAATATTGATATATTGCTTAGCTGGTCTCAAACTCCTGACCTTCAGCAATCCTCCTGCCTTGGCCTCCCGAAGTGCTGGGATTACAGGTGTGAGCCACTGTGCCCAGCCTATTTTTTTTTTCTATCTTTATTGAGGTATAGTAGACAAAAAAAATTGTATATAGTGCAGAGGCACAGAGGTGTTAAGTAACTTGCTCCAGGTCACACAAGTGGTAAGTGAAGGAGATATGACAAATTGAACCCAGACTGTCTGACTTCAAAACTGTGCTCCTGCTATCCTTCACTGTCCTCCTCTCAGAATAATGAGCTTCAGAGTGTTTGTTATGCACCATGTGCTAAGTCATTACATGCATATTCATATAATCCTCATGACAGTATTGTAAGATAGGGACTGTGATAACCCATTCTGCAGGTGAGAAAACTGACATTCACATAGGAAATGTATATGTTCAAGGTCACGAGACTAGTGAGAAGTGGTATTAGGATTTGAACTCATATCTTTGTGTCTCCAATACCCATGTTGTCTTCATGACATTGCACCTCTTTCATCCGGTTCTCCGTGGAGGCAGAATAACCCAACGAATTACCACTAGTCTATAAAATTGATATGTTTTTCTCTCCTTTGGTTCTAGGCATCCAAATTATTCCTTTCATCAATATCCTCATCTAGTTGATCTGGAGTATGTGGTATTAATATTCCTGCCTGCTAGGAATCTGCCCTCTTTTGTATCCAGCATTTACTTCTATTAAGCCTGTTTTTAAACCAAATTCTTAATCATTCCCAAAATTAAACACTCGTTTTTCTGGCCATGGATTTTAGAGTGAGTATTCCTGAACATTTTGTAGAGAAAAACTATGTTTAATGTCTAAGATCATGAGGTAAATAAAGGTCATGGTGTTGGTAGGTCCCTGATCTCAGGATGGTAAAATAAGGTAAGGCATCCATGCCTCTTAAAATGTGGCACCAGGAGGTATCAAGTACAGTGGAGAATTTCATCAAGGGAGAAACAGTGGAGCAATAACATCAGGGACCTGCACTATTTACTTCTATTAATACCTTCTATAACTCCATTAAGAATGGTCATGTGGTTTGTGATCAATTAAAACTCAGATATTTTCTATGCAAACTGTGCCAAGACAAGATTTTGCTATTTGACACTTGTGCAATTACTTTTTTTTTTACTCTTTACATACATATTTTCCCTATTAGTGTTCACCTTTGTGGTTTGTAGGGGACTTACATTGTTTGCACCTCAATTTCTCATCTTTTGTGTCAGGTTTGTGCTATTAGTTTGGCTTCATTTAGTAGTATTGGTTTAAAGAATATCTGTTAAACATAGGATTTGTGTTTGTTGTGATGATATGATAGTAATTGGAGTGAAACCCATACAATATTTATAGTTTGTATACTGCCCTTTTTATAATTTCATGATAAAGCATGTATATGTATATATATGTATATTATCAAAAGTAGTCATAAACATCATTTTAAATGACTGTATAATATTTCACATAGAAAATCTACCACAGTTGGTTTAACCAGCTTTCCATTATTGGATATGAATTTTCAAAGCTTTGCTATTATGAATAATTACAGGATAAATTTCTTATATATACGGGGCGTCTGGCCCCCATCACCCTGTATTTAGGATTTTTTTTTCCCTAGAAGTAAAATTATCATGATAAAGAGTAGGAACGTTCTTAAAGTTTCTGACTGAAATTGAGAGAATGCTGGACAACAGTGCGAGACTCTGTCTTAAAAAAAAAAAAAAGAAAAGAAATTGCCAGAATGCTGTATTAGAGGATAGTAACAATACATGCTCCGCTGGCATGTATGGAAATGCCCCACTCATTGCTTTAGCTTTTTTGATTCATTTAAAACTGAATTTTTAGTAGAAATTAAATCTGCTTTGGAGAATATTTGAACTCTCCCTTATCCCCAAGTTATATGGTTTTAGCCTGACCTCCTAAAGGTTCCCAGTGATGCATGGCATAGTGTAGTTCAGAGCTCAGACTGTGGGGCTGGACTGTTTAAGCTTAAGTCCTGGACCAGCCATTATAAGCTGTGAGAATGGGCGAATTGATCAAACTTTTCTATGCCTTGATTTCCTCATCTGCAAAATGGGTACCATAATGGTACCTACCTCATTAGAGTCACTGTGAGGATTAAATGAGTTAATACATGTAGAGTGCTTAGAAAAGTGTCTGGTATAGAGTGAGTGCTCACTATGTGTTATTATCAAACATATTATTGCTTATGTGTCATTCTTTGAGAAAAATGCTTTGTAAAAAAAAAAGATATGCTTTTTCAGGTCCAAACTTTTCTGAGAACTAAAGTAATAAAAGTGTCCCATGGCTAGAAGCAGAGCAGTGGAGATGAGATGAGTCTAGAGGTCACTGGGGAAGTGATTCTGGGATACTGAAACTGTGACTACTTAGTTGATTCTTGCATCCCCATAACTTATCACAGCCCTTGGCACAGTGGATGTTTGTAATTGAATGGTTAGATGGATTTCATTTACATGGTCCATTTGTCCATATTCCCCCTCCAAAGACACTTGGATTTTTGAGAACCATCCTTTTCTCATTTAGCAGAAGAAGAAGAACTCAACTCATTAGAACTCAGCTACACCCTTAGGCTAATCCCATTCACATTAGGATTACTGGTGCCTGAAGCAAGAAGTTTGATCTAAAAGAGTTTTTGTTTATGTGTTTGTGTGTAAACTGTATATGCATTTGTAGTAACTATGTTGCATGGGGTTGTGAGAGGATGCTTGAGGGACATTTCCTGCCATTTGAGGATGAGGGAAATGGAGTAGTTCCTAACATGGTTCTACCAGGCTTAATTTTGTTTTCTTACATCTTTTTGGCTGTAAATTTCTTCATGCTCCTCTTTATTTCTCTCCACATAAGACAGGGAGAGTGCTGTAGCTATGGTCGGTGTTTGAGAGTTGTTTCTTCTCTCCTCAACTCCAGTAGAGACCTCTCTACTGGATCTCCCACTGAGATCATATAGAAAACAAAGTGAATTATTTGCTGAAAATCCACCTGGTTTTTGCTTCTGTCTCCTTCAAAGGCAACAGAACATAGACAGGGTAGCAGATTTTCCTTGCTGGCTATTGGGGATTAGATAAGTTTTTTAGCCGTTGAAATTCCTGGAATGAGAATTGAAGTTCTTCATTGTTTATTTGAACCTTGGGACACAAACAGTTCTCAACTTCTCCATTCTGATTCACCAAATGTTAGTTTGAATTTCAAGGTTTCCAAATTGTGTTCTGGGGTAGCCTAATTACTTCAGAGGTACTGCAATTATTTGTTTGAAATATAAATACAATTTCTTCTTTTTTATCAACTTTAGTGAGATAATTTACATATAAAATACATCAAAATGCATTCATTTTAGATGTTCAGCTTGATAAGGTTTTTCTTTCCAAATGGATTAACTTGTAGTTTTGAAAGAGATCAAATGAAGAGACTAAGAGGCAGAAATGAAGTCCACAGGCAAACAGCCCGGGCGGCGCCCTGAGCCTAGTTAAAGATCGACCCCGGACCTAACTGATTAAGGTTATCTATAGACTCCAGACATTGTAAGGACAAACGTTGTGAAAGTCTCTGTCCTGCTCTAATTACCAGTGTCTGCCACATATCTTAGTCCTGGGCCCAGTACAAACACAATCCTCTATTTTGTCCCAACTTCCTGGGCCCGACACAAACACATTAAGGAAAACAACACCTGGAGAAGCCCCAATAAGGTTACAACCGTTTGTAAAAGCGCAGGAACCGATAAGAAGGCTGCTAAAAGCATAACTTCACATTAACATGTAAACCAATTGTAATGCTGTAGCCTAGAGAAATGCCTTGTTCCTCTGTAACCTGACAAGTCCTGTTTACCTCGAGCTATAAAAAGCAAGCGCACGCATTGTTTGGGGCCCTCTTGTATGTTGTAGAATGGAGGGACCAAGTTCGAACTTGCATTAAAGATCCTTGCCGCTTGGCTTTGACTCTGGACTCTGGTGGTCTTCTTCGGGGAATAAACGGTCTGGGCATAACAGTTTAATTTGTTAGTATAAATTTTCATATTCAGTTTATGAAAAACAAAACAAATTAAATAAAATTAGCTCAGGATCAAAATGAAAAATTAATGTAAAATTATTTTGTAGAATGGTTATTTTTGAGAAATTACTTTTAATTGACACACTAACTGTATATATTGATGGGAGATAATTTCATGTTTTATGTAATTATCCAGTCAGAGTAGTATATGCATAATCTCATGCATTTATCATTTATTTTGTGGTTAGAATTTTCAAAAGCCTCTCCTCTCGTTATTTTGTAAAATACAGCATTTTACTATTAACCATCTTCACTCTACTGTGCATTAAAACACCAGAAGGTATTCTTTCTAATTGTAACTTTGTACCCATTGACCAACATCTCCTCATCCACCCCTCTCTCTACCCGTTCTCAGCCTCTGCTATCCACTGTTGTACTCTCTGCTTCTATGATACCAACTTTCTTAAAAAAAGATTCTACATATAAGTAAGATTAGGCAATGTCTTTCTGTGCCTGGCTTATTTTACTTAATATGATGTTCTCCAGGTTCATCCATGTTGGTGCAAATAACAAGATTTCACTCCTTTTTATGACTAGACAGTATTCTGTTGTGCAAATATATCACTCTATCTTATCCATTCGTTCGTTGTTGGACATTTAGGTTGATTGAATATCTTGGCTATTGTAAATAATACTACAATAAACATGGGAGTGCAGATGTCTCTTCAACATACTGATTTTATTTTCTTTGGATATATGCCTGGTAGTGGGATTGCTGGATAATATAACAGTTCTATTTTTAATTTTTGAGAAACTTCCATACTATTTTTCATAGTGGCTGTACTAGTTTACAGTCCCACCAATAATGTGTAAGTGCTCCCTTTTCTTTACATCCTTGCCAACACTTACTTTCTTTTCTTTTGTCTTCTTGATAATAGCCATTTTAACTGGGTGAGGTATCTCATTGTGGTTTTCATTTACATTTTCCTGATAGTTAGTAATATTGAACATTTAAAAAATTTACTGGTTGATCATATGTACGTCTTTTGAGAAATGTCTTTTGAGAAATGTCTTTTTAAGTCTTTGTTCATTTTTAAATCAGGTAATTTGGTATTTTTTTGATGTTAATTTCTTATATATTCTAAATGAATATTAGCCCTTTGTTAAGTGTCTAGTTTGCAAATATTTTCCCCCATTCTGTAAGTTGTCTCTTTACTCTGTTAATAGTTTCCTTTGCTGTGCAAAAGCTTTTGAGTTTGGTGTAATCCCAGTTGTATATTTTTGTTTGTGCTTTTGAGGTCAATCTTCTGGACTGGTTTGAGGAGAATTGGTATTAATTTTTCTTAAATGGCTTTCAGCAGTAAAGCCATCAGGTCCTGAGCTTTTCTTTGATAAATGTATTTTTATTACTGACTCAATTTCTTCACTGGTTATTGGTCCATTCAGATTTTCTATTTCTTCATAATTTAATCTAGGTAGGTTGTATGTGTCCAGTGATTTATCTATTTCTTCTGTGTTATCAAATTTGCTGTTGTACAGTTGTTAATAATAGTTTAGACTATCTAAAGGTTTTGTCATTTTTATCTTTTTAAAAAAGCAACTTCATTTCACTGATCTTTTGAATCTTTTTTTGTAGTCTCCATATTGTTTATTTCTGCTCTGAGCTTTATTATTTCCTTTCTTCTATCAATTTTGGGTTGAGTTTGTTCTTGTTCCTCTAGGTTTCTTGAGGTGTACCGTTAGGTTGTTTATTGGAAATCTTTCTTCTTTTTTATGTGTTCATTACCATAAATGACCCTTTTAGAACTGATTTTGCTGTGTTCCACAGGTTTTGGTATGATGTATTTCCATTTTTTTTATGTATCCCAGTAAACATTTTAATTTCCCTTTTAATTTTTTCATTGACCCATTTGTTGTTTAGGAGCATGTTGTTTAATTTCCTGTATTTGTACAGTTTCTGAAACTTTTTTTGTTGGTTTCTAGTCTTGTAACATTGTGGTCAGAAAGGATAATTGGTGTGATCTTTATATGCTTAAGACTTGTTTTATGGCCTAACATGTGACATATCCCGGAGAACATTCCATGTGAATTTGAGAATAAAGTGTATTCTTCAGCTATTGGATGAAATGTTCTGCAAATGTCTGTTGGGTTCATTTGGTCTATTGTGCAGTTTAAGTCTGATATTTATCTGTCGAATTGTCTCCATGACCTGTACATTATTGAGAGTTGGGTGTTGAAGTCTCCTACCATTACTGTATTGCTGACTACCTCTCCCTTTAGGTCTAATAATATTTACTTTATATATCTGGATGCTCTTGCATTGAGTGCCTATATTTTTACAATTGCTATATTCTTTGTTGAATTGATTTTTTAATTATTTTATAATGCTCTTCTTTGTCTCTTTTTACAGTTTTCTACTTAAAGTCTACTTTATCTGATATAAGTATGGCTACATTCTTTTTGTTTCTGTCTGCATGGAACATCGTTTTTCATCCCTTCATTTTTAGTCTATGTTTGCATTTAAAAATGAGGTGAGTCTCTTATAGGCAGCATGTAGTTGGGTCTTGTTTTTTGTCTTTTAACCTATTCAGCCACTCTATACATTTTAAGTGGAGAGTTTAGTTTAGTTATATTCAAGGTTGTTAATAATAGATAAGGAGTTACTTCTACTATTTTTAATTGTTTTCTGATTGTTTTTAAAATTCTTTCTTCCTTTCTTTCCCTATTGTTGTTTACATCTGGTTTGCTGGTTTTCTATGGTGCTAAGCTTTATTTCCATTCTCTTTCTCATTTGTGCATCTGCTGTAATTTCTTTCTTTGTAGTTACCATGGCACTAATACAAAGAGTCTTGTAGTTATAATACACTATTATAAGCTGATCACAACTTAAGTTTGGTTGCTTAAAGATGTTCTAGAATTTTTCTCTGTCCTCCATTTATATTTTCAATGCCTTAATTTACCTTTAAAAAATCCATTATGTGTTCCTTAGTCACTAAATGTAGCTGTTGTTGTTTTTGACTGTTTTTACTTTAAACCTTTATAGTAGAGGATTAAGAGATTTATATAGCACCATTATATCACTGGGGTATTCTGAGTTTAATTTATAAATTGACCTCTACTGGTGAGTTTTATACTTGCATGTGTTTTCATGGTAATACATATTGTTCTTTTATTTCTAGTTGTAGCACACCCTTAAGCATTTCTTGTAAGGCTGGTCTACTGGTGATGAATTCCTTCAACATTTGCTTGTCTGGAAAAGTCTGTATTTCCCCTTCCTTTCTGAAGAATAGCATTTTGGGGTCTGGTTTCAAGGTGGCACTGAGCTGTAGCAGCTTAGATCATGGGTAGTTAAGGTGGCTTCCACCTCGGTGGCAATACAACTATGCAAATATTGGCTACTCTGCAAACTGAATTTGGGATCTGTGAGGATTCAGAGTTTCTCCTATAGCAAGGATTTTTATAGGGGTAATGGGGACTGTTGGGGATCTACAGCTTACCTTTTTTCCTGTAAGATGAAGTCCCCTGAACTCTGAGCCAATCTTGGCAGGAGAGACAGTGTGGCAGAGGTGAGACTCTTTGCCTCCCTCTCTATGGTTCTATCCTGGGCTTTCATACTCCATAGAGACTTTTGCCATTCCTATGGTGCCCTTCAGTGTACTTCTTCAGTTATTCTAGATGACAAGTAGTTGTTTATTGGTTGTTTTTGTCCCTTTTTGTGGAGGTGAGATGAGCACCAGGTAATTCTAGTCAGCCAACAGTCTTGCTTAAAACATGGAATCAAATGCCCATTGATGATAGACTGGATAAAGAAAATGTGGTACATATACATTATGAAATATGATTCAGTCATAAAAATAATAAGCTTATATCCTTTGTAGGAGCATGGATAAAGCTGGAGGCTATTTTCCTTAGCAAACTAATACTAGAACAGAAAACCAAATATCACCTGTTCTCACTTATAAGTGGGAGCTAAATATTGAGAACACATGTACACATAGCAGGGAACAACATACACTTAGGGCTATTGGAGGGTGAAAGGCAAGAGGAGGGAGAGGATCAGGAAAAATAACTAATGGGTACTAGGCTTAATGTCTGGGTGATGAAATAATCCGCACAACAAATCCCTATGACACAAGTTTACCTATGTAATATTATGCCCAGACCGTTTATTCCCCGAAGAAGACCACCAGAGTCCAGAGTCAAAGCCAAGCGGCAAGGATCTTTACTGGAAGTTCGAACTTGGTCCCTCCGTTCCACAACATACAAGAGGGCCCCGAACAGTGCGTGCGCTCGCTTTTTATAGCCCGATGTAGATGGGACTTGTAAGGTTACAGAGGAACAAGGAATTCTTTAGGTTACAGCATTACAATTGGTTAACATATTAAGTTATACATTTAGCGGTGATCTATTGGTTCCCATGCTTTCAGTAAAACTACAAACAGCTGTGTCGTTATCAGGGATTTTTCTAGGTGGTGTTTGTACTGGGCTCAGGAAGTTGAGAGATATGGGAGATATATGGTGTTTGTACTGGGCCCAGGAAATTGAGAGATATATGTTGTTTGTACTGGGCCCAGGACTGAGGAATGTGCCTGATTTCTTTCAGTAACAAACATGCACATGTACCCCTGAACTCAAAAGTTAAAAACAAAAAACTCATAGCTTGATGAGTTTTGATTAATGTATACACCTGTGCAACCACTATCCCAATTACAGAATGTTTTCTAAAATATATTTTAATATTTAAACTATGTAACAGAAAAAAACCCACATCCCTAAATTTTATTTTTCTCCAGTTTTATTCAGGTGTAATTGTTATACAAAAACTTCATAAAATTAATGTATACAATTTGGCAAGTTTAGACATATGTGGGTACTCATACTGGTATCACCACAATCCAGATAAGTGTGTATGTATGTGTGTGTATATATATATACACACACACACACATATGTATATATACATCATCTTCAAAAGTTTCCTTGTGTCTCTTTGGATTTTTGTTTGTTTGCTTTTCTGCTAAGAACCCTTAACATGAGATCTGCCCTCTTAATAAGTATTTAAGTACACAATATCTTATTGTTAACTATAGGCATTATGTGGTACAGCACATCTCTGGGAATTACTGTAAATTTGCAATTATTAAACAACAACTTCCTGTATGCCGCCTCCTCATCCCTGGGTAACCATCATTCTTTTGTCAACTTCTGTATTTTTGATTACTTTAGATGTCTCTTATAAGAGGAATCATGCAGTGTTTGTCCTGTGACTGGCTTATTTCACTTAGCATCATATCTTTCTGTTCCATAAAGTCTTCCAGATTGCACATAATAGATGTTTCTTATTTTTTAACACTAGGTAATCTTTCATTGCATGTTTATACAACACTTTCTTTGCTTATTCATTTGTTGATAAACATTTGGATTGTTTCCATATTTTGGCTATTGTGAATAATGTTGCAATGAACATGGGAGTACAGATATTTCTTCAAGAGCCTGATTTCAGTTCTTTTGAATATATACCCCAAAAGTGGGATTGATTAATAAGAGGTAGTTTTCTTCTTAATTTTTTGAGGAACTGCCATACTGTTTTCCATAATGGATGCAGCATTTTATATTCCCACCAACAGTGTATAAAGGTTCTAATTTCTTCACAATCTCACTAACGCTAGCTGTTTTTAAAAAAAAAAAAAAAATAATGCCTATGCTTACAGAAGTGAGGTGATACTTCGTTGTGATTTTAATTTTCATTTCCTTGCTGATGAGTGATGTTTAGCACCTTTTTACATATATCTGTTGGCCATTTTTATGTCTTCTTTGGAGAAATGCCTATTTGGGTCCTTTGTCCATTTAAAAAATCAGGTTATTTGTGTTTTTACTATCGTGTTTTATGAGCTTATTATATATTTTAGAAATTAATTCTTTTTAGATATATAATTTACAAATATTTTATCACATATCATAGGTTCCCTTTTCAGTCTATTGACTGTTTTCTGTGGTGCGCATAAGCTTTTTGGTTTGATACTGTGTCACTTGTCTATGTTTGCTTTTGGTGTCTGTGCTTTTAGTGTCATATTCAAAAACATTATTGCACAAATCAATTTTGAGAATTTTTTTCTATATTTTCTTGTAGTAATTTTTCAGTTTCAAGTCTTATGTTTAAGTCTTTAATCCATTATTAGCTGATTTTCGTTATGATGTGAGACAAGAGCTCAATTTCATTCTTCTGCACATGGACATCTTGCTTTCCCAACACCATTTATTGAAGAGACTATCCTTCTCCATTGTGTGTTCTTGGCACCCTTATCAAAGATCAGCTAACTGTAAATGTTACAACACATACTCTTAAAGGCATAGATGCCTTTAAAGTGAAGATGCCACTAATTCTCAGATTGTGTTCCCATTGATTGACATTACAGTAAATGACAGAAATTTCAAGTGTTACTAAAATATCACTTTAAGCTATTAAACATATTGGGGTTCTGTGAAGGGGGAATATGGTTTCACTGCTAAAAAATATTTGAAATTCAGAAAGAGTGCCATAAGAAGAAAAATAAACTCTTGGCTGGTTTATCTCAGAATCAATCTTAACTATTTGTAGTGTGATCCACTAGGCTTTCATTCAACCTGAAATTACTTTGCTGGATGACTTAGGAAGCTGTTGTAGCAGCCTGGCTTTATCTGAGGTCAGTTTGGAAATAAGGCAGAGATTCACCACAGGTTAACTGTGTGACCTTGGGAAAGCCACTTAACATCTCTGAGCCTTTCATACTACTGCATCTCTGAATGGTCGTCAAGATTAAATAATTGGCTAGCAGGATAATGAAGGGGTTGATTCTCTAAGCCCTGGAATCACATTGAGTGGCTTATCCATGTGACCTTTTGTAAATGTCTCAACTTCCCTATGCCTGCATTTGATCATTTGTAAAGTGAGGGTAATAACAATAGAACCTATTCCATGGGTTTATTATAAGGATCTGTTGAGATAATGCTTATGAATCACTTAATATAGTTGCTGGTGCATACTGAATGCTTAATAGATATTCAATACTTTTATATTTAAGGGAGATAATGCATGTAAAACTAGTGTGAGTAGTAGATCACTTAGTTCTCAGTATATAAAAGACATTACCAGATAATACATATGTTGAGGTAAGTTTAATGCCAGAGATAAGTTTTTGGTCTGCTGGCCAACCCAAGTATTCTTGGATCCATCCTGTGTAAAATAAGGGAACTTTTAGTAAGAAAATTTAACCATTCTCTAAGTGTCTGCCAAGTCTCTTACTAACCACTTTGATTGATCTGTTTTGACTTTCCTAGTGGGAAATTATCTAAGTCTCCTTATCCCCTCCACTCTCTGCATTTTGAAGAAGATGAATAGACTTGGAGCTACTTCATTCCAGTTGCCTATGTTCTCTAATCTATGGACTTGAAATCTCAGAAAAGCCATACTGATAACCTTCCCTTCCCATCTTTGCTTCTGTGCCAACATCATCCCTCACTGTTTGTCAGTTTTAGAAGAGAAGTGACAAGAAAATTCTTCCCTTCTGGAAACTCCAGATGTTCTTGGGGTCAGTGTATAGGCTAATTAAATATTTTATCTTGATTTAAGATCAGAAATGTTCAACTCCCTATCTTGGATAGTCTGTTTTCAAATATTTGGTATTTCAAGAGTTCCTTTTCATCTGAGAAGTTAGTCCTAGAGACTTCTTATTTTTTTTTGGAACCCAAAGACTAGTTCCTGTTGAAAGATTATGGTTTTGAAACTGCGTATCAATCAAAGGAAAAAAAATTTTCTTACCTTTTACCCTACTTTGGTCAATGTTAGTCTCTTCAAACTGACTTCTGAGAAACTAGGATTTGTAATTGGGGAACCTATTTTAGCCTACTTCAACTGAAGATTTGCTTAATCTAGTTTCTTCCAATTACTGCTGTTATATGACAATTACCCTGAAATGTAACAGGTTGAATTGAAGCAACCATTTTATTAAGCTCATGGATTCTGTGCTTCAGGACTTTAGGCAGAACACAGTTGGGATGACTTATTACTGTTCCACAATGTCTAGGACCTCAGCTGAGAAGACTAGAAGGCTGGGGATAATTTATTGGCTGGAGTTTCAGATCGTGTGAAGGCATCTTCACCCAAGTGTTAGGCTAGGACTTCCAGTTAGAGCACCTACAAGTGAACTTACCTACATGGCAATCTCTCAGAGTAAGGGCATAGACCCTCCTTCTTAATAAGAACAGTGTCAACTTTTTTGCCACATAGTTAAACCATGGACTATACCTGGAAACATTAGTTAACTAAGGAGCCCATATTATTGTCATAGGTTCTATAATGACTTTAAAGGATGTGGATACGAGGAACATAGGCATATTTACATTCCAGTTCTTATTAGGGAGTTATCTTAGAACCTTGAAAGATGCAAATGTATGGCTTGTAAAAGGAAGGACTTTCTACCCTGAATATTAAACTTAGGAAATGCATAGCCTGAAAAAGTACAACAGGAAGAAAATGCAAAGTGAAGTCTACCACCTCTGGACATAATAGAGAATAAGAAGAAATAAAAACAGCTAGTATCTGCATAGCCCTTCTACATTTGTGTTTTCACTGATTCCTCACAGTACAGCCTATTGAGGTCAGTATTTTCATTGCCATTCTACAGATGACAGAACTGAGATTCAGAGACGTCATAATAACATTTCTGTATTAGTCCATTTTCATGCTGCTGATAAAAATATACCCAAGACTGGGCAATTTACAAAAGAAAGAGGTTCAATTAGACTTACAGTTCCAAGTGGCTCAGGAAGCCTCACAATCATGGCAGAAGGCAAGGAGGAGCAAGTCACGTCTTACATGGATGGTGGCAGGCAAAGAGAGAATAAGGAAGACATGAAAGCAGAAACCCCAGATAAAATCATCAGATCTCATAAGACTTATTCACTACCATGAGAACAGTATGGGGGAAACTGCCCCATGATTGAATTACCTCCCACCAGGTCCCTCCCACAACATGTGGGAATTATGAGAGTGAAATTCAAGATGAGATTTGAGTGGGGACAGAGAGCCAAACCATATCATTCCACCTCTGGCCCCTGCCACATCTCATGTCCTCACATTTCAAAACCAATCATGCCTCCCCAACAGTCCCCCAAAGTCTTAACTCATTTCAGTATTAACTCAAAAGTCCACAGTCCCAAATCTCACAGGAGACAAGGCAAGTCCCTTCTGCCTATGAGCCTGAAAATCAAAAGCAAGCTAGTTATTCCTAGATACAACAGGGGTACAGACATTGGGTAAATACAACTGTTTCAAATGGGAGAAATTGGCCAAAACAAAGGGGCTACAAGGCTCATGTAAGTCCAGAATCCAGCAGGCAGTAACATCTTAAAGCTCCAAAATGATCTCCTTCGATTCCTTGTCTCACATCCAGGTCATGCTGATGGAAGAGGTGGGTTCCCATGGTCTTGGGCAGCTCCACCCCTGTGGTTTTGTAGGGTAGAGCCTCCCTCCCAGCTGCTTTCACAGGCTGGCATTGAGTGTCTCTGGCTTTTCCAGGTGCATGGTGCACTGTCGGTAGATCTACCATTTTGGGATCTGGAGGATGGTGGGCCTCTTTTCACAGTTCCACTCAGTGGTGCCCCAGTAGGGACTCTGTGTGGGGGCTCTGACCCCACATTTCTCTTCCACATTGTCCTTAGCAGAGGTTCCCCATGAGAGCCCCACCCCTGCTGCAAACTTCTGCCTAGGCATTCAGGTGTTTCCATACATCTTCTAAAATCAGGCAGAGGCTCCCAAACCTCTTGACTTCTGTGCACCTGCAGGCTCAACACCATGTGGAAGCTGCCAAGGCTTGGAGCTTGCACCACAGACTGTCTATATTTGAATTCCAAGCTTTACATTGGCCCCTTTCAGCCACAGCTGGAGAGGCTGGGACACAGGGCACCAAGTCCCTAGGCTACACACAGCTCAGCTTGGGGACCCTGGGCCCAGCCCATGAAACCACTTCTTCCTCCTAGGCCTCCAGCCTGGTGATGGGAGGGGCTGCTGTGAAGACCTCTGACATGCCCTGGAGACATTTTTGCCACTGTCTTGGGGATTAACATTTTGCTCTTTGTTACTTCTGCAAATTTCTGCAGCTGACTTGAATTTCTCTTCAAAAAATGGGATTTTCTTTTCTATTGCATTGTCAGGCTGCAAATTTTTCAAACTTTTATGCTCTGTTTCCCTTTTAAAACTGAATGCCTTTAATAGCACCCAAGTCACCTTTTGAATGCTTTGCTGCTTAGAAATTTCTTCTACCAGATACCCTAAATCATCTCTCTCAAGTTCAAAGTTACACAAATCTCTAGGACAAGGGCAAAATGCCACCAGTCTTTTTGCTAAAACATAACAGGAGTCACTTTTGTTCCAGTTCCCAACAAGTTCCTCATCTCCATTTGAGACCACCTCAGCCTGGACCTTATTGTTCATATCACTATCGACATTTTTGCCAAAGCCATTCGACAAGTCTCTAGAAAGTTCTAAACTTTGCCACATTTTCCTGTCTTCTTCTGAGCACTCTAAATTTTTCCAACTTCTGCCTGTTAGCCAGTTCCAAAGTTGCTTCCATATTTTTGAGTATCGTTTCAGCAACACCCCACTCTTGGTACAAATTTACTGTATTATTTTGCTTTCATGCTGCTGATAAAGAGATACCTAAGACTGGGCAATTTACAAAAGAAAGAGATTTAATTGGACTTACAGTTCCATGTGGCTGGGGAAGACTCACAATCATGGGAGAAGACAAGGAGGAACAAGTCACATCTTACATGGATGGCAGCAGGAAAAGAGAGGAAAAGAGTATGCAAAAGTGGAAACCCCTGACAAAACCATCAGATCTTGTGAGACATATTCACTACCATGAGGAGAGTATGGAGGAAACCACCTCCATGATTCAATTATCTACCACCAGGTCCCTCCCACAACACGTGGGAATTATGGGAGTACCATTCAAGATGAGATTTGGGTGAGGACACGGAGCAAAACCATATCAGTTTCCAAGATCATATAGTCAATATAAGTGGAACCTGCTCTCTGAAATGCTCTGACTTCAGATTTCAAATCCTTTGGTCACACTGTGAGTCCTCTCCTGCTGATGCCCACCATGCCTAGTTCTGTCCCTTTCCTGGGAACTAGTGTACCCATTGTTGTGGGAGACACCCACTTCTAAACAAGCATCTCCATCTCTGATATTTGGTCATTTTCTTGTCCACATTCCATCTACTACTTGAGATTTTCCCAATTACATTTTACAACTCTAATAAATATTTCCTACAATTCAATGACCAGAAGCAGTTCATCCTGTGGATAAACCATGATTTACCTATCAGTCCATAGTGGTACACACATAAGTGATTCATTCTTTAACTAAGTCAGTAAACACTTGTTGAATTCCTATTATTTGCCAGGCACTTTTCTAAGGGCTGAGGATACAGAAGGGAACAATATATGGTCCCAGCTTTTGTGCTAGTGGGTAGAATAGAAAATACACAATAAATGTATAACACATTGGTAAACAATGGTAAGTGAAACAAAAAAAAGCAGGAAATGGATTAGTGAATGGTAGGGGTGGCTTGTTTAAAAATTATGACCAAGAAAGACTTATCTGAGGAATATCTGCACAGAAATCTAAATGAGTAAGCAGTGAGCCATTCGTATATAAGGACAGAGTATTCCAACAGAAGAAAGGGCAGAGGCCATGACATGGGCATTTGCTTAGCCTACTTAAGGAATAAAGTTTCAGTTATTCAAGATGAATAAGTTCTAGAGATCTTCTGTGCAACATTATGCCTATAGTTAACAATACTGTATTGTGCATTTACAGTTCTGTGAAGAGGGTAGATCTCAAGTGTTCTTACCACAATAATATAAAAAGAGTAGCAAGGAGGCAGGGAAGTTGTGAGGCACTAGTATAAGAAAGCAAGAGTGAGAGAAAATGATCTTGTAGAGGCAGCTATGGTCCAGATTATGCAGAGTCTTTTAGGCAATGGTAGGGGTTCGGGTTTTATTCCATATGTAATAGGAGGCCATTGAAGGATGTGGAATATAGAAGTGATTTGTATTTTAGGAAATTTCCATTTAAGAAAGTACAACTGCTTGTGATAGATAATGTAGAGAGACAAAATTGGATGTTGAAGATGACTCAGGAGGCTACTGCATTTGTCCAGATGAAAGCACTGGTAGTTTGGATCAGGTAATAACCATGGAGAAGATAAGAGTGGTTGAAAATGAGCTGCATTGTTAAAGCACACTCCATGGACTTTGCTAAAGAATTGAAAGTAAGGTATGAGAAAAAGTGAGGAGTCAAGAATCATTCCAGAGTTATGAACAATCTGGTGAATGATGATGGGTAACACTCGGGGAGGGGCGGGTTGTTTCCAGATTGAGGTTGCATCAATAATTCTACCATGAACATGCTTCTAATGTTGAGAGACAAGAGGGAGTACTGGTACAGTGTAACTTCAGGCACAGACTGTCTATATTTGAATTCCAGCTCTATTATTTATAGGCTGTAAGATCTTGTAGAAGTAAATTACCTCCATTTCTCATCTATTTAGGTTAGTGCAAAAACAATTGTGGTTTTTTTGCCATTGAAAGAGCAGAACTGGCCGGGCACGGTGGCTCACGCCTATAATCCCAGCACTTTGAGAGGCTGAGGCGGGCGGATCATGAAGTCAAGGAGGTTGAGACCATCCTGGCTAACACGGTGAAACCCCGTCTCTACTAAAAATACAAAAAATTAGCCGGGCGTGGTGGCGGATGCCTGTAGTCCCAGCTACTCGGGAGGCTGAGGCAGGAGAATGGCGTGAACCCTGAAGGCAGAGCTTGCTTGCAGTGAGCCGAGATCGCACCACTGCAGCCTGGGCAACAGAGTGAGACTTCATCTCAAAAAAAAAAAAAGAAAAGAAAAGAAAAAAAGAAAGTAGAGCAGAACTGCAATTACTTTTTCACCAAGCTAATATATAATGAGAACAATAAAAGTACTTACATTGTAGAGTTGTTATAAGAATTTAATGCACAATAGTGCCTAGCATTTACCATTGCATAGCTGTTAGGCATCAATATTATTATTTATATATTTATGTGAAATATGATTGTTTTCTTAGGACGTGATGGGTTAAAGGATATTCATATTGTGTAAGCTTTACAAGTTACCCAACTGCCTATCTCGAATGATCATACCAATCATTTGCTTAGCCTACTTAAGGAATAAAGTTTCTTATAATGTTATTACCAGAAATGCAAATAAGGCAGTTCTTTAAACAATACTTTACTTTAAATATTTATAGTTTAATATTAGACTCGCTGAATCTTTGCCATCTCCTCTTGCCCCAGTCATACAATGAATACTTCCTTGGCTTGGTATGATTTGAGCTCATTTAAATGATTCTAATTGCATTTGTATCTTTCTTTCAAAATTATCTTCATGTTAAGACGTTTTTTAATTATTTACATAATATAATATGACGTATATAAAATACTAATATAATTAAACCATAACTTATTAACATATTAATATACAGTATGTATGAGTTTGTGAGAGAGATGTGGGTTGTATGTGTGTATTAGAACTGAAGAATGAATCCAAGCATCTCTAGGTTGTCAGCATTAATTCTGAAGGATGCTGTACTTGATGCTGTGCCTTATTTAAAGAGAGGAAGAGAAATTGATTTAATAACCTGTCACATTATACAACACAAGAAGAACTTAAGAAGAAAAAGCACTCTGGTATTCTTAGCAGGAAGAAAAATATTGTGACAGCTCCATGGAGAAATCTTTGTGTGCAGAGAACTGGTAGAAATTATGGTGATGAGCTAAGGATGTTAGAAAATATATTGCTTTCATGGAATAAATTTGACCACTTTGCCATAACTGTAGAAGGCTGTTTTCCTCTCTTATGTAAGGCAGTAAGGAAATAAAAACTCCAATTGTTTTTTCCCTTTTTCTCAGTTCTCAAAAATGATTTATTCTGCAATTTTCTCTGGAGATTTCTGAAATATTTTATTTAACTGAGGTGGTATAGAATAACAACAAAATACAATAATATGACAGACTTGCGGAGTTTAAGCAAAAGAGTTTAATACCTTAGTGTTAAACTCTGGCATCCTGGAGAAGCCAGATTGTAGTTTAGTGAATAACAACATTAGAGAATTGGCAATGCCTTCCAGCCAAAGACCACCAAGAACACACCCATAATTGAACAAGTTGGGTTTATTGCTCACTACCACAGGGAGAATACACCTCATGGGGAACTGTGAAGTATCTTAGTCAAAGAGTTTAGGAAAGAACTTACAGAATTTGAGTTAGTGGTTTAGGGAAGGTCTAACAAACGACAGCTTTATTCTGGATTGGAAGTTGTTGAGAGGCTAGGACAATTCTAGGATTGAGTACCTTAATAAATCTTACCTAGAAGAAGGGGAGAATAGGCCTAGGCTAAAGCTAAAGCTATAATTGGTAAAGAAGCAGCAAGCATTCATTTTAGCCAGGATAGGGAGATGTTTGGTTATGTTGTGTTTTGGACAGCATTCATGTTTTTGTCTGGCTCCAGCATGATTATGGAACAGTTTAGTTTTTGTCTTTCTCCATCATGGGGATGGAGTGACCTTGCCTTATGTTGATGTTCTGTGAAAATTTTCTTTGTTTAACAGAAAACACTAAAGCTCAGCTGTGAGTACCAGACTAATTCCAAGCAGTACAAGGCCAGGCTGATAGCACCAAGTCAGCTCTCAGATGGCAGAGGCTACTTTTTTCTTGCTTAGAGTGCAACCTAGAAATTAAGCTGTTATACTTCAAAAACATCTTCTTAGCAATGGGCCAATTTGTTGGCTAGGCAAAGAAAAATCTATTATAACACATCTTGTGTTCAAAGCAACGTATTGCTCAGCTCTCTTATCCAAAGAATGGTACTTAATGTATGCAATGTACATGCATTCCATAAGTTTATTTTTCTCTTTAATTTAACCCCAAATCTGCCTTCTACTTTTTCTTTATCTCCCTGATCAGTTAGAGGTAAAATTCCCAGGAGCTCTTTTGAAGACATTCAAGTCTTTGCTCAACTCTCCTATAGAAAACTTCTAAAGAAGGCCTCTGAGTCTATCAGACAGGGCATGAGTTTTCACAAAGGATCTGGCCAGGAGAATGTACCTCATCTTTAAAAAGGCAGTTGTATGGCTTCATTTCATCTCCCACTTCGTTGTGATTTGGGGAAAGTCATCATTTTCAATTTTGAGAGCATCACCTGGTCACTGACATTCATTCAATAAATAGTTGTTAAATATCTACCATATGCCATGGACCCTCTTTTTCGTGAGATATGGGAATGAACAGTTATGATCCCTGTCCTCATGAAGCTCCTATTCTAAAAGGGACAGAGGGATGTATGAATCAATATTTTTTTTAAAGGTTTGGGTAGGGGATTCAGGGGAAAGCATATTCAACTCTACATTGAGAAGAGGAGCCCAGGAAAGTTTTATAGAGAAGATATTACTTGAAGTAGGGGGAAATTATGCTATGTGCAAAGGTCTGACCTCAACAGGGGAAGCCAATCCCCAATCTCCAAAGCTTGAAAATTCTAATGACAAATGGTTCTTGGTAGGACCTTATAAAGGAGTCATCATCTTCTTGGCTAGAGCTCTGCCTAAGCCATACCCCCACAAGATAATATCTCTTCTATTTTTAAAAGACCTTTTAAGAAGGGGAGTCTGCAGTCATCATAGGGGGCTGATGGGCTTTGAATTATGGAACCTTTTTAGCACAGATGGTGTTCAATAGCACTCAGTGGGGAGAGGAAGGGATGTTTCAGGAGGGGTGGGGGCCAGTTTCTGAGGGTTTAATCCTTTGAATAGAGAATAACCCTGATACAGCCTTAAGCCTGAATTAGATTGCTTATGTGCCAGCATTTTCCCATTAATTTATCATAGAAGACAGAATATGTTAATGTCGAATAAAACAGCTGACTTCTTTTACATCTTGAGATTTTGGGGAAGGATGGAGAAGCTTAGGGAAAAAGTCATTAATGGAAACACACTTACATTAGTAGCATGATTTCAGCCTTGTTATGTATATCCTGATTCCTGTATCTCCCATAGAGTTCCACACTCATTTCATTCACTTTAATCACAGTTTTGTCTCTTAGACAATCTCATACACTCCATGTGATTTGTACTCACTGACAAACAAACACTCTGAGTATGTCTCTAGCGCGCACGCACACACACACACACACACACACACACTTACCCACCCTTATGCACTTTCAGATTCAGTTCACTAATAGTTAAGTTAGTAGGCTTACCAAATGAAACAGACTCATGATATCAATGCAATAGGAGACAGTGTCAGTTGTACTTTCGATGGAATCTTCCAAATTAAACAAATCAATTTCCTAGAAGTTATTTATTCAAATACTAAGGGTAGTGCAAGGTAAGCATCATGAGGGTGAGACCTTTGTCACTGAATCTCCAGAACCCAGAACAAAGCCTGGCACCTGGTTGGCACTAAATAAGTATTTCGCTGCATGAGTGAATGAGGTTCCTTCTTGCTGTATTTGATTGTTTGGAAGGTCTGTTATAGAGATAAGCCCATACCCCATCTACTTGTAGCATATCTATTCTTAATGGAATATCTTATTTCCTTATAGCAAATGGGTTAAGAATGTCTTCTTCTTGTTTGAATTATCTAATTAGCATGAGATTTTGCCCAAGTCTTTCTTTTTTTTTTTTTTTTTTTTTTTTTTTTGAGACGGAGTCTCGCTCTGTCACCCAGGCTGGAGTGCAGTGGCCGGATCTCAGCTCACTGCAAGCTCTGTCTCCCGGGTTCACGCCATTGTCCTGCCTCAGCCTCCCAGGTAGCTGGGACTACAGGCGCCGCCACCTCGCCCGGCTAGTTTTTTGTAGTTTTTAGTAGAGAGGGGGTTTCACTGTGTTAGCCAGGATGGTCTCGATCTCCTGACCTCGCGATCCGCCCGTCTCGGCCTCCCAAAGTGCTAGGATTACAGGCTTGAGCCACCGCGCCCGGCCTGCCCAAGTCTTTCTTTGGAAGAATGTCCTGTGATAAATTTTTCAGATTATTTTTATTTTATAAATCCTAACAGTATAGCTAAATAAACTTCCAGAAAATGAACACAGCTGTAAAACCAGCATCCAGATTAAGAAACAGAACATCAACAGCACTTCCAAAATTCCTCTTGTGCCCCTTCTGTTTACTGCCCCCCATTCTGTGCCAGGAGTAACCACTCTTCTGACTTCCATCAATGTAGATTTTTGTATTATCTTTGACTTTTATGCAAATATATATCATACTGCATGTGCTCTTTAGTGTCTGACTTCTTTTATCTAACACTATATTTATGTTGTGAGATTCATGGTGTTGCATGTAGTCATTCATTCATTATCATTGCTGTATGCTGTTCCATTGTATGGCTAATACCACAATTGATTTATCCATCCTACTGCTGATGAACATAGGGGTTGCTTCCAGTTTAGGGCGACTAAGAATTATTCTGCTATAAATATTCTTGTAAATCATTTCAATGAGCATGTGGTTACATTTCTTTTGGATAAATACCTAGGAATGTGATAGGCGAGATTATGTTTAGCTTTAGTAGAGATTTTCAAATAGTTTTCTACAATGTTTGTATCAATATGCACTCTCAGCAGTAGCATGTAAGAGTTCTGATTGCTCCACATCTTCCCCAACATTTTATATTGCCTGTCTTTTTCATCTTAGCCATACTGGTGAATATGGAGTAGTGTCTCACTGGGATTTTAATCTGCATACCTTTTTTGAATAAAAAGATGGACCGTTTTATGTATTTGCTGGGTGTATGGGTGTCCTATTTTGTGACATATATCTGTGTAATAAATGTTTTATTTAAAGACCAGTTGCATTTTGTATATGTGTCCCCAACCTCAGCAGTTGCTCTCCTTTTAACCTGTTTTCAATTCACTCCTAGAGTCATTATTGTAATAGTAGCCAGTGGCCTATTAATTCTCAGCTATTATAATCGTATTTTTTCATTACTCTGTATTGTGGAGCTTTACACTGTTACAATTATTGCTTATATTATTAGTGATATCTTTCTATTCAAAATACTTTTCATGACTCATTTTTATTATACTCGTCATCCATTATGTCATCGGCTTCATAGCAATCCGTATTACTTCCCTGCGCCAGCTAAGAATATTTTCAGTTGTGAGTATCAGAAAACTAGGCTAGAGGATCTTAAACAAATAGGGTTTTTCACATGTAACAAGAAGTTTCTGGTTTGTGTCAGCTGCTCCATATCACCACCAGGAGACCAAATTCTTTCTTACCTTTTCTCCCATCCCTAGAGAGGTTTCTGCGTTTTTGTCTTCATAGTTGTTACCCCCTGGACACAGAATTTGACTGAATTGCCAAATATGTCAACATTTAGGCAGGAAAAAATATAATGGGCAGAAGGCTGTACCATCCATGTTTGGAATCCTTTTTTAATGGACAAAATTATGTCCCTCCAACACTGATCAGTTGATTTCTGCTTGTATCTCGATGGTCATTTAATGGCCAGTGTGTCACTGGTTACTACTAGATGCAAAAGAGGCCGGGAAACTAATCATTGGCTTTGAAACTCCTAAAGCAGAGGAAGGCAAGGGAGAAGGATGCTGGTTTGGTATCAAGGGAAAAAAAAATACAGTATTTGCTATAGATTGTTAGAGAAAAGGACTACAAACAGCAAGCAGAATCAACTTATTTTTAACCTTGGGGAAAATAGCACCAGAATGGTTTTGGAAAAATAATTCCCTGTGCTGGGGCTGGTGCACCTTCTACATGGTACTCACTGTGATTTAGGGAGCACTTGCTGGGTGGTTCCTAGCAGGTCTTCTGGTTAGTGATATACTCACATTTCATTAGGCCCTGCTACCTTTTGTCAGTTACTACATAGATTAACCTTTAGCAAAATTGATAACACACACATGTGCACACACTCAATGAAACAGAGAAAAAGAATGTCTCATAATAATAAAACACTCTCACAAAAAATAAAGAGCATACCTTTCATTTGGTTGTGTGTGTATGTATGTATGTATGTATGTATTTAGAGACCAAGTCTTGCTCTGTCGCCCAGACTGGAGTGCAGGGGTGCCATCTCGGCTCACTGTAACCTCCACCTCCTGGATTCAAGCAATTCTCATGCCTCAGCCTTCTGAGTAGCTGGGACTACAGGCGTGTGCCACCACACCTGACCTTGTAGTTTTTTTTTATAAACTAGATAAATATTATATGTTTTTGTTATTGGTAAATACGGGAACTTCTTTACCTCTAGAAAGATGGCTCATTTCTATTTTAACTGCACTGAGTATTTACAATGAGAATTCCAATCAACAAAAACCTAAGAAACTGTTTAAATTTGTAAAAGCCCTATGAAATTTTTAATGACAAATGGCAAAATGGTTTCTTAAACAGATTATCTTTTTTCAACACCCCAAAGATTTAGTCTTTTTTTAAGTGATAATGTATTTATTTAGTGCCTTCTGTGATAGATGCCACATGCTATAAAGAAAATTCATGGATTTCAGAGTTTAAAATTTAAAGATGAAATCCTGGATATTTTATTTACACATTGAGTAGGGCTAGGAAAGTTGCTCAGTATCTCAGCCTACAGATCTCTGGTTTATACAGCAGAAGTAATGCCTATTTCATAGATTTATTGTGACAATTAAAGGGTATCACGTTATCAAATCTCCTTAGTCAAGGACAGACTGCAAAGGCTTTAAATGTCAGTGTAGAGATCTTATATTCTGTGGAGAGTTTGGGTCTGAGATGTAGATAGGTATGTGAGGAATATTTATCGGTAATATACATGTGATTTTCCTTTTTTAATGTTTAATATGACTTTAAGCCAAAATTTTTCCAACGTTTCCCATTGTCACAAGGAACTCCAGATGTGAATGTTTAAATTTAATTTTTTACCATAAAGTTGTAATTAAATGATTTCAGTGAAACAGGTTTTTAAATTCATTAAATGAAATGAATATATTGAATATAACAATGAATATGAAGTACATCATTTTATTTTAAATTCAGCCCAATTTATCTGAAGAATTTTCAGATATATAAATTCATGTAATCTCTACAGCAAAGTTGTGAAGTCAATGGTGTTACCTTCATTTCTAGTAAAGAAACCAAAACTCAGAGACCTTGTGATTTTACCAGGGTCATACAACCAACAAACAGAGTTTTCAGGGCTGGACCGTATCTCATTCCCCACTTTATTCCTCGTGTTTGGCCCAGTGCCTGGTATGTGGTAGGTGCTCAATAAATATTTGTCAAAGAAACAACTGAGGCCAGGCGTGGTGGCTCACGCCTGTAATCCCAGCACTTTGGGAGGCCGAGGTGGGCAAATCACAAGGTCAGGAGATTGAGACCATCCTGGCTAACATGGTGAAACCCTGTCTTTACTAAAAATACAAAAAAATTAGCCGGGCATCGTGGCGGGCACCTGTAGTCCCAGCTACTTGGGAGGCTGAGGCAGGAGAATGGCGTGAACCTGGGAGGCAGAGCTTGCAGTGAACCCAGATGGCACCACTGCACTCCAGCCTGGGAGAGAGAGTGAGACTCCATCTCAAAAATAAATAAATAAATAAGATAAAATAAATAAAATAAAATAAAGAAACAACTGAAGGAATAAGTAAATCTCAGACCCCAAGGCCTTGAAGTAATTTTAAAATTGAGATGAAATGTTCAAATGGCACAATCCACATTGAACTAACACGTTACTGTGGAGGTTGAAGCATAGATAGACAAAATTATTTGGAGGTAGAGGGGAAGGATATCTAGTTTTGTACTCCTCTTGCCACAGCTGTTCTCTCAGGAATGGCCTGAGAAAGGAGACAAGAGGACAGGTAGTGAAAGAGGAAGCCGAGGAGCCAGGGAGAAGGCAAACAGGATATACTACCACTTCCCAGCTGCCCTGGGGCCCAGTGCATCTCTCATCACACTCTGAGAGTGATAAGGTCCGTTTATGGGTCAGTCATCCTTCTAGAGAGTGGACTCCTCAGGGGCAGGACTGGACATTAGTCATTACTGAATTTTCAGCACGTATCCTGAAAGTCAGGGTTTCATAGATATTTGTGAACACGAACTAGGCAAAAAGATATGCTAAAAGAAGTGTTTCCCATACAACAGAATTTTATCTTCTGTAAATAAAGTCTCAAGAACACCGGGTGCCTCAGAGTGGTCTCAAGGTCTAGTTATAGAGCCAGTGGGGTACAGCTTGACCTCAAAGATCAGAATATTCAGATAAGTTATCAAATCTGCTAAGAGGGAGGGAAGTAATTCAGCGTCCTGTAGATAGGTTTCTCTGGTCAAATCTCAGAACCCAGCTTTGCCACAGTAGTAATTTCCATCCCCACCATATCAATCAGGTTCTAGTCAGAAGAAAGAAACGACACATTATTTTAAGAGAAATAATTTAATATAAAGAATCATTCGCTAGGAATTAAGGATGTGAAAAGGCAAATAGGAGCAACTCCAGAAAGCACTGTTCACCCTTAGGACTGGGAAAACAAAGAGAAAAGTTTGAGATGACATGGTCCTAGCCATCTGAGAATTCCCAATCTTGCAATAGTTAAAGTAAATGATGACATAGTGTGATAAGAGCTATCTTTTCATTAAAAGTTGGTATTGTAGGACCATGTAAGATGGTATCACCATTTTCTATTGCTGTGCAAAACTTTACCTCAAACCTTAGCCTGAAGCAAGAAAAACCATGGTATTATCGCTCACATTTTCTGTGGGTCAAGAATTAAGACAGGGCACATAAAGACTAGTTTGTCTCCATGGTATCTGGAGTCTTTGCTAGAAAATTTGAAGGCTGAGGGATGAAATTATTGGAAGGCTCATTCACTCACATGTGTGACATATTCACTGGGGGCCTAGCTAAAGGTGTTTCCCAGAATATCTTGGCGTGGCCTTTTCACATGGCCTGAACTTCCTCACAACGTGGTGTTTGGGTTCCCAGGTCAATTATCCCGAGAGAGAGAGAGAGAGAGAGAGAGAGAGATGGACAGAGAGACGGCGACAGAGAGAGACAGAGAGAGAACCAGACAGAAATCATACTGCTTTTTATACTTAGTCTTATGTAATGTTCAGTTTTATGTGTCAACTTGACTAGGTCACAGGGTGACTGATTCTTTCTATGAGAGTATTTTTGGATGAGATTAACGTTTAAGTTGGTAGACTAAGTAAAGCAGATTGCCCTTCCTAAAGTGTGTGAACCTTATCCAACAGCTGAAGGTCTGAGTAGAACAGACAGGCTGACCCTCACCTAGGTAAAAGAGAATTTCTCCTGTCTAACTACCTTCAAACTGGGACATAAGCTTTATCCTACCTTTGGACTTGAACTGAAACATTGAGTCCTCCTGGTTCTTGGACCAGCTGGTTGTCAGACTGAACCTATACCACTGACTTTCCTGGGTCTCTAGCTTGCTGACTCACCCTTGCAAATCTTGGGAACTGCCAGTCTCCATAATCATGTGAGCTAATTCCTTATAATAAATCTCTCTCTCTCTCTCCTTCTCTCTCTCTCTCTCTCTCTCTCTCTCTCTCTCTCTCTCTCTCTCTCTCTCTCTTCTCTCTCTCTGTACACACACACACACACACACACACACACACACACATACATCCTATTGATTCTGTTTCTCTGGAAAACCCTGACAAATACATCTGAGAGGTCATGCACTTCTGTCACACTGTTGTTTGAGGCAGTTACAAAGGTCCACGCAGGTCAAGATAGGGGAACAAGAATCTCATCTCTTGATGGAGAAGTGTCAGTGTTATGGTATAAGAAGGATATGTGGGGCAGGATATATCCTGGTGTAGCCATCTTTAGAAAATGCAATCTACCACAGCGTCTTACTCAGCCTTGGTTTGTATGGGGTTCATAGAGGCGATAGTGTTCCTGCTGGATTCTGAAGGCCCAGGAGGAGCTGGTCAATGAAAGAGAAGATAATTTCAGGTAAAAGCTAAAGTCAGTCATAGTTCTGGAGGTAATAGGTGGATTTATGTCTGGAAGATTGCCAATAGCTCATTATGTTTGGTTTTCTTGAATGGTAAGGGTCTGAGCTTACCCCATCTTTATTTTTTCCTCAAGAAAACCAAAGTTGATAGTAGTCAAACTGAAGGTATTACTGTTGAGAGAAATGAGGGTATGTTATTTTGAGACTAGTTCACTCACTGTTCTCCTACTTCCTGCTCTATCTGGACCCACAGAAAATGTTGATACACTTCTTTCCCCAATGAAACAGGATAGCGCATGCTTCCAGGGTGTGAGCATAAAAAGGGGAGGAAAAAGATGTTAAGATGTCAGCAACTCTACTCAGCTAGCTATTTTCAGCATTCTGAAGAGCATTCTCAGTGCTGAAATGTAGAGAGGTGTCATGCCTAACTGTGGTGGGGGCCTGGGAAAGATAGGTTTTACTTCAGGTGGCCATGGGTCAAGATAAAAAATGAGGGACCTATTTAAGACAAAAGAAATGACATCAGTGGACAATTAACAAATCTTTGCTACCTCCATGATCTGAATATTGTGACTGTTAAGTGAGATGATTTATACAAACAAACTTTACAAGTTGTTAAATCCTGTATTTTTGGCTGTTTTCGTTATTAGAATATCATTAGTACTATTTTTTATGGGTAGAAATGCAGAAAAAATAAAGACTAAAGGAACTAGGGTTGTCCATTTCTCAAACAGCAATAATTAGGCAAAGTGTCATTCTGGTGAGTTATTGCTGAGATCTGTCTTATGAAGGATTATTGTAAGGAAAACACATTATCATTCATTATCCATCAATGTAGAGGATGAAGAGGACCAAGAGACAGATGGTTCACCTCTTTCATTTTACAGATGAGGAAATGAGGTCAAAAGAGAGGATGTTATTTTTCCAAGGCTGTAAAATTGGTTGGTGGTGGAACCAGAATTAAAACTCAGGACCCCTGGCAGAATATTCAATATCGTGTCCATTGCATGTGCCCTAACTCCCTCAAATAAAAATTATAATATGAGGGATAAACTATCAAAGGCAGTTGTGGTAGAAAAGTTACTAGCATTTTCTGAGAACACAAGGGACTGCCATTTCCATGGTGGGCTGGATGAACTGACCCCTCAAGGTGACCCCCACCCCCATGCCTTCCTTGAGGACTGGAGTTAAAATCCACAGTGGCTCATTCAACATTTCCTCTGTGTCCTTTCCTTCTTAATCATAGAGTTAATATTGGCCACCCTTTGGCTATACCTTGATTTAATTCTTATCTAATTCTTAAAATCTGTTTAACGTTTTGTTCATTCTTTGTTTGCTGCATTCTGGATCCAGAGATTCTTACTTTATCACCTCCTGGTGTTTTTTGTCATCTTAGCTTTTCTGACCTGCTCCGAACAGCTGTGCCCCAAAGAGCAGACAAGGGAAGGCAGTTCCTCCTGTGTGTCATAGCCCTCTTTACACCTCTTTCCCCACATTAGGGAAACTTATTTCTATCTTCAAAATGTAACCTTTGATTTCTTTTATGAACACTGGCAACAAACTTTTGACACACTTGCAGCCCCACCAGCTGCCTCTTTGATTTCTCACCTGAATTTCTAAGGAGTGCTGCTCACTAGTTGTTGCAGTCTTTGTGTTTTGTGTTTTATGCTTGGTGTTTTGTTTTAATGCCAGGTGGTGTCTTGTTCCTATTTTGGCCTTTTCTCTGTTATTCTCTTCTGTGCCCTCTTTAATTTAAGGTGACTTTGATTCTCTGTCCCAGCAATCTGTTCTCTGTTGTGTCAGGTTTTATGCCTTTCTCTTTCCTTAATCTCCTCTGGCAGACTTTATTAATTTGTGTAATTTTGCTGTGCTAAGTGGGAAATAGTCACTTTGCACAACAGCAATTACCTTATGAATCTGCCCTGTTTCCATGTTATCTGATTTTATTACATGTCACTTATTTTTCTTTGGAACCCGGATTCTTCAGCCTGAGTTTATATAGCAGAAATTTCTCGTGCCTACCCAATTCCATTCTCTTTTTTCACTGAAAGAATTCTGCACTGAGGGCATATGAGAGAGAGGCAGTTGTATTCGGCTATAAAATTATAGTTTTCAGCCTCCCTTAAATCTAGGGCTAGCCATGCAATAGTGCTCTTAACAGTAAGATGTCAAACAGAAGCCTGAGCAAACCTGAGCAGGGGATTCCTGAAAAAGTTTGGCTTCCCATAGATGTCAGCCTTTTCTTCTTGCTCGTTTCTCATTCCTGCTCCCTGGAACTGGACACAAGGAATGAAGCAGCCACTGTCATTTTTCAACCATGAAAAAGGCCCAGAGGATCCTGGAGACCTCAGCCCTAGCATTGTGGTGCACTAAGTGAATGCCAGTAACTTCCTTGCTCCAGAATTCCTGTTAAAAGAAAAAGCCTCTGATGAGTTTGCATCACTATTGTGGGAGACTCTTTCACTGTCAGCTGATTGCAATTCCTAACTGATCAGATTATAACTTTATAACTGAACAAATCCAGCCTTTGTTTTGGGCAGTGTGATGTGCCACCCAGATGCTGTACATGGAAGAATTTGTTGCCTTAGTCTTTGGCAGTATTCTCAGCAGACAATCTTCAGCTGTTAGTCCTTTCAGGATTACCTCAGCTCCAGAGAGCCTCCTTACCCAAAGTCATGCACCTTCCTGGAGTGGCCCACAAGCAATAAATGATGTGTGAGCCTGTAAAGGCCTGGCCATATTGGCCCAACTTGGGACAATGCCAAAGGTCTATTTACAGCTCCCCATAGACGTGTCAGTGGCTTGTCACTGGGCCCACATCACAGCTTAACTTTTCCCTCTGCCCACTCCTGATTTCTGTTCTTTCCATCCACAGGTACTGGTCTCAAAGGCACACCTTAATAAATACCTGTGCACTAGGATCTGTCTCCAGGTCTGCTTCTTGGAGAGCCCAACCTATAACACGTGCTAAATTGCTTTTCAGTCTACAGATGTGTGTGGCATGCTACTCAATACAAGGCTGTCTGCTATGCCTTGTTTGTTGGTGGTGGAGGTCAGGAGCACAAAGATGGATAAGATGCAGCCCATATTCAGCAGTAGCTTTAGTGGAGGAGCCAGGCACATAAACAAATAATTATCTTGTAGGGTGATGGCTCCCTTATAGGGGTGGGGTGATTATATGGGAATATATGGGACAGGATGAAAAACCGCCTGTGACACAAAGAAAAGACTTTATAAAGAATGTGAGGTTTGGAAGGGGTCTTGAAGAATATGATGGTGTTTACCACAAAAAGTAGGAGGTGAAGGGCATTTTTAAAAGGACAAATGTGCGTTAAAAAAATATAAGAGCTTGAAAGAAAATGGTATGACTGAAAAACACATGATTTTCTGGTAGGAGGGGGGATGGGGCCTAGATAGGTGAATTGAGGCCAGGTAGTACATGGCATTATATAAGCCTTCAGGAAACCACTTATATTTGTTTGGATCAAAATGAATGTTATATGAGAATTTTAGGATTTTTGAAAGATCAGTTAGTGGCCATGTAAGAGGCAGATTAGTTGGGGGAGAAACCAGAGGTAAAGAAAACACTGAAGAACCCGGTAGGATATTTTAGCAATAGAAGATGAGGTATTAAGCTAGAGCAGGGACTGTGGGTATAACGAGGATATGACAGATTGAGGAAATTTTATGGAAGATTATCACGTCTAGGAGTCTCGCTTATATGCATGGTGAGGAAGAAGGTGGAGTCAAGGTGACTGAGATTTTTTTCCCAGGAAATATTTTCGTGGTACTCTCAAGAGTCAGGATAGGAATTATGAGAGATTTGAGATATCAAAGACCAAGAAGACATCTTGAACTAGATTCCTAAAACACAGAAATGTCTCTGGACTGCAAATACAGGTTTATAATGTACCAAAGTGTTTGTGTTACTTGAAGCTCTACATCTCTTTGATGTTATTCAAAGAAAGGATATGGAATACAAAAGAAATTGCAAAGGAAAGAGCCCCTGGGAAACATCTGTGTCTACTGGGACTTGAATAAATATTGCTTAATCCTGAGTAGGGAGATGATGCCTAAATATTGGTCTAAATATTTATTTATCTTTTGTGCATTTTCTGGCCAAAGCTTGCCCATTTTTTATACTCCTGAATTCTCTTGTTATTATATTAAAGGAAATGTCCCATTAGTGTTCTCAAGTCTAACAACTTCCAATATATTCTTATTTCTTCTTTAAAAAGATGAGATATCCTAGGCCAGTCATGGTGGGTCACGCCTGTAATCCCAGCACTTTGGGAGGCCGAGGCTGGTGGATCGCCTGAGGTCAGGAGTTTGAGACCAGCCTGGCCAACATAGTGAAACCCTATCTCTACTAAAAATACAAAAAAATTAGCCAGGTGTGGTGGCGGGCACCTGTAATCCCAGCTACTTGGGAGGCTGAGGCAGGAAAACCGCTTGAACCCGGGAGGGGGAGGTTACCATGAGCTGAGATTGCGCCTTCGTACTCCAGCCTGGGCAACAACAGCAAAATTTCTCTCTCTCTCTCTCTCTCTCTCTCTCTCTCGCACACACACACACCCACACACCCACACACACACACACACAAGATGAGATATTCTAAACTCAGAGTCATAAAATGACTTACTTGTACAGAAGGCAGGAGGAATTTTGCAAGTTCAGATCCTTAATCCTTGAATCAGGAGAGTTTTCTGCAGCAGAATCATACTCAGTTCTGAGCACTTATTCTACAAACTTTTTGAAAGCACAACTTTTTGGTGAGCAGTAAACAATAAATACCTTATGTTGAACTGAATCAAATGGAACTGAAATAAGTCTATAAAAATGTCTTCAGTAAGGGATGTTTGACAATCACTACTGACTCCAAATATGTGGCTTTCTATAAAGGTTGATATATATATGTATGTTTCAGAAAGTCTGAAATGAAAATATTAATATATGTGTGATTGTACTTAAGAATAAAACCCAAATTCACTTTTATATGAAGTGGACAGAAAGTCAGTGATGACAGAAGAAGCAAGACATACTAGACATGGGGTACCGCTTAGGAAAGTAGCATTTGCATTGATGTCCAAAAATTGGACAGAGCACTTTTTTTCTCAGAGATTAAAGGCAAACTCACAAATCAGGTATTTATGCAAAGCCAAACTCAGCTCTCAGTTGTGAGTATCTTCTGTGTACTAACACTGTGGTTTACTTGTGTCATTGTTGTTTGTTTGCATTGATTGGCACAGATGATAGTAGTTACTTTATTCTTTTAGCATCTTCTGTGACATAAGCAATTTAACCCCTATTTCCAGATGAAGAAACCACGACTCTTGGAGTTTGATTAATTTAATCATGTAACCCAAACCTAGACTCCAAATAAAGTCTATCCGACCTAAGGTCCTATATGCTCTCAAACATGTCCACACTGCTTCCATTAAATGCCTTATTAAAATGTGTGGAGAGCTTCAATGAGGGGAAATAAATACAGTTCCCAGATGTTTTAATTCTCTGAGTTGGGGCAAGAAAATCTGAAGAATATCTAGACATCGTCTCAACTATTTCCCATTCCAGATCCTGCCATTTCTTTGCTGTGTTTTATAGCTATAATTAAAATGAGCTCAATTAGTTTTTGGATTTTTCATGTCTTGTCCCTTTCCTCCGCTTGCATTCTACATAACCAATAACCCTCAATTAATATATGTACTGTTTCTAAAATGTTATCATTGCCACTTAGTAACAATAACTAAACTACTAACTCTGGTGGATTAGTCTTTACTGTGACCATCATTGTCTCCCCACAAATCTTATGGAGACATTTGTTTTCATGCTTTGTTGTGTGATGCGCCAACATAACTTTACAGACACAGAAGGACTGACTGATGACAGTTAAAGACCAAAGTGCCTTAGTTTGTCTAAATAATGACTTTGGGGTTGTCATATGTATGTATAAGATAAACAAAACCCAGAACAAGGTGATTTGTTGAGGATAAGAAAAAAGGAATGGGGGAGATTATTGCTGAGTTTTAATAGTGTAGAATGATGGAGTAATTCTGTGGATGGATATGCACTGATATTTTCTATTTTAATTAGTTTCTGGCCTATGATCTATTGGGTTAGTATTAGTACAATTTATTTAATTAAGGTGAACGCCTCTCTGCATGTTTTCCCATCAGAATCTGACATAAGAGATTCCTTCTAGCATAAGGTTCTTGAGAAACTAAAGATATTTGGGTATCAGCAGAATTATAGACTGAATCCAGGGACCCTTGTCATCTGCAGTGGTTGTAATTCAATGGTTGGCAACACTAGCTGTTTATTGGAATCTTGTGGGCAGCATTGGTGCTTAATCTTGACTATAATGCAAATTATTTATGGACTTTTAAAAATTGCTAATGCATAAGTTCCACCCCCAGAGATTCTACTTTTATTGGCCTGGAGTGTGGCCTGGGTGTTGGAATATTTAGCCCTCTCTGACACACCACCCACTCCCAAGAAGTTTCTAATGTGTAGCTGAGATAGAGCTAAATTTGAGGGAAAGTAATTGAAACAGGGACAAAGGAAAAGACTAGATTGGGTTGCAAAAGTAGCCAAAAGGAAGTCAACTGTAGGTGGTTTACAATGATGAGTATTGAATAGAGAAGAGTGCCTTGAGGAACAGTGAATTGCCATCACATAAGAACAAGATAAGGATCCCAGCCAGGATTTGTGGCTGGCTTTCTTGGGGAGCTTCATGGATGAGGTTACCGTATAAATTCTCATATTTTAGAAATAAAATGGAATGCTGTTAATAATTACACTGAACCAACAGATATACACCAGGATTCTCTTGGACAGACCACAGGGCATGGTCTTTCTTAGCATGGGTCTCATGTATGACTTCTGACACATCATTTGGCTTGTGTAAACATGTCCTTTATAAGTTAAGAAAAATATAATTAATGTTTTTGGACTCTAATAATATCATTCCCACAGTTCCACTTGCTTCTTTATACAGTGATTCTCAACTTTAGTACAATAGCTGGTCTCATTCCCAAGAGAATCAGATTTTGGTGAGTAGAGTCCAGACATTACGCTTTCTCTTTTAAAGCTTCCTAAAAGTACTGCTTAAGAGGGAAGGAGTTGTTCAAGTTCAAAGTGTTTGCATCCCTTTGTGGAGAGTTGTCTGATGTCAAATTGCAATATTGTAAAGATTGGTTTTGGTGGTTTGTATAATGAATATTATTGCCTTATAGCCACAAGTCCTAGGTGTGTTTTGCTCTGTTTGCTGTTAAAATTATGTAGCCACTATGTAATGGTTTAGGAACTCATAGTATTTAAGTTGCCATAACCTTGGGAAGAATTTGAGAGTGATCATTTCCAAATGTTTCACTAGTGTGATGACATTCAAGGGAGAAAATGTCTAAAAGTTTTTATAAAAGTTTTAGAATGTCTTGATACCTAAGATATCTTTCCTGTCCATTTCTAAAAGGGCCACTATGGATGATAAGTAAAATAAATGCATGTCTCTTTGTGTTTACAGTAAATATCAAACACTGTCTCATTATGAATGTAACTAACTTTTCTTATCCAAGGTTCTGTGTAGGTGATCTGTGCTGCTGTTTTCTCATCTTTTATCTGTGGCCACTTGTCTTTTGAGGAGTAGTTAATTATAGTTCATTAGAATAGAGAACAAAATACAAAAGGAGAAAACCAACTCAACTATTTTCATTAATGGATCTGGTGATAGGGTTGAATGGCAGGAAAGTATGAAGCTGGAATTGAAATGATGCTTTTGAATTACCTGTTCAATACTATTGATTCAACCTTTTTTCACTCGTTATGTTCTCAGAGGACAAATCATGGTCAAAGCTTTAATTCTCTTGGCTTTAAGACTTTGAGAGAAGTTTGAAGATACAATTGTATAAATTAACTTGCAAACATGGATCACTGATATTTTTAATTAATAAAAAACATCTAAAGAAATCTATATAGCTATTCTAAATAATGAGTTGTCAAGAAGACTTATTTGCATAATTTAGAGACCTTATTCTCTTCCCAGCACCTGTGTGGTAGTATTTATATGGGCTACATCTGGTGTGAAGTTTTTACTCTTTCTTTAATTTTTTTAACCACCACACCTGCTGGAAATTGCTGTGTTAGGAGAAATGAGGGTTGTATTGGATTTCTCAGTGGATTCTACAACATATCCGGGAGTGTATCTGGTTGAGCAGCAGAAAGGATGGGAGGTAGAGAGGCATGAAGGGCCGTAACAGGATTTCCCTCTGCTGTTCCACAGAGTATTTCTTTCACTGACCCTTTACCAGAAAGTAGGCACTAGAGAGAACATCCCATCCTGGAGCCAATCAGCACCAATTATCTGTAACTGTAGAATGTCATATCCAAGGCCTTAGAGAATTTCCAGAACCCAGATATTTTCTCTAAAATGAAACTAAGGCTCAGGAGACTGAGAAATATCCCCCCAAAGTCAAGCTAATCAAGTTTAGTAGCTCCCAGTTCATTGCTCACTTTACTGCCTCCTACTGTTTAGCCAAACATTTACCAACCCTAGGGCTCCACTGAGTTGTTCTGGGAACTTTACAAATAAGGAAGCGTTTCCTGCCAAACAGTGAATGATGAAACTGCTGCGGAACCCACTCTTCACGTTTACCTAATTTATATTGCAAGGTTCTAGTTAAGATTTTCAGAGTGAAGAAAGCACCCACAATCAGGTTGATGCTAAAAATATATGATACCCATTGGCCTAAAGGGTAATTTCCTTGAATACACTTTTACAACACTAGAATCTTGCACTAGTATTAGCACAGAGTATCTTTCAGTAAGGTGTTGTTTAAAGAATGGAAAGGATAGAAGAACGTGATTTCTTTTTTTTTTTTTTTTTTTTTTTTGAGACGGAATCTTGCTCTGTCGCCCAGGCTGGAGTGCCGTGGCCGGATCTCAGCTCACTGCAAGCTCCGCCTCCCGGGTTACGCCATTCTCTCGCCTCAGCCTCCCGAGTAGCTGGGACTACAGGCGCCCGCCATCTCGCCCGGCTAATTTTTTGTATTTTTTTAGTAGAGACGGGGTTTCACCGTGTTAGCCAGGATGGTCTCGATCTCCTGACCTCGTGACCCGCCGTCTCGGCCTCCCAAAGTGCTGGATTACAGGCTTGAGCCACCGCGCCCGGCTGAAGAACGTGATTTCTAATCTTTATTTCTCTCATTGCACAATCCTTGAAGCAAAGATTTGACACGTGCTCCAAAGTGGCATGTATATATGATGTAAGTCAGGGATGCTAATGTATATACTTGAATCATTATGTCTTCTAAACAGAAAAAATTAATAAAAATATATCCTCTTATTCCATTGATGAATGAACTCATATATCATCACGGGGAAGAGCATGAGTTCAACAACATGATGGTTGTCAAATCCCAGCTTTGCTATTTAATAGCTCTGTGACATCGGCAAGTTTTCTGTGCTTAATTTTGCTCATCTGTAAAACAGGGACAACAACAATTACCTCATGGGAGGATCAAATGCTTTAAGGCATAAAGCTTTAGAATAGTGCCTGCTATGTGGTGTAAGCATTCAATAAATATTAATAATTATTACTGTCGGCCAGGAAAGATCATGCTTGGAAAGTCCTTTTGTGGACAATGTTTCTAAGGTTTCATCATTTCTCAGTAGGTTTTACCTTTCTATTTACCATGTTTCCCATCCACATGTGTGTTCTATTCTCTTCCAGTACCTTAGTGCAGAAACTGGATGTGAACATCCCATCTTCTAGACAGCAGCAAATATTCATTATATTCTGTACAACTACAGAATGTTAGAATGTATGGTATATTTGATTTCCTGGCTCATTCACAATGATGCCTTTTATAAAACATCTGAACTTTGATGGAGTGAGTATGTGATCCCTACGAAAGAGATGACTAGCTGGATTACAGGTATGATGACTCATACGTGTAATCCTCACACTTTGGGAGGCTGAGGCAGGAGGATTGCCTGAGGCCAGGAGGTCAAGAGATGACTATAAACTATGTAAGGCTAAAGCATGTTTATGTTTTTCTAGGTTCTACACATAGTGGGTGCCCCAAAGATGTTTGGTAACTTGAATAGACTTAATAGATAGAACCTTGATATTGATGTTTTCCTTTTATTTGTATCAGATTGTATTATTGAAAGTTCCTGGCCTGGGTTTTGAGGCCAGATATTTAGAAAATATTGAGAAAACACAACATATTGGCAAATAGGAGAACCAGTCTAAGCAAATTACCTGTTGGCTTAAATCTCAAATGTATTTCTGATTTCAGTGGTTATTCACCCAGAGGAGAACTCAGAAAGGCAAGCATATGAGACCAAGTGCAGAAATAAACTTACAATAAATTTATTTATAGTAATTCAATATCTGTTTATTAGAAAGAATCAGGCTTGGCTGCAGAGATAATTATGATAAATACAGCCAGATATATGATGATGGATTTTAGCTGAGCAATGTCTGGAAGTAGAGTCTTTATAAGCAGAAGCCCAAACAAATTCTTCAAAATTAAATGGCTACATTTTCATCACACACACACACACCCCCTCACAAGGCACAGTTAGGAGAACGAATAACTGCTTAGATCAAAACAGAAACTCCAGAGCCCATGCTTTACCTAACTGTGCAAGGAATGAGTGTGAGATAGACAGTAGAACTGATGTCTTCTAGACCAATTCAAGAGGGTAGAGCTGCCAGAAGAAAAAGATTCTTTTAAGCAAAATCTGAAGCCACCTTCACAAAACATAGAGACTACTTTACACTACTTTACACTTAGAGTGCTGTGAAAGATGGAGCAATTATTGGCTAGTCAAGAGCTGAAAATATCTGCGTATGTGTAGGAACTGTAGATGAGCACCCTTAAGCTTTTGTTCCCGCTCTGTCAACTCATTGAATCCAACCTTAGTGGGCACAATTCCAAGTGCCAGAACCAAGTTTCCATGCCTTCACATATGCTAGCCAATGCCCAAGTGAGAGATCTAAGACTTTGTCCAATCACAGAGCAATGAGTATTGTGGGGCCCAAAGGAGAGAGACCTAACAAGTGAAAATGAATCAGTTGAGATCAGGCATCCATCATATTTTCTTGAACATTGGGAACTCAGATCCAGAAAGATGCTTATAAGAAATACACTGACCTAAAACAAAAGCTATTATACTTTCTCTTGAATCTGGCTTTTCACTGGATTCTTGTTAAAAGAAGTTACAGAAATACCATATCTTGGTTGTAGGCTTGTGCAGGCCCATAGAGAAAGGTTTGATCAGCAAACATTTATTTATTATGCTATAAATGCACATAATTTAAATTACTGGATTATGTGAAATAGTACTCTTCAAATAATCTTTTCCAATTTTCTAGGGACCCTCAAAGGAAAAACAAGGAAAGGAAGCAGAAATGAAAGGAGAGAGAGAAGGAGAAGGAGGAGGAGGGTGGAGAGAAATGAAAGAGGGGAGGGAATAAAGGAAGAATGGAGGAAAAGAATAAAGATGGAGGGAGAGAAAGTAAAAGAATCACACACACCGTGCCTTAAGATGTTGAATAGTTTTTTATTTTGGTAATAGAATGGATAATGTAGATGCTTTATATTGAATGACAGTGAAAATGTTGGTTGTTTACCCTGAAATAGAATTTTCCTCTTTGGGATTTTGGGAACCATTTTTAACCAATTTTTTAAAAAATTGAAGTAAATTATGCATATAAAAGTTTTGTCCAGGAGCACAAATTGATTCAGTTTGATGTTCAATGCATAGTCATTTGACATGTATATACACTTAGGTAAAAATCACCCAGAACAATATATAAAATAGGTTCATCACCCAAGAAAGTCTTTTCATGACCTTTTCCCCTTACAAGCTCTTCTTCCTCAAGAAGATGACCACTACTCAGATTTCTATTCCCATAGATTAGTTTTGCATGTTCTTGAAGTTCATATAAATGTACTCTTTTTTGTCTGGCCACTCTCTCTCTCTCTCAGCATCATGTTTTAGAGATTTGTCTGTGTTGTTTTAAATATCCATAGTGTGGTCCAAGTAGTAATCCATTTTTTGGATATACTAAAATATTTTTTATTCATTCTCCCTTCATGGACATTTGTACTATTACCAGTTTTTAGCTATTGTGAATAAAGCTGTGGTGAAAATTCTTATACAGGTTTTTAAGTGAGCAAATATTTTTGTTTCTTTTGGGAAAATACATAAAAATGAAATTGCTAGGTCATATAGTAAATGCATATTTAACTTTATAAGAAACTCCAGTCTTCTAAAGTGGCTATACTATTTGACACTCCCAACAAAAGTGAGATTTCCAGTTGCTTTACATGCATGTCAACATTTGATATTGTCAGTCATTTTAGTAGGCATGAAATATTACTGTGGTTTAAATCATATTCCTTGATGACTAAATAATGTTGGGTATCTTTTTATGTACTTATTGGCTACTATACATCTTCTTTTATGAAGCATGTGTTCACATCCTCAACCATATGTTTAAAAATTGGGCTGTTTGCATTTTTATTGATTTGTAGTTCTTCCTATGCTATGAAAATTTGTTTTGCAAATATTGTTTCAATGGCCTGCCTTTTCATTTTCTAATAGTGCCAACTTTGATTAATCCAATATATTATTTTTTTCTTTCATGTTTATTGCATGTTGTATCTTACCTAAGAAATAATTGTCTTTCCCAAAGCCACAGAAATATTCTCTTGTGTTTTCTCCTTGACGTTTTATAGTTCTAGCTTTTCTTTCAGCCTATAATCCATCTCAATTTTGTTTACAGGGTAAGATTTGAGAGTATACACACAAACACACACACACACACACCACACACACACACAAGTATCGAGTTGTTTCAGTGCCACTTGTTAAAATATTTTTACACATTTTTCACGTTGAATTGCTTTAGTGCCTTTGTTGAAAAAGAATCAATATACAATGTTTGCATAGATTCATTTCTAAACTCCATCCTTTTTCATTTATCTATTTGTCTATCCTTATATCAGTATCACACTTTTATGATTACTATATTTTTATAATTTATGAATTCACATAATCTGAGCTCTCCAATATTCTTATTTTTCAAATTACAGATCACATGAATTTTTATAGAAATGTTAGGATCAACTGGTCAATTCTTCAGAAAATTCTGCTGGTATTTTAGTTGGGATGGCTCTGAATCTATCAATGTGGGGAAAATTGACATCTTAATGTGTTACATTTTTCTTTAAAATATTTTTAAAATTTCCCTTAACAGTTACTTACAGTTTTCACCATATAGTTTGTATATGCTTTGCTACGATTATCCCTAAATATTTTATTCATTTTTATTTTAAATTATTATATTTTTGTATTATTATTAAAAACAAAAATACAATTGGTTTTTGTATATTGAAATGGTATCCTGTGACTTTGTTAATTCATTTATTAGTTTTATTTGTTTTAGATTCTATAGGACTTTCTGAGTACAAAATAATATTGCATGTGAGTAATGATATATCATTCCTGATTTAAATTTTCTTTTTGTCTGTTACACTGGCTGAAACATGTTGTACACTATTGAAAAGATGAAGTGAGAGTAGAAATCTTTACCTTGTTCCTGATCTTCAGAAAAGGTGTTTATTGTTTCACCATAAAATACGGTATCAGCCCCAGGTTTGCCATAGATGGGCTTTATCACACTCAGGAAGCTTTCTTTTCCAATATTCTGAGAGGTTTTAACATGACTAGCTTTTAAAATTTTGTCAAATAACTTTTCTGCAACTCTTGTGATGACAGTATGCTTTTTCTCCCTTATTCTTTAGTGTGATGAATTCTACTGATTGATTTTCAAATATTAAGCAAACTCTGTGTTTCTGAGATGAACTCCACTTAGTTATAATGTATTATCCTTCTTGCATATTGATGGTGTTTTTACGTTGCTTACATGTGCTAATATTGCGGTGACACACAACCATCATATTTTTCTACTAGATTTATTTCCTGGTAGGAAATTTATTTCTGATCTCTAAAAGGGCCTATTACCATATCATACTCAATACTCTGTAAGTGCATAGAAAATATTTTAAGAATAATATGCATGAGTGAACACAGTAATGTATATGCATTTGTTCTTCCATGTCTCTTTCAAAAGTACGTTTTGCTCAATAAAAAGTTCACACTTGACCTAGCATAAGTCAGAGTGCCTTATACAGATGTGTGTCATTACAGCTTCCCATGGCATGGACTGGTGTCAATGTGGCTCCATTTTCAGCCATGAATGGAGGGGTCATTCATAAGACTGTGCAGTGATCAGGAAAGGCTGGAATCCTAGTTTGGGATCTTTTGCTGCCAGGAAATCCATTTCTGCCCTTGTCTCTGTTTCATCATCTAGAAAGTAACAAGGCTATATGGTCTGAAAGACCCCTTTTATATATAAAATTCTATATATCTGGAGGTGGTAACTGAATTGAAGGAAAGCCAGGAATAGAAACCAGGTCTCTTCAGGCCAAGATAGCTATTCCCTCCACTGGATTGCTCTGCCTTCCTCCTTCTAATACTGACTGTTTCATGCTGGTTGTTTGGAGGCTTATTAAAGTTGTTCAGCACAAGGAAAACCTGTTCTCTGTCGCTATCATCACCAGCTTCTTTGAAGTGACTCTATAAAATTTGTTACACTAGTCTGTATAAATGTGAGCATGGAAGTCAAACCATTCTTTACTGACATGTTAATCTCCCCTTAGAACCTTTCTGTGTGTATGATTCATTTGGAGGGTAATGGTCCTATCTATGTTTTATAATTGTCTAACCCTGATTTTTTCCAGCTTGTTATATTTCCTGTGCCCAACTGTTACACAGCTGGTGCTAAGCTCATAGAATATTCTTCAAATCAGCCTTTGGATTTTCTCATTGAGTTTTTGTTACAGGGAGATTAAAAATATTAATTTTTAATTGAATGAGTAATATCCAAATATAGTCTCATTTTTAAACCTTCAAACATTATAGATAATGCCTAAGTCCTTCTAAATCACTCTCTTTCCCAGTCTCCTCCCAAGAGGCTATCCATTTGGTGAATTTTCTTATGTATTTACGTACATACATGTACCTAATGGAATCTAAAATATGATATAAATGCTATGATGCAATGCACAGCTTTTCAGTACATTTCCTCATTGTGTCGTTTTAGTTCATCAATATAAGAGATGGTTCTGCAGTGAAGGTTCTTGTGTTGTCTTGAACACAGGGGCGGGAGAAGTGGCAGGAGGTAGAATTGCTGCATCTTGGAGCATGTACGTATTTAATTTTAATGGGTATTATCGTAGCAAAATGGTTAAGAGCATAGCTCTGAAGTCACATTACCCAGGTTTGAATTCCCACTCTGTTACTTACTAGATGTATGATTTGGATCTGGCTAACCACTCTACAAAATGGGGATAAAATCTCATAGGATTGTTATGGGGGTTAAATGAAATGATACATGTGAAACACTGAAAATAGTACCCAGCGTGTCCTCCACTATCAGTTCACTGAAGCCAAGCACCATGCCTTACTGATGTTGTGTCCCTAATAAAGTGCTGTACTTGGTACATAGTAGGATGTCAGTAAATTCTTATTGAGCCATCTTAGTTACATACCTAAATGGCGATTCTTCCACATAGCTGTAATAGCTCCTTGCGTAAGATGAGAAGTGGAGTCAGGCTTGAAAAGAAACATTTATTGGGTATCTTCTACTGGCATACATCAGGCACCATGCTGGGTGTTCTACATTCTCTACTTAATTTGACTGCTCTACAATCAAATAATTGGGGCTCAGAGAGAAGTTAAGTAACTTGTCCAAGGCCACACAGCTAGTAAATTTGAATTCAAACTCACTGTTGTCTGCTTTCTTATACACTCCCAGGACAGAGAGCAGAATGCCTTCATTTCCTACAGGCATCATCCCCATAGGAGAAGGTATACTTTTTCTGGGGATGTCATAACCCTACATCAAGAACCCTTAGAAAGCATTTTTTAGAAAGAGAAGGTACTATCTTAAAAATCTAGTTAACATTAAGTTTAGAAAAATTCTGGATCTTAGCAAAAAAAATAAATTAAAAATGTTTTAAAATTCAGAGAAATGGAAATGATGGATTATGTCGATTGTTGTAGCCAAAGTAATACTCCAATATTAAGGGGATAACAGTCATGAATACTGCAAATTTTATACACAATAGAATATAGCATCTATATCACAAAGAAGAATAGATTTACAGCACAGACCAAGAATGCAATACTCCTAGCTTTTTATGCCTGGGTTTAGTACTGTGTCAGTTTGCCATTGCTAGAATGATGCTGTGGAACAAAGAACTACAGAAACTCTGTGGCACAGGAATAGGATTTCATTTAGCTCAGACATCTGTGGTTGGCTGACAGCCAGGTGATTTAGGCTAGGCTCCTTCGCATTCTGTTTGTTTGGGGCAACTCTGTTCCATGAATTTTTCATTTTCTTCTTGAGACCAAAGGGCTGGCCAGGCTATATTCTATTCATCATAATGGCAAAAGTCCTGGAGAGCAAGAATAATCCAACAAGGACCCTTAAGGCTTGGGCTCAGAATTGACACACCTTCTGATATAGTTTGGATTTGTGTCCCGCCCAAATCTCATGTCTAGTTGTAATACCCAATGCCAGAAGAGGGACTTGGTGGGAGGTAATTTGATCATGAGTGTGGATTTTCCCCTTGCTGGTCTCGGCTCGTAATATTGGGTGAGTTCTCATTAGATCTGCTTGTTCAAAAGTGTGTAGCACCACCCCCTTCTCTCTCTTCTTCTTGTCTGGCCATGTAAAACATGCCTGCTTCCCCTTCCATCATGATTGAATGTTTCCTGAGGTCTCTCTAGCCATGCTTACTGTAAAGCCTGAAGAACTGTGAGCCAATTAAATCTCTTTTATTTATAAATTACCCAGTTTCAGGTATTTTTTACAGCAGTGCAAGAAAGGACTAATACACAATCCCTTCTTCTATATTCTATGGACAAAGAAAGTGACATGGACAAGGCCAAAGTCAAGATATGGGGAAATATGCTCTGTACTTATAGTGAGAGGAACTTCAGGATCACTTAACAAAGGGTATAATTCAGAAAGGGTGAAAAACTAAAACCAATGATGAAGTCTACCATTATGATTGTAATCAAAGGGTTCCCTGAGGAAATGTATTTGCTCTACCAACTTTGGTTGGGCAGATAAAACAGAAAGAGGAGGTTGATGATATCTCTGTTTTTTTTTTTTTTTTTTTTTTTTTTTTTTGTTTTTGGTAATCACTACTGTCATTCCACTAGTGAGACTGTGATGAAAAAACAACTTCTTCAATCTTCCCTCCCCTATGGGCACATGGAGTGAAGAGTAATTTAAAATGAGCAGGCTGCTTGTAGATTTTTCAGAACACCTGCATCTTATTTTAGAAGCAATTGACGCTCTTGGCCTGGTTTGTGCTTGGGCAATTTGGAGTGATTAAAGAATTTTGCATTTTTCAAGTGCTCCTGTGTTCAGATGAACCAAATTGGGGCTGAGCGCAAATCTTCAGGTTTTTTTTTTTTTTGGGGGGAGGGATGCACATTTAATTACTAATCACCTAAGAAAGTGTCCAGGATACAAAGTTCCCAATGCCCCAGTTAGAATTCACAGCAGAATAAATTTAGAATTCTCCCTGGCAAACTCCAACTCATTGCCTTGGTACTTTTCCCCCTTTCCTTTCTTATATTTAACAACAAGTAGTCCTCCCCTCTTTGTTTTGTCATTTTTGCTCACATATTGCAGATTTGAAGGAAGTCCGCTTCAAAGGAATGCTCTTTTAAAGAAAAATTATAATTCTGGTTGTGGACTAGTGTGATGAGATAAAGTAGGGAGAAAAGAAGAGTGGGGAATGAATGTGATTAGAGGCAGCCTAGAGATATTGAAACAAAGAGAATGTTTTAGAATATGTTAATATGTTTTCCCCTTTTTTATTTGTTATTTATTTTTTATTTAAAATGAGCAGCCTGCTCATTTTAAATTACTTCCACATTCAACCAGAGGAAGGCTTTGCCTCCAGGAAGGAAGCCATAAAGCAATAGCAGAGAGTGAATGTGCAGCTTTTGATTGTCTTGAAGACTAAAAGGATTTCCTGAATTGCAGAAGCTCCCCTTACATAAGACTCAACCTTGTCTGGCAATAATCATGTAATTTTATTCTAAACTCTGATATAGAGAAGGTCCAGACTTTGAGCACAAGAGAGGTACCATCTGACAAAAAGTGGACATACAAGTCTTTTGCAGAATGAGGGAGGAGAGTGTTTAGAAGATAAGTCTGTGATACCACAGGGGACCCCAGCTATGCAGAGCCACAGTTGCACTGAGGTCAGAGGCCTACTACCTAAATCCTGGATGAGGGGAACTACTCTCAGCCTCAAGTTCAGAAGGGACTACAAAGAGGAGCAGCACGAAACCGGGCAGCTCTCCACTGCTTCCAGGAGCATTCAAGCTTCCCCATGCTCCCAGACATGATCACAGGAAAGTGGGAGGGGTGGGGAGACCCCTTAAGAAAAAAGAGAAACAGCCTCGACAAGGAATTTGACGCTTGAGTTGACAGAGCACTAATCTAAAGAAGTGTAAAGAACTAGAAAGCATATTTTAATTCAAAGAGTGTTACATTTTATTGGCATATCCCCTACATATCTTCTTCCAAAATCGAGAAAAAGATGAGATAACAAGAGTTTTAAATTAAGAAAATAAGAGAAGATACATTTTTGTAATCTGATTTGTTGAGTTAAATGTTCTCTCTGCCATTCACCTCAACACTCACACACACACATGCATACACACACGCACACACACATTCATGCACATGTTTCTGAGAATTTAAAAAATACAAAGAAATCTTTAGAGTTCCACAGTGTGTTAAGTTGGAGCCCTAAATCTTTATGGGCAAGTGAGACCCCAACTGATATCTGAATGACAGTAGATACCAAGTATTTGGGCATCTTTTATGTGCCAGGCATTGTACTGACACTTAATATATTATTTTAAATAACTTTTGCAAAAAAAACCATGATTTGGATAGTGGCATTTCAGTTTCCAGATGAGAACCTAGAGGCTCAGAAAAGCTTACTTACAGGCCAGGTGCAGTGGCTCATGCCTGTAATCCCAGCACTTTGGGAGGTCAAGGCGGGTGGATCTCTTGAGGCCAGGAGTTTGAGACCAACCTGGCCAACATGTCCAAAGCCCATCTCTACTAAAAATACAAAACTTAGCCAGATGTGTGTTGCATGCCTGTAATCCCAGTTACCCGGGTGGCTGAGGCAGGACAATCACTTGAATCCAGGAGGCAGAGGTTACAGTGAGCTAAGATTGTGCCACCACACTCCAGCCTGGGCGGCAGCATGAGACTATCTCAAGGAAATAAAACAAAAAAACCCATGAAAGGTTTACTTACAAATAACTTGTCCAGTGTAACATGACTACTCAGTGACCACACTAGCATTCTAACCCAGACTTAAACTAGACTTAATCTAAAGTTTATGTGCTTTTACATTCTATGTTTGATACTTTCCCAAAATGTATGCTTACATATTAAGACTACAACAGCATGCATCCCCCTTCCCATTTTCTCCTGCTTCTAGGTCCTGCATTTCTGTTGTTCCTTGCTTTGCTTGCTTCTCTTATAATTGCTTGGAGAATATTTCTTTCCAGGCATCAGTGCACCTGCTCTTTACTATCATGTGTGCTCCCCCAGGCTGACCCCTGTGCTCTGCCTGGTCCTTGGCTATGGCAAGGAAGAGGGTAATGAGTCCCCACGTCCATGCACATCCCCTAGAGACACATAGTGCAGCCTCACATTTATGATTGTTACCAAGATCTTGGGCCTAAGGCTTCTAAATGTTCTAAAAAATGGCAGTGGTGACCGTGCTGTGGAGCCACCCTCATGTTAGCTGATATTGACTTTGGTAATATGTGACATTTTGGCACAGGAATGCTCTTTAAGTGCTAAATGCTGTGGTGCCCAAGTTCCTTCTAGACTATTGTTACTGTTGCTTACAAAGGTTGTGGCCTGGCAGTTTCTGCTATCATATGAGAGCTTTGGAACTTTCCCTCTTACTGTGTCACTCGTTCCCTGAACACACTTTTCCCATCTCACTTCTGTTTCCTGGAAACTCATGTGGTAGTAAAATCTAAGCATTCAATGAATAAAATGTTAGGTACAGTGATTAAAATCCTCCCTAGAGTGATTAAACTTGGAAGTATTTGAAAATGTTACTTACCGCCGGGCGCGGTGGCTCAAGCCTGTAATCCCAGCACTTTGGGAGGCCGAGACGGGCGGATCACGAGGTCAGGAGATCGAGACCATCCTGGCTAACACGGTGAAACCCCCGTCTCTACTAAAAAATACAAAAAACGAGCCGGGCGAAGTGGCGGGCGCCTGTAGTCCCAGCTACTCGGGAGGCTGAGGCAGGAGAATGGCGTAAACCCGGGAGGCGGAGCTTGCAGTGAGCTGAGATCCGGCCACTGCACTCCAGCCTGGGCGACAGCGAGACTCGGTCTCAAAAAAAAAAAAAAAAAAAAAAAAAAAAGAAAATGTTACTTACCCTATAAAATCAAAAGTTTTAAAGAAGAATAGACAATTCAAGAGACAGTTCTCTTCCTCATGTAACCTCGTTATTTTAGGTAGTAGGTCTATAAAGCATTCCTGTACTATTGGGTAAAATAGAGTAATGCTATCTGAATTCTAATTCTTGATGAGATGACTTTCTTTTAACTGTAATTCTTCATTACTAGCCTTTCTTTACAGTTCATTTTTCTCTCAAGTTAGCAGTAGATATCACAACAAATGTTAAAAATGTGTACCAGTGTTTCACTTTTTAAGAGGATACTGAGAGGAGATGACATGGCACTGCCTGCAATAGTAGCTCAAGTGGATAGAGACACAGTAGGTGCCCAGGAGGTGTCAGTTAAATTAATATTCTAGATATGAAAGCTTCATTTGAGGCAACTGAAGCCTGAGAAATCATTGACACTGTAGCAGTAAGGCTCTGGGCAGTAGAGGTAACTGTGAGGAAAGGTGTTCTGAGAGCCCCCAGCTAAATGGGGGTTTCAGTCCCAGAGCAGCTTGCAACCCTGCCCTAAGGAGAAATAAAGGGGAGCTGGACATGGGTGTTTGCAGTGTGCCTTTCACAGGAGGTCCTATATAGGTCCTGTAGAGCAAGTTGGCCACAAGACAGGAGTAAGTTATACAAATGATAATACATTGCTAGTTAAATCCATTATAAGTCAGTCGAGATCTGAGATACAGCAGCATTTTCTTACATTACAGTAGAAGTTATTCTACTTCTGGGAAGCTTTCCCAAAGAAATAATGAAAATGCAGGCAAAAATTGTATTGATTAAATAGTATCAGGTGTATCGATTCTGTCAATGATTTAAACAACCTACTCATAAGACCATAAGGATCTAGTATGCTTTAGGGGTAATATTTTGAGAACTTTATCAACTTATTTAATGGTTATTAGGAGATTGTAATGCTTTTCCTTATGTCAGCTTTGGTACTTCATATTTTCCCACCAATAGTATATTTCATCAAACTTGTCATATTCCTTTATCATTTCTTAAATCTCCTCCGTAATGGAAAAAATATTCTCCCATAGGATTTTTTTCTCAACATTTTATTGTGAAAATGTTTAAACATTCAGAAAATACTGAAAAAACTTTATGAGAAACAAATATTTACCACCAAGATTCTAACATTTACATTTTACCATGTTTGCTTTATCACATTTCTGTCAATCCGCCTTTTTAAAATTAATTTCAAAATAAATTACAGACATGGGGATATAATTTTTTTAAATGTAAATTAATTATCTCTTTGAGCAAAATAATACTCTTGTATTATTAGTTGGTATATGAGTGAAGGCCATGGCAAGAAGAGATGGCATGTCAAAGTGGGCGATTTGAGTAGAGTTTACAAAGATAGGAATGGTGCAATGTCCATGGGTAAGCACCCCAGGGCCTGGAGGGGCAAAGAAAGAAAGTGCTCATTGGAGCCAGACACAGAGCTGTGTGGAGGGGCTGCCTGGCAGGGGAAATGCAAGGAGGAAAATGAGAGAATAAACACCAGCATCACCCACCTTTCTTAATCCAGTTCCCTCCTGATGCTCCCTTTTGGCCAAGCCCAGGTAGAAGGCAGAGCCAAAGGACAAGATCAAACTTCAGGGCAGAGAACCGAATGGAGAAGGGTAGATAGTAGCCCAGGAGGAGAGAATCTCCCCCATAATTTTGAGTTCTTTAGCTAGAATTAGTTGGATCATCTAAGTAGTACACATTTTAGGTAGAACATAACATGCTCAGCAATAACCTAGATTTGGGAAACCTTGGAGTAGCTCAAGTGGATATAGACACAGTAGGTGCCCAGGAGGTGTCAGTTAAATTAATATTCTAGTTATGAAAGCTTCATTTGAGGCAATTGAAGCCTGAGAAATCATTGACACTGTAGCGGTAAGGCTCTGGGCAGTAGAGGTAACTGTGAGGAAAGGTGTTCTGAGAGCCCCCAGCTAAATGGGGGTTTCAGTCCCAGAGCAGTTTGCAACTCTGCCCTAAGGAGAAATAAAGGGGAGCTGGACATGGGTGTTTGCAGTGTGCCTTTCACAGGATACTTCTCTTACCTGGCCAATGGCCTAATTGCCTAGTTGTCTGACCCATGGCCAGGAAGTTTCTCACACAGAAAACTTGTATACTAGCAGATGCCCTTGTGGCTCTTGTCTGCCTCATGTTCAGTTTATGCCTGCTTGACCATCACTCTGGTTCTGGAAGCCCAACTTTGTTCTCCTGCTGGAATCCTGGGGAAAACCTGGCATACAGCAGTCCCTCATTCTTTAGATGGAAGACACAAACTAAAACACTTCCACAATGGGAAACAAATTCAAAGATGTTTATGTATAGATACCAGGCAGGGAGGGTACAGTGAGTCAAGAGGGCAGTCTTCCATCCCAGGGTTACAAGAGGCAGGAATGAGGCATCAGGCAGAGAGAGAGAGAGAGAGAGAGAGAGAGAGAGAAACAGAGAGAGAGAGAGAGAGAGAGAGAATGAAACTAGCAGTATATGTAAGGGATAGGGTATGAGTCACTTTAAGTTTGTAGGCAAATGCCCAGATGGTCTCTTTAAAGGAAGCTGCATGAAAGTAGGAAGCCAAGTCGCTAAGTGGGGCAGATGTCTTTAAGTTCTAATCTCTGGCCACTGGTTTTAGCCATTTGGGTGTAATGTAGATAAAACTGAAAACTTTGAAGAATGACTGAGCCCTGTTTCTGATATAAGTTAAGCTTGTATTCAAAATGGATACCAAGGCAACATAAAATTATAAGAATTCACTACAGAATGAGAGAACAAGAAAACCATGTGGTCGATTGATTATACTGTAAACTTTTGTTTCCAGTGGATCCCCTGTTTCATTAAATTAAAAAACTGGCAAGACCAAATGGCTATCCATAGCATGAATGTGGGATCTCAGCAGTGAACATCTGGTCTGCAGCTGGCTGACTTAGCCTGGCCTGCTGGCCTGCACAGCTGAGAAAGTTTAGTCTGAAAACTTTCTCAAAAGAAGCATTCATGACACCATTTCCTTCAACTTGGAAGTCTTAATCAATCCATCCCACACGGAGAGTATGCAAGACACCATTCTAAGTGTTGTGGGGAATACAGGCAGTGTTGTGGGGAAACTTCCAACTGATTAATGGTTATAATGACGCATAAATAACATCATTCTTGCAGGTGTCACTGAGGGATGATTTTATCTTAGGGTGATCTCTACATATGTTCATATTATCACAATTTGTTTCATCTTATTACTGTGGGTCAAGCCAAGGACAAAGAGATAGAGAGGAGGCCCCCCCTCTAAAGCATAGTGAAACTTCACATTTGTTTTAGCTGTCCAGCCTTTTCTAAACCTTTTTCTATGGTTAAGAGATTTCTATCACATGGGTTTTGGGAAGGAACAAAAGCTTCCTCCCTCCCACTGGTCTCAGATTGGTCATGCCAGTGCTAGACTTTGACTCAAAAGCTAGTTAAATGAGACACAAGGGAAAAGGGGCTCTTTCTCTCTGGTGGCAATTGCTATTGGGGCAGTAATTTCTTCACCAGAATTGGTTGAAAAGGGAGATAGTAGTCATTTTCTCTGATTGCTTAGCTTTAGGATTGGTTTCCAAGCCTTCTTAAAGACGCTTCGAAATACTTCAAAAATTTTTTCACTCATAATTAAGATCCTTGATTGATACATAAATTCATGCTTCAAGTATTATCATACCCCAACAGATACACATACACAGGATATGGATAATTCCACTGACAATTCCTAAGGCAGACTCTTAAGTGGCTAATAAACACATAAAATGTTCTACTCTATGAATAATCAAATAAGTATGAATTTAAATAAGATGCACATCTTCAATTATTATGATTGCTTAGGTTTTAAGAATTATGATAGCCATTATTGTTTAGGGTATGGGGGAAGGATGCTCTAAATTCCTTATGATTGCCAATGGAAATAGGAGCTAATGAATATGTAAACCCTCTGTATAGAGATAGTTGCTCTTTACAATGTTAATTACAATAGTGAAATACGAAAACAAGGAAAACAACCTACAGTACAGCAATAGAGAAGTGATTACATAAATTATGTTCATGTGACTCAGTAGTGTTCAGCCAGTAACAGTGAGCTTTGCAAACAGTATTTAAGGACATAGATCATGAAACAGTACTGTGTTTTTGATTTTGGGATTTTTTTTTGAGATGGAGTCTCGCTCTGTCACCAAGGCTGGAGTGCAGTTAGGTATGATCTCAGCTCACTGCAACCTCTGTCTCCCAGGTTCAAGCAATTCTCTGCCTCAGCCTCCCAATTAGCTGGGATTAGAGGTGACCATCACCATACCCAGCTAATTTTTGTCTTTTTTTTTTTTTAGTAGAGATAGGGTTTCACCACCTTGGTCAGGCTGGTCTTGAAGTCCTGACCTCGTGATCCACCTGCCTTGGCCTCCCAAGTGCTGGGATTATATGCGTGAGCCACTACGCCTGGCCTAACAGTGCTGTTTAAAAGGAAGAATACTTAGCTGTAGAGGTAATATGATCCCATTTATGTTAAAACTATTTAAAGGTAATTATATGCACAAAATTAGCAGAAACTAATTTACTAAAATGTACATATCATGTATCTCTGAGTTATGAGTAAATGGGAGGTTTTCTTTATTGTTGTTGATATATTCCAAGTGGTCTTCAATAATCAAGTAAAATTCTATCATTAAGGCCATGGCCATCATTTTCTTTCTTACAACTTGTCTAATAGCCCATCTGCTGCAGTTACATATGTGTTTTCTCACCATTTGAATGTTTTGGTATACTCTTGAAATAGTAACAGTTCCTAAACAGTTGGGTCTCTAAAGTGGACATGTATTCTCCACATTCCTCTGCTGGATCTTAACACTTACTGCATCCAACTGGACAAATCTAGGCTCTGTAGGATTTGAATGGACCTATATTTTGGTATATTTTGGCATTTTTAATACCTAATTAGCAGCAACCCTGAATTCCACTACCTATCAACCCCCATTCTCTTTCCAGTTCTGCCTCAAGTTGGAAAATAATCAGATTTACTCTGAGCAGACAGGGCCAATAATACATTTATTTATGCTTAATCATATGTGCCCAGGATTGCAGGAAGATAAATTATTCAGAACATTAGTTTCCAGAACTAGTTGTACTAGCTAAGACTAAAGATATTGAAATACATGGAATTCCCTTCTTTACTGGAGGAGAGACAGAGAGGTAAAGGGCATCTGTATAAAACATATCAGACAAAGCTGACACTTAGTGGGCATAGTGGTGATGAGCAAAGCCAAGCAAATGTGGGCAAGTGGACCCAGGGCCTAGCTATGCAGGGAAGACGAGACAGAAGCCTTAGGAGACCACAATCTGCAAGAGGAATGGCAGGAACACACACCTGTGAGGAGCCAGCCATGAGATGACATTACACCTGAGAGAGACCATTGGGCCAAGTTAGTCAGAGTCTAAGGGGAGATGGGGCAGACGTTATAATCATCATCCTTCATGCTCTTCCTACAATTGACTTTGACTTCCCTCCCATCAAGGTATGGGCTGTCGGTGGGCCTGTGATACTATGTGACTTCTGAAGCAAAGATCATGGAGGGAAATAGAGCTTCTGCTTACTTTTCCAGGAGTGTTCACCCTTGGAATTAGCAGCTGTCATACTGCGAGGAAGCCCTAGCAGCCACATGTAGGTTCAGCTTATGGAATTGAATGTAAAATCTCGATGCTCAGCCTGCCCTCTGAAACAGTTTACCAGTGTAAAAGACGTAGGGAAATACTTTCTCATTTCTATACTCAGGTCTGAACCAGAAAACTGAACAGTCATCTCCTTATTGTGTGGGTAGGAATTCACAAAGCAGCCAGTTTATTCTATTTTTGCCATGTTTTCTGTAAATATTTCTAATAAGTTCTATCTATTCATTACCTTTATCCACTTCCTGAACAAGTCCAAACCCTTAGCATCACTCTTACTACATCTATGCTGAGACAGTTTTTCCCTTTCACAGGCAAAGAATGGGGATATAGGGAAGCAGGCTGTGCTGGGGAAACTGGAATGATGCAATGGGTTTTTACAGATCAAGTTCTGACAATAAAGCACAGTGAACTTGATCTGTAAAAACCCATTGCATCATTCCAGTTTCCCCAGCACATCCTGCTTCCCTATATCCCCATTCTTTGCCTGTTGAAAGGGAAAAACTGTCTCAGCATAGATGTAGTAAGAGTGATGCTAAGGGTTTGGACTTGTTCAGGAAGTGGAGAAAGGTAATGAACAGATAGAACTCAGATCAAGTTCTGACAATAAAGCACAGTGACCTCAGCAAATGTACAAGAACAGAAATTATAACAAACTGTCTCTCAGACCACAGTGCAATCAAACTAGAACTCAGGACTAAGAAACTCAATCAAAACCGCTCAACTACATGGAAACTGAACAACCTGCTCCTGAATGATTACTGGGTACATAACGAAATGAAAGCAGAAATAAAGATGTTCTTTGAAACCAATGAGAACAAAGATACAACATACCAGAATCTCTGGGACACATTTAAGCAGTGTGTAGAGGGAAATTTATAGCACTAAATGCCCACAAGAGAAAGCAGGAAAGATCTAAAATTGACACTTTAACATCACAATTAAAAGAACTAGAGAGGCAAGAGCAAAACATTCAAAAGCTAGCAGAAGGCAAGAAATAACTAAGATCAGAGCAGAACTGAAGGAGATAGAGTCACAAAAAACCCTCCAAAAAATCAATGAATCCAGGAGTTGGTTTTTGAAAAGATCAACAAAATTGACAGACCGCTAGCAAGACTAATGAAGAAAAGAGAGAGGAATCAAATAGACGCAATAAAAAATGATAAAGGGGATATCACCACCGACCCCACAGAAATACAAACAACCATCAGAGAATACTATAAATGCCTCTACGCAAATCAACTAGAAAATCTAGAAGAAATGGATAATTTCCTGGACACTTACACTCTCCCAAGACTGAACCAGGAAGAAGTTGAATCCCTGAATAGACCAATAGCAGGCTCTGAAATTGAGGCAATAATTAATAGCCTACCCACCAAAAAAAGTCCAGGACCAGATGGATTCACAGCTGAATTCTACCAGAGGTACAAGGAGGAGCTGGTACCATTCCTTCTGAAACTCTTCCAATCAATAGAAAAAGAGGGAATCCTCCCTAACTCATTTTATGAGGCCAACATCATCCTGATACCAAAGCCTGGCAGGACACAACAAAAAAAGAGAATTTTAGACCAATATCCTGATGAACATCGATGCAAAAATTCTCAATAAAATACTGGCAAACCGGATTCAGCAGCACATCAAAAAGCTTATCCACCATGATCAAGTGGGCTTCATCCCTGGGATGCAAGGCTGGTTCAACATTCGCAAATCAATAAACGTAATCCAGCATATAAACAGAACCAAAGACAAGAACCACATGATTATCTCAATAGATGCAGAAAAGGCTTTTGACAAAATTCAACAGCCCTTTATGCTAAAAACGCTCAATAAATTCGGTATTGATGGAACGTACCTCAAAATAATAAGAGCTATTTACGACAAACCCACAGCTAATATCATACTGAATGGGCAAAAACTGGAAAAATTCCCTTTGAAAACTAGCACAAGACAGGGATGCCCTCTCTCACCACTCCTATTCAACATAGTGTTGGAAGTTCTGGCTAGGGCAATCAGGCAAGAGAAAGAAATCAAGGGTATCCAGTTAGGAAAAGAAGAAGTCAAATTGTCCCTGTTTGCAGATGACATGATGGTATATTTAGAAAACCCCATAGTCTCAGCCCAAAATCTCCTTAAGCTGATAAGCAACTTCAGCAAAGTCTCAGGATACAAAATTAATGTGCAAAAATCCCAAGCATTCTTATACACCAGTAACAGACAAGCAGAGAGCCAAATCAGGAATGAACTTCCATTCACAATTGCTTCAAAGAGAATCAAATACCTAGGAATCCAGCTTACAAGGGATGTAAAGGACCTCTTCAAGGAGAACTACAAACCACTGCTCAGTGAAATCAAAGAGGACACAAACAAATGGAAGAACATACATGCTCATGGATAGGAAGAATCAATATTGTGAAAATGGCCATACTGCCCAAGGTGATTTATAGATTCAATGCCATCCCCATCAAGCTACCAATGACTTTCTTCACAGAATTGGAAAAAACTGCTTTAAACTTCATATGGAACCAAAAAAGAGCCCGCATTGCCAAGACAATCCTAGGTCAAAAGGACAAAGCTGGAGGCGTCACGCTACCTGACTTCAAACTATACTACAAGGCTACAGTAACCAAAACAGCATGGTACTGGTACCACAACAGAGAAATAGACCAATGGAACAGAACAGAGTCCTCAGAAATAATACCACACATCTACAGCCATCTGATCTTTGACAAACCTGAGAGAAACAAGAAATGGGGAAAGGAGTCCCTATTTAATAAATGGTGCTGGGAAAATTGGCTAGCCATAAGTAGAAAGCTGAAACTGGATCCTTTCCTTACCCCTTATACGAAAATTAATTCAAGATGGATTAGAGACTTAAATGTTAGACCTAATACCATAAAAACCCTAGAAGAAAATCTAGGTAGTACCATTCAGGACATAGGCATGGGCAAGGACTTCATGTCTAAAACACCAAAAGCAACGGCAGCAAAAGCCAAAATTGACAAATGGGATCTAATTAACCAAAGAGCTTTTGCACAGCAAAAGAAACTACCATCAGAGTGAACAGGCAACCTACAGAATGGGAGAAAATTTTTGCAACCTACCCCTCTGACAAAGGGCTAATATCCAGAATCTACAAAGAACTCAAACAAATATACAAGAAAAAAACAAAACCCCCATCAAAAAGTGGGGAAAGGATATGAACAGACATTTCTCAAAAGAAGACATCCATACAGCCAACAGACACATGAAAAAATGCTCGTCATACTCGCCATCAGAGAAATGCAAATCAAAACCACAATGAGATACCATCTCACACCAGTTAGAATGGCAATCATTAAGAAGTCAGGAAACAACAGGTGTTGGAGAGGATGTGGAGAAATAGGAACACTTTTACACTGTTGGTGGGATTGTAAACTAGTTCAACCATTATGGAAAACAGTATGGCGATTCCTCAAGGATCTAGAACTAGATGTACCATATGACCCAGCCATCCCACTACTGGGTATATACCCAAAGGATTATAAATTACTCTACTACAAAGACACATGCACACGTATGTTATTGCGGCACTATTCACAATAGCAAAGACTTGGAATCAACCCAAATGTCCATCTGTGACAGACTGGATTAAGAAAATGTGGCACATATACACCATGGAATACTATGCAGCCATCAAAAAGGATGAGTTTGCGTCCTTTGTAGGGACATGGATGCAGCTGGAAACCATCATTCTTAGCAAACTATCACAAGAAGAGAAAACCAAACACCGCATGTTCTCACTCACAGGTGGGAACTGAACAATGAGATCACTTGGACTCGGGAAGGGGAACATCACACACTGGGGCCTATCAGGGGGAGGGGGGAGGAGGGAGGGATTGCATTGGGGAGTTATACATGATATAAACGTTATGCACATGTACCCTAGAACTTAAAGTAAAATAAAAATAAAAATAAAAAAATAAAAAAAAACCTTTAAATAAAAAACATTAAAAAAATAAAAAATAAAACACCAATGGCAAATAAGATAAAAAAAAAAAATAAAGCACAGTGAGTGAGGGGGAAAGAATCCAGGTGGTTGGACATGCAGGGAATTTCTGTTAATTCATTCCCTCAAGAGTGCTGGAAATATATGCAGTAAGGAGAGAAGAAGATACCAGCGATTCCAGAGGATCTGTACTAAACGAACACCTCTTGGATCCTGGAAATCGTGCTAGATATTCTTGATGAATATGTACTTACTAAGTGCCAAGAACTTCCAAGTTATCTACATGTATTAACTCATTGCAATAACTCCATGAGCTAAGTAGTTTATTTTTCCATATGGGAAATTTTGCACGTAGGAAATAGGCACAGAAATGTTAAGTGCCTTGCCCAAAATTGCTCAGCTTGTAAAAATTTGAATTTAGGCAGTCTGGCTTCACGCCCTGTGCTATTGACCTGTATGATATCAGGCTTTAAATTCTTAATTTAATTACAGTTAACTTTGCAGAATTGAGAATAAAAGCAAGGATGCAAACTGAAAATGTTTACCCCATTTCAGTAAGAAATAATGGAAACTCAATCCTCAATTCCCCGTGATTGGTTTTCTGTCCCAATACAAAGCATGTAAATATCCAGAATGTTTTTTTCTTTTAAAGGGAACCAAAATCAAGCTGGTGTCCAATCTCTGCCACATTAAATGCTAGAGGATAGTGGAACACTCTCTATATAAACTTTAGGCCAGAAAGGTTATGTACTAACAATTTTATACCTCGTCAAGTTGCTTTTATTGATTATTTATTTATTCAATCAATCAATCAACATGTTTATTAAGTGCTTGTTGTGTTAAAGGCAATGAGTCGAAGTAGCTGAAAAATACTCTTAGACATATTTGAACTGCCTTGGGCCACATTCTATCTCTTAACTGTTGTGGGTTCTCAAAGGTATGGCATGTTTCTCATAATGAAGTTCAGTAAATTAAGGGATTTCTGTTCCAGTTAACTTTTAGCCTTCAGAAGATTAGACTATGATTAAATGGGTGAGCAGTATAAATTCTGGTAGGCAGAACTGCATAGTAAAGAATAAAAGCTCTGGTATCAGAGACAACTGGGTTTGAGTCCTGGGTTTGCCATTTGGATGGAACCTCAGGCAAAACATTTATCTTTTTTAAGCACTGATTTCCTGTTGTGAAGAAGGTTGTAAATAATGTTGTTGTGAAGATTAAGTGAGATAATATATTTAAATGGTAGAGCATGATAGCTGGCATAGAATTACTATTCAGTATAAGTTGATGGTGGGTGGTTATGATGATGCAGCAGTCATACATAGTCAGAGGTCAGTATTTTAAATCAATTTTCTAAGGCTTTTAAGCAGGCCTTAAATCCAGTGAATACACATAAATGGAATCAAAACATTGAGTCTCTTTTTTGCTTTATTAGGTAATTTCACAAGTCATCATTTTCTCTCCTTTGATTTTGAAATATAGTTTGAAGCAACTAGTGAGGGAAGCAATAGTTATTAAATAGCAAAGGTATAAACTGGAAGTAGCAGATGAGATAAAACTCATAGCTCACAGTAATTGCACTTTTTGAAGAGTATTAGCTTGTGTAGTGTACAAAGTATGCTTAAGTGTCATGTGGGAGCCATGAAGTTTTGAAGAACTTCAAAATAGAAAGAAGGTTGAGTCTAGGGAAGATGCAATGTGGCTATGAATATAGGTTCTACAATTTAAAAATTAAAAATGGAATGGGAGAGAAAATGATAGTAACAACACCTTACCTGATGGCTTTTGTGAATATTTTATGAGCTAATATCTTTTAAAACTATGTGTTTGGCATACAGTAACTAGTAATATGTTAATAATTATTACAATAACAATTTAGCTTCAAGGAGCTCACAATCTGGTGAACATACTGGACTTGAAAGAAGTGATGAAAACATCACATATAAGAACATACAGAGATAGGCCGGGCATGGTGGCTGAGCATTTTGGGAGGCCGAGGCAGGCAGATTATCTGAGGTCAGGAGTTTGAGGCCAGCCTGTCCAACATGGTGAAACCTCATCTCTGCTGAAAAATACAAACGTTAGCTGGGCGTGGTGGCAGGCGCCTGTAGTCCCAGCTACTTAGGAGGCTGAGGCAGGAGAATTGCTTGAACCTGGGAGGCAGAGGTTGCAGTGAGCTGAGATCGTGCCACTGCACTCCAGCCTGGGCGACAGAGCGAGACTCCATCTCAAAAAAAAAGAACAGAACATACAGAGATTCTTGGGCTAATTCATGAAAGAGTGCTTTTAACTGTCTGAGGAACTAAGCAAAATGTCATAATGACCTTAGAAAGTGAGCAGACGTTTGTGTATGCTGTAACTGCAACACAGACTGGGGCCAGAGAGGGGACGAGGATGAGGCCTGTGCAGAGTAGTAACCAGAGAAAAGGCAATGGAGGGACAAACTTCTTTTTTCTACTTTTCCCTCTCCATCTTTCTGTTGTTTTCTGCTGCTCACCTTCCCCATGCTTCCCACGTCTTCTAGCAGCTCTATCCAAGGGACATTTGGTTGTGTGTGTTAAGGCCATATTCAGACCATGTTAGGGAGAAATAATCCATGCTCTTTGCAAAGGTTTCATGGCAATACATCCCCTCAGTCTCCTCCCTCAATATGAGGCTAAGGAAACCGGAACAGAGGGGTACACTTTGACCCAGGGATAAAGGGGACAAGGCCCCTACAGTGTGCCAGACTCACACTTCCAGTGCTTGATATATGATGTATCATTTCATCCTCACAGCAACCCTGCAAGAGAGATCTCCTTACTCCCACTTAGCACACAAGAAAACTGACGCTCAGGGAGATTTTGAAAAAGCTGGAACTAGGACAATTTCAAACAACAATCTAGAAATAAGATACTACCTGTTCAAACAGCCTGCTGAATATTTGGGGAGAAAATAACTCCTTTTCACCATGGACATTGTCAACACATGTTATTTCATCTTTTAAAAATGTATTTAAAATGTGTTGAATTGCTTAATAAATACTCACACTTTCAATGTAAACACTCTCTTTTCTATGTGCTCCATATCGCTTTGCCCTCTTTATTTGAGCAACGTACCCTGTGGTGTGTAAATAAGAGATGACAGCTCCTATAATATGTGTGGGTGAGGAATGGGTTCGATAAAACAGAAGCATGCATAATTCAAATAGCAAGCCCTGTCCCACTCAGTTTATGCATAAATCACTTGCAGATTCTCTGAATTTCTGCTAGCAACTGCCTCCTCCTCCTCTCCCCACTGCCTTCCAGAAGTCTCTCAGAATCATATCCAGCATGGTGTACAGAGATAGGAGTAATAGGGATAAGACTAATTTTGTCTGAATTTTAATTATTGTCATTTAGCGTTTGCTCAGTGTTTTATGATGAATATCGTTGGGTTTTACTTATTTTTACTATGGACAAATTGAGATGCAGAGATGGTTAAAGGCAGCCCCAGCCCAAGGTACCCTTGCATAATAGTGGAAGGGGTGAGATTAGGAGTAAGCCATTAGAGCACCAGTGTAGGACTCAGGGTATTGATTTTGTGGCTTGTTCTTACATGCCGTATTTGTCTTATGGGTTAATGCTGTGTATTGTTTAGATTTTTCCTATCGTGGAACACTTTTCAGTTATATATCTGGTGGAATCAAGTGTTTCGTGTTACTTTTAAATATACATTGGTGGCTTAATTTTTTTTAATGACAATTCAGATGTGAAGAGATATGGCTTTTTTTTTTTTTTTTTTTTTTCCACAACAGAATATAACTTGCTTCTGAGTCCACATTTCTGGTTGATGGTGATGGAAACCTTAGCTTGCCTGTTGGAGGTAACTGTCACTTCCAATTCACTGCCATCTTGTCCAGGTTAACACAGTCATGTTGGTGTAAATAGTCAATTGAGAATTTAAATAGTTAATTCAAAGTGCAAACTTCTTATCTAAGTGATTCTCCCCTCTCAAGGAATTTCCCCTTCCTGTCCTCTTTCCAGTATGTTTTCTGGGTTCAGAGTGGGTACTCGTATAACTAAACACAGAGGAAGAGAGTCCAGTTCTCATGCAGTCATCTGGATCCCCGCTGGCCACCTCTGAAATAGTTGTCTATATTCACTGTGCTAAGTGCTCTTGGAAATGAATCCAGTTGGTCATTGATGGAGCTTTAGAACCTGCTGATGGTTCATGGTCCCTGCCAACTTCCTCTCTATGTCCTCCTCTTTCAAAGTGAAGGTTTCTTTCAGCTTATTAGTCCTTTGACCCATTCCCATTCTTTGTAGAAACTTCTGCAAACATTCAGCCACTGGAAAACTGAAACGTGCTTTCTCATCTCTCTCTTCTCCTTCAAGATACCATTCTACTATTTCTGTTTTATTGTGGTAGACAGGCTGACCCAGGCACTCTAAGGCCCAGGCTGGCCCAGGTTGGCCCAGGCACTCCAAGCCAAAGTCCATCTACAGTTTCTACTCTATCTATTCCTAAAGAAGGAGGCAGAGGGCAGGTCTCAACTTGTGTTTCAGCACTTGTGTTACACACACGCGCGCGCACACACACACACACACACCCCCTCTCTCCAGGCATCTCTAACTCAGGCAGAACTTTTATTTCCTCCCAATATGGCAGAAACCACCTTCTGTTTCATATCAGGATATTTCCTTCTTTATTGTTTATAGTTAACTTTGCAACTGAGGTGATCTCCAGAGACTGATAGATGGGGACTAATTTCTAACTGCAGTCCCAGCTGCAACAGGCATGGAGGAAGATATGGGTGGTCCATCTCCATGTTCATTACAGTGATAGATCAGCTGTCCCCAACCTTTTTAGCATCAGGGACTGGTTTTGTGGAAGACAATTTTTCCATGGATGTGGATGGGGAAGGAAGGAGATGATTTTGGGATGAAACTGTTCCACTTCAGACTCAGATCATCAGGCATTAGATTCTCATAAGGAGTGTATAACCTAGATCCCTCACATGTGCAGTTCACAGTTTGCGCTCCTATGAGAAGCTAATGCTGCCACTGATCTGACAGGAGGCAGAGCTGATTGCTTACTTGCCCTCTGCTCACCTCCTGCTCTGCAGCCTGGTCCTTACCAGGCCACGGACCAGTGCTGGTCCATGGCCGGGGGGTTGGGGACCCCATGTGATGATTTCTGTGCATGCTTAGTGATGTAATCTTGCCTTTCTAAATACCCTGTGTTCACATCTAAATTCTCTATGCTCTTTTCCAATTTAGAAATCTCTTCGCTTCATGACAATGAAAGGGGTGGCAGTTTATACTTCTCTGGAAGGGAATGACCACTTCCTTATGGGCCTTTAAACCAAACATTGATTCTCTATCCTTTTTTCTGCCGACAAGAAGTTGAAACATGAATACCCGATACTTTTTGTGTAACTCTCCTCTTCCTGAAGTAGCTTGATGGTTCAGTCTAACCATTCGATCTTAGTATGATGATAGGCTACACTTATTTGAATAACCAAAACAACATTTCTCTCCCTTAAGAAGTGGTGATGAATTGGGGAAGAACAGAGTTCTGTTCTTCTCTTCCCACAGAGAAATGTGTGGGTGCAGGAAGGAGGGAGAGAGCAGAAAGAGAAGGAAAGGTTAAAAGGAAGCCTCACCACTCCTTGAGAAGTTTCCCCAAGAAGATGACACAGCAGCTGGCCCCACATCCAGATAAATGGTCACACCTCAGGCTCCCCTGAGTTGGTGTGAATGCCTGTTTATATAATTACTACCAGAAAACCACTCCAAGTGCATTTTTCTACCAAGATTGGGTCATTAACAAGGCAGAATTCGTATTCTAGAAGTCCATATGGTGATGTGGGGACATACAACTGGCATGGCACAAAAAACTAGTTAATAAGCATCATAGCACCATAAAGGACTCCTCAAAGGGCTGCCAAGGACTCAGGGTGGTGTCTGAATGTGTTCAAGAGCCACACCATCTCATCTGAAGTTAGGAACTGCAGCACTAACACACATATTTGTCTTGCTGCTTTGACAGTCCTTTGATTAGAATTCCAGAGTTAACCAGCTAGATATACCACACACTCAGCTGAGCAGAAATTTAAATCAAACTGTAGAATTAAAATCCTGTTGATAAATATTTTGGCTGACTGTTTCCTACTGAGGCCAGCATTTAGCCAACATATTTGTTAACTGAGCTGCGATTTGTTCTTTTGGATGCCAGTTCACTAGTTCTGTATCACTCTTTGGCTGCTGACAGGGCTCACTGCAGAGGAAATTGAAATAAAAACTAATAATGATCCAAATGACTAATGGAATAAAATTGGAAACTAATTGAGAAAATTATAGAGGAGAAAATCAGCTGAACTTGGAGTAGAAGAGATAAGGCTGATATGCTAACTCCTTCATTAAAATGTTTCTACTTGCCCTGCCAGATGTGGTTTTTCCCTTTACTAACCTAACCCCTCATGGCACTCACCAAGTTCTCCCTCATGCTGTATGAATGTACGTATGTATATTCATGATTGTTTCCTCCTGATTGGACATTAAAGTCCTTGAAGTTAAGTGCATTTCATCCATCTTACTTTGCCTTGTATAGGGCCTCATACATGCTAGATAATTGAACTGCAAAATAACAGAGCAGAGCGATAGTATTCCATGGTGTATATGTGTCACATTTTCTTAATCCAGTGTATCATCGATGGACATTTGGGTTGGTTCCAAGTCTTTGCTATTGTGAATAGTGCTGTAATAAACATATCTGTGCATGTGTCTTTATTGCAGAATGATTTATAATCCTTTGGGTATATACCCAGTAATGGGATGACTGAGTCATATGGTATTTCTAGTTCTAGATCCTTGAGGAATTGCCACACTGTCTTCCACAATGGTTGAACTAGTTTACAGTCCCACGAACAGTGTAAAAGTGTTCCTATTTCTCCACATCCTCTCCAGCATCTGTTGTTTCCTGACTTTTTAATGATCACCATTCTAACTGGTGTGAGATGGTAGCTCATTGTGATTTTGATTTGCATTTCTCTAATGACCAGTGATGATGAATCATTTTTCATGGATGAAGCTGGAAACCATCATTCTGAGCAAACTATCGCAAGGACAGAAAACCAAACACTGCATGTTCTCACTTATAGGTGGGAATTGAACAATGAGAACACTTGGACACAGGGTGGGGAACATCACACACCAGGGCCTATAGTGGGGTGGGGGGAGAGGTAGCATTAGGAGATATACCTAATGCAAATGATGAGTTAATGGGTGCAGCACACCAACATGGCACATGTACACAAATGTAAAAAACCTGCACGTTGTACACATGTACCCTAGAACTTAAAGTATAAAAAAAAAAGAATAGAGCTATAATGAAACTTTGAAATGGCACAATATAACCCCTCCTTTAACAGGTGATAGAATTGAGAACTAGAATGTTTTAACAATCTGCCTGGGGTTACCTGGTAGTGGCAACACAATAACTAGGTGCAAGGTCTCTTCACTTTAAGCCAATAGTCCTTTTTCTTTTTATAATATTATTACATGTTCATATGTTACACATACATATGCTGTGACAAACCCATCTGTGACAAAAATATAAAGTACAAAATAAATGCATCCTTTAAACCCACCACTCAGATAATCACTATCAATATTGTATTATATATGTATAAATGAATATATGTGTATAAAATAAACATGTTAATATATTAATATATAAAATAAAATGTATATGCAAATATGTAATCTCTCTATGTTAATAAATATAAATATATGTTTATCAACATTTTAGTATATAAATCAGCATAAATTAAATATAGATATATTTTAATATAATGTATGATATATATGCTTTTGTACCTTGATTTTTAAATTAATTTTACATTATATTATAAGCATTTTCCCATGGTATGATATTGTCTCCATCAATATGATCTTTATAGATTACCTTTAAAAGTCCATTGTGTAGACTTAACACAATTTTTTGACTTATTCTCTATAATGTAGATTTTTTAATTATTCAAAATGTCCACCATTTTACATGCAAGTATTTTTTTTCAAAAAATTTTTTATCATTAAAATGCAAAGATATGGAGGGCAGCATTGCACATAAGTCTTGTCCTCACCTCGTATTTTTTTACAAAGGTGATTTCTAAAACCAGATAATGAACTATTTTAAGGCTTTTGATACATATTACAAGATTGTTTTCTAAAAAGCTTACACCAGTCAGTACTCCATTATTATTTGACTCTTTTGAATAAGGTGTTATATCAAAATTGTTTTATTTTAAAAGGCATTATTTTTTATTATCTGAAAACTAAGAATATATTTTATTTATTTGGTCTAAGTAAACTTAAAACTCAGAAATTTTACATTTTAAGTCACTGTAAATTACATATATTGACTAAATACATTCACATACGTGCACATATATCATATATATACACATATGCATGTATACAAACATACATATAGTAACTAGATAGTACTTTATAGTATAAAAGTACTTTAGTACCTTCTGTATTGAAGTTCTCTGAGATTTTTATATCGCTTTTTGTCTCTGTCAGAATTTTCTTTTGGTAAAAGTCTTTAAATAATACTTTAATGTTCATCAACATTATTATTATTTTAATCTGAAATTTTAACATTTTTTCCTTTACTATTGATTTTCAGAATTCATAGGGTTTATTTTTAAATATCATATTAACCACAGAAATAAACTAGTTAAGTACTTTGCATACCTGTGTATTTCTTACTGGTCTCTTTGGGGTAAATTTGTCAGCAATAATAGCTGAATTTTCTCTGTTCTCTGTTGCATTATCTTGGGTGCTCTAATAAGATTAGTGCTTCTAAGCACTGACTAACAGAACTACATCATAATCTTGTTCTTTGTATTTTTTCTAATATATATTGTATATGAAGTCTTTAAAATATCCATTTGCCTAGAAAGAGTCAATATGAATGTCCGATAATTTTTGTCAAATTTATTAGTAAAACAAATTTTAAGGTCATAAGTTTTCAAAATTATTTTTTAACATTTTTATTTTGAAAAAATTTTAGACTAACATAGAAGCTGCAGAACTTGTACAGAGACTGGGAAAAGCATATCTATGGAGACAGAAAATTGCCTGGAATTGAGGATGGGAACAAGGGTGACTGCAAATGATTCTAAGGCTTATTTTGAGGGTGATGAAAATACTCTAAAAATAGTGGTGATGGTTTTGCAACTCTGTAAACTTACTAAAAACTGTTAAATTATACACTTGAAATGGGTGTATTTAATATTATGTATATGATACTTCAATAATGCTCTTAAAAATATAGTACAGACAGTTCCCCTGTACCCTTTATCCTGCTTTCCCCCAAAAGAACATCATATATAAATAATCTTAGTACAATTATCAAGACTGACTTTGACTTTGGTACAATATTATTACCTAAATGATAGATATTATTTGGATTTCATCAGTTTTTCCATGTACTTTCTCTCTTCATTTTTTTCTTTTTTTGCTTTTGGTGGGGTGTGGTATATAGTTCTATTAATTTTATAACATGTATTACATGTGTAGATTTGTACAACCATCACCACTATCAGGATATAGATCTATTCTATCACCCCCCCCCAAAAAAAAAAAAATCTCCCTGTGCTATCCCTTTATAGTCACTTATTTCCCCATCCACAACTTTGGCATCACTAATCTGTTCTCCATCACTGTAATTTTGTCATTTGACAATCTTGCATAAAGTGAAATCACACACTGTATAACTATCTGGGATTGGCTTTTTCACCTCAGAATAATATCTTGAGAGCCATCCTTGTTGGGTATCAATAGTTTGTCCCTTTTTATTGCTGTGTAATATCTCATGATATGGACGTCCAACAATTTATCCAACTGGGATAGGACATTTGTACTATTTCTAGTTTGAGGTGATGAACATTTATGTACAGGTTTTTGTGTAAATATACATTTTCATTTTTCTAGTGTAAACACTCAGGAATGGAGTTGCTCAGTCATATTTGTCAGTTTATAAGAAATTATCACACTGCTTCCCGAAATGGTGATACCATTTTACATTCCCACCAACAATACATGAGAGATCCAGTTGTTTTGCTATCTCATCAGCAGTAGGTATTGCCAATATTGCCATTATTTTAGCAATGCTAAAAGATGTGTAGTAGTATCTTGTGGTGGCTTTAATTTGCATATTCCTAGTATCTAGTGATGTTAAACATCTTTTCATATGCCTATTTGCCATCTGTATATCTTTGGTGAAGTGTAGTTTAAAGTATTTTACCCATTTTTAAATTGGATGGCTTGTTTTCTTACTGTTGAGTTTAGAGAATTCTTTATATATTCTGGTTATACAAGTCTTTTGTTGGACATATGACTTGCAAATATTTTTTCCCAATCTGTAGCCTGAGTTTTCATTCTCATAACAGTTCCTTTAGCAAAACACAAATTTTTCATTTTGATAAACTCTAATTTATCAACTTTCTGTTATGGATCATGCTTTTGATTTCATGTCTAAGAACTCTGCCTAATCCTTGGTTATGCAGAGAAAGATTTTATTTCTTCCTTTTCAAACTGTATTTCTTTTGCTTGCCTGGTTGCACTAGTGCTATGTTGAAAAGAAGTGGTGAGAGTAGACATGCTTGCCTTGTTCCTGATCTTTGGGAGAAAGAATTCAGTCTGTCACCATTAAACATAATATTAGCTGTAGGTTATTTTGTAGATTCTCCTTATCATGCTGAGGAAGTTTCCTTCTGTTTCTACTTTGCTGAGAGTTTTTAGCACAAATGGGTATTAAATTTTATCAAAGGCTTTTCTGCTTTAATTAAGATAATCATAAACTTTTTTCTTTTAGACTGTAAATATGGGAGATTGCATTAACTAATTTTTGAGTATTGAACCAACTTTGCATCCTAGAATGAACCCCACTTGGTCAGGGTGTAGGTGTCTTATCCCTTTTATGTATTTACATTTTGTTGAGAATTTTTGGATCTATGATCATAAGGGCATGGTTCAACTCTCAATTTCATTTTTTAAAGCCTTTAAAAATGCTATTCCGATCTGCGCCACTTGTGCACTGCTGCCCAGAGGCCAACCTGAAACCAGTGTGATATTTCATGCCATAATTCATTCAGTTCTCAAAGTTTTTGCTGTGTTGATTGTGGTCAGTTTCCTGCAAAGGTCATTTCAGGGTAAACCTAGGACTTCATACACAGATTGAAAGGATCCCTTTCCTACCTCTCTCTTCTTAGTAATCCTCTCCAACTGTGGGAATGCGGGAAGGTAGAGAGATATTGCCTCTGCTTACCTTTCCTTAATGAGGGACTGGGATAGTTCTACAGAGCTCCACTCTACTCTATCTGCCATAGCCATGCTTGGGGAATAGGAGGGTCACCACCTCTTCATTGACATGTGCCCACCTCAGGAAGGGATGAATTAATAGGGCTCCACTGCACAGACCCTTTGGAAAGTACTCTTATTGGGGAGAGGCAAAAAAGGAGCATCACTACCTATATGTCACAGCTAGACTGGTAGGGAGTGAGAAGTGAACTGCATCCTTGGTGGTATTATTAGGGCAGGTAGAGTAAAAAAAGGGGTCTGTCTTAAAAAGCCTCCCTCTTCTCAGTCCTCTGGGTAGAGGAAACAAGCTTTTCCTGGGACTTTTTTTTTTTCTTTTTGAGATGGAGTCTTGCTCTGTCGCCCAGGCTGGAGTGCAGTGGCACGATCTCGGCTCACTGCCACCTCCACTTCCTTGGTTCAAGTGATTCTCCTGCCTCAGCCTCCAGAATAGCTGGGAATACAGGCATGAGCCACCACGCCCAGCTAATTTTTGTGTTTTTAGTAGAGATGGTATTTCATCACGTTGGCCAGAATGGTGTCAAACTCCTGACCTCAGGTGATCCGCCCACCTTAGCTGCTAAAGTGCTGAGATTACAGGCGTGAGCCTCCGCGCCTGGCCCCTGGGCCTTTTTATTCTGTACCCTTTTGTGGTCTGAGTTGCTACTGGCTTCTCCAGCACACAAACTAAGATATAGATGAGACAAAAATATATACAGAACTCACAGTCAAGGCTTCCTTCATCACTAGCCCAACCATCTTCTTGAATCCATCTTTCAAAATCTTCTGGATAAGTCCTTTAAGTGTATCCAGGGTGTTTGTTGAAATTAGCAGAAGTTGGGTGGAATGTGCTTATTCTATCCAGACTGGAACTAGATGCTATTATTCTATTTTTATAACTGGTGAGATAGAATTTGTTTTCTATGTTTGTTATTAATTTTTATTTCTTGTTTTAATTACTTGTTTATGTCCTTTGGCCAATTTCAAATGAGATCTAGAGGTTGTCCTTATTATTTAATACCAAAACGTATATATTTACTTTATACACTATCTGTTTACATTAACTTTATTTGTTGCCAAGTAATTTCTCCAGGTTTTTTGTCTTTTTTGTTTTCGTTATTTTTTATAAATCTGTAGTTTTTTTTCCTACTGTGATTTCTTATTTTTACCTCCTAAGATCAGATAAGCAATCAGTGAAGTCTTCAGTTTTATGTATTTGTTTTATCTTTAAATCATAATCTATCTTGAATTGATTTTTTTGTGTGTGAAAAGTTGTGGTAACTTGATTTTTTTTCCCTCCAAATAGTTATTGATTGTCCTGGAACTCTTGTTTATTTAGTAATTCTTTCTTTCTCTAACAGATATAATTACTGAATGAATATGCTTTTTCTTCAAAGGATTTCTTCACCACCCACAGCTTTAAGTCTAACAAATCATCTCTTGAAATTTAAATAAGAAAATAAAATCTAACTTCTCTTATAAAAGATGACATAGAACCTCCTTGTCTTCACTCTTCTACCTCTCCCTCACCAATCCACATCTGAAGGAATAAACAAGTGCATGAGCCAAACAAAAGAAATAAGAAACACAAATTAAAAGGAGATAATTAAGCCTGGCTCTTCCATAATACTAATAAAGGAAGAAAATGCAGGAAGATAAAGGTTATTATAAAATCTAAAAAGGGAATTTAAACCACAAGCTTTCACTGTAGCCTGCGTTTTCTTCCCTGGCTTTTGTCTTTAAAAAATGAGAAACATGTAAATATTTATTGGCATCTTTTCAAAATCTAAAATTAAAATTGGTGTTCCATAAATAAGTGATTGTATCTTTCTCAGTTTACAGATATTTTGTGCTTTCCTGCTTAATTTTTTGAATTATGCAAATAATTTTAACCAACCACTTTAATAGCTATATAAATATAAAGACGTATCTTCACCCTCAATTGTTCTGGCTTTTGTACAGAAGGGGGAAATATGCCCCAAATGTCAGTTTCCTCTTGCAGCAGTGTATGTAGCTCTCACAGTGGAAGATGGAAGCACGACGAAATGTGGGATGCACAAAATAACTGAAAATGTGAGATGTTCTTGTTGAGTTGGTGGTGACCTTTGCAAATTTCTCCAGTTTTGAAGAATTGTCCTTGAGCAAGTCAGTCCAAGCAGATTTTATTTTATCTTATTATTTTGAGACAGGGTTTCGCTTTGTCGCCCAGGCTTGAGTGCAGTGGCACAGCCATGGCTCACTGTAGCCTTTACCTCCTGGGCTCACGAGATGCCACCATGTCCAAGCTAATTTTTGTATTTTTTAGTAGAGGTGAAGTTTCACTATGCTGCCAAGTCTGGTCTCAAACTCCTGGGCTCAACTGATCCGCCCGCCTGGGCCTCCCAAAATTCTGGGATTACAGGCATGGATCACTCCTCCCAGTCCCAAGCAGATTTTATATCATGATACTTTGGGCCAGCCCTCTTCTGATATAAATGGAATGTTTACCTGTAGACATTGAGAGATTATCCTGTTTCCAAAGAACTCTCACTTATCCCTATCATTTCCAGTTATTCTCCATTGAAAACTGGCTAGGCTTGCTGTCTTAATCTATTTGGGCTGCTATAACAAAATATTATACACTGAGTGGCTAATAAGCAACATAAACTTGTTTCTCACAGTTCTGGAGACTGAAAAATCTAAGGTCAAGGTGTCAGCAGATTTGGTGTCTAGTAATGGCCCACTTCCAGATTCATAGACAGCACCTTCTTGCTATGTCCTCACGTGGCTATAGATACAGGGCTCTGGGATCTCTTTTATAGGCACTGATCCTACTCATGAGGGCTCTGCTTCCTAATGGCCTTACTTCCTAATACTGTCACACTGAGGATTAGGATTTCAATACACAAACTTTGACTAAGCATAACAGTCTGTAGCAGTCAGTCTATAGCATTCTGCCCCGGTCCTACAAAATTTGTGTACTTCTCATCAAAATACATTCATTACATCCTAACAGCCACAAAAGTCTCAACTCTTTCCAGCATCAACTCTAAAGTCTAAAATCTAAAGTCTCATTTAAATGTCATCTATATCTTATATGGGTGAGACTGAAGGTACAATTTATCCTGAGGCCAATTGCTCTCCATCTGTGAATCTGTGAAATCAAACAAGGTATGTGCTTCCAAAACACAATAGTGGGACAGATGTAGGATAGATGCTTTCATTCCAAAAGGAAGAGATAAGAAAGAAGAAAAGAATAATGGATCCCAAGTAAGTCCATACTGCAAGGTAAAATCCATGAGATTTTAAGGCTCAAGAGTAACCCTCTCTGGCTTAATGTCTTGACCTCCAGGCCCACTGAGTGTTTCACCAGGAGACTGCCTGGCAGTCCCACCTGCAAGGTTCTGGCAGAGACTGTCTAGTCCTTGAAAGAAAGGCAATAGTCCCCCACTTTTGAAACCATGAGGTAGATGATCTCTGAATCTACTTTGTGTTCACTCTTCTATTATCTTGAAGAATAGTGCACTAGTTCTGTGGTTCTCCTGTGAAATCCAATAAATCTGACAGCTTTTCCTCATTCCTTCCCATCTCCATCAAATTAGGGATTAGGATTTCAACATGTGAGTTTTGGGAGTTTACAACCAATCTATAATACTTGCTATGTAAGACTTCCATAACAAACTCTTCTAAAGCTGTAATGACATTTTAATATTAATGTCAATTACAAAGTATAAGCCATAAACCCATTAAATAAAACTTTGAACCCTTGACAATGAGGGCTCATGTTGACCTGAATGAAAAGAGAGTATTTTGGTCATTGAAACTAAAAGCTAAGAATCTTTTTGGTCAAGAAGGGAATTAACATTTAAAACACTTGATTTGTGCCTTTGTACATTATATTATTTAACTGTCATATATCAGCAAAATAGGCACTATTTGCTCTATTTTATGGATGAAAGAAAATACAACTTAGAGAGATTATTTCTCTAGCTCAAGGCTGCAGAGTCAGTAAGTGATGAGGTCAACATTGAAATCCAAATATTGAATGACAAAGTCTGCACTAACTACCCTCGGACACTAGTGACACAAGAGATGATGTTAAACGTGGAATCTGGATATATTGAAACTCAAAATGAGACACTTATCCCTTAAATTTTTTTTATCCTGATAATGTAAAAAAGAAAGTTTTGGTTTTATATTATAGCATATGTTTCTGTATCTTTTAACATTTTTGTGTTCTTCATTTTCTTTTTCTTTTTCTTTTTTTTTTTTTGAGACGGAGTCTCGCTCTGTCACCCAGGCTAGAGTGCAGTGGCTGGATCTCCGCCTCCCAGGTTCACACCATTCTCCTGCCTCAGCCTCCCCAGCAGCTGGGACTAAAGGTGTCCGCCACCTTGCCCAGCTAGTTTTTTGTATTTTTAGTAGAGACGGGGTTTCACCGTGTTAGCCGGGATGGTCTCGATCTCCTGACCTTGTGATCCGCCCGTCTCGGCCTCCCAAAGTGCTGGGATTACAGGCTTGAGCCACCGCGCCCGGCTTGTGTTCATTTTCAACATAGAAGAGAAAGACTTCAGACTCAGAACATTATTAGGCCAGTAATAGTACCTTGCTAGAATTTAATAAATTTTTTGGTTTTCATAATATATATTTGGATTTTTCTCATCTATTTGTCCTAAGTGATACTGATTTTCCATCAGTAGTAGTAATACAAAGCTCCAGTGTTTAGGTATATTTAATGTATCAATTTAAAGAAAAAACAACATCTAAATATAAGTAATAGTGATATTTGAAAGATTGATGTGTGGGGAGCACATATTTTGTTTTAGATGTGATGCTAGACATTCTTAAAACAATGTCAATGCTTGAATAATATGATGTGTAATTTCCTCTAAAGTTTCTCAATATTCATTTTGTGCCATAGACAACTGAATTTTTAAAATATTGATCCCAGAACATGACAATGTTTTTCTTGCACAGTAAAGAAAAGCTTATTGTTTCAATTTTGAAGGATTTTTGGCAATGTTTTATACTAGATGAACTACCTAGAAAAATTGTAGAATTTTTTTTTCCTTTATAAACAGTCCTCCACTCCAAGGTAAAATAACTTTTACCCGTAGTCCTACATAAAATTAAAAAATCGACCTAGAACAATTATTCTAACAGTATATTTAAATATATTTTCTAAAGTTTCCATACTGAAGTTAACCTCAAGGAAGAACTTCCTTGTATCTTTGTACCTCATACCTTTGTACCTTTTATCTGGTACCTTGTACCAAAAGCATCTAATGCAAATTTATTCATTTCTCCAATAAATATTTATTCAGTACCTACTATATGCCTAGCATCGGACACCTAGGATGTATCAGTGAACAAAATAGACATGATTTTATGAAGCTTGCCTTTGTAGAACTAATTGGGAAAGATAAACAATAAATAATATATAATAAATAAGTAGTAAAAAGAAGTAATAGTTGCTTCAAAATAAGAAAGACTGGAAGGCAGGAGGGCGTTGAGATTAGGGTTGTCTGCGCAGGCTTCATTGAAGGTGACGTTAGGACAAAGACTTGAAGAGTCTTTCGCCAGTAAGAGTAGGCAGAGGAAAGTACAAGCACAGTCCCAAGGGAGAAGTTCAAAAAATATCAAGGAGGCTTGAATAGTTGTCGTGCAGGGTATAAAGGAGTGGAATGGTGGGAGGTGAAGTGTCAGGAAGGAGATAGAATAACAATGATCTATCTTATCTTTTAAAAGAATCACCCTGTCAGCTGGTTGCCAGAAAAGAAGTAAGAATGAAAGCTAGGGGACAAGATAGAAGGATATTATAATAATACAGGCAAGAGATGAGAGTGACTTGGACCAAGGTGGAGGTAGAGAAAAGTGGTCATATTCTGGATATATTTTATAGATAAGCAATTTCTGGATGAATTGGATATAAAGTGTGTAAGAACAAGAGGATAATGCAGGATGGACTATCAGAGGATGAATCACTGTCACTGTAGCACAGGGATAAATTCACACCAGGTATTTGGCTGTTGAGCAGCCAGATTTTAATGGAATCGTCTAAGCTCAAAAAGGTTAATTTAAGAGGAAAAATACGTAAAGTGTGTGGGCCTTGCCTCTATGACCAGGTAGATCTGAATTATGACCACCACTTCTTGCTAGAATCTTGCATAGTGTTGACTTTTGAAGGTGTTCGTGTATGTGTGTATTTGTATAAACATAGGATCTTGTTAATTTTCATCTCTAAAATCCATCACTAATGGCTTAATTGAAATGCAGCTCTGTGTTCTGCTAGTAAACAGTCCTGATGTGTATGAAGTATGTATGAACAGTGATGTGTATGAAGGTATCTCAAGAACAAATGATGCATAATCCAACCAATGTTTCCCCATCCTCTTGTGAAGGGTTGTCACTTCTGATTTATTCTAGCTTAGTATCATCAACATTTGTTAAGCAATGTCCCATTGGGGTCTTTGCTCCTTCATTTGTTGTTTTTTTTAAAGTAATCATATGCTGATGAGGTTGGGTTGCAGATAAAAGATAGTAACTAAACTGCACCAATAAACTATCAGTTTGGGTGATTCAGCAGAGGCACACATTTTATTTGACAAGTATTTACTAACCTTCGGCCATGTGCCAAGCACTGGGATCATAATGGTATAAAGATACTGTCCCTACCTCAAGATGCAGTATTTCAGGTGAATGATGATAAGGTCTGTTCTAGAATTGTGACATTATTAGTGAATGAGGAAGAAAGAGATGGGTTTCAAAAATGTATTATTTGTGTACATAGAAAACAAAGATATTCTATATAATTTCTTGAAAAATACACCATTTCTCAAGAAACATACCATTAACCAAACTTCAGCAAAAGTGTTTGCTATGGTTTGCTGTGTCCCCACCCAAATCTCATCTTGAATTATATCTCCCAGTATTCCCACATGTCATGGGAGGAACTCGGTGGGAGGTGATTGAGTTATGGGGTCGGGTCTTTCCTGCACTGTTCTGGTGATAATGAATGAGTCTCACGTGATCTGATGGTTTTAAAAACAGGAGTTTCCCTGCACAAGCTCTCTCTGCCTGCTGCCATTCATATAAGATGTGACTTGCTCCTCCTCACCTTCCATCATGATTGTGCGGCCTCCCCTGCCATGTGGAAACTTAAGTCCAATAAACCTCTTTCTTTTGTAAATTGCCCAGTCTCAAGTATGTCTTTATCAGCAGTATGAAAACAAACTAATACAATATTCAAAGATGTGATGTAGATCATCAAGAAATAAGTCAAAATAAGAGTTCAAGAATACAATGTGTGAACTCAATAGTTTCCCTTCTAAATATTCATCCAAGAGAAAGAAAGATAACCACACAATGACTTACACAACATTTTTCAGAGCAACTTTCTTTGCAGCAGCTCAAACGAGAAATAATTTAAATGGCCTTCAACTTGAGAATGGATGAACAAATGGTGGTATATTCATACAACTGGGCAACACTCAGCAATAAAAAGAAAAAATCTAATGCTTATAATATCATGGATAAATTTCATACAATTGTTTGACTGATGGGAGTCAAATATTAAAAGGTACATACAGTATGATTCTGTTTACATGAACCAAAAATAAACAAAACTAAGCTAAGGTGTTATAAATTAGGGAGACACTTTCTTGGTTGATAAAAATGTTCTATATCTTGATTATAGTATTGATTACATGAGTATATACATTTGCCAAAACTCACTGAACTGTGCTCTTAAAATCTGTGCCTTTTATTATAGGTAAATTAGACTCTCAATAAAAAAAGAGCAGTGAGGGGAATAAAATTTGAGGATTGAGCAATCAGAAAATTACATTAAATAAATTTAGACTCTAAGTAATACAATGCTATAGTGGTTTTTTCCAGACAATAGGGATACTGCTGCCATATATATGACTTATCGTATTAGGATATTTTAAATTGTTTTATCGGTTTCTTTCTCCCTCATTGAAATATGAGCTCTTTGGAGGAAGGAGTTTTGTGAAGAGCTCAGATATGCTCTTTGTGAAGAGCAGAATGCATGTCACAAGGTATTTTTTTAGAATCTGTCAGGTCCTCAGCCTAGGAAAACCATACAAGTTACCAGACTGGTATCCTGCAAAGTTTGCTTTAAAACTGCTCTATATGTCTTGCCCCATCTGGATCTGCTCCATGTTTAATTACCTCATTTTTTTCTTATTAGTTTCTCATTTGTTTCTATTACAAATCCAACTTAAAAAGCATACTTTCCTACATTTCAGTCCCAGTTCAACACCTTTTTTTATGATATAATTAAGGACTTAGATTGGAATTAAGTATTCTGAAGCATAACAGCCATTGTTGTAAAAATATAGGAATTCTCTACTGAATTTGACTTACTCTGCTCTATTTTGCAGGTTTTTTTGCATTATGGGTTATTATGTTTAGGTCATAAAACGTTTCACATCTTGCTGTGCTAGCAGCTATATCTTATTTGTTCATTACTGCTTTTCTTCAACAAATACAAGTGAAATAAGGCGAAAGGCTACCACTGTAGGTGAGCCCATGAGACTGGCTGCCCATGAGTAGCCGTGAATTACTGTGTCTACCTGGCTTACCACAGTCTTGCTTCACTCTTGAATATATGTACATTGAAGTCATGTATGCAGTGAGGCAGCTTTTCATTACTGGCAAGGCTAAAGAAACTTTGGAATAAATGGCTCATTTTTACAATGCAAAGTCTGTTTTCTTACCAGAATACATTTTAGGTTATTTGGTGTCTTCGGTTGGGCATAAAAGCAATTGAGAACTGGCTGAAAGGGTTTGATGGTGTTTTATTTAAAGTGATAATCCTCTGAGACATTATTCTTCTCTCAAGTAGTACCTGTCTCTGAGACCGAAGTTGTTTTGTTTTTTGTTTTGTTTTGTTTTTAGAGTCAGGTCTTACTGTCACCCAGGACGGAGTGCAGTAATGCAATCACAGAAGCTCACTGCAGCCTCAGATTCCTGGCTTCAAGTGATCCTCTCACCTCAGCCTACCCAAATGTTGGTATTACAGACATAAGCCACTGTGCCTGACCTGAGACTGAAGTTTTAAATGCATCTTTTTTGAATCCCATAAGAGGATTTCTGAGGATAATTCAAATTTGTCCCTTTGAAGAAGAGATATAATACATGTAATAACTTCAAGACAGAGCAATCGCCAAAGAATAGGGAAGATCAGAAATTAACAGCGAGAAAAACAAACAAACAAACAAACAAACAAAAACTTAGGCTGTCTGTGAAGACACAGAGCTCATTGGATTCTGGTAAGAAAAAGACATTCTGGTTGGGCCCAGGGGCTCATGCCTGTAATCTCAACATTTTGACAGGCTGAGGCAGGAGGACTGCTTGAGCTGCGGAGTTTGAGAGCAACCTGGGCAATATAGTGAGACCCCATCTTTACAAAAAATTTTTTTTAATTAGCCAGGCATGGTGGCACGTGCCTGTGGTCCCAGCTACTCAGGAGGCTGAGGTGGATTGCTTGAGCCTGGTGGGTGGAGGGGATACAGTGAGCCAAATTGCACCACTGCACTCCAGCCTGGGCAACACAGTGAGACTCTGTTTCAAAAAGCAAAAAAACAAAAAGAAAAAAGAAAAAGACATCCAGAAGTCCTGATGTTTTAGAATATATAGTACATCTATGTGTCTACATTTACAGGGTGAGGGGTGTTCTTAAGAGCTCAACAAATGGTCCTGTTGAAGGAAGACAATGTTTATGATGGGGTTTAGGAAAGAATGTTAGCTTAAAGAGCAAGTGACATAAATTTCTTCATTTATTGAACCTTTCTAAATTCTGAGTGACCTGGTACAAGGAAGCTCATCCAAAAGGGGGCCTATAAAGACCCAAGGGCATATAGAATATAAATGCTGCTTGGAAATTTTTCTAAGAATGGGGAAAATTACTTCCAACTCTATCTTGCTGTTTTCCTTTTATTCTGACCTGTGTGGTACGAGAGAACCGGTGAAAAGGAGCCTTATTAAAGCTCTGAGGTGGGGAGGCAACTCAGAATGTTCAAAAATCACTGAACAGAGTTAGAAGAACTGATCTTGTCTCCTGGCCCTTAGCTGTACAGAAAAAAATAAAGCTTTTATAAATTTCCTTTCAGCCCATTCTAACTTTCTTTAACTCTGGCTCAAATCTTTTTCAGTTTGAAATGATCCTCAACCCTTCTCTTTTCCAATCTCTCCAACTGTCTTCATGTGGAATAGGTTGGATCTTTAATCATTTGTGTTGCTCTTCACCAAAAGATGGTTACTGACAGAAGTTACCACTTTTTTTTTTTTTTTTTTTTTTGACAGAGTCTCATTCTGTCACCCAGGCTGGAGTGTGCAATGGTGTGATATCGACTCACTGCAAGCTCTGCCTCCCGAGTTCAAGTGATTCCCCTGCCTCAGCTTCCTGAATAGCTGGGATTACAGGCACACCACCACGCCCAGCTAATTTTTGTATTTTTAGTAGAGACGGGGTTTTACCATGTTGGTCAGGCTGGTCTTGAACTCCTGACCTCATGATCTACCCACCTCAGTCCTGCAAAGTGCTGGGATTACAGGCCTGAGCTACTGCACCCGGCCAGAAGTTATGACTTTTTAATTTGCTGCTCTGAGGCTCACTTTAAGGATTTGCTGCAAAAAGTGCTCATACGGACCCCATTTCTCACTATTACTTGCATTTGGAAAATTCACTACTATGACATCAAAAGCTGCTAAGGAATCTCCCAATAGATCCCTTGTGGGGCTCCGAAGCTCCTTGGTCCTTCAAAGGGTCCTGCTTTGGCAAAATCAATCAACTCATTTCTACTCCATTGATGGTAGAAGTTCAAGTATCACATTTTATGAGAATATGACTAGAGGTCCTCCTTGAGTAGTTCCTCTAAGACTTCAAGATTCCATGCTGCTGTGAGGAATGTTCAGGAATATCAAGCCCCTTTTGCTTCCTGCTCCCCAATTTGCTGTCCACCCCAAGCCTCCATCCAAAGATACTCCCTTGATCCAAGGGACGCCAGCAGCAAGCAGAAGGACACTTTTTATCCTTCTCTAGTTTGTCTGACTTTCCTCGTTCAGATTCATACAAAACAATAGAGATCCCAACTGACTTTTCTTCTGAAGGCGCTCATATGCTTAATCTGATTTCGCTTATACAATTTGCTGATTTTCCTGTGAGAGAAGTCTACACAGGCTTACTTGCTTAAAAATGAATAAAACTGAGACCCAGAAACATTAAAAGACCGATAGACCCCTGACTGGTCTTAACCTCTGCAGTCCCACCCTCTTTCCCTCCATACTCAACGGAAGGTTAAGGCTAGGCACTAGGTCATGCTGTATTTTCAATGGTTGCTGATGTCCCATAAAAAATTCCAACTTGATTATATACTCAGGAGTCCCCTGGTAAGCTGGGGAGGGATAGTTAGAGTTGGATAGTTCTTTTTTAACCTTTGAGTTCTGTATTTCTTTTTAAGCCACATTTTTGCCCAATTCCTGTGTAATTAGATAACAAGAAAGGTATCAGAGGTCAAGTTTCATCTTGATAACTGGGTTTTGATTCATAGGATCATGGAATCACTGTTAGAGTTTCTCAAACCTTTCGTTTGATAAATAAAGTACTACAGACTAGAAAGTTGAAATGACTTGTTCAACTCATTAGCTTTTAGATTTTCTGTCTTCTAGATCAGTGTTTTTATTTCCTGAGTGTTAAAGATTGTTAGATTCTGTCTTCTGCCCTCTGAATCAAGAAACAAGCCCTCATTCATTCATTCATTTAACAAGAATTCATTGTAATCTCTGTGCTGGGTGTTAAAGGAACTGCAAAGAATTATGAAATATTGGTTGTACCCAAATCTTACAATCTGGTTACAAGTTTTAATGTGCACACTAGTAGCTCCATTTTTTTTTTTCATTTAAATAAGATAAGAAACATCTGGCTTGCTACACTTAATATTAGACTGAAAACAATATTGTTTTTATGTATGGTCGTTCAAACTCTGCAGCAAATGCTTTTCTTTAAATATTTTGCAATGTGGGTGATGAAAGCAACTTGGCCTTCATACCTAACCTTTAAGGAGAGGGTGGTTGTTATGTGACTTCACAACTCCAGTTATTTTTGCATTCATTAGAGGTTGCCTCAGAGATGCTCTAAAGCTCATCCTCCATCATTTGCTTTCAGTAAGGTTTTTAATTACCACACGCTCAGTGAAAATGAAAGTTCTGACCCTGTCTATATTCAGAACATATGGTACATTTCAATCCCATCAACTTGTGGTGATGGGATGTGACAATCTCCAAGAGGCTGATTTCTGAACTGTAACATTGCCAAGCTTGTGCCTTGCTGGCATTTCTATCATGGAAGGCTCAAGAGCGTTGCAGTCGATGTCAAATACAGGGGACCTTGGGCAATTTGCTAACCTTTCCACACATTCATTCAGTGAAAATTACCCAGCAATCTGTAAAACTACATCCTGCAAGCTTGCAATGAGGATTGAATAGTATGTGAAGCATCTAGCACAATGCATGACACATAGTATACTTTCAATAAATATTAGTTTCCTTCCTCTTTTTCCTGCATAAAAAAACTTGTGATAAGAAGTTAAGTGTACAGGCCGGGCACAGTGGCTCACGCCTGTAATCCCAGCACTTTGGGAGGCTGAGGCGGGCAGATCACGAGGTCAGGAAATTGAGACCAGCCTGGCTAATAAGGTGAAACCCCATCTCTACTGAAAATACAAAAAGTTAGCTGGGTGTGGTGGCACGTGCCTGTAGTCCCAGCTACTTGGGAGGCTGAAGCAGGAGAATCGCTTGAACCCAGGAGGCAGAGGTTGCAGGTGAGCCGAGATCGCACCACTGCACTCCAGCCTGGGCGACAGAGTGAGATTCCATCTAAAGAAAAAAAAAAGGAAAGAAGTGTACATTGCCACTTATTTCTGCCTCCTTGCTGAGAAATAAGGAAAGTACTTTAAAAAAAAAAAAAAAGTTTAAATATATGAAACAGGAATACTTCCCAAATGGTCTCTTAGGCATATGGATTATTCTGTGGCTGCAAGAGTGAGACAATGACCTGGATATATATACTTTTATGCAAGCTAAGTACCAGCTGACTCTGTAAAATTGTGTCTGGGCTGTACAGGTACAAAAGCCAGTCAACTTTCCAAAGCAGACAAGGGCATCAACTTTGAGAGCTAAATAGCAAACTTATGATCAGATTCTCTTCTCCATGTTAAATTAATGAAATCTGAATTATATGTGGATATGAAATTGGGGTGAATGTGAAAGGAGAAAAAGGAGAAAATGGTTATTTTCTAACCCTTGTTCATTCATTACTTTGGAAAGTGGTTCATTTGAGTGAAGGCTAGGGTTAGTCAGTCTATGCTAATCTGAGAAGGGAAACTGACTTAGGGAACACATACAAATTTCTCTGGGGCTTTTTGACAGAGAACCAAATTTCAAATCCTATAAAAGTAGTCTGGTCTCAAAATGACCAAATAGCTTTTGTTGTAGGCTGAAGATTTAAAAATCTATGTAATTTATTTTCAAACTTGAAAAAATGTTTTATTGTACACAGTTGGCCCTTGCATTAGCTTTATTGCCTTTTACTCTGTTTTGTAAATCCAGTTGCACTGAATTTACCACATATAGGAATTAATTTTTTTCTCTACCTTGGTTATTAGGAGTATATGTAAGCAGTCTCTCCAGATTATTGAAGTGTTTACCAAATCCTTCTTACTTCCTGGAAGTGGTATTTAACATTACACTGCTACTGGTAATTAGGAATAGACAGTCCCTTGAAGAATTTTTCCGCGTGGATTTTATCAAGTTTTCCTATAGTTCAAAGGAGTTTATCAAATAGAAATAGGAGGCATAAGGACCCCTGAGGAGGCTCAGGTCTGGGAAGCAGGAAAGGATTTGGACAACATAAGAACACAAAAAGTAAGATGATTTGATTTGTGGGCTTAAGAATAAATGAGTAAACTGCAGTTATATGTGTGGAAATTTACATTGTAGTACACAGCTATGTTCCTCCTTCCTAATACACCCTCATTTCCTTTTGTGAAATGAATTACTCCCCAGTTTGTGTAGTCTTGATGGGAGAAAAATTCCATGTGCACCCATCTACAGTGGAAACCAGCGCATCACACCCTTTCTGTCCTCTTCCTGACATAGCTGTGGCAGCCAAACAGTCTGAAAAAATATTTTCTGCAGGCCTTTCATCTTTTTTTTTTTTTTTTTTTTTCGAGACGGAGTCTCGCTCTGTCGCCCAGGCTGGAGTGCAGTGGCCGGATCTCAGCTCACTGCAAGCTCCGCCTCCCGGGTTCACGCGATTCTCCTGCCTCAGCCTCCCGAGTATCTGGGACTACAGGCGCCCGCCACCTCGCCCGGCTAGTTTTTTTTTTGTATTTTTAGTAGAGACAGGGTTTCACCGTGTTAGCCAGGATGGTCTTGATCTCCTGACCTCGTGATCCGCCCGTCTCGGCCTCCCAAAGTGCTGGGATTACAGGCTTGAGCCACCACGCCCGGCCCGGCCTTTCATCTTGAATGAATAATGAAGGCTGGAAGGAATATGTGGAAGTCACACATTGCAGCAGCTACATCAGCAGAATGGACAGCATCTGTCCAGACTTCTCACAATAGGGAGATTGCTGGCTTCCTGTTTTTTAGCCTTTCAGGGGTCCGTCCAGTTGCCAAACTCATTCCTCCCACCTTCTGTGGATTCTCTAAATTCCTGGTATTCTCTAACAAATGCCCTTTTCCGTAAGTTAGCCAAAGCTAGTTTCTATTGCTTGCAACCAAGAAATTCTAACTTATCTAGGCCTTCATTTTAAGCTTGCCTCAAAATACGTTACACTTTTTCAATTAATACATTGGATTATCAGTGGAGAATTCTTAAAATGAAAGGGGCTCTGGAGATCCTGTAAGCCAGCCTCCTGCTTCTTCTGCAATTCTCTGGGGCAAATATGAGACACGTGTTGATTGCCCTGTAAAATGTGGGAACATTGTGGTATAAAGGTTAAGTGAGTTGGCAAGATATGTCTTCCCCAAAAAAATGGAAAGAAAGGGAACACAGTTCCCTTGAGACCTCTGTTGTTCTTGTTGATGGATTGCGTTGATGTTGGACAGGCATAAGAATGGTGTGGCAAGAAGTATCATTTTAAACCTGTCCAATATAATATTCTTCACCCTCAACTGCTCACTTTAACTGGTTATTTCTAGTTACTGTCTGCACTTGTTTCTTCAGCTGTACAGTGGAGATGAATACTCACCACCTCATAGAAATATTGAGAAATTTAAATGAGATGAGTGTGTGTTTCTGGGATCAAAACCTAACAAAATACTGAAAGTTATTTTTAAGAACAGAAATTGTTATGATATGCATTATAATGGGAAATTTCTGGATACCAGAACCTCTATGAGAAAGAGATGTTTGTAATAATTACAAATGTGAAATAAATAAAGCAAGCATTATTTGCATAGTATGTGTTGCATATAGAAATGCAGCACTCAGGTACCCCTGCAAAAGGCTTGTTGCCCAGCTGCTGAGAATGCTGGCAACCCCTGCAAGGATTGCCTCAGCTGCAGAGAGCCCCCTCACCAAAGATCATGTCCTTCTGTGAGCAGCCACATTTATTGGCTGTTGGATCAAGGTGTGATAAATGTCCTGGCCATTTCAGCCCACTGTCAGACAGCTCTGACAGGCCATGATAGCTCCAGAACTTCCCAAGAGATTAGGCAAGGCTGTCACTGGGCCATCATCACAGCACAACTTCTCCTACTGCCCAACCTTGCTTGTTTCCCTTTCCTCCCGCAAATGTTAGTCTGAAGGGCATTCCTCAGTGAATATCCTGAATGCTAAACTCAGATTCTGCTTCCAGAGGAACACAGTCTACAACACCTTGTACTGGGCATTTTATATTGGGTTGTTTTAGGAAAATTCTGAGATAGACCTATTATTTTTCGCATTGTAACAAATGAGGGAATTGAGACTCACGGACGTAAGCAACTTGTCTAAGGAAACATATGAAGTGACAACACTGGGATTCAAATGTAGTTTGGTTTGATTCCAAAAGCCAACTCTCCAGAAATTATTAATATATCTCTTCTTAGTCTGAAAGAACAATTTTCTCCCCCAGAGGGAGCCGCTGGGCTCTGCGCTTTGGGCAGGGTCAAAGCTATACTTTCCACATCATTGTTTAGGTTTGCTCAGATGAGATTTCCTTTTGCCTTTATTCCTTGGCATTCTTCTCTACTCCCTGAGTTAATGCCTATTGTTTTAGCCTAAAAATAGCAAGTGTCAGCTTTTACACATTTTCAAAAATTTCAATGTAATTATTTAAAAATAGGCTCCGAAATTTTGTTTTCTCTCTGTTGGCAACCGTGGTTGCTATGGAGTTCAAGTAATAGATTGTGATGTTTAACACTGAATTAATTACTACTTCTCACTCCTAGGGAACATCTAATTATACATATTCATGCCCAGCAGGATTTGGTTTTAAGGAAACTGTGTGTGCATATGTGTGTGTGTGTGTGTCTGTGTATGTGTCTGTGTGAGTGTGGGTGTCCCTTTACTGTAAAAGGCATACTGGGGAAGGGTCTTGGTTTGTGATCTTCCATAAGACTTATTTGTCCTCCTTAACTACATTTTCTCCTACTAAGTCTGGCCTATATTGAGATCAAATTGTTCCCTTATTCTTCCAAATGGCTTTTCCTTTTACATGATAATGGTGGCCTCTTTTATTTTGAACAATATGCTGAGGTAAAGCAGAGTGATTTCCTCTATTTCCTCCCTCAGTTTTGATCACATGTATCATGAGTAGTGAAGTGTATTACTGGATGTATACTTTTGGAATTGTTTATCTTTTGGAATCACATGCCCTCTTGAGTCTGAATCCTGGTTTGTTTGTTTTTGTTTGTTTGTTTGTTTTGAGATGGAGTCTTGCTCTCTTGCCCAGGCTGGAGTGCAGTGGCGCAATCTCGGCTCACTGCAACCTCCATCTCCTGGGTTCAAGTGATTCTTCTGCCTCAGCCTCCCAAGTAGCTGGGATTACAGGTGCCCGCCGCCTTGCCCAGCTAATTTTTGTATTTTTAGTAGAGATGGGGTTTTACCATGTTGGCCAGGCTGGTCTCAAACTCCTGACCTCGTAATCTGCCTGCCTCGGCCTCCCAAAGTGCTGGGATTACAGGCGTGAGCCACTACACCCAGCCTGAATCCTGGTTTTACCACTTACTTAATTTATGACAGGTCATGTCAGGCTTCAATCTCAATAACTTCATAAAATGGGGATGATATTATCTACTACATGAAGTTGTCATAAAGATTAAATCAGGTTTTAAACAAAAACATTGTGCTTCTTGTTTCTCAAACTTTAATATGCAAGATAGAGATCTTGCTAAAATATAGATTCTGATTCAACAGGTTAGGCATAGAGTCTAAGGTTTTCATTTCTAAAAGGCTCCCAGTTGATGTTGATGCTGCTGGTCCATGGACCACACTCTGAGTAGTGAGAATTGAAATAATGCTGGGCATGTGCATGAGGTCAATGCATTTGCAGCTGTTTGTATTGGCTCTTAATTAGTCTTTATCCTATACCTTTTGAAGAGAAGAGCACAAAAATTCACACCCATTGGTGACATGGAGAAACTAAGGCACGGACAAGCAGATCCTATAACGTTAAGATGACTCCACTGGATGTCTCTGCTGCGTATTGTAGCCTTGCCCCGTGAAGCTTCTACTTTTCCCTGTATGGGCTGTTGCAACTCCTGCTGCTCCTAATGGGAGTTACCCAAGCATGTATTGAGGAAAGAACATAAATCCTGTGGTGTTTTTTATATACTCAACTAATAAAGCAATTTTGTGTTTTACTAAAAATAAACCAATTTCTTGACACTGACAGTAAGGCATTGAAAAATTTACACCTGTTGATTGACTCATCAGATGACCATTAAAAAATTGGATTTAGGGTGTTCCTTTGAAAATTGAGCTGTGGCTCAAAAGCTTATGAGACCTAAGTGGTTGAAATTGCACAAAGCCACAAGGTGCACTTTTTAAAGACTTAAATGCAGCCCCTTGCTTAAGAGATCCCGAGATTCTTACAAAACAAGAGTTGGCAACCTTTCAGATGTGAGTAGGTGGTATTTCTTTTATTTATACTCTTTTCATTTAGGAGAGGTGGTAAAATGTTGCTTATTCAAGAAGGCTAGGAAAAGACTTGTCTGTATCCCTTTTCAGTCATTGAAGAGAATGCTTCTCTCTGTAACTTCTGCCATGAACATCAGTAACATAATTTTATGTTTCATGGGCCCCAGGAATTTCTGTGTTGTTCTGGCTTGTACTTTTTAATCATTTTTCCCTTGCTGGCCTTTGCCACTCTATCTTTTTGCATCTTGGACCAAGGCTAATATGTACCTACCACTCTTTTTTCCTCAGGCTTTCCTTCATCCACATCTCCATAGGACAGGGTGGAAAAGCAATGATCACCAAAGCCCTCCAATGGCTGTCTTGGCCCAACATGTTTTGACTCCTTGCTAACGTCTCTGACCTCCTGTCCCACTATTCACCCCTCATTTACTGCACTTGAGCCACATAGACTTCCTTGCTGTTTCTGGAATATAACAGGTATAGTCCTGCTTTAAGGCCTTTGTTTGGTTGTTTCCTTTGCCTAGAACTCTCCCTGCTCCCAACCTCTCCATAGCAGCCCTGATAACCCCCTCCTCTCCTTTAAGCCTTCCGTTCGCAATGAAGCCTTCCCTGACTATTCATTTAATATTGCAAGCTGCACATCATGGCTACGCTCCCATTCCCACACTCCAAATTCCCCCAGCCCTGCTTTGCTTTCTCTTTTTTCCATAGTGCTTGTGATCTTTCCACATGTAGTGAACTATAGTATTTGCACCTCCTCATCCTTTCTCAACATTGCTGATTTGTGCTGAAAATGCCCTTTACGCCCACATTAGGCAAATGTAAGTCTTCAAAAACAGCAGAAATACTTCTTCCTAAAGAAAAGTTAAAGCTGTTCTATGTCTTAATTTTGATAGTAGCTATACAAGTATACACATTTGTCAAAACTATCAAAATATACACTTTAAGTGGGTACAGTTTACTGTATGTAAAATATACCCCAATAAAGTTAGTTTTTAAAAAGAAGGTATAATCATAGACCCTTGGGTCATGGTGTAGGTATGGCGTAGGCTGATATTATAGGGTAGTAGTAGAAGTTGGCATTTAGGAAGGTATATTTTTTCCTGGGAAATAGTGTGGACAAAGAGGTCAGTAAAAAATTATATAATGCAAATCACTCCCTCTGGCTTTGAGTGACTAGAGAAAATCCCTGGGCGTTAAGCTCATTTGCTTTGTCCTTGTTGCTTCTTCTCTTACTTGTAGGTACCTTTAGAAACTGGAAGATTTCAGGTCAGTTTAGTTGTATCTTGTTCTAAAGTGGGCCCATTTCAATCCTAAAAGGGGTGGGAATTAGAATCGAACTCAGAAAACTGCAATTTTTATCTGAGAAGAAAGCTGCTCATATTTCCTGTTTGAAAAACAAGCTAGGAGAAGCAAATGATTGATCTCTTCTCATGTTAATAAATCCCCCCAAAAGTTTCCATTTTAAACTTTTCCAAATGAGTCAGGCAAGTCTGTGATGGGAGAAAACACAGTCAAGGAAAGTAGCAACAATAAAAAGAAGATATAAAACTAAATTCCATTGCCTATGAAACACTCCCCATGATAGCATGGAAGGCTTGAGAAAAACTCATCAGTACCTGAGTATCAGTGTTAGCCCTGGACATATTAAAACCTATTGTCCTAAACTTGGAAAAATCTTTAAAATGCTCATAGAAGCACGTATAATTAAGTAGCTATAATTATAGTGGGTTTTAGGATCTTTTTCCATACTCCAAGTATTCTATATATAACAGTGAAAGAAATCTAACACAGCTGACTCCATCTTGCCTCTAACCTCAGAGCTAACTGCCTTTGCTCACCCCTGCACATAGGCCAAGCTAACTGTGGGAGGAACTTAGTTTATAATTCAACTTTAAAGCAAGGATAATAGTCCCTTCCCAAAACCAACTCCTGAGGAGATAAGGAGGGTGTACACACAAGTAGCAATGTTATGCTAAAGATTTATGGGAACATTGTGAACTAACCAAGGACAAAGAAGTTCTGCAAAATCTCTGGACTTCTGCTGATACCCAGATGTCTGCGGTCACCAGTTGCCTCCTGATCGCAACCCTTTGTTTGTTCCCCTTTCCCCAGTATAAAAAGAAGCTTGAGAGTCATGTCTTTTCAGATGGTTCTTTATGGACTTATGTCCACCATCTTCTTGGTTTGCTGGCTCTCTGGAATAAAGTCACCTTCTTTGTTCCAACACCTGTCTCTTGACTTACTGGCTGCCAGGTGGCAAGTGGCACAAGCTTGGACTGACTTTTATATATATATATATAGGCAGGTTCTGGAATCTTCCCATACTGGAAGAGATGGCAGGCTCCTTGTAAAGTACTCCATGACATACTAAAACTTCCATTGCTCTAAATGTCATCAAGAGGATGTATCTGCCTGTATCCTGCTCCCTCGCACTAGAATTTAGCTAGCAAATATGAATCTTGTGTGTGAATGTGAGAGGTCAGATTTATTTCAGGTGCTCTTAGATGTCTCCCTAAAGTTAACCCTATTTTCAATTATTATCCAAAGAATTTTTTTGCCATCTTCTCAAGTAAAAAGTATTTGAGAATGCTGCTTTCTTTTTCAATTTATTTATAATATCAGTTTTCCAATTTTATGATCTCAGAGCCTAATTCCTCATATCATTCTTTAAAATATCTAATGATTCTTTCTGATTTGCATGCTAAATAATATTTCCTTCTAATCCTTCACATTTTATGGATATTTTTAGATTGCTACCACATCCACGTCTACCACCTGCTGTTGCTCCCTACTGGTTCTGCCCAGCTAAACTATACGCGTTTAATTCTTCCAGTCTTCCTTTATCCACCAGACCCACCAGTCTCTTAAAATGGTGTTGGGCTCTTTTAGAACTCTTCTTGATTGTTGATGCCCTGTGACCCTGCAGGTCATCTCTCTGAGATGGCATTTTAAGGCAATCTTAAAATTACATTTCAATAATTTTTGCTTCCATTAAAAATAAGCAATACAGAAAGAGTCTTGTGGTAGTGATTACTGATGTTTGTCAAGTATTTCTAGTTTTCTCCTTTCTGTATACACAGTAGGAATGCATTTCCTGGGCCCTTATTATTGGCAGGGGCTTGTGACTGGCAGTCATGAGTAATGAATCACTTCCAGACCATGAAAGACCTTCTAGAGTGCTGTTTTCTCTCTAGAATGGTGACTGCCAATGTTCGAGATAGTGGCTGTTCTGTTAGCCTTGTTTCTTGAGTTGCTACAATTAAGAGAAACTCTTATGCCAAGCTCTACTGTCCATATAACAAGAACAAGGAATATACGCTTGTCATTTTAAGCCTCTGAGACTGGGGAGCTGTTTGTTATTGGAGAATTACCTAAGTTGTCCTAACTGATACAACTCTAGCAGATACCCTTAGATGCCCCCATGTATATAGATGCCTATGTTACACTCAGCAGTCTGTTATAATACAGTTTTGAATATGTGAACATGGCAAATCTCTACCTGATCCTATACCATATAAAACTGATGCCTCTGCTTAGATGCTTGCCATGTGTCAGTCAGAGAGAAATCAGTCCAGAAGAGGTAACACATTTTGAACCTCTTGTCAAAGACATAGAGACCCAAGATACAGAAAAACTAGGTATCCCCCAAATCTTCAACACAAAAATTTCAAAATCATGTCTGGTGTAATTAAGCATATTGGATCTTGGACTCAAATACTGTGACAGCAGCAGGAATAAATATGTGTTCTGGGACTTCTCCTTCCCAGAACCCAATGCTTCATAGCACACAAACTACTTCTTCAGCTGGCTGCCATTTGATATTTCTATTTAAAAATGAAATCAGTGAACTTATTTTTTCCCCTGGAAAAATGGTTAACGTGTTTCTCTCAGATTTAGATAAAATGGAATGTTTTAGATAAGCTACTTTTAAAAGATTTTGAATGTAACTTAATATCATCTTGGTTCATATTTTAAATGTGTGTATGTATGCATATGTGTGTATACATGCATACAATATAGAAAAATATATTTTAATATATATATTTTAAATAAATACATATAAATAAAATACATTTTTAAAATATGTATTTTTCTGTATTGTATGTACGTATACACACATGCATGTATACATGTTTGTGTATACATACTATATATATATTTAAACAACATGAATGGATTTTTAATATTTTAACTCCTTCTATTCTGTTACAACTACTCTCATTTCCGTCTTTTCTTTTCAATCTTTATCACTGTGGAAACATATTTTACAAACTTCAATTTATATTATACATAGAGATTTTGTTCTTTGTATTTTATCTGCCATTATTTTATGGATTATTTTATTTCAACATAGCCTTCCCAGATTTTCTCCCATCTTCATTGGAATAAGTTTCATTAGACTGAAATTCTATTAAATGATGTGAAATTGCCATTTATAGGTCAAAAATAGTTGAAAAAACAATTAAGTCAATATAATACAATTTTCTTAACTACTCTTTAGTGGTTGAACACGCTGATTGTTTTCAGATTTTAACCTCAGAATAAGTCTTCTTTAAATATCCTTATTCATTGATTTAAAAACTACTTTCTTAGTGTATATTCCCAGATATAGGATTACTACCTAAAATGTTATTCTTTCCTTTATTCCTCTCTGGTGAACTTCTATGTATCCTTTGAGATCCATCTCAAATGTTTCCCTTTTTGTGAAGATATTCAATATTCTCCCTGCTCCCCACAACACTGTCCATATTTTGCAGCACTAACTCTTCTGTGGCTATTGAAAGTTTCAGTCTACAAATCTGCCTTCACTGGCCTCTCAGCTGTATCTTACTCTCTTGTAAGTCATCTGTGTTGCTAACAGTGCTTGGAACACAGTAAGTGCTCAATATGTGTTATGAAATGGAATGAGTAAATGTTTGTGCATGCTCTCAGGCACACATTTGCATGTGATATTTGATATTTAGCACTAGGGCTGTTGGTCTCAAGGCAGAGCTCTGAAAAGCTCGGATTCTTTTGTTTTTATTTGAAGAAGTGGGAAGTGTGCTTTGAGCTAATTGACAACTAGTAGGCTCCAGTGTCTTTGTTTTTGTCCCTCAGCCCTGGTTCCTGCCTTGATTGGATATTCACCTTTCTTGGCATCATGCTGTGCTAAATACTTGTCTTTGACTTTGTCCCCTTCCTGAGTATTCATTTTGTACCTGCCCTCCACTTTCCAAATTCCATCTCTTTGCTTGCTTTCACCTTAATGTCTGTAACTTTATTGATTCTTTAAATAGAATTGTTTTTATGTAAATACTTCATGTTTTTTTTTCTTCCAATTTTACCAACTTATTTCCACCTTCCTTATTCCTTCTTGGGTAGCCATAAAGACTGCATCCTAATTGCAATCCTGGATGATTTTGACTGTAAGTTAGACTATAGGATAAAATTCTCTAATTTGTTCTTTATGGACCTGAAGACAGACAGGCAGCACACTAAAATTTCTAGTGAGGACTATTGATTTCCAAGCCCTCCTTCATGGACAGTGCACGCTCCTATACTTAAATATCAAGCAACACCCCATAACAGTGCTTCTCTGAAAAGTAGTGTTCTTTCTTTTGCCAGTTGTTAACTGTGTGACCTTGAGCAAGATACTTAACTCTTTGAGACTGTTTCCTAACCAGGATATTTATAGCTATCATATGAAGATGAAGAGGTTAAGTGAGATGATGCACTTAATATTTCAACTCCTTAACACAGTGCCTGACAGAATATCTATGCTTCCTAAGTATTGATGTACTCTTTATTTTGAAATGTTTCATCCTGATTATACTATTTGTTGACTTGAGAAAATCTACATAATGCCCTCCCTCTGGGACACTCAGACGACTAAGAACTAGAAGTTCTAAGCTAATTTGAATAATATTCTCAGAAACTTAGAGGCAGGGTTGGGACAGAAGGAAAATGTGGAAGGGTGAACTCCCGTGGAAGCTATTTTGAATACGTAGTAGAGGCTTCACTTCATATTTGGTGACTTTTCTGCTGGATGCAAAGTCATTCACTGAGTTGTCCTTCTTTCATTTCTCTTACCATGCTCTAATATTCCAACCCAACATACTTACATCCTTTCCAGATAGGAAAATATCTCTATATCTATCTATCTATCTATCTATCTATCTATGTATTTTTAAACCACTCTACTGAGGTACCATTTACATATAGAAAGCTGCACATATTTAAGTATACAATTCATGAGTTTAAGGGGAAGTATATGCCCATAGAACCATCACCCCCATCAAGACCATAAATATATGCATCATCTCCTAAAGTTTTCTTCCACCTCCTTCCACCTATTATTAAATTTCTATTTATTTCTAGTATTATTTCTTCCACCTATTATTAAAATTATTAATATGTGTATGTGTGTGGTAAGAGCACTCAACATAAGATCTATCCTCTTATTGTACATACTTCAAGTATATAATACAGTATTGTTAGCTATAAGCATTATACTGTATAATAGATCTTCAGAGCCTATTTATCTTGTGTAACTAAAACTTTGTACCCTCTAATCATCACTTTCCCATTTTCCCCTTTCCTGGTAACCACCATTCTACTCTCTGCTCTATGAGTTTGACTATTTTAGGCTCCATATATAAGTGAGATCATACAGTATCTTTCTATTTCTGGCTTATTTCACCCAGAGTAATGCTATTCGGGTCTATCAAGGTTGTCACAAATGGCATGATTTCCTTCTTTTTTTAAGGCTGAATAATATCCCATTGTATGTATATACTACATTTTCTTTATCCACTCATCTGTCAATGAATGGTTAGGTTGTTTCCATATCTTGGCTACTGTGAACAATGATGCAATGAACAAGGCAGTGCAGATATTTCTTCCAGATCCTAATTTCAATTCTTTTGGATGTATATACACAAGTGGGTTTGCTGGATCAGGTAGTAAATCTATTTTTAATTTGTTTAGAAATCATGCTGTTTTCCATAATGGTTGTACCAATTTATACTCCCACCAACAGTGTACAAGTGTTCCCTTTCCACCAAATCCTCACTACCACTTAACCTTTTTTAAATTTATGATTGCCTTCCTAACAGGTGTGAGGTGGTATCTCTTTGTGGTTTTGATTTGCATTTCCCTCATGATTAGTGATGTTGAGCACCTTTTTATACATATCTGTTGGCCATTTTTGTATTTTCTTGGGAGAAATGTCTATTCAGATCCTTTGCCATTTTACAGTCAGGTTATTTGGGAATTTTGTTTTTTATTTGTACGCTATTGAGTTGTAGGAGTTCCTTGTATATTTTTTATATTAACCATTTGTCAGATATATGACATACAAATATATTCTCCCATTTCAGAGGCTACCCTTTCATTTGCTGATTGTTTCTTATGCTGTGCAGAAGCTTTTCATTTTGGTATAAACTTGTTCATTTTTACTTTTATTGCCTGTGCTTTTGGTGTCCTATCTAAAACATTATTGCCAAGACCAGTGTCAAGAAGCCTTTCCCCTACATTTCTTTTAGAAGCTTTATGATTCCAGTTTTCACATTTAAAGCATTAATATCATTACAAGTTTATGAGTTCTCTACTTCTTTCTCCTCCTCCTCCTCTTCTTGATTCTTCTCTTCCTTGTCTGCCTCCTTATTTTCTTCCTTTCCATGACTCATTTTCAATTCTTTTTCTTGTGTATTGCAAAAGAAGATTTTTGTCTAATGCCAGAATAAAGTATAATATCCTGATTACTTAAACCTACTTCAGGTAATTGATGACCCTTAAGAAATACTGTCAGCTTTTTTAGCTTGGTCCCCTTGGAAGTATTTATTGCCTTTTTGTGTTAAATTTGCAAATCTCTGCAATAACCTATCAGGTGACTATTACGTTTTCTCATTCATATTAAGTAAACATTGAAGCTTATGATTTGTTTGTCAACATTTGATTTCCTATTAGCATATATTCCACTGGTTTTTTATTAACTAAGGTGTATTTCAATTGTCAATCTTACCTAATATTTATTACCACACAGTTGTGTTTGAGCCTTTATATTTTGACCTCTCACTTTTTTCTAGGTATTTATTAAGGCTTTGTGGATAAAGGAGGAAGGTGTATTCACTTTCTATTGCTCTTATAACAACTTACTGCAAACTCAGTGACTTGAAGCCACACAAATTTATTATCTTACATTCTGTGTGTTTTAAGTCTGACACAGATCTCACTGGCTAAAATCAAGGTGTTAACAGAGCTATGTTCCCTCTGGAGGATCTAAGGGATAATTCATCTTCTCATCTTTTCCATTTCTTATTGGTCACCTGCATGTCTTGGTTTATAACTCTATCACCTCATCTTTAAACCAGTAATGATGGGTTGGGTTGTTCTCATGTCACATCACTCTGACCTACTCTTCAGCTTCCCTCTTCTACTTTTTAGAACTAGTGATTACATTGGACTCACAAGGATAATTTAAGATAATCTCCCTATATTAAGTTCAGCTGATTAGCAGCCTAATGTCCATCTGCAACTTTAGTTCCCCTTTGCTATGTAACTAACATATTCACAGGTGTACCCACACACATGCATACACACACACACAGACACACACACACAGACATATGTCTACACTCTCCAAAAAGATGTTCTGTATCATTAGGAAAACCATAGGCTGTTTTTACCAAAGATACATGTTCTGTCCATCAGTTGCTTTTGGGTGAAATATCTTCCCTTCTGGAAAAAATTACTAGCTTATATTACAGTGCTTAGTTTACTTTTTACAAAAATCCCTTTCAATTCAATAAATTCTGCTGAAAATGCTGGGTGAAGAATGAATTTATTCTTTCCCATTTTATAATGAATACTGGCAAATTGCCACATTTCTTTCTTTTTCTATACTCTAAGAACCTCAATACTAATTTTATTAGATAGGTTTTCTCACAGAATGTTTCTTTACTGCTTTTCCCTAATTTTCACAAATAACACATGAAATAATTCTATTCAAAATATTTTAAAGATTGTATAATGAGTTTATTTTTTGAAAATTCAAATGATATAGAACAAGGCAAACTTGTTGCTACATTTTGGTGACCATTCTTAAAAAATAATTGTCTCCCATCTTTTTTTTCTCTCTTTTATAGTTTGAGTAGTTTCTATTGATTGATTTTTTAATTCACTGACACCTTATCAAAGTATTTCCTCACTATAGTGACTGTGGTTTTTATTTATAAGATTTCCATTTGACTCTTTCTTATAGTTCCTGTAAATTCTTCTTTTTTGCATGTTGCCCACTTTTTCCACTAGAGCTTTTAAAATATTAGTCAATTGTTCTTTTAAATCCTCTGTCTGAGAGTTCTAACATTGAGCCATTTTTCAGTCTGGTTCTGTTAATTTGTCTCTTAACAGTGAGTAAGATTTTTCTTGCATTTTTGTGTGTTTTGTAATTTCTGATTGAATGATGGACATTGTGTTTAGGACAGTAGACTCTGGGGTAGAGTCCTTGTACCCGAAAATGGACATGCTTCTTAAATTGCTCTGCTGTTAGTGTGGGGACTCGAGTCAAATTAGCCAGGAGCTGAGCTGAGTTTCAGTGTTGCTGCTATGGTTGCTTTCAGTTCAACACTGGCTTCAAAGTCCTCTAGCATTACCTTGTGCTTCATGCCACAGAGTTTTTCTCAATGCGTCCTTCCATTCACCTTTGTCATTCATTCATTCATTCATTCATTCAACTAATAACGATTAAATGTCTTCTATTATGTTCCAGGCACTGTTCTAATTATATAAAAATAAGACAATATACTTGCTATCATGGAGAATATATTTGAACATTTTCTACTATTTCTTTTGCTTTTAAAATACATCATCATTTTTTAAAATATATTTTAAAATAATAAGTTTACAGGTGAGAATGTGGGGAAATAATTTACTTCATATTTTTCAGATTAAGATATTAATGGCCATGCTCATTTTAGAGGATAACTAGGCCTAACTGAATTGTATATTTTAAAAGTGTATTCCCCTATGACCCAGGGATTTCACTTCTCTTTCTTTAACCTAGAAAAATAAATGTACATGTTCACATGGAGGTTAACACTAGGACATTCACTACTACATTGTTTTAGAGAAAAATTGTCTAAACCAATTGTCAAAAAATTGTCTAGAGATGTCCATGAATAAGAGAACAGATCCTAGTTCATGCTTACACTGTGAAATAACATGCAACAGGTATGATAGAGTAGATTTGTATGTAATGACCTAAGTATCTCCAAAGCAAAATGTTTTTTAAAAGGTATAAAATTATATATGCAATATGATACCTTTTTAGAAACAATTTTTAAAACTCAAAACTAGAAATTTGCCTGTGAGATGTCCTTTGCCCTGAACAAAGGCACGTGTGACTTTATGGTGCTTCAGTGTCTGGCTTGGGACAAGAAAGCTTTTGTTCAAGTGTCCCTTTCCCTGATACCTACACTGACACCCATCATAGTCTTTCCCCTCTAGAGGGTCACTGTGTCCGCTTCCCTTCATCACCACCCCTGCCGGGCACTGGCAGCACAGAATACTGGTTCCAGATCTCTAAACTCTCTGAATTTCCTAATAATTTACGGCCTTACCACAAATGCAGGTCCCTTGCCCTGGTGTTATGCATACGTCTCTCTTTCTCTTGTCTCTTTCTCCTAATCCTGGTAAACTTCTAGTGTGAATAAGAGAAGCTTCACTTTACCTCCTGTTTCTGTTTAAGCAATTTGGGGCACTTTGAAAACTACAAACTTCCTTCCTTCTTATCCATCTCTCAGAATGGGTGTTAGGTTTTTAGAAACAAATCCAGGAAGACTTTTTTGACATTCATTCTTCCTTTCATGCTACTGCCTCTTTCTCCAGAGGCAAGGGACATGGAGTGACCACATGTCAGAAACCAGAGCAAGAAAATGAGGGAATAGTTTTGTTGTAGTTTGTGGCTTCTAAAAGTGCCTAAGAGATATTTTTAAATAAAATTTTCATTTTTTCCCTACACCTCTGTCTTAACATCTGCTGACCACCTTTATTGTGTTTTCTTGCTCCAGGCTGACAACTATAAAAATTGTTCTGATTTTTTTTTTTTCTTTTGAGACGGAGTCTCGCTCTGTCATCCAGTCTGGAGTGCAGTGGCACAATCTCAACTCACTGCAAGCTCCACCTCCTGGGTTCACGCCATTCTCCTGCCTCAGCCTCCAGAGTAGCTGGGATTACAGGCGCCCGCCACTACGCCCAGCTCATTTTTTGTATTTGTAGTAGAAAAGGATTTTCACCATGTTAGCCAAGATGATCTCGACCTCCTGACCTCATGATCCGCCCGCCTCGGCCTCCCAAAGTGCTGGGATTACAGGCGTGAGCCACCATGCCTGGCCAATATTTTAATTTTATGTTCTGATTAATATTTAAGGCAAAGTTCGTATTTTAAATTAAATATCATTTAGTTGTATGTGGAAGGATGGCTTCCAGCCAAAAAAAAAAAAATCTTGTTAACTTCCAAAATAATTTTAGGAAGACTCAGATAAAGTTTCAAGTATCCAGTTATATTGAAGACCTGCTTGAATATGGCTGCACAGTATCTAATATCTAAGTTATTCACTAGCATGGTTCTAGCTGCATGTTAATAAAAGTAAAATGACTCTGGAATGTCATGATTTCCTATTATTTACATGTGCATCTGGAAGATTTTATTTCCCAAAGAAGGCTGCAATAATACATTTTATTCCACATGCTCCTCTTAAAATGTGACCTTTCCACATTCGTAGGTATGAGAGGCAGAGTCTATGTCCTTTTCTCTTGGACTTGGGCATACCTTTGTGACTGCTTCAACCAGTAGGGCACAGTGGAAGGGTCAGTATATAACTCCTGAGGCAATGAAGGAGCTGCACCTTCTCCTTAGATCTGTCTTAGAACACTTGCTTTTGGTACCCAGTCACTACCACCTCACACCCAACTGTGAGGAATCCCAGGTTACATGAAGAAACCATTTATAGGTGTTCTGGCTGACAGCCAGCATCACCCAGCAGACATGTGAGGGAGGCAGTCTTCAAGGTGACTCTAACCCCTGTTAATGTCTAGTTGCAACTTCATGAGAGACTCTGAGTGAGAATCATTTAGCTGAGCCTATCCAATACCCAGACTGTATGAGATAATAATAAATGAGAATTGAATTTGTTTAATACCTTTAAATTTGTTGTTTTGTAGACAGATATGACTAGAACAGCACATTGGACCAAAAACAACCCTGAATTAGAAGTGTCAAAATTGTTGAAATCACTGGCTTGTGATTTCACTGACACTAAATTTTTCCATCCATGTCTTTATCTTGCCACAAATTTGGGAAGCATGAGAGTTCCCTGTCTCATATATCTGCGAAATTGTACTTGGCACTAGCTATCCAAAATAATGTATCTTCCCAGGGCATCAAGGAGAGCAAGCGATGGCCTTCCCAGGGAAAAACACATCTTTCAGTTTTGCAGCAGGTAGTGTATGATTCATACATGGGCTGATTGGATGGGAATGAGAAGAAAAAATCACAGAATGGGCAATAAGAATTCTCTTGGCTTGACTCAAGGCAAATGAATCTGGAAGTACTCAGGATACTGCTTATTGTGGAATTTAGTCTGCTTGTGAATATTTCCCTTAAATAATAAACCATTCAAAACCTAGTGGTTTAAAAACACCATTTCTTTAACTCACTATTATGTGAGTCAGCAACTTATGCTGTGCTTAGTTGGGCAGTTCTTCTGATCTCAGATGGACTTTCTTATGTGTCTGCGCCCAACTGCAGATAAGGCCTGGCTGATGACAAGGGCAAACGGGAAGACTGGGCCACATGTCACTTGTTCTCTAGCAGATTAGCCTGAGCTTAGTCACATGGCAGTGGAATAGTTCCAAGAGAAAGAGCAGAAGCATTGAAGCCTCTTCTGGCCTTGGCTTGGAACGGGCACACTGCCACTTCTACCACATCCCATTGGCTGAAGCAAGTTACAAAGCCAGCCCAATACAAGGAATGGGGAAATACACGATACCTCTTCGTTAGATGAGCTGAAAGTCACATTGTAAAGGATGTTGAACACAGGAAAAGGTAAAAGAAGGCCATTTCTGTGATCCTTTAGCCCTTGTCTTGGTTGACTATTGTGCTAGTCCTACAGATCAGGTTATACAAAGCAGTCTGATATGAAGTAAAAACAGCTGGATGCTAGGCATTTATTCACAAGGCTCGAGTCATATCTCGGGAAGATATAACTAGGTTTGTGAGTAGTTCACATATTCTGTAGATATTTATAATTTGTATTTTTGTAATACTTGCCAGCTGCTTGACATTAACATTTTCCCTGTAGTGTCCCAATTTCATGTGTCTGAAATCATATGGTTTCTGCTTATAGCAGACAAACTGAGTTCCACAGAGATATACATGTTGGTAATGATTAAACCAGTGTGAATGAATAGGGAAGAGAAAAGTTTCAGGACTTCTACCTGATAGTTGAATCAGAGAATCACAAATGCTCAGTAGTAAAAGAGAATTTCAACCAAACCCTTTAACTCTGATGGGATGGATTAATCAATAATGATTTGTGTGTATTAGAGAGAGACAGAGAGAGAGAGAGAGACACTAATTGACTCTAGATATTTATAGGCACACAAGAGATAAGGTGAGAAAAATAATTAAGATTTATTGATTTATTGTGCTTGTAACTAGATTTTATAAACTCAGATGCTCAGAGATGGAGTCAAACCTTAATAAGAACTTTAATTTCTCATTTAGTAAGAGATTAGTCTTTATTTGTGGTTTTCCACTCTTCCTAACCACCATTTTGATCACTGCTTAATGTTCCAGCAGTTAGAGGTATGAAATTTACTTAACCATTTCCCCGTTGTTAAATACTAATATTGTCACGAGTTCCTTATGGTTACAAATAGTGCTGCAATAAACATTTCTGAGCACAACATGTTCTCCTCAGCTTGGGTTTGAGCTTCACAAGGACAGAGAGTTGTCTAAAGTATGGGTTTTCAGTGCCTAGAACAGTGCCTCACATAAGGTAAGTGCCTAACAACATTTTAAAATATCTTTTGAACAGATAGAGTTTTCCTCCTATTTTAAATTCTTTACTCAGGAAAGATTCCCAGATGTCTAGCCTTTCAGAGTATTCTTACCTAAATATCTCCTTTGAGGAGAACAAATCACATACGCAGTTTGTCTTCAATGTGGAAAAACTTGAGACAGTTACCAGCAAAACTTCCTTTTGCTTTTGTTCTCTGGAAAGAGATAACAGACTAAATGAGTGGGACTGAATGTATTAGAAAGCTGGACAGAGAAAGGGAAGAGAGTTGGCATTTCCTATTATCTGCTATATGCCAGGCACTGTGCTAAGTATGATACTGGCAACATCTCATGTCATCCTCACAGAAGTGAGTGCAATCATGCCCATGCTCAAATGAAAAATCATGCCTCTAGGACATTATGTAATTTGTCCAATTCCAAGGTTATCCACCTGGCTAATGGTAGAACCACAATTTGAATTCAAACATTTCTGGCTTCAAAGCATTTCTTCTTCATCTTCATATTTATTTTTTAACCTTTCACTACCTCCCTGGAAACTGAATTGGATAGATAATTTAGAAAATCTTCCAACAAACTAACCTTAAACTTTCCTAATTCTAGTCCTGGATCCATATAAGTTTTCCATCTGAGGCCAGAATGCTAAAGCCCAAGGCATTAAGGTGCCTATTTAGGGAAGATTGTCTCTGTGGGTTGCTGACCTGCTCTGCAGTGACTTTCAGCTTTGCGTTATCGTGACCTGGTCCCTCTTTGAAGATTGTCAGGAGAAAAGCAGCATCTTTCTCTATGTCCATAAAATATACTGTTTTCAATGATTCAGTTTTGAGCTCTCAGCCACATTAACAGGTTTTCAGGGGAGATTCCAGGGTTTCCTTCTGTGAACATTTTGTGCTTTGAGGATGATGTTAAGGGTCTCAGCTTAGATGTCTGTATTTTGATGTCATTTACAGCCTTGCTGTGAGAAATTCAGTGCATTGTGACATAGGTCTTTCCATTAAGCAGTGCCTGTCAGTGCTGTCCTGACCCCATCCCAGGCTAAGTGCAATGTATAGCCAGCATCTGCTGACTGCCTCCCCCTACTTCAATTTTGTAACACAGAAAGTGCAGCTGGGCAATTTGTCAACTTTTTTTTTTTTCTGTGCAAACCAGAAGAGTTTGTAATAGTCTACTGTTCTATACCCAGAGCAGAGGTCTGAGGCTTTTGAATGATAGTTCCTAGTTTTCTTCCCCCTTTTCTGCATGAAGTACCTTGTTAGAATAAACTGAAAATATCCCACAAACTTTAAATTGCAGACTTCCCAGATGAGGAAATGCTCTACTAGTGTAACCACAGGACATTGACATACGAGACTGGACAAGGAGTAGATGTGGTTGACATATTCACTTAGTCCATTCCCTGTTCTCTCCCGTATTTCTATGGCCTCAAATCTCTGGTGCCCATTGGAAAGGACGTCTTGCACTCTACTTCGATCAGGTGACCAGAACCTGATTCTCACCAAAGTCCTTCTGGATCATGTTCTGCATTAACCTTTCTCTCTTACTTTAGATGCATAGCCTGATTTATGAAACCAACTCTGAATTTATATTTTCCCTGAACTTCTCCCACCCTATTTCCTTGACCTGAAAGATCAGTCCATCTGATTAAAACCATTTTATTATTACTATTATTACCCTAGCAGTGCCCCTGTCTAAATTCTTTTTGCTGGCATTTGGCTTAGTTCTCTTCAAATCCTAGCATGACTTGGAGGCATTGGCTCTAGGCAATATATTCAGACTGAGTCCTGAAGTTGAGCATTTACTGAATACATATCAGTACTCAGAAGCCTGAGAAAATACTAATTGAGTACACTACAGCTTATACTCTGGAATATTTTGCACCATGATGCCCGGTTTTGGAAAGCACTGACCCACAGTTGAGTCATGTCTTTGATAATAAGTAATGACCCATAGCTCTCCAACCTGCCCAAATTTTCTTTTATTGGCTGACATATTACTTTGGCAGAGACCTTTAGGACACTTGAGTTTGATTCTACTATTGTTTCTACTTAAGGTCACAAGACAACTTTTTTTGTACCCTAATCTTACAGATTCAACTCTTCAGCAGTGATATTATATATATATACATATATATATACACACACACACCACACACACACACACACACACGTGTGTGTATATATACATATATATGGTTTTCAGTGACTAGATAGAAATTTATTGGGAAATACAATAAAGTGCAAAAACAAAGCTGACCCTATTTCAATCTGGAAAGCAGCATAAGCTTTTTAGAAAATTCCAGGTAGTGTCTGAGTACTGATTGATTGGCCTGCTGTGGGCATTACTAATAGAAGCAGTTTATTTCTCCAAGGCCCTTTGATAAAATGACGGAGGCTACCCATGAGTGTCGTCTGAGAAAATATATATTTATGTACCACAATCCAGGGTTCTGGATACTGACTCTACTTGACGTTAAGTCCTACTGGTATTTTAAGCTCTGTCCTTTTTCTCATCTCTACCTTTTTCTTTACAACCCACATGGGAGACATTTGAAAATTTTTCTAGATGAATTTTTGCTATGATGATCTGATGCATTTACCTCTAGCATAGTTCCCAATCCTTTCTTCTTTTCACCCACACTGAAGCCTTCTTAGTGTTTCTCATGGAAAATTAAGAAGTTGCCTGTTAGGTATGTCTGCCTTTGGCCTGGCCTTCTTCCACTGCTACCAAAGTAGGTCCCCAGGAGTATATATCTAGTCATGTCACTCACTTATTCCAAACCTTCACCATGGAATTAAGGCCACGCCCTTAGGATGACATTCAAAGCCTCCACAATTATAACCCCAATATTTCTTTTTTGAATGATCTCCAACCTGGCTTCCCCAGCCTGTGCATGGACAACATCAGGAGCAATAGGAGGGCCTCACACAGGGCTATTATTCCCACAAAACTTACTGGACTAAACAGAATTGAGAGAGTCCCTACTTTTCTCACCTGTTAAATATTTTGGCAAGTAATAGCTCAGATCCAATGGCTCAGATGGCCATTTATCCATCCATCTAGTCATCAGTAAATATTTGGTGAGGAGTTACTCGAGTGTCACACACTTGCAAGGAGTTAAGAATGTATAGGTTTCTAAGCTGTCTTCAAGAAGCTTGTCATGTGGTAATGGTAGGAGACCTGCAAACAGATATGCATTATTAGGTGTTAGGAGAACTGCAGTACAATCTCAATTGTTAAATAGGGGCATAAACTCTCTTGGCATGGTTAGGAAAGGTTTTCAGGTATCACATATTCTCATTTATAAATGGGAGATAAACATTGGATACATACAGACACAAAGATGGCAACAATAAACTCTGGGAATTACAAAACAGGGAGGGGGACAAGTGTTGAAAAACTACCTATCTGGTATTGTGTTCACTACGTGGGTGACAGGATCATTAGAAGTCCAAACCTCAGCATCACACAATATACCCATGTAACAAACCTGCATATGTACCCTCTAAACCTAAAATTAAAAAGAAAAGGTTTGTGGAAGAAAGAGATGTATGAAATCCACACACACACACACACACACCCCCCAACAAAAAACAGTCCACATGAAGACAGATCTGATGTTTAAGGATCTTGGAAACTAAAGCATGCTCTATTATACTTGTTCTTTGATGATAGAGGTGGCAATAACTCCAACTGCTGGCACTGGCCACTTCTTTACTAACCCTAGGATAATCTGCACATGGAGGCCACTGAATTGTCATGCTGGGTGTGTTTTACCAGTGATTGCAGTGGCTGAAGGGGATCCAGGCTTCTATTTAAAACAGTGATTGTATGTGGCCCCAGATTTAGTGATAGAGCCTCATTCAGGGTTGCCGAGGAATGTAGGAAAGGGAGGTGATTGTGAAACAATATTACTTCAGTTTATTTAAAAAATTCAGAGACTGGGGATAACAACAAAATTTTAAAAACCAAAATTAAAGACAGAACACCCCACCAGAGTAGGTAGAAAATAACTATCTTTTTCAGCATGGTCCAAATTCTGTGAACCACTCTTGCCTATAGGGTAGGCTCAGTGAGATGAAATGAAATACACTCTTGCAGACCCATGGAGGAGAATTCTGAGCCTAACCCAGTTCCTTGGGTGCCATGTCTTAAATGAGGTCATAATAGTGGTAATATTTAGTATCACAGCTCTGCTCCTTGCCTTGGTCTTAATGATGCTGCCCAGAGCTTAATCCTTAATGAGTTTATTTTCACTTCAGGAAAATGTCCTTGCCCAGCTATTTGTGTCTTTCCTAACTCAATTATATCCAGTCTCTCATGGGATAACTTAAAAAGTTAAAAACATATCCACAGTATTGTTCATATTTTTTTTTCTTTCGGAGCCAGTTCTCAAAACTCCACAAAGTGAATAAATACAAATTAAGCTCTTTGGAAATTCTTTTCAGGAGAGTTTGGAAAAAAGTGTCTTTAATTGACAACAGGACGTGCAAGTTCAATTTAATTTCAAAGTGTAATGAAGTTAAACTTTGCATGATTTTATCTTATTGATTTCTTTTGGGTTTGTGGTTTTTGAAAAAAAGTAAAGATGGAAAAATAAAAGCTTCCAAGTAATCACTTTTCTTGGTGAAATTTGCGTTATGGATGGCATTTGCAGTAATACCATATTAACAGAATAGAACCAGTTTTCTACCACCTGATATACATTGAGGTGTCCTAATTCAGCTGATTATTTGATCAGGCTGAGAAGAGAATAAGAAGTCATTCCTTGCTCTAGCCAACCCTTTTGACCACACTCTGGGAGTTCTCTGTGACAAAATAACTGGTTAATCTGGATTAGTCAGTGGTATAAAACCAGTCACCATGATGGTCCCTTCATGCTTCAAAAATCATGGAAAGAGCCCCAGTAAATTGGAGATTTCCTGTACTGCCTTTACCCAGAAGCCACCTCTTGCCAGAGTTCAGGGTCCCTTGCTCAGAAAAATGTTAAATCTGAGAAAAGATTGAAGGTAGGTCATTGCAAATCATGAGGTGTGTGAAGTATTCTGCTTTGAGCCCATCCCTCCTTGACAAATAAGAATGCCAAGAAAGATGGGCTTGATGGGGCCAGCATCTCAATCCAGAACTCAGACTTTCATAGCTGAAGAATATCAAAGCCACTGTGACCTATGGAGTTTATATAGCATGGGGTAAAGCTGAAGTGAAGACATGTCTAGAGGTTGCAGGTGACTGACCCTGTCAAAAGTGAATAGAAACCATTCTGCCCTTGTGCAAAGAAAGAGAGAACAGTCTACTGGTTGAAGGCAAAGTGCTGTTACTTTTGCACAGAAAGTTAAACTTGCCAACGTCATTAGATGGAAATAATATGTGTGTATTATTCTAGCCACAAAGCAATGGCAGTGAGAGGAAGGCTCCTGCCAGCTGCTTCAGTGAGCCACAGTGGCACTGATGCTCTTTGAGTGGGAGGTTTCTGTTCATTTGCAAATGTGATGACATTTTCAGCTTTTTGTACCAGGAACGGAAGCGCCTTGGGAAGCTTGTGGTTGAATGCATTCTCCCTAGAGAGCAGCAAATTAGGTGAAATTCATTTACTGATAGAGGGTCCAGGGGAAGAGGGACCCTGGGGAGGAGGGGGCAGATGGTGGGTGGCAGTGACTTATTCTAGTTTGAATTGACTTAGAAAAAATGTACTTATTTGCTTCCTTTCTCCAACCTTCATCATTTCCTCCAAAGACTGCAAGCCTAGACTTACCCAATATGTCCTCTTTGCAGAAAGCTCTGAGGTGGTTGTGTGCTCTTGACCTGAGGGAGCAGGCCCAGAATCAATTAATGTGTCTGTAATTAAACTCCTGGGGATGAGACACCTGACTTCATCCAAATTAGAGATTCAATTCAACAGCAAGTTTGATAAAAAGGGAAGTCGGTAGTGACCAAACTAACCCTGCTACGTCGTTAACGAGGCTGAAGATGATTCCAAAATGGCTTAATGTGGCAGAAGTCTTCTCACAAGATGGCATGATTCAAATAACCTTGGACAGCTGTGATGGAAGAGCAAATAAATAGGTCCTTTTATAAAAAAAAATAAAAAAAAAAACTCTTTCATCTCCTCTAGCCAAAGATATTAAAGCCCAGAGGAACCTTATTTGGTGTGGAGTCCACCCTTCCAATTTCCAAAAGAGAAAAGAACTCTATAAGTTAGATGACTCATGGAATTGGAGATGTCAACTGAAGAATGATGAGGTTCATAAATGTGGAAAGGAGAGCTTTATTTCTCATAAAGTTTTGCAACCTTCATGGTGGCCATTCTGACAGACTGGGAAGCATAGCCCCTGGCCAGGAGCCAAAAACAGACTCTTAAAAGGAGGAAAAAAGGAAACAGGAATGTGTGCTGAGGTGGCCACATTTACATATTTAATAAGCTATAAGAGGAGTCATAAATATTTTTAAAAGGAGAAACACACACATTCACAGCTGAGCTTCATGATTCTCCAGGGGACCCACGTTCAAAATATAGCCTCGTTAGCGTGATCCGAGGGTGGTGTTTTCAGCCCTCTGATGACAAATGTGAAGCACAGGACATAAAAGCCCCTATGTACACCCTCCGTAGACTGGCCAGAACCACTTCATAGTCAGTGGTCTCTTACCAGGAAGAAATGCCAGCAGGTTGTTTTCTTAAAACCACAAAAGGGAGGGGCAGTCGTTACTGGTTAGTTGATATCAGTGGTAGAGTCTTTGTAAAGGGCTGGTTTCTGTTTGATCCTTAGGGAAGAAAGCTTAATGGTGATTATCAAGTGAGGGGGTATTACAAGGAACGTCTGACCTCACATACTGTCAGGACTGAAAACTAGTTTTCAAGATTACTCTGAGGTCCCCTTGGCCAAGAGGGGTTCTGTTCAGTCAGCTGGTGGATTTGGGATCTCATTTTTATTTCTCAGAGGCTTTTATTAATATGCTTCTCTGTGCTTTGACGATTATGCCTCTCTGTAATTCTGAACCCAACCATTGCCCTATAGGCAGTATCTACAAACCAGGGACAATCCCACAGTAAGAATAAGAATATTTCCAAGTGCTGATGGAAAGAGCTCTAGATTTTTTTTTGTCAACTCAGCAGATATTTGATTCACTGGAGGATTTTCTGCTGGGACAGAATATTTCACCTCTCTCAATAGCAGAGTTTTCATCTGCAAAATAAAGCAATAAACAACCAGCAAAAATAATAGTACAGACATGGCTAAGCCACGACAGATGGCAGTGTTGCAGAAATAAGAAAAATGTTCCCTCTGGTGGTTGAATATGGGAAAGACATGCTTTCCTCTGGGCCAACTTTCCCCTAAGGGAGGCAACTGCCTTGGTGAGGGACTGAGTTTCATTCCCCAAGCTTTCATCCAGGCACGCTTTTATAGCACACAAACTACACATTCAAATGTGGGAACTCTGGTACTCAACTACCTAGTGCTCAGCTCAAGCCTCAACTACCCGGGGAGTTAAGGGAGAACATAAGGAAGAACATCTATCTAGAAAAGTACTTTGTAAGTTTTAGCACTCCTTATCAGTGTAAGTCCTATTAAGATATTGAAAGTGGAGGACTACAGGAAGATCCTTTATAGCAAAATTGGGCTTGGGTATCTAAGTTGAAATTCATTCTACCACTAAGGGCTTTATACCAAAGTCAACCACATCCTTAAAAATGTAGTTTTCAGCCGGGCGTGGTAGCTAACACCTGTAATCCCAGCACTTTGGGAGGCCGAGGTGGGCAGACCATGAGATAAAGAGATCCATACCATCCTGGCCAACATGGTGAAACCCCGTCTCTACTAAAAATACAAAAATTAGCTGGGCATGGTGGTGCACGTCTGCAGTCCCAACTACTCAGGAGGCTGAGGCAGGAGAATCCCTTGAACCCAGGAGGCGGAGGTTGCAGTGAGCTGAGCTCGCGCCACTGCACTCCAGTCTGGCGACAGAGCAAGACTCCATCTAAAAAAAAAAGTAGTTTCCAAAATTGAACTGGATTTTCAATGAGTATTTTATTGAGAAAGTTCCCTGAAGGATGATCATAAAGGTCTGTATGTCAGGATACATCCCAAGGAGCCAAGGAGAAGTGTCATTCCTCAGAGGCAGGCAGAGATGACTCCTGTTTGCATGGCATGTTAAGACCTTGATAATCCTGCATACATATGCATACATTCTTACAGTCACTGTCCCAATGAATTGTAATTAGTTGAATAAATATGCATGTAAAAATGGGTTAAAAACTAACTTGATTATTCTGTTGCTTCTTAGAATGGCTACATACCATAGGCAAGGAAATGGAAGAGCAACCACTGACAAACTCATAGAAACAGGGCACGTGATATGTGAGTGGCTGGAGAATGCGAGGAGTAACTCCTGACATGAGGACTCTAATCTCATGTATATAGACATGAAGGTTTACAAGTCTGTTGCCCTCTTCTCTGACTCTCTTCTCTTTAAAGAGGTGATATTTGAGCGGAGACCTGGGTGATGAGAAGGAGCCAGCCAATGTGCCAATCTGAGTATTAAGTATTCCAGAAACAGGAAATAGCCAATGCAAAAGTCCATAGGCAGGTACACATTCTGTGTGTTTAAAAAAAGAAATAGATTTGTGTATAGTGAATACGTATCAGAAATGCAGGTGCTCCACCTACAGAAATTCCAAATCAACTAGTCTGGGGAGGTGCCCAGGCATTGGTGTTTGGGATTTTTGGTTGTTGTTGCTGCTGCTGTTGTTGCTTTTGTTGTTATTTTAGGTTCTCCTGGTAATTCTAATCACAGACTAAAGATAACTGGTATAGAGCTTTATAGGGTATGGGGAAAAGTTTAGCTTCTAAGAACTATAGAAAACCACAAAGAATGTTAAGCAGGGGAGTGATGTGATAGAATCCATGTTTAAAATTTCCCTCTTGATATTGTGTAGAGGATGGATTGAAAGGGTAAAGGGTAGCAAGAATGAGGAAAGCTGTGAGTAGGCAGTGGCAAGTCTCTCTTGGTCTAGTGGAGAAAAAAATGGACAGCTATGAGAAATGGTATTAAGGTGTTGTCCTTCACAACTTTATCTAAAATGTTTATTTGCTGATGGATTGGATTAGATTTGGGGGTATGGGAAAAGACGAATGACCAACAGAATTTTGATTTAAGCAACTCAGTGCATTGTGGTGCCACTTACAGAAACAAAAGACACTGTGGGTACCCACATGGGTGCAGATAGGAGAAGGAAGTGGAATAAATAATTCTGGTTTAGGCATGTTTTGTTGGAGATACACACACACACACACACACACACACACGCACTGGAAATACCTACACTCTAAATATATATGTGTGTATGTATGTATATATACACACACATGCACACATTACACACACCCCCCCCACATATATATACATACGTATATACATATATATACGTATATGAGATTTCCAGTGTACGTATCTGGTCGGCAGATACACATTGGGATATTCACATTGGAAACTTAGGAGAGAGATCAGGTATATGTATACACATTTGAGTTTATATGGTATATAGATGGTATTTCATGCCACAGGTTGAGATTTCTTCAAGAGCAAATGTGGACATAGTTTTGGGGTATGGTAATGTTTAGGGCATCTAAGGCAAGTAAGCACTTTTTGGGTGAATTAAAATTGAATATAAATACTCTGTGCAGAACACTCTTACACTGGTATTAAAATACCTTTCCTGAAAATGAAAAGGAATCTGAAGTGGAAGAAACTGGAACTAAAGATTTTATTTTATTTAACTTTGCTGATTGATTTTTCTCTAATAAAAGAAATTGGATGGAAACATATATGAGAGAGGGACAAGAATAAACTTTTCAATAACACCCCTGTATTATTTCATGTTATAGTAGCCAAATCTACCAAAGAGAATCATTGCGACTATTCCTTCCTCATATCTCCTCCCAGGCTGGTCCTTTCTGCCAGGAAATACCTAGGCTTTTTCTGGTCCTAGTTTCCTTAAATTCTGATGCAAGCAGAAAATTGCCAGTTCTGTTACTGAGTAATTATAGCCCTATATCTGAAATAACTTAATGATGTCTTCTGACAGCCTTAATGCCAGACTTAATAATGAAATGAGTCCTTCACCAACATGGCCCCAGGGCACAAAGTGGCCATGGGGTTGGGACTTCCCAGAGAATCATGAGAAATTTTTCCATCCTGCAAGTGTATCAATAATTTACCTGCTTTCCCAATCGTATATGATCTGTTAATTGGTTCACCTAAGTAGCAGACTTCAAATCTGGGGAAACACCACTCTTGGGGCAAAGTAATGATTTTCTGAAGAGTACGCAGTCAGGGCGGGCTTAATTTGCAGATCTTCCAGTTCCATCTGTCCTGTTTCCTAAAATTGAACTGCCTAAGAACTCATACTTCTTGCACTTTTTCAAATAAAGTAAACTTGTCAGCACTGGGACACTGTCTATAATGACAGTAAACCCTGTGGTTTACTAAAACCTTCCAAGTGCTAAACAAGGGGCCATTTGAAATGTTAGTTTAGATGTTGAGAAAATGGATAACTGTCCTGATTTAGTAATCAAATCTTTCTGAAAGTCGGGTTTTCCAGCTCTTTTCTTTCCACAAAATTGAAGGTAGACCTAATTGACTTGTCAGTTGTTGGATGACTAAAAATAATTTTTGATGATAAATCACTGTGGTTTTTATATACAACTTGGAAAAAGTGCAAAAAAAGTGAGCGACAAGTTTATTACAAAACTTCCATTCGTGTCAATTTATTTATAAGAAAAAATTTATCAGTTGTAAGCATTTATTAAAATGAAAAATAGGAATATACTTGAGGCTGAATCTCATTTATCCTAGTGGTTGGTTATATTTATCCATGGATACATGAAGTAATTGCAGGAGGAGTAGCCATTTATCTCATTAAAAGCTGCATGTTGAATCATAATTTTAAATCCAGTAATCATCAAAATGTAGAAAATAATTTATTGTTTTGATCAATGTTGTACTTATAATTGTAATGAAAATTCAATCCAAACAAAAATCTTTAACACTTTGAGTTATGGAAAATTTTTTTGGTAAAGATTACTAAAGACTACACAATAAAACATGTTAAAGCACAAAATTATATTTCATTAGGCTAAAATTCTATGAGGAAAATAAATTAGAAATACTATTTGAAGGGGGAAAAGGAATGTTACAAAATTTGTTAAAGAAGGCAAATTTTTGTGTTTTTGTATTTGTGTATACAAATATGTGGGATTTTTTCCTCAAATAAATGATAGGATTTAATCACTATGGCATCAAATTATCACTCTTCAAATGACAGCTGAGGAGCACCTAAGTGAGCTGGGAAGAGGAGTCAAGAAAGAGTTTCAGATGAGGTGATGCCACAGCTGAGTCTCAGAAGACAAGCAGGAATTCACAGGGTGAAGAAAGGAAGGGCAGGATTTCTAGACAGAGGGGGCATCTGACTTTCCCAAATAGCCCTCCTGAGGCTTGGCCTATATAGAGAAATTTAAACTTCTCAGTTAGACTCCTAAGTGCCTCTTAGAGCCAGGCAAGGAGTGACTGGCAAACAAAATGAGCTATTTTGGGGTAGGGGGTATCCAGACAGGTCCCAATTGGCCTGCAGAACCAAGAAGCACCCCTGGGGAAGGTGAGCTTTGGCTAAGCAGCTTAGTTAATTTTCAGATGTCCCTGTGTTCCTAAAACTCTGTGACAGCAAGACTTGGGTATTTACTGCTTTGTGAGCACAGGAGTTAGCATAGTCTTTCATTAAAGGTCAAACCAACCCGGGGAGAAGTATATAAGTCCCATATCTGGCTGGCAGGAACAGAAGATAGGACCTTGAATTTTCGAAAGTGTGCATATATGAGTCCAAGTTGGCATTTTACTGCCAGGCTGCCTGAAATGCACAGGTAGAATGGGTAGGTGGTATTAGGGAGAAGAAACACGAATCTCCTTGATTTCATTTCCTATTTTCTGTCACCCAGTGTCCACTAAATGATCTGACAAGGGGAGGTGATTAGAAGGAGAATGGAATTAGAGGAAGAAAATAGACATAGATTGAGTGCCCACTTACATGCTTTAAACTTTGGCTCAGTATAATCCTTGAAATCCTGGGCTAGATGTAGGGCTCCTTCTTTGTGCTTCTAAGGTTGCCTGTGCAGAATTCTAACTTGATTTTCTCTATTCTGCAGGGATTTTTTTTTTTCCTTGTGTATATGCCCCCTCAAAATCAAGACTTTCTTAAAAACAGAGGTTATATATTCTAACATTCTGGACCCCTGACACAGGATTTAGCATAGTAGGCACTCAAATGCTTAATTAACTGAATTTTATTTCTTCAGTGGTGTTTTACATTAAATGCCTCATGGAATAATCATAGCAAACACTGACATAGTGTGCAGCATGTACTGGTATTGCTCTACATGCTCACTAATGTGCATAATTCTCCTTAAACCCTGTAAAGTGGCAACTATTATGATCTCCCATTAAATAGAGGGACAGCAGGTGACACAAAGGTTAAATAACTTGGCCATGGTTTCACAACCAGTGGTGGCAGAGCTAAAATTTGAACCAGTCTAGCTCCCGAGTCTGTGCTTTGAGTTGTTGCTATACCACATTGTTCCTGCCACACTACTGTTAGGTGGATATTTATAACCTCATTTTGTAAAAGAAGAATGTGAGTCTCTCTGAGAGTACAAGGGCGTCAGTCACCCAAGACACACAGCTAGTAATTGACAGGTCTGGGATTTAGGTTCAAACATGTACAATTCCGTGTTTATTACACTCTAGAGCAATGTGTACGCCTCCAGAACAGGCACCGTTATCTTAAGTATTTTGACTGAGGAAAGTGAAAGGATGTAAGATGAGTAGCCTGAGATGGTTGGCTGGTAAACACCCAGGACCAGGTGGCAGTTTTCTTTATTATTAGCCTCTTACGTAAAAGTTTCTCTCTCTCTCTCTCTCTCTCTCTCTCTCTCTCTCTTTCTCTTTCTCTCTCTGTGTGTGTGTGTGTGTGTGTGTGTGTGTGCGCGCGCGTGGTTGAGTTCTCTGAATATCAAATTAATATGTGCACAGTGTGAAAATTGTAACAATAAAGAAAATAATGTGGAAAAGCCATAATTGTCATCATTCTACCATCCTGACATAATCATTGCTAATAATTTCTGTTTATCTAGTGTTATATATATGTGGGTATATGTATAAATAAATATAAGTAAATTTAAATTCACAGTTTATATTTGAGTTTTTTCCATTTAACATTATAGCCTCACAATTTTCTAATTTCATTTAAAATCCTTCAACTGTGTGATTTTTAATAGCTACACAGTAATTGGATAAATCATAATTTAATGCTAATTCCCTTATTATTGTATATTTATCACTGTTTATATCTTAGATAATTTCTTTAGGGAAAACATTTAAAAGTAGACTGGTTGGATCAAAGACTTTATGCATATAGACAAAGTGTCCTCAAGAAAAGTTGTATAAATTTACTCTACCACCAAATCTGTAAGTAAATTCCATCTCCCCAACTTTTGTCAACATTGAGTATTATTTTTTTAAGATCTACCACTTAGGTACCTAAAAAGCTTTCCCCTCAGTTTTAAAATTGTAACTCATTGATTATTAAAGAAGCTAAACTTTTTCTGTTATGCTCTTCATCGTTTGTATTTTTTCTTTTTGAAATTGTACATTCAACATCATTTGCCTTTTTTTTCCATTCAGGTATTTTTATTATTCAGCATGCAAAACTTCTTTATTAAGAATATGATTTGATCTGGTAAAAATATCTTTTCAATTGTTTATTTGTCTTTGTTTTTTTAAATTCCAATTGCTCATTTGTCTTTAAATTTAAGCAGATTTTTCTTGCATATGGAGGTTTAAAAATTATGTCTGAAAACTATGAATTTCTTTTGTAGGTTCCACATTTGCTTCTAAAATTTAAATACCTCAAAATCAGAGTCATATTTGCCTATGTTTTCTTAGACTTAAGGTTTTAATTTTTATATTTTAAAATTTGGTACATTTGCCATTCATTTTGATGCATGTATGATACAAGTGCTAATTAATCTTTTTCTCTCAACAATTATTCAAAAATGATATATTGAATGATCCTTTTGCCTGTGGTTCTTAGACAGTTCTCTTCTAGTGTTTTATTTGAACAAACATCTGCACCACCTTTATAAGATAAAAGGCACTGTGATATGTCTTGTGCAGTCTTCAGGTTCATAGTTTCCAGATTCTGCCTTCCAGGAACTTAATCACCAAGTAGGGGAGAGTCAAGCTACCAAATTAACTCTTACACAAGATGGAAGTAAGAGAGAACGCAGACATCTTGGTAATTGCCTAAAGTTTCCATCACAAGAGTGATGAAATTGCATGGCTACTCTCATGTGTTAGAGACGCACCATCCAGATCCTCCTTCAAGAAAAGCTGATGCCCAGCTTTAGGAAGGGTGATCATCAGAGAGCCTTCAGCTGCCAGATCCTTCAGGGTCTACCTTGGTTGCAGAAGAACACCTCACCCAAGCTCCGCCCTTTCTGGGGCATCCAGTCAGTCAATGAGTGGGGCTAGGATATAAAAAACTTTGTCATGTGAGCTAACACAGAGCAATTCTGACAGACCATATTTTCTCCAGAGCTCCCCACCAGGTTGGCCAAGGCTGTATCAACCCTACATTGCAGTTCATCTTCTCCCTCTGCTGAATCCTGTTATTCCTGTTTCTTCTATAGATGCTAATCCCTAATGAACATCTAAACCCCTAAATCTACTTCAACATCTGCTTCTGGAGAAGTCAATCTGTGCCATCCTGCATCTGCCTCCCCATGTATTGCTCTGGACTAAGTTGGCAAATTAGCCCTTCCAAGGTGTCTATAGAAACTTAATTCTGGAGACCCAGGAGAAATCTTACAAATGACTTTGGTGTACCAGGAAATGAATTGAAGCATGATGGGTGCATCAATTAGCAAGTAATTTGAATTTAAAATGTGTGAAGATACAAATAGAGAGGCAGAAGTTCAAGTCGATAATAACTGATGTGCTCACAGAAGGTGTGCAGGAAACCGTCTGGCAGGCAGAGAGAGCATGTGCTGGTGCTAACTTCTCAGAATGTGATTAAAGATGGATAGCATCATTCCTTCATATCCAAAGAGAAGACTTTTTATTTTCCCCAGACAATACAAATATGATTTATAAATAGTTGCTGCTTAATAACACCTAACATTTACAGAGCACACTATGTGCCAAGCACTGCGCCATGTACTTTTTCAGGATATTCTCACTTAATCTTCATATTGTGCATTATTTGTACCATTCCTATTTTCTTAGAAAGTTTAATTATCTTGCCCAATGTCATAAACACTGGAAGTAGTGCGGCAAGAATATGTATGTACCTCATCAGCCTAAATACTACTTTACCCTAGGTGCCTTAGCTGCTAATCAGCTGTATGACCTTCAAAAGTTACTCTCACTTCTGCTTCTCAAAAATAGACATAATAGTGTTTATCTCATGGAGTTATTGGGATGATTACATTAGAAAAGGTAATGTAAAGCCCCTAAAATTTTATCTGTCACAAAGTAAATTCTCCACAAATGTCAATTGTCAATATCAGTGTTATTTTTAGATGTCCTATGTGAATTTACATATTGTCTGAAGTATGTTTCATTTCTAATGAGGGAGTACACAAGAAAAGTACTTCGAAACTTCCAGTCACTCTGGCAAACTCATCTAACATATAAAGAACTCTGTCTTCCAAACACAAAGGAAATACTAGACAACATAAAACAAATGTACAAAGTAAACACAAAGCTGAGTTTGAAAGTAAGGCAAGGCAATTCTCGGTGCCAGAAATGAGAAGAGGAACAAAGCCAGATTTCTGGGCAGAAACTGTTGATGACCGGATCATAAAGCTATAAGATCTAACTATTAGCTCTCAGACCTGGAGAGCTGGTACTTTAACCCCCAATGCATACCTTCATGTAGAACAAGAGAAGAGGCTTTGGGTCTTGCAGTTAAGCCCCTCCATAGATATGGAAGTTCCCCTGATTAGAGAATGAAGGAAGGAACCTGGCAAAGAAAGCATCATGAAAGCTTGTCACATATCTAAAGTCACAAATATAAATAGAGACACCTGGGAGTACTTAACACAGTTCTGATTTACACTGTCTGAATACGCAAAGGCCCAAATCAAGATAACAATATGTAAAACACGTATCCTAGAACTTATGGCTTCCTTAAGGTCTTGGCAGAAGCAAACGTAAAACCCATCCGTTATGGACAACTCCAAACCCTGAGCACCCAGACTCATAAGGAATACAATTCTTGCTGAAGATGAGCTCACAGACAAAATGACAAAGCACTGGGGAATAAGCCACCATGAGAGAGAGAGAGAGTATGAGTGAGCGCTTGCAGATGTAACAAACTGTCACATTTTTACCTGAAGAACTAGAATTAATAAGACAATCTGAAATTAACTTTAAAGGAAGTATTTTTAAAATATGCACCAAGCCAAGAGGAGAGAAACAATAAGAAAAAACCAAGAAAGAATGAAAATGGCAGCTCTGGAGATTGGGGGAGCCATGGAGTAAAGGAATGGAAGAAACCAGTGGTCATGGGGTCACAGTAGACTTCATGGGGAAGGTGAAAAATAAGCAGAAACATGAAGGAGGTGAGGGAGGTAGTCAAGCAGGTATCTGGAAGAAGAGTTACAGGTGTTGGAAATAAAGGAAGGCTTCAAGGCAGGACTATAGCTTGTATGTTTGAAGATAGCAAAGAGGGCAGGATAGCTGAAGGGTGTGACCAAGGAGAAGAGTTAAATTACTTAATCTCCCTAAATCTCAGTTTATTCAGCTGTAAAATGGGGAATATGTACTTCTCAGAATTGCAAGGATTGAATAATTGAAGCAAAGGAGCCATGTCTACGGGACAGTACAACTCTGGATCCTTTATGTCTGCTATGTCCTCACAACAAGCCTCTGAGTTAGGTCTTAATATCTCCATTTTACACGTAAGGACACTAAGGCTTCATGAAGTTAAAGATATTGACCACAAAAGTAGTGAGAGGTGCAACTGGGATTTAAACACAAGCCCATTTGTCTCTAAAGCCCAAGTTCTTTCCACTGTCTTCATGTGAAATATCCAAATGCAGTGATGAGTATATAGTAGGAGATTGGTTGCAATAATTCCATTTTTTACTTAACTTGAACCAGATGTATCAGTAATAGATTCTGTCTTAGTTTTGGTTCCCCCCAAAGGAGAGCCTAAGGCAAATGTTAGAATATAGGTATGTTATTTGGGAGGTGATGTCAGAAAGCAAGGATTAAGAAATGGGGAAAGTGAGACAGGAAAGAAAATAAAAAAGACTGTGGAAGACTATGGGCAACTGAGGCCCAATCCCACTGCAGACTCTTTGAGGAGCTATGTAGAATGTACCTCAGAATTTTCCCTCCCAAGGCAGAGACGCTGAGACATTAGCCCTTCAATTTCTGAATCTCATGGGTTCAGGGTTACCCCTCAGTGTGATAATTCACCCACACTTGCAGGCTGCCTCCTACCTGAATTCCCATAGTGTCAGAGAAAATTCAGAGGCTGAGAAGCAAAGAGATGCAAAGGCTTATGGCTGTCTGCCACAGCTGCAGCAGAAATCAGAGGTGGGTTGGGGCAGAAATGAGGGTGTTATAAATTATTCTATTTTATATTAGGTACTAGTGCAGGAACCAAAAAGAAGTAATCACCTACAGACCTATACTGATTTACTAAGAGGAAAATTTAATGATAATCAGAAACATTCAAAGATAGAACAAAGGGCTAGGAAGTAATGTCGCCCTGCATAGAAAGTGCCAGGCAGGGAGGCTCATTGGTCAGGAACTCAATCGTTGGTCAGACAAGTGGACCAGCTAGCTTTTAGGAACATTCCAACCCTGAGAGTCTATCACATTGTTTATTAAATATACACTGTTTGTCATAAAATGTCAGCACAAGTGAGAGTTAAAAACCTTAAAACTATATTGCATATTTGCTCAGAAAATTTCTCTGAGAAATTCAAATTACTTCCCTGTGGTGTCAGAACTTTAGGACCTCTCACGGTACTTCAGCTAAATAAATCATCCTGGAAAACCTGAAATAGAATGTGACTTCTGTTGTTCCCTGGGCAGTCTGTGGTGTAGATCACTGGACTCAGCTCTCTTCTCCTTTGACCAGAATGTCTGGTCAGTATGGACAAACAATAGGAGATGACCTTGCTGAATTACATTAGCTTACTTTCCGTCACAGCATTGCCCCTCTTTCCTGGCCCCATGCAATAGGTTTAAGAGCATAGATTTTGAAGTCAGATGGTGCTGGCTTTGACTAAAGCAGAAAATGAACTTAATAAGAGGATATCAATATACCCCAGTGAACTTAGGAGAACTGGAGAATCAGGCTTGAACCACACAACCAGGCTGCAAAATGGTATCATAAAAAAATCGAAGTCACTAAGCATTAGACACTAAGGCTTCCATCATTGCTAGTTCTGTGATGGGAATTTCATTTTGTGGCAATTACTACTGCCACCACCTCCAGAGAAAAAGGAGCTCTACTTTAACCTAAGTCAAAATCCAGTCCAGGTCATCTGATGGCAGAACCCAAGTGTTATACCTGCTTTAACCTTCAAGAGAAGCTGGAAAATCCCCCATCAAGATTTATAGGTAACTGACACAGAAGGGGAGCTCAGACATGGATGGCCAAAACTAATGCCCATTATTCACTACTAGGCCTATCTTATAGGGTGGTTGAGAAGATCAGATATGATATTGTAAGCACTAAAAATTATCACTTGCTTATTATAGTGGAGGTTCCAGGCTTTATCTTAAGAGGACATAGGGATTAGAGGAAAAGCCAAAATGCTTATTCTAAGGGTTGCATTTGTCATTTTAATTTTTATCAGTATTAGTGAAATAGTTTCTTTCTTCTTTTTATGGGTGCTCACACTGATGACAGTGCCTTCATTGAAGATGGCTGTGCACAAAATCATTATGGTTTTCTCTTGCAGCCAGGATTCTTAGACCATGATAAGCAGATTGTCTCCTTGACAACTATAATTGAGCCCCTCTCAAGAGTTGGCCACAAAGTTCTTGCTTATTACTGCCTGTTTATCTAAGGTCAGCAGCATGGGGCCAAACACCTGGCAGCCTCCAAGCCAGGAGGTACATATGTCTCATAAAATCTGTGAGGGCTCACTTCACTGAGAAGAGATGGATTTTATCATTTTCTTTTATGGAAAAGTTTCGCATTGCATAAAATCACAAGAGTAGAAAATACGATTTTCTACATCTACAGAAAATGGTAGATCTACATTTCTATTCATCATCATTCCCTACCAAGGAAACTTAGATCTCTGCCCTTCTGTTGCCATCTTTTTTACCATGTATTATATTCCCTAGTAGAACATTTTAAATCTAGTTGCCTAATTCCAGAAATCATGTACAGCCTCTTTGAAATAAGAGTAATCTTCTCAAAATAACTAGGAGCAATGTACTCTACTGTGTATGTGTGTGTATGCATGTGTGTGCGTGTGTATGTATATTACTTTAAATCGATGAAATAAACAGAACTGAATTTATTCATATGTCTAAAGTACATCACATGTGTAAAGGTATGAATTAAATTATTAAATTCTTCAATAAAATTCTAAAGTGTTCATAACATATGACCTGTTAGTGAACATTAAATCTGTTTGAATAGAGTTGAGACAGTAATAGTAAATGAAAATCTTTTGCATTGGCTGTTTCCTTTCACTAAGATATTATATTTTTATTTTGAATTTTAGAAATTATCATCTTCAGAATTGGCCAAATTGATTATTCTCTTTACACGCTACAAAGCTTGACCTCCTTGGTTGGAAGTCCTTAGAGTTTTGAAGATACTTAAGAGCATATCGAATGGAAGAAATAAAGGCAGACATATAAAAGTAGTGGTATTTTAAAAATACATGTAACCATTTCAAAGAACTTTCTTATTAATTATCTCATATTCTCATGTTCTCATTCATTCATTCACTCACTCAAGCTTAACAGACAACTCTTGAGCACCCTCTCTTTGCCAAAATCAGCAGTAGACACTTAGAGGTGGCAATCAGAGAAGCCCATCTCTGTTTCAAGAAATTGCCACAGTAGGGCATGGGTGGTGAAGTTTTTGTGTGTGCTCCAAATAACGAGGAAAATAAGACCAAAAAATGTGAAGCCACTTACTCAAGGAAACAAGTCCTCAGTATCTGAAAGGGCTGAAACCTTAACTAAGCTTTCTGGCTTAAATCAGAAACCCCAAAGTTTGTAAGATACTGTATTTAATACGGGTCTCACTTGGCATATAAACCCAAAATACTGATTTTTGAGCCAATGAGTTTACACTTTTGTGGCCCTCACCCAATGGGTGTTTTTCTTTGACTTCATCCAAATTGAGTTTGAACTTGTCTACATATCTTAGCTGCAAACACTAAATTTCTGTCACATTTCAGTCTCTCATTTAGAAGGAAATCATTATACATCACTCTGCTACTGAGATTCTGAATGGCCTTCACATATTTATTATTCATTTGTTATTTGTTCATTCCTGATTTCTTCATTTTAAATATTCAAATGACTGGAATAAAATTTGAAGGATTCTGATAAACACAAGATGGGGACCAGATTTATGACATCATCATCCTAGTGGAAGACAGGACAGTAATGTGTCTGGCAACAGGTTTTCTGCTCTTTTAGTATATTTACTCCTGAAAACAGCCTGCTTCCAGCCATAGCTAGACCGTTAATGTAAAATATCAGGGGAAGTGTCTTTGCTGCTCACTCAGAAACTTTGTTTGAGTTCTTGGTAAGAGTGGGACCAAAGTTAGACCCAATTTTATTTTATCCATACCTGGGTTTACTGACAGGCAGGGATGAATTGATTTGGGGGAATTTCTTTTTCCTCACACCAACCTCATTGAAACATTTAGCCAGGTTCATTCATGGAACTTTGAGGAGACCCCTGAGCAAACCAGTTGTCACCAAGGCCAAGGTTCGTGACGGTCTCTACTTCCAGACTTTCACCGGCCTCCTGTCCAGTCACACGGACCTCAGGCTGTGCTCTAAGTGCTGTTTCCATACCTCCCCCTACAGATCTGCTGGCAGGTTTAGCTTTTCCAATTTGCCCTTTGGTGCTCCTCCTTCAGCACTGTCTTTTTATTTTTTTTTCCAACTTCTATTTTAGGTTCAAGAGGTACGTGTGCAGGTTTGTTACATGGGTAAATCACATGTCATGGGGGTTTGGACATTTGACAAAATATACAGGTAATTTTGTCACTCAGGTCATCAATATAATACCCAATAGGTAGTTTTCAATCCTCATCTTCCTCCTACCCTCCACTCTCAAATAAACCCTAGTGTCTGTTGTTCCTCTCTTTGCGTCCATGTGTACTCAATGTTTAGCTCCCACTTATAAGTGCAGTATTTGGTTTTCTGTTCCTGCATTGATTTGCTTAGGATAACAGCCTCCAGCTCCATCCATGTTGCTGCAAAGGCCATGATCTTTTTATTTTTTATGGCTGTGTAGTATTCCATGGTGTGTATATACCGTATTTTCTTTACCCAGTCCACCACTCGTGTGCATATAGATTGATTCCATGTCTTTACTATTGTGAATAGTGCCACAGTGAACATGTGTGCATGTGTCTTTATGATAGAACAATTTATATTCCTTTGTGCATATACCCAGTAATAGGATTGCTAGGTTGAATGGTTGTTCTATTTTAAGTTCCTTGAGAAATATCCAGACTGCTTTCAACAGTGACTGAACTAATTTACATTCTTGCCAGCAGTGTATAAGTGTTCCCTTTTTTCTACAACCTTGCCAGCATCTGTTATTTTTTGACTTTTTAATAATAGCCATTCTGACTGAGATGATATGTCATTATGTTTTTGATTTGCATTCACCTAATGATTAGTGACACTGAGCATTTCTTCATATGCCTGTTAGCTGCATGTATGTTTTATTTTGAGAAGTGTTTGTTCATGTCCTTTGCCCTTTTTTTTTTTTTTTTTTTTGAGATGGAGTCTCGCTCTGTCACCCAGGCTGGAGTACAGTGGTGCCATCTCGGCTCCCTGCAAGCTCCGCCTCCCAGGTTCACGCCATTCTTCTGCCTCAGCCTCCCGAGTAGCTGGGACTACAGGCGCCTGCCACCACACCTGGCTAATTTTTTGTATTTTTAGTAGAGACAGGGTTTCACCTTGTTAGCCAGGTTGGTCTCGATCTCCTGACCTCATAATCTGCCTGCCTCAGCCTCCCAAAGTGCTGGGATTATAGGTGTCAGTCACTGTGCCTGGCCCCTTTGCCCATTTTTTAGTGCAGGTTGTTTTTTCTTGTTGACTTAAGTGTCTTATAGATTCTGGATATTAGACCTTTATCAGATACATAGTTTACAAATATTTTCTCCCATTTTATAGATTATCTTTTTGTGCTGTTGAGAGTTTCTTTGTTGTACAAAAGTTCTTTAGTTTAATTATGTCCCATTTATCAATCTCTGTGGGGTTTTTCTGTGATGGCGTTTGGAGTTTTTGTCATGAGTCTTTGTCCAGGTCAATGTCCAGAATGGATTTCCTAGGTTTTCCTCTAGGGCTTTTATGGTTTTAGATTTTACATTTAAGTCTTTGATCTATCTTGAGTTGATTTTTATATATGGTGACAGGTAAGGGTCCAGTTTCAGTCTTCTGCATATGGGTAGCCAGTTATTCCACAACCATTTATTGAATAGGAAGTTCTTTCCCCATTGCTTGCTATTGTTGGCTTTGTTGAAGATGACATGGTTGTAGGTGTATGGCTTTATTTCTGGGTTCTCTAACCCGTTCTATTGGTCTATGTGTCTTTTTTTTCCTACAAGTACCATGCTGTTTTAGTTACTGTAACTTTGTAGTATTGTTTGAAGTTGGGTAGGGTGATGCCTCCAGATTTGTTCTTTTTGCTTAGGATTGATTTGGCTATTCGGGTTCTTTTTGGTTCTGAATGAATTTTAGATTTTTTTTTAAATCTAATTCTGTGAAAGATGTTGGTAGTTTGACAGGAATAGCATTGAATCTGTAAATTGTTTCAGGCAATTTGGTCATTTTAGCAATATTAATTCTTCCTATCCATGAATGTGGAATATTTTTCCATTTGTTTGTGTAGTCTCTGATTTCTTTCAGCAGTGTTTTGTAATTCTTATTGTAGAGATTTTTACCTCCCTCATTAGCTGTATTCCTAGGTATTTTATTCTTTTTGTGGCTATTGTGAATGGGGTTGCATTCTTGTTTTGGCTCTCAGTTATGATGTTATTGGTGTATAGAAATGCTACTAATTTGTTTACATTGATTGTGTATTATAAAACTTTGTCGAAATTGTTTATTAGATCTAGAAACCTTTCGGCAGAGACTTTGGGTTTTTTCTAGTTATAGTATCATATAGTATGTGAAGAGAGATAGTTTGACTTCCTTTCTTCTGATTGGATGCCCTTTCTTTCTCTTGTCTGATTATTCTGTCTAGGACTTCCAATATTATGTTGAATAGGAGTGGTGGCACCGGTTTTGTATGACCCTCCAATTCTATAACCTGCCAGCTTATCCCCCTGGGCTGTATTCTCATTCCTGAGACAAAAGATAAGACAGGAAGGAAAGAAAGAGTTTCTAAGCTGCTGTTCACAGTGTCTGGGCCACCCTTGGAGTTTTCCCAACTTGCTCTTTGGCACACTCACTCTCCAAAAGAAACAAAGTTTCTGATCTGTCACATAGCAGAGTTGAAACAAAGACACAGACTATGGAGGGAGTAGGCAAGGTCTACCATTTATACTCTCTACTTTATGCCAGAAGCTGTATTTTACATGTGTTTCCTGTGGTGGTAATGATAATAATTCCCACTCTACAGATGAGGAAGCTGAGGTTAAAGGAGGATTTATGACTTGCCCAATGTTACATCACTTGTAAGTGCCAGACCAGAATTTGAACCTTACTCCAAATCTATACTGTGTCCAGAACAGGCTGCTTCTCCAAGGCTTGAGCTAGACACACACTCCTGGGAAGGGTACACAATAGGAGGAGGGGCAGTGGTACCCATGGAGTGGGTCAGGCAAGGAGCTGGCCTTGGGAATGTGCATGCAGCATGAGTCAGTGCAGTGTTCTAAGGGTAGAAGAACAGAAATAGGCAATACAAGGCGCTCCAATGGACAAAAAGAAACCTGTCATTGATTTCCAGGGAACAGGCTTGATGTCGAAGTTCAGAGTTGAATGCTAATCTTGGAGGACAAGGGCAAGACCAAGGCAGGCTTCCTGTGCAAACAGCAGTTTGTGAAAATGGAGAATACAGCCACCAGGGAGCAAAGTACAGTCCTGCTGGGAGACTAGGTTTTGACAACTGGGTCAGAATCATACAGAATCAGTGTGAGTCTCCTACCTGATGCCAGAGCTGTGACATTCCCTCAACGTATCATCATTAACCAACAGCTGCAATAAAGAGGAGTATTTCACCTCTGGGCCTGCTCAAGAGGAGATCTCTGTGTGGTTCCTTTCAGCCACACCCAAGAATAGGTGCTGGCTGCTTTCCATTGTACATCCCTCCCACTGCTACATTCATAAGGACCACTCTTGGTCATGGGGGGCTTAAGATTCTCCTGAAATGTTGAAAGTGTAGTGCCAATAAAGTGTAAGACCAATGGGATTGTGTAAAGTCTTGGGATATATATTGAGTCTCTATGGCTGCTATTGATGAGACAACGCCACCAAGGAAAGCAGTCACCATACCTCCTAATGAACAGGCCTACCTAGAAAGGCACTTAGTCTTCTCCTGAGATCCTCTGAGCTTCTTTCTCCAATGCGATCATCCTCCAGCAGGACAACCCTCATCTACCCTTTGGGGAGGTATTCCTATTCTTTAGCCATTCCTCCCCAAATCTTCTTATAATAAGCTTCTTTTTTGTTATTTGAAATTCCTGAATTCTTGAAACTAAAAAAAAAAAAAAAAAAGCTTGAAATGCTATTTTCTCTGATTCAAAATCACCTTAAAAATTCAAAGCTGAACATATCTCACATCCCTTTCTGTCTGCATTTATACCGTTATAGCCCTGCTTTAGGGCAGAGTGCATTGAAAGCTTTTCCTGCTTTATGAGTACTCAGGAGAGGTTAGGTTCAAATCAATACAAGGGAAAGATAACGTGAGTTACTATAATATCACCTCCACATTAAGCCATAAGATAACCCCCCTTTCAGGAAGATTAATGTGTGCTGTTTAGATTGCACCTTGAATGAGGCAAAATCTGTAGGTGGGTTATAGTCCAATGACTGTACCTTTGAGGGCAAGAGGACCATGCAGCTCTAGCTAGAAAATGTGAAAATACAACAGCCACTAGCCAACTTCCCAGCGCTATTAGGGCACAGGAGTAGCAGTAACTGATATATAATGTAATGTATTGCCCTTTATACCTTAATTCAATCTATATATACTTGCTTCAATGTGCTTCTTAATGTTTGCCAGGTCTCCCTAAATATCCATGTGGCAGATGGAGGATGAGGAAGGGGGTTACTTTCTCCCTAAAGGTCCTTAATCAACTGTCAGCTCTTGATGAACAAATGGCATTGTCCAACAAGATGCAATAAATGTTTTGTATTAGGTGAGGCAGCCCCATTTTTGATGGTTTGGGGGAAAATATTGGTTTTGGAGATGCTGATTGTTTCCAATCTAAGCACTTTTGTTCAGTGTTTTTCCCAAATTGTCATCTGCTTTATTGCTAGGGGTATTATTCTCACTTGGTCTCAGTACATCAATTTGAAGCTGACTGGAACAGTTTTGTCTGAAATAAAGTTCCCACCATCACACTCTCTTCTTATCCCTTGTGGGTGGTGACTGGATGCCAAGGTGAATGTTCAACAAAGATGCTGTCAGCCTCCTCTCTCTCCCGTTGAATGCTCTGATTTCTCAAAGTCTCCCATCAGGGTGTTGAAAGTTCCTCAGACAGTGAAAGGAACATAGGTCCTGGACTCAAGTTGGAATCCTGTTCTACCACTTGCTATCAGTGAAACTCTGAGAAGGTTTCTTGAAATCCTAGAGCCTTGACTTCCTGACCTATGAGAAGGGACACAATCTTATTGAAGGAGGTATTGACATCAGGTCCATAACAAATATATTAATAGGTGATATACCACCATCAGCTGAGTAAGATGCTTCATTGGTTTGAGAGGCTTACTGGAAAACTAGTGAGAAGTTGGGATGGGAGTGAGACAGTGACCAGGTCAGAAGGCACTCCGGGGTAAGCCAGGAAGGAGAGAAGAGGTACATGTGAAAAAGAATATTCAAGCCTGAAAGAGGACACCTGGGCCCAGAGCCTCAATGTGAGAGTAACTGTTTGCCTGCTGCTTCACAATTATCCATCTCTGGATCACATTTGTGCATAAGGGCTTAGGAAGCCAGGGGCCTGTTTAAACTGGTGCATTTCTTGTTCCTTTATCTTCATGATGTGCTTTGCCCTCTAAGGCTTCTCTTATCAGCACATTGTGGTTTTCTCCCAAATTCTGAGAAACCATGACATTTGCACTGTTTCCTTTGTCTTTGAGTTTTGAAGCCTGGTGTATTAATCTGTTTTCATGCTGCTGATAAAGACATACCCAAGACTGGGCAATAGACAAAAGAAACAGGTTTAATGCACTCACAGTTCTATGTGGCTGGCAAGGCCTCACAATCATGGCAGAAGGTGAAAGGCACATTTCACATGGCGGCAGACAAGAGAACTTGTGCAGGGAAACGGCCCTTTATAAAACCATCAGATCTCGTGAGACTTACTATCACAAGAATAGCATGGGAAAGACCTGCCCCCATGATTCAGTTACCTCCCACTGGGTCCCTCCCACAACACATGGGAATTGGGAATTGTGGGAGTTACATTTCAAGATGAGATTTGGGTGGGGACACAGCCAAACCATGTTACCTATCCCCATTCTCTTTCTCTAGCATCTTTTGGATATTTATTGTGTACCAACCAAAATTCTACCCCACCAAAGATGCTAATTTCCTGAAACAAAAGAAAATGATCACTGAAACATGTCTCAAAAAATGTCAGAAGTTTTAAAGAATTTATGCTTTGGGCTCTTTGTCACAATATATTCAAATTCTACTGCCTCATAGCCCTGCATACTTCTCTCCTTTTCTTCCCTCCTTCTGTAGAACCCAGGGCCATTTCACAGGGCCTTCTTTGGAGGAGAAAAAAGGAAAAGACAAAAATTTTTAAAAGCTAGAATAGAAAGAAACTGATTAGGCTACTTAATTTACTAGCCTTGGGGAAAAGAGATCTAGGTAAGAAAGAAGAAATTAGACCAGATCAGTTAAAAGACAGTTTCTGAACTGCTATTGGGTTTTGTTTTCCCTCCCTGTTTGCTTCATCTCTTATCAGCCAAAATAATTGAAGCAAATGTTAGGCCAAGATTTTAAGAGAGGACCTCACAAGTAAAAGAAACTGCTGGTTAACAGTTGGCTTGAAAAAAAGGACAATTTTCAAAGAGGCGACATAGTGTGGTGCTATAATTTTAGATTAGTTGTAATCAGGAGAAGCATTTTAAGAACCATATCTATGGGAGGCCGAGGCAGGTGGATCACAAGGTCAGGAGATCAAGACTATCCCGGCCAACATGGTGAAACCCTGTCTCTACTAAAAATACAAAAAATTAACCGGGCGTGGTGGCAGGCACCTGTAGTCCCAGCTACTTGGGAGGCTGAGGCAGGAGAATGGTGTGAACTCGGGAGGCAGAGCTTGCAATGAGCTGAGATCACGCCACTGGACTCCAGCCTGGGAGACAGAGCGAGACTCTGTCTCAAAAAAAAAAAAAAAAAAAAACCATATCTAATTTAGAACCTCTATGTATTGCAGCAGAGATAGTGGACAAGAGGCAGGGAAGTGAAAGGCAGCAAGGGGTCTCTCCAGCTTAGCTTTCCTCTAGTTCTTGGTAGGAGCCCCTGAAGCACCAAAGAGAAGGGCTGCAAGGGCCATCATATTACATCGTCTTGGTAATTTTGTGAGCTTCGTGGTCAGTCAGGCCTGGGTTTAAATTTCCTCTCTGTTATTCTGCCAGTTGGAATGCTTTTGATTGCAAGTAACAGATTATGCAACTATTTATTGATAGAATTATGAATGTTACTATGAACACAGTTTCTTTCATCCTTTTGCTCCTTCATTAAAGCATGTTGGCTTTCACATTCAGGCTGGTATCACCTTATAGTAGGATGGTGGCCACAGCACAAGACATTATGTCCTCACTCTCCTGTGTCTACAAGAAAGAGGTCCTTTCCTTTTTGCTTACCATTTTTTTCAGGGTAGAAAATATATTGCAGAATTCCCTCAGCAGGCTTCCGCTGCTGAATTTTTGGCTGGAACTAGATAGAGCTTCATCTCTAAATCAGTCACCAGCAAAAGGCCATTTGGGGTTTTAACTAATCATGGTTCATCTCTGGGTAGGTCCCCAGCTTCTATGAGGACCCTGCCTGCTGGAAGAAGCTGGAGCTCTGTTAGCAAGGAAGGAGGGAGTAATGACTATTCAACAGGCAATCAAGTGTCTAATAATCCTAAGCCTCAGTTTCCTTAATGAAATAGTCTCAAAATATTTGTTTTAAAACATTGGGCACAAAGATATGTATCACCCTACTATCTTAAAAGGGTTGACATCTGGATAGCACTGAAAATGTCCAGCAATAGGAAATGGTTAAGTAAGTTTGGTTAAGAAACTTAATACAGTATTAAGTAACCATTTAAAGTATTTGTAAAGAGTTTTCTTAACAGGTTAAAACGTTTACAGTAGCACATGATGTAGAAAAACAGGATGTGAGATTTCACAGTTATTAGAAATCAAGACCCAAACAAAATGCTTTGGATAACGGATTTTTAAAAAATAGATCATACAAAAGATATCAAAATTCTGTAGTGGCTGTATGTACATAATTAGATCACAGGTGATTTTTTTGTTTTTCATTTAAGTCTTATTTAAATCTTCCTTGGCCTGGAGCGGTGGCTCATGCTTGTAATCCCAGCACTCTGGGAGACCAAGGCAGGTGGATCTCTTGAGATCAGGAGTTTGAGACCAGCCTGACCAACATGGCGAAACCCTGTCTCTACTAAAAATACAAAAATTAGCCTGGCGTGGTGGCACACACCTGTGGTCCCAGCTACTTGGGAGGCTGAGGCAGGAGAATCACTTGAACCCAAGAGGTGGAGTGTGAAGTGAGCCGAGATCATGCCACTGCACTCCAGCCTGGGTGACAGAGCGAGACACCATCTCAAAAAAATAATAAAAATAAATAAATAAAACTTCATTAATAACCATGTATTGTATTATCATCTTAAAAGCAGACATTAATTTGTACATTTATTAAAATAAAACAGGTATGTCCTTGCTGATGGTAACTAAATCTTTCCTTAAATCCCTTATATTTCTCGGCCGGGCGCGGTGGCTCAAGCCTGTAATCCCAGCACTTTGGGAGGCCGAGGCGGGCGGATCACGAGGTCAGGAGATCAAGACCATCCTGGCTAACACGGTGAAACCCCGTCTCTACTAAAAAAATACAAAAAACTAGCCGGGCGAGGTGGCGGGCGCCTGTAGTCCCAGCTACTCGGGAGGCTGAGGCAGGAGAATGGCGTGAACCGGGGAGGCGGAGCTTGCCGTGAGCTGAGATCCGGCCACTGCACTCCAGCCCGGGCCACAGAGCGAGACTCCGTCTCAAAAAAAAAAAAAAAAAAAAAAATCCCTTATATTTCTCTCTACAGAGATTAAAATGCTGGCCTAATAAACCATAACTAGTTTTTCTCTATTATACTACCTCATTTGGCAGGTTATGAGATTCCAAATTGAGAGTCAAGGGTGTTTTGCCTATGCTGGATTTTGTGACATTCTGTATTGCCTAATATGTATTAGATGCCCAGTAAAGTGCTTAACTAATTCTATCCCTTTGTCACTACCTAAGTGTTAGTTCAGTCCAAAAGATTCAATACATTCTAAAAAGGTTTAAATAAATTTTTGGATTCATGATCACTTGCTAGTTCTTAAGGAAACACTGTCTCCCATGGTGTGTCTGTTAATGCTGTATACAGGCAGCAAGCACATCAGCCCAAGGGCACTTCAGTAAACTGCTCACTGGGCAGCTCTATGTCCAGGCTTTCCCCATGCACATTCATGGTGTAGTCTATAAATCATAACCTCTCAGAAGGAGCAAAACACCAACAGAAACACAAATGGAAGAAATGTGCTAACATTAAATGACATGCTGTGAGATCTGGGGTAGATAAACATCTCACCCCACTGCACTCATTTCTTCCAATTGACAGAGCGTTACCAGGCCATCAGATTTGTTTCACAAATCCGAGTAGAAACACAGGTGACTTCACATCAGTAATTTACACTTCGGGGGAAATTATGGCTTCTTACTCTTGTGGCTCTCTGATGAGTCAGCTCGAGGAGCTGCATCTAGAGATTCTGATGCTGTCAAGAATCCCTGAGTGAAACTCCCTTGCTTGTGGCTAATGTGGAGATGCTGCCTCATAGCTCACACCCTCTGTACTCACTGTCTGACAGAGGTTCTAGAATCACATTTACTGTGGCAACACTCTTGAAATCTCACTCTGTAGTTCCTTACTAATACCAATTAATGGTTATAATAAAATTTATTCAATCTGTTAATTCATTTAACATGGATTTTTTTTTTCAACATCTGCTACATGCTAGGCACTTTCTTGGCATGGTATAGGCATGGGCTAAGTAGCCTTCTCTTCTTTGTCATTCCTTCCTCTCAGTGGCACTGAAGATGGTGCAGCCAAGCCTTGTGATGCTGCCACCTATGACAGCCCAGCTCCTGCTCTGAGGAATGATAAAACTGTTAAAACTCCTGGGACATCTCCCTCCACGAACTTCTCTGTAGCCTCACTCCGCTCATTGCCTGTTCGTTTGCGAATGGATCATGGGTGCTGTGATGGCTCAGAAAAGAGTCGTAACTCTCTTAAAATTAATTGAACTAAATGTAAATGTATGGGCAAAAATGACTGTATCTGGAAATGTGTGTGTGCTCGAACAAAAAAAAGTATTAATTAAAAACCCAGCTCCAACCTCTAACTGTGTAGCAGGAGTCTGACATGGAACCAGGAGCACATGAAGCCATTTTCAGATAGTATCCACCTAATTCAGAATTTTGAAACATCTATATGGATTCTGCATCCAAATTTCCTTGTCACTGGCTGTCTTAATCTGTTTGTGTATTGCTATAAAGGAATACCTAAGGTTGGGTAACTTATAAAGAAAAGAGGTTTATTTGGTTCATGGTTCTACAGGCTGCACAAAAAAAATGGCACCAGTATCTGCTTCTGGTGAGGGCTCAGGTTGCTTCCATTTATGGTGGAAGACAAAGGGGACTGGGTATGTGCAAATCATATGGTGAGAGAAGAAGGGGAGAGGGGAGGTGCCAAGCCTTTTAACAATCAGCTCTTATAGGAAGCAATAGAGTAGCAACTCTATTATTCACCCTTCACCCTTCACCCAAAATGGGCATGAATCTATACGTGAGGGATCTGACCCCATGACGAAAACACCTCACATTAGGTCCCACCCTCAATATTCGGATCGAGTTTCAACATAAGGTTTGGAGGGTCAAACATACCAGCTATAACAGTGACAAAAAGAAATGCTGTGTGGGTAACAAAGCAAGACTCCATCTAAAAAAAATAAAAACAAAATAAAATTTTAAAGATCTATTTGTTGTTTCTTCAACATCTATTGATCGAGCACCTATTATGTTTCAGTCTCTTCACTAGATACTGAGGATATAGCATTAAAGAAGTTTATTGTGGCACTATTCACAATAGCAAAGACTTGGAATCAACCCAAATGTCCATCAGTGACAGACTGGATTAAGAAAATGTGGCACATATACACCATGGAATACTATGCAGCCATAAAAAAGGATGAGTTTGTGTCCTTTGTAGGGACATGGATGCAGCTGGAAACCATCATTCTTAGCAAACTATCACAAGAACAGAAAACCAAACACCGCATGTTCTCACTCATAGGTGGGAACTGAACAATGAGATCACTTGGACTCGGGAAGGGGAACATCACACACTGGGGCCTATCATGGGGAGTGGGGGAGGGGCGAGGGATTGCATTGGGAGTTATACCTGATGTAAATGACGAGTTGATGGGTGCTGACGAGTTGATGGGTGCAGCACACCAACATGGCACAAGTATACATATGTAACAAACCTGCACGTTATGCACATGTACCCTAGAACTTAAAGTATAATAAAAAAAAAAAAAAGACATGCTTATTACTTTCATGGAGCTTAAACTTGATGAGAGCGAAACTTGAACAAATAAGCATATATAAATATGAAACTATAATCAAGATAAGGACTATCATGGTCATCAGACACTGCTTTTAACCATGACTTTTATAAATAGATTTTCATGTCTTCTGGCTTGGTCAATAAAATGAAATATCCAACTTCTGAAAAGATATGTAATGTCTCCATATTTTTCAGGCAAACAACTCTAGCACATAGCTTTTGAGCGATGTGACGTCTTTAGCAGTTTAGATTCAGGGATCCAAGTCAAGACATTCAACCCAGTGAGACAGGTAAATCAGGGAGGTTTCCCAAGATGAGAATTTTTGGTGGCAAAACCACAGTATAAACTGGACTTTAGGTGGCAGAAATCTCATAATATCTTTAGAAATTGCCTTTGCAGGCTTATGGACAAGCAGGTGGTTATAAGCACTGAGTAAAGGATCCCAGCCCTCCTTAAGCTATCCCAGACTTTCACTCTGGCCTCTAGCAGAGTGCCCCCATAATACCCTGGCCTCCTGGAGCTTCCTCTAGGTGTTGGTCCCCTTGTTGCTAGCTCCACCTATCTCTGATGAGAGCTCCCCTGAAGCTCATCTGCGAGTGATGAAGCTCTACCCTGCTTTGAGGGGAGAAAGGGAAGTCACTATACCCCCAGTTAGACAGGAAGTACAACTTCAGTATTTCTTGGCCTGCCTTCCCTCCTCTCTAACCTTAAGCTTTTATTGAAGGCAGTGATGGTTATTGTTGGTTGTCTTCTCAGAGGGGGTGTCTGTCTCCTGATTTATTCTTTTCTTTAAAATGTGGAGTAAGTTCCAGGACAACAGGAAAAGTTCCATTCAAATCCTTTCACATTTGCAATATACTAACACAAACATAGAAAGTCAATAATTGCTTGTGAAAACATGTTGGGTGAGTGAGTGCGCAGAATACATTCTGTGCTGTGAAAACAAAAGACACAAACACACAAAAACCCCTATGTATGGAAATGACAGAACTGGAGGTCAAGGTTGAGGTTCTTGCTTTTTCACTGAAGTGAATGCATCAAGAACTGTGCAAACTCATCTTGAGTGTTTTGGGGCTCAGAACAAGAATAGTTTAATTCTGAGAATAAATTGAAGCTTTAACTTTGTCCTATTAGCCAAAAAAAATGTAGATAAGAGAAAATAAGTTATGTTCTTCTCAAAATGCAACTCCTATTATTTGACTTACAGTGGGCTATTTCAAAGGTGGGACAGACAAAAAATTACTCATAGTTGAACCCAAAATAAAGGAGGGCAGAAGTTCTTTCCCTCCATTAACAGTTGCAATGTAAATTCTAAGACCAGCAAAACTGGTCTTCCAGGAAGGATACGCAGGAGGAAATAAGCAAACAGGAATGAAGAAAGAGGTTTTCTGAACATAAACACTGTGTTGCTTGTCCTTTTAGTTGTTCCATGACCACTTGTTGAAGGCAGCATTTTATCCTTGCCTGCTATACAGGTTATCATCACTGCGGCTTGGAATGTCAGGTAATCATTTTTTTTTTTTTTCTGGACATAACCCACATCTAAGCTCCTTACTAACTTATAAGAAAATGCTTGAATCTTTCCCTTTCAGTGCAGACCAATCACCTGGTAGCCATCGTGTCTGCAAAAGTAGCTGTTAGGTTTAATACAGCTAAATCTTCACTCAAACGTACACCTTCATGTACAGATGGCCACGTCTCATAGTTGTTCAGAGGAAGGGAACCGGGCACTTGAGTTTTCTTCACATCCTCCCAGAACCTTGAGAGAAACAACCACCAGCAGTATTTCCTAATTTCACTTGTGTAGCAAATTGATTTTAGAGCTTCCCAACCGCATCCCTGAGCTTGCCCTCTGATGAATGAAGTGTATCCAAGGAGAGGAACAGTAAAGTAAATAAATTATCTCACCTAACACTAGGGAATCCATAAGCAAGGGAAAACTGCATGGACAATAAAATATAGGTATTTCTGACAGCACCAATGGGTGAACACAAGCTGGAATGAGGTCAAGGCTTGCAGACATTTGATGTAACTCCACATCCTCATGCCAGATGTGGATTATAATATAATTACAATTGGCTCTGCCTAGTTCGCAGGCCCATGAAATATTTAAAACATCTTTTTCTAGCATATAAAAGATGCAAAGAACTTAGAATTTTCCTTCAATAAGCAAATCACTTTAAGAGAGTTGGAGGTAGCCTTTCTCTTGAATCATGGCCTCATTTGAGGCTTGAGTTTCTTTCCAGGGGACTCATTCAGTATTCATGTCCAATCTGGTTGCACGGCAGGGAAGTGTGGGCATTGAGTTTGTGGTGCAGAGGATAAAAAACAAGGCAAAATCATCCATGACAGCAGAAGGAAATAAATTCGATTTTTTCAAAATCTTTCAACAGCTGATCAGAGGGAGCCATTCCCATCCTGCTTGAGATGAAGCTGTTCAGCAGACATCCCCCAGGACTCTTCTGATTAAAGCAGTTTTTGCATCGTGTTAGCCAAAATAGCCAGTTCAAGGTCCTTTAAGTGCTACACTTTCTTAAAATTAAAAGATTCTATTTGATACCAAAACAGCACTGGATGGAAAGAAAAGATCAACATGAAGGGCATTTACACAAAGGAGGATTCTGACTCAGTTTCTGTCCCAATGGATAGATTCATTCTGGGCTCAGGATATTACATTGCTGATAGAATGTTTTTCAAGTCTCTGTTGTATGCAGTTTAGCTTGTCTAGTGGTCTGTTTTCATTTCCACTTCTCCTTGCAACAAAAGAAATTGAAATTCCTGGGCTCTGACAGAAGCTTTCTGGGCTGACTTAGTGACCTATACAAGCCATCAGAAGTCAGGACTAGCTCTAGAATGAGTGGGTGCAAATGTTCCCAGAAACCAGCTCTTGGTTTCCTGCAGGAATGGTGGCAACAAGAGAGCATTGACACTTCTGATATATGAAAAACTGCCTAAGCCTGATTACAAGCCTAAATCTCAGCCTCCCCTTCCCCTAGGTATTTGGATTCCAGATATACTAGTCAATGGCTGCATTGAGCTACTTTTTACACTCTCTGTGTTACTCTTAACTAGACTTGAGTGGAAAAATAAAGTGGCAAAACATCAGAAAAGCTTAAGACCCAGACAGTCCAGAAATTGGATACTTGTTCTGCAAATAGACTAACAGGGTGTAGGCTCTGTGTGGTAAGGGTACTTGACTTCATGGATGCAAACACTCAAAATGTGTTTTTCCTTTAAAAAAAAAAACATATAATCTGAGTGTGAATGTTTGGGGTAACAGGGATTTGGGGAACTGAAAAGGAATCTTTCTGGCTCAAAGTTATCCTTATGGTAAGCAGATTGGGTCTGAAGCTGTTGTTTTGAAGAAATATTCACTGAAACAGCAGAGGAAAAAATTTTGACTAGGGCTTTTTCTCCTTTCGAGTATGACAAAGCATGAACAGTGTTCTCTCCTTGCCCAAAGGGAAAAGAGGTCATGACTATTTCCCCAGCCTCTCAACTGAGCTCTAGTCAGGCTGAAGGGAGCCAACTGGGCTGTTAATATGAAAAGATGCCACTCACAGGGTTCAGGCAGGTCCAGCCCTTCTTTATTGAATCCTGCATGTTTTGCAATCCATCTGAACTGGTTTCCTTCAGTTTTCTGTAAAGGGCCACCTCTAAATAGATGTCTCAATATGGTTCGTCCCTCCTAGATAGAGGGCAAACCAAGTGATGAAAGATCTTTTCCTAAATATCTTAATAACAGTATACACACACACACGCTTACACTTAGCACCTTCCACATTGTGTGCCTTTACTATCCCTTAATTAGAGTGGCATAGATAAGTTACAGGTGAAAGATCAAAGTCAAAGAGAGAGAGAGAAGGAGACTTTTCCCTTCCTTGCACACATATATTAATGCCTAGGTTTAGACTTTAACATTTCTGTTATTATTTATTGCAGACATAACATTAACAGGCATCCACATAAGGAGAAAAAAATTACTTAAAACCCTGCTTCAGCAATAAATCTAACTGTTTTCATCTTTTCTATTCCTTTCCTGTCTCCATCCCGATGTTAGCAACATGTTATTCGCCATTTATCTTTGAGTTTACAGCAGCATTGCTTGTGATAAGCATCACTGATTTATTAACAGATGTTCAGGATGAAAAAATGAAACATTAAATATGATGGTAAAATGTATTATGAACAGATAAAATGAACAAAACTGAAAACTGTGCATCTTAGAATTGAGGGAGCATGTGACTTGCCATTTCATTATGTATGTGATTTTTATCTGTTTTTTTTTCTAATATCATGAACATTTTGTAGGGCTGTATCTAGTTTTCAGAATTCTAATTTTTATAACATCAAATTGTGTTATCAAGAGACATCATATTGGACATTCTACTTTGACAAATATTTAATCCTCTTCCTAGTTCTGTGCTTGAACTGGCTGGTAGCAGCTTTTGGGAGGCAACTGTGCCCATCTCTTCCCTATTCTGAGTTCAGTGACTTCAAATTGGTAGCCGGAAATTGGCTATGATGAAGGTATTTACACTTTGAAAATTGGCAAATGCTACAAACTTAGCAGCACCACACTATTTATTTCCATTATAAATAATACCATAATGACATCTTTGACTAAGCCTCTCCGTGTTTTTCCCTTCTGGTACCTGGAATAATTCCACCAAGGGGATAATGATAAAGAAGTGATAATAAACAAAAGCTAACACTTCTTGAGTACTTACCATGTGCCAAATACTATGTAAAGCATTTTGCTTACTCTTCAAAACAACCCTACAAACCAGGTATTATTGTTGTAATTTCATTTTACAGATGAGAAAACTGAGGCTTAGAGTATTGGATAAAACTCAAGTGGCTTGGCCAAAGCCACACAGCTAATGAGTGGCAGGCAAGAGTCTGAAATGCACGCAGTCTGGTGCCGGAGGTTATCCCTTGAACCACACTGTGGTCAGTAACATTCTCAGAACTCTAGCTCTGAGCACCAACAAATGGACCCTGTGATTCCCCAGCCTATCAATTTCAAGGCCCACCTTCCCTGTCATAAGCCCAATAGAATTCACATATTCTGCCTGGTCACCCTGATGCTTGACAGTCTGAAGATGCTGGTGCCAGACCCACTTAGGACGTCCATTGTGTTTCTTGCACCATTTGGTCCCAATAGGCAGTAAGTTGAAGCTTCCCCTTCCTCTGACATCTTCAGCCCTCCTTCATTATAAGTTCTTCCTTGCAGCCTTCCCAGTGATGTAGCAATCCTTCACAGGGTTCTAGATTTGCCTCAGCTTCAGCGATGTCCATCAACACATAGATTTCTGTCTTTCAAATGCATGTTTTTTCCCTTAATCTGAGAGAAGTTAACTGCTGCCTCTCTGAAAGACCACCAGAAAACCTATTGATCAAGCAAAGATGATTAGACGATAGTAAAGGACCTTGACAGAGTCCTCATAGTGTCTAAGATGGGGGAAGTGAAGGGAGAATCTTTAAAGGGTTTTAGGGTCTAGGCTAGGTAATTTAAGGCAAGTTTTACAAGACAGGGAACTGGTTGGGATAGGGAAGAATTTATGATGTAACAGCTTTTGACTGGTGGGCACAGTAAGGTGAGTGGCCTAAAGCAATTCTTGATAAGCAAAGCCCTTCGTCTTCATAAATGAGCTGTTAGGTTGTCCCACAGTCTCATCTTCCAAATGCAAGTGTAGCATTTCTTAGAGTAATTAATGAAATTACTTCTGGTTGTTCCCAATAATGTTTAGCATAGAAAGAAAGAAATGCTTGGTTTCAGCATTGCTTATCACAGAGAGGGAAGTATGATGTTTTCCGTTCCCAGGAAGCAGAGACTTTTTCCACTAATGCTTATGAGTTCCCAAACAGGAATGAAGCCTTGATCCCTTTGCTTCTCATAACAATCCTAGTGTCACAATTCTTTTATGTGGTTTACTCTTTCCACTATTCACAGGCCCTCATGCTAGAAGCTTGAACCAAGTCTCCCTGAAGGGAAGATAATGCCAGTGACAACACAAGGCATCGTACTCCTCCTTTAGGAATTGCTGCCTCCTAAAATCCACTGGTATCTTGGACTTAGATCTGCCCTACACTTTTCTGAGGGCCTTTTCTGGATGGAGTGACACCCAGGTCATTGACAGGAGGCCTTTGTTAAACAATCTCAGAGCTCTTCAATGTGTCTAGTCATTGTTTTTCCTCATAAGCCTGTTGGGAAGATGTACAAATAGAAACCCTGGTAGCCTGCCCAGACTCTTAGGGTTCTACCAGTAAATACACAAATTAAATATTTCAGTCATATATTTCTTGCTAAATGGACAAAGCAGTCTTCTTCTTTTGAATTGTGATCATAGGGTAATTTCCAGAAGCAGGACCACGGGGTAACTGGAAGTGAACATTTTCATAGTTCTTAATTTACATTGCCACATTACTTTCTATAGTGGATTGTAACAGTGTATACTGCTAGCAGGAATGTGGGAATGTACAATTTTCACCACAGTATAGCTAGCAATAGATTTTATGTTATATATGTTACAATTTAATTATGATATGTCTCATATTCAAACTTCCAATTGTTTCATTTCTAAGGGGCTTAACATCTGAATATAATTTTTCATAACAATGATTAGAACTAAGAGAAGCAAAAAGAAAATTTCAGAAGCAGGTAAAGATGTCACCCCAAAATAACCACTGTTATTAGTTTGAAGTATCTTGATAGACCTTTAAGGTTTCTTTTTATGGCTATATTCTCTCTTTTTTATCTATAAAACAGGGTCACACTGTTCATCCTATTTTGTAACCTGCTTTTTTTTTTTTTTTTTGCTCACTCACCTACCTGCATATTTTGAGTATTTTTCCACAAAAATATTCCATTGTTGTGAGATAACATAAATAGAGGTTGAGAACACTGAGTCTGGAGTCCAATTGCTGGGTTCAAATGCCTGGTCAGACATTTAGCAACCATGGGACTTTGGGCAAATTATTAAATCCCGGTGGCTCAGTTCACTCACCAGTGAAATAGGGATCACAAAAGTATTGCCTCATAGGGTTGTTATGGAGATTAAATAAATTACAATTTTAAATGCTTAGAGACCCTGGCTCATAGGATGCACCCTGTAAGTGTTTGCTAAAAACAATATTGGATGCACCATATTTATTTAATCAAAGCCATATTATTGGATATTTGTTTTATTTTCCTTATATTACAGAAAATTCTGCTTTAGGCATTTCTTAAAATAAATCTCTAAGTATTAAGTTGCTTAATCAAAGAACATACACATTGTTAAGGCTTTTGTTATATATTGTTGAATTTTCCACCAAAAAATATATCCCATACACAGTGTAGGAGAATACTATTTATTCCTTGACATTAGCAACCAATTTCCTTTCAGTCCTTTGCCTTCCTGAGACAGGTGAAATCTGGGAGGTAAACCTGATCTGATTAGAGAGCCAGAAGCACAATTTCCTGTGACCTCTTTGTTCTGTCCATCATAATCTCCTCATTAGCTGGCCTAGGACTTCATCTATACCAGGGAACATTAGCCACTTACGTGCTACTTTAAAGTGAAAAATGATAACTGGTAATACTGCATTGAGGGCTATCACTAACTTGAGCTAAATTACACTGTGACGTCTCCAGAAACACATGGAAGATTTGGAGGAAGAATAACTTAAGTTATTATAGGTACACAATAGCAGTAGACAGGTTTATCATAATGCACACTCATGAAGGGTATACTGCAGATCAGCTGCATCAAAAGAAGGCTACTTGAATGTGGCAGCTGTGATTGACGTTATCTCAGTTATTAAGTCAGTTGCTAAATCACATTCATCATAAGACTTTATTACTTGTCCGGTTTGAAAAGGAAAAGCTCATTGTGCAAGAGGATAAAATGCTTGCTGCTTTATTATAATTAAAGACACCTGCATCAACTCGGAACTTCTTGGGGGAAATATAAATTACTATATCTGGAAGATATTCTAAATGGTCATATCCTGTATAGAAAAGATTGTGATTTTTTTCCAAAAAGAAATTATTCTGTGATATATATATTCTTTCCTGCCTTGCCTCCTTCCCCATCGGAATCTCAATGGGGTTGATCTAGTTACTTTTGTGTGCGTATGTGGCTTTTTTTTCCTGTCTTGACATGTGTAAGCTTTAATTGCAATATTGGAAAAAAAAAATAAACCTTTGCTTATACTTATGATATTCATGACAGTATGATATCCATAAAATAATGATGCTATCTATAAAATAATGATGCTGTCTATAAAAGTAATGATATTCTTTTATGTTGCTATCCAAGCTTCCTGCAGAAAGCAATGAAATTTTACATAGCAAACCTTTCTATTTCAAAGGGCAGTTATAGAATTTGTACTTAATATTGCTCAGATGTCAGCTCTCTCCTATTCTGGTTACCCTCTTTCAGGTCACATGCCTGTCTATTGTTGATCCCTGAAAAAGTAGTTAGAACATGCCTCTCATCATACTATCCCTCTTAAGTTGCTCTGGAAAAGAGATTGCAGCTCTTGGCCTATATGTGGTAGCAGGCTAACCTCCGTCTGTGATATACCTCTTCTCCAAACTATACAGTTGGAAAGGTGAGCACTAATAAATCCTTCTGATATTTACAGTGCTCAAAACCAGTATTATTCACTCTTATTTATTATTCAAGAAACAAAGACCTAGAGAACTGTGTATGTTTTAATTTAGGCTAGCAAGAGGAGGGATGAAACAAGATACCGGCACTCCGATATACTGAGCATCAACTGTAGACTAGACAAGCTGATATATGATCAATGATTTAACCTCAACTCATAACACTGAGAAAAATGCATATCCTTCCTGACTTGGCAGATCATAAACTATATCATTGAGATTACAAAGACCATAGGTGTTTTAGTGACATACAGTCTCCCAGTACTTTACATTACTTACCAGTGTCTTTAATTTGCTAATTCATATTGTGGATCATCGAAAAGGGGGCATAATATATACAATTTTCTAGCTTATTCAGCACAATTCCCTCCTTATACACATGTATCCACACAAAACATATCCTTATAGGCACTTATGTTTTTTTTATCTTGTCTGCTAAAATGTTTCAAAAAAACCACAGCCCCAAGTCAGGGCTCTTTCCATATATTTTTCCATATAAAAATTGCATCTATATATCCTCTGTTGGCTTACAGATACTTAAGGAATAATAGTTACACATATGTGATACCGTGCCATCCCTTTAATGGAACCTTCCAATTTCCAACCCCCTTTTTACTCAAAGTTCTTACAATGATCTACAAGGTCATGTATGATGTGCTCCTACTTTCTCTCTCTAACCCCACTTCATGCTACTCTCTCCTTGGCTCATTGTGCTCTAACCACAGTGGGCTCCTCACCATTTGTTGAGCCCTCCAAGCCCATTTAGGGCCTTAGAAGGTGCTATTTCCTCTGCCTAGAATGCTCTTCCTGGGATAGCTTCCTTCCTAACTACCTCTTTGTCATTACTCAGGAGCTTCCTTCTGTACGAGTTACCTAACATCACACAACAAATTGTCTCAAAAATCAGTGGTTTAAATAACAACTTATTATTATTACCGCTTATGACTGTGGGTCAGGAAATTAGACAGGACACAGAGAAGACAGTTTGCCTTTGTACCCTGATGTCTGGGGCCTCCGCTGGGATAACTGGAATAGGTGGAGACAGGAACAGCTCAGGATAACTGAGATTCTTTCTGTTTCTTCCTATAATTTTCACTCTGTATAGCTTGGGATTCCTCACAGCATGGCATTCTCAAAGTAGTAAAACTTCTTGCATGGCAGCTCAGAGTTCCAAGAGACCAAAGTGGAAGTGGAAGTCACCAGTCCTCTTAAAGCTAGGCTGGCAACTATTCATAGCATAATTTCTGCTAAATACTGTTTGTTAAAGAAGACATGTAATAGCCCAGATTCAAGGTTATATGTAAAGTAGATCGTTTCTTTTAATAGGAGGAGTGTCAAAGAATTTAAGCTATCTTTAATCCACATGTCTCAGTAGATATTCCCTATTCTATTTAAAATTGTAATTCTCCTAATGCTTCATATCTCTTACTCTTGCCTTATTTTTCTTTATAATAACACAATCACTTAACACATTTCATATCTGACATATCTCCTTTATTATCTACATCTCCCAGTCAGATATAAATTCCATGAATCTACTTTTTTTTTCCCTCTTACATTCACTGTTCTATCTTCGGCAATAAGAATGGTGTGCAGTATTCATAAATAGATATTGAAAGAATGAATGGATGAACAAGTACATGAATAACACTTGGTAAGTTAACCACTATGACCCTCAGTTTCTTCATCCACAAAATGGGAATAAAACAACCTGCATTCTAGGGCTTTTGTGAGGATTGGATGAAGTCTGGTATATCAAACATTTAATACAGAACTTGGCAAAGAGTAGCTATTAATTTGAGTGACCATGAGGTGATCTTAAATAGATTTCAGAAATGTCATATAATAGGTTTAGACACTGTCTTCCTGGGTGCCGCTTAATATTCTGACATATGGAGAGAGAGAAGTTGCCAACTTCTAGCCAACTAAGGGTTCCTTACCTAGGATAAATGAACTTAACCACAGAGAGAATGAGGATTGGATGGAAGGCGCAGCAGTCATGTATTTTAAAAATGTGTTTTCTTTTGAAGTGAACATCAAAGTTGTTAGAAAGATCCTTAATAAAATGAGCATCCTGATGGGTCACTATTTCTATTTCCCAAGCAGGGAAGCCTCATTTGAGTGTTATCATTTGCTCCCTAATTGATTGACTATAAATAGTAATACAGCCATTTATCTCCTCTCAAAAAGGCCTCCTAATGTGTTCATTTGCGCATTAAAGCAATGCTAATGCAGGGTTTTAGCTCTTCTCAGCCAGATGATTATGATTTTTGAGAAGTGCCCTGATATCCTACCTGCTTCTATTTCCACATCTGTTTTTTCTTTTTTCTTCACACTGTTACTGAGAGTTAACCCATCATTGTTGAACGGTAAAAGCCCTAGGGTTCCAAGAGAAGCAAATGAACTGAGAAACAGCAATAGCACAGAATTGTAAATGTACTAAGTGCAGGTGTTAGCTGCCTTGGACATCTGGTTAAGCTCAACCTAAACCATGTAATGACTTGGAGGAGTCGAGAGTCATCCCCAACCTCTGCCAATTGATAAAAGCTCCCAGAAGCATACTTTTTGTGGGTTTCTACCTCTATAACCTCCTTTTGTTCCTGTACTACACATTTGTCATTCCAGACAACATGCCCAGCCTTTTCATAAATTTTCATTTTAAAAATTCCGTTTTTCTCAAGTGTTTTGTGACTTTGGTAATCTGATTAAGAATGAAGGTAGTGTTAGGCATGGTAGCTTATGGCTGTAGTCTCAGCTACTAAGCGGGCTGAGGTGGGAAGATGACCTGAGCCCAGGAATTGTAGGCTACAATGAGCTATGATTATGCCACTATACTCAAGCTCAGGGGACAGAACCAGACCTTTTCTCAAAATAAATAAATACATAAATACATAAATAAATAAAATAATAAAAAGGAGTAGGAAGTGAGGTGGAAGAAGCCTCTTCCTCTTTCATCACTTACCCTCTTCCACTGTCTTCCTCTTTCATCACTTACCCTCTTCCACTGTCTTCCTATACCTTACTGTCTCCTCCCTCTTGAGAGGAAAAAGCAAATCTTACCCCAAGTCTCAAGCTAAACAGTTCTATCCTCATTCAGGCCCTGAAGGCTAAGATTCTACTCTAAGATGAATTTATCTAGGCATCTTCTCAACAAGGAAAGTGTGTCTCTTCCCTCAGGGAATTCTTTATCCAGCTGCTAAGAAAATTAAATCATCTCCTTGAATCTTCTTCTCCTGCTTTGACCGAGCTCATATCCCCCATCTCATTTGCCATCCCTTTGACCCAATTACCACCCAAGATATGAGAAATGATAGAACTGGTCATCTCATTTTGTGAAGAAGGGCTGACATTAGTTTGTTTCCAAATTGCCCTTTTAAAAATAAAAAGTGTCACATATTTAAGCGTTTTGGGGAATGAAGTATCTGGTTACTCATGAAGTGCAAATGAGAGCTTCCAAAGCTTTGCTGGGCAAATCATCCTCAATAGAAAAATGATTTATCTGATCTTATGAAAATGCAAATGGGCATGTACCCTGTACCATAAGGGTGACTCTCTCTTTGGGAGAAAAAAATGAGAAAAAGTCTAGGCTTTCTGCTACATTTGAAGCTAAGATAACCTCCTAAAGTAAAGCATAGACATACGTTACCTGGGAACCTGAGTTTGATTAGTAACTGGGAAACTGGAAATAGTTTTTTTTTTTTTTTTTCTGTGAACAAATTACTTTAAGGAAGAGGTCAGATTCAAATACCAAATCTGCGATTCAATAGTTATACATACCGAGTCCAGTTAAAAATCCTCTCTGAGCCTCTTTTTCTTCATCTATCAAATAGCAAGGATGCCCACTTCACGGAGATGCTGTGAGGATTAAGTTATATAATCATATAATGTCTCAAGAAATGTCAGTCTTCTTTCCTCTCATCATTCAGACAAACTCCTACAGTTATAACTTAAGCAGTCCTTATAGCACTGCATTTCACTTCAATAAATTTGTTCTTAAGTTACAGCTATGATGGCATTCCAGTAATGATGGAATTGATTCTTTTTTTAAAAAATCCACACTATTTGTACTCTGACAAAGGTGCATCAAAGTTGTTACTAAAATTTTTACATAAGTGAGTATCACAGTAGGTCACAATGGCAAAGAATTTTCTTTATAGTGGAGAAAGTACTCTTTCAGAAGTGGCAAAGCCACCTGGAGCTGATCCTATACAATGGATGCCAGATAACTTTGTAATATTGATGGCCTTCCGCCCTCCACAGCACTTAAGGTACATTAGAGTTCTGTCTTTAGAATAGCTAGTGAGGTGCCTAATAGATTTATTCACATTCGCAGGAGGAATAGTGCTGAAATTTTCTCGTCTCTCATTATGCTAATTACTGCTTTAAAGAACTTCCCTGCAGATAGGTTTTAAAGAACCTATAAACTTTCTTTAAGCCATTATGCAATTTTATATTCATTATCTTAACAATCATAAAGTGGTTGACAAAGCCTGGTAATGATTGTAGTTCCATAATTTTCCCCCCACTACACTTTTTGTCTTGTAAGATGACTTTGTTGAGATCTGATCCAACTTCTTTCTTGCTTGGCTTAAGGACTCCATGTCCATTTGTTTGCTTGAGTGGCAGGGGAAGGACAGCTGATGCTACCGTTAGTTGAGGATTAGGACCTCCACTTTATAAACTAGAGTTGAGCTTTGGGGAGAGAGAAGAACTTGCTAATCTTGGCTTGGTCACAGTAAATAAAAGAATAGATGATGTCAAGAACTCAAATTTCTTGGGTTGCAGTGACAAGCTTCCTAAAGTAGGCTGATGAAGATTCTGATGAGGGTTTACATTGGCAGACAGTTGTAGGATATCAAACCTACCCTGACACATGAATGGTGGCTTCATCTTGTAGTTCGAAAACCAACTGGTTACCCCTAGATCCTGCCAACCTCCGCATCCATCTGGTTCATTCCTTGTTGCCCAATGACCTGTGTAAGGCATGGTTCCTGATTTGTTCCATCCTTCTTGCTTGGCTTCTTCTACTTTCTGGCATCCCCATCATCCTACTAGGGCTAGGCAAGATTCCCATTGGTATCCTAACTCTCTCTTTGAGTTAGGCATGTGTATTAGTACGTTTTTACTCTGCTGATAAATACATACCTGAGACTGGGAAGAAAAAGAGGTTCAATTGGACTTACAGTTTCACATGGCTGGGGAGGCCTCAGAATCATGGTGGGAGGCAAAAGGCACTTCTTACATGGCAGCAGCAAGAGAAAATGAGGAATAAACAAAAGTGGAAACCCCAGATAAACCAATCAGATCTCATGAGACTTATTCACTATCACGAGAATAGCATGGGAAAGACCGGCCCCCATCATTCAATTACCTCCCCCTGGGTCCCTCCCACAACACGTGGGAATTCTGGGAGATACAATTCAAGTTTAGATTTGGGTGGGGACATAGCCAAACCACATCATTCTGCCCCTGGCTCCTCCAAATCTCATGTCCTCACATTTCAAAATTAATCATGCCTTCCCAACAGTCCCCCACAATCTTAACTCATTTCAGCATTAACCTAAAAATCCACAGTCCAAAGTCTCACCTGAGACAAGGCAAGTCCCTTCCCCCTATGAACCTGTAAAATCAAAAGCAAGCTGTTGGTAGATCTACCATTCTGGGTTCTGGAGAACAGTGGTCCTCTTCTCATTGCTGCACTAGGTGGTGCCCCAGCAGGGACTCTGTGTGTCCCTAAATTTCCCTTCCATACTGCCCTAGCAGAGCTTCTCCGTGAGGGCCCTGCCACTGCAGCAAACTTTTGCCTGGGAATCCAGGCATTTCCATACATCTTCTGAAATCCAGACAGAGGTTCCCAAACCTCAGTTCTTGACTTCTGTGCAACTGTGGGCTCAACACCACGTGGAAGCTGCCAAGGCTTGGGGCTTCCACCCTCTCAAGCCACAGCCCAAGCTGTGTATTCGCCCCTTTCAGCCATGGCTAGAGTGGCTGGGACACAGGGCACCAAGTCCCTAGGCTGCACACAGCACGGTGACCCTGAGCTCAGCCCATGAAACCACTTTTTCCTCCTGGGCCTCTGGGCCTGTGATGGGAGGAGCTGCCCTGAGGGTCTCTAATATGGCCTGGAGACATTTTCCCCATCATCTTGGGGATTAACAATGGGCTCCTTGCCACTTATGCAAATTTCTGCAGCTGGCTTGAATTTATCCTCAGAAAATGGGATTTTCTTTTCTATTACATTGTCAAGCTGCAAATTTTCTGAACTTTTATGCTCTGCTTCCCTTATAAAACTGAATGCCTTTAACAGCACCCACATCATATCTCGAGTGCTTTGCTGCTTAGAAACTTCTTCTGCCAGATACCTAAATCATCTCTCTCAAGTTCAAAGTTCCACAAATCTCTAGGGCGGGGGAAAAATGCCACTAGGCTCTTTGCTAAAACATAACAAAAGTCACCTTTGCTCCAGTTCCCAACAAGTTCCTCATCTCCATCTGAGACCACCTCAGTCTGGATTTTATTATCTATATTGCTATCAGCATTTTGGGCAAACCCATTCAACAAGTCTCTAGGAAGTTCCAAACTTTCCCACATTTTCCTGTCTTCTTCTGTGCCCTTCAAACTGTTCCAATCTCTGCCTGTTACCCAGTTCCAAAGTTTCTTCCACATTTTCAGGTATCTTTTCAGCAACCCCCCACTTTACTGGTACCAATTTACTGTATTAGTCCATTGTCATGCTGCTGATAAAGATACATCTGAGACTGGGAAGAAAAAGAGGTTTGATTGGACTTACAGTTTCACATGGCTGGGGAGGCCTCAGGATCATGGCGGGAGGCAAAAGGCACTTCTTACACGGCAGTGGTAAGAGAAAATGAGGAAGAAGCAAAAGCAGAAATCCCTGATAAACCCATCAGATCTCTTGAGACTTATTCACTATCACAAGAATAGCATGGGAAAGAACAGCCCCCATGATTCAATTATTTCCCCCTGGGTCCGTCCCACACACGTGGGAATTCTGGGAGATACAATCCAAGTTGAGATTTGGGTGGGGCACAGCCGAACCATATTGGCATACTTCAGCTACCAACCCTGGGCCTCCAACTCAAGCCTTTGCTTTTGAATTGCTAAATTTCTGAGAACTGTCACTAATGGCCCAGTGCCAACTGTAGCCCCTTAAGTGTTGGCTGTCTCCACTGGGGTGGTCCTCTCTTGCCATCTCCTGGCCAAAGCTGGCTACTGTGTCAGACCAACTATCTTCTACCATTGATTTTTCCCATCCCAAGGTAGAGCATGGATGAATGATAATGCAAAGTACCTTTCTAGGTGAAGGCACTTTGGAATGACTGGGTTGGCTTCAAAGTAAGAGAAGCTCTGCCCTATAATGGTATTTTCAGATTCAGCCTCTAGATAGTGAGATACTCATCCAGGCAGACTCCTATATGGGTATAGTAGACCCTGAAACTTTAGAACTCATACGGTAAAATTGGAAGTCTGAGCTAACAATAACAAATGCTCTTGAGAAAGACCTAGCCTTTTTTCAGCATCTGATAATGGGGAGCTGAACAGGTGAAGTATATGGCTGTTAATTTTATGAGGTCACTAACCCTTTAGCACTCATCAAGATTTAGGAGCCTAATTACCAAGACTATTAAGACTTCTTGAGTTTGGCAAGAGAGATGTAAAAGTGTTTTAAACACCAAAGCTTTTTGTCATTTTTTACTCACTGTTTCTTTATAGACACTGACTAAACCCTAGCTTAACACTTGGCATCATGTGCACTCCCCTTGGATACATTCTTGGTGGATGATAATTGGATCAGGAGGAATTAAATAATTTTATTGACATTCTCTCAGAAGAAAATAGAAACTTTATGGAAGAACACAGTCAAACATTTCTCTTGGATATGCCAGGAAAGGTTTGCATTTTGAAATTGTTGGAGAGTGCATCTGGAAAATGCTTCAAAATACTAGCAACCCTGATAGTTTCCAGAATAAAAATGCCTAACATGATGGGATAGGTGAATCCTAATATGATTTATTTAACAATAATAATGTAGACAAGTGGCCTTTGTATTTAACAAATCCCATTACAAAACACACAAAGGAAGTAATCAACACTAGAATGTGTGGATTCTAACTAGATCTGATGCCTGGCTTCTGAATATTAAGAAACTTGTCAAACTCACTGTGACTCCCAGCAAAGCAGCTGTCAGATTTATGGTTTCTGAAAACCCAGTGTAACAGTAATTGATCTGTAATTGTTTTGTATTCTTTCATCCCTGCAGGTTATAATAGAGGCAGTGGATAGAATATCAATTAGTCTGGGGTGTAAATACAAGTAAAGTCAGTGGTAGCACTTTTCAAATTTAATTTTTTTCACATCTGAGGAGGAAGGAGTTTATTGTAATTCAGCAATAGTCATTTGTCACAGATCCACATGGCTGTTTTCATGCTAGTTACAACCACTGTCTCCTCCCCTATGGAGGTTTGGGCTGCCTTTTTTTATTCAACCAATAGCTTAGTTTATAGCATTCTATAGCAGATTATATACTCACAGCTCCCTTAGTGGCTCAGTTATTTTCTCACAATGTACCTAGCAAAAAAAAAAAAATTACTTATTCCATTTATTAGGTAGTTAGGTCCAAGCAACTGAGCAAGTCATTTGAAAAAGTAATGCATATAAATTTAAGGAAAAATAATTTAAATTTTACTCTTTAATAATCATAGTTATTTACTTATTTATAATAGTATAATATAGGAATGTGTTCAACTTTTAGACATGTACAATTTATCATATCTCAAAATCATATTGGACCCCACCACCCTCATTTTCTTTACCGTATTTAAGCAAACTGCCAAAACTCTAATTTCACAGAGACATCATGACATTGAAAAGAATATAGTAGAGTAACTTAACATTGAAAACATAAACTACTTAAAGATAGTATTTAACAGGGTATTGATCAAATAGAAAATACCTCTGTGTTTCTCTTGAAAACATCTGGTGTTATCCCTGAGTTCACTGTGGTGACCAGGGGTGCCTTAGTTTACCCAGTTTGGAGCCATGACCCATAGCTTCATGGCACAGGAGCACCTGATTTATATAACTTCAACTATACTTTCTTGCTGCTGGAAGCTATTCTCAGGTTCAGTGTTACATATTTTTAATACAAAATGGTCCCTAAATGTATATCAACTGTTTCAACTTATCTACATACACACAAAGAATCAATCTATTCCAACATAGGGGGAGAAGTTAGTTGTTTTGGACTTATTGAGAGATAGTATATCTATATTTGGTATATGACTTAAGGTATGTTTTTAACTTTTAAAAGTTTTTCAAATACATGGTAGTCATACACACACACACACACACCATTTTATATAAATATGTAATTGTGATCTTGTCATCACCTTTTAAAAGAGCAATCTCTTTATTTTTCTTGTACTCTTTTGCTTGGTTCCACCTTCTTTTTTCTCTCTCTTTCAATATATATTCCTATTCAAATGTAAGTAACTTGGAATATAACCTTTTTTTGTTTTTCTCTTTGCCCATGTAATCTTACATAGATATTGACACACCAAATAATATGGACACTGGTCATTGATTTACATGATGGAAACACATTGCTTATCATTTCTTATACCTTGCTTTTTTTCATAAAATAAAAAACACCTTATGAAAATCTCTGCAAGTCAACTGATATTCACTCTTTCAAATGGCTACATAATATCCCATGGCATAATAAACCACCATTTATTCTCCTGTCTATGCTCTTGTTGATGGACATTCATCATGTTTCCAGTTTATTTGGCACTAAAAACAGTGATACACTTCATATATCTCTTCGTATTTTTTACATGGTGGTGGTTTTATTTCTAAGGGGTATATTCTGAAGTTTAGAATTGCTGGGTTGGAGGATGTAGTTAACATTTAAAAAAAATTTTTAAGTAGATGTTGCTAATAGCTTGCCCCAAAGTCTGTAATATCCACATTCCCACCATTAATGTATGAGTAATCTTTGGTGCTATATCTCAAGCAGAATAGATTTTATCTTTTTAAAAAAAATTTAACCAGTCTGATGGAAGTCAAGTGATATGTATTGTTATTTCAATTTTCAATTTATTGAACATTAGTGAACTTGAGCATTCTAAAATATGTTGACTATTTGGATTTTTATTTCTGTGAATCATCTGTTTATGTTCTTTACCCAGTTTTCTGCTGGATTGTTTATCTTTCTCTTAACAATTTTCAACATTTTATTATACATTATTGGCATTAACTTTTTGTAATTTTAATTGTCTTCTACCTAAATTTCTTCTACATGTATCATTTGTCTGTAGACATTCATCATGAGTTTTTTGGTCACACAAATGTTTTATTGTTTTATGTTGCCAAATATGTTTACTTTTAAAAACAAAACGCTCCAAAACATCAATGAATTCAGGAGTTGCTTTTTCGAAAAGATCAACAAAATTGATAGACCGCTAGCAAGACTAATAAAGAAGAAAAGAGAGAAGAATCAAATAGATGCAATAAAAAATGATAAAGGGGATATCATCACCGACCCCACATAAATACACAGAGAATACTATAAACACCTCTACACAAATCAACTAGAAAATCTAGAAGAAATGGATAATTTCCTGGATACTTACACTCTCCCAAGACCAAACCAGGAAGAAGTTGAATCCCTAAACAGACCAATAGCAGGCTCTGAAATTGAGGCAATAATTAATAGCCTACCAACCAAAAAAAGTCCAGGACCAGATGGATTCACAGCTGAATTCTACCAGAGGTACAAGGAGGAGCTGGTACCATTCCTTCTGAAACTATTCTAATCAATAGAAAAAGAGGGAATCCTCCCTAACTCATTTTATGAGGCCAACATCATCCTGATACCAAAGCCTGGCAGAGACACAACAGAAAAAGAGAATTTTAGACCAATATCCCTGATGAACATTGATGCAAAAATCCTCAAAAAATACCGGCAAACTGAATCCAGCAGCACATCAAAAAGCTCATCCACTATGATCAAGTGGGCTTCATCCCTGGGATGCAAGGCTGGTTCAACATATGCAAATCAATAAACGTAATCCAGCATATAAACAGAACCAAAGACAAGAACCACATGATTCTCTCAATAGATGCAGAAAAGGCCTTTGACAAAATTCAACAGCCCTTTATGCTAAAAACTCTCAATAAATTCGGTATTGATGGAATATATCTCAAAATAATAAGAGCGATTTATGACAAACCCACAGCCAATATCATACTGAATGGGCAAAAACTGGAAGCATTCCCTTTGAAAACTGGCACAAGACAGGGATGCCCTCTCTTACCACTCCTATTCAACATAGTGTTGGAAGTTCTGGCTAGGGCAATCAGGCAAGAGAAAGAAATCAAGAGTATTCAGTTAGGAAAAGAAGAAGTCAAATTGTCCCTGTTTGCAGATGATATGATTGTATATTTAGAAAACCCCATTGTCTCAGCCCAAAATCTCCTTAAGCTGATAAGCAACTTCAGCAAAGTCTCAGGATACAAAATCAATGTGCAAAAATCACAAGCATTCTTATACACCAGTAACAGACAAACAGAGAGCCAAATCATGAATGAATTTCCATTCACAATTGCTTCAAAGAGAATAAAATATCTAGGAATCCAACTTACAAGGGATGTCAAGGACCTCTTCAAGGAGAACTACAAACCACTGCTTAGTGAAATAAAAGAGGACCCAAACAAATGGAAGAACATACCATGCTCATGGATAGGAAGAATCAATATCATGAAAATGGCCATACTGCCCAAGGTAATTTATAGATTCAATGCCATCCCCATCAAGCTACCAATGACTTTCTTCACAGAATTGGAAAAAACTGCTTTAAAGTTCATATGGAACCAAAAAAGAGCCCGCATTGCCAAGACAATCCTAAGTCAAAAGAACAAAGCTGGAGGCATCATGCTACCTGACTTCAAACTATACTACAAGGCTACAGTAACCAAAACAGCATGGTTCTGGTACCAAAACAGAGATATAGACCAATGGAACAGGACAGAGTCCTCAGAAATAATACCACACATCTACAGCCATCTGATCTTTGATGAACCTGAGAAAAACAAGAAATGGGGAAAGGATTCCCTATTTAATAAATGGTGCTGGGAAAATTGGCTAGCCATAAGTAGAAAGCTGAAACTGGATCCTTTCCTTACTCCTTATATGAAAATTAATTCAAGATGGATTAGAGACTTAAATGTTAGACCTAATACCATAAAAACCCTAGAAGGAAACCTAGGTAATACCATTCAGGACATAGGCATGGGCAAGGACTTCATGTCTAAAACACCAAAAGCAATGGCAACAAAAGCCAAAATTGACAAATGGGATCTAATTAAACTAAAGAGCTTCTGCACAGCAAAAGAACTACCATCAGAGTGAACAGGCAACCTACAGAATGGGAGAAAATTTTTGCAATCTACTCATCTGACAAAGGGCTAATATCCGGAACCTACAAGGAACTCAAACAAATATACAAGAAAAAAACAACCCCATCAAAAAGTGGACAAGGGATATGAACAGACATTTCTCAAAAGAAGACATGCATACAGCCAACAGACACATGAAAAAATGCTCATCATCACTGGCCATCAGAGAAATGCAAAGCAAAACCACAATGAGATACCATCTCACACCAGTTAGAATGGCAATCATTAGAAAGTCAGGCAACAGCAGGTGCTGGAGAGGATGTGGAGAAATAGGAGCACTTTTACACTGTGGAATTGTAAACTAATTCAACCATTATGGAAAACAGTGTGGCGATTCCTCAAGGATATAGAACTAGAAGTACCATATGACCCAGCCATCCCACTACTGGGTATATACCCAAAGGATTATAAAACATGCTGCTATAAAGACACATGCACAGGTATGGTCATTGCAGCACTATTCACAATAGCAAAGACTTGGAATCTGGAAAAAGAAATTTCTCCTCACTGGCATTTTCTTTTCACATTTTTCTCGGGTACACTCAAGTATTTCTTCTTTGATATAAATTTAGTGATCATTTTGTCAATTCCCCCAAAACCCATTGAGATTTTTATTACAATTGCACTAAATTCAAATACTAGTTTTGGAGAAATTGCCATATCATGACATAAAATTTTACCATTCAAAATCTTGGTATGATTTGCACAGATCTTGTCCTTCCAAATGATTGTATAAATTTCTTCTGTTAAATGTTGTGTCTTTCATGTTAAAATTAATTGTAACAGTAGACTTCCATTTCTGAGAATATGGAATACATGTACTTTTCCCCATTCCTCTCACTAAATACGGCAAAAACCTTGAACATCAAATATAAAACAAATAAGAATACATTAAAAGTTGGAAATAAGGATGCAGACTGGCTAGGGACCTTGAGACCCAAAGAAAATGACATGGTGGTGATTTCTCTTAATTTTTGTTTGTTTGTTTTTCTGCCTCATATATCCTAGACCAAGAGCTGAAGAAGCCAACAACCAGGAAACATTAAATAGTGCCAACAAAAATGCCCCAGTAGAAGCCTACTCTCCCTACCTAAAGAACCAGGAAAGGGACAGACAAGTTAGACAAAAGAAATCTTAGACAATAATTACTCTACTGTAGCCAAACACCAGAGAAAAATATTGTGGTTCCACCTCTGCCCATGCCAGCAAAGGCCAGGTGGGCAGCTGAGACTTCTATACTATAATAAGATGACCTAACACCCAAGCCAGGATGGTGTCAGAAAATGCTAAGTAGTGAGCTGGAGATTTCACCCCCATTGTCTGGTAATAGCTCTCCAACTTGCATTGGGACTAAAGATCACATGGTAAGCGTGGGCTTTCACTCCCACCTGGCAGTAACAAGGCATCCTTCCCCACCTTGCTGGGGTGGTGTTAGAGGAGGCCTAGTACAAAGTCAGGACTTTAACCATTGCCCAGTAGTAATGAGGCCATCCCCACCTTGGTGTCAGGGGAGACCAGCTAGGGAAATAGGACTCCCATTCCTGGCCAGCAGTAATAAGGAGCCTTGAGCCTTGGCTGTCAATGGAGACCAGGTAGAGAATTTGGGCTTCTATATTCACCTGTAGTAATAAGGCAGTTCCTCTGCTTTCCCTACCAAATCAGTGCCAGAAAACAAACAAAAACAGCTAAACAGAAGATTTAAATAAGATCCAGAGTCTCATAACACATACAAAAAATGTCTAGGTTCAACTTGTACCAAAAACCAGAATTATCTCAAACCAAATGAGAAAAGACAATCAATGTATTCCAACACTAAGATGACAGAGATATTAAAATTATCTGATAAATATTTTGAAGCAGCCATAATTAAAATGCTTCAAAGAGCAATTACTAACACATTTAAAACAAATGAAAATAAAATGAAAACCTCAGCAAAGAAATAGAAGATATAAAAATGAACCAAATTTGAATTTTAGGACTAAAGCATATAGCAAGTGGTATTAAAAAGTTCATGGATATGTTCAACAATAGAATGGAAGAGATAGAGGAAAGAATCAGTACATTGGAAGATAGAACAATAGAAATACCCAAATCTGATCAACTGAGAAAAAAATAGATTGAAAAAAATGAATAACACTTCAGAAACTTGTGAAACTATAAGATGGAATATTCATGTTGTCATAGTCCAAGAAGGAAGGGATAAATAAGGCAGAACTAAAAAAGTACTTGAAGAACAATGGCAGAAAACTTACAAAATTTGACCAGACATAAACCTACAGCTTCAATGAGATGAGTGAAACTTCAAGCAGGGTAAACCTAAGGAAATCCACGCCCAAGATACATCATAATTAATCTTCTGAAAGCTAAAGACAAAGAAAAAAATCTAAAACCGGGTAAAGAAAAATGACACTTTGCCTATAGGACAAAAACAATTTGAATGACAGCAGATTTCTCATCAAAAGACATAGAAGAAAGAAGGAAGGGGCATAATATTTTTCCAGTTCTGAAAGAAAAGAACTAACAACTCAGAATCCTATACCCGGTGAAAATATCCTTCAGGAATGAAAGATAAATCAAAACATTCTCAAATGAGAGAAAACTTAAAAGAAAAAAATTGCCACCAGCAAACCTACCCTAAAAGAATGGTGAGACAAAATTCTTTAAATAGAAAGGAAATGATTAAAAAAAAACCTGGAGCATCAAGAAAGGAAGGAAAAACAGTACACAAAAATATAGAAAAATAATTGGCATTTTTTTCTCCTCTTGAATTCTGCATTATGTTTGACAGTTGATGCAAAAGTTGTAACACTGTATGATGTGGTTCCTAAGTCTATGTAGAGAAAATATTTAAGACAATTCTATTATAAAAAGGGCATTGAGGAAAGTCAAGTTTCTATTATGTCACTTGATCTGGTAAAATGGTGATACCGTAAGTTAGGTATACACAATGTAATACTAGAGCAACCGCTAAAAATAATATTCAGTGAGATACACTAAAAAACACTACATACATCAAAATGAAATTTCAAAAAATATTCAAGTAACCCATTGGAGAGCAGGAAAAATAAAACAGAGAACAAACAAAAACAAGAAAATGGTAGCCTTAAATTCTAACATATCAGTAATTACAACAGATTTAAATGACTTAAATATACCAATTGAAAGACAAAGAATGAGAAGTTGGATTAATAAACATGACCCAGTTATATGCTCTCTATAAGAAACTTACTTCAAGTATAAAAATACGGATAGGTGCTATGGTTTGAATGTGTCCCCCAAATGTCAGGTGTTAGAAATTTAATTTCCAAATTCATATATGAATTGGAGATGGGACTTTTGGAAGAGAATTAGAATTAGATAATGTCACTCAGGTGAGGCTGGTGGCTTTGTAGGAAGAGTAAGAGAGACCTAAGCTAGTATAGTTGCTCTGTCTCAGCATGTGATGCCTCCCACAATGCCATGGCACAGCAGGAAGGACCTCACCAGATACTGGAGCTATGCTCTTGGACTTTTAGCCTCCAAAACTATGAATTAAATAAATTTCTGTTCATTATAAATCACCCAGTCTCAGGTATTCTGTTACAGCAACAGAAAATGGATTAAGACTGTAGGTTAAAAGTAAAATGATGAAAAAAGATATATCACATAAATATTAATCAAATGAAAGCAGATGTGCCTAAATTAATATCAAGTAAATTAAACTTCAGAGTAAAGAAAATTGGCAAAAAATAGAGAAATCTTATATAATGATAAAAGTATTAATCCGCTAAGAAGACATAACAATCTTAAATGTGTATACGTGAAACAACAGTTTTAAATTACAATAAACAAAATCAGAAAGAATTGAAAGAAGTAATACACAAATTCACAATCAAAACTGGAGACTTCAACACCCCTCTTTCAGCAATTGATAAAACAACTAGACAGAAAATCAGCAAGGATATAGAATTCAAAAACATTATCAAGAAACAAAATCTTATTAAGTTATGGAGCACTTCACTCCAAACCAGCAACGTGTACATTATTTGCAAATGCCCACAGGACGTATATTAAGATAGGCTATATCTTGGGCCTCAAGGTAAACTTCTACAAATTTAAAATAATTGAAATAATATAGGATGGATTCTGTAGCCATAATAGATTTGAACTAGAAATCAAGAGCAGAAATGTAACAGGAAAAATCTTCTCTTGAAAACCAAACAACAGACTTCTACATAATCCATGGGTGAAGCTTGTATTATCCTGATCCAAAACCCATCTCAAGGGAAATTTAAAAATACATTGAAGTGAATAAAATGAAAATACAACATGAAAATTTGTGGCATGCAGTTAAAGAAGTGCTGAGTGCACTTCTAATATATAAATGCATATATTACAAAACAGGAAAAACCTCAAATCAATAACCTAGAAAAATAACATCAAAGTAAATCAAAAGCAAGAAGAAAGAAGAAAATAATGAAGATAAGAGCAAAAATAAACAAAATTAAAAATAGAAAAACAACAGAGAAAGTCAATGAGGCAAAGAATTATTTGCTTGAAAAGATCAATAAAATTGGCAAATCCCGTAACAACCGGCAAATGAAAAAAGAGAGAAGACACAAGTTATCAAAATTAGGAATGAAACCAAGGATATTGCCAAACATCCTGCAAACATCAAAAGGATAAGAAGATAATAATACAAACAATTTTACACACATAAATTTGACAATTTAAACAAAATGTCAAATTTATCAAAATTTGACATTTGGCATTTGACAATGTCACTTTATCAAAAACACAAACTGCAAAAATTAACCCAAAATGAAGTAGATAATTTGACTAGTCCTATAATAATTAAGGAAATTTAATTTGTGATTTAAAAGGAGATCTCCCACCCCAGATGGTTTCACTGGAGAATTCTACCCAATGTTTAAAGAAGAATTAATCCCAATTTATACAATCTCTTCTAGAAAATAAAAGAAGTAGGAACACTGCTAAATTTATTTTATAAAGCTTTTATAATGCTGATACCAAAACCAGACAAAATAAGTACAAAAACAAAAACAGACCAGTGTTCCTCACGATACAGGTGCAAAAATTCTTACCATTAGCAAATAGAATTCAGCATTATATAAAAAGAATTATACTCTATGACTAAGTGGTGTTTATTCCAGGGATATAGGATTAGTTTAAAATTTTAAAACCAAAGATTGGTTTAAAATTTCAAAACCAATCAATCTATCACATTACCATAATATAGTAATTCATGTAGTACCATATATAGTAGTAATCCATATATTACCATAATATAGTAATCCTGCTAATATTATATTAATATTAACAGGCTATGAAAGAAAATCACATGATCATATTGATGCCAAAAAAAGCATTTGAGAAATTTTATCCATCTATGACAAAACTCCCAGAAAATCAGGATAGAGGAGAACTTCCTCAGCTTGATAAAGAGCATCTGCAGAAATCTTAACAACTAGTATTATAGTTATGGTAAAAACTGAATGCTTTCCTCCAAAATAGGTAACAGGCAGGATATCTGCTGTCACTACTCTTTTTTATTTTTTATTTTTTTTTTTTTTATTTTTTTTTTTTATTTTTTTTTTATTTTATTTTATTTTTTTTTTGCTGGTTTTTTTTTTTTTTTTTTTTTTTTTTTTTTTTTATTTTTTATTACTTTAAGTTCTAGGTACATGTGCATAACGTTTATATCATGTATAACTCCCAAAGCAATCCCTCCCTCCTCCCCCCTCCCCCCTCCCCATGATAGGCCCCAGTGTGTGATGTTCCCCTTCCCGAGTCCAAGTGATCTCATTGTTCAGTTCCCACCTATGAGTGAGAACATGCGGTGTTTGGTTTTTCTCTTCTTGTGATAGTTTGCTAAGAATGATGGTTTCCAGCTGCATCCATGTCCCTACAAAGGACACAAACTCATCCTTTTTGATGGCTGCATAGTATTCCATGGTGTATATGTGCCACATTTTCTTAATCCAGTCTGTCACAGATGGACATTTGGGTTGATTCCAAGTCTTTGCTATTGTGAATAGTGCCGCAAAAAACATACGTGTGCATGTGTCTTTGTAGTAGAGTAATTTATAATCCTTTGGGTATATACCCAGTAGTGGGATGGCTGGGTCATATGGTACATCTAGTTCTAGATCCTTGAGGAATCGCCATACTGTTTTCCATAATGGTTGAACTAGTTTACAATCCCACCAACAGTGTAAAAGTGTTCCTATTTCTCCACATCCTCTCCAACATCTATTGTTTCCTGACTTCTTAATGATTGCCATTCTAACTGGTGAGATGGTATCTCATTGTGGTTTTGATTTGCATTTCTCTGATGGCGAGTGATGACGAGCATTTTTTCATGTGTCTGTTGGCTGTATGGATGTCTTCTTTTGAGAAATGTCTGTTCATATCCTTTCCCCACTTTTTGATGGGTTGTTTTTTGTTTTTTTCTTGTATTTGTTTGAGTTCTTTGTAGATTCTGGATATTAGCCCTTTGTCAGATGAGTAGGTTGCAAAATTTTCTCCCATTCTGTAGGTTGCCTGTTCACTCTGATGGTAGTTTCTTTTGCTGTGCAAAAGCTCTTTAGTTTAATGAGATCCCATTTGTCAATTTTGGCTTTTGCTGCCGTTGCTTTTGGTGTTTTAGACATGAAGTCCTTGCCCATGCCTATGTCCTGAATGGTACTACCTAGATTTTCTTCTAGGTTTTTATGGTATTAGGTCTAACATTTAAGTCTCTAATCCATCTTGAATTAATTTTCGTATAAGGGGTAAGGAAAGGATCCAGTTTCAGCTTTCTACTTGTGGCTAGCCAATTTTCCCAGCACCATTTATTAAATAGGGAATCCTTTCCCCATTTCTTGTTTTTGTCAGGTTTGTCAAAGATCAGATGGCTGTAGATGTGTGGTATTATTTCTGAGGACTCTGTTCTGTTCCACTGGTCTATTTCTCTGTTGTGTACCAGTACCATGCTGTTTTGGTTACTGTAGCCTTGTAGTATAGTTTGAAGTCAGGTAGCGTGACGCCTCCAGCTTTGTCCTTTTGACCTAGGATTGTCTTGGCAATGTGGGCTCTTTTTTGGTTCCATATGAACTTTAAAGCAGTTTTTTCCAATTCTGTGAAGAAACTCATTGGTAGCTTGATGGGGATGGCATTGAATCTATAAATCACCTTGGGCAGTATGGCCATTTTCACGATATTGATTCTTCCTATCCATGAGCATGGTATGTTCTTCCATTTGTTTGTGTCCTCTTGATTTCACTGAGCAGTGGTTTGTAGTTCTCCTTGAAGAGGTCCTTTACATCCCTTGTAAGCTGGATTCCTAGGTATTTTATTCTCTTTGAAGCAATTGTGAATGGAAGTTCATTCCTGATTTGGCTCTCTGCTTGTCTGTTACTGGTGTATAAGAATGCTTGGATTTTTGCACATTAATTTTGTATCCTGAGACTTTGCTGAAGTTGCTTATCAGCTTAAGGAGATTTTGGGCTGAGACGATGGGGTTTTCTAAATATACAATCATGTCATCTGCAAACAGGGACAATTTGACTTCTTCTTTTCCTAACTGGATACCCTTGATTTCTTTCTCTTGCCTGATTGCCCTAGCCAGAACTTCCAACACTATGTTGAATAGGAGTGGTGAGAGAGGGCATCCCTGTCTTGTGCCAGTTTTCAAAGGGAATTTTTCCAGTTTTTGCCCATTCAGTATGATATTAGCTGTGGGTTTGTCGTAAATAGCTCTTATTATTTTGAGGTACGTTCCATCAATACCGAATTTATTGAGCGTTTTTAGCATAAAGGGCTGTTGAATTTTGTCAAAAGCCTTTTCTGCATCTATTGAGATAATCATGTGGTTCTTGTCTTTGGTTCTGTTTATATGCTGGATTACGTTTATTGATTTGCGAATGTTGAACCAGCCTTGCATCCCAGGGATGAAGCCCACTTGATCATGGTGATAAGCTTTTTGATGTGCTGCTGAATCCGGTTTGCCAGTATTTTATTGAGAATTTTTGCATCGATGTTCATCAGGATATTGGTCTAAAATTCTCTTTTTTTGTTGTGTCTCTGCCAGGCTTTGGTATCAGGATGATGTTGGCCTCATAAAATGAGTTAGGGAGGATTCCCTCTTTTTCTATTGATTGGAATAGTTTCAGAAGGAATGGTACCAGCTCCTCCTTGTACCTCTGGTAGAATTCAGCTGTGAATCCATCTGGTCCTGGACTTTTTTTCGTGGGTAGGCTATTAATTGTTGCCTCAATTTCAGAGCCTGTTATTGGTCTATTCAGGGATTCAACTTCTTCCTGGTTCAGTCTTGGGAGAGTGTAAGTGTCCAGGAAATTATCCATTTCTTCTAGATTTTCTAGTCGATTTGCGTAGAGGCATTTATAGTATTCTCTGATGGTTGTTTGTATTTCTGTGGGGTCGGTGGTGATATCCCCTTTATCATTTTTATTGCGTCTATTTGATTCTCTCTCTTTTCTTCTTTATTAGTCTTGCTAGCGGTCTGTCAATTTGTTGATCTTTTCAAAAAACCAACTCCTGGATTCATTGATTTTTTGGAGGGTTTTTGTGTGACTCTATCTCCTTCAGTTCTGCTCTGATCTTAGTTATTTCTTGCCTTCTGCTAGCTTTTGAATGTGTTTGCTCTTGCCTCTCTAGTTCTTTTAATTGTGATGTTAAAGTGTCAATTTAGATCTTTCCTGCTTTCTCTTGTGGGCATTTAGTGCTATAAATTTCCCTCTACACACTGCTTTAAATGTGTCCCAGAGATTCTGGTATGTTGTATCTTTGTTCTCATTGGTTTCAAAGAACATCTTTATTCTGCTTTCATTTCGTTATGTACCCAGTAGTCATTCAGGAGCAGGTTATTCAGTTTCCATGTAGTTGAGCGGTTTTGATTGAGTTTCTTAGTCCTGAGTTCTAGTTTGATTGCACTGTGGTCTGAGAGACAGTTTGTTATAATTTCTGTTCTTGTACATTTGCTGAGGAGTGCTTTACTTCTTCCATTATGTGGTCATTTTGGAATAAGTGCGATGTGGTGCTGAGAAGAATGTATATTCTGTTGATTTGGGGTGGAGAGTTCTATAGATGTCTATTAGGTCCGCTTGGTGCAGAGATGAGTTCAATTCCTGGATATCCTTGTTAACTTTCTGTCTCGTTGATCTGTCTAATGTTGACAGTGGAGTGTTGAAATCTCCCATTATTATTGTATGGGAGTCTAAGTCTCTTTGTAGGTCTCTAAGGACTTGCTTTATGAATCTGGGTGCTCCTGTATTGGGTGCATATATATTTAGGAGAGTTAGCTCTTCCTGTTGAATTGATCCCTTTACCATGATGTAATGGCCTTCTTTGTCTCTTTTGATCTTTGATGGTTTAAAGTCTGTTTTATCAGAGACTAGGATTGCAACCCCTGCTTTTTTTGTTCTCCATTTGCTTGGTAGATCTTTCTCCATCCCTTTATTTTGAGCCTATGTATGTCTCTGCATGTGAGATGGGTCTCCTGAATACAGCAGAGTGATGGGTCTTGACTCTTTATCCAGTTTGCCAGTCTGTGTCTTTTCATTGGAGCATTTAGTCCATTTACATTTAAGGTTAATATTGTTATGTGTGAACTTGATCCTGTCATTATGATATTAACTGGTTATTTTGCTCATTAGTTGATGCAGTTTCTTCCTAGCCTCGATGGTCTTTACATTTTGGCATGTTTTTGCAATGGCTGGTACCGGTTGTTCCTTTCCATGTTTAGGGCTTCCTTCAGGGTCTCTTGTAAGGCAGGCCTGGTGGTGACAAAATCTCTAAGCATTTGCTTATCTGTAAAGGATTTTATTTCTCCTTCACTGATGAAACTTAGTTTGGCTGGATATGAATTCTGGGTTGAAAATTCTTTTCTTTAAGAACGTTGAATATTGGCCCCCACTCTCTTCTGGCTTGTAGAGTTTCTGCCGAGAGATCTGCTGTTAGTCTGATGGGCTTCCCTTTGTGGGTAACCCGACCTTTCTCTCTGGCTGCCCTTAAGATTTTTTCCTTCATTTCAACTTTGGTGAATCTGGCAATGATGTGTCTTGGAGTTGCTCTTCTGGAGGAGTATCTTTGTGGCGTTCTCTGTATTTCCTGAATTTGAATGTTGGCCTGCCCTACTAGGTTGGGGAAGTTCTCCTGGATGATATCCTGAAGAGTGTTCCAACTTGGTTCCATTTTCCCCCTCACTTTCAGGCACCCCAATCAGACGTAGATTTGGTCTTTTTACATAATCCCATACTTCTTGCAGGCTTTGTTCATTTCTTTTTCTTCTTTTTTCTTTTGGTTTCTCTTCTCGCTTCATTTCATTCATTTGATCCTCAATCGCTGATACTCTTTCTTCCAGTTGATCGAGTCGGTTACTGAAGCTTGTGCATTTGTCACGTATTTCTCGTGTCATGGTTTCATCTCTGTCATTTCGTTTATGATCTTCTCTGCATTATTAGTCTAGCTGTCAATTCTTCCACTTTTTTTCAAGATTTTTAGTTTCTTTGCGCTGGGTACGTAATTCCTCCTTTAGCTCTGAGAAGTTTGATGGACTGAAGCCTTCTTCTCTCATCTCGTCAAAGTCATTCTCTGACCAGCTTTGATCCGTTGCTGGCGATGGGCTGCGCTCCTTTGCAGGGGGAGATGCGCTCTTATTTTTTGAATTTCCAGCTTTTCTGCCCTGCTTTTTCCCCATCTTTGTGGTTTTATCTGTCTCTGGTCTTTGATGATGGTGACGTACTGATGGGGTTTTGGTATAGGTGTCTTCCTGTTTGATAGTTTTCCGTCTGACAGTCAGAAGGACTGTCTGTTGGTCTGTTGGAGATTGCTTGAGGTCCACTCCAGACCCTGTTTGCCTGGGTATCAGCAGCAGAGGTTGCCAAAGATAGAATATTGCTGAGCAGCGAGTGTACCTGTCTGATTCTTCCTTTGGAAGTTCCCTCTCAGGGACTCCACCCTGTGAGGTGTGGGGTGTCAGACTGCCCCTAGTGGGGGATGTCTCCCAGCTAGGCTACTCAGGGGTCAGGGACCCACCTGAGCAGGCAGTCTGTCCGTTCTCGGATCTCAACCTCCGCGTTGGGAGATCCACGGCTCTCCCCAAAGCTGTCAGACAGAGTCGTTCGCCTCTGCACCGCCCCCGCTGCTTCCCTATTGGACCTCAGCTGTGGGCTGTCCCCAGAGGTGGAGTCTACAGAGACAGGCAGGTTTCCTTGAGCTGCTGTGAGCTCCACCCAGTTGGAGCTTCCCAGCGGCTTTGTTTACCTACTTAAGCCTCAGCAATGGCGGGCGCCCCTCCCCCAGCCTCGCTGCTGCCTTGAGGATAGATCACCGCAGACTGCTGTGTTAGCAGTGAGGGAGGCTCCGTGGGCGTGGGACCCTCCCGGCCAGGTGTGGGATATATTCTCCTGGTGTGCCTGTTTCCTTAAAGCGCAGTATTGGGGTGGGAGTTACGCGATTTTCCAGGTGTTATGTGTCTCAGTTCCCCTGGCTAGGAAAACGGATATCCTTCCCCCTTGCGCTTCCAGGTGAGGCGATGCCTCACCCTGCTTCAGCTCACGCTGGTCAGGCTGCAGCAGCTGACCAGCACCGATTGTCCGGCACTCCCTAGAGAGATGACCCCAGTACCTCAGTTGAAAATGCAGAAATCACCGGTCTTCTGTGTTACTCGCGCTGGGAGTTGGAGACTGGAGCTGTTCCTATTCGGCCATCTTGCTCCGCCCCCACAACTTCTTTTACCTACTCTTTTTTAATATTGTGCTAGAGTATCTAGCCAGGGCAATAAGGTAAGAAAAGGAAATAAGCATAAAAATAGGAAAGTAAGAAATAAAACTGTTCCTATTTACATATGAAATGAATGTCTATATAGAAAATTCCAAGCAATCTACCAAAAAAATTCTAGAATGAGTAAGTGAGTTTCAGCAAAGTCAGTTGCATTTCTATACACCAACGATTAACATGTAGAAACCAGCTGGGCATGTGGTACATGCCTGCAATCCCAGCTACTTGGCAGGCTAAGGCAGGAGAATCACTTGAGCACAGGAGTTTGAGATCAGCCTGGGAAACGTAGTGAGACCCTGTCTCAATTTTTTTTTAAGTGGAAACCAAATTTTAAAGTACTATAGTGAAAAGCAACATTTACAATTGCTAAAGAAACAAAAAACAAACAACAAAACATTCTTATCATATACAAAAATCAACTCAAAATGGATTAAAGACTTAAATGTAAGACCCCAAACTACAAAACTACTAGAGGAAATCATCAAGGAAAAACTCCATTGCATCAGTCTAGGAAAGAATTTTTGAATAAAACCTCAAAAGCACAGACAACAAAAGCAAAGATAGACAAATAGGATTATATCAAACTAAAAAGCTTCTGCACAGCAAAGGAATCAATCAACAGAACAAAGAGACAACCTATAGAATGGGAGAAAATAGTTGCAAACTATACATCTGATAAGGGGTTTATATCCAAAATGTATAAAGAACTCAAACAACTCGACAACAACAGAAAAACAAATAACATGATTTTAAAACAGAGGCAAAAAACCTAAATAGACGTTTCTCAAAAGAAAACATACAAATGGCCAACAGATATATGAAAAAATATTCTACATCACTAATCATCAGGGAAATGCAAATCTAAACTAAGTTATCTACTCATTCCAGTTAGAATGACTCTACCAAAAAATCAAGAGAAAATGCGTGTTTGTGAGGATGTGGGGGGAAGGAAACACTTACACACTGCTGGTGAGAATGTAAGTTAATATAGCCATTATGGGAAATAGTTTAGAGGTTTCTTAAAAATTAAAAATAGAACTACAACATAATCCAACAATCCCATTGCTGGGCATATAACCAAAGGGAATAAAATCAGAATGTCAAAGAGATAACTGCACTTATTCACAGTAGCCAAGATATAGAATAAACCTTAATGTCCGTCAACAGATGAATGGATAAAGAAAACGTGCTATATATACACAATGTAATACTATTCAGCCATAAAAAGAATGAATTTCTGTCATTTGTGACAACACGGATAGAACTGGAAGACACTATGTTATGTGAAATAAGTCCGGCACAGAAAGACAGATACCACATTATCTCACTCATATGTGAAATCTAATAAGTTATTCTCACGGAGGTAGAGAGTAGAATTGTAGCTACCAGAGGATGGGGAGAAGAGGGGAGAGAAGGCCTTGGAGAGAGATTGGTCAGCAAGTACAAAGTTACAGATAGAAGAAATAAGTTCTGCTGTTTTATTGTACAGTAGAATGACTAGAATGTACATAGAATGACTAGAGTTGACAATGATGTATTGCATATTTCAAAATACGTAAGAGAGAGAGATTTTAATGTTCTAATTACAGGGAAATTATAAATCTTTAAGATGGTGGACATGCTAATTACCATGGTTTAATTATCACACTATATATGTGTATCTAAACATCATTTGTACCCCATGAATATATACGATTATCTGTTGATCATAAATTTTTTAAAACCTGAAATACTAAGGTATAAATCTAACAAAACATGTACAGAACTTGAATGCTGAAAACTACATAATGTGAATGAAAGAAATGGAAGATCTAAGTAAATAGGGACACATGCCATGTTTGTGGATTAAAAGACTGAAAATAATACAGATGTCAATTCTCCCCAAATTTATAAACAGGTTTAACACAATTTCTATCAAAATACCAGCAAGATATTTTTTAGATATAGACAAGATTGTTCTAAATAACAAAAGAAGTAGAATAGCTAAAACAGCTTTGTAAAAGAAGACTAAAGTGGAAGGAATTAGTCTGCTCTATTTCAAGACTTACCATATAGCAACAGTAATCAAGACTGTGTGGAATTGGCAGAGGTGTATACCCATAGACCAATGTAACAGAACAACAGAGAAACCAGAAATATACCCACAGAATTACACCAAATTGATTTTTGACAAAGGTACAAAAGCAATCCAAAATTGGTACTGAAGCAGTTGGATATTTATAGACAAAGAAAAATCTTGATTTAAGTCTCATACATTATTAGGAAAAATAACCCAAAATGAATCACAGACTTAAATGTAAAGCATTAAACTATAAAACTTTCAGAAAAAAATAGGAGAAAATTTTGGGGCTCTAGGGTTAGGCAAAAAGTTCTTCGACTTGACAGCTATAGCATAATACACAAAGGCAAAAATTGATAAATAAAAATTTCTCAAAATTTAAAACTTTGGTCTGCAAAAGACCCTTTTACAAGGATGAAAAGACAAACTAAAGCCTATGAGAAAATATTTACAGACCATATATGTAACAGTACTAGTGTCTTGAATATATTTAAAAAACTTAAAACTCAACAATAAACAAGCAATCCAATGTGCAAAAGACATGAAGAGACGTTTCATCAAAGAGGACATAAGACAGCAAATAGGTACATGAAAAGTTGTTTGACATCATTAGGCTACTATGAAAATTAAAATTAAAACAACAAGATACCTATTACATACCTATTAGAATGGCTGAAATAATAATGATACAGCAAATGCTGTAGGATATTTGGAGAAATTGAATCACTCATGCCTTGCTAATGGGAATGTAAATTGGCATAGCCATTCTTCAAAACAGCTTGTCAGTTTCTTTAAAAATTAACACGCAACTACCATACGACTCAGCAATTGCATACTTGGGCGATTTATCCCAAAGAAATTAAGGTTTGTGATCACAAGAAAGTCTGTACACAAATGTTTATAACAGCCCCATCTGCAATAGCCCAAAACTGGAAACAAATGTTCTTCAACAGGTGAGTGCTTAAACAAACTGTGGTACATCTCTATCATGGAATTGTACTTAGCAGTAAAGAGGAACAAATTACTGATACACACAACAACCTGGATGAATCTTCGGAGAATTATGTTGAGTAATAAAAGCCAATCTCAAGAGCTTACATACTATATGAGTCCATTTAAATAATATTCTTGAATTGACAAAATGATAGAAATAGAGAACACATTAATGGATGCCAGCAGTTTAGAAGTAGGTGAAGGCATAGAGAGAAGTGATTGTCACTACAGAAGGGCAACATGAGGGATCCTTGTGGGGATGGAAATATTCTGTATCAGTGTCAGTATCTTGGTATGATATTGTGCTATAGCGTTTGTAGGATGTTACCATTGCAGGAAACTGAGTAAAGGGTCCAAGGGGGTCTCTGTATTATTTCTTACAATTGAATGCGAATCTAAAATTGACACAAAATAAAAAGTTTCGCTAAAAAGTACATTTAGTTGCAAGATTTTAAAAAGTATTTTATCACTGTTATAAGTAGACAGTTTCCCCTCTATTTCTGGGTACTTCCTACTAAAATAGAGAAAAGCCAATCACTTTTTAATAAATTTCTATATTCTTTATTTTGTTTTCAGGCATCTTACCAAATCCTCTTATTAATACTGACAGGCTTTATTTGAATGTCTTGGTTCTTTATAAATATGCAGTCATATAACTAGCAAAAATAAAAATCATTTTAGCTATTTTTAAAAATACATCTGCAAGTTTTTACATTTTTATTATATTACATTCAAACAACCTTTCAAATGATATTAAAGGATAACAATAATGGAAATTTTTGTCTAATTACTGATTTTAGTGATAATGCTTTTATTGTTTTATTTATTATATTTTGATTTTATTTGCTTATAGTTACTTTAAATGGTTTCCAACCCTTCCTATTTTATAGTATTGTTTTTAGCAACTATAAATATGATCATGTGTTTCCCTCTTTTAATGTATCAATGTGATTCATTATATTGATGAATTTCCTGATATTTAACTCTCTTTGCATCACTGGAATAAACTATTTGATCATAGTGTATTTTTGTGTGCACGACTGGGTTCTTTTATTTAGAATGTTTTATTTAGAATTTTCACATTTACGTTCTTAAATGAGGTTGGTCTGTACTTTTCTATTTTTCTACTTTACTGGGTTTTGGTATTAAATGTATGCTTGTACCATGAATTTAATTGGTGAGCTGTCTAGCTTTCTGTGTGGCCTGGAGCAGTTGAAGTTACATCATAATTACCTATTTTGTAAAGGTTAGATAAATCTCAGCTGTGAACCCATCTGGTCCTAGTGCTCTTTTCAATGGTAGATCTAATCACCTTCACAGGCTAGTCTACAGTTGTTGGTCTATTTAAGTTTTCCACTGCCTGTTAGATAACTTTGAGTCATTTATATTTTGCTAAAAAATTATTTCCCATTGGAAAAGAAATACATATGATATTATTTTAATCCTTCCTGAATCTGTCATTATTCTTTCTCTTTTGTCTACAATCAGACTGCTACCTGTTGGTCTGTTTTATTTCATTTTTTAAAGAAGCACCTCCTAAATTTACTTATTCCTTCTGATTTTATACATATATGTTCATTCGTGTACATATCTTTTTATGGGGGAAGAACACATATGTTTCCAGAAGTCTCCAATTCCATTGGCCAGGATGGGAATGGGGTTACATGAGCAGGCTCTGGCTACAGGGGAGGCCAAGATAGTGAGCGTCTGGCATTTTCAGCCTCTACAGTAGGAGCTGGCTCACTAGTAAGAAGAATGAGAGAACAGTTGTATCTGCCACAACTGTTTTGGCAAAATTGTCCCCCAAACCTCTTTCCTGCTTTCTTAGCCAGACAAATCTTTCTCTAGTATTATAATTATAATTAAAGAACAACTCTCCCCTGTGCCAAGGTGCTTTCTGTGTCCCGTTTCAGTAACACAAGATTTTTCAGAAAACTTATTTCCCTGACTTTTGCTTTTTACCTCATATGAGAACTTCGAAATACCTTGCCCCCAACCCTCACCCCACCCTATTCCATTCCATCAGTAGGTTTTTCCGAGATGGCTTATTATTTTTAATTCTAGACTGTTATGAGAATTCCATTAACATATTGGCCCTTCTATTCTAGAGTCCCTTCCCAGCACCTTCTCAGACTGACTAGCTTTATCTCATTAGGTATAAATGTGGACCTGATATGTAGTCAGTTCACACTGGTATACCTATGTTGGTTGTTTACAACAATCATCCATTCTGACTAGGCCTGCATTTGCTCTGCTTGGATGATGCCTTTACTGAATCAGTTGTTAAATATTTTAAATACTATTGTCATGTACTTTACATTATGCTGGGATAAACAAACAGCGAACCAGAAAAACAGTAGAATTTACATTATGTTAGACAGTAATAAATACTAAAGAGAAAAATTAAAGCAGCAAATGGAAATATGAAGTGTTAGAGGGAGGTATTAATGTTATAGATAGGGTACAAGGAAAAGCTTCAATGAGAAGACATTTAAGTACAGATCTGAAGGAAATAAGAGAAACAGCCATGTTTCAGCCTGTAAAGGATATTTACAGGAAGAGCATTCTGGCAGAGATGACAGCAAAAGCAAAGGCCCTGACATAAGAGTATGCCTAGGATGTTCAAAGGAATAGCAGAGAGGCCAGAGTGAAGGGTAGAGTAGTAGTATATGAGATCAGAATGGTAATAAAGGAGTGTTTGTGGACAGGGAATCAGACTTTAAAGATTACAATGAAAAGTTTGAGTGAAATGGGGAGTTGTTGGAAGGTTTTAAGCAGAGAAATTGTATCATCTAACTTGAATTTTAACACGATTACTCTAGCTTCTTCATTGAGACTAGATTAAAGGGGACAGGGGAGGTGAAGAAGGAGTACTAGCTAAGACAGTATCCTAATAATCCAAGAGAAGAGAGAATAGTGACTTGGCATAAAGTGGCAGCAGTGGCGAAGGTGAGAAGCAATGAGATTCGGTACCTATTTTAAAGGTAAGACAACAGGATTTGGTGGTGGGTTGGATACGGAAATGTGAGAAAAGGATGCATTTGGTATGTATGACCCTAAGGTTTTTGCTTGAGCATCTAGAAGAATGGCATAGGAGGGAGGTAGTTATTAGGAACACTGTAGGCATGTAAAGTCTGAGCTGCCTCAAAAGATGTTCAGGGGAGACATCTGAGCCTGAGATATCCATTCATATATTTTATATAAAAGCATGAGATTGTATAAGATGACCTAGGGAGCCAGTCTAGAGAATTAAGCCTTTGATCATGCCAATAAAGACAGCTGAGCACAGACATTTCCTTATGCATAGGTGAGAAGTTCCTGCTTGAGACAAGACCAAGAAATACCCAGTTCTATCAGTCACAGGCCAGCTCCATGTGAAGGCACAGTGATAGTTTGAGCCTTAGTGCCTGATATCCCATATCCCATACCCATATTACCTTTATAAACTTGCTTCTTTCATCCATGAGGTCTAGTGTATGTATTGTCTCAAGAAGCCAATTGGTTCTGGGGGTAAAAGATAGGAAGCATCTCTTCCCATTCTGTGCTTACTAGCCTTGAAAAAGAATTAGGGCAAGTTGCTTTGACATTCATATATGGTATAGAGAGAGGTAACTGGGATATGATGGGGTGGAGGGAGCAAATAAAATAAAACAAATAAAAACCTGGAGCAGAAAACCTGGCTTTGTGTTTAGCACTGCCAAGAGGAAAATGTGTGATCTTGGACAAGTTACTAAACTTCCTCAAGTGTCAGTTTCCTCGACTATAAAGATACTGATTATATCTACCTTGCGATGCTTGTGGCGTATAAGTACAATAGCACATAGTAGATGTTCAAGAAATGTCATCTTCTTTCCTTTACTGGCCATAGTGGTCATGGAAAAGTCATTTAAATCCACAAAATAATCCTTAAATTTCCATGTCAGTTGTTTCTTTTCTACCAAACTGTCTTCTTTCCTATAGTCACATTGTTTTAAGTTTACCCAGGATTTGTTTTAATCAGGTATGGTAAGACATGCAGACACAGAAATGACTGTCCTGAAAGATGTTTATACTCACAGTTCCTTAGAAACAGGAGGCACAGCCACAGGGGGAAGCAGCGGCATTGGTCAGAAGGCAGAGGGAGCAAGGGGAAAATGTACACAAGAGCCTTTTCTCTGTGAGCAAGAAGTGGCAAGGGAGGGTAGGCAGGTGTAGGATTGGCAGTTTAATTTCAGTAGCCTCTGAGGCAGAAGAACTGTCTCTAGCTGTACCTGGTGATTAAGGCAGGGGAATGGCCCAGAGTATAAAAACTGAATTAAAAAAGGTGGTTAAAGGCAGGGGCTCTGGACTGGTTTGCTTGTGTACAAAAGGCTCTGCAAGTGAGCTTTTACTATCTCCAAGAATTAGCTAGGCTTGAGAGGACTGATCCCTCCAGGGTCAGCAAGTTTCCATGATTTTGAAGTATAAAAATACAGAAAATAAAAAGCAGCCTGGCTAACATGGTGAAACCGTGTCTCTACTAAAAATGCAAAAATTAGCCTGGTGTGGTGGCGGGCACCTGTAATCCCAGCTACTTGGGAGGCTGAGGCAGGAGAATCGCTTGAACCCGCAGGGAGGAGTTTGAAGTGAACTGAGATCGAGCCACTGCACTCTAGCCTGGGTGACGAGAGCAAAACTCCATCTTAAGAAAAAAAAAAAAAAAGAAGAGGAAGAAAAAGAAAGAAAAATACACAATGAATATGTACACATTGTGTTTTGTTTGTGTTCATGCATTTGCATTGAATCAAGAAAAATGACCTCACATTTGATAAAGCAAAATCAAGGAATTGCAAATGAACCATAGATAATCCATAACCACTAAACATATCCCCTAGGTAATTAAAAACTATCCAGTCTCTGGCTGTCAAAGCCAGAAAAAAACAAACAAACAAAAAAACCCACAAAACCAAAAACCGCATATTTAGAACCAGGTATAGAATTAGAATTTCAGGGTTGGAAGAAATCTTAAAAATCAGTTCATTCCCCCTCCCTTCCCCTATCTGTTGCTTAAATTTCATCTTCATGCCCATTACCTGGTGTCTTTGGGTTTTTCTGATGATGTGAAAAGTATTCCTTTATGGAGCCAAAATTTACTTCATTTGGTCACCCGCTTGTTAATTCTTGAAAGCCTGAAGTCTCGCTGTACAAATACAAAAAACATTCAGCTCAGCTCCCAGCACAACTGCCAGATCAGATAAGATGTGTATAATGGGATTGCAGAACTACTCTTACTATCACAATGAAGAGCCACTTGTATTTGTCACACGTACTGTATATATGAAGATTCTACTTATGATAATTTATTTTCTGTCTTTCTTTGAGCTGGGGCAGGAATGTCTCCACCACAAGGCACCACAGAGTGTGGCCAATAAACACTGCCACACAGAATATCTATCCTGTGCACTCAACGATCTCAGCAGAATGAATGATACCTTGAGTAACACATCTATTATAAACTGGACTCTATGCTTTAGGATAGATGGAGATGTATCTAGCTTAATGCTGAATCCCTAGGGCCCAGTGCTGAAAAAATCATATGCACTCATTCAATCTTCCTTGGGTAAATGAGTAAATGCACGGAAATCAGTAAAAATTGCTAATTGGAATCATTTTGGAACAATTTACTTCAGATGAATAAGACATTTTAAAAAGAAGGTTTTGGTTGCTATTTTTTTTTAAAGTCCTCTAGGAGGCTAAGTTTAAGCACTGAAATAATTGATGTTGTCACAAGAAAACAATATACCTTGGGTTATATTTCCTGAGCCCTCTAACCTGTTGAGCAAGGGGCCAGCATAGAAGGGCTATTACGTAGCTTCAAAAAGAGAATGAACACCGGGGGCTTAGCACAGAGCTCATGATAAACTCTTGAAGCCCTCTACCAATTGTTGATTTGCTGCTTCCTTATGGTCCTGAGAGTGCCCAGCCCTGTGCTTGTAAAATGTAGGCATGCAATAAACATCAATCACTTGACCATTTTAATGATGGTAATGTGATGGGAAATTTCACCACTTAAGATTTGACCCCACCACTAATAGTTCTTTCACCTTATGAAGGATCCAGCAATGTCACCCCTTCATTATATCAACATAATTAATGACAAGCGAGTAAGAGTGATGCCAGAGTATTAGTGGGAGACGCCTCTAAAAGAGACATGACACTCAAGATCATCCTGACCAACATGGTGAAACCCCATCTCTACTAAAAATACGAAAATTAGCCGGGCATGGTGGCACACGCCTGTAGCCCAGCTACTCGAGGAGCTGAGGCAGGAGAATCACTTGAATCTGGGAGGTGGAGGTTGCAATGAGCTGAGATCGTGCCACTGCACTCCAGCCTAGGTGACAGTGCGAGATTCCCTCTCAAAAAAAAAAAAAAAAAAAAGACACGATACTTCATAAAAAGAGGCATTCAATATACTTAAAGACAGGGGAAGTAGAAGTTTTAGAATGGGAAGGAGAAAAAGGAAGAGGAGGAGGATTGTTAGCTCTTCTAATACAGAAATTATCTTATGACGGTCTTAGGGTAATTTTCATAATGATTCATTCAACCCAAGTGGTTGGTAGCGAATTGAAGATTCATTGAGATTAGTTTTCTGATTACCAGTCCTGTTTATGTGTCAGAAACAGAAATAGGAGAAAAAAACCTGCATTTGGAGAGCTTTGTGGTGTGTGGAGTAGCTTGAATCTTCTAGGGTAGAAAAAGAGTTGATATAATCTGTGATAGTCTAGAACATTCTAGTTCTCAGCCTATTGCAGGGTAGAGACAAGGCCCAGACAGTCAGGATTCAAGTAAAAGAATGTGATCCCTAAACTCTGGGTGTCCACCCCACCATGCTTTCTCTCAACCCTTGTGTAAGCAGCTTCAACTTTTTTTTTTTTTTTTTTGAGACGGAGCCTTGCTCTATAGCCAGCCTGTAGTGCAGTGGTTTGATCTCGGCTCAATCTCCACCTCCCAGATTCAAGCCATTCTCCTGCCTCAGCCTCCCGAGTAGCTGGGACTACAGGCGTGGGCTACCATGCCCAGCTAAGTTTTGTATTTTTAGTAGAGATGGGGTCAGCAGCTTCAACTTTTACATTAACAACTGTAGTAAAATGTTGCAAACTTTTTGGTTTCAAGAGGAAGTCTTTTAGAAACTAGTAAAACAAAAAGTGATATATATGAAAATGAGGCAGAAGGAGTGGATGCCAGTTACTGGGCCACTGTGGAAAACAATTCCAGGTATGAAGTTAGTTTCTGCCACATGGGCACTACCCTGGATTTGTCACTGGGCAGGACCTGAGACTCATGCCTGAACAAAACTGTGTGACCTTACTTAACCGTGGAGAGAAGGCAGGAGGACATACTGTGTGGCACATACTGAACTCTGCCACAGGCTGTGAAGAAACTCAGCTATCTCTGCCACTCTAAATTCTGAGCTAGTTTCATGGTGATAAGAATTTGTAGTAATTTAGATTTGGCTTCAGATAGAAACTTAACATTTTAGGAGGAGGTAGAGGAGACAAGTTGATCAAGAGAGATATCAGGGAAAAATAGAGGCAGGGCCTATGGAAATTGTGCAAAATACCAAATGCATTCATAGGTGTCTCATTTGTTTATTAATTTAATATAGTAATAAACACTGAACAAGCAATATGTTGTTGGCACTTTGCCAGGTATGGAGTATGAAGTCAATTTGTTCCACTTGTGTTTTCATTTCTTTGCTCTCAGAGAAAATGCCTCTAAAACATATAATAGAGATGTCTATTTTCTTAACACTTCTATGCAAACTTCTTAAAATATCTTTGGTTGGATATTTATGTATTTCATGACAGAGAAAGAGAAGGCTAAATACGTTTGGAAAATATTAGGAAACCTAACACATGTATTTGCTACAGAACTCGTTGAGACCCTTTAAAATATGTTCTGCTTGATGAGTTTCTAAGGGAAGGGTACAGTGGGAAGGGTTCTCAAACCTTATTTGACTGCAGAAAAATTTATTTTCTGGAACCACCTGTAGAGCTAGTGTTCATGAAACACACTTCAGGAAATGCTGCTTTAAAGTATTAATCATCCCATTGAGAGGACATTCAGTAACGTCTAATGATGATGCTCTGCTGTGTGAGCCCACCCTCTCAGTCTGGAGAGGTGTGAGGTCCTCTCTGACTGATTGTGCAGTAGCGTTCCTGGGCTAACTCATTTCCTGACACGGCCTAGTTCCACAGGGTTGCTTTTTTAGGAACCTGTTTCTTTAGAATTTTGTTTCAGATTTGTGAGGTTAAGGCCTTAGTGACAAAACCACAATGAAAGGCTGAATGTGTGTATGTGTATGTTTATGTTTAAACCTTGATGCTGAAGCACTGGGCCCTAGACCTTGTAGTCACCCTGTGCAGGAAGCTGTAAAATAAGCAGTTTGGTGTGGTGAGATGAGAACTGTACCAGGAGTCAGGTGATGTGGCTGGATTCATAGCTCAACTGCCAGAGTAGTTACAGAAATTTGAAAGTGTCTCAAATTTCACTCTCAATTTGAGGGAAAGGGACAGGGGAGGGACAGGGTTTCACTCCTGTTGCCCAGGCTGGAGTGCCACAGTGCGTTCATGGCTCATTGCAGCCTCAACTCCCTGGACTCAGGTGATTCTCCCACCTCAGTCTCCTGAGTAGCAGGGACTACAAGAGTGTGCCACTATGCCTGGCTAATTTTTTGTATTGTGTTTCTAGTAGAGACAAGGTCTTGCTATTTGTCTAGGCTGGTCTTGAACTCCTGGGCTCAAGGGATCTGCCTGCCTCGGCCTCCCAAAGTGCTGGGATTACAGATGTGAGCCACTGCACCTGACCTGAGAGTGTCATTTTAATATCTATGGACCTCAGTTTCGTGTACTAAAAATTAAACCACAGGAATAGATGAGGAATGACATACACGTGACACAGAAGATACTCCTACTCCTCCTATATTCAAGGCGGGCATTGCTAAGTGATCATTCTTCTCACTAAATTCAGAGACAGCTTCAGATACGTTCCCAACACCACATTTCCACCAATCCCTCAGAATTGAGAGACAGGATGAAACCCACTGCCATTCCTATCCTTAATGAACTCTAAGAATTTAAGATCCAAGGTTACTGCTATCAAGAACATACATCTACAATCCTACCTTTTTCATGGTAAGAGCAAAGTGTTAGGGAGGGGTGAGCGCCTCCTGATTTACAACAGAGTGCCATGGGAAAGAGCAGTGGACAAAGGGTGAAGGGCTCCTCCCTAACCAGTGGCATTTGGAGAAGGTCCACTTGGATCAGTGGACTAATTCACAATTTGGTCAATTGGGAATTGACTAATAAGCAGGACAAACATGTATGATTCTAAAGGACTTAGTGAAGGAGGGGGAGTTGGAACCCAAGGAAGCTGATCCCAAGCTTCAGGGCAACCCCCATCACTTTACCCTTCCTTGGAATACCTATCGTGAGGAGGGTTGAGGCAGGCCTCAGCAAGACCGCCTTCCCAATCTGCTGGCTTCTGAGCGTGTCAGACCTGGGGGGCATATGCAGCATCCCGCAGATGAGTCCCTCTTCACTATTTTCAAACATCAATTAATAAGAAAACCAAGTCTCTCCATCCTCGGATGACCTCTCTGGAGGACTCCACAGCTGTGACAGAGAAATGAGATGGTGGGAACATCCTGTTAATAACCAACATCTGAGTGAAGTGAAAATTGCTTTACACCTGTGTGGCATTAGACTCCAAGCTTCTATAAACTGAGGATCTGACAGTCACTGCAACTTCGAGTGACTGCAATCCAACACCTTCCTGCTCCCAATCTTGGCAGGCTCTGCCTGCTTTTAGCAGGCAGGCATGAATTTTGTGAGGCAGTTTCTGATTGCTTGATATTTATGTGCCAGCTTACAGCTGGAGTAGGGGGATATACGGCGGTTGATTTAGGACTGAAAAACATCTTTTATGTTATAGAATCATATCTTGTCCTCTGGCCTGGAACATTTTTATTTCTCCTGAGATATTCTAGAGGGGCTTTAGCTAAGTGGAAGTAACTTGAGCAAAATATAACAAGAGGAGGAAGAAAAAGTTTGAAGATTAGAAAACTCTGTGCTGGACACTCAACAGTCACACTGAAGAGACTTTTCAGGGTTTGTTGCCCATATGATGGTGTTTGGAGCACTGAGCATTCAGAATGGCCCTACTGAAAAATTGCTATGGTCAGATGGTACCTGAATATATTTGTCTTCTTCAAGAGAGGTGCTATGTCACGGGACACAGCTTTAAGGGAAATCTCAAGTAGTTCCATCACTCGACAGCTGGGTGACCTTAGGCAAGTTAACCTTTTTGATTCTAGGTTTCCTCATGTGTAAAACAATAAGTCATAATGTATGGTTGTTGGGATGATTAAGTGGAATAAGGTATGTAAAGTGGTTTAAATAATTCTTGGTGCATACCCACTGCTCAGTAAATGCTCCTTATGATCCATTGTTGAATAACGTTGGGAAATATGGTGTTGTCACTAACAGGAAATTACCACAAGAATCACATATGGATTACCAGTTTTCAAAGTTTTAAAAGCCCATAATTCATTAATAAGGAACCATCAGAATGGACACAATTTCACCTGCCCTTGAGATTTAGAAGTTCTTCCGGGTTCTGTAATATCTTGAAACATTTTTAAGAGCATTAAGGAACCAATCAAAGTTCCAGCAAAAAAAGAGATGTTCATGAAGGGACTGCTTCAAGGTATGTGGGCAAGGTTAAACGAACCAGCAAGAGACTCTGAGATGTCCTGGGACTAGCAATAGTCAGAAGCTACTATTAGAGGGACTTGGTGGGCAGGCAGAGGTGGCAGTGTTACTGGAACCCAGGGAGAGCTGGAGATTTGCAGGAAGGGCAGCTAGGAGGGCCTGTAGGCAAAGGGTACACCATGGGTTCCTTCTGTCTTCTAGTCTACTACTGGTGCTTCCCATTGGCTGAAAGAAGGTGAGCTGGGCCAAGAAACCTGAATGAAACAATCCACATATGGGCTGGTCTCCTGGTACATAGCAGAGCAGAAACACTTGGTAAAGTAAGATGTAAAGGAGAATGGGTACCATATTCACTAGCTCTTGTTTCACAAATAGGGAGTGTACCAGTTAATGGAGTGCTTGATTGGATAAAACATCCAAATAAACCAACTTTGCCCATAATGTGGTTATTTCTTTCATTCAGTCCTTATGTCCTGTAGTGACATAAGCAGCAGTCAAAATGGCAGCTTCCAAAGAAGCAGGAAAGTATTAGCATACAAAGTCTGATCCAGAGGTTGGGGTGTGGTATTCAGAGTAGATCACACAATAGCCCTGGTTCCTGGTTGTCATCCACTATGGAGCTGAGCCATAACAGTTGGAATATAGTATTATTTGTTCTAAAACTTAACAGTGCATTGGAATCACCTGGGTAGATTTTTAAATTGCTGATGTATTGGTTCCCTGCCAGCCTCACACAGTTTCCAAATTAATTGGTTTGGAGATCCCCAAGTGGTTTCAATGCTTGAAAAGTTTGAGAATTACTAGTATATATGTTGACATCACCTGGGAATCTCCAGGCCAGTTAAATGTGTGCATATTATACAGGATTTCACTAATCTACAGGGAGATAGAGCTGGCACAGGCTAGTGTGGTGCTATCCACATGTGGCTATTTAAATTTAAACAAAATAAATTTAAATTTAAAATTCCATTCTTCAGTCCCACTAGCCACATTTCAAGTGGTGAATACCTACATGCGGCTAGTTTGGACCATGAAGAATATCATGGAAAGTTCTATCACACAGCACTAGGACAGTGACAAGTCCCTCAAGCTGAGTGGACTGGGGCAAAAGACAATGAGGCATACAAACTGAGAAGTCAGAAAACAGCCTCACAAACTGGACACTCACACTGGGGAAAAAGAACAGCTGGGGAGGACATGTGGCATTTGGCACTGGAAGATGTATCTGCTGAGATCTATGCTTGTGTGGCAAACCAGGCAGGATTGGCTCAGGCTCTGTGTGGATGGAGCCAGCAGCTTGAAGGCACTGAGGAGGCCAGCGAAGGAAGAGGAAGACTCAGAACACATTAGCACTTGAGACCTCTCTGATGGTGCCTACAGGGGGATTCTCATTTCATTTACTTCTGAGCCACATTCCTGAGCAAGGTGGTGCAACCCTGCTGTCTGCTTTGAATAGTATAAGTACCAGGCTGTGTCTACTGGTGAAAGGAATGTCTAGCTCCAGGTTCTCCAGCATGTTCATCCCAGGGGATCCATAAACGGAACCCAGCATGCACCAGAGGCCCTGTTACTTGAGAACCAGGTTAAGTGCATGGCAGGAGAATGAAGGGAGGGTTCAATGGATTAAGAGTCAGAAAAAGACACTTGTCATGCTAGATCACTTGTTCAATTTAATCTAGAGAGTTTGAAAGTTTTATTGCTTGATAGGTAAAGAGTGCTTTTTTGGAGATATATCCATTAAGTGGTGCTGCCAGTCTGGATGTTTCTTAAGAGAGATAGAATGGCATATTTGTTTGCTAGGGTTGTCATAGCAAAGTAACACAAACTGGGTGGTTTAAACAACAGAAATGTATTCCTTCACAGTTCTGGGGGGTAGAAGTCCAAGATCAAGATGTCAGGATGTCAACAGAGCTGGTTCTCTCTGGGGTTACCAGGAAGAAATTGCTTAATGCCCCTCTCCTGGTTTTTGGTAGTTTTGCTGGAAATCTTTGGCATTTCTTGGCTTGTGACAAGGGACATGAGATTGCACCACTCTGCTCTCTTCCTTTGTGTTCATATGGCATTCTCCCTGTGTTCATGTCTGTGTCAAAATCTCCCATTTTTATGAGGACATTTGTCATATCAAATCAGGAGCCCACCATACTCCAGTATGACCTTATCCTAAGTTAATTACTTCTACCATAATCCAATCTCCATAGGAAGTCACAATCTGAGATACTGGTATGTGAATTTTGAGGGACAAAACTCAACCTACAACAAATGATATAGTAAAAAGAGCATATATTCTAGAGTGAGAAAGACTGGATTTGAGTCTTACTTTTGCCACTACTTTTCTGATGCACAGTTTTATTTTATCATTTGCAAAGTTAGAATGATATATTTAATAGGATCATTTGTAAAATGATAAATCGGTGTTAAAATGAACCATTATTTTTATGTATCCCTAGGAAAGAAAAAAATTGTTTCCAATTATACAATGACATATGATCAATTATAATATGCATCCCAATTTCAAAGATATTCCAATTAAACAATGGTGTATCATCAATTATAACATGCATCCCAATTTCAGAGATATTCCAATTAAATAACGGTATATCATTAATTATAACAAGCATTCCAATTTCAAAGATATTCCAATTAAACAATGGCATGTAATTAATTAAAACATGCACACCAATTTCAAATATATCAAACTGTGAAACAAAAGTATGTTTTAAAGTTGATGAGGGTAAAACTTGAAGAAGATAACATGTAAGTGCCTTCTGCCTGAGCAGAAAAGTTCCCATCACTGTCGGTTAATACCTAATTTGCCATCCATTTCAAGAAGGAATTTAATAATTTACTAGGCAGGAGTCAACTTCCACCCAAGTTGTTGAGTTAAGGAGAAACAAAGCCTGTCAAAGACTCAGGCATTTTTTTAGTCCTAGGAACTAGTGAGCAGGAACCCCTAGTCTGTGTGGCAGATCAGCCAGACAGCCAGAAATGATGCAACCTCAGTATGTAGACATATCACAAAGAAATGGCACAAGTCAATTCAAGTTTCCACATGAGACTCTTTACACAACCAGCAAACTGTTAGAGTTTTAATCCTATCAAAGTAGAAAATCCATTTAAATTAAAAATTAAAACCGTCTCTCATCAGTACCAACCTCTCTCTCTGTTGAGTGATTTTGAGACCTGCAACCTGTTTGTTGCAGCTACAGGGCAAGTCACTAACTCTGAGGCCAGTCACTTAAAATCGGCAGTCACAAGCAGCTGAAATCCTGAAATTGAATAATGCTATTTCTGGTGGCTTGGTGATTCATTTTATTATCTAACTTTTATGTGGTTTAATATGTCTCCTTGGAAGTTATGTGGTTTGAAAAATTGCCTGTAATAAATCCTTTATTTTTAAACATAAAGAAAATTAGCCATTCTTTATTCAGAGAAAATTAGTTTCTCCCTACCCTCACTAAATAAATATTGCGAAAATATTTAAAGAATATCAGTTTGAAGGAATACCTAATTATAAGCCTGCCCTGAGGGCCTCTTGTCTCTCTCTGGCCTATGATGTCATTCTTTACCAAGACCTATTACCCCTGGGATGATAAGGGCCTGAATTTCTCCAGGAAACCTTAGAGCATTCAGTGACTGACAATAATTTTGGCTTTTGCCTTCACCTCCTTCGCGCTGATAGCATCACACGATTTAGCTCTCACCTCTCCCGCAACTTTGCCTGTGGCAGTTCCAGCCCTTGGAAGTCCCAGAGAATAGATGGCCATTGTACAAACAGTCTTGAACTGTTTGTTGATAACACACTGTCCCCCACACAATCTTTTTTTTTTTTTTCTTTTGAGACGGAGTGTCGCTCTGTTTCCCAGGCTGGAGTGTAATGGAGTGATCTCGCCTCACTGCAAGCTCTGCCTTCCGGGTTCACCCCATTCTCCTTCCTCAGCCTCCTGAGTAGCTGGGACTATGGGCACCCACCACCACGACCAGCTAATTTTTTTTTTTTTTTTTTTGTATTTTTAGTAGAGACAGGTTTTCACCATGTTAGCGAAGATGGTCTCCATCTCCTGACCTCGTGATCCGCCCGCCTCAACCTCCCAAAGTGCTGGAATTATAGGCGTGAGCCACTGCGCCCAGCCACACAATCCAATTTCTGTGGGCAGTGTTCAGGGCTCCCACTGTATCTCAAATATGTCCAGTAGATAAATCAGATCTCCAGAGACACAACTGCAGCCTCAATCTTTGACTTTCCCTATCAGTTCCACATTTTATGTTTGTTGTCTGGCTGATGCATTACTTTGAACAACAAGGTTTATGAAAAAAAATGCTTCAAATTTGCTTGACTATATAGCATAGAGGTTAAATACACAGGCTCTGGAGCTTAACTACATAGGTTCACATCCCGCCTCTGCTACCTACAAGTTGTGCAAAATTGGAAAAGTTATGGGGGTCTCTCTATCTCCCAGTAAGAGGGGATAATAATAGTACCTAAGTGTTATAAGAATGAAAAGAGGCTGGGCGCGGTGGCTCAAGCCTGTAATCCCAGCACTTTGGGAGGCCGAGACGGGCGGATCACGAGGTCAGGAGATCGAGACCATCCTGGCTAACACGGTGAAACCCCGTCTCTACTAAAAAAAAATACAAAAAACTAGCCGGGCGTGGTGGCGGGCGCCTGTAGTCCCAGCTACTAGGGAGGCTGAGGCAGGAGAATGGCGTAAACCCGGGAGGCGGAGCTTGCAGTGAGCTGAGATCCGGCCACTGCACTCCAGCCTGGGCGACAGAGCGAGACTCCGTCTCAAAAAAAAAAGAATGAAAAGAGAGTGCTTGTCAAAAGATTTGAAAAGCTACTTCATCAAAGAAGATACACAGGTGGCAAGTAAGCATGCGAAAAGAGTCTCAACATCATTAGTTTTAGGAAAATGAAAATTAAAACCACAATGAGGGACCACTCCACACCTACTAGAACTTAAAAAGTTAAACAAAAGTCTCTTTCACTCCTACATATTTACTCAAAAGAAGAGGAAATACATGCCCATACAAAGGCTTGTATATGAATATGTCATGCAGTTTTATATGTAATAGCCAAAAACTGTAAACAATTCAAATGACCATCTGTAATTGACTGGGGGCAGTAAAAGGATAAACCACTGATAGGACCATATGAATAAATCTCAATTATATTATGTGAAAGAATAAAGACATAAAAAGACCACAGATTGTATATTATAATATATATTTATATAATATTATGAAGAATACAAACTAGACTATTGGTCTCAGAAAGCAGATCGGTAGTTTCCTGGGAGTGGAAGAAAGGAAGGTTGAGAGGATGAGGATACATAGGGGTATGAGGAAAGTTTGGGTGCAGGATATGCTCACTCTCTTGATTGCGGTGATGTTTTCCAAGTATACACATGTCAGAACATACTGAATTGTATACTTTAAATAGATGTGGTTTATTATATGCCAATTATGCCTCAATAATGCTGTTTTTTTTTTTTTAAATGAGCACCATGATAGCAGGCCATCCAAAAGTGTTAGTTGTTACTGACTTTATTGTTAGACTGAAAAATGTTTTAGATATTTTTAAAAGCTTCTCATGAGATGTAATATTCAATGGTTGAGTCTCTCACCATCACACCATAATCTAGCTGCCTTTTTCCTTTGTAAGGATGCTCATGAATTGAGGAAAGTAGTCCAGACTTTGAGGTCAGAAGGCATGAGTTCAGGTGCCCACTCTGACATTCAATACCTTGTGCTGATATTTAACCTTGACTTTTCTCATTTGTACAATAGTATACATCTACATCACATGATTGCTATAAGAATCAAATTTTAAAAATGGATGTGAGCATGTTCTGTAAACTATAAAGCAGTGTGAATATATCAGTCATCACGACTAGGGAAGAGAGAAGATAAGCACTCACATTTTTGCAGACTGGATAACAGAGGGTAAGCAACATTAAAATAAAACTTGACCTCACACAAGAGCATGAGATAGACCCTACATCTCCTCATTTCCCCTAGAGTGATGCTCACACACCAGAATTCTCTCTAGAACACTTTTTTTAAAAATAGAGATTTCTGGGTCCTATCCTATACTCACTACATCAGAATGACGTTAGGGATTAGGGAACGGGAATCTGAGTTTAAAGAAAGCCTCCATCCCCCTACCCCCACCAGTTGATTAGGATGTAGCTGGTAGCACCAGTAAGTGAATGATCTTTTGGAAACAATGGCTTTGACCCTGATGCCTCTCAATGAGAAACGAACAATCCTAGGCCCTGTTGCTCCTGTGAAACCTGGATTTAGCCACCAGAAAAAAATAATGCATCTTCCATAACAAGTGGAAATGCAAAATATTTTAAAACATCTTTCAAATATGCATTTATTATTGCAAGCACTTCCCTTATTGTCGTTTTCCTGCTTTTCCTGAGCAGTTATATTCAGGATTCTTACTGGCTTTCTGATTATCCTTGGAAATTGTCTGTCTTGCTAATGCAAATGTTTATCATTTCATGTCTTTCCATCTTGTCATTTCCCTCAAAAAACCAAGCCACTCAGTGCTGGCAACTTACCTTGTATAGTGTGTCTGAGGTGTGTGGCTTGATGCCAACATGAACTTTATATATATAAGGGCATGCCATTGGACAATCAACAGTTAGAAGAAAAGTACCAGGATTGGTGAACATCATTTATTTGTGCCCTTTGGGGCAGTTAAATGAAAATAACAAAGGTTGAGTTCCCATCACCTGTCTTCTATCATCTAAACCTACTCAGCACTCTCTTCCAACAACAAGGAGAGAAGGTGCCCTTTCTGTGTCTTGAGGATGTCAAATCCACCCACAACATACTTCTTGGGGGTTATTTCCAAATCCTCTATCAAAAGATACAACATAAATATAATTAAATATCTTCTATGGCTCATTATTCCATGAATTTGGACCAGATATTGCAAAAATGCCTCTAGAGGCCAGGAAGAGAAGTTCAACGAGGGAGAAAGGCCTGAAAGTTGCTGTGAGAAGCAAAGAGTAAATGCTTTGTCTGAATGGGACAGTCTCTAATTGTTGCCATGAAGAAATGTGGCCCAAGGTTGCCAGATATTCCAATTTTTTTCTAAAGGAAGTGTAGTAAAAACAGCCACCTTAGTAAGTGGGAAAATGAAGGTAAAATACTTTAAGTAGGACAAATAAAATACCTTCAAGTCAGCTTATGCCTGCAGACTACCAGTTTATGATCTCTAATTGCTATTATTCAAAACTATTATCCCTCAATAACAAAAAAAATTATGCTGATATAGTAAATTCTTGTACCTGCACAATTGGCCAGTGGTATAATCAGTCCCATCACCCTCTGAATGAACATTATATAGGAATATATAATTTAGCCCAAATAAAGCTGGGTCTTCCGTGGGAAGCTGGAACAGTCAGATAACCTTTGGTCAGAAAAATAACTTGTAAAATTCTAATCAGCAATGGGCTGGAGATTGGTTTTCTGTGTGCCTATTTATTGAATGGGGACATAATGAGAATGACACTCTTCCCCTTGCAACCCGGATTGTACATCCAACCAATAATGGCAGGTAGTGTTCCTTAAAGGACAATTTTCTCTCACATATATCCCTGCATAGGAAGGGCTAGGGCTGGAGACAAAGCACCGAACTGAAGAATGTCAGGGGTGGCTAGAACAAATATCAGATTTTCTTTGCTAGGCAACATGGACATGCATAATATAGTTAAGAACCGCTTTCCCTTTATTGAGAGACTATTTTCCTTTACTCATATGAAAGTGAGATAAATGCTTTTCGTAGTTTATGCTAACAAATGTCAGAAAATATCCAATAAACCATGTTTCTGTTTGAAAGCTGACAGTACATAGAGGCTCCAGTTGATTTGTAAAATAGGAAGGATGGGTATCTCCAGTACAGGGATGCTATAGAATCTTGGGTTATCTACAACTTAGTCTTTAAAAGTTTCCCAAAATATAAATGGTTTTGTGTATTTTCACTTGTGACAAGTATGTAGGAAAAGAATCTTAGCAATAAGGATCCTAGCAGAAAACAGATGGCATACCCAGACAGTTTAACCTAAAGGACTAAACTCTTTACAGGGAAATGGGCAGGGTTAAAAGAGCCAACAAAGAAAGTGAGGCATCCAAGACATCGGAGATAGCAACAACAGGAAGCCATTACTGCCCCTCAATGTGAAGGGACAAGAGAGAGGTGCTATGTTACCAAATCCCAGCAAAAGCTCCCTGTGCGGAAGGAAGTCTGCTAGCAGAATGTGTGTGTATAGAGGCATGCCTGCACCTCTCTCTTCTTCCATTCTCTGATCTTCTGCCAAGTCCTCCATTTGGCTGACTCTAGCCAGAACCCAGAGGTCAAAGGGTGCCAGGAAAATCAATCCATAGACATCAGCCTCCTATGTCACAGGATAGTGCAGAAAGTGGCAGAGATGTGTTAATATCTGAGAGAGGGGGACAACTGAAAAACTAGTATCACAAAAGACAAAAGGAAATCAGATTATTTAGACAAAGGAAATCATAGCTCATGGAATGTTACAGCAGAAAGGAACTTTTCACCCTCTAATCTAATTTTCATTTTGTTGATGAGAAAACTGAGGCCCAGGGCATTGAAATGAATGGGTCATTATTATACACTGAATAAAGGGCATACTCGAGACTAAAGGCAGTTATCATCTTATCTATTCTCATGGTTTTTCTACTTCATTATACTGGAAATCATGGATTAGGAAGCTCAGAGTAGAGTTGGCTACAATGAGACATCTACATAGCAGTTTCTCCATTACTGTGCCCATCAGACATCACTAATCAATTACAGATTTCTTTCCTTCTGAGCCTAGATGTGACCTCAGGCACATTAGGCAGGACAAGGTTGAATCAATCATGAAATGCATCAATCAATCATTTATGCACCTGCATAAACCCAGTGTACTCAAAAGCTTTTACTGTGCATAATGCTCACCCACTCATTTCCATTCCCTGGACCTCAATTTTCTCATCAACAAAATGACACAATGATGTAATGATACAATTTTATATAATGCAAACTCATACAATGAGCTCTAAATCTTCAAGTTATTTACATGTCTAACATTATTTTCTTCCCTAAAACTCATCTCATTCTCTGAAGGTATTGCCTGTACTTTGTACTTTCGGACTGCCCACCCCGATGACTTGGTGGGGAACATTTATGGTTGGGAAGAAGGGAAGTGCCCTGAGATGAATTTGCTTGAAAGGTAATAATAAAAATAGTCCTAATCTCTGATAGGTTTTCTCTTTCTCTCTCCTTGCAGGTTGACAGGACTGAGGTGATTCGCACCTGCATAAACCCAGTGTACTCAAAACTGTTTACTGTGGACTTTTACTTTGAGGAGGTTCAGCGCCTGCGGTTTGAAGTCCATGACATAAGCAGCAACCACAATGGACTGAAGGAGGCCGATTTCCTTGGTGGCATGGAGTGCACACTTGGCCAGGTGGGTCAACAGACATCCCTTCCTCCTCCTTGCCATCCTAGGGCCTTTCTTCCTGCCCCCTTTTCCTTTCTTCCCTTATCTAATCCTTGCTTTTTCCTATTGATTGCATTTTCTTTAACGTGTAGCGTTTACAACTTCCCAGGTGGTGTCATATCCATTATGTTTATGTAGAGATGGTTCTGCAAGTCTGTACGATTTCTTATTTTGAAAAATTCAGAACTTTCTCTTCTGAATTCCCCCATTGTGTCACTCATTTATTCAACAACTATTATTGAGCACTTATGTGTCTGGCTCTATGCTCTGTTCACATGTCTGTTATAGCCTTATCCTGTTCCATTATAAATTTCCATCTCCAACTCAGCTGTGAGAACTGCCATGCAGCAAGTATTTCTCACTCACATTTACTCGACATCTCTGGTACCAAAAATAGCCCAAGACAGGGGCTAAATAGATACTCAATGAATAAATAAAAGCTCTTAATTCTCCCAACAATAATGTGAAATAAATATCAATATTACATCCATTTTGTCAGTGGGAAAAGTGAGACTCAGAGAGGTTAAGTGATCTGATGAAGTTTCCACTCTAATAAGTGACAGTGTTAGGACTCTACTAGGCCTCCCTGACTCCAAACTTCATCATTTTGCTTCTATAATACCTTTCCTTTTTTCCTTTCCTTTCTGTTGTACCCAGAAATGTGGTAAGTGAGTCTAAAAGTAAAAAACAGTCCCTGTGCCCAGATAGTGGATAATCTTACTGGAGAAGGCATAGTAATATGCACTTAAAATAGAGTAGTTCATTACAAAATACCCTGGGCTCTCTATACAAGGTCATGGGCCTTGAAGGAAGAGAGAGCTTTTTTCTACTGGGTAGAGTCAAAGAAGGCATTGTGGGACCAAAATCTGAAAAACCATGGTCTACGATTGCAGAAGAAAGAGGAGGGGGGCCTTTGAAGTAAGAAAGCAATGTAAGCAACTCTTAGGGGTCAGAAAAAATGTGAAGGGGTGTGGGGTGGGAAGAGACCACTTTCCCTGACTGAATCAAGATGCTGATTTAGTGTGAAATTGATGAAGCTTTAATTTCAGATCCCCTCTCTCGTGTGGGCCCCTTCCGTGGCTCTGTGTCACATTTTTATTTTGTACTCTTTTTCTCAAAGATAAATTCCAAATTATATGTCTTAAGACCCACAAAACCTGGGTTCACCTCTTGTCAAGGTAAGGGTCAGGTTTAAGGATTTGTCAGGAACAGTCTACCTGACAAAGAGATGGCAAGCATATATATTTGCTTGTTCATTTGTGCTATCCTTGCTTCATGCCACTTATCACTAAAAGAAATTTCTCACAGAGAGTGCTAAGAGACAAAATAGACAGTGTCCTGAGTTACCCTTTTCCAGCAAATATAGTGAATAATTTCTTATTCCTTTAATGAAGATCAAAAGTCCAATATTGAAATATAGTTGAGGGGAGACAGAAAGAGAATCTGAAATATTCTCCATTAATATATGTTCTCTAATGACTTTTGAAGAGTTGATGGCAGATAATTCAAGGATCTTACCAGGTACAATGTCCAGTAAGTAGGTAATAAATGAATAAATGCATTGTGGATTTGAGATGAAATCCTGTTTCTATTTTAAAATGATTAAAATGGCATCTTTTATAGATATGTGAGCCATAACAAGATTCTCCCTTAAACAATGGGCATCCCTCCTATGCATAAATTTTATATTTTGTCACAAGAAATAAAGATAGATCAATGTGGAAATCATGTGGGCTAAAGATTTTTTTTTTTTTTTTTGGTCTAAAGCTTTGATAATTTTGTCTGTTTGACCCTCAAACTTACATCTTTAGTCCCTCACAAGGCTCATCTTTCCAAAAGCCAGTAAGTCCTTAACCTTGCAAGTAAGACAGGCATTGTACTAGGTGCCAGTGACACGGTGGTGAGCCAAAAACATAATCCTTGCCTTCAAGCAGCAGTTTAGTTGGGGCTAAAGATGGAATGAAAATAATCACACAACAATTAATTAAATGGCAATCATCATAATCTTTGTTACAGAGAAGCACAGAATAAGAGAATGAGCATTGGGAGACTGGCATCAGGTGGAGAGGGATCAAAGAAGGCTTTCTAAGAGAAGTGACATTTAGGAGGGAGAGTGAGAGTGCATCAGGTGAGAAGAAAGAGGAAACACATCCTAAGCAGATGGGAACATTAGACACAAAGCCTCTGCATTCAGGAAAGAGTTTGGCATATGGTGCAGAGCATCTCCGTTTGGTTTTTTAAGAAGCCAACTCTGAGGTAGGAAGTCAAAGGAGGTGAAGGAAATGCCACAGTGGAGAGGAAAAATGAGACAGGTAAGGAACCTACAAGAGAAAGTGGTCAAGTAGCTACCACCGTAGGTAACTGAAGCTTAATCCTGCTGGGGAAATTCTGAGAGCAGTGTAAAGCAAACATTAGAGATATTTCATCCTAGGGATGAGGGAACTTGGATATTTATACATTTCGAGTATATATACTCACATCAATCATTAAGAACCATTCCTGGCCGGGCACAGTGGCTCATGCCTGTAATCCCAGCACTTTGGGAGGCTGAGGCAGGCAGATCACGAGGTCAGGAGATGGAGACTATCCTGGCTAAACATGGGGAAACCCCTTCTCTACTAAAAATGCAAAAAATTAGCTGAGTGTGGTGGCGCATGCCTGTAGTCCCAGCTACTTGGGAGGCTGAGGCAGGAGAATCACTTGAACCCGGGAGGCAGAGGTTGCAGTGAGCCGAGATCACACCACTGCACTCCAGCTTGGGTGACAGAGTGAGACTCCATCTCAAAAAAAAAAAAAAAAAAAAGAACCATTCATGAGGTGAGAACATCAATCCTCTGACATTTCTGGCCTAATGTGCAGGTAGCAAACTCCAGATATCACAAAGAGTTTGCAAGCAAAGAAATACAGATGCTGGTGGTCAAAGTCAGTGATGGGCTATTGCAGGATCTGGCCAGCAGTCCACAATGCAACAGGGCACTCTCTTTGCTCCCAGGTGGATTGGCAGGTCGAGAAATAATAGACACACACACAAGATAATGAAAGCTGGGTCCAGGGGGGTCACCACCTTCTGTCCCACGGTGCCAACAATGCACTGGATATGCCAGCATTTATTATTGAGTTTAGTGAGGGCGGGGGTAGGTTAGTGAAGGATTTAGGGTCATTTGATTATGAGGTGAGACGGTCACATGAAGTCAGATGAAGTAATTCTTTAACATAACATCTGTATGCAGAAGTACAGTATACAGAGATAAGAACTGACAATATAGTGTGTGCATCAGTAATTTCTAACAGAGCCTTGAAACAGGAACAGCAGTAACAGTTACAGCAAAAGCTGGTTCCAAACAATTCACAGAAACAGGACGTGAAGTTAGACAACCGGTTAGACCAGAAATTCTCAGAAGGGAGTATGCCTTAACCCTAAAGAGGCCTAGAAGAGCTGCAGCAAGATGAGGGCGTTTATAGCCCTATCTTATCCATATGGACAGGCGCCCCCCCATGCATCCGTTTATAGGCTTTCCACAAGGGTCGCGTTCCATTCCCAGAGCTGTGAACATCTGCTTTTCTGGGATAGGAATCTTGGTGATATGAAACCTCCCTGACTGCACGTCCATTCATAGGCTCTCTGCAGGGGGAAGCACACCACGTGCTGTTGGCTCATTCTGGCAGTCCAACCTGGCATTGTCTTTACACAATCCTGCATGCAACTTTGTATTTACAATAATCAGGAGCATTTCATCTTTTATTCTGTAGCAATGGTTTCAGGGGGTCTCCCTACATCTCCCCCTTTTCTCTGATTTAAATGAACCATAGCAATCATAGCTTGGCGCTGATCACGATTGGATTGAAGAATATTTTTTCCAGTTTTACACATGAACAATAAACCAATAGCACAAATTTTACATAGAACAAAATTAGCAACAGTGGATCCTCCCAAAGATTTTACCCTTTGAATGGGGTTGAGATTAGATAACCCCTTAGAGACACCATCTAAAACTTCAGCACCAGGTAAAGCAGTTAAGTGTGCTTGAGAGGCCTCAAAAATCTGTTCTTTTAGCTTGCTTATGTCTAAACTTAAATTATCTTTACTTCCTTGTAAATGGCATTTTACTAATTCCCAATTGTGAACAGACTCATTATATTGAAACGGAGTTATACAAAAATCAGAAGTATTCTAATCACATGGCATTTGCAATCTATGTTCTAAACTCATAATTCTATCTCCCATCCATGTAACGGTTTGTCTTAGATCATTAATTTGATTGACCAATTTTTGATCAATATCTGACTGAGAATTCCACATCTGAGTAGAATTTTTTTTGCCATTTATCCACAAAATGAGCAGTTTGAATAGATTGATGTAATGCAACTCCAGCAGTAGCAGCAGTCGCAGTAACAGCAATCAAGCCCATTATTACTGCAATTAATGTAAAAATCGTTTACTCCTTTTAAGAATTTTTTGTAAAATATTGTTAATAACATGGATAGAAGGGGAAGATTCCCAAGGCCTATGTAAGGCTACAGGGAGCCAAATACCTTCTCTGGCTCTGACTATTAAAATACTATGATATCGATTAAAGGATGAGTCAATACAAGTATACAAGTAACAATTAACACAGGTAATTATGTTGGTTTTTGAACTAATATGCATCTTTCCTACTAACAACATATAGGTGGTTTAACACAACTTTAAGTGGTACAGTTTTGTTGGACTCCATATAGATGGTATATATATTTTGGGGTGATATTCTTTTTTGTGAATGTGGGGTGGTGGGAATAGGTTGTATGAGAGATGGTGGGGGGACAGTAGCAACGGGGGGTATAAGTCCTCATAATCTTTACTGTCCCACCTTTGAATTGACCTTTTGATGATTGCCATAGTGATATTTTTGGCTGTGTGGAAATAGTCGTGTAAATCAATCTATTGTCTTAGTTTTTGAGGTGACAAGGTGGATTCACTTATAACGCTTTCTCCAGCCCAAACTCTCATACCAGTCATAGCTATGGTTAATCTCCATAATTCTGAATGTTCAGGTCCTAAGTGGGGAACAATGAGCCTTGGCTTTGGAGGGGCAACCCCTGCCCCTTTCCACTTAAAAGGAAAAAATGAGTTAAATGTATGATATAATAGGGGAAGGGCTGTCACTACTTTTTTGATAAGTATTATCACAGAGAAAATGTTGACAATCTCTGTGACCTTGAGAGCAATCATTAGTCATATGACCTTTGGGAGCCCACTCAGCAATGGTGTAGTGAGAAGAATTAAATAACACTGTTCTTCTGAACTAACACAATCCTTCCATATTAATTTGTCAGCATTTGAAGACAAGTTGAGAGGACACGCAGATCCTAAAGGCTTATATTGGGATGTGTGAATATAGTCAGTGATTCCTGTTTTGATCTGCCTTAAAGGTTTTAATGAAAGCCCTGATATCAAGCGTCCTAAAGGAGGGACAGAGTGACCAGATGGTAGTGTGACTGCCCAAGTTTGAATATCTAATGAGAGACATCCATTAGTGGGTCCCTGGCACAAAGGTGGATACCTAAAACCTAAAGCAATATTGAAAGGGGTTCCTTCTTCTGAAGGTTGGGCAGGACAACGATCATCTACAGAACCAGGCATCCAAATACTATCATTAACATAACCTCGATAGGAGCGTCCATCCATGTCATGGCTCGAATAAGAGGAGGAAAAGGAATATAGGCCCAATATGTATAGTTTTTAACAGTCTGTTGGGTGACAGAGGGTAGAAGGATCAGTATCATCAGGAGGAGGCAGAGGTTGAGCCAGACCTGGATTGCTGGAGACAGTTGTTCAGGGTAGCTGACTGGATTGTCTGTTGTAAAGGAGTTAGCATGGTCATTTTCTTCTTTTTGATGATTGGAGGTGTTAGTTGTTTCCTGTTGTGGTGCTTTTTCAGCAAATTTCTGTGTCTCGTTGTTGCATGCATCTTCAGGACACCATTTCACGTGTCTAGCAGGAATCCAAACAGGAGATTGATGTTTACCTGGGGAAACACAAACATAGCCTCTTCCCCACGTTAAAATAGAACCTTTTGACCATATATTACATTGAACATCTTTCCACCACACTTCCCTTCCTTGGTTTACCATAGGACGGTTACCAGAGAAATGCTTTTCGGCAGCTGTAACAGAACTAGACTTAGGAATATTGAGAAAATTTAATGTGAGCAATGCCAAGTTTAGTTGTATGTGAGGGGTCAACAACTTATCCCCCTCTTTTTGTTTAAGTAATTGCAATTTTAAAGTTCTGTTACTTCTTTCTGCAATAGCTTGGCCTTGTGGGTTATAAAGAATACCAGTAATATGTTTAATATGCCACTGATCAAGAAAATTTTTAAAAGCTTTACTGCAATAGGCTGGACCATTGTCTGTTTTGAGCTCACTAGGAATTCCCGTAACTGCAAAACATGAAAATATAGTTTTTTAACATGAGAAGTGGCTTCTCGGTTTGACAGGTAGCCCAGATGAAATTGGAAAAGGTGTCAACTGTGACATGAACATAAGCTAATTTTCCAAAAGAAGGAACATGAGTAACATCCATTTGCCAGATAACATTAGGAGAAAGGCCTCGGGGATTAACTCCAGGAGATTGTGTGGGAGACAAGAACCTGGCATTGAGAACAGTGTTATACAATTTGTTTAGCTTGTTTCCAACTGAGAGAATATTTATGTTTAAGACCTGAGGCATTAGTATGAGTGAGTTGATGAAATTTTTCTGCATCTGTAATGGCTAGAGCAACTAGAGGTATCAACTTTATGATTACCACTGGATAAAAGTCCAGGTAAGTTAGTATGAGAATGAATGTGAGTGATGAAAAAAGGATGCTTTCGGTTTCTGACAGTTTTTTTGTAACAAAGAGAACAAGGAAAACAGCAATATTTTTGATGGTAGCTGTTTCTATTGCCTGAGTGGCATGGACTACATAAGCTGAGTCAGAGACAATATTAAGAGGCTGATAAAAATCCTGTAATGCAGAGATAACAGCAAACAATGTGACTTTTTGAGCAGAAGTATATGGAGTAGAAATGACTTTATCTTTTGGTCATACATACCCTGCCTTTCCATTGCTGGATCCATCAGTAAAAATGGTAACAGCTGTCTCTAGTGGTGATGAACGAGTAAGTTTTGGTAGAATCCAGGAAGTATTTCATAGAAATTGAAAGAATTTTGACTTAGGCAAATGATTATCAATAGTGCCAATGAAGTCAAACTAGACTAGATTAGTCTGCCAGCACAAAGATGTAGAAAAGGCATTTTTAACTTCATTTTTTGATGAAGGGACCACAATAATGTTTGGATCAAAGCCAGAAATTTTAGGGATACATTGATGTCCTAACCTAATCAAAGTGGCTATTTGATCAAGATATATTGAAAGAGTTTTAGAGGCTGAATTAGGAAGAAATACTCATTCAACTAGAGAATAATTTTGTACTATAAGTCCCCTAGGAGAGTGGATGGAAGGAAAAACCAAAAATTGTAAAGGTAAATTTGCGTCAATACGAGAGACTTGTGCCTCTCTCACTCATTGTTCTACAAAAGACAACTCTTGTTTTGCTGGTTCAGATAGAGAGCGAGGACTGTTTAAATCTGTATCTCCTGATAAAGTGGCAAATAGATGAGACAATGCATAAGTAGGAATGCCTAGGGTTGGTCTGAGATAATTGATGTCACCTAGTAATTTTTGAAAATCATTTAAGGTATTTAAATTGTCAGGACGAAGTTGGACTTTTTGGGGCTTAATGGAGCAAGCTAAAGCCTCCAACTTGTGTTTGGAAAGTGGCCACTGCTCTACCCACAATGGAGGTGACTCACACATCCATTGTGTAGGGGCAGAGGAAGAGAAGGAGAGTGAGGGCACCGGGATGCGGACTTAGGGAAAGTAGGATTCCAAGCCTCTGAAAGAAGGGGTCCCGGAGTATGAAAAGAAACAGTAGGCTTAGAAGAGGGGAGAGGTCCAAAAGGACGAGAGGAACGAGAAACAGGCCATTCAGATGAATGCCACACGTCTTCCTCTGGCAGACGGGGCAATGGCTTAGGAGAAGAAGAGTTAACATATACAGGTTCCAAGATAGGAGGCGAAGGGAGGGGATCATCACCAGGTTTCTCCTCTTGGGGAGAAAACAAGGAGATCGAATTCTTCCTCATCATCAGGAGGAGGGCTAGTAGGGGGAGTCAGCTACCTGAAGTAAAGGGAGCGGTTCACCATCCGCATTAACTTCTGGCAGTTGAAGAGGATCACCAGACTGAAAAGGAAGTAAAGCAACACAAATAAGAGCCCAGTCAGTATAGACAGAAATAGGAAGTAAAACACCATCTCTCATGAGTTGGTGGAGAGTGGCACCAACTCTATCCCCGTGTAACGGGTCCATAGAGCCGTTGTCAGGGAACCAAGGACAATATTTTTCAATAGTCTGAAATAAGAGAATAAAGTTATTGGAAACAGCCTTGATGCCACCCTGTTTAAGAAGAAATTTAATAAAAGACAGATAAGCCTGGTGTTTAAACTGCGATTCTCCCATAATAACCCTGGAATATTACTAGTCAACAAACTCAAAAAGGGGAGAGTCAGAAAAAGCGTACTGGGAGACCTTACCGTCGAGACTGAAGACTAGTCGTTACGAACCCGCACTTGGAGTGCACTGAGCCGAGGAACAAAGAAGGCCACATTGGGCGACAGATATTGCGGGATCTGGCCAGCAGTCCGCAATGCAACAGGGCTCTCTCTTTGCTTCCAGGCAGATCGGCAGGTGGAGAAATAATAGACACACACAAGGTAGTGAAAGCTGGGTCCGGGGGATCAACGCCTTCTGGTCCCACGGTGCCAACAATGCACTGGATATGCCAGCATTTATTATTGAGTTTAGTGAGGGCGGGGGTAGGTTAGTGAAGGATTTAGGGTCATTTGATTATGAGGTGAGATGGTCACATGGGGATGAAGTAATTCTTTAACATAACATCTGTATGCAGAAGTACAGTATACAGAGATAAGAACTGACAATATAGTGTGTGCATCAGTAATTTCTAACAGAGCCTTGAAACAGGAACAGCAGTAACAGTTACAGCAAAAGCTGGTTCCAAACAATTCACAGAAACAGTACGTGAAGTTAGACAACTGGTTAGACCAGAAATTCTCAGAAGGGAGTATGCCTTAACCCTAAAGAGGCCTAGAAGAGCTGCAGCAAAATGAGGGCATTTATAGCCCTATCTTATCCATATGGACAGGCGCCCCCCCCATGCATCCGTTTATAGACTTTCCATGAAGGTTGCATTCCATTCCCAGAGCTAGGAACATCTGCTTTTCTGGGATGGGAATCTTGGTGATGTGAAACCTCCCTGACTGCACGTCCATTCATAGGCTCTCTGCAGGGGGAAGCACACCACTCGCTGTTGGCTCATTCTGGCAGTCCAACCTGGCATTGTCTTTACACAATCCTGCATGCGACTTTGTATTTACAATAATCAGGAGCATTTCATCTTTTATTCTGTAGCAATAGTTTCAAGGGGTCTCCCTACAATAGGCACTCAAGTCATAGGGCCTGGAAATATGAGTGGGGTGCTGACAGCATCTGTGGATTGCCTGTTTCATACCCAATCACCCACTCTTTTAGCTGTTGACCCTGATCACTTTCTGATCATTTTATACCATGTGGCTATGTAGAAAAGAGCCCTATCCCTAGCTCAAGAGTGAATCCTGAGTGATCTCAGCTAATCACATGAATCTCATCCCCCACTTGCAAGAGTTTGGTTTAGAGGTTGGCATGTGTCCTGTAAGACATGTGGATTTTTCTTGGAAAGGTTTCCTAGCCTAAAACAAGAGACACACATGAAGAAACAGTTCCTCTTTGCCTGTGATTCCTGAAACCACTACAGCCACCTTGCAGCAAGGCTGAGGATGAGAGCGACCCTTAGGGGAGGTCAGAGCCAAAAGATGTGGAGGCATGGGCCTAACATTCTTTACCTGGGACCCACTCTATCTATGGATGCCTTATTATGGGAGAATAAAATGTCCTGTCATCGAAGCTGTTTGAGATGGGAATTTTTATTCCTTGAATTAAAAGTGTCATGATGGATATAGCACATATGAGGAACTAAAAAGAGGGCCAGGCTGACTGGCGTGGTGTGAACAAAGGGCAACTAGGCGGTCGTGTTGTATTAATTTTCTTAACCTCTCAAACGAAGGAATGTGTAGAAGTGAGCACTGAGAATGAGATTACAAATAGCCCTTTCAAGATTTGTTTTTGGTACTTTTGAAAGAACTTACCTACTGATCATTTCATTTGACCCTCTTGACAGCGTGGGAAGGACAGGAGTCTATCTACATTTTATAGCTGAGGAAACTGAAGATCAGAAAGATTTAATGTCTTGGCAGGGCCCAAACCAGAAGTCAGGAGCTTTTGATTCTTAATCCAGAGCTTTCTTCTGTCATGACCTAGGGAAGGATGAGAGGAGGCCATCTGTTCTGAGAACTCCTTCAAGATCATGGCCTAGATGAAGCAAATGAGCAGCAAGTGACTTGTTCAGTGTGTCTCTAAACCATGTTTCCCAAGCTGTACCGATCCACTTTGAGATGACATGCTGGCCTCTCTGGATATCTTGCATGTTCGTTGGCAACTGCCCTCTCCTATTATCAGCCATGCAATTGGTGGGGTTGGCCTTTCCCACACTTTTGGGGTAGGCACAAATTGGCTTAAATGAATCAGAATATTACATTTGTGTGGCCACAGTGACTGGTTCAAGGAAAGACATGGTGACTCTTTTAACACTATAAGTTTCATTCATTCATTTATTTCTTCTTTTAATGACATAGCAATTGCATGCCAAGCTTTCATAACAAACATTTAGCAAGTACCCTGGATATGCCAAGTATATCTGCGCTAAGTTCGGGAGACACAAAGATGAAAAAGGAAGACAGAGGCCCTGCCTCAGAAAAGCTTATAATTATCCAAGAAACACAGACTGGTAAATAAATACTCAAAATGCATATTACTAACCACTGCAATAGAAATGTGTTCCAAGGGCTGTAGGGGAAAGATCTCTACCTAAAGTGAAGCAGGGGAGTCTCACAAGAAAGGTATCTCTGGACCTGAATCCCTAAGGATAAGTAGGAATTCACCAACAGAGAAAAGAAATAAGGACTCTTGGGATAAAATGACTGGTACACACAAAGACACAGCAGCATGAAGGCAATGGCAGAGAACTCTTAAGTGACTTAGTGTGGCTGAGCAGTCAAGTGAGGATGTGAAAAGGCTAGAGGATGCCAGACAAAAAAGAAAGAGCCTGGTCCTGATGCTTTTAAGTGTTTTTCTCTGAACTTTGGAGAGCCTGGATTTGATGCACTGAGGTCCTAATAACTAGGGAAAGGACAAGATTGGATGTGTATATTAGAAAGATCACTTTGGCCACGCGTGGTGGCTCATGCCTGTAATCCCAGCACTTTGGGAGGCTGAGGCGGGCGGATTATGAGGTCAGGAGTTTGAGACCAGCCTGGACAACATAGTGAAACCTATCTCTACTGAAAATACAAAAAAATTAGCCAGATGTGGTGGCAGGCACCTGTAATCCCAGCTACTTGGGAGGCTGAGGCAGGAGAATTGCTTGAACCCAGAAGGCAGATGTTGCAGTGAGCCGAGATCATGCCATTGCACTCCAACCCAGGCAACAGTGCGATACTCTGTCTCAAAAAAAAAAAAAAAGAAAGGAAGGAAGGAGGGAGGGAGAGAGGGAGGGAAGGAAGGAAAGAAAGGAGAGAGAGGGAGGAGAGAGAGAGAGAGAGAGAAAGAGAGAAAGAAAGTGAGAGAGGGAGAGAAAGAAGAAGGAAGAAAGGAAGGAAGGAAGAAAGAAAGAAGAAAGAAAGAAAGGGAAGGAAGGAAGAAAGGGAAGGAAGGAAGAGAGAAAGAAAGAGAGAAGAGAAAGAGAGAAAGAGAGAAAGAAAGAAAGAATCAATCACTTTGGCATTCCCCATAAACGGTGGGTGGCAGGGAAACCAATTAGGATACTTGTGTAATAACAGGAAGGAAATGCGGATGGTAGTAGTTATGTAAACTGAAAAGAGGGGCCCAGAAACGAGCCTGTCCAAGAGCAGAATCAACAAGCCTTGGAGATGAGGTGGGGAGGAAGAGTTTGCAGGTGTCTGGCTTAGCTAACTGGGGGAGTGATTTGGCTGTCTTTAAGAGGAAATCAATCATGCCCATCATGGGGGTGAGGAATATAACATGATGCTGGCCTGTTCAGTGCAGATGTCTGTGGAGAATTCAGAGGAGGTTGACAACTGGCAGCTGACATGGATATAGAATAGACTATATAGATTTGGGAGCTTAATCCCTGTAGATGACAGCTGCTAACATTAGAGTGGATGAGATTCTTCGAAGAGGCTGTTTTATCTTTACTTTTGAAAGGAAATTTTTTGAACATGCCATATGTGAACAAACAATAAAGAATTAAAAAATCAAGGCATATGTAAGGACATCTCTTTCCATTATCTTTCAGATAAAAGTGTGAACTTGATGTTGTCTTTAAAAAAGAAAAAATCTTTCTTGAGTGTTTTTACCTGTGGAGTAATATGCCAGACAAATGCATCTGTACTAAAAGCCTTGTGAAGGACAGGCAGAACAGAACTTTTTACCCTTTGTGGTTTCACAGGTTTTGACACTTTGGCGTGAATGGGGGTTTTGCTCTTTTCTCTAAATTGCTCCTCTCCAGTACGATCAAGCAAAAAGAAAAAACATCAATATTCTCCTTCTTTAAAACTCCAAAGTAAAAAGAAGATCCTTTTTCCTGTGTTCTGCCTGGATAGGCAGGGAATGGCTAGATGCAGATGTTGGGCACCCCCAGGCCCGGCAGGGTCAGAGTCTCAGGCACTGTTTCACAGTGCTCATGTGCACATAGTGTGGGGCCTGATGGTCTGGGGTCAAATCCCAGCTCAGCTGCTCTCAACTTGTTTGTCCAGAGGCAAATTCCTGCAGCCACTTAAGCCTCAGTTTCTTCATTTGAAAAAAGGAAATAATAATAGTGCTGACTTCATGAAATATTGCAACGATCAAGTAGAATAATGCACATAAAATGCTTAACAGAATCCCTGGCATGGAGGGAGCACTCAGGATGGGGAAGCTGTTACTACTGTGGCAAGAGTCTAGGAAATGGTGAGAAAAGGCAATGCTTGTAGAGACCAACATGTTTTCAGAACAAAGCGGGAAACACGAAGGCTGAAAACATTGTGAGAGAGCACCTACGTCCTGGGTAAGTATCATAGAAAAACTGAACTTGCATTGCCTTGGGTTTGTCAAGTATTTTACTTAGTTGGATTTTAAATATTATGTGTGTGCACACACCTACACGTGTGTTTATTCTTCCAATACTATTTTTAAGTAAAAATTGTTTTAAATCAGGTCTCTGAAATAAGTTGCGGCAATTATTTTAATTTGGGCCTTAACTGTGGCAAGACAGGGATTGCCACAGTGAAGGCCCTAAAGGAGACAGAAAGTGACTTCCCCAAAGCCATGCAGGAAGTCACACATTCAGAGTCCGCCTCCTGAAGGCTGCTGTAGTACTTGCTCTCTCTGGCTGAGTTTGCCACATGCTCACTCTGCCTTGTGAAACAGCAGGACTCTTGGCCTTTAGGAAAGGAAAATAGCAGCCTTAAGCATGCTAGACACTGGCATTGGTCATAAAGCTGAGTACAAGCACAGCAAGTGACTTCACACTGAGCAAAAATGCCAAATAAAGCAGAGAAAGCTCAGGTCCTCGGGGAAACTCAAGGCAGAATTGACCATTCTTGACAGATGGATGAGGGGGATGCATCACAAGAACATAGGGTGCTCGGAAGCTGCCTTCCTCTGGGCAAGTTTGGAGACCTTCCTTAGATTTCTGTTGCCCAAAAGAAATCAAGGAGCTAAGCCCCTCCTCTGCTACATACAATGGTGGGTATGCCAAAGAGAGACGTGATACTTCACTGCCTAGAACAGCAAGTTGACCTTCTTTAATGTGATGCCTTTATTTTTTCTTTCACTGCTTATTAACTCATTCATTCATCCTCATATTTTCCCACTTATTCATCCACCAAAGACAGTGGAACTGAGTCATAAATAAGAAAAATAATTAAAGAAATTTTTAAACTCCAGGCACTTTTATTTAGTAGGCACTGGGTGAAGCCATTGCTATACTGCACTTCATTTAATCAGCACAACATCCCTTGGAAGTAGGCACTACCATTATTACCATTTTACAGCTGAGGAAACCGAGACTGAATAAAGCTAGGTAAGTTATCCAAGGTCACACAGCAAGTTGTCCATCTCTTTAGCTCCAAAGCCCTTTATGATTTTTTCCATCTATTCTAATAGCTTGCCGCTAGCTAGTATAAATGATCAAGTAGGATCTATGAATGCAAAGCAAAATTGGAATTGACCTGGCTAGTTTTTGGTGTCTTGTTTCTTCTTATTTGTCTTGCATGAGCTGATAGAGACAGACTAGGAATCCTTTTGCAGAAAAACAGGCTTGATCATCTTCCCTCTGGGCTTCTCTACTGAATTTACTTTAAATATAATATGGCTTCTTAAAAAATGTCAGTGTGTCAACGTCTGAAAACCAGAATCTTACAAACTCAGCACCCAGAAGGTGCATTGCTCTGGCCTTCCTTTCACCTTCAACCATGATGAAAAATCCCTTATCAAAATTCAGTGGTTGCACCTGAAAAGCAATGGTTTCATCATTGCTTTTCTTGCAGGCATTTTCTCTTCTCAGTTGCTTGGAGGACAGTTATGACTGTGTGAAGTCATCTTCTCTTCATTGTTGTGTAGCTGTTCTTCAGTGTATTTCTTCCCAAAAAGTTCAGAGGACACCTGTCAAAGCCAAGAACTTTCTGCTTTCTGTCATCATAAGGGGGTCTGGGAAATTTGCGACACCTTGAAGAAGTTCTGGGCTGTCAGGAATCCTCTGACCCTTATTCATGACAGAGAGATTATATACTATCTTCCCTCAGGACAGTGGTTCTCAAACTTGAGCATATGGCAGAATCACCTGGAGGCATATTAATATACAAATTGCTAGGCCTCACCCCCAGAGTTATGATTCAAAAGATCTACAGAGAGATTCAATAATCTGCATTTTCTAAGCTCCCAGGTGATGCTTAGTCTGCAGGTCCAGACATCAAACTTTGAGAAGCCCTGCCCCAACGTCTCATGTAAGAGGATGATAATGAGTCTTGGACACTATATTACTAGTTTCAATTAAGAAAGGAACTAATGTTTTGGGTAATTATCTGGAGAAATTAAAAAGGACAAAGAAAACATCTGGTGAACAGAAAAAAAAATGCTTTATAAAGTTTACAGTACTAAAAAGGCCAATGTACACAGCTTTCAGTTTATGCTCTTGGTATAGATTTTGAGTGCCAAAGTTTTTTCTCCCATTCATTAAATGCAGTTAAATGGACCTATTATCCATTGGTCTCCTTCCTGACATAAGTGAATGTTAGGATTATGTCAGCCACAGTGTCCCCTGAAAGAGTGGGGAGACCACAAGCTGTTGATCAATGGGTATTAGGTTTAGTGTCGGGATGAGCCTGATTGCTGAACCCTGGGTGTTATGATGATGCTGAGGGTGCTATCCAAACTCAATGTAATACACACAGCAAGATTGCACAGGCTAGCATTTTGTTGATAACATCTAATATCCTCATGGTATAAAGTTGATGACCCAAGGAGGTCAAATTTACACATTACAGCAGAGAAGTCATTTTCCTTCTACTTCTCACATGTAAAGCTTGCCCTTACTTTGCAGAATTACTACAAGCAGAAGCCATGTGAGTGATGAATGATGTCATAAGTAATCACATCATCTCAGCTCCCATGGACTAGCTAAGAAATCCTGGGAAGCAGTTCTGTTTTTTTACTGCTGTCTGTTCAGCTCATAGGCAGCTGGGATTTAAGTAGGGTGGTTGTGGGTGAGAAGGCCCCCATTTCTACAGGGAGAATATAATTAATTCTTGCTCTTTTCTTCTAACTTAACAGGCAAGGAATCATAACTTTGGATCCTAGAAGCATCCCTCTACTTTCTCTGGAGTCCTCCTTTTATACTTTTAAATCTCCTCAGTGTCCTGGACTGAGGTCATGAGTCCTATGTCTTGATCTGCCATCAACTCTCTGTATGGCCTTGGGCAGTTTGCTTAACTTCTCTGTGATATGGTGACTTCATCTATAGAACAAAGGTTTTGCATTGATTCATCTCTAAGTTCCTTCCAGTTCTAAAGTGATTCTCATTCATCTCTTTCCTTTTCTTGTTTTTGAAATTCAACATCTCTCCCAACATTCTCATTTCTTTTCAAGATACTCTCTCCTCCTTCCACTACTCTTTCTCATCTCATCTCGTCTCATCTCGTCTCGTCTCGTCTCATCTCCTCTCAGCATGAAGTATTTACCTCCTGCAAAGTCATAGATGTCATTCAGTCATAGATGGTATCATTCTACCTACCTGGTAGCCCCCAGGAAAACAATTTCAAAGACAGTTTTAAAAAGACATATTTAGTGACAGTTAACACAGGCCCTTTTCCATATACACTCACATTCATTAGTATGATACTTCTACAAGCTCAATATTGGTGCAGAGAAGGAGGGCAAGAGCTTTGGAGCTATATGACAATTTGCAAGGACTAGTGTATCAATGCTAAAAAGCAGCTACTGGTGCTTGTCCTAATCCTAATCCTTTAAGCCAGGCTGGTGCAGGGCACCCAGACTGCAGACCGCAGACCACCCTATCAGTGTGCCCTGGGCCTACCTACTCATCCAGGGAGCAACTTATGCCACCTGGATTGGCAGGTGGCATAAGGCAGTTTCCCAGGACCTCTCCCACAGCTGCCACTTTTGTTGTTTCCAACTAGCTTTCATTCCAATCCCATTTCCACCACCTCAGAAGTACTGGCTGTAAATCTAATTTAGATCGCTATCTCCATGGCATTTGCCCATACTCTTCCCATCATTCAGCCCTTGTGTTTCCCCTACAAATGGTGCCATGCTGCACCTTCTCAGTTATCAGTATCCTGGCTGCTTTAAATAAAAATGTGTGTCCTTATCCCAGACCTAAAGCATGAAACAGTCCAACACCATAAACTGAATTCATAGTATGACAAATGGCCAGTTTGTTGAAGTCCAATAACCAAAAAGCCAATTCACTAAATAATACATTAACCCCCAAATCAACTCTCTTCTAATTACTTTTATTTACTAAAAACTAGATTTCTTGAACTATTTATAACGTTTACTACAATTATTTTAGAAGTTGTGAAGATTTCTGGAATATTTGTTGGTTTAGACTGCTTATGAAATTTAGTTATTATCATAAATGTTTCTGAATATCAACTGTAGCCATTAAAAAGCTAACCTGTCCCAACAGAGGATTAAAAATATGGTGCTAACTGTTAAAGTGACCATTTCTTCACAGGCCAAGGGACTGGGAGGATGTATTTTTAAATGTTAACAGTGATGACATCTAGGTGGTGGGATTATAGATGATATAGGAAATTACATCTGTGCTTTTGTATTTCTAAAAGGAAACTATATCACATCTATGAGCAGAAAAATATTACAATAAATGTTAGGCAAAAACACCATAATAAGACCTGTATGCTGACTTCAAAGAACTGACACTCAAGTGGAAGAGGAAGACACATAAACATTGTGTAGATTTTTAAACAAATGTGGAAGAACTTTAAAACTTGTAAAGAATTCTAACTTGGGAAATTTATGGGAAATCCTTTTTGGGGAGGTACGTGCTGAAGCTGCGCTTTCTGTGAGGTTTTTGAGAGATCGATTTGCAGATGTTAGTCCCTACCCCTTTGTCCACAGGGAGGAGAGTTGGCTGGGCTAATTTGATTCTGATCTTTTGAAATACTATTTTTGATTACAGAAGAGACCCAGGAGGGCTTGGGGCACGAACAACAAATAAGTTAAGGAACATCTCTGGAACTGAAAACGAGGCTCTGAAGTCTAGACTCTTCATTTCAAGCTTTATTTGGGAAAGAGGATAGTTTTACTTTAAATTAACCTAATAAAGTTGAGAGGGAGGAAAACAATAACTGCTTGGTTTACAAAAGCATTCCCACGAGTCTTGGTTTCAGATTCAAGGATAAAATGAGGCAGGGTATGAATTAATTAGCTTTGTTTTGCATGGAACATGAGCCATTGAGAGTCCTTCCCATGTGAGCACAGGTCAGCAAGGGTGCATGCTCCTGGGCCTCATCTCCAGATAAGGCCAGGGTGGGCTGATTACTCATGCTTCCCTCACTCTTCCTCAGCATCTGCTCATCAGGAGGCTCAGGCCAGCACACATTTTCAAGCCAGTTATCAGAAACAAAGAAGCACATATCCCCCAAACTTCTCTCTCCCCACTGAGATTCAAACCAGGAAAACTGGTATTACAGTAAATGTGCTGACAGGGCACCAGTCAGCAAGACTGAATCAGAAAAGCTTAAAATTGAGAAGACAAAAGCAGTGCTGAGTTTAGCCAGCCAGGGCAGGCATCTCTGTCCTGCTCTCTGGTGCTCCTGGACAATGCTTAAATACTCTTTAAGGAGGAATTCACTTTTACATATCAGGTATTGTGAGAATGATAGGGTAACTTACAACTCAGTTTGCCCCTGCCTCTCCAGTTTACATTTACTATCATAGTTTAATTATTAACACTGTCCCCTCTCACTTTCAAAAGTGTCCCAGTTTGGATAATATATTTTATGACCACTTGATGATAATAAATCATTTGCATAGCTAGTATTTACTAAGAGCTGATCACATGCCAGGCAATCATGAGCTTGGTGCTATCAACACTATCATCATCATTATTATCATCACTAGGCCAAGATTACATGTCTCCTTAAGTGGCAAAGGAAGGGCTTAACACCTGACATTTGGATTCAGTCAGAGTACTAAACTACTTTTCCCTTGCCTTTAAGCTACATTACTTCTGAGCTTTTCTTTTATAAACTTAATGAGAAAAAGATTCTTATCCCTTTATGAATGCCCCAGGTCTTCCCACTGACTTCCTGCTTGGTTGTCAGTTGAAGGGAAGAAACTGATTTTCAGGGGTTCTTGTTATATCTCAGGTATTATGTTATGTGAGACCAGTCAACTCCGCTTGATAAATTGTGAATTAGGCTCTGGGAGCTCAATGATTCACCAAAGAGTACACTGACAGTAAGTTGCAGAGCAAATTTTCAAACCTAAGTTGTTCTGATTTCAATACCTGCCTTCTCATTATACCACCTTGCCTACTAAACCACTTTTAATTTCTACAAGCCGGTGTAAATTTGAAAAGGTAGAGTAGCAATTCTTCCCAAATGCTGTCACTGTAAAACTGCCCACAGAGTAAGGGTAAAATGTCCTTCCCCACAAGTTGATAAATTGACTCCTATATCTAAAAAGTCTATTTTTCCCAGCTTAGGCAGACCTGTAACATCTATCTGCAAATGGACACTCCACCGAAATACTCTTGGACCACAATACTCTTAGACCCCATCTTTCCCTTGACATGAATCTATTGTTTATATGGCAGTTAAGGGTAACAATAATCTGAAAATAACTGACATGTATTCATTTATTCAATGTATAATGCATCTATCTAATGCTATCAATAATAAGCTAATATACATGTATTCACTTATTCAAATAAATATGTATGGATTCTTTCATCCACTTATTGGCACTTACTATGTGCCACACACTCTTCTAGGCACTGCAGATTATGCGGTGAACAAAGGGGGCAAAGCCCTGCCTCATGGAGCCTACCTATTCCTACATGATTCAGTAACAGATAATAATGATCTCATGAAAGAAAGCACACATAGGATAAGAAATAGAGGGTGGTGGGAAGGGAGTGGGTGCTAATTTAGGTAGGAATGTCAGGGAAGCCCTTTCTGAGCAGAGTCCAGAATAAAGTGTAAAAGTGTGAGCATGAATCTTGCAAAGACATCTAGAAAAGTGTTCCAGGCAGAGGAAAGAGCAAGACTTCTTCTATTCTGCCAGACCCTATGCTGAAAGCTTTGTGCCAATTATCTCATTTAATCCTCACAAACCCCCCGAGGGTAAGTGTCATTATTTCCTCATTTTGCTGCTAAGCATTTGAACCTTGAAGTAACTTGCTTAGGAGCACCCGGTTTTCTAATGAGGGAGGCATAAGTTAAACTCAGCCTTCTGGCTCTGAAATAATATCCCCATCTCAGCTACTAAATAGTTCCATGCCTTGGTCAGTCTGCAACAACCTCCTTGCCAGCACTTTTAACACAAGGTTTAGAGAACGGCTGATTGCTGAGAAACAACAGCTGCAAAGCCTGCATCACCAACGGGTCCACAGGGATAGGGCGTTTAAATGGTCGGGTCCCCAGGTGCACCAGATACTGCACTCTAATAACTGCTGGAGTCTCTTGCTCCTATGACTCTCCTTCAGCTTTGTTAGAGGCTGTGGGACCAGCATCCCAGGCTCTTCCTGCAGACACCCAAGAAATTCTCCCACATGACATCAGTTTAAGCCAAGCAAGAATTTTCCATCCCTCTATTGCATTATTTGTAGGAAATGGCTTTATTGTTTTTCTGTATGCAAAGATAATACAGGCTTATTGCAAAAACTATTTAGAAATAGAAAAAATAAAATCACCACCACTGAGAGATAACTAATAAAAAGCCTACCATTAAGAGATAACTACTAAACATCCTGATATCAGAATTCATGTAATGTGTCCCTTTACCATGGATGTTAAGGCTGTTTCCAGTTTTTTAGAATTACAACATTTTTATGAGTATTATGTTATATGTATGTGTGTGTGTGTGTATATATATATATATATATATATATATAAATCTTTATGCCCTCAGACACTGATTTTTTAGAACGAATTAGTAACAGTGCAATATTTGAGCATTCATTTTAAGGTCCTTGCTATAAACTGCCAAATATCCCCAAAGAAAAAGTGTAGCATTACTTACACTGCCCCTTTCAGTGCACAAAAGTGCCTTTTCTCCTGCATTCTCAGTAATACCTCCAACTTTTCACTTCCTTCCTTTTGAAGCTTCTATCACCACAAAAACAAGGATACAGCCCCTGTCCTAGTTGAATGTCCCCCCACAGAGCCTTCGCTAGCCCCAGCCTGAGCAAAGAAGACAGAGAGGAGAGTGTGTCATCCCTCAGCTCCCCCTTGGCCTTGGGGGCTGGTCCCCTCAGAGGGTTTATTTAGAGGCTGAGGGTACACTGAAGACAGGAGACATCACTGTGGTTCTCAGCTTGGAAGACTGCCTCACTCTCACACCCTTTTATTTCTTTATATATTCCTCCATCAGCTCCTGCCCTTCCAGTTATCATCTATACTTGGAGACTCTTAGCTCAGGACTCCTGTTTGAGCCCAGACTCATGTATTCAGCATTCTCTAGATATTAATTCCACTTTTATGACTCACAGACATCTCAAACTCAGCAGCCCAAAACCAAACTCTTCATCTCCTCTTGCCCTCTCCACACCCCTTGCCGTCTTCCCCTTCCTCTAATGTGTCCTGCTCACTCAGTAGCTCCTTCTTACTCCCAGGAGTCAGAGGTCCAGAGCCTAGGGTCTTTCCCTCATGCCTCTCACTCATTCTCTACCCCACAGCCCATCAATCAGTCATGAAGGCCCATCAATTCAGTGTCTCAAATATCTCTACTATCTACCCCTTTTCACCCCTTCCATGACCAGGACCCCAGTCCAAGCCAATAGGTGACTATAATTATCTCTATGTGGGGATTTATTGAATGGGAGAGAAAAGAAGAGGAAAATAGCATTTCCAAAACATTTGTATATGCCTGATACTGGGATCTTGTTAATGCTCATTAGATATACAATAAACCCATGGAGTAGAAAATATTACCATTTCACAGATGAGGAAACTGAGGCTCAGAGAGGTTAATCTGCCCAAGATTCCACACCAGGGAGAGTATTTGGAGCCTTATGTGTGATGCTTGCTCTACCATTATATAGCAAGAGTGAAGCTGGGGGGGCTGGTTCAGTGGCCCTTGTAGTGGTTTGAGTAAGAGGGAACTCTCCTCAATGGTAAGCTCCTTGAGGATAAAGAGTGAGCATGAATCACTTTGTGTGTCTCATAGGGTTTAGCTTAGGGCCTGATCAAGTCCTGCCTCTGTCATTTATCAGAGACAGGAGAGTTTAGCAGTTAAGGGAATGAACTCTGGAACTGGACTGTCTGGATTCAAACCCCAGCTCTGCTAATTACTGGCTATGGAACCTTGAGCAAGCTACTTACTCTCTTTGTAGTGGGCTAAACAGTGGCCCCCAAAAAGATATGTCCATGCCCTGAGTCCTAAATCCTGTGCATGTGAATTTATTTGAAAGAGCCTTTGCAGATCTAATTAAGTAAAGGATCTCAGGATGAGAAGGTCATCCTGGATTAACCAGGTGGGCCACAATTCTAGTGACACAGAGGAGAGACAGAAGAGAAAAGGGCCACGTGAAGAAGGAGATAGAGTGAGGCAGCCGCAAGCTGAGGAGCTGCAGCAGCCACCAGACGCTAGAAGAGACAAGAAGCAGAATCTCCCCTAAAGCCACTGGAGAGAGTGTGGCTCTGCTAATACCTTGATTTCAAACTTTTTCCCTCCAGAGCCATGAGCACATTTCTGTTGCTTTAAATCACAAAGTTTATGGTCATTTGTTATGGAGGCCCTAGCAAATGAATATATTTGGTCAATGAAAAGAGTCAAACTCTGTAAAATATTTGAAGGGATTTATTCTGAGCCAAACATGAGTGACCAATGGCCCATGACACATCCTTCAGGAAAACCTGAGAACATGAGCCCAAGGTGGTCAGGCTACAGCATTTTAGGGAGACATAAGACATTAATCAATACATGTAAGATATACATCTTACCTTATCGGTTCAGTCTGGAAAGACGAGGCAACTGGAAGTGGGGTAGGGGGCATTCAGGTCATAGATAGATTCAAAAACTTTCTGGTTGGCAATGGGTTGAAACAGTTATTGTCTAAAGACTTGGAATAAATAGAAAAGAATGCCTGGATTAAGATACGGGGTTGGTGAGGCCAAGGTTTTATCATGCAGATGAAGCGTCCAGGTAGCAGGCTGCAAAGAAAAGATGACACATGTTTCTTATCAGACTTAAAGAGTCTTAAAGTCTGTGTTGATGTTAATGCTGGTCAGCTGGGCCTGAATTCCAAAAGGGAGGAGGGTATAATGAGGCATGTCTGACTCCCCCTTCCTAAACTAGTTTTCTCAGGTTAAGTTTGGAATACCCTTGACCAAGAGGAGGAATCCATTCAGATGGTCAGGGGGGCTTAGAATTTCATTTTTTGGTTTACAATTCTGTATACCTCAATTTTCTCATCTATATGTAAGCTTATAATACTTACCTTGCAGAGCTGTCAAGAGAATTAAGTGAATCAATATACATAAGGCACTTTACAGCAGTAGCTGTCACATAATCGGTGATTTCAAAGTAGTGTTTATTATGACCCTTTAATAGCTGTGTAACTTTAGTTATTTTTGAGCCTGTGGTCTTTTTCCCTGTGAACAAGTAATAACAAAAATGCTTAGCCTAACTATAGTATCTCAAAATGGGAGTTTGCTTCCTTCACTTAAAAATGATCAAAGAATTCCTTCAAGCTTCTTCTGTCCTATGAACTGCTAACATTCAGGTGTCAAGCCTCACTGAAGACAACTTACAACCCACCAAAGGCAGTGATTGAAAAGATACCATGTGCCCTTGACCCGACAAAATGCTCTGGCCGGGACATTAGGTGCTAGGGGATGTGGGTCCTTTTCTCTTTCTCCTGGCTGCCACCTGGTGTGGCTGGGGGAGGGAGATGAGAAGTGGAGGTGGGGGTGAAGTGAGGGGCAGATGGCCTCTGACTAATAACTGAGCTGGGTCATTTGTAATGATGACAAGGCATTACCCAAGAGATGAAGCAAAGGTGTATAATTAATACACAAGCAGTCCTTAATCTCTCTCTGAAACCCTTCCTCCATTCCTTCCCTTGCTAATGAAGTCAGAGACAGGGTAAAAGCCTGTAATTACACTTGAAGTAATTAGAACGTTGTGAAATAGAAAGCTTAGGATGGGAAGCCCAAACTAATAGAATACCTATTGCTCTTGTTATTCTGACTCAGCCTGCCTAGGGTGGTGCTTTTGTAGGTCTCCACTGGGGAGCTGAAGACTGTACTGAATTTGCATAAAATGTAGACACACATGCACATCACCCTTTCTTTCCCCAGAGTGACCAAGAAAGCATCAGTATTGTGCCTTCCTCAGTTTCTACAACTTTTACCTATTAATGGAAGTCCAAATCAGCAGAACAGATTAATTTAAAAGCCCTTCCAAAGATATTTAAAAATCTGAGCATTTTATATTCAAACTGTTTTTCTACATGCAATTCTCCCTTTCTAGCTCAGTGCTTCTCAACATCAGTGTGCCTGCAGAGCACCTGAGGGTCTCCTTAAAATGCAGATTTGGATTCAGTGGGTCTGGGGTGGGGCTGAGATTCTGCATTCCTAACAAGCTCCCCAGCCTTGCTGCTGCTGTTGGAGGGGACAGGATGGGGGAGTGGTACACAATGTGAGTAGCAAGGATAAAGTCCTTCTTGGTTCCACAAGTGACTTCGCTTGCCTCCTACCACAGCAATGATTCCAAACTTCTCATGTAGAGCTTGAAAAATGAATAAAAATTTTCGATTGAAGGGAGAGAAGAGAAAGTGAGGAGGAAGAGTGGAGGAAGAAGGGGAAAGTGGGTGGGAAGGGAGGAGGGGAGGGAGGGAGGGAGGGAGAGAATGTGTGTGAGTTCATGTATGCACATGATCCGGTGTCTCTTCTAAGGACACCAGTCCTATCAGATTGGGGCCCTATCCTTATGACCTCATTTGACCTTAATTATCTCATTAAAGGTTTTATCTCCAAATACAGTGACTCTGGGGGTTACAGCTTCAATATGGGATACGCAATTTCATCCATAACACTAACTGACCTTAGATGAACTCCTTGATTTCTCTAAGACTTGATTCCTTCATCCCAATTGCTTAGAGACAAGAAAGAGTTTGATCATTAAATGACAAGAAATGAATTCATCTAATTAGCATTAAGTGTTCCACATATCATCTGTCACAGAATAAGTGTCTTGGTTGTGTTCTTCCAGACATAGTCAAGCATTGGAGGCTAAGTAGATTATTTGTGAGGTGAAGGAAACGGCAGGAGAGAAAAAGAGAAATGAGATAGCAAAGAGAAAACAGCCAATAAAACAAAGGGTGCATTAGCTAACAAATCACCACTGGGAAAACTGGAGCTTCATTTCACTGGGACAAGTCAGGCACTCATGTTGAACAAACACCCAGTGTCAGCCCTCACTACTGAGGGAAAAGAGCTGAGATATTTATGTACCAATGAACCATCAGTCGCTGGTTGAGATCTGCTCCCAAGGGTTGCCTACCTCCCCACTTCCATCTTGCTGTGCTTGTGGATGGTAGCCATGGATACCAGAGGAAACTTTCAGGCAAAGAGATGCCTGAATTGGCTGTTGGAAGTCCTTCAAGCTCTGCAAGAGGGAGGCCTGGGCAGTTCTGGGCAGGTTTACCTTGCCTGCTATACAGTGAGAGACCAGGAAACCTTAGTTCTCTGTAGTGATTGGTCCTAGTAATTGTACTAGTAGTTTGCAAAACACTAGAGAGACTCCTGTACCAAAGAATTCTAGGGCCAAACAAGTGTAAGAATGCTTGTTTCATGGGATTCACAACTAAAGCTCTGCTGAAGTCCTGTAGTTGAAATGTTCAACTTTGTATAATCCTATAATTTCCAAACTTATTTACACAAACACTTTTTCATATAATATGTATTTACCTTTTAAGGAATAAAAGTTATGTAATGCATGTTTTGGGGCTATCAAATTAAGACTAGTAGAGATTTCACTACATTGTAAGATGTTTTTAATCTGTTTCTATTCACCATTGTAGCCTATGAACAGTAACTGCTACCTAGAAAGTATTCAATAAATATTTGTCATTGTAACTATTTTAAAGAATATCAAAAAATAATTCTGAAAATATTTTCAATAAAAGCAGCCTCATGAAAAATGACCATCTAGTTTCCAAAATGACTGTTTTGAAAGACTTTGGAATAAAGTTCAGCTGAATATAAACTTGTTGAAATACTGACCAGTTTTTTATTCTCCTCGCTTTGTTCCCATTCACTTAATGAAACTGTGCATTTTTCTAAAATTGAAGACCCATCCTGTTAGAAGCCACTGTCCACTCTACTAGAGAAGAAGCACTTCTTCCCCGATCCGTGTGTGGATGCAGATAAGAAGCCTAATGGTACTAAGGTCTCTCTGGTCCAACCTTGCTAAAAGGAGTATTTCAACTTTGATTTCCTCCCTCTACACTTCACCCTTTGTTGAATACCAAGGTTTGCAGCTGTGACCCCATCATAGGATGTAAAGAATCAAATTAGGGAACTTTTGACAGATGCATCCCTTTTAACCTTGATGTCAGGCACAATTTGCTATTTGTTGGCCTCAAATGTCAGCTGAAGCCAGGGTGAGAGTCCTTGTGACTCTGACTTTCTCATCTTCTGTCAAGACCTAAAGCGTTTTGAGCTGGGTGCAGTTGCTACAGCTGTAACAAAGTATACATGAAAAGTGGGATTTGCAACAAATAGGCTTTCCTCTACAGATCACTGCTGCAGCTGGGCTTCCCTGCTATTTTTGCCCAACTGTCCTGAGAATGGTAACATCAATGGAAACTCATTGCTTGACCATCATTATTCCAATGAAAAATTTGAAACCCTGATTATTACTCATTCCTTGGAGCTGAGACAGAAACCTCGAGGCTGTAAAACAAGTTCTTTTTCTTTTTTTTCTTTTTCAGTTAACCACTTGTTATACCCAAATGCCCATTTCCTAAGAAGGGATATTTCCTGGGAAATTGCTTATCTTCCTAGCATTTGCAAAAGGCAAAAGCTGGCATATAGTAGCATTTTCTTCATTCCCTGCAAATGGAAACATTGGTATTTCTAGATAAGTTAAGAGTGAGGAGAGAGAACTGTGGCCATCCAGGTTCTCTTGGGATAAGTTTCCTTTACTCTTCCTTGAATAAAGATAATGTGAATCTTGTAAGATACTGCCTGTAAAAAATGGTCTACCCACACCTGCTAATGCAATGAGTGGGCTATTATAGTGCCGAGATGGTTGTTGGGGTCTCCTGACATCAGGGGAGTAGGTGACCAATGTGGATGAAACACAATGACAGTGGACATTAGTATTTCTGAGACCAGATTTATTTGGGAAATGGGATATGTTGCCTTTCTTTAGTCAGATGTTGACCTGGCTACTGCTTACAGATGACCCTTGTTTTGTCATCTACTCATGTGTTTTCCCCACTTCCCTTGCTGGAAAAAAACCTGCAGAGAAACTAAACTCCATGAGGTGAGACATTGCATCCGATTTTACTTACCACTCTATTCTTAGTGCCTACCACCAAGTCTAGCATACAGTGGGGGCCAAATAAATATTTGTAGAATGAATAAAGCATCTGCAACACAATATGTACTCCATAAGTGGGAGTTTCCATTGCTACATTGCTATCATTGTCATCATTGCAATCATGATCATGATCATCGTCATCACCAGGTGACATTTTTACAGAAATATTTTCTCTTGAGATTATAGCAGACTGAACATCAAGATCCTTAAATCTGCTTGTCCTAGGGAAGTTCTCTGGACTTCTTGCATTTGGCACTAGTAGAGACTTGGTATTTTCATTGCTGTAACACAGAGACAAAAATATATGAAGATTTCAAAGAATGAGTTTACCTCCTGGCCTTTCATGGTGATCTCCTTTCCTGTCTTTCTGTGAATAATATATGTACAGTATCATTGCTCTGCTAATAAAATATTACTTCAAAACTTGAGAGCTTAAAAAACCAAACATTTATTATCTCAGTTGCTGTATGTCAGGGATCAGAGTACAGCTTTTCTGGGTCCTCTTCATATATTTTTGTCTCTGTGTTACAGCAATGAAAACACCAAGTCTCTACTAGTGCCAAATGCAAGGGTCTCTCATGAAGCTGCAATCAAGGTGCAGTTATCTCAAGGCTCAATTTAGAGGAGAATCTTCTTGCAGGTTTATGCTCCTGGCTCTTAGCCAGAAACTTCAGTTTCTTGCTACATGGGTCTGCCTATAGGACTACTCACAATCTGTCAGCTAGCTTCCTCCAGAGTAAGGCTCTGAGAGAGAGAAAGAATGAGAGATAGTGGTAAGATATAAGATATCATCTCATATAAGATATAAGATAGTGATAAGAGATAAGAAGTCACAGTCATTTTGTAACCTCTTCTCAGAAGCGATATCCCATCACTTTTGTATTATTCTATATTTTAGAAGCAAGTCCACTGGGTCCATCCCACACTTGAGGAGAGAATATTACACAATACCATGAATATTACAAAGCTAGGATCATTGTGGACCATGTTAAATAGAAGCTTCCAGCCACAATAGATGATGTTGTTCCCTGTAAGCATAAGTGTAGCTTTAACTTGGTTCTTTTAACCCTTTTCTTCTTTGAGAATCATGGGTTGCCAACTAATCATGCCTTATCAAACTTCTCTTTCAAAAAAGGAAGAAAGAGGAAAAACAGAATGGGGCAAGTTCTGCTAGGAATAACTTTCAATATGACGATGATTTTAGTTGTCATTGCACAGGTGCATTGGCCTTGAATCATGAAGAGAACCCCAATTACTCCTATTGGCTTGTCTGAGCATCAGTTTTCTGATGACTTACTTTATGGCTTCCTAATGAATATATTAAAACTGGAACTCTAGAGGTTATACTTAGCCCTTTAGTTCCTTTCCCTGCCTGCACCCCATCTCCCACTTTGCCCGGAGGCTTAATGATATATTTGAGATCATTTTGAAACTTCATCTGCTTTGTCTCAACATACATGTTCAAAATTGTCTAATTTTAATATAAATCCTTCATCAACAATTAAGCCACCTCCCAATTGACTGCATTATCTGTAATTATTCTTCACTCACTAACTCTCTCATATCACACACCATAAGAAGAAAGAGAAAAGGGAATAACCTATATTAGGAGAGGCTCACTGACAAACCTTGAAATATAAATTGACACGAATGTGAATGTAGAGTTTTGTAAAAAAAAAAAAAAAAAAAAATTTAAATAGATCTGCAGTTAAATGACTAGTATCTCTACCTTTTGTTTCCGTTTGTGCAGATTGTTTCCCAGAGAAAGCTATCCAAATCCTTGCTGAAGCATGGGAACACAGCAGGGAAATCGTCCATCACGGTAAGCAAGCCCTCCCTAAGCAGCTGTCTGCCCGAGTGGAGAGCCTGGGCGGACTGGCCAGCCAAAACCGGACACTTGGGAAGCAGACTTTCTGACATTGGGAGTTGGTGCCACAACTACTGAACTATTGAAATCACTCCCTTATTTTTCTTTCTTTCTGTTTTCTGACAATACAATTTTGATCCTTCTAACTCTAGGAAAAATAAATAAGGAAAGGCATTTGAAAGTAAGGTTATTTAATTCTAGTAAGCACTTCTGCATTTGCAAGATAGATTTTAGTGGAGGAGAAAGATGTAGTTGTTGAGCAGAGTGAGATTATGGAATTGTTTAGCATTTTCACGCTGTCGAAGCTGTCCTTGTCTCTCATTTCTTTTGAGAATTCAAATTTTGCTTCGATAACATTTTCTTTAAGGTGTGGTTTGTTGCCTAAGAAACAAAGAGCTCAGCATTTAACACTCCTCTTTGATATAATAGTTTGGAGGTTTACTGTGTGATTCAGTAGCCACTAGCCACATGTGGTTATTTAAATTTTAATAAAACTATTTAAAATTAAAGTAAATATTCAGTTCCTTACTCACACTGGCCACATATCTAGTACTCAATAGTTACAAGTGGTTAGCAGCTACCACATGGGACAGTGTAGATTATAAAACATTTCTATAATTGCAGAATGTTCTATTGGGTAATGCGAGAAGTATTTCTAAATAAGAACTTACATTTTCAAATGGAATGCCTGGTATTGGAAACTTTGACATCGTCTGTTAGAGACCTTGAAAAAGGTAGCGAATGTGGTCCAACCATTTGGATGTATGGAGCAAAACACAAGCAAACAAACAAACAAAAAAAGACAAGCAAAAGAAACAAGGTAGAAAAAATTACAAGGAAATTCTGAATTGCTAGAGAGGCAAATGGCCAGGAAGCAAACCTCTTGAGTTCTTTTGAATATTCCTTTTTAACTAGAGAGAAACTGATTTATTTATTTATTTATTTATTTTTATTTTTTTTGAGATGGTGTCTCTCCCTGTCACCCAGGCTGGAGTGCAATGGCACAATCTTGGCTCACTACAACCTCCACCTCCCAGGTTCAAATGATTCTCCTGCCTCAGCCTCCCGAATAGCTGGGATTACAGGCACCTGCCACCACACCCAGCTAAGTTTTGTAGTTTTAGTAGACATGGGGTTTCACTATGTTGGCCAGGCTGATCTCCAGCTCCTGACTTTGTGATCCACCTGCCTTGGCTTCCCAAAGTGCTGGGATTACAGGTATGAGCCACCACACCCAGCCCTGATTTTTTTTTTTTTTTTTTAAGCACAAGAAAAAGTTCAAAAGAGCTATCAGTGAAAGTCATGGCCATTCTCACAAGAACTTACCTGAGTTTATTGCTTGAATATTTTAAATGACACTGTCATGTTAAAGCTTTTTCTTGACTGCCATCTTCAATCATGATTCAAAGTGTTCTTTGAAGACACTGATGGTGCTCTGAAAAGCTGTGGACCCACAGGTTCACTCCCAAAGCCCACAAACCCAGTAGATCCAGGTATGAATTTGCTATGGTTCTTTCTCAAAAGAACAAAATCTCATCTTGCCATATTTTCTCTGAGATATCCTGAGATTTTCTTTCCCCACACATCCCAGAAAAGTTTGATCTTTTTCTTAATTTTAAGTATTTAAATACTCCTCAACTTTGGGTCTTTAGATCAAAACATTGGCTTTAGTAGCTTCTAGAAAACACTTGAAAAGGTACATTAAATTTTCTAGGTCTATGCGGTTGGGGAAAATCACAACTTTCCTCACATCTCCAAAGGTGTCTGTGACCACAAAATACTTAAGGGTCAGTAATCAAATGAAGTATAAGAGGCATTAAGGTGGTAAGGGACAAAAGAGGACCAAATGAAAAATACAAATATGATAGTTCTTGGGTTATCAACCAGTTCTGGAATTTTTTCTATATACCTGGACTCACGTTCTCTACTCTCAGTTGTTCATACATTTTTGGGTCTATCTGTCTTAAGACAGCCATCTTAGCTTTAAGATTAAGTGTAAATAACTTAAATTTTCCAAAATATTTGGAATACTACCAGTGCCTATTGAGAGCATATGGACCCAACTCATAATGGAATTGTTGAGCCCAGATAGAAAAGAGGTAAAATTGAAGTAACAGTATCTTGACATAAGCAATTTGATAAGTGTATCCATGTGCTGTGGCCACAGAATACATGGTAAATCCTAGCATTATTTATAAAGGTTTTAACTTATCTGCAACTTGACTGGCTTCTAGATTTTTGTTGCTTTTGTTGTCATTATTTTTCTCCTGACTTACTCCACCGATTTCTGCTCCAAGGCTTTGTTGAGAGTCACTAACTATTAAGTATTGGAAAATGACCTGTGTGAGAAAGCCTTTTGGACAATAATTTCTTCACCTATGCAAAAATCTTTGTCAGGAATGGTCTGTACTTGGGTGTTAGGGCTTAGATCCTTACATATACACACATCTTCATCTCAGAAAACCCAGGGACGGTCTTCTGAAAAATAGGAATTAGAAAAAGTTGACATGGAAACTAGTTTATTCTACCATTTCTTGTTGGTCTCACTCAAAACAGTAAAGAAATATTGCTGTTTATCCTTCTCTATAATTTACCAAAAGGATACATTGTAGTTAGTTATAGAAATACTATCCAATACCATGTGAGCTTCAAAGAAAGAAGCTCTTCCAAACTGCTCTTCTATTTCTTCCTCCAGCTTGGGTCCCACCTCTTACATTCTCATGCTTAGCATAAATGATGTCTAGTTATTCACCATTGTCTATTCGAGGGAGTTCCCTTGAATGCCTAGAATTGCTGTGCTATAGTCACTAGGGTTGTGGAAAAACTCCTTGCCCAACATTTGTCTTTGTTGAGTGTTGAACCAAACAGGAACTAAATTTGCTCATGGGTTCTGGAGCTAAGGAGTTCACCCTCGACTGCAGCTGATGTGTGCTTTTTTCCTTTAGGTGATTGCTGAAGAATTATCTGGCAATGACGACTACGTTGAGCTTGCATTCAATGCACGGAAATTGGATGACAAGGTAAAGTGTTTGGCATTAACCTTATTGAAGGAAGTAATAAAGCTAGCACACAGTTTAATCAGATTTCTCCCTGCAGCTATTTTTCCCTTTCCACCCACATTATTAAACAGATCCAAAAATTCAGAGAGGTCTACAAAGTAAGGTTTCCCTCACATTAAGAAGCGATTTATGAGAAGGGGAAGGGACTATAATTAAAACAGGACAATTCTATGACACTAAGACTTTCCAAATGCCACAGGTGAGATGTACACAGGTAAATATGATTTAACCCCATTTCCAGGGACATTCTAAGGGAGAGGAGAAGATGCAAAAGGGAAGAAAAATGACATTTATTAAGCACCTATGTTTGCCAAGTACAGGTTTAAGAGCTTTTCATGTGATATCACATTTATTCATTAGTATAATTCCTATTTATTGGGTATTAATACTCAGCCCATTTATGCATTCACTTGTTCACTCTTTTATTTGTTAATTTGTTCACTCATTCATCATTCATTTTTCTAACCTTTGTTGCGTGCTTGTTATGCATGAGGTGGTGGAAAAAAAAGATATATCAAAAATAGGCATTCCACTCTCACATCTGCAACCTGGAATTCATCACTGAAGTAAAACATACATCTAAAAAACAAATGGTATAGTAATACTATATCCATAATAGAATGTGATAAGTGATATGTAATAGTGTGTCCTGGTAAGGCCAACTTATTCTACCTGGGGACATCAGGAAATACTTTATCCTTATAAACTAATTATATTTGGATTTTAAAAGTATCTTGAGTAGATTATGTGAAACCATCACAGACTGCTACATTTTTAACATTAGCGTGAACTAGGTGCTGGGAACTGCAGTGTGCATTGATGTCAGTTGGGAGCAAGCTTTTAACTTCACCTTTTCACAACTGTTATGCTCCTTCTCCTTCATCATCTCCCCAGATTTCAGAAGAACTCACAAAACTTTGTAGTATCTTCCCTGGTGCCATTATAAGCCACTGGGTCAGTGTATAGCAGTTTTAAGTTACTTGCTTAATGGCTCATAATGGTTTCTCTACATTTAGTAGGCTCTTGAGTACCTCTAATTTGTCGTCTGATTTATGTTACAGTAAAAGGGGGTTTGGAGGTTTGTTGGACCAGTTGGGTTTGAAGTGTTTGAGCAGTTTCCCTTTAGTCAAATGAACACTTGCTCATAGAACTGAAAGAGCCACCCGCAGCACTTAAAATGGTTCTAAATGGCTATTCCCACCATTGGCCGTACTGATAGGGCCCTGGTCATTGCTGAGCCTCATTGCCCCGGTGCTGGAGACCCCAGTTCCTTCATAATGTGGCTGTATCTTGTCCAGATCCTTAGTAATTCAGAGAACAAATCAGAGGCCTTTGCTCCAGTTTGGACTCAAGGTAAATGGTCGTCTCAGATGGAAAGAAGGCAAAGTTGTAAAATGGAGGAGTAAGATGATACCACAAAGATCATTTCACACAACCTCTTCAGGAAATGAGGGCTCAGCAAGGTATGATGATTTATCCAAAGACACAATACTACTGCTCTGGTTTTCTACTGCTGCATGGTAAACCACCTCAAATCTAACAACCTAAATGAAGAACTATTCCACTATAGCTAATGATTTTGAGGGTCAGAAATTCAATCAGGATTCAATTTTGAGCAGTTCTGCTGTCTGTGATGTTGATGCAAGCCACTCAGTGGTACTCAGCTGGTGGATGAGCTTGTCTGGAGGGTCTACACTAGCTTTACTCATGTGCCTGGCACATGAGATGGCTGAATGGCTGGGCTTAGCTGGAACAGTCTACCAGAGTGCCCACACGGTGGTCCTGGAGTAGTCACACTTCTTTTAGAGTATCTGGCTTCTCCCAGAAAGAGCATCTCAAGAGAATAAGGGAGACACTCCATAGCCTTTTCTTACCCCTTCCTGACCTTGGAAGTCATGCGTCATTCACTTCTGCTGCATTCTTTTGGTTGCAAGTGAGTCATGAGGCCAATCCAGATTCTAGGATTCCACATCGTGTTAGGGCAGTGGCAAAATCATACTGTAGAAAAAGTATGTGGACTATGAACTTGCAGTGGTCATGTTTATAAAATGCAATCTGTCACAAAATTTTTATGATAGAAATAGAATAAAATAATACAATTATTTCATGTCACAGCTGGAAAAATAGTTCCCAGATGCTCTCAAGGAGGATCCTTTACTAGCTTTTAGCATTAAACAATTTTATAACTACCTACATGTTAGCAGTTAAAACTTACTGTTATCTAGTTAAACTTATTGTATGACTAAAAGTCACTATAAAATAAATAATGCCCCTAATTTTTTATTGTGTTAATGAATATCATGAAAGTAACTAGTTTTACATACATTTAAAAAATTGAAGTATGAATATATATGAAAAATATGCTATATCCAATTCAGACAGTGGTTGTAGGATGCCTGGATCTCCAGTCTCTTGGCCGTAACTCTGGTAGCCCCTAGGAGTCTATATACTTTAGGTAGAAAGCCACTGTCTAATCCAACTGCCTTATTTTATAGGTGAAAAGTTTGAGGTTCAGAGATGTGATATGACTTACTGAAAGCCACATAGGCACATACACACAAAAATCAGTGCAAGAGAGGGACTCAATCAGATTGCCCAACAAAATCTAAGTTTTTTGGAGCAGAGAGTTAATGAATAATAGGTGATTGGTCTCAGAATATGGAAGACTTGGAAATGTTTTCGTATGTTTCAGGGAAGTAGGAAGCCAGGAAGAGGGGAGGTAAGAGGGAAGGTCAGGCAGCAGTCCTCCAAGTGAGATGCATGGTCCCAATACCTTTGCAGGGGAACCCATGAAGTCAATGCCATTTTCATAATAATGCTAAGACATAATTTTATTTATTCACTCTCATTCTCTCACACATGTAAAGTGGAGTTTTCCAGAGGCTACATGATGCCTAATATCACAACAGATTGAATACAGCATAAATATGAGGATTCTGCTGCATTCTATTAAGCTAATCATTAAATTGGTTTGCAAAAATGTAAACTAATACCATTCTCACTATTTTTTAAGTTTGGAAAACATAATTATAATAATTATTTCCATTAAAATACTGTTTTTGTTATGATGTAGTAGGTTTATTTTCTTATTTTTTAAACAATGTAACAAATATTTTAACAATTTAACAGCTTTATAATATGGCAAATATTAATACATACAACAAAACAAAAGCTCTTTGGGATCCCCAATAATCTTTAAGAATGTAAAGGGGTCTTAAGACCAGAAGTTTGAGAACCCCTGTTATAGGGTATATGGAAAAGCACTAAGTACTTTTGCAAACCACAGTGACAGAGAAATGCACCATTCTTTTTGACAGAAATAGCCATTTTTAATTTGTCTTTCAGCAGACTAGCAATCACCTCCCCACTCTTCAATGAGAGTGAGTACATAAAATAGCTTAGGTTTGTGATAAATAACTTATTTATCTAATGTTAATGCAATTCACTTAGTAGAGAAAGGGACTTTCTTACTCGTAAAGCACATTTGTTACATTAGCAACTAGTTGGCAATTAATCTAACAAGTAAGTAGAGGCAGAAATGTAATAATCACTTTAGAACATTCCTAATCTAACAAGTAAGTAGAGGCAGAAATGTAATAATCACTTTAGAACATTCCAGCTGACAAAGGATTCGTTCTCTTCCCGTTCTCGAGAAAGTACTCACATTGGTGCATTGGAACTAATTCCCACACTGGTGGTCTCCACATATGTGGTAGTAATCATTATAGACTGCATTTTCAGTGTTCCCATGATGCTAGTTTGATGGAGTGCAATATAAGTAAACAAATCTGTCTCTAAAGTAGAGGTTGGCAGACTTTTTAATAAAGGACTAGATGATAAATATTTTAGGTTTCGCAGGATGCATGATCTCTGTCCCCACTACTCAGCTCTGCCTTTGAAGCATGAAAACAACCATCGACAATACAAAAATGAATGAGTGTGGCAGTGTTCCAATAAAACTTTATTCACAAAAACAAACAGCCAGATTTGGCTCATGTGCCATAGTTTGCTGACCCCTACTCTAAAACAATGTAAAATCTCTACCTGCTGTGATGTGATTTTACTATGTTTAAGTATGCCTGCTTGAAACTGTAATCTGGTCTACATTAATGATAGAAAATTATAATTATTGAGCATCTATTATGCACCAAGTATCAGATGTCTAACTTACATTATCCCCAAAACTCATAAGCGTATTCCCAAAAGTTAGTATATTTATTTCCATTTTACAGATAAAGCATACTCAGATCAGACATTTCCCAGAGTCACAAAATTAGTAAGCTATACAGCCTGGATATGCCTGCATCTTTCAGATAATTTATTCTAGGTCCAGTATTTCATTTTCAAGATCACTGTCATGGATATGCACTGCTTCCTAATTGCCTATCACCCTCTCACTTAGCTAAATTTCTTTTATATTGAACTAAAAAAGCAGAATAATATGGTCTCTGTGTTATTAAAGAATTTTACCACAGCACAACGTCAGTAAAACAGTCAATGCATTCATCTTTATTGAACTGAACTGTCCCAGTGGCCATCTTAGTGCTAATAATCAAGTTTAAAAAGCTGAAAATTCCAAATTAAAGTGACCACACAATTAGACCCAGAGTTGTTGTTTTGAAGCTGTGAATTTCTGAATGTACACTTGAGATTTTGAGGAGCGTGTGAATTATTTCATTTCCATGAATCAGATGCCTTCTTAATAGTAATCATCTCTGATATTTGTATAGTTTTTTACAAAATGCCTTCATGAATTTTTTTCTTCTATTGATAATCATCATAGCAGCCAACTTTTTTTAAATATTTCAACTTTCATTTCAGATTCAGGGGTTACAGGTGCAGGTTTGTTACATGAGTATATTGCATGACACTGTGGTTTGGTGTACAATTGATCTCATTACCCAGGTAGTAAGCATAGGACCCAATAGGTAGTTTTTCAGCCCTTGCTCTCCTCCCTCTCTCACTGCTCCAGTAGTCACCGTTGTCCACTGTTCCCATCTTTATGTCCATGTGTACCCAATGTTTAGCTCTCAGAAGTGAGAACATGTGGTATTTGATTTTCTGTTGCTGTGCTAATTCCCTTAGGATAATGGCCTTCAGCTGCATCCAGTGTGTTACAGAAAACATTATTATTATTATTTTTTTTTGGCTGTGTAGTATTCTATGGTATATAAGTGCCAAATTTTCTTTATTCAATTCACTGTTGATTGGCACCTAGATTGATTATATGCCTTTGCTATTATGAATAGTGCTTTGATGAACATACGAGTGCATGTGTCTTTTTGGCAAAATGATTTCTTTTCCTTTGAGTATATACCAGTAATAGGATGGCTGGGTTGAATGGTAGTTCTGTTTTAAGTTCTTTAAGAAATCTCCAAACTGCTTTCCACAGTGGCTGAACTAATTTACATTCCCACAAACAGTATATAAGTGTTTCCTTTTCCCCATAGCCTCACCAACATCTGTTATTTTTTAACGTTTTAGTAATAGGTATTCTGACTGGTGTGAGATAGTATCTCATTGTGGTTTTGATTGGCATTTCTCTCACAATCAGTGACATTGGGCATTTTTTCATATGTATGTTGACCACTTGCAGGTTGTCTTTTGAGAAGTGTCTGCTCATGTCCTTTGCCCAGTTTTTAACAGGGTTCTTTATTTGTTTATTTTTGCTTATTGAATTGTATAAATTCCTTATAGATTCTGAATATTAGATCTTTGCCAGAGAAATAGTTTGATAATATTTTCTCCCACTCTATCTACCAATTGTTACTCTGTTAATAGTTTTTTTTCTAACTGTGCAGAAGCTCTTTAGTTTAATTAGGTCCCACTTGTCAATATTTTTTGTTGCAATTTTTGTTGTTGTTGTTGCTTTTGAGGACTTACATAAATTCTTTGCCAAGGCCAACATCCAGAATGATATTTCATATGTTGTCTTCTAGGATTTCTATAATTTGAGGTCTTACATTTAAAGCTTTATTCAATCTTGAATTAATTTTTGTATATGGTGAAATGTAAGGGTCCAGTTTCATTCTTCTGCATATTGCTAGCCAGTTATCCCAGCATTATTTATTGAATAGGGAGTCCTTTCTTCATTTCTTATTTTTGTCAACTTTGTCAAAGAAGAGATGGCTGTAGGTATGTGGCTTTATTTCTGGATTCTCTATCCTGTTCCACTGGTCTTATGTGTCTGCTTTTGTCCCAGAACCATGCTTCTTTGGTTATTGTAGCCTTATAGTATAGTTTGAAGTTGGGTAATGTGATGCCTCTGGCTGTTCTTTTTGCTTAGGAATACTTTGATGATTCAGGCTCTTTCTTGTTCTATATGAATTTTACAATAGCTTTTTCTAATTCTGTGAAAAACTATGTTTATAGTTTGATAAAAGTAGCATTGAATCTGTAGATTGCTTTTGGCAGTATGGCCATTTTAACAATATTGATTCTTCCGATTCATAAGCATGGAATGTTTTTCCATTTGTTTGTGTCATCTATGATTTCTTTCACCAGTGTTTTGTAGTTCTCCTTGTAGAGATCTTTTACCTCTTTGGTTAGATGTATTCCTAGGCATTTCATTTTTTTCTAGCTATTATAAATGGGATTGTGTTCTTGATGGAGCTCTCCCCTTGCATAGAAATGCTACTGATTTTTGCACATTTACTTTGTATTCTGAAACTTTGCTGAATATCAGTTCTAGGAGTCTTTCGCCATACTCTTTATGGGTTTCTAGATATAGAATTATATCATCAACAAAGAGAGACAGTTTGACTTCTTTTCCTATTTGGATATCTTTTACTTCTTTCTCATGCCTGAGTGCTCTGGTGAGGACTTTTAGTACTATATTGAACAGGAATGGGGGGAGTCGACATGCTTGTCTTGTTTCTGCTCTTAAGCAGAATGCTTCCAGCTTTTGCCCATTCAGTATGATGTTGGCTGTGGGTTTGTCATAGATGGCTCTTATTATTTTCAGGTATGTTCCTTCACTGCCTAGTTTGTTGAGGGTTTTTATCCTGAAGGGATTTGGATTTTCTCAAAACCTTTTTTCTACATCTATTGAGATGATCATGTGGTTTTTGATATGTGTATGTTGTTTGCTTCCCAGGAATAAGGCATACTTGATTGTAATGGCTTAAATTTTGTTGTGCCACCGGATTTGGGTTGCTACTATTTTGTTGGGAATTTTTGCAGCTAACATTTTTTCAGTCCTCACCATGTAACAGGCACTGGACTCAACACTTCCCATGCACCAGCTCCTCTAATTCTCCTATGTCACTATCAGACAAAGGGTGATACTCCTTCCATTATGAATGGCAAACTAAGCCTTGGAGAAATTAAATATTTTGTCCACAGTTATTCAGATTATATGTGGTAGAGTTGAGATTTGAAAGCAGTGCTAAAGCCAGTATGCTGCATATAGATTTTCAGCTACCTGAAGACAGAGGCCATACCTGACCTTCTTTCATTGACTTTTTAGTATGCCCTCCTGACAATAACTTCATGCCTTAATCATTCATGGTATTTAAAAAGAATGTGAAATACAATAGAAAAAGCATTGTAATATATAACATGTAAAATAAACATACAACAAGCAAAATAAATAGGGTACTAAGTTGTATATAGATCATGCTTACAAATTTTTTTAAAAGAAAGAAAAGTCTATGAAGAGTCTAGAAACAGATTTACCAAAATTCTATTGATGGTTATGGAATTATGGATTCAATTATGGGTTCTTTCTTCCTTCTTTTTATTTTTGTCATCTGTTTTCTATATTTTTCATTTTTAAATAAAAATGATGGTAACAAAAGTTTTAAATTAACAATAAAGAGGGAAAAATAAGAAAGTTCTTACATTGTGGTTAGCAGTTTTTAAGTATGAATCATAAAAACTTCCCCCGAGGGACCAACGATCTATTTAAAGAGGCAAAGCATGAAGTTACAAGAGGAGCCCAAGGGCACATAGGAACAAGCTACTGTAGCCCACATCCATAGGGAGAGGGAGAAGGGAGGGAGGTTTTGATTTTTTAAGATGCATGTAGAAACAGAAACCAGCCTAAGGGGCAAATGTCTTGAGTAAATGCATAGAGGTGGGAATCAGCTAGAAGTGCGTCTGAGAGAGAAATGGGCCATTTTGGGGGAGAGGCAATGTTTGAAGGGCAAGATTATGACAAAAACCACCATTTTGACAAGATGAAGGCTGTGGTAATCTGATACCTTCAGAAATAGAGTAGTAGGGGATGTTCCAGACTCTGGGTGTTGTGGAGCATGGTGTTTGGTTCCTGGCTGCATGGGAAGGAAAACATAGGGGAAGATAGTTATTTGCACTTCTCATCTCCTCTTTCTAAGATATCCTACAAAGTTTCTAGACTGACGTTCTTCACTGCAGAGCCAACTATATTACTTTTCCACTCAAAATCCTTCAATAATTCCTGCTGCCTCTCCAGGCCAGTGCAAAGACTTCACATGAGCATTTAAAGCCCTTCACTTCATGGGGCCAACTTTGCCAGCATTGTCTCCAATTCCTCCCCTATGCTTTCTTAGGCTATCGTCTCATTAAATTACTTGGGGTATCCTCCTCTATGTCTGTTAAAAATTCATCAACTTCCCTCTCTTCCCTCAATACTCCTTGTACCTTCATTCATTAATTCATTCGCTCATTTACTCATTTATACCTAGCCCTGGGTTATATTTATTTATATACTTTTCTTACCAGCAATCTAGATGGTACTTTGGAAGACGGAGATCAGATTCTATCTGTCTTTATATCTCAACATCAAGCACAAAAGCTCCGTGATCAGTATATGTCCTACAAATGTTTTGCTGAGCTGAAGACTAGGATGACTGGTAAAGACACTGATAATAAGGAAAAATTTAGAAGTAGAGACCAAATGAAGGAAAATAATGTGTTTGACTCTGACTTGCTCAACTTTTAGGAATAATAAATGACTTTTAAGGCAAATATGGACTTAATTCTACTTTGCTAAAGTCTAGATTTCTGGAAAAAAATTACCTGGTGAAATTCATAGTAAAAGTGTGATGGTGATGAATAAGGTTTTTGCTCAGACAGCCTCCTATTCTATACCAGGTATCCATTCACTTATTTATATATGTATTCATTCATTCAATAAACAATATGTACTACTAAAATCTAGACACTATGGAAAATGCTGAGGAAATAGTAGAAATGTGAAGGAAAATAAAGCTTCTCCTCTTTGAGAATTTATAATCTACTGGGGGTAAAAATCAAGTTTTTGAAAGAGATAGAGATAGGTTCCATTTCCAACAATGAAGCATTTATTTATTTTACATCATTCTCTCACTAAAAACAAATATAAACACTAGAAAAGACACAAGAGACATGTATTTGAGAGTCCTGAGGCCGTGTAGATTTGAGGGGCCAAGAAACTGGACAGAAGAGAAACCCAGGGAGGTGCTTAAGACATTCTGTGCAGATTTTCCACTCAAGGGAATTCCTCAAGGCTGATTCCTAAAATAGTGTGGATAGAAAGGCTGGGAAGCCTAGTTTTAAAAAAATAGCTACTAAGAAACAGAAACTGAGCAGAGCTTTTGGTGGTCTCATGGGACTGGGGAGAAAAACTGAAGTTCAGGGCTATTGAGAGAGCAAGGGATAAAGACTCATAGATGCATCAGAGAAGAGAAGTAGTCCAACAGTCTGAGTGGCTTATCATCTCAAGGCATTCACTAAATAGCAGAAGCAGCATAGAGAGAAACTGAACAAAAACCTAGAGCTAAGAAATTATGAAAATAAACAGCATTTGAGGCTCTCACAGATAAAAATTGGCATTGAAGGCTTGTCAAGGAAGAACACCCCTTGTGAACACAGATTTTCAGTTAGAGTCTTTTGAGGACTATACTGAAGGAGTAAAGGGAATCAGAAATAGATTGGGGCCTTAAAGACATTTGAAGAAACTCAGCCTCTAAATAGCTTAATCCTAATTGGATTCAGGAGAGTTCTCCCATTATAATCACTTGCTAGAAGCTAAAGACTCATGTAAAAACCTTCATAATCTTCATTACACATTGTCTACTATTTAATAAAAACTTAACAAGCATACCAAGAGGTGGAACCAAGAAAGAGACAATAAAAACAGACCTATAGGTGATCCAGACGTAGTCATTACATAGGCATTAAAATAACTATAATGAACCTGTTTAAGACAACAGATACAGTGATTTTCAAAGAACTGGAATTTGAATTGATGTTTGAAGAATACCTTGAATTTCAACTAACCAAGTACTGACTTTACAAAGAACTTAGTTTTTGGATGCAATTCATTCTAGCCAAGGGTGGATCACGGGGATGAGGAACAAAGGAAGAAAGGGTGAGGCACATCATCACAGGTAAAGAGAAGAGAGTTTGGGTAGAATTGAGCAGGAAGAGAGGACAAGCATGGCCTCCCTTCCATATATAAACAATAGAAAATCAAGAGGGTTTTCCTATTAATATTGATTAAATATTCCTGATTGATCAGGACTAGATCAAATGCAGGAGGAAAAACAACAACTCATTGATGTTTATCTATTTTAGGATTTCTTCAGTAAATCTGACCCATTTCTGGAAATTTTTCGTATGAATGATGATGCAACTCAGCAGCTGGTGCACCGAACTGAGGTAAGAAGAGTCATCTTCAGCTACACTATCTTATCTCTTAAGATGATAAATTGACCTGTTTTGAGAAATTCCTTTTCTTTTTTTTTTTTTTTTTTTTTTTTTTTTTTGAGATGGAGTCTCACTGTGTCACCCAGGCTGGAGTGCAGTGGCGCAATCTCAGCTCACTGCAACCTCCGCCTCCCGGCTTCAAACAGTTCTCCGCCTCAGCCTCCTGAGTAGCTGGGATTACAGGTACCTGCCACCATGCCCAGCTAATTTTTGTATTTTTAGTAGAGACAAGGTTTCAGCATCTTGGCCAGGCTGGTCTTGAACTCCTGACCTCGTGATCCACCCTCCTCAGCCTCCCAAAGTGCTGGGATTACAGGCGTGAGCCACCGCACCTGGCCTCCTTTTATTTCTTAATGTCTGTAGATATACACTCAGACCTGAAATCTTCAATGTCCTCAAGAAGATTCTGCCATTTTCAGCTTCTTTTTTCACTTTTAATCCTTAATTTAGTTGTCAAAAGAACCTCTCTAACCCCAATTTCTATTGTTAACTTTCAAAACAGACAATTAGCAACTTATTCATAATAAAAGTATAAATACTAGCTAACATTTAATGAGGTTGTTTGGATGTCTAGGTGCCAAGAATTAGACTGTTATTTACATGCATAATTTTATTTCTCATAAAAATTCCTTACAGATGATGATGATGATGATGATGACCCCCATTTTACAGTTGAAGAAACTGAACTTTAAGAAGGTTAAGTCACTTACCTAGATCTAACACCTAGCACCTGAGGTTTCAATTGAGGTTGACTCTGAGCTTCATGGTAATTTGGGAAGTCAATCTTCCTCTCCAGGGAAAGTACATACATTGGACAGATATCAGTCCTACCACATGAACACCTGACCTTTCCTAGCAGTCACTTAGTCTAGCTGTATCTCCTTCTCACTCTTCCTCTTCTTTCTCCAAGTGACCCCAACTTTATCTCTTATTGCCCTACCCCCTACTACCCACTACCACATACACATTCAACAACTAACCACGATCTCCATTTTTCATTTTATTTTACTTGTAAGCCAGTTCAAGAGGGATTTTGTAGGAGTGAAGTACATTGATAAGAAGGGAGTGATATACTTATGCTGAATGACTTGGAGCTGAGAGAAGACCCACTTATGCTTGCATAGCAGTTGCAGGGTAAAAAAAAGAAGAAACCTCCATGACTTTCATAAGGTGATGGTGTGGTTGCTATGTCCCCACAACATCACTTTGGAAATCCAGTTTCCTGAAGAGACAGAGTTGCAGGTGTTGTTAGGAGAATGTTTCATGACATTGCTATGGCAGACAAAAATTAAATAGTCTTGGATGGGCTAGTTGTGGATATCATCTGATACAAAGTTGATATCTAATAAAATGTGTTTAATAAAAGAATAAACATATAAATGCTGTTAAATATAAATAGTATGTCTATTGAATGCTATAGAACAATGTAATTCTTTGGAACTTAATCCCTGAAGAATAAATTGAGGTACAGCTAGCACAGTTGCCCTGAGTGGCATCTCATCACCACCACCAAAAGAGGTCTTTCACCCATTAAGTTTCCTTAGGTGAAACAAACTTCTTTTGAGGGAAGTGGAGCAAGATGGCCAAATAGAAGCCTCCACTAATCATCCTCTAATCATCCTTCCCACAGGAAGACCAAATTAAACAACTCTCCACACATACACACAAAGCACCTTCATAAGAACCAAACATCAGGTGAATGACCACAGTACTTGGTTTTAACATCATATCATTGAAAGAGACACTGAAGAGGGTAGGAAAGACAGTCTTGAATTGCTGATACCACTCCTCCCTCATCCCCTTGGCAGTGGCTGCGTGGTGCAGATAGAGCAACTGTGTGCTTGGGGAAGAGAGTGCAGTGATTATGGGAGCTTGCACTGGAACTTAGAGCTGCTCCGTCACAGCAGAAAGCAATACTGGGCATAACTCATCCTGTGCCCATGGAAGAAGAATTTAAACCAGTCCTAGCCAGAGGGAATCACTCATCCCAGGAGTGGAAACCTGAGTTTTGGCAAGCCTTGCCACTGCAGGCTGAAGGGCTCTGGGGTCCTAAATAAACTTGAAAGGGAGTCTAAGCCACAAATACTGCAATTTCTGGGCAAGTACTGGTGCTCTGCTGGACTCATAGCCAGTGGGCTTAGGGGGCATGCAACCTAGTGAGACACCAGCCAAAGTCACCAAGGGAATACCTGCACCACCCCTCAGGTGCATGCATCACCAAGGAATGTGTGCCCCACACCCTAGGCAGTGCAGCACACAGCTCCAGGAGACATTCCTTCCTCCCACTCGAGGAGAGGAGAGGAAAGTGTAAATAGAACTTTGTCTCGCAACTTGGATACCACCTCAGCCACAATAGAATAGGGCACCAGGCAGAGTCCTGAGGTCCCCATTCCAGGCCCTAGCTCCCAGCTGACATTTCTAGACAAACCCCAGGCCAGAAGGAAGCTTACTGCCTTGAAGGGAAGCAGGATTCATTACCTTCTGACTAAAAATCTCTTGGGTCCCGAATAATCAGCACTTGTAGCCGGGCTGTACTCGCCATGGGGCCTTGGATGAAACACAGAGACATGGTGGCTTTAGATGTGATGCAGTGCATTCCCAGCTATGGTGGCTATTGGGGGAGATTCTTTCTGCTTGAGCAGAGGAAGTGACAAGGAAAGGGGACTTCGTTTTGCAACTTAGGTACCGGCTCAGCCACAGTGAGGTAGAGCAGCAATTGGGCTCTTGGGGGTCCCCGATGAAAGGCTTTGGCTCTTGGATAGCATTTCTGGACCTGCTTTGGGTAAGACAGTCCACTTCCCTGAAGAGAGAGTCCTAGGACTGGCAGCATTCACCACAAGCTGACTAATGAATACTTGGGCCTTGAGTGAATGTTGGTGGTAGGCAGGCAGTACTTGCTGTGGTCCTAGCTTGGTGGTGGCCAAGGAGAGGCTCCTCTGCTTGTGGAAAGGGGAGGGAAGAGTGGGAAAAATTTTGTCTTATGGCTTGGGTATTAGCTCAAACACAGTAGAATAGAGCACGTGGTGGAGTCCTAAGGTTTCCAACTCCAAGCCCTGGCTCCCATATGACATTTCTGGACTTGCCTGGGACTGGGAGCAACTCACTGTCCTGAGGGAAAGGACACAGCCTGGCTGACTTTGCCATCTGATTGTAGAGTACTAGAGCCTGGTGTGAACATAGGTGGTAGCCCAGCAGTGGTGACCCCAGGCCTTGGGTGAGAGTCAGTACTATGCTGGCTTCACATCTGACCCAGTGCAGTCCAGTGGTGGCAGCCACAGGGGTGCTCGTGTCACCTCACCTTCAACTCCAGGCAGCTCATTACAGAGAGACTCCATTTGTTTGGGAGAAAGTAAAGGAAGAGGAGAAGGGTTTCCACCTGGCAATCCAGGGAATTCTTCCAGATCTTATCCAAGACCACCACTGTACCTCTACAAGTCTGAAAAAGCCCAGCATCACTGAGCTTGGGATGCTGGGATCCCCTAATGCAGATACAGTCACAGTGACAAAAAGAGACCATGACACCCAAATCCCTTTGAATACCTGAAAAGCCTTCCCAAGAAGGATGAGTACGAACAAGCCCAGACTGCAAAGACTACAATAAATATATAAATCTTCAATATCCAGATATACTAGTGAACATCTACAAGCATCAAGATCATCCACAAAAACATGCCCTCAAGAAACAAACTAAATAAGGCACCAGAGACCAATCCTGAAACAAAAGAGTTATATGACCTTTCAGATAGAGAATTCAAAATAGCTATTTTGAGGAAACTTGATGAAATTTAAGATAACACAGAGAAGGAATTCAGAAGCCTATCCAATAAATTTAACGAAGACATTGAAATAATTGTAAGAAATCAAGCAGAAATTCTGGAGTTGAAAAATGCAAGTGACATACTATATAAGGCATCAGAGTCTCTTAACAGCAGAATTGATCAAGCAGAAGAAAGAATTGGTGAGCTTGAAGAGAGGCTATTTGAAAATACACAATCAGAAGAGATAAGAGAAAAAAGAATTTTTTAAAATGAAGCATGCCTACACGATCAAGAAAATAGCCTCAAAAGGGAAAATCTAAGAGTTCTTGGCCATAAAGAATAAGGAGAAAAAGAGATAAGGGTAGAAAGTTTATTCAAAGGGATAAGAGAGAACTTACCAAACTTAGAGAAAGATATCAACATTCAAGCACAAGGTTATAGAACACCAAATAGATATAACCAAAATAAGATGACTTCAAGATAGTTAATAATCAAACCCCCAAAGCTCTAAAGAAAATATCCTAAAAGGAATATGAGAAAAGAAAAACAAATTACGTACAATACAGCTGTAATACATCTGACAGCAGAATTCTCAGTAGAAACCTTAAAGACCAGGGGAGAGTGGTGTAACATATTTAAAGTGCTGAAGGAAAAAACTTGTATCCTAGAATAGCATATTCAGCAAAAATATTCTTCAGTTATGAAGAAGAAATAAAGACTTCCCTAGAAAAACAAAATCTGAGGGATTTCATTAACACCAGAACTGTAAAGGGAGTTCTTCAATCTGAAACAACACTACATTAATGAGCAATAAGAAATCATCAACTCACTGGTAATAGCAAATACACAGAAAAACACAGAATATTATAATGCTGTAATTGTGGTGTGTAAACTACCAACATTTTGAGTAGATAGGGTGAAAGATAAACTGGTCACATGTTTATAGCAGCACAATTTGCAATTGCAAAAATATGGAACCAGCCCAAATGTCTATCAATCAATGAGTGGATAAAGAAATTGTGGTATTTGTATACCATGGAATACTACTTAGCCATAAAAAGGAATGAAATAATGGCATTCATAGCAACCTGGATGGAATTGGAGATTATTATTCTAAGCAAAGTAACTCAGGAATGGAAAACCAAACATTTTATGTTCTCACTTCTTATAAGTGGTAGCTAAGCTAAGATACAAAGGAATAAGAATGATCCATGGACTTTGCGGACCCAGGGAAAAGGATGGGAGGGGGTTGAGTGAGAAAAGACTGCAAACTGAGTGCAGCGTATACTGCTCAGTTGATGAGTGCACCAAAATCTCACAAATCACCACTGAAGGACTTACTCATGTAACCAAATAGCACCTACCCTCAAAAACCTATAGAAATAAAAAAATTAAAAAATAAAATGCATTTCTGTGGGGAAAAGAAGATATAACAATCCCTTAGAAAGAAAGTATAATGAAATACTTTTATTTTTCTATTTATTTTCTTTCTATGAAAGAAAATTTTAAAAAATTAACTACAACAACTTTTCAAGACATAGTCATTAAAATAATATATAAACAACAAAAAGTTAAAAAGCTGGGGGACAAAGTTAAAGGATAGAGTTTTTATTAATTTTTTCTTTGTTTGTTAGTTTGTCTGTTTCTTTATGCAATCAGTGTTGAGTTGTTGTCAGTTTAAATTAATGGGTTTTGGTATGCAATCTTCAAGAGATCCAGATATCTCACACCCAAGGTCTCCTGACACATATAGGCTCAAAATAAAGGGATGGAGGAAAATTTACCAAGCAAATGGAAAACAAAACAAAACAAAAAAAGCAGGGGTTGCAATCCTAGTTTCCAACAAAACAGACTTTAAACCAACAAAGATCAAAAAAGGCAAAGGAAGCCATTACATAATGGTAAAAAGTGTAATTCAGCAAGAAGAGCTAACTGTTCTAAATATGTATGCACCTAGATTAATATAGCAAGTTTTTACAGACCTTCAAAGAGACTTAGGCCCCCACACAATAATAGTGGGAGACTTTAACACCTCACAGACAATATTAATAAATTATAAATCCATATAAAGTTGGGAAATTTATATTAACCCAAATAATTTTTTACCTAATTCTTCTTCTTGCTATCGCTTTAATCATCTTAAGGGTACTAGGACACATGACAAAGTCACACAGAAGCATTATTTCTCCACTTCAATGCATTAGAAGAAATTTAACAATGAGTCTATAGTTATATTAAGGAATCTGGTAGAAGAGGGAATCATGTATAAAATAATTATGTTATTTGGATAGATAATTAATTTAAAAAAAAATTCTAGGCCAGGTGCTGTGGCTCACGCCTGTAATCCCAGCACTTTGGGAGGCCGACGTGGGCGGATCATCTGAGGTCGGGAGTTCAAGACCAGCCTGACCAACATGGAGAAACCCCTTCTCTACTAAAATACAAAATTAGCTGGGTGTGGTGGGGCATGCCTGTAATCCCAGCTACTTGGGAGGCTGAGGCAGGAAAATCACTTGAACCCAGGAGGCAGAGGTTGCAGTGAGCCGAGATAGTACCATTGCACTACAGCCTGGGCAATAAGAGCAAAACTCCATCTCAAAAAAAAAAAAAAAAAAAAAAAAACTAAGACTTCCACTAACTAAAGACTTCCTAGGTAGAAAAATCAATATGACAGAATTCCATTTAACTTTATTTGTATATCACCTAGAGCAGTGGTTCTGAAACTTTATACCTCAGAATCACCTAGAAGACCCACCTCTAGAGTGTCTGTCAGTAGTTCTGGGTGAGGACTAGAAATTTCTGTTTTTAAGAAGTTTCCAGATGATGCAGGAACCACACTTTGGGAACCCCTGCCCTCGAGTACACAGTACAATGCTAGGCACAGAGCAGCTACTCGTACATTCTGAACCAAATTGAATTATCAGAACCATAGTGATGGCAAGATATGATTTGACTCATATAGATTCTTAGGCCAGGATTAGCCAAGTTTGTGATTAGTAAAGTGGCATTGGGGAGTTATACATGATATAAATGATGAATTGATGGGTGCTGACGAGTTGATGGGTGCAGCACACCAACATGGCATAAGTATACATATGTAACAAACCTGCACGTTATGCACATGTACCCTAGAACTTAAAGTATAATAATAATAAATAAAAAAGGGTTTTCCTATGTTATAGACATAGTTTATAATCTTAAGATCTGCCTTGTCGTGCCTTTCCAGGATATTCTAATTGAGTTGGTGATAAGCTAGTTTAAGTATGGTCCTGGGATTTTTCTTCTAGAAACTTCTCTTCTGACTTGCAATCTGATGTCACTCAAGGTCACAGATTACCAGACCATCCAATTATTTAGCAGCAGAATTGTCTTGCTATATCCTTCACCCCGCTAAAAGTCTTTACCTTTGCTGACCCTAAGAGAAGAGAATTTATACCACAAGACTGACAGTCCTACAGAACTGAGAATTCTTTATCAATGGGCAGAGACAGCCCTATCCTTAATTTCAACCCCTTTTGATATAGAAGGGATCATTCTCAGCATCCACATGCTGGGAAATATTATTGGCATTATTCATGAAACAACAGCCAGGACGGTGACCACAGGAGGTCTGCTCATAATGACCTACTTAGTGGGTACCCTTAAAAGATTTACTACATCAAGTTTTTATTAAGGCACCTCTTCCAGGCTATTGCTCTTTTCATATGCATCACAATGGTTTCTCAAGTAGTTTTAATGTGGAAATGCAAAAATGTCAAGCATTTCTCCCCCACTCACCACTCCTCTCTTTCTTTTCCCAGGTTGTGATGAATAACTTAAGCCCAGCCTGGAAATCATTCAAAGTATCCGTAAATTCTCTATGCAGCGGAGACCCAGACCGCCGGCTGAAGGTCAGAAATCTGTGTCCAAGAAATGTGATTTGTTAAAAAAATGTATTTAATCCTTCTCTTTTCAAAATAGTATTGGCAAACCCCAAATTTTCTTTACAATGTACCCAACCCTCTCATCTTTTAGCATCTTAATGGAAGAAACAAGGGCTATTTCTTCTGCAAGGGCCATTGAAGCTCATGTGAAAGCCCAAAATAAATTCCAATTGTGTTATATCAAGAGGCAAAACCCACGTCTTCTGAAAGACAAAACCATGACAATAAATTCAGGGTATAAATGAGAGTTATTAAAATGAAAATGGTGTCATATCAATTATCTACTGTTACATAACAGAATAATGCAAAATTTAGTAGCTTAGAACAAGAAGCATTTATTTAGCTTACGATTCTGGGTACTGGCAAGTTGGGCTGAACTAATCTAGGTGGCTCTTCTGTTGGTCTTGCCTGGACTTTCTCAGGCATTTGTGATCAGCTACCCAAGAGGAGGGTGGTTCTGCTTCTGGGGGTTGGCTGGCTGTCGTCTGGAATGAGAGGAGGAGTGGGGCCATATGGCTCTCATCATCCCCAGGCCAGCTTGGACTAACACACACAGTGAACTTAGGGTTCTAAGAATGCAAGAACAGAACCCTATAAGACCTCTTTAGGGCCTCATCATCCCCAGGCCAGCTTGGACTAACACACACAGTGAACTTAGGGTTCTAAGAATGCAAGAACAGAACCCCATAAGACCTCTTTAGGGCCTAGGCTCAGAACTCACACAGGTCACTTTCTGCACAGTCTAGGTCAAAGCAAGTCACCTGGTCAATACAGACTTAAAGGGTGAGGAGATAGACTACATCTCTTGGTGGGAGAAGCTCCAAAGTATTGTGGCCACTTTTTCAATCTATCACAAAGGCTTTCTGAGCACCTTGGGAATGTAAAAGTTGGAAGAAAATATGCATTCAGAATCACCAAAGGAAGACCCTAGGCTGAATGTCAGAAGCAGATTTCAGGAGATGTTTTTTATAGTCCATGCTCTGGCCTTTCTTCTACTGTGAAAGTCTAGAAGTTCCTTGTTGTCAATGGCCCAGAGTTGATTCAACCAATTAAGGATAACTAAGCAAATTTACTGGAGACTTGTGCCTATAAACTAAAAGGCCAATTGATTAATGTTCAGTGAAAAACACAACCATCAACCAGACCCGGCAGTCATATCAGCTTCTCAAGGGCATTTTCTTGTGGGCAAACCATGGAGAAGACAATCATCAGAATGTTGCTGTGATTGCCTGAAATCAGAACTGGGTAACTGAGACAGTTAATGGCTTCATTTGCTGAAAACCAGGAGTGCCTACCTCCACTGTCCATCAGGCAGAGTAAACATTCATGTTGACTTTTCAGGGGAACTAATCCCCTGGAAAGTGTTAGCTGGGCACTGAGGATGTTTGCCTTAGTAGCTTTACATTTTCCTCATTACTTTTGCCCTACAAACCTTCTGACAGATACAATTTTTTGATTCATCGATGTGCTCAGTCAGGTTAGAATCCCATCTGATTGGTTAATTCCAAGTTCTTTAAGGTGGCTTTATATTCTTTGCTTAAATCCATTCTGTATGAGCTTTGCAGTTGAACTCTTAGCAGACATGTTCACTTCCATGTTCTTGAGGAGCAACTCAGAGTTGCACCTGATATCTCTGTAAGAACCGAGATATTCAAGCCTCAACCCCACTGGAAACCTTCAATTCAAAATCAGGATTCCTGGCTATTTGGTCCTTCATGTGGAAGTTCCTATGCAGAATGGTCAAGAGCTGTGACTTCAGGCATAGGATGGCAGTTATCACTTACACTTTGAGTAGCACCCTCCTATTCCCAGAGAGGTAAATGACCCTCTTTGGCCAGAAATAAAATAATACCTCTTTTAGCCATATATCAGCTTTTTATGAGGAGTCATTAAATGGATAAAAGGAGAGGGTCATCTGTAATTGAATTTTAAAAATGCAGAAAAGGAACACTTTGTCACTTTGTGAGTGCTCTGCTGCCTGTAGAGAAATAAGTGGGAGCTAAGGAAATAGATGACTGATTGATTGATAGATGATAGATAGATGATAGAGGAAAGAGAGGAAGAAAGAATGTGAGAAGGAAAAATAGAGGAAAAGAAGGAAAAAAAGAAGAAAGGAAGGAGAAAGGAAGGGAGTGGGGAGAGAAGGATCAGGGTTTTTCCACACGTGCACTATTGATGTTTGGATTTTGCTGCGGGGAGCTGTCCTGTGCCTGTAGGATCCTTAACAGCAACCTTAGCTAGTAGATGCCAGTAGTATTCCACCCTCTGTCATATACACACTCACACACCTTGCTTCCTGTGTCAGTCTGACAATCAAAAGTGTATTCAGACATTGCCAAATGTTCTCTAGAGGGTAAAATCACTTCCAGATAAGTACCACTGGTATAGTACATCAAACATATTATACATTAGAGTCACCTGGGAGCCTTGTTAAAAATCCTCAAGAACCTATGAAAATGTTTTAATTTCTTTTAAAATCAGAAGAAGAGAATCAACATGTAAGATTAACTAAAATATTCTATTTTTTTTTTCTTGCATCAGAAAGCAACCAACTTTTTAGGGTTCATGAAAATCTATTGTGTTAAGAGGGGCCCATAAAGGCAAAAGTGCCTAGGGTCAATGAAAGTCACAAGTCACACTGTGTTCCTATCTCAAACATCATATCATCTCATCAGAAAATACTTCAGTATGTACTGCTAACAGATAATAAATCTTTCCATTAATAAAACTACAAAACATTACTCTTTTTTTTTTCTTTTTTTTTTTTGAGACGGAGTCTCGCTCTGTCACCCAGGCTGGAGTGCAGTGGCCAGATCTCAGCTCACTGCAAGCTCCGCCTCCCGGGTTCATGCCATTCTCCTGCCTCAGCCTCCCAAGTAGCTGGGACTACAGGCGCCCGCCACCTCGCCTGGCTAGTTTTTTGTATTTTTTAGTAGAGATGGGGTTTCACCATGTTAGCCAGGATGGTCTCGATCTCCTGACCTCGTGATCCGCCCATCTCAGCCTCCCAAAGAGCTGGGATTACAGGCTTGAGCCACCGCGCCGGGCCCAAAACATTACTCTTAAGAATACTAACTATACTTCCATAATGCCACCAAATATTCTGTCATTGTTTATTTTTGCCAGAGTCTCTCATTTATTAAACAATTGTTTCTATTTGTTTGTTTTTAAGTGAAGATTTAAACAAGGCCTAAGCACTGCATTTGACTGAGATGTCTCTGAAGCCTCCTTTAATCAGTTCGTTCTCACTCCCCTTTTTTTCCCCCTTGTAATTTACTTAGTGAAGAAACCAGGCTGGTTTGTCCCATAGCATTTCTCACGTTCTGTGTTTCCTATAAATGCATATTTGGAACTTGGTCAGATTTCAGGGTCTGTTTTCTGGTAAGAATGCCCCGGTATTATTAAGAATTTATGGATTTTTGATGTATTTCAGTGTTTCCATCTATTTCAGTTATTATAATTCCTTTGAAATCTTAAGTTGTCCCATATTTGGCCAATAAAAACTTCTTCAAGTTGGCTCTTGAATTCTTTTGATATAAACTTAGTAATGCTTAATAACATCCTTGCTTTCTGGAATGAATTTTTGAACTAAATTAATTTTGAAATTTTATAATTCCTTTTCTTCATTTTATATATATATATATATATATATATATATATATGTATGTATGTATTTCTATGGATGCAGAGCCATATTTTAATGTCTCTTGAAATCATCCCTCTCCATAGTTAGACCTATAGCACATAGAACAGTCAGGTTCATTTGTTTCACTTTGTTTTCAATTTTTAGATATTTTTTCAAATTTAATTTTGCCTTATAATTGTATTAAATGTTCACATGGTTCCAAAGTCAAAACTGCAGAACAGGGTATATTCAGAAAAGATTAACTTCCATTCCTGTCTCTTCTACCTTTTACCTTCATTTTGTAGCATATTTTTGTATACTGCGTTTTATAGCATATTTTAATACCTGGTAGAGTTAACCATATCCAATTCTGTATTTCTTGCCTTCTTAAGGGTTTTTCTGGATATTTTACCAGTTTTTTCCCTTGAGCTTTATAAACAACTTATCTAATACCCGAAGAAAACCCAAAACTTGATAATATTTTATTGAGATTGCATTTAACTTGTGAATTAGGCAGAATTTTCTCTTTATAATATTGAGTTTTCCTATCCTAGAATATGGCATGTGTTTTCATTTATTCAAGTCTCCTTTTGTGTTTTGCAGGAGTGCTTAATGTTTTTTCTCTTATTTTCTATGTACCTCTTAGAACCACTGACTATTGTTTGCATATATGAAGGTCATCGAATTTTTTCTTAAACTAGTTTATTTGTTTAAGATAACTTAAATTTGTTCTCTTATTGTTTATAGTAATTTTCCCATTAATTTTGCTTTTTTCCTTTCCTTTCCTTTCCTTTCCTTTCTTTTTGAGACGGAGTCTTGCTCTGTTACCCAGGCTGGAGTGCAGTGGCATGATCTAGGCTTGCTACAACCTCTGCCTCCCAGCTTCAAGTGATTTCCCTGCCATGGCCTCCTGAGTAGCTATGATTACAGGCGTGTGCCACCACACCCAGCTAATTTTTATATTTTTAGTAGAGATGGGGTTTCACCATGTTGGCCAGGTTGGTCTCAAACACCTGACCGTAAGTGATCTGCCCACCTTGGTCTCCCAAAGTGCTGGGATTACAGGCGTGAACCACCATGCCTAGCCTGTTTTTTCCCAAATATATATAATCATACTACTTGAAAATAGAGATAGTTTTTATCCTTACCCCTTTTTTTCTTCTAATACCCTCAATGTGATAGATGGCAGTGGAGGTAGAGGGCCTCCTTGTCTTATTCATGAACATAGTAGAAAATTCTATAGTGTTTCCCCATCAATTCTGGCAGAGATTAATTTTTTTGTAGAGACAGTCTTGCTATGTTGCCCAGGCTGGTCTCAAACTCCTGGGCTCAAGCAGCCCTCTCCCTCAGCCTCCTAAAGTGCTGGGATTACATGTGGGAGCCAATGCATCTGGCTGGGATTCATTTTTCCATGTAACTCTGAAGGTATCAGACACTCAGTGCTTTCTCAGTCATGTCTACTGAGCCCTAAATACCTATGATATTCAATACAATTAAATACCTTAAATAATCAGATAATGTTTTTACCGGTTATCATAACCCAAGAGATAACACCACAACATGCTAAAATGTCTTCTGAACTGTATAAAAGGCATTACACTACTACTTTCTATGGCATCCTAGACATACCATATTCTAGGATAGGAGGACTCAATATACATTATTTCTACAGCATATTAGAGTTTATAAAGCCCTTATCAAAATCCTAATTTCATTTACTTCCAACCACATTGTGAGGTAGGTTCCATTTTCTTCATTTTACAGATGAGGAAACAGACTCAAAAACCCATGCTGTTAAATGTCAAATTCAATGTTGTTTTGATCAGATTGCACTGCCTCTATTTTATTGTGTTATATTTATTAGAAAATAAATCATCCTGATAAGCATATTTCTTGACCTTTTCAACCAGAATGATTTGTTTACCATTATTCTAATATTTAACAGAAGTAAGATTTGTCTTTATGTAACATTTCATAAAGTCTGAGACACTAAAGGAAAGTCTTTCAATAAAACTATAACACAATGTTACTTAATAATGTATGATTTATAAGAAAATATGTACCTCTTAGATTCTAGGAACTATGGCATTAACCATTTTCTTTGATTTGATCAACATATTGTTAATACCCAGAACATATTCTTTAGGAGGCAATGCTGATGTTCAGAACAGATTCTTCCAGAGGGTGTTCTTAGAGAAGAAAAGGGTGAGAGGGCACTGTCAGCAAGTATTTACTCATAACCCAATTATGCCTAGCACTGTGGAAAACTGTCATGCCAGAACAGTCTTGACAAACACCATATAAGCACCCTGAGGCCATTTAATCACACGCATTCTAGGGCTATTTTCTATCTCTTTCTCTAATTTCCAAACCACACAAGTAATATGGATACTTTCCCCTATACAAAATTCATCAGGCATGCTCAGAGTATGGTTGATAAGAGCTATTTGCCTTGAAGGGAAAACTAAGGTGATAGCATCACTTGTTCTGGATCACTTTGCCCCCATGCCTTATGTAGGAGATAGGCTGAGCCCATGGTACAGTAAAGGAAATGGCAGAAGAGGAGGAGAAGCAGGTAGCCAAAGTCAAAGTAGAAGTGAGTAAGACCCAGGAACCCACTAAGGGGTGAAAGGAGGCCCAAATACAAGTCTAAAGCAACAATGACATTTCACCCACAATTCACCTCGCTTGTTTTTTGCGCCCCCTGTCTTAGGCTGCCATGCCTGGCTGATTTAAAAGAGCCATGTTCTTGAGTTGCCTTCTGACACCCCCAAAGTTGGATTCCTGGCCAATCAGGAAAGTGCTCTGTTAAATCAGAATCCCACACTCAGTGGTCCTGGAGACTTCATTTTCACAATTTACATAAAAAATGCTGGTTCAGGCCATTTGCCAAGCACACATTGAGAAATACTGTCTTTTTTTTTTTTTTACTTTAAGTTTTTTGAGTTTTTTTACTTTAAGTTCTAGGAGACATGTGCAAAACGTGTAGGTTTGTTACATAGGTATACATGGGCCATGGTAGTTTGCTGCATTTATCAACCTGTCATCTAGGTTTTAAGCCCCGTATGCATTAGGTATTTGTCCTGATGCTCTCCCTCCCCTTGACTCCCACCCCCTGACAGGTCCCAGTGTATGATGTTCCCCTCCTTGTGTCCATGTCTTCTCATTGTTCCACTCCCACTTATGAGTGAGAACATGTGGTGTTTGGTTTTCTGTTCCTGTGTTAGTTTGCTGAGAATGATGGCTTCCAACTTCATCCATGTCCCTGTAAAGGACATGAACTCATTCTTCTTTATGACTGCATAGTATTCCACGGTGTATACATGCCCCATTTTCTTTACCCAGTCTATCACTGATGAGCATTTGGGTTGGGTCTGTGTCTTTGCTATTGTAAATAGTGCTGTGATAAATTTACATGTGCATGTGTCTTTATAGTAGAATGATTTGTAACCCTTTGGGTATATACCTGTAATGGGATTGCTGAGTCAAATGGTGTTTCTGGTTCTAGATCCTTGAGGAAATACTACACTATCTTCCACAATGGTTGAACTAATTTACACTCCCACCAACAGAGTAAAAGTGTTCCTAGTTCTCCAAGCCTCACCAGCATCTGTTGTTTCCTGACTTTTTAATAATCAACATTCTAACTGGTGTGAGATGGTACCTCATCGTGGTTTTGATTTGCATTTCTCTAATGACCAGTGATGATGAGCTTTTTTTTCATGTGTTTCGTGGCTGCTTAAATGCCTTCTTTGGAGAAGTGTCTGTTCATATCCTTCACCCACTTTTTGATGGGATTGTTTTTTTCTTGTAAATTTGTTTAAGTTCCTTATAGGTTCCAGATATTAGATCTTTGTCAGATGAATAGATTGCAAAAAGAGAAATACTGTCTTTCTACTGATCCTCCAAACCTAGCTGACTCACTACAGGTACCACCCTAATGTAGTTCAGCACTGTTTCTGATGCCTTAGTGAGAGGCTGAGTGTTTATGTATATGTGTATATGTATGGGTACATTCTGTTCTTCCTCCTATAAGAAATCCTTAACAGCTGTCTTTTGATTACATCCAACTATTCATATCTTTCTCATTTCATGTGTGACCAGGCCAACTTCAATTGAAATTGTATTTTCTCCACAAATTCACTGCCTTTGCTTCGGCTTCTCTGAGTCAGACTGACACACTACTGCCAAATGGATTTGAGTTCATTCACAGACTTTGCCTTGGAACTTCTCCCTTTATTCCCAGCCTCATGTGACTCTTAACCCCTGGGTCCCTACTTGCCTCTTATTTTGCCTCTGATCTTTTATAATTAATTGCATGTTTGTTTTCTTTCTGTTTCATGCTGATTTTTTTCTAGCAAACCTTCTAGTTCTTACTGCTTGGAAAGGAAAGGACAAGTTCCAACCCCCAGATCTGAATCCTTGGCATTGGCCCCAGTTCAGCCCCATTAATTCCCCCAAATGGCTTTAATCACTACATACAAACTACATAAATATTTCATGATTATTGGTGCAAAACACAGGCAGTTGGAATTGAGGAGTCCACTGCTATGTTCAGTATAGTTGGAAACACCTGCAACAAAGAACCTGGCATTTTTAGGCAATTGAAAGCAATTTCACCTTCCTCTCTATGTGCCTTATATTTATAATGGGAAAAACATCCTTGGATGGCTCATAGTCCTCTTGAGTTTTCTTGAGATCTGGTCAGATTCAAGTGCTTTCTTTATGGCCTTCTGGACTCAAGAGCTGCTGGTTTTGTGCCTGTCAATAGTTCATTCTTCTAAATGTCCTGGAATTCACCTGATTGCAGACTCATGGAGGTGTCTCTATATTGGATCAACCGTAGCACAGGAATTCTTGAGTCCACTTAACTAAATGGCACCCCTGAGTACAGCAGGCTGCCTCTACTGAAATCGGAAATCAATACTGCAGCATGAAAAAGCAGTAGCCAGCTCAAATAGTGTTAAATCATGCAGGAATCAAGGAGATTTCTGAATTGAGAGAAAAATTACATATTCTCTCAACTTTAATAATTCTTTCTTTTCATTAATATTATCATCTTATATTACAGATGAGGAAATTAAGAATCTGTGTTTTAGCAAATTGCTTATAATTACAGAGCTTAATTTGTACAGCTTTAGTTTAAACCTGGGTCTCTCCTGCTCTATAATCTCTGCTCTTCACTATTTAAAAAACAGTTAATATTTACTGAGCACTTACCAGGTACCAGATGCTATGATGGGCACCTTAATTAAATTTTCTCGTTGAACTCTGTAATTATTCTAGGTTAAGCAAAGCCGCACTAACAAAGAGACCCTGTGTAGTAGAAGTTGATTTCTTGCTCACATAACAATCAAAGGTAAAACTTTCATATCAATGTTTACCTCTCCTTCATGAAGTAATTCAGTAACTCAGGTTGTTTCTATCTTATAGCTCATCCATATCTTAGGAACTTATTTTTGTTTGCATCCAACAGGCAAAAGGGGAAAAAATGTGAAGAAGCCTCTCTCTAAAAGTTTTAGCTGAAAACAACATCTAGCATTGCTGCCTATATTCCAATGAGTAGAACTCAGTCACATAGCCACAGTAAATGGCAAGAGAAACCAGGAAATGTGGCCTAGTAGGATGCCTAGAAATAGAAGGAAACAGATTTTGGTGAATTGGCTGGCTCTTCCACAGGGAGACACTCTCATTATCCTCATTTTGCAAATGGGAAAACTGAGACTAATAAAGATTAAATAACCAACCTAAATTCACAGAGCTAGTCAGTGGCATTGAAAGGATCAGTCTTTATGACTCTGGAACCTAAACTCCATATCAGAACCTAAAGTCCAATAAAACCTTCTGTAATGATGGAAATATTCTGTATCTGCACTGTTCAAAAGAGTAGCCACTACCCACATGTGACCAAAGCAATTCTTTCCCAACCTCTCCTTTCTCTTCAAGCCTCCTTCTTATTTTCAGTCCACCCATTCTGATATCCCATTCCCTTTTCTTCAAAAAACATCATCCTTCCCATCCACCAAGGAGAAAATTCTGCCCCTTCATGTGTCAAGCCTCTGCCACTAATGGCACCTCTCCTCTGTCCAGTCTTTAGTGACTCCAAATTGGAAGAAATGGGCTCTTCTACAAAGGGGGGTCAACACTAGATGCTTCAATGTCAAAATAACTTTTTCATTAGTGAAAATTAGATCTGATTTCCTCACTGTCTAAAAAGAGAGCCTATCTTTCCAAAGCAAGTGCTAGTTTGTTTGTTTGTTTGTTTTTTCCAAGAAACCATATAAACTGATCTTACATAAAAAAGAACCTTGGGAGTTAGTGTTTCAGTGGGGAAAACAGAAAAGTTCTAGACAAAGATGTTGGTAATCGTTGCAATACAATATGAATATACTTAATGCCACAGAGTTGTCAATTAAAAATAAATGGCAAATTTTATGTTATGTATCTTTTACCACAATAAAAATTAAATTTAGAAAAAGACTTCTTCCTGTTAACATGACTTTGAACCTGCTCCTTGTGAAACAACTGCCTGACATTATTGTACTACAGCATGTTTAACTCCTGCCTAAAGCTGGCATACCTTACCTATAATGGCTCTTGTTCTCTCAGCAATCTGGGATGAGGGTATGGCAGCTCCTAAGTGACTCTTTCTGACTCCTAAATTCCTTCCTTTTGGAAACCCTTGCAGGCAATGGGTAAGGTCCTTCCTTGCTCAATCATTATGAGGGAAGAGGCTAAAAGAGGTGGTAAAACCTGGCCAACCCGTTTTATTGAAAAAATTGTCCATGGTCGTGCTCTGTCTTTGATTTTTTTAAAAATGTGTTTGAAAAAGTCATCTTTGGAAAATACTTTGCAAGTCTGAACTAAAAGTATCAAATGAATGCTATTCAGTGCCCTGATGAGGTCTCTAGTTGAAAGTAAGGAAGTAGCCCTCTTATTATCTGGGTGGACATTTCCCTACTAGAGAGAATGTCCATCTAAATAAATTGCAATTGCTGCAACTAGAAGTAGTTTCCTCACATTATTAATCCACCTGCATCCCCTTCTACAGTGAAAATGGATAGCTAACCATCTACTGGGAAGATACTTGGGGAAAACTGGGACCTGGATAAAGTTGCTTAATGATGGAGGGAAGGATTCTTCTGAGTAGAAATTCTGAGAATCCCTCAATGCAATTTTGTGTCATAATTCAAACTGATAGGACTCACTGCTCTGTTTAAATAATGCTGTGTTCCGGTAACACTGATTATGCTGGTTGCTCTTAGTTGATTGTTTGTTTATTTAGTTTAAAATATTTTTAATGTGAGTTACTCTTTTTTTTTTTTTTTTTTTGAGACGGAGTCTCGCTCTGTCGCCCAGGCTGGAGTGCAGTGGCCGGATCTCAGCTCACTGCAAGCTCCGCCTCCCGGGTTTACGCCATTCTCCTGCCTCAGCCTCCCGAGTAGCTGGGACCATAGGCGCCCGCCACCTCGCCCGGCTAGTTTTTTGTATTTTTTAGTAGAGACGAGGTTTCACCGTGTTAGCCAGGATGGTCTCGATCTCCTGACCTCGTGATCCGCCCGTCTCGGCCTCCCAAAGTGCTGGGATTACAGGCTTGAGCCACCGCGCCCGGCCTTAATGTGAGTTACTCTATAGTTTATTGCACTACTTTGTTCACACAGAAACTGAAAAAATTACCTCAAGATCTCAATTTTATTTTTGCACATTTGGAAATGTTTTTAACCTAGCCTTGTCAATAGGAAGGTTTTCACAAACTGGGTTGACATCCCAATAGGCCTTTTCATTGAGTCAGCTTCTGCAGGGCATTCAGCTTCTCTCCCACATTTTACACATTAAACCTGAATGTTGTTTAAAAAAGAAGAAAATATCACAATCTGCAGCCATCCTGGGCTTTTTTTCTGGAAAGTATTGTCGGTAGAATCATCAAATAAAACGTGGAGAGACCTGTCTCTTAGGAAGAAGGTCAGCTTTCATAAAGAAAGAGTCCTTGAAGCAAAGGGAAATGACCCTTTCTTAGATGCTTGGCAGAACAGTCCCATAGGCCCTCCTTCCCAGGAGCTGGAGGAGGTATCAGCATCTCCTCAAAATTATGGTGCTTGTAAGATCCCACCTGTCTGCAGTGTTTATACTTCCCACAAAGATTAAGGAAAGCCAGGAGGACTTTGTTTGTGTGGAGCACACAAAACAAATATCAAGAAAGAGCAAATTGGCTGACCTCATAAGAAATGAATTATTTTCTCTCTGAGAGTGTGTGAATTGTTTCTTCCTGGGACCCTGAACTCGTTGAAAATGAGCATAAATGCTTTTGGACAATTCCAATGAATAGAAGGAAGTTAGAATGATCATCATCCCCACATCCACCCCATGCAATTTAGAGAGAAACCAGATAGAGATGAAGAGATGCCTCCTCATGTTGCCTACAGAGGCCACTCATGCTGCATGGCTCCAGTCAGGATCCCCGTCTCACCGGGTCTCGTCTCCAGCTTCTTTGCTGGTACAGAAACTCAGCTGTGTCCAATCACTCAGACTTGGTGGGACCTGGAAGAACTGACTCATGCAAAAGACAGATGCATAAGTCAGGAGGCCAACATAATAATTTACAAAATAAAAAAATTAATTAATTAAATGTAAATAAATAAATTTGGCAAGAACTATAATTATCAAGCTCCATACAGGGAACCTATTTCCTGATACCTGAATACTTTTGAAGAAGAATTAGCAACCAAAGTATGTTATTTGGTGAACATAGAAAAATCAAGGCAACGGCACATGAGGAGTCTAGAGAGAGTCAACTCTGGTCAGCAGTTGTGACTGAAAGACTCAAGAGTCTGGAGCATCTGATTAAGTTAATACGGTGCTTGATCTTAAACATACAGATAATTCAGCCGGGTGCAGTAACTCACACCTGTAATCCCAGCATTTTGGAAGGCCGCGTGGGGCAGATCACGAGGTCAGGAGATTAAGACAATCCTAGCCAACATGGTGAAACCCTGTCTCTACTAAAACTACAAAAAAAAAAATAAATAAAATTAGCTGGATGTGGTGGCACATGCCTGTAATCCCAGCTACTCAGGAGGCTGAGGCAGGAGAATCTGTTGAACCAGGGAGTCGGAGGTTGCAGTGAGTCGAGATCACACCACTGCACTCCAGCCAGGTTACAGAGTGAGACTCCCTCTCAAAATAAATAAATAAATAAATAAATACAGATAATTCTAGGCTTTCATGTACTCATTAAAGCTGATTTCTAACTGACTCCCAATTCCTGAGGTAAGCCGTGATATATCTTGTCAATGTATAATTTTCAAAAAGTTAAAAGTATGACTCTCATTGAACTATCAAATGAATATGTATCAAAATTTTATTCAACTCATTAATTAATGAGGTAACCACTAAGAAGATAAAACTTCTCCAAGAGCATTTTGGGGAATTTGATTTACATAGTCCTTTTATTTAAACAGGACTAAGATTTCTAGATACAAAACTAATTAATGTCTTTAGGGGCAATAAACCATAAACTTCAGGGTAATCTTTACACCAGAAGGAAATCATTGCATCATATACAAGTTTAACATGTATCACTTTACAGAGTCTGAGCCCTCAGGTATTAGTAATAAATAGTAAATAGCAGAAACAAATAATGGTAAATTCTTATAGGAAACTATATCATCCCTGGATGGGCCTATTAAATAATGATTAAGTATGGCATTGAAAGGGCTTACAGTCACACTCTTGGACTTGTCTTCAGGTTGTGGATAATGTTTCTTAACAGATTCAAGTAGTTCCTGAGTTCACATTTCTAGAAGATCCTGATATATACCTGAAATTCCCATCTGTCCCTCTTCATTGCCTTCCCATTTCTGAATAGTTGGCATGTTCTTAACATTCAGGTGTCAACTCAAAACTGAAGCACTCACAGATGCCTTCCCAGACTTCGTTGTTCATACATACATTCCTCCAGTTACCCTTCATCTCATCACCATAGTAATCTCCCTCACAGCACTTACCACCATCTGTGATTATGTTGTTTATTTGTTTACATGTTTATAGTTTGGGTCCTCTACTGAAATGTAAGTGCCAAGGTCTGTGGGAAAGGAACTGGCCTATGTAATTCACCTCTATATCCTCGGCCCCTAAAACAGTGCTTGGCATATAGTAGATTTTTAATAAATACATGCTTAAAGAATGAATAGATGGATGGATGGATGGATGGATGGATGGATGGATGGATGGATGGATGGATGAATGGATGGATGGATGGATGGATAGATGAATGGATGGATGGATGGATGGATGGATAGATGGATGGATATATACACAAGCCCATAGTTACATTAGCTCGATACCATTGATGACACTATACCAGATTTTTTGCTATTTGGTCTCATCTTTTAAAGACCCCTAGAAAAACATCCCTCTTATCTACTCATTCTTATCTCCACATATATCAATGCTAGTGATTAGGTTAATGAGGTTCATGTTTCCATCACATCAGTTATGACCTGGGACACTTCCTTTAATTTAAGACAAGTCTAAATTCATCATGGAAGCTTTCTTTCCTCATTGTCACATCTCGGAGAACATCCCATTGCTACTCATTTATCACCATATTTTCTCCTAACATTTTTTTCCCTTAAATTCAAACATACCTTTCCCTCCACCAGCCATAGGGAATTAGAAGAAGGAAAAAAAGGAAGGGAAGAGTCTGGAGGATGGAGCAACCAACAGAGAAAAGCACTCCCTCAGGAATGAGGGGCTAGAATGCAAGTCACAAAAAAAAAAAAAAAAAAAAAAGAAACAGTATTGTGGCCACATCCGGTTCTCACAGCATAGCTTTTGGAGGGGAAAAAGGCCTAAAATCTTAGAAAAGGAATAGTAAAAAAAAAAAGGTAGCCTTGTGGATTTTCTAAATGTCAGGTCCTTTTTATTTCACTGGCATATTTTATGGTTTAGTACTTTGCTTCTTTGAACAGTTTCCAGAACAGCAAGGACCAAGTCTAGTACTAACAATGATGAATCCTGGTTTACCTTTAAGCAATGAGATTTTTAATGGAATAAATCAGAAGAGGGATGTGGGGTGAGTGAGACAAAGAGGATTCAATTAAGTCTTAAAATGGGTGAGAAAAGAAAGAGCACCCTTTGGATTCTGATCCTCAGAACTTTTTCTACAAACTACTTGTCTCCACCCCACTGTCCCGCAACTTCAGTTTCATTTCCCGTGGCAATTAAACCTTTACTCAAACATTGTGTTGACCACCCAGCATGCCTTATTGCACTGGTATTTAAAACATTTCATGACAGCTCTCCCATGAAAGAGTAAAATCACTAAATGGACTTGTCAGAAAGCATTACCTCTAACTCATCTCCCCTGCAGACCAGCTGGCCTTCTTCATAAACTCTCTTACGATGCAATCACCCCTGCTACTCCCAATAATCAAACTGACTCTTGAAGGCATATGATGTAACGAACCACAACAGACCTTAAGACAAGGTCAGCATATAATCTAGAATAATACTGTCAAACTTTAGCAACATCAGAATCTCCAGGAAGGCTTGTTGAAACTTACATCGTTGGGTCCTAACCCCAGAGTCTCTGATTCAGTAAGTCTGGGGTGGGGCCCAAGATTTGCATTTCTAACAAGTTCCCAGATGATGTTGATGCTGCTGGTTCAGAGTTCACGCATAGAGAATGATTCATATAGAAGAAATAGTCAAGAGACAGTCTCAACAATACAGTTCCCTCAATTCACCCATCTCCACCTTAAAATTTCTCTATATCTACATCCACTGTTTCTTTTTTACGAAAGCAAGTTTATCTGCCCACTTCACTCCAATTCATCGATTACTCAAAGACTCTTTTCCAGAGTGTTTTAAAGCTAGAAGGAAGATTTGGAGTCATCTCTCAATTGTTGCTTCTTAAATTAACACTACTGATATTTGGAATTGGATAATTCTATGCAGTGCGGGACTGAACTAGGTACTGTAGGATGGTTAGCGAGTCTCTACCAACTAGTTGCAAGTGGCACTGCCCCCCTCAGTGGTTATAATAAAAAATGTCTCCAGAAGCTGCCAAATCACCCTTGTTGAGAACCACTACTCTAGTCAATTGCATCTTTACTCTCTCCCTCTTTGTTGGGATTTAAGGGTGAAAATTCATCGCATGCCTTCCTGAGTTTGGGCCAGTTGAGAAACAAAAACAGAACTTGAAGACGTGGCTATCAGTATATAATTTCACTGTTGCTAAAGCTGGCCCTAGTGCACAGGTAGGAATGCCTCTCCTGGGAGATGTTTGGATTGTGATTAACAATAGGTGAATGAACTCTGGCTTTAAACTAACACAGGAACAGAAAACCAAATACTGTATGTTCTCACTTATAAGTGGAAGCTAAATGATGAGAACACGTGGACACAAAGAGGGGAACAACAGACACTGGGGCCTACCTGAGGGTAGAGGGTAGAGGAGTAGAAAAAAATTTTAAAAAAATAAAAAACTCTTTGGTACTAGGCTTAGTATCTGGGTGACAAAATAATCTATACAAAAATCCCCATGACACAAGTTTGCCTATAAAACAACACACCTATACCCCTGAACCTAAAATAAAAGATTGAAAAAAAGAAAAAATTAGGTGAGGAAGCCCATAGCTAATCTTAGGTAGGGAAAAAAATAAATGTACAAATACCAGGTGGGATTGCAGTGGCAAAACTAAGGCAGTGGATCTCAACCTTGGATTCATATTAGAATTACCTTAGGAGCTTTAAAAACCACTGGTTCCTAGACCCCACCTCAGACCAATTAAATAGAATTTCTGAGTATAAAGGCCAAAACATTAGAAATTTTAAAAAACAGCCAAGGTGATTATAATGTGAAGTCAAAGTAAAGAACCACTGTTTAACTTAATAGATTGAGAACATTAAATCCCTTGTTAGATTTTTCTTTAGGGTATTAAGGAGACAGCCCCTGGTCTGATACAAGATCTCTCAGTGCTTCTTAAGACTTTTTCCGTTACAAAATTCTGCTGATGTGTAAGTTACATAAACATAATAGAAAAGCCATGAAATATTTATAGGCTTCAGAGTAGGCTTCCTGGGAGAACATAGTGTCTAAGCCAGGACCTCAAATGCACGTGCAAAGACCTGGAAGTTTGTGATTAACAGGCTCAATGCTGCAGCATTTAACATGTTGGGGAGGAGAGCCTAGGGCAAGATTAAAGATGGCAAGGCTCGTGAGGTAAACAGAACATTTGGATCATGTTAAGGAGTTTCAATTTCTATCCTGAGAACAATGGGAGGCACTGATGGCCTCTATGCAGAATGAGTGATGTGGTCATATTTGAATTTCTGAGGTTAGGACTCTGTCTATTTTGTAGAATTTGGATTGTTTGAGGGCAAGGCTGGAAGCAAGAGGTCTGGTTAGAAGTCCTATCAGTGGCTGGGCACAGTGGCTCACGCCTGTAATCCCAGCACTTTGGGAGGCCGAGCAGGCACATCACAAGGTCAGGAGATCAAGACCATCCTGGCTAACATGGTGAAACCCCATCTCTACTTTAAAAATACAAAAAAATTAGCCAGGCGTGGTGGCAAGTGCCTGTAGTCCCAGCTACTCGGGAGGTTGAGGCAGGAGAATGGCGTGAACCCGGGAGGGGGAACTTGCAGTGAACCAAGATCGCGACTGCACTCTGCCTGGGTGACAAAGTGAGACTCAATCTCAAAAAAAAAAAAAAAAAAAGAGTCATATCAGTAATCCATGTGAGTTAATTGCTAAACAGGGATCACCAGAACTTGGTACCAGATCACCTTTGGATATAAAGAGAGGAAGAGGAAAGACTTAATCCTGGTTCTTGGATTGGTCATATGGATGAAAAATGGTTCAATACCTTAAGATCAGACCACTGAAGGAGCAAAAGGTTTGGGATGAGAAAGATGAATTCAGTTTTGTACTTGCTGAGTCTAAGGTGTCTATAGACCACATGGTGGGCAGTTGGCCCAGGATTGTATCAAATTTAGCATTGGAAGTCCCACATCCCAGGAAATCACTTAGTCCTGGGTAAACCAGGACAGTTGGACAACATGGCAGTTGCCTACATAAGTTTGATTCTCACAGGAGAGAGCTCAGCTGGGACATAAATATGAGTTGTCAGTAAATATATGGCAAGTGTGCATGTGTGCATGCATGTAAGCGCTCATGTGTGTGTGACTAGAAGGAAAAACACCAGATTAATAACAGTATGTTCTTCTCAGTGGTAAAAACATGAAGCTATTTATTTTTTAAAATTGGCTTTTAATTTTCTAACTTAGTAATGTATTATATTGCAACAAGGAAAAATAAAATGCTAGTTTAAAATTCACACACACATTTTTAATATGCATGCCAATTTGTTATATTTACTGAGACCTTTCTAGTTCCTATTTAAAAATTCAAAATGGAAATAATTATTTTTAAAAGTCCCAGAGAGTTTCCCGGTGATGGGCAAATGTATTCTATTTTTGTATAGTGACATTAGGCAACATTAGGAAATAGACTACAGACCAATTTGGTTAGTACCTGGTGACAATCTCCTAAATTCCAGTATCTACTTAGGCTTAAAGTAACCTGGCAATAGGACAATCACTTGGTGATATGAACTAAACTAATAGAGAAGGCTGCTGTCCTTCTATATTTTTATTAGCTTTCTAAAATGAGTTTATCATACACTGCCTTGCTCTGTTGTTCATTCTGCAACGACAACCTACACTACACAGTAATTAAGTATATATTTGAGACTTAGCAACCGCACCTAATTTCTTTGGAAGGCATCTGGCCAATGATTTCATCAGCTGTTCATTAAAACAAGTAAGCTAAAAATGATTATAGCAATCCTCAATCGGAGTGAGGAAGAGAACATGGGAGAAGCCTATGTAAGTTCTGGATTGTGTAGAACTAGGTACACCAGTGTTGGGATTTGAAGCCTAGGACTCCTTAGAATCAAGTGATAGAGACCTCAAGGTATTCCAACCACTGTATCATCCCAGTGAAAAAAACTGAGAACCAGAGAGGAAAAATTACTCCCCCAGGACCACACAGCTCATTAGAAGCCAGACTAAAAGTTGAATCTGGACTTACAGAAGGGAAAAGAGCATTAAGACAGTATTGTGGACCTATTGTATGCCAGGAACTGTGCCAGGTACTACCCCCACATTCCATCCCCTCTGGCCATAGAACAAAATTGCAAGGTTAACAAAGAAGGAAACTGAAAATCAGAGAGTTGAGTAAGTTCCTAAATAATTCGCAGACCTCTTGAGGGAGGATCCTGAAGCCCAGGTCTGGTTGACTCTAAAGTCCTTTCTCCTAAGGCTTCCTAAAGCCTTGTGTTTCTTCTATTAGGCCACATTAACTTCCTCAAAACTACCATTCTGATGTGTAGACTAAATGAGGAAACAGGTTCAATTGATCTCCTAAGGCAGGAGAACAAAATAATAGATGTGTTTATCTATGATCTTCAGTGATTAAAGGAAAAAGGAAGAAGAGAAATACCAACGACTTTCCTGAGATTTAATATCACCCAACACATTTCAGGTGAAGTGCCTTAGGTGTGGACAATCAGGAAAAAGAGGTCTCAAGGGTTTTCTTAAGCTTTTAATAAAAGCTCAGAGAGCCCTATAGTGTTTAAAATATCTCAGGAGAACCCTGCATATACGTGGGAGAAATTATGCATGGGAAGGAAGGAGAAGGCCCTTTGAATGATTCTTCCATGATTTTCTGAGTCTGAAATCAGAAGTAATAAAAACTCTCTTTTGCCTTTCTGCCTACTTTGTATATACTGTATCTATTTTCTAATGCCTCCCAACATTTTCTCTTCAGAGTCTCACCTAGGAAATAGCACAGGAATTAATATTCTCATTTTACAGATGAAGAAAGTGAGACATAGATTAAGTAATTGACACAGGATATCATGGATAACTAGCAAAGGTGGGAAGAGTAAGTGGGGAAAAAGAGATGTTCTTTGAAATGGTTTACAACTTTTTTACTATGCATTTCTATCAATAAAAGCACCTTTCAAGGTAGGCACATTTTATTAATTATAGGCACTTACTATTATGCTAATATAGTATATATATTTAAAATTTTATGCAATAATAAACTTTTTAAAGGATATGGTTAAAAAATAATATAAATGAAAGTGTTTATATTTTCTTCCTTCACCTCAATTGTGATGCTCACACCCTAGGATGGCCCCTATAACTCTCACCCTCTAGTAGTCATGTTTTTGTGTAATTCCCTCTCCTTGAGTGTGGGCAGGATCTGTAACTCTCTAAGCAATAGATAAGGCAAAGGTGATGGGTATCTTTCTTGTGATTATTTTTTATATCATATATGGTTGTATGGAAGAGGTGAAGATGTAACTAATATCCCTAATCATTTGAATTGTACCCAATTAAAGGGCAGTTATACTAGCGGGCCTTACCTGATTAGATATGCCCTTTAAAAGATGGTCTAGGCTTTCCCTGAAGTCAGAAACTCCAAGCAACAGAGACTCTGTCTCTCAGTGTCTATCTTCTAAGAAACAAGCCATCATGAATAGTAGAGTCACAAATTCTGCCAATAACCTGAGGGAGCTCGAAATCAGATCCTTTCCCAGTCAAGCATTCAGATGAAAATGCAGCCTACCTGACACCTAGATTTCAGCCTTGTGAGATCCTGAGCACACAACCCAGCCGCAGTATAACTGAACTCCTGACCCACAGAAATTGTGAGATAACAAATGGGCCTTCTTTCAGGCCACTATTGCATAGTAAATTATTACACAACAATATAAAACTAATAGACCAATAGATGGTATTTTGTATGCGTTAGGTTTTGTATACCTTATGCACTCTTTCAGCTCTTTACCCACAAGATCTCATTTCATCTTCCTCCAAACCCTGTAAGAATTGATATTTCTGTACCCACTTTGGGAGTGAAGTGACAGAGTCAGTGGGCTTAAGTGACTTGCGTCAGGTCTGACAATCAGAAGTGAAAGGCAAGAGACTTGAACATCAGCCTGGAGATTAGAAAGAATAAAGACAGTTCTTCTAGCTTCCTTTTGTTGTTATTGTTGTGATTGTTGCATCCAACTGGCCCTATAGTGTACCACAAAATAAAACTAATTCCACATGGCCCCCCTCCCCTGCTGGTGCATCCCATAATGGGAACTAGCTTTTTCTCCTGGGTTTCTGCTAATTTACTCTCCTGAATTCTTCTACTTCAGCACTGATGCATTGTAGGACCTGTAGCTCTTCAGTGACAACAGTGGCTTCTGTGTTTCATTGTTACTTACACATGAGAAGAATCTGTGTGAGAACCATCTATCAGGGCTGTAAAGGTACCTGACTATAAAGTTCAAACAGTTGACTGGTTCATTATTAATGGAGCTTGTCGTTCTGAGAAGCAATTCGATATGACTTTCCTTTCATTCTACAGTGGAACAAATACCAAAAGCTGCTGCTTTTCACAAATAAATTTTTCACCTGGGCACAGCTATTCTAGTACTTGTGTTCATGTGTTTCCAGGTCTCAGGTCTTGCAAACCCATTACTAACCAAACCCAGGGACATAGAGTTAAGGAGGAAAATGCTTGGTTTCCATGCTTGCCTCACTGGAGGCCATTTTCCTCTAATGAGAAAGACTTCTGCTGAACTGGAATGACAGGCACACAGGGAGCACTTGCTTCTGGCTCTTCTACCTACTTACAGGAATTGGGCTTCTGTGGGCACGGTCCAGAGCTTAGGCACACCCTCCCTGGGCCTCATTTTCTTTATTAATCAAATGGAGATAATAGTACCTGCCCTTATTTCATAGGGTTGGTTCATTCACTTATTCACTCATTCATTCTACAAATCTTAGATTGCCTACTGTATTCCAAGACAGCCACATGAAAAAATTTATAATCAAGGAGCAGAAATGGAATTTTCAGAATCATGTCAATTTCAAATATTTAAACTATTTATTCTTTAAAAATTATAAGTAATTGCTGAATATCTTTTAAGTACCATCTGTTTTAATTACATTAAATATGTAGTCATTCTTTCAGTCATATATAAATCTTCTTTCAAGACCTATTCTCTGTGAAGCACCATGCTAGGTTCTTAGGCTCTGGAGATGTATATCTCTATCATCAGGACATTCAAAGTGTAATGGGTAAGGCCAATGTCCATGAATAAGCAGATAGGTTTTTATTATTTATTTATGTATTTAATTTTGAGACAGGGTCTTGCTCTGTTGCCCAGACTGAAGTGCAGTGGCACAACCACAGCTCACTGCAGCCTTGGCTTCCTAGGCTCAAGCAGCCCTCCCACTTTCAGCCTCCCGAGTAGCTGGGACTACAGATGCAAGCCACAACACCTGGTTAATTTTTGTATTTTTGTAGAGATGGGATTTCACTATGTTTCTCAGGCTGGCCTTGAACTCTGGGCTCAAGCAGTCTTTCCTCCTCTGCCTCTGAAAATGCTGTGATTCCAGGCATAAACCACTATGCCCAGCCACACAGACTTATTTTAATTTTTAAGTGAAGAAATGATAGGGAATGAAAAATCCTTAGAGCACCTATCCTGGGATGGGGAAGAAAATGATATTGTCAGTTAATCTGGTTCCATGGACTTGAAGAAGAGAAGAAAAACAGAGTGCTACTGTGGTTCAGACAAGAGATGAAGAGGCCTGAAATGCAGTCACATTGAGAATAAAAGAGCAAAGGAGTCATTTGGAGACTTATTTTAGCAATAAATTTGGTAGGAAATGTTATTGCCCAGAGATCAGGTGGGAAAGGGAAAGTAGGGAATCAAAATTCCTCTTCAGTTTCTATTTTGAGTATTTTTTCCCATCAGCCATGCAGGGTAGGTTTGTTATCGCCATTAGACTCAGAGAATGTCAAGATCAAGTAACTAGAAAGATCAGGACCAAGATTCAAACCTAGGCCAACTAACTCCAAAGTCCATGCTTTTCACTAAAAATCAAACCTCCTCTAGAATCTTCATATGAATCTGACAATGTACCCCATTCTTAGATCCAAAAATCTGTTCCCTGGACAATTAGATGGGGCAAAGGTAAAGAAAGGAAATGGCAAGATTAGACAGGGTGGAGGGAAGGCAAAGGGTGGAATCTGATAACCAGGCTTCTCTTCCTTCCACCTCCTACAGTCCTTTGCCAATGCTCTTCTCCACTAGCTGGTACACAGTTCTTGGGGTTCACCTGGTAACTTGGTCCTGTCTGTAGAAATCAACAAAAGCAGTTTCTGTAGTAACCCTTGGCAGTCAGATTTACTGGGATGGCTCACAGCATCTCCAGGTATTGAGATATATCTGATGTATTCTAAAATGAAAGGCTTAAAAGATGACAATCAGGAAGCTCCAGTTCACTGCTTGATTACTAGCATTTCTCAGGCTCCGTCTTTCACTTCGGCTCTGATTTGCAATATAGAACCTTCTGCCTGGCCAAAGCAGTATCTTGACAGTGGATAGGAGCTATTTTACCCCTCAGAGTTACCTCTGAATCTGTACAACAACTATAAGACAGCTGTGGGCACAGTAGAATGCCCCACTTCCCCTATCTCTGCTCTGCTCCCTAAGACTAGAGGCTGGTGGTTCAGATGACAGAATGGTACCATCTGTGAGTAAATGCTCTGCATGATCCACAATGATTTCCAAGGTAGCAAAGATGTTCCCTAGCAGCAACAGAGCCCGGAGATGGCACCTACCTGCACTCACGGGATGCCTAGAGCTTTTCAGAGCTTTTCCTCATCCTGACGTGCTTATGTATCTCTTTTTCTTCAACCAGCTTGTTTGTTTTCTAGCATTGTTTTATTTTTAAGTTTTTCTGGGTATATAGTAGGTGTAAATATTTAGGGGGTCCATGAGATATTTTGATGCAGGCATGCAATGTAATATAAGCATATCATGGAGAATGGGGTATCCATCCCCTCAACCATTTACCCTTTGAGTTACAAACAATCCAATTACACTCTTTAAGTTATTTTAGAATGTCCGCTGTAACTGTCCTCAGCAGGACTCTCTCTTTCTGAATTTAGCCCTGCAACATGTGTTGAACCTTAAAAACATGGGGGGAGTTTTTTTTTGAGGAGGTTTCGGAGGACAGAATTCAACCTTGTGTTTTTCTGCTATATATAGTGAGCTTTTCCTCACTATGGTCAGAAAACTATATAGTTTTCTGCTATATGTATGTGAGTATTTTCCCTATATGTAGGGGAAAGGATTTCCTTTGTTTCACAGAGTAGGTCATTTCAATGAAAGCTATGAAAAAAGGAAATTATATTTTTGTATTGATTCATTTTACAGAAAAGGAAGAAAAAAGTATGTTGCTGTGGAAGGGGGAAAATAACCCTTTGGCCTAACTCTTAATTCTTGGTACATTCTATGTTTTAAAAGAAATGTGACTAGAACTCTTCAGTATCCGAGACTGCTATGAAATACAGATTTTCTATTATTTCCCTTCTATTTGTGTATAGTTTGTCGCTTTTTTTCCAGCAGTTTGTGTCCTTAGTGAATCACAGAGTAGGATCCTAAGCACTTTCTGAACAAAGTAACCCCTGCATTAGAAATTGGATACCATGCAACAGTTGAAAAGCAAGGCCTTTCATGCGTAGTAGGTTCTTGACCCTCCTGAGCCTTTCTCCAAGGTCAAGGTGAGAGTTCCACTCACAGTTCTGAAACTCCTCTTTGTGACTTTAGACAAATAACCTTCCTGTGCTTACACTGCATTACCTACAAAGATGGTAATGCCTGCCCCCAGCCGCTTCTCAATGACCTTTTTTGAGGAAGTAAGAAAGTCTAAAAAAGACTTTGGATCCCTTTAAGGGACCTGTTATTTTAGAAATGCACTACTGGAGTCAGGGCCACATAATCAGGGCAGTCAGATATTTGCCACAAAGGCTCCTGAGACTTCAAAGAATAAAAAAAATCAATGAATTGCTTACTTTATCAAAACTCTGTATTTGAAACTTTGGATCTTTTAAAATTTATGTGACTCTAGTTAAGATACTTTACTTCTCTGAACCTCCATCATTAATAAAATGGGCATAAAACAGTGCCTGTCTCATAGAGGTGTTGTAAGAATTAAAGAAGGAAATGAAACAACACACTTAGCATATAATAAATAGTCAAAATGCATGGCCAAAGTGTCCTGTATTAGTTGTTATGATAGATAATTAAGATATTTTGTTGGTCATACATCAAATGAAATGAAACATACTTGTGTTCTCTGAGGCACCAGCCCCTCCTACAGAGAGTCAGTGTTTCCAAGAAAAAAAAAAATGGCCAAACATAAAATATGTGGAGATATTATCTGTAACTAGTTATAATGAGGTCTTCAAAATAAATAACTCCAGCTCTTTGTTCTAAAGGATGAGTCCCATTTCAAGGTAGGTACAATGTTAGTCTGGACATCACAGATGGATAGTGGCAATAACAGAAATGTAATTCAAGACATCCTGTATTCTTTCCATTTGCAGAACCATTTCAGTCTTCCAAGTTTTTCCCATTTTTCACTTTTGGGCAGCAATGGTTTGGAACCTCCAGCATCTCTGTTGGCGGTAAATTCCTACTTCCAGTTCATCAGAGGCTTTTTGCTTGTGTGACATTACTCTTGGTCTCCTCTTTCTTATCTGTAAATTGTATTGACCTGCAATTAAATTATCTACAGTTGGAACAATTGCTCGCTGTTTCTTTGCTTCTGACCACTACTGGAAAGCCATTTGGACTTTAGATGGTTTGACCAGCTTTCCTTCACCTTCCTTGATTATGCTCCTCTTATGTACCTGTTAATTTTATCTAATGTCAAGAGATTTCTTAGACCTTTTCCATTCCTGTAAGTCCCAGAGGATGACACTGACTTGCCTGAGGTCACAGAATCAATCAGTTGCTTTAGATAAGAGGCAAGATCTTCTCATTCCTAATTCTGTGATCTTTTCACTTCTTGCATGTATGACCTCTTCTTGTATAAGCATAAATGTGATTCACATCTAAAATCTGGACATGGAAAATGGACTAAGCTGAAAAGAACTGTTAGCAAGAACATAAAGTAGTATTTTTCAAAACGTAATCCCCCTAACCAGCAGTGTCAGCATCACATGGGTGCTTGTTAGAAATGTAAATTCTCAGCTGGGCATGGTGGCTCACACCTGTAATCCCGGCACTTTGGGAGACCAAGGCAGGCGGATCACCAGGTCAGGAGATTGAGACCATCCTGGTTAGCATGGTGATTAGGATGGTGATTAAGAAAACATGGAGATTGAGACCATCCTGGCTAACAGATACTCAGGAGGCTGAGGCAGGAGAATGGTGTGTACCTGGGAGGCAGAGCTTGCAGTGAGCCAAGATCACGTCACTGCACTCCAGCCTGGGTGACAGAGCAAGACTCTGTCTCCAAAAAAAAAAAAAAAAAAGAAAAAATGTAAATTCTCAATCAAGCTCCACCTAAGACCTACCAAAGCAGAAATTCAAGCCGTCTGGGTGATGCATGCTAAAGCTTGAGAACCAATGGTACAGACTGTGTCAAAAGCGTGTACCTTAATTACAAAAGGCTATTAAATGGACACTGTATTAGTTCATTCTCACGCTGCTATGAAGAAATACCAAGACTGGGTGATTTATATGGAAAGAGGTTTAATTGACTCACAGTTCTGCAGGGCTGGGGAGGCCTCAGAAAACTTACAATCATGGCAGAATGGGAAGCAAATATGTGCTTCTTCACATGGTGGCAGCAAGGAGAAATGCCAAGCAAAGGGAGAAAAGCCCCTCATAAAACCATCAGATCTCATGAGAACTCGCTCAGCATCATGAGAACAGCAGCATGGAGGTAACAGTCCCCATGATTCAATTACCTCCCACCAGGTCCCTCCCATGACACATGGGGATTATGGGAACTACAATTCAAAATGAGATTTGGGTGGCAACACAGCCAAACCATATCATTCCACCACTGGCCCCTTCCAAATCTCATGTCCTCACATTTCAAAACACAATTATGCCTTTCCAACAGTCCCCCAACATCTTAGCTCATTCCAGCATTAACCCAAAATCCAAGTCCAAAGTCTCATCTGATCCCTTCTGCCTATGAGTCTATAAAACCAAAAGCAAGTTAGTTACTTCCTAGATTCAATGAGGTAAATACACCCAGTTCAAATGGGAGAAATTGGCCGAAACAGAGGGGCTACCAGCCCCATGCAAGTTCAAAATCCTAAAGGGCGGTTATTAAACCTTAAAGTTCCAAAATGGTCCCCTTTCACTGCATGACTCACATCCAGATACCTTCCAACAGATACCCTAAATTATCTCTCTCAAATTTGAAGTTCCCCAGATCTCTAGGGCAGGGGCAAAATGCCACCAGACTCTTTGCTAAAGCATAGCAGAAATCACCGTTATTCCAGTTCCCAACAAGTTCCTCATCTCCATTGGAGACCACCTCAGCCTTGAATTCATTGTCCATATCCCTATCAGCATTTTGGTCAAAGTCATTCAACAAGTCACTAGGAAGTTTCAAACTTTCCCACATCTTCCTGTCTTCTTCTGAGCCCTCAAAACTGTTCCAATCTCTGCCCATTTTACTCAGTTCCAAAGTTGCTTCCACATTTTGGGGTATCTTTATAGCATAACCCCACTCTCTGTAGTACCAATTTACTGTATTAGTCCATTCTCATAATGTTATGAAGAAATACCCTAGACTGGGTTATTTATAAAGGAAAGAGGTTTAATTGACTCACAGTTCTGCAGGGCTGGAGAGGCCTCAGGAAATTTACAATTATGGCAGAAAGGGAAGCAAGCATGTCCTTCTTCACACAGCCGCAAAGGGAAGTGCCAAGCAAAGGGGGAAAAGTCCCTTATAAAACCATCGGACATCATAAGAATTTACTATTATGAGAACAGCAGCCTGGGGGTAACTGCCCCTATGATTCAATTACCTCCAACTGGGTCCTTCCCGTGACATGTGGGGATTAGGGGAACTACAATTCAAGATAAGATTTGAGTGGGGAAACTGCCAAACCATATCAGCCACTAATGCATGAAATTGTGTTAGAATTTCAGAAGTAGATTTTAATTTTAAGTCTATTATTTTACCTGGAAGACAAGTTGAAATAATACTTTTCAAGGTCCAAGGTTTTACCTAAATTAGCAAAAGTGTTCTTAGGGCTTTGCAGGGCCTGGCTGAAAAAAAGAACACAAAGTTGAGACACTGCCAGAGGCAGGCAGGTATTCCTCTTAATGGAACATATACTCTTTACTGTCCAATTCAGCTGACATCAAATTTCTCTATAGTCTTACACCATGTTGTTTTGCACATATACATTACCTTCCTGGTCTCTGGAGATATTTGAATATTCTAAACACTATTTAGTCTTTTTAAATTTTTTCTTATTTTTTAATTTCAATAAATTTTGGGAGAACAGCTGGCATTTGGTTACATGAATAAATTCTTTAGTGGTGATTTCTGAGATTTTGGTGCACCCATCACTCGAGCAGTGTACACTATAACCAATGTGTAGTCTTTTATTCCTTGCCACCTCCACCCTTTCCCCAAAGTCCCCAAAGTCCAATGTATTATTGTACGCCTTAGTGCCCTCATAGCTTAGCTCCCACATACGAATGAGAACATAGGATGTTTGGTTTTCCATTCCTGAGTTATTTCACTTCAAATGATACCCTCCAATTCCACCCACGTTGCTGAAAATGCCAATATTTTGTTCCTTGTTATGGCTAAGTAGTATTCCATGGTGTATATAAATACCCCAATTTATCTACTCGTTGACTGATGGGTATTTGGGCTGGTTCAATATTTTTGCAATTGCAAATTGTGCTGCTATAAACATGCATGTACAGGTATCTTTTTCATGTAATGACTTCTTTTCTTCTAGGTAAATACCTAGTGGTAGAGTTGCTAGATCAAAAGGTAGATCTACTTTTAGTTCTTTAAGGTATCTCCACACCATTTTCCAGAGTGATTGTGCTGGTTTACATTCCTACCAAAAGTGTAAAAGTGTTCTGTTTTCACTGCATCCATGCCAACATCAATTAATTTTTATTTTTTTATCGTGGCCATTTTTGCACAAGTGAGGTGGTATTGCATTGCATTGTTTTGATAGCATTTCCCTGATACTTAATGATGTTGAGCATTTTTCCACTTGCTTGTGAGCCATTTGTGTATCTTCTTTTGAGAATTGTCTATTCCTGTCCTTAGCCTACTTTTTGATGGGATTGTTTGTTTGTTTTCTTGCTGATTTGTTCGAGTACTTTGTAGATTTTGGATATTAGTCCTTTGTCAGATGTATAGATTGTGAAGATTTTTCTCCCACTCTGTAGCTGGCTTGTAACTCTGCTGATTATTTCTTTTGCTGTGCAGTAGCTTTTTAGTTTAATTAAGTCCCATCTATTTATCTTTGTTTTTGTTGCATTTGCTCTTGGGTTCTTGGTCATGAGGTCTTTGCCTAAGCCAATGTCTAGAAGGGTCTTTCCAATGTTATCTTCTATAATCCTCAAGGTTTCAGGTCTTAAAGTCTCTGATCCATCTTGAGTTGATTTTTGTATAAGGTGAGAGATGAGGATCCAATTTCATTCTTCTACATGTGGCTTACCAATTATCCCAGCACCATTTGTTCAATGAAGTGTCCTTTCCCCACTTTATGTTTTTGTTTGCTTTGTCAAAAGTCAGTTAGCTATAAACATTTGGCTTTATTTCTGGGTTCTCTATTCTATTTCATGGGTCTATGTGCCTATTTTTATACCGGTACCATGCTTTTTTGGTGACTATGGCCTTATAGTATACTTTGAACTTGGGTAATATGATGCCTCCAGATTTGTTCTTTTTGATTAGTCTTGTTTTGGCTATTCAGGCTTCTTTTTGGTTCTACATGAATTTTAGGATTGTTTTTTTCTAGTTCTGTGAAGAATGATGATGGTATTTTCATGGGAATTGCATTGAATTTGTAGACTGCTTTTGGAAGTATGGTCATTTTCACAATATTGATTCTACCCATCCATGAGCATTGGATGTGTTTCCATTTGTTTGTGTCATCTATGGTTTACTTCAGCTGTGTTTTGTAGTTTCCCTTGGAGAGGTCTTTCACATCTTGGTTAGGTATATTCCTAAGCATTTTATTTTTTCAGTTATTGTGAAAGGGGTTGAGTTCTTTATTTGATTCTCAGCTTGGTCACTGCTGTTGTATAGCAGAGCTACTGATTTGTATACATTAATTTTGTATTCTGAAACTTTACCAAATTCATTTACCAGTTCTAGGAGCTTTTTGGATGCATCTATAGGGTTTTCTAGGTATACCATCATATCATCTGCAAACTGACAGTTTGACTTCTTTACTGATTTGGGTGCCCTTTATTTCCTTCTCTTTTCTGGTTGCTCTGGGTAAGACTTCCAGTACTATGTTGAATAAAAGTGGTGAAAGTGGACATCCTTGTCTTGTTCCAGTTCCCAGGGGAATGCTTTCAACTTTTTCCCATTCAGTATAATGTTGGCTGTGTATTTGTCATAAATGGCTTTTATTACCTTAAGGTATGTCCCTTCTATGCTGATTTTTGCTGAGGGTTTTAATCACAAAGGGATGCTGGATTTTGTCAAGTGCTTTTCCTGCATCTATTGAAATAATCATGTAATTTTTGTTTTTAATTCTATTCATATGGTGTATTACATTTATTGACTTAACGTATGTTAAACCGTCTCTGTATCCCTGGTATGAAACCCACTTGATAATGGTGAATTATCTTTTTTTGATATGCTGCTGGATTTGGTTCACTAGTATTTTATTGAAGATTTTTGTATCTATGTTCATCAGGGATATTGGTCTGTAGTTGTACTTTTTTGTTGTGTCCTTCCCTGGTTTTGGTATTAGGGTGATACTGGCTTCATAGAACAATTTAGGGAGGATTCCCTCTTTCTCTGTCTTTTGGAATACTGACAATAGAATTGGTAACAATTCTTCTTCGGATGTCTGATAGAATTCAGCTCCAAATCCATCTGGTCCTGGACTTCTTTGTTGACAACTTTTATTACCATTTCAATCTCAGTGCTTGCAATGGGTCTGTTCAGAGATTCTATGTCATCCTGGTTTAATCTAGGAGGGTTGTATATTTCCAGGAATTTATCAGCCTCCTCTAGTTTTACTAGTTTATGCATGTAAAGATGTTCATAGTAGCCTTGAATAATCTTTTGTATTTCTGTGGTATCAGTTGTAATATCTACCAATTGGTTTCTAATTGAGCTTATTTGGATGTTTTTTCTTCTTTTCTAGGTTAATCTTGCTAATGTTTCATCAGTTTTATTTATCTTTTCAAAGAAACATCTTTTTATTTCTTTTATCTTTTGTATTTTTTGTTTGTTTTAGTTTTATTTAGTTGTGCTCTGATCTTCCTTATTTTTTATCTTCTGCTGGGTTTGGATTTGGATTGTTCTTGTTTCTCCAGTTCCATATGATATGACCTTAGATTGTCTATGTGTCCTCTTTCAACCTTTTTGATGTAGGCATTTAATGCTATGAACTTGCGTCTTAGCACTGCTTTTGCTGTATCCCAGAGGTTTTGATAGTTTGTGTCACTATTATTGTTCAGTTCAAGGAATTTTTAAATTTCGATCTTGATTTCATTGTTAATCATTCAGAAGCAGGCTATTTAATTTCCACGTATTTTCATGGTTTTGAGAGTTCCTTTTGGAGTTGAGTTCCAATTTTATTCCATTGTGGCCTGAGAGAGTACTTGATATAATTTTGATTTTATTAAATTTATTGAGACTTGTTTTGGGGCCTATCATATGGTCTATCTTGGAGAATGTTCCATGTGCTGATGAATAGCATGTATATTCTGCAGTTGTTGGGTAGAATGTTCTGTAAATATCTGTTAAGTACACTTGTTTTAGGGTATAGTTAAGTCCATTGTTTCTTTGTTGACTTTGTTGACTTTCTGTCTTGATGAACTGTCTAGCGCTGTCAGTGCAGTATTAAAGTCCCCCATTATATGTTGCCATCTGTCTCATTTTTTTTTTTTTTTTTTTTTTTGTGGGGAGACGGAGTCTTGCTCTGTCTCCCGGGCTGGAGTGCAGTGGCCGGATCTCAGCTCACTGCAAGCTCCGCCTCCCGGGTTTACACCATTCTCCTGCCTCAGCCTCCGAGTAGCTGGGACTACAGGCGCCCGCCACCTCGCCCGGCTAGTTTTTTGTATTTTTTTAGTAGAGACGGGGTTTCACCGTGTTCTCCAGGATGGTCTCAATCTCCTGACCTTGTGATCCGCCCGCCTCGGCCTCCCGAAGTGCTGGGATTACAGGCTTGAGCCACCGCGCCCGGCCCATCTGTCTCATTTCTTAGGTCTAGTATGAGTAATTGTTTTGTAACTGTGGGAACTCCAATGTTAGGTGCGTGTATATTTAGGATTGTGATTTGCCTGTTGGACTAGTCCTTTTATCATTATACAATGCACCTCTTTGTCTTTTGTAACTGCTGCTGCTTTCAAGTTTAGCTACTCCTGCTCACTTTTGGTGTCTATTTGCATGGAATATCTTTTTCCACCCCTTTACCTTAAGCTTATGTAAGTCCTTCTGTGTTAGGTGAGTCTCCTGAAGACAGCAGAAACTTGGTTGGTGAATTCTTACCCATTCTGTCATTCTGTATCTTTTAAGTGGAACATTTAGGTCATTTTTTTCAATATTAGTATTGAGATGTGAGGTACTATTCTATTCATCATGCTATTTGTTGCCTGAATACCTTGTGATTTTTTTCATTGTGTTATTGTTATATAGGTCCTGTGAGATTTATGCTTTAAGGAGGTTATATTTTGGTGTATTTCGAGGATTTGCTTCAAGATTTAGAACTCCCTTAGTAGTTCTTGTAGTGCTGGCTTGGTAGTGCCAAATTAGCTCAGCATTTGTTTGTCTGGAAAAGTCTATATCTTTCCTCCATTTGTTAAGCTTAGTTTCATTGGATACAAAATTATTGGCTGATAATTGTTTTCTTTAAGGAGGCTAAGAATAGGACCCCAATCCCTTCTAGCTTGTAGGGCTTCTGCTGAGAAATCTGCTCTGAATCTGCTAGGCTTTCCTTTATAGGTTACCTGGTGCTTTTGCCTCACAGCTCTTAAGAATCTTTCCTTCATCTTGACTTTAGATAACTGGATGACTGTACCTAGGTGATGATCTTTTTGTGATGAATTTTCCAGGTGTTCTTTGAGTTTCTTGTATTTGGATGTATAGATCTCTAGCAAAGCTGGGAAAATTTTTCTCAATTATTCCCTCAGATATGTTTTCCAAACTTTTATATTTCTCTTCTTCTGTGGGAATACCAGTTATTCTTAGGTTTGGACATTTAACACAGTCCCAAACTTCTTGGAGACTTTGTTCATTAACAAATTTTTTTTTCTTTGTCTTTGTTGGATTCAGTTAATTTGAAAGCCTTGAGTTTGAGCTCTGAAATTTTTTCTTCTGTCCATTTGATGCTGAGACTTACCAGTGCATTTTGCATTGCTCTAAGTATTTCATTGATTTCCAGAAGTTGTGGTTGTTTTCTATTTATGCTATCTATTTCCCTGAAGAATTTTCCTTTCATATCCTGTATCATGTTTTTATTTAAGTTCAACTTTACCTTTCTCTTGTGTCTCCTTGATTAGGTTGATAATCAACCTTATGAATTCTTTTTTTTTTTTTCTTTTTTTTTGAGACTGAGTCTCGCTCTGTCACCCAGGCTGGAGTGCAGTGGCCAGATCTCAGCTCACTGCAAGCTCCGCCTCCCGGGTTTACGCCATTCTCCTGCCTCAGCCTCCTGAGTAGCTGGGACTACAGGCGCCCGCCACCTCGCCTGGCTAGTTTTTTGTATTTTTTTTAGTAGAGACGGGGTTTCACCATGTTAGCCAGGATGGTCTCGATCTCTTGACCTCGTGATCCGCCCGTCTCAGCCTCCCAAAGTGCTGGGATTACAGGCTTGAGCCACCGCGCCCGGCCAACCTTATGAATTCTTTATCTGGCAATTCAGAGATTTTGCCTTGGTTTGGATCTATTGCTGGCGAACTAGTATGATCTTTTGGGGATGTTAAAGAACCTTGTTTTGTCATATTACCAGCATTGTTTTCTGGTTCCTTCTCATTTGGGTAGACTATGTCAGAGGGAAGATCTGGGATTCAAGGCTACCGTTCAGATTCTTTTATCCCACTGGGTGCTCCCTTGATGTGTTGTTCTCCCCTTTCCCCTAGGAATGGAGCTTCCTGAGAGCTGAACTGCAGTGATTGTTTTTGCTTTTCTGGGTCTAGTCACCCAGCAGAGCTACCAGGCTCTTTGCTGGTACTGGGAAGTGTCTGCAAAGAGCCCTGTGATGTGATTCATCTTCAGGTCTTGCAGCTATGGATACTAGCACCTGCTCTGGTGGAGGTAGCAGGGCAGAGAAGTGGACCTTATGAGGGTCCTTAATTGTGTTTTTGTTTAGTGTACTGGTTTTGTTGATTGGCCTCCAGCCAGGAGGTCGTGCTTTCAAGAGTGCATCAGTTGAGGTCCTATAGGGAAGATGCAAACTTGCCCTAGGGACACCTGGTCAAGTATTTAGGTTTCTCAGGTGGTGTGCAGGGCCACAGAGCTTCCAAGAGACTATGACCTTTGTCTTCCGCTACCACAGAAGGTAGAGAATGACCACTAGGTGGCGGCAGGGATAGGAGTGTCTGAGCTCAGCCTCTCTTTGGGCAGGGCTTGCTGCAGCTGCTATAGGTGATGGGGGTGTGGTTCCCAGTTCATTGGAGCGATATTCCTAGGGGGATTATGGCTGCATCTGCTGAGTCATACAGGTCACCACGAAAATAGGGGAAAGACAGCAGTCACAGGCCTCACCCTGCTTCCATGGAGCCTGCAATCCTAAAGGCCCGTCACACTTACCAAGCACCCCTGCTCAACAAACCAAGTCTATTTCCAGGAATTCAGTGACCAGGGCTGAGAACTTGCACCAGACCATGAGCCTCCCTGCCAATAAGCAAGCAGAGTCACAGTTTTTTGGCATCTCAGGGAGCCTGCAGCAGTGATCCAGTTCCTTCAAAGGGTCTGTGGATTCTCTTGACTTTACTGGTATGTTCCTGCAGTAGTTCTTGGAGCAAAAGTTCACAATATGAGTCTCCATACACTGTGCTGTCCATCCAAGCAGGAGCTGCGATTTAGTCTTGCCTCCTATCCACCATCTTAATCCCTCTCCCCCTGTTTAGTCTTTATGCAGGATATTAGATTGATGTGTCTCAGATAACACTGTGTAGTAGGACTTTTGTGATGTCCTATTCTGCATTCAACAAAGTGTTCAATATTGGCACAGTTCAATAGGGCTATCCATGAGACATGTGTTGCTATTGAGTACTTGAAATATGGCTAGTGGAAGCAGAGGAATTGAGTTTTAAATTTTATTTAATCTTAATGAATTTACATTTAAACAGCTGCATGTGGCTAGTGGCTACCCTATTAGACAGCACAGGAATGGATATATTGATCTAATATCTTACACAATAGTTGATTAAGTAGAAAGGTAATTCTATGCTTTTGAATAGTATTTAGAAAACTTACAAATTGATAACCTAGAATAGTCTTTTTAAAAATTAGTAGGGTACTTTTAGGACCACTCCAAAAGTGATTATGTCTAAATCATTTATTAGAACAGTGTGACCAAGTTAGGAGCCTTCTGTTTATGATGGGTATTAAGTCATTCTATGACCAGCAGATTTTCTGAGACTTTTTATAACTTCAGCTCTTGGAAATCTATTTTAAATGGGAAGAGGTTACTGAACCCAAATTTGAGAAAAATCATGGAAAGTACAAATGCTGTTCTACAGAAATCATGCAAAAGCATTCTAAAAATCAAAATTTATTTTTGATCCTTATGATTGAGCAATAAGTCACTGATCAAAGATCTGTCATAATCAAGTTTTTCAGAGGGACAAGCTATAAATAAAATAATTTGAACTTTAAAAGATCATATGTGACTGCATCCGAGTACCATTTTATGTGTTATTAATTTATTTTTTCAGATATTTTTAAGTGTTTGGTAATTTCCTTGACCAAAAGGAAAGACATTGAATCCCCCCATTTTCCACTTAGGATGATTTCAGCTTATGAAGTAATGACATAAGACCTAGGATAGTCTCTCTTAAAACATAGCTAAAGCTTTCTTAAGCTTTATAGTTTCTCACATGAATTCTGAAAGAACATTGCTTCAGTTTTTACCTTCTTATCCTCTCATCTCCTTTCCAGTTATGAGATATTGTCAGACTCAAGAATGACAATATTGAAGGTCTGGTTAGGTTCAAGGTGGAAGTAATCATGTTTACCCAATCTAAAATATTCATTTCAAGAATGGAGGCAAGAAAATAAGAACAGACTATGAAGTTACTGGATATTACTGGCCTCTAAACTGGAGACCTAGGTTTAATTGTCTCTAAAATTGTTTTGCTGGCTGACGTTCTGCAAAATTGGATTGTGATGATAAATGAGTTTGATTACTTACTTTCTTCATTAACTCTGACAGCTATACCTGAAGAAATTATTCAAAGTGAAGTATTATTTCTAATCTAGATTTCCTATGGATAAAGCTTTGGCAAAATATTTGCTAATCTTGGACTTATATATTATCAACTTTTTAAGTCAGTGAATGGATGCTCAACATATGCAAAGTTTATATGACTATTACATGTGTTTCCAATACCTGGAGGATAAATATGCATGTTGGGAGTGAGGATACATTTTTATATCACACAAATAGTAAGATAAAGAATAAGAGTATATTTTTGTTAAATGTATGAAGGGTTGCAGTATAACCTCCAAAATTAATTGAGGTCAATATGGCTAACCATCCCAATCCCCAAATATATCAAAGGCCTTACGCATGTGCATTTTTTTAGCTCTACAATTCTATTCTTAAAAATTTGTTCTATGGGAATAATTATATATGTTCATATTTTTAAATGAAATGGCCAACATAGGTGAGTAGTAACAACAACAGTGGAACAATCTAAATAATGTAATCCTCTTCAGCCTTTACAAATAATATTACAAAACAATGATTCTAAATAAAGAAGGGAAAGGAGAGTGAACCAAAATCATCTGCTAATTTTTTTCCTTCCTTCTCCTTTCTTTGGGTTTATTCTGTTCTTTAAAAAAACAATGTTACATTGAACATTTGGCTTATCAATTTTTAGCCTTTCTTCATAACTAATACAAGTGTTTTAGACTTTAAATTTTCATTGATTGCTCACTTTTAGCCATATCACACAAATTCTAATATTTATCTTTATTGTCATTTAGTTCCAAGTAATTTTTGGTTTCCATTATTAGTAATTATGTCTTCACTTATGAGTTATTTAGATAACAGACTTTCAAAAAATTTTTAGTTAAATGGAGATTCAGTTGTTTTTAAAAATCTATGTTTTTATTTAGTAGTAATAGTCACAGAACATGGTCTGCCTCATATGCTTTTTTGACTTTTAAGACTGGCTTTTTCGTCTAGTCCTAACCAGAGGTCAACTTTTATAAAGATTTCTGTGTATTTGAGAAGAATAGGTACCTCTACCTTACAATGGGTACCTATAGTGTAGTAGGAATGAGGGTGGGGTAAGGAGGTGAGTGAAATTTTAGAGAGGCAATGATGGAAGCAAAGAGACCAGATAGAAAGCTAATTGCAATTATTCAGGCAAGAAATGATGGTGGAATGGACTAGGGAGGTAGTGGTGAAAATGTTGAGATTGAGTTAGATTCTGGATATATTTTGAAGGTAAAACCAACAAGATTTCTCAAAACATTGGATGTGGAGTACAAGAGAGAGAAATCTTAGCCTGAGAAACTGGAAGGTAGAGATACTATTAGCTGAGATGGGGAGGACTGCAGGTGGATCAAGTTTGGGGTAGAAGACCCAAATGTTAGGCACCAGAAATGGAGAGTTAGAGTAGACAGCAGTTCAGGGAAAGGTCTGGACTGGAGACATGTGGGATCATCTAGGTCAATGGTTCTCCACTGGGGTGCTTGAGGCAAGTGCTTTGGGCATCTAGTGGGCAGACACCAGTGGTGCTTCTAAACACCCTGTAATGCTCAGGACAATCCCTTTACCATAAAGAATTATAGGATCTAAATGTTAACAGTGCCAAGACTGAGAAAACCTCACCTAAGGCCTGAGCATAAGAGAAGAAAAGGTGCTCAAGGACTCAGCTTTGGGACATGCCTTACTAGGAATTCAAAGAGATAAGAAGTATCTATCAAATAATTCTAAGGTGTGTGTCTAGTAATACTGGGGAAAAAACAGGATAGTCTTATGTCTTGAAAGGCAAATATTTAGAGTATATTAAAGAGGAGGAATTCATCAGCCTTGTCAAATGCTGTTGATAGGTCAACAAAGATGAAGACTGAAAATTGCTCATTGAATTTACCATTGTGGGGTAATTGAAAAGACCCTATATTAACAAGAGTAATTTCAACAGAGTGGTGTTGGCAAAAGTCTTACTCTGTTACTTACTGACTGAGTGACTTAGGGCAAGGTACTTAGCCTGAGTTTTAGTTTCCTCCCTTATAAGATGAAGGTAATAATCTACTTCATAGGGTTGCATGAGATAATGGGAATAATGAGGCAAAGCACAGTGACTCATGCCTATATTCCCAGCACTTTAGGAGGCCAAGGTGGGCGGATCCCCGAGGTCAGGAGTTCGAGACCAGCCTGGCCAACATGGTGAAACCTCGTCTCTACTAAAAATACAAAAATTAGCCAGGCATGGTGGTGCACGCCTATAATCCCAGCTACTCAGAAGGCTGAGGCAGGAGAATCACTTGCACCCAAGAGGCGGAGCCTGCAGCGAGCCGAGATCGTGCCATTGCACTCCAGCCTGGGCGACAGAGTGAGACTCTGTCTCAAAAAAAAAAAAAAAAAAAAAGAGAGGGGGCGGAATAACGCGTTAAGTACCCATCACAGAATTGGCACATAGTAGGCCCTCAAAACATCTAAATTCTCCTTCCACAACTCTTCCATTCATCTCCAGTTTCTCTCCTCCTGCAACCCCTCCTACATTTCCCCCACACAAAAACTACTACTTTGATGTTTTATCATGTTCCAGGGACTATTTGGTATTACAGGAGGCAATTCGCCCATTAAAATACACTTTATGATGGGTACCATATTTCAGTGATCCCTTATTATTAACTGAAGAAAAAGAAAAATGTTAATGATTTCAGGTTTTCTGTATAAGGAGATACATTGAACTGGGAGAAAACCAGGTAGCAATTTAAAAATATAGAATCACAAAGTAATTTCTCATTAAATTAAATATTTCATTATTGAATTGAATTGTTTATTAAGTCTTTTTTCAGTTTGAAACTGTGCAAACCCAAACTAGGAGCTCCATTTTCTAGGCCTACTGAAGTTCCCTTTATCTTTCCCACATAAAACTGCCATACACTAAACTCTCAATCAAAATAAAAATCCCCAGAGAGACATGTCGAAGAATGGGGATTGAGGAAAGCTAAAGAGGTAGAAAATTGCTCTTTAAAATATTTTACTCTGGAATTTCAACTGGTTTTGTCTTCTCTTGGGATTCAGAAAATGATTATATTAACTCTAATGATTTTATGGTGACTTTATAAAAAATGGATTTAATTTTAAAAGGTCAAGGGTAGCCATATTCTGAGAAAAAAGGTATCTGAAAATATGTCATTCTGCATGCAATTGCAATTTCCACGGAAGTAAAGGCCTGCGAGGTCATCCAAGTAATGAGATTTCATGCTAATTCCCCAGTTAGTCACACACAGTGAGCTCACAGTCCAAGTGGCCTCAGACTTCTCTCGAAGCTGAGGTGGCTGGAGAGGAATTCTCCATGATTTAGAACTTCTGGGTACCCTGATTTAGACCTAAGCAGCAGCCTGATTCTCCTATCTGCTGAGTCCCCAAAGAGAGGTTTTTATCTCCCTATCTCTACATCTTCTATATTTCATTGAGTCTAAGACACACATTTTATTCATATTCTTCTTATGTCTTGGAAATCAGGTTTCATCTTATAATCTATTGCTGTTGGTCAGTCTGTCCAGAAGAACACTTTGTGTGGTGGAAATGTTCTATATCTGTTCCACTCAATATGGTCACCTCTAGCCACATATGTCCTCCTGAGCACTTGAAATATGGCTGGTGCAACGAAAGCGGTCAATTTTTAATTTTATTTTATTTTCATCGTTTAAAATTTAAATAGCCACATGTGTCTAGTGGTGGGCCTAATGGACATCACAGGTGCAAGTCAAATTCTTACAGGAAGGATTCAACTTTGTTTCTTCCACTCACTTGAGAAATGACCAACTTGAGACTCCTTTAAATTAAATTTTCTGTTTGAGGATTTTTCACTGCACCAGTAGTGAGTTCAGACTGAGGCCCTGAGTACAGTAGTACCCCCTTATCTGTGGTTTCTCTTTCCAGAGTGCCAGTTGCCACTGGTCAGCCACAGTCTGAAAATATTACATTACTACTCTTGCCCTTTGGGGCTATGATTAAGTAAAATAACAGTTACTTGTACAAAAACAGCGTGATACTGTGACAGTAGATCTGATCATCAAGATGGCCACTAAGGGACTAGCCGGCAGGTAGAGTAGACAGGATACCCTGAACAAAGGGAATGATTCGTATCCTGGGTAGAACATAGCAGGGCAGTGTGAGATTTCATCATACTACTCAGAACACATGCAATTTAAAACTTACAAACTGCTTTTTTTCTGGCATTTTCATTTACATCACAATGCCTACATCATTCACCTCACTTCATCTCATCATATAGCAATTTTATCATGTCATATCATCACAAGAAGAAGGATGAGTACAGTACAATAAGATATTTTGAGAGGTGGGGGAGAGGGAGAGAGAGAAGGAGAGAGAGAGAGAGAGAGAGAGCACATTCACAAATGCCTATTACAGACATACTTCAGAGATGTTGTGGGTTGGGTTCCAAACTACTGCAATAAAGTGAATATCACAATAAGGAGAGTCACACAGATTTGGGGGGTTTCCAGTGCATGTAAAAGTTATGCGTACACTATTGACCAGGCACGGTGGCTCACACCTGTAATCCTAACACTTTGAGATGCCAAGGTAGGCAGATGACTTGAGGCCAGGAGTTTGAGACCAGCCTGGCCAACATGGTAAAACCCTGTCTCTACTAAAAATACAAAAACTAGCCAAGCGTGGCGGCACATGCCTGTAATCCCAGCTACTTGAGAGACTGAAGTATGAGAATTGCTTGAACCTGGGAGACGGAGGCTACATTGAGCCAAGATCACACCACTGCACTCCAGCCTAGGCAACAGAGTGAGACTCTGTGTCAAAAAAAAAAAAAAAAAAGACAGTTATGTTACACTGTCCTGTTCTTTATTAAGTGTGCAATAGCATTATATCTACAAAAAAAAGTACATACCTTAATTTAAAAATACTCTTGCTAAAAAGTGCCATTAATCATCTGAGCCTTCAGTGAGTCATAATCTTTTTGCTGGTAGAGGGTGATATGGTTTGACTGTGTCCCCTCCCAAATTTAAACTTGAATTGTATCTCCCAGAGCTTCCACGTGTTGTGGAAGGGACCCAAGGGGAAGTAATTGAATCATGGAGGCCAGTCTTTCCCGTGCTATTCTCGTGATAGTGAATAAGTCTCATGAGGTCTGATGGGTTTATCAGGGGTTTCTGCTTTTGCTTCCCTCTCATTTTCTCCTGTTGCCACCATGTAAGAAGTACCTTTCACTCTCGCCATGATTCTGAGGCCTCCCCAGCCATGTGGAACTGTAAGTCCAATTAAACCTCTCTTCTTTTTTTTTTTTTTTTTTTTTTGAGACGGAGTCTCGCTCTGTCGCCCAGGCTGGAGTGCAGTGGCCGGATCTCAGCTCACTGCAAGCTCCGCCTCCTGGGTTCCCGCCATTCTCCTGCCTCAGCCTCCCGAGTAGCTGGGGCTACAGGCGCCCGCCACCTCGACCGGCTAGTTTTTTGTATTTTTTAGTAGAGACGGGGTTTCACCGTATTAGCCAGGATGGTCTCGATCTCCTGACCTCGTGATCCGCCCGTCTTGGCCTCCCAAAGTGCTGGGATTACAGGCTTGAGCCACCACGCCCGGCCCTAAACCTCTTTTCTTCCCAGTCTTGGGTATGCCTTTATCAGCAGTGCGAATGTGGACTAATACAGAGAGTGTTGGGATGTTATCTCAATGTTGATGACTGCTGACTGACCAGGATGGTGATTGCTTAAGATTGGGGTGGCTGTGGCAATTTCTTAAAATAAGATAACAATTAAGTTTGCCCCATTGACTCTTTCTTTCTTGAAAGATTTATTTGTACCATGTGAGTTTATTTGTACCATGTGATGCTGTTTGACAGCATTTTACCCATGGTTAAATTTCTTTCAAAATTGGAGTTAATCCTCTCAAACCCTGTCACTGCTTTATCAACTAATTTTATATAACAATCTAAATTCCTTGTTGTCATTTCAACAATATTTATGGAATCTTCACCAGGAATAGATTTCATCTCAAGAAACTACTTTCTTTGATCATTCATAAGAAACAACTCCTCATCCATTAGTTTTATCATGAAATTGCAGCAATTCAATCACATCTTCAAGCTCTACTTTTAATTCTAGTTCTCTTGCTATTTCTACCACATCTGCAGCTTCTTCCTCCACTGAAGTCTTGAATTCCTCAAAGTCATCCCTGAGCATTAAAATCAACTTCCAAACTTCTATTCATGCCTGTAGTTTGATCTCCTCCCATGAATCATGAAAGTTCTTAAGGCATCTAAAGTCATGAATCCTTTCCAAACTATTTTCAATTTACTTTGCCCAGATCCATCAGAGGAATCACCATCTACAGCAGGGATAGCCTTACAAAATGTATTCCTTAAATAAGAAGACTGGAAAGTCAAAATTATAACTTGATCCGTGGGCTGCAGAATGGATGTTCTGTTAGCAGACACAAAAACAACAATGAATCTCCTTGTACATCTTCTTCAGAGCTTTTGGGTGACTAGATGTATTTTCAATGAGCAATAATATTATGAAAGGACTCTACTTCCAAGCAATAGGTCTCACGGTTGACTTTAAACATTCAAAAAGCCACGCTATAAACAGATATGATGCCATTCAGGCTTTTTTCTTCCATTTATAGAGCACAGGTAGAGTAGATTTAGCATAATTCTTTCTTTCTCTCTCTCTCTCTCTCTCTTGCTTTCTTGCTTTCTTTCTTGCTTTCTTTTTGAGATGGAGTCTCACTCTGTTACCCAGGCTGGAGTGCAGTAGCACAGATTGCAGCTCACTGCAACCTCTGCCTCCTGGGTTCAAGCAGTTCTCCTGCCTCAGTCTCCTGAGTAGCTGAGATTATGGGCACTCACCACCACACCCCACTAATTTTTATGTTTTTAGTAGAGACAAGGTTTCATCATATTGGTCAGACTGGTCTCGAACTCCTGACCTCGAGATCCGCCCACCTCAGCCTCCCAAAGTGATGGCATTACAGGTATGAGCCACCATGCCCAGCAATGTAGCATAATTTTTAAGGGACCTAAGATTTTCAGCGTGGCCAATGAGCATGGATTTCAACTTAGAGTCACCAGGTGAGTCAGCCTGTCCTTCAAAGACCTGAAGCCAGGTATTGACTTCTCCTCTCTAGCTAAGAAAGTCCTAGATGGCATCTTCTTTTAATATAAGGCTGTTTTGTCTACATTGAAAATTTGTTGTTTAGCATAGCCATCTTCATCAATGATCATAGCTGGACATTCTGGGTTACATGCTTTAACTTCTCCATTAGCACTTGCTGCTTCACTTTATACTTTTATGTTATGGAGACAGCTTCTTTCCTTAAACCTCATGAACCAAATTCTGCTGGCTTCAAACTTTTCTTATGCAGCTTCTTCACCTCTCTCAGCCTTCACAGAATTGAAGAGAATTAGGAACTTACTCTGGATTGGACTTTGGCTTAACGGAATGTTGTGACTGGTTTGATTTTTTATCCAAACCACTAATACTTTCTCCATATCAGCAAAAAGTCTTCTTTGCTTTCTTACCATTCATGTGTTCACTAGAGTGGCACCTTTAATTTTCTTCAAGAATGTATTTATTGTATTCACAACTTGACTAAGCATTTGTTGCAAAACACCTAGCTATTGGCCTCCTTAGGCTTTTGACATGCCTTCCCCGACAAGCTTAATAGCTTTTGATTTAAAGTGACAGACATGCGACTCTTCCTTTCTTGAACATTTAGAGGCCACTTTAGGGTTATTAACAATATTGACCTAATTTCAATATTGTTGCAGCTAAGGAAACAGGAAGGCCGAAGGAGAGGGAGGGAGATGGGGAATAGCCAGTTATATAGGGTTTAGTTCTATCCATGACTTCAGGCATTCACTGGAAATCTTAGAACGTATACTTCATGGATAAATGGGCACTACTGTACCAGCTTTGGTTCAAATTTTTAGAAGAGATTTTTTTCCTATCTCTAGCCAATACCAAAGTTGATATATGTACATTTTCTTTCTCTCTCTTGCTGCATAATGAGCTCTTTTTTCTCATTTACTCTTACCCTCAAAGGGTAAATCTATAACATCCCAGAATTAGGTAGAAGTCTCCTGTTAAATTCCTAATTTCAGATGCTTTTAATTTTACAGTAGGACCTGAAATAATGGTATTTCCCTGAATCAATAATGACTTCAAGTCAATAAAATATGGTAATATAATTTCTGATACATAATAGAGGCTTAATAAATGTTTGTTTAAAGAGAATGGAGAAGGGATGAAAGGCTAATTGGGCAATAGAGTTTGGATATTTCTTAAAATAGTAGTTCCTTGACTCCATACATGTTTGAGGGGAGGAGTGTGGTTAATTGTTCTGTTAACTTTTGTTTAGATGAGAAAATGAGGAATTGGATAAGGTATATATGAGACCCTGGCAAGGTGCAAAGAGAGAGAAAGGCTTAATAATTGATGTATCAGTCAGAGTTCTGGCAGGAAAGAGATGGCAAACATAGATGGATGGAATAGCACCTGCCATGGCCTGTTTATGAACTAGACTAGGGCTCTGTTTGCGTAGGGTAAGGACCAAAAGCTAAAAACACCATTTTGAAAATATCTCTATGAGCTTCTGTGCATGAGAAGTGCAGCTCTGGGGTCAAGGCAACAATGATACATCCCTATGAGACGTCACAGTTTTTGTAGCATCCAATCAGATAATAGTCACCTGGTAAAGTGCTATGTGAGTATAGGGAAAGAGCATGTTTTAAATAGAACCAGTCTAAGGAGAAACGTTATTCCACTGAAGAAACTAGAAAGGACAGGCAATGTTTGCCTCCCAAAAAATTACTCCACGTTAAGATTTATAGGTTCTAGATCTCTCAAATTCATTGAATCTACTTGGATTTGGGGTTGTAACTCAATGTATAGTAACTTCTATTAGTGATAAAAGAGAATGAAAAGAATATGGAGAGTTAATAGGCTTTCTAGAAAATACAGCCATTTGTTATTATGGTTCATTGTTCTGCTATATAAAAAAATGGTTAAATTTAGGAAGGGAAATAAAAGGCTCTGGGGAAAAGGGTATACTTTTCATGGTAAGAAAATAAAGCTATGTGTTTTCTGGTGCAAGGACAGGTTAGTTCTCCCCAAGATATGACCCTGGCAATTTCTGGTGAAAGCCACAATCCCTAGAAACCTGGACCCATGTATCAGCAATTAGGAAAATGTGTATCCCATGGTTAAAATGAGAAAGCTGTGGTCTAAGGGCATACGTAGCAATGGGATACAGTCACAAGGAAGAGAGCCAGGGTCTGAGCAGCCTCAGTGAACTTGGTGTGTGAGATAAGCAATGGTCAGAAAGATGGCCAAGTCAGACTCAGAAAACCCAGGTGGAGTCATGGCAGAACAAAAGGAAATAAAATCTAAATTCACAGACAAAACTCAGAAAAACACCAATAGCAGAAAGTAAAGCAAGGGGAGGCATCCAAAACTAAGGAGGATGGTGAGAAGGGTCAGACCTTCCAGAGCCAAAGGGCAGGACAAGATGGTAAACAACTGCCATGACAAGTAAGGAGAAAAGGAGCTATACTCTCTTTATGTTTTACCTATAGAACCTTGGGTAGTGCCTAATACAGAGTAGATACCCATTATCTATTGGATGAATAAATAGGCCCAACAAGCTGATATAGAGCATTGGAAACAGGTCTTCCTATTTCAGCCAACTGAACTGGTTTAGCTATCACCTAAATCAGTGCTTCTTAAATTTTAACATGCATAAAAGCACCTGGGGGTTTTGTTTAAATGCAGATTTTGATTCTATAAGTCTGGGATGGGACCTGGGAATATGCATTTAACACAGTTGTGACTGCTATGCTGCTGATCCACAGATCACACTGATCCACCCCAGGATTTGAATAACAAGAGCCTTAACACAGAAGCTTGAACTAGCTTTTTGTTAAAGCATAAATCAATTTCAGGAGGGAGGAGTGCAAGTAGAAATAAAGCACCTGCCGGGAGTAAGGAAGTGAAGTCTAGCCAAGAATGACAGTTCTTGAGAGCAGTGATTTGAGAAATTCTCTTGTGACTGCTGACAGCTCCTAGCCCAGCAAGAGGAGACCTGGGTAGCCCAGAATTGCACATCAGGATTTTTTTGTTTTTGAGGAGGGAGGGGAGATGGAATATTTAAAATTGTTCACTCACAAGAGCCATCACAAGTCTTCATAACCTGAACAAAAATCATCACCCAATGATGGATTTCATTTCAGCACAATCCATCTGTCTTGTCGCATAAAAATAAAAGTTCAGGGTTTTTTTTTTTTTTTCAGTTAAGTATGTCACTACAGTAGAGTTTAGTGACATAAAAAGATGATATAAAAATAGAATTGATGGTGTAGCAAAAGGTAGAAATGGGGACTTTATAGACATTGCAGACAGAATTATCATATTAACTCTTTGTAGTCTTCAATTAAATACCTGGCCCCTCCTCTGTCCTTGTACTTACTGTCCTCTATGAACTATAGCATTTGGTCTCCATTTAAGGAAAATTTGCATCATGCTTCTGTCTCTTCTAGACACCTATTGATGTGGCTACCAAACAACAGAACAACAACAACAAAAAGTGATGCAACCCAACTTGAGCTATGATAAACTTCTGTGTTCTAGGGCAGTACTTTCAGAACCGTGGACAGCGGCAAACTCCTGTGGAGGCAGATCTCTTTGATTTCAGTATGGGCCTTGCAGCTATCTCCCTCTTGCGACTGTGCAGAGGACAACCATTTTTGACCAGCTCTAACTGTCCACCTTCTCCTGTCAGTTATTTCCCCCTTCCCTATATTATAGGACTGTTCCCTACTGTGCATATACATACAAGCCAACATAGACATTTTTCCCCCACAGGCAGGTGTTGCATATATATTCTTAGAATTAGGCATCCATATATTAAACAAGTTTTCCATGATGTATCTGTAGCTCCTAGACTGTTTCACATTGAATGCCTGTTCTGCTTCAGTATGTCTCTCAGCTACTGGCTGTCAACCTACATCTGTTCATGTTTATAAGTCTAGGGGATGGCCTTGAAGACTTTTAAATGAGGTATACGTTAGGATAGGATCCACAATATGTTTCATAGTATAACAATCTTAAGGTCATGTGTGAGTAATCAGCATTCTAATTTATTGCAACTGAGCAAACTTAAGTTGCCATTCTTCCTGGTGTAGTATAGTAAATGAAACTATGTTTACAGCAGGGGATTAACTCCATTTCCTAAAATCAAAATTGGGAGCAAATAAGTGACGTAAAAGGAGGTTCCTGAGAGTGATGAACCAGACAACAGACCACAGCCAGTGATCTGTCCTTATATGAGGCCGATGCTTACAAATAATAAACCATCTCTGAGCTACAGAGACTCAGGAGACATGGGCTTAAGAAACTGATTGATTATAATTAGGGAAAGATACATTGGAATGTGACAGCTAAGAACATTCCTTTTTCTTTTTTATTTTCTTTTTTTTTTTTTTGGAGACAGGGTCTGGCTTTGTTGCCCAGGCTGGAGTGCAGTGACACAATCTTGGCTCCCTGCAACTGCAATCTCCACCTCTGGGGCTCAAGCCATTCTTTCACCTCAACCTTCTGAGTAGCTGGAACTACAGGCATGCATCACCATGCCCAGTTCATTTTTTTTTTTTTTTTGTATTTTTTTGTAGAAATGGGGTTTTGCCACATTGCCCAGGCTGGTCTCGAACTCCTGAGCTCAAGCAATCTTCCCACCATGACCTCCTAAAGTGCTGAGATTACAGATGTGAGCCACTGTGCCTGGCCTACATTCCATTTAATGGGATAATTTTTAGGAAACATTGCAATTTCCTCAGAATATGATTTATGGACTATAAGTGTTGTGTAGAAGATTCTCTGAAGCGGGCCCTAAAAGCTGCAATATCTGAGGGATAATGGCCCAAAGGATATCTGACATGGCAGCATTAACAGAAGTAAGAGAGGGCTGGGCATGGTGGCTCATGCTTGTAATCCCAGTGCTTTGGGAGACTTAGGCAGAAGGATTGCTTGAGGCCAGGAGTTCAAGACCAGCCTGGGCAATATAGCAAGGTCCTGTTTCTACAAAAAAAAGTTTTAATTAGCCAGGTGTGGTAATGCACATCTGTAGTCCTAGTTACTCCACAGGCTGAGCCAAGAGGATCACTTGAGCCCAGGAGTTTGAGGCTGCAGTGAGCCATGACTGTGACACTGTACTTCAGCCTGGATGACAGTAACAGACCCTGTCTAAAAAAGAATTGAAAAAGAGTAAATGACCAAAGGAAAGGCACAGTGAGGTGGAACCTTGTCACTAGCAGTTATAAGGAACAAGAACTCCACGGGTCTCAGAGTCAAAGGAAGAAATGAGGGCGTATTTACCCAGTAATGGTTCTAAGTCAAGGTCAACCCAATCAACTTTGAACTTGGGTCTTAATTTTTCCTCCATGCTGGTTTTTGCTTTTTTTGGATACGAGAGCCTTCCTACTCATCATGGAAATAACAGACAAAAGCCACCTGATGATGGTGTATGAATTTCCTACTGCTACTGTAACAAAATTACCACAAAAAATGTGGCTTAAAGCAATGAAAATTTATTATCTTAGAGTCTGGAGATTAGAAACCCAAAATTAGTCTCTCTAGGCTAAAATAGGTGTCAGCAGAGCTGCATTCCTCTGGAGATTCTAGGAAAGAATCCATTGCTGTGACTTTTCTAGCTGCTAGCGGCTACCTGCATTTCTTAGCCTGTGACCCCCTTCTAGCAATCACAGCACCCTGACCTCTGCTTCCATTATTGTATCTCTTGCTTTGATTCTTACTCACCTGCCCTCTATTATAAGGACTCTTGTAATTATATTGGGCCCACCTGGATAATCTGGGATTCTCTTCTTGTCTCAAAATACTTAATTACATTTGTTAAGTTCTTTTTGCTATTTAAAGGAACATATCCACAGGTCCCAGGGATAAGGGTATGGACACATTTGAGGAACCATTATTCTGCCTACCATCAGCAGTGTCTTCACTGAAGGACAAAAAGTTAGCATTTATCTATGCTGAACATGGTGAGTAACTTAGGACCCAATGAGCTCAAGGAAAATGGCTCACTGTTGCAAAAGTAAAAAGATTTACTGTAGCCTAGTTTGTCAGTTTAAAAACTTAAATACTTAACATCACTTCTTGCTTCAAGAAACTCTCTCCTTAAGTCATTTTTTTGCAATACATCATCATTATTTTTTAAATTAACCAAACAATTATAGCAATTTTTGTGTTCTGAAAACAGGAACATGATAGTTGGGTTCTCTCCCAGAAACTTTTTACATTTCTTTTTACCTATGAGTATTATGAAAATCATCTCCAACATATGCAACCATTGCAGCACACTTGCATGCTGCTGTGTCCTGGCTAAAACTCTCCTGGGATGCTCACACCCAAGAGAGCATGGCAGAATGGCCACTCACTACTTTTGCCCTAATTAGAGGAGGATTTTGTTGCAAGGCAGGGGTTTACACCTACAAAACTTTAGACATAAATGCTAATAAGAGACTGAAGACTTCACTTCTCCTGCAATCACAGTCAAGTCCTGTAAATTCTACCTCCTTAATCTCTTTCCATCCCTCCTCTCTTTCCTCTCCAACCTCATGCCTTTTCTCAAGGAAGTGTGACACATTGCAGGGATTCCCCAAAATGACTTGATCCTATTAACCATCTAGGGTGTATATTAAACGTGCTGATTCCTAGGCACTTCACTTAAAATTATTATTCTAAGTCTTGGCAAGGGCTTTGGAATCTAAATATGTAATAAATACGCCAAAGTGACTCTTAGTATTAGGCTAAGATGGGCAAAACTGACATGACGAAATAGGACAGGCTTAGAAATCAGGCACGCCTTTGTTTGAACATTTTTCCAGCCAATGAACTTGGAAAAGTTACTTAGCTACTCTGATCCTGTACAATGAAGAGTTCACTGGTTGTTTGGAGAGTTGAATGGAATCATGTGTGCATTTCACCACACACAAAGCCCAGAGTTCAATAATTGTGAATTATCTTCTCTTACCACCCTTCATGTCTCTCCCTATATTATAATACCTGTCATATTATAGTTTTCACAGCTGAGGGATGCTGACTGACTCTGCAAATGTCACAGAAAGACAACCAGACACACTTGTCTAAGTCCTCTGCCAGGACTTTCCCTATTTGTCCAGTTGTCAACTTCATCATGTAATTACACAGGCTTTCAGAGCTCTCCCTGCTACACAGCTCCCTCTCATTCACAAGAAAATGTCCCCTTTCTTCAGAGCACCCAATTGCACAAAAAAAGCTAATCACCTCCCACAGCTGTGTCAACTGTTGTTCTAGGAAATGTCTCCCGTAAGTGACTGACTTTTTTCTGCAAGGGAAAAAAAAGCTTGATAATTTTACTACCCAGAAGGTTGAGATTACAAATGGATCTTGGACATGGGTCCTGCTAGCCAGAGAGTTCCTGTAAACATTTTCAAGGTCTCCCTGCAGCAGAGCAACCACAGAAATGCATGTCACATGCCACACGCTGCATGCTACTGTAAAACACATATTTGGCACCTGCTGTGGGACTAGCTATATTTTAAAGACATCTCCATTTTCCTTTTGGCAGTTTTAGGCTCAACATAAACTGGGAAGCAATTCTATTTTTTAGTGGCTTCAAAGAATCTTGGGAGTATATTGTGACTCATGCTCTATTTTATCCTCCTTTTTCTTTACTATTTGTCCCAACCATCTTTTCCTCCTTCAGGTGATGACAGTGGGTTGAGAACAACAATTAGGTTCTTTACTAGAGATTGTTAGAGACAATTTTTGCCCAAACTGTTGTGATCTTTTTTTTTTCTATATCCCCCACTTCTGACAAAGTGTCAAAGTGTGGTTCCCAGACCAACAGTATCAACTGAACACTTGTAAGAGATGCAAATTCTTGGGCCACACCCAAGACATACTGAGGCCTGGAAATCTGCATTTTAAAAGCTTAGTTGATTCAGTTTGAGATTTATTGCATTATACTCATTTTTTCTATGAACTGTCTCCTAAAAGCAACCTCACCATTATTCAAGTTTTAATAGCTTAGAATACTGCTGATCTAACTATATAGTGCTTAGAAATCCTCTATGCCAACTTACTTCATTTTAATTCTCTTTTCCTTCTTATTTTTTTCTCCCTGTCCCCATGAACATCAAGTAACTATGTCATTCTCCTTACTTCTTCTCTCAAACTTTGAATTATAATAAACTCAATAAACTGGAAGTCACCTGAGAGATCACCTAAGCCAAGGCTAGCAGTGATGTCATCTCAATTGTGAGAGTTGTGAGCCATTAATAGTAGAACTAGCTGTTAATAGCTGACTAATGTTGAGCAGTATTGTAAGTCATGTCCAAGTTTAATGAGTAAAGGCTCCATGAAAGATTGTTGATACACATTATGAAGCTTATAAAAGAGAAAGTATCAGCATAAGTACTCCATAAAAGCCTCAACTGACGTGGGCCACAATGGCTTCATTTTATAGTTGAGGAGATTGAGAGCCCAGAGAAATGAAGTGACTTGTTTAAAGTCACACAGCTGGTAAGTGGTAGAGCTTCAACTGAAAGTCAGAAATTATGTCTATTACTCTTCCCAGAATACCTCATGTTCTTTCCCTCCTTCTTCTCTCCATTGCTGTGTCTCCTGGCACTCCATCACTATTTTCACCTTTGTAGCTTTTTGCCAGCAATTAACATATTAACCTCTATCATAGAGATGCCTACCCATGAATTTCCCTTGTCAATCTCTCTTACCATGTGAAAGTGAGCTTGCCTTTTTTTCTTTCTTTCTTTCTTTCTTTCTTTCTTTCTTTCTTTCTTTCCTCCTTTCTTCTTTTGATCAGCAATTTTTTTTTGAAACATACTAAGGTCAGTCATTTTATAAACACTAGGAATACAGCAGTTAATAAAACAGACAAAAATCCCTCCTCCCTCATAGTTCTTGAATCCTAGTAAGAGAGACAGACAGAAACAAATAATTAAGCAGATACATGGCTTGTCAGATGGTGATAAGAAAAATAAAGTGGACAAGATAAAGAAATAAAACAGAGAGGAATGCAATTTTCAACAGGATGGTTAAGGAAGACTTCTTAAGAAGGTGACATATTAGCACAACCCAAAAGGAAAGAAGGGAGAAAACCAGGCCAAAATCTGTGGAAAAAGCATTTGGGGAAGAGCAAATGCAAATACAAAGTCTCTGACTTGGGCACATTCCAGACAAATTTGAGGAAGAGTAAGAAGGCCACCATATATAGGACAGAATGAATGAGGAGGAGGATGGTAGGTGATGTTGTTGGCTAATTTATGGTGGGCTTAATAATGTGAGACCTTGTACACCATCATGGGGACTTAGGATCTTTCCAGTCCTCTGTGATTGTCCATTCCTAAGGTCTTCAAACTAGATATCCTTATCTGTCTCCCTATTTTACCTACAATCATATCCCCTTCCCCAACAATTGCTCCCTTGCAAGCACTCTCGGTTTGACCAGGTCATTTTCCTCCTACTCTATGGGCAATGACTTTACAACTTTGTTCACAATGTTTTCTACCTGTTCACCTGCCACACTGTTCTTCAAAGCTGACATCATATTGCTTTCCATAAAAGCTTCCACAATATCCCCAGACTGACACCCCATGAATATAGATTGTCCTTAAACCTTGGGTTACACACAAGCCCTTAAATATGAACCACGCTATGTTGCTCAGTCAGCTGGTAGTCATGGGCCAATGCTGTCTCTCTCCTTGGGAAAAGGGACTTCTGCTTTTCCCACTTCAACAGTGTATGCTCTATGAACACACATGGCTCTGATCGATATGCCAGGCACTATAAAATGCCTTCTCTAACAAATACTTCAGGCTTGAACACCTAATCTTGAGTGGTAATGGAAGAGGTTTTTGGAAGTTCAGAGCAAATGCAGAGAAAACAGTCTACCTTAAACTGTACTTTCTTTCCACAAATATCCTAGAAATGCTGCAAGAAAGCCCCGATACTATGGAACATATGGGTAGAAAACTGAAGGACTAATACAATTTCCAGTAGCCCACAGGATAGTAAGCAAGAAAATGAGTTGTGTTCACAGTTAATAATAATAATGTATTGTATACTTCAAAACTGGTAAAAGAATAGATTTGTAGCATGCTCACCACAAAAAAAGTTGTAAGTTGGTGAGGTGATGAATATGTTGCTTAACTTGATTGAGTCTTTCTACAATGTATGCATAGATCAAACTATCACAATATACCTCATAAATGTACACAATTATTATTTGTCAATTAAAAATACATTTAAAATGAGTTAAGCATCCCTTTCTATGCTTTTAGAGCTGCCTCTGCCTCCCAAACTACCCCAGCATTCACTCCCCCACACCCTGGGTAGTCAGCCAAAGTCTCCCACTAGGAATCCCTTGAGACATTCCCTACATCTCCAGTAGTTATCTTGTACCCAATTCCAAAGTGATGTCTCCCATACCCTAACCTCACCTCCCCATACACACTAAATTGTAAGTTTCTGGAAAACAGGTACCACGTCTTGTTATCTGTGTGTCTTCAGCATTTAACACAGTATCTGTCACACATCTGCCCTGGAAATGGAGTATGTAGGAATGAAGGAATTAATGAATGAATGAATGACTTGACTGGTGGTGAGTTAATGGTAATGTCAAACAGAACCTTCTGAAGAAAATGGTCACAGTGACCAAGCAAAGACTCAGAATTAAAGTCTTTCACCCCATAGAGAAAATGGTTTGTTGGAAATAAAGAAAGTTACCACCATCCAAATGGACCCCATATATAACCCAATGGAAATTATGACTTAATTTGAAGAGAATTCCTGTAATAGCAACATGTTGTGCAGAAAACTGAAGATACAAAAAAGACTTTGTCCTTAAGGATGGGCCTCTGCTATAGCACAGGGAGTGTGTCATGGGATGAAAGTGAGAGTTATGATAAAGATCAGCATTTCTATTGTAAATTTTAGTCTACCCATTGTTTTCAAATACATTATTTATTGAAAAGGCATCTGCATTAGAAGTCAGAGTATCTGCATTTCCAAAAAAGGGGCCTCACCTCTGAACTTTAGCTTCTTCACCTGTAAAATGATGATATCTCTACCCATCTGCCTGGGTTGTTGGGAGGATCAAATAAGGAAGAGATGTGACGGCATTAGAGCTATTAGAAACAACCCCACAAAATAAGTGATTGAATAGGTCAGTAAGATGAAATTTTTACTGCCTCTGAGCTAGGAGCAGGCAGAGCAAGGCTTTAAAAGCAATACTATCATGAATAAATTGTGTGGTGTGGGTTAAGTAATCTCCCCTTCCACAACCTCAGTCTTCTGATCCTTAAAATTAGAGGGTAAGAGTAGAATGATCCCTAAATTACCACTGAATCTAAGATATCATTCCTAAGACCAAATGGAGAAAAGGCAAGGTAAGTTCCCATTTAATGAATCAAAGAAGACCAGCTTCCTTGGGACATTCATCAGAACAGAGTTCAGGTCCTATAAATCTACATCATACAAGTGACAATCGGAAACACATTGTTCTCTAGCCTATGCTACAGCTGTGCTTGTTAGCAGCATGTCCCTAGCCCTCATTATCCCTGATGGACCTGGACCATTTGGCCAAAGCCTTACAGGGATTGCCAGACCTAATAGTTATTTATAGGTACAGTTCATCAAAGGCTTTGAGCATTCCTTTGTGGTGAGAGCTGATCTCCTTGACTCTCCCTCTATACCTTTTTCTTTTATGTTCTGTCTGTTCTTGCATTTTTATGTGCTTTCAGTTCTGATTAATTCAAAGCTGTACAGATTTTGCCATACTGATTCATCAGTTGGGAGTGATCAACAAGAGGAGGAGAGAAATACTATACCCATTCAGCACATAGAAAACTTGAGCTCAGAGACCTGAAATGAAGGTTTGAGGGTAATGGGACCAAGAAGCATCATCTATGTGCCAAATCTGTCACTAGGGACTTTTCATAGGAGTTTATGTTGGTTAGGCTATTTTTATCCAAAGGAATTTGGGTTACCTCTAGTTTGGGAAGATTTTATAAGAATTCACCTGAAAAAATTGGAAAGACAGGAAATCTGGCCACACTCCCAGGATTTCAGGAAGAGCTGCACAGTCAGGGCTCATAAGCCTTATTAAATAGCTCAAACTCAGAAAATCTTTCAGAATTCAGAGCAGCCCTAACAACTGGGTCATCCGGTTAACCTCCTAGGCAGCAGAGGTTCACATTTATGCTCATGCTATACCATTATGGCAACTCAGCTATCACATTGTTTTCACTATTCTCTAGTTCCTACTCCCACAGCTAACTGCTTTATTCTTTTCTCTGTCTCAAGTTCTGATTGGTTCAGTTGGTCTCCATTGTTTATGATGAGTAAAACTTCTACAGCAAGTCACCTCATAGGCTCTGGTCAATGTACAGGTTGGCTGTCCTTAAACAAGGTACCCATTTCTTGTCTTTCATCTGTGGCCAGGGGAACATGGGCATGAGACATCATTATAGCAAGTTACATGGAGAGAACCCCTCAGAAGGGGGATATGGGGGGGCAGGGGTAGCAAATGTTCTTTTTTTTTTTGTGAGACGGGATTTTGCTCTTGTTGCCCAGGCTGGAGTGCAGTGGCGCCATCTCAGCTCACTGCAACCTCCACCTCCCAGGTTCAGGTGATTCTCCTGCCTCAGCCTCCCAAATAGCTGGGACTACAGGCGTGCAGATGTTCTAAAGCCTAGACTGCCCAGTAAAGTGTTCAAAGTCAGCGTCGTAATAGAGCCTGAGATGCCTATATAAACTAAACTTCTCTTCCTATAAAAAGCCTATGATATATAAAAATAGTTTCCAACTCAAAAAGCAAATAAACCAAGGTTTTAAGAACGCTTTTATGCACCATGTTATTATTTCACAATTCATTCTATACCACTCTATTATTCATTGACTAAGGGTTCTTCAATTAGTGAGGTTCCTAATGTGTTAAAATACAATTTACTTGATCAAAATGTAGTGGTCGCATAACTTCTAAGCATCATCTGGTAGAATGAAGTACACATGTTCAAGGTTGCATTTTATTTAACTAGTGGTATTTCTATGGTATTATTTTCTGTGATAATCTGTTGCAGAACTGAGTGCTTTAGACACATTCCATGAGACGAGGGCTCTTCTGCGAGCTGGAGACCTAAATTCTATTTACAATGGTGTCACTTCTCTGAGGAAAATAATGTTCCAAATTTAAAACACCCAGTTTACTATGGGAACATCCACAGTATAACTGTTTAAATATTGAAAATTAACGCAGTTTTACTCCACAAATCTTCTCATATCACCTGACACCAGCACCTTTGAATCAGCTGCCTTCAGCAAACATTTTTAAAGGCTCTGCTCATCACAGCCATCTTACGGCATTTGATTCTCTCCGTGTCTTAGTAAATAGTGCAGATATGAGGGAAAGGAAATTGTGTATTCGTCTAAGACAGTGGTTCTCAAACTCTCAAACCATGGTCCTAGGAATAGCATATCATCATCTGAGATTGTTCAAAATGCAGATCCTCGGGCCTTACCCCAAACTTACTGAATCACAACCTTTGTGGGTGGGTCCAGAAATCTGTGTTTTAGTAAGCCCCCCAGGTAATTTATGTGCATACTAAAGTTTAAGAATAGTGATCTAAGATACTTGTGTGACCTTCCTAAGACCCCTGGGAGACTCTATTTCCCCTGAGAACAATGCAGTGTACCCATAACTTGGCTAAGAACAAGAGTATTAAAAACAAGATATTAAGATATCTTAAACAGGGTATTAAGATATTAAGAACAAGTATTAAGAACAAGGTAACTATTGTATCTCTAGTTAGTTCTGAGCGAGGGTCAAATCTGGGAGGAAGCCTACCTAAGGATGAATGCCATATACATTGGTTCTCTTTCACCATTCTCTGTCCTTCCCTTCTGCTTCAGCAGGCTGCCCCCCACCCCACCTCATGTGTAATCTCCTTCAGTTTCCTACATAGAATTTTTCTCCTACTTCTTCTGTCAACCCAAAGTTCACATTTCCTTTCAAACCTACCTCAAAAATGACTCCCTACAGGAAACGGTGTATATTTTCTCTCAATTACATCCCTTAAGCATTTATTAAACAACTACTTTTTTTCCTGGCACAAGTTACAGAGACAAATGAGTATCAAACACTGTTCTCATGTCCAATAAGGACGCACAACAAATCACCCCTCTCCTTTGCTTTCACTCAAACCCTTCTCTGCACTTCCTAGTAAGTTATCACGTAATTTCACTTCGGTTTTCACCTTCTTCTAGCATATATTTGTCCTCCCTGCTGGATGACAAGTTTCTTGAGGGCAGTGACCATAATTTTAAACTCATTTGTACATAGTATGTTTCCTAATAGCCTACTGAGCACATGCTGGGGACATGTTGTTGGGTTTAATGAATTAGATCACAAAACAATAGTATAGACATGTGCAGAATGGATTCTATACCTTCACACTAAGTCTCACTGTCTTTTATTTCTCTGCCTTTTTATCTACCCCTTACCCACTGCCTTGGGCTATAAACCAAAAAAATCCTCAAGACAACTCATTTGCCTAAAAGTGGATTCATGTTTCTCTATGCTGGGATGTTGAAGAATCCAAACAGTGCCAGGCTAGCCACTGGGCCAAATGACAATCCACCAAACTCTTAATTAAGTTTAAAAATAAATCTTAAATACTGTTCTTTGGTATCCCCTTTTTTTGTTGGAATGATGTTTGGGCTTAAAAAAATATCTTGTAGAATCCTGACTCAGGGCCAAAGACGAATTGGATGCCATCAATTAGTGGAATTAGAAAGAACCTGACAAATAAATGACCTGTACATGACCAGAAAGACACAAAGGGGAGTGATGGTCTGTTTGGCAGTGATGAGGTGTCCAAATTTTTCAGCTGAACTTGATTACATGCCAAGCTGTATTCTCCAAGAGCAGCTGCCTAAAGGTTGCTTACAAATTCCCTTTTGACTCACATGCCAAAGCAATACTTATGTTTACAGAGCACATACCTGCCTGCCAAGGCGGCTATTTGCAAATATGAACAACATTTTGCAAGGCTTATATTTGCCAATTTGCTCCTCTTTATAGATCAAAGCTGCAGAGAGCATTATAAAAATTAAACTTCTAGGTAAAGACAGAAAGAGAAGAAGACAAGATTCCTGTGGTTCTCTTGGCAACTCATTCTGAGAAAATCATCACCATTTTATCCATAGGATGTTGGGGTCTTGAGTCATCAGAAGACTTTGGTACCTGCTACCTGATCTTGGGGCTTTAGTGAAGCCACAAGAAACTAGAAGGACTTGCCATGATGAAAAACGTATGGCTTTGTGAAAAAGAGAGATGGGCTGGTAATCTCACTTAGGCTCACTAAGATTGTCAGCAGGAGGAAGAACCTCTGGTAAGAAAAAGCAGCTGAACTATAGGACCTAGAATTGCTAAAACTATTCACTAATTAGCAGCCTCAGATGTACTCTGTTTTCAAGGTAACTCAACTTCCCACTTAACTCTGACCCAACCATGGACTCCTCTGGGTACTCTGTGGCCAAGCTGTGACAAGACCAGATCATTCAAACTGAATGCCACTGAAAGACAGGAGAAAACAAAGAGAAAATAAATCTTGGAGTTGTATGAAACTAGAATGATCTTACTTACAAGATATGACTTCCGCTTCAGGGCTTGTAGTTCTGCACCAGTGACTAAGGTGATGACGTTCAGGTGGTTCTTTTCCTCCTTGCACACATCCTACCATCAGTGTGTTCTAGACATACATGCCTCCTGACTCAGCAGACTGGGGACCAACAATAGGAAATAGGTTTTAATTTTATTTTTCAGCTGTGATCAATAGACAATAACTAACTGCCATGCTGGACTGAGGAGGAGTCTAAGGTAGGTTTTATCTCAACTCAGTGAGGAAATTATATGATGGATTAGTGACGTTTTACATGGATGAAGATAAGAGGATAAAGAGGGAGTAATCGAGGGATGAATGATAATGCCTGGGCCGGTATTTGCCATCCTAGTCTAGATCTAAGAGAGAGATGTCAAGAGAGAGAGGTACAGGATCCTGTCTTTCACCACTCCATGGATCTGATTCCTCTTCCATGACAAATATGTGAATTAAGGCCTCCTCACTTCAGAGAAAACCTTACCTAACCACAGGGGTCCAATTTCCATGTGCAACCATGTTAGACTATACATAGTAGCTTCAATATTCACACAAAAGAAACACAAGTAGGGATGTCATATCTTTCCATTAGCCATTTTACTTTTCTTCTTTTTTTCTTTTTTTTTCTTTTTTTGACACACAGTCTCACTCTGTTGCCAAGGCTGAAGTGCAGTGGCTCAGTCTCAGCTCACTGCAACCTCCACCTCCCGGGTTCAAGTGATTCTTCTGCCTCAGCCTCCTGAGTAGCTAGGATTACGGGGGCCCGCTACCACGCCTGGCTAATTTTCATATTTCTAGTAGAGATGGGGTTTCACCATGTTGGTCTTGAACTCCTGACCTCAAGTGATCTGCCTGCCTCGGCCTCCCAAAATGCTGAGATTACAGGCATAAGCCACCACACCCAGCCCATTTTTCTTCCTGGAATGAATTGTGACAGTTATCTTAGTCTTCCTTTTGGCCACACAAAGCCTGGAGTTTCTGAAGTTACAAATAGCTATCACAGGCAAAGAAGCTGACCCTTCTGGGTCACTGTAAGCTTTGCCAAACAGTCTGTACTTGGAGAGAAAACCTGACTTGGGCTCATTTACCATTGCTTATGGTGAAGTTTATAGGCATTTCTCATTTCTGACAAGCTGAGAGAGGAGAAAGAGTTACAAAAGAACTTCAGTAAGGGGAAACTATTGCAGGAGAGTGCAAAATGCTAGTTTTAAATACAAATGTCAGAAGAAAGACTAAGTGAAAGCAGGGGCTGATATACAAAGGAAAACAATTATGAATGGGGAAGACCTAAAAAAAAGAAAGACATTCCAGATCAAGAGGAATGAAGAAGTCCTCCATATGCCCACACAAAGGACATTGGTTAAGGATCATGCTAGATAGCAAGATTGGACTGAATCTCAAGGTGTAGCAACCAGCTTATTTAAATAAGTAAGTCCAACACTTATAGGGACTTTAGATCTAAACAGCCAAGAGCAACAATCAAGACAGGGACGTGCTGAAACATCACAAGTCAACCTCCATGTTCCACATGTAGCCCAATGACAAGCATTTATACAATATGATTGATTACCCTGCAGTTTACTTTATCAATCAGTCATGAACTGCTGATAGCAAATAGTGATAAATGTAATGGTCCTTAGCATTCAGCTATTAAATTGATGGCACAGTCATATCAGTATTGATGAACATGGACCTTCTTCATCAAGGATAATTTATATCAATAAGTGTAATGGGCTATCTCATTCTCCTTTGGCCAACACATTATTCACACTGTTACAGGAAATGAATCTATTAGTAAATGAGGAACAAATATATTTTGTTTTGTGTTTTTTAAAAAAAAAGGCTCCTGATAAATGCTGATTATAAGAAAACAAGAATTTTATATCACAGACATAAAGGTTAAAGAAAATGTGAGCTCACCATAAAAGTTGCTGACATGGAAAATTAAGATGGATTCTGAAGAGGTAACCTGCACCCAACTGTGGCCTCTCCAGGAGGAGCCTTTGAATTGTCCTGTTCACTTGCCTAGAACGCTCTTGTCTTCCATCCACTCCCCGTATACTTGGATGACTCCATTCCTCCATCAGTCATCGTTTTAGATGGCATGTCTTCCAAGAAGTCTTCCCTGACCTTCTGGACTGAGTAAGATGCCAATCTTAGGTAAGGCCCTCCAGAGGCAACCCTGAAATAAAGATTCATGTGAAAGTGTTTCCAGAAATAACTGATAGGAGAGTGGAAAATTAGGACCAGAGAGGAGAAGGAGGCAAGCAAAAGTAAGATATAAAGCAAAATCTCAGGAGAATTTTGGATCAATCCTGCCAGGGATATCTAAAAACAGTGTAGTCACATCTCAGAGTTGTCTCAATCAACAACAACATTTAAACCTTGATGTGTCTCAGTCACTGGTAAGGATTTCTCCAAGCACTTCCAGGACTGCACACTCAAGGAGAACAATCTAGCAGCTTCAGGACAGCCCTCCAACAAAGAGGCTGAAGTGCTGAGTGTTGAGAGAGAAAAGACATCAGGAACTCTGGTGTGCCTCAAAATGGTAAAGGAATTCAATGTGACATGAGTAGGACATACTGATAGTATCTGCTACACTGGCCCTGCAAAGTGTTCCTGTAGTACCCTGAAGACTCTCTAAGATAGCATTTACCATGCTGCATTGTAATTGCTTAGTTACTTACCTGTCTTTCTTGCTAGATTATAGGCTTTGTGATGGCAAAAGGAATGGCTGCCTTGTTCATCATTTTATCTACAGTGACTAGCACAGTACCTGGCCCATGGTTAGTATTCAAAAAATATTTGTGAAAAGAGGGAAAAAGGAAAGGAGAGGGGGAAGATGGTTTGGTGGAAGTATTATACTAGTGTAATATATTACACACTCAAACAAAAACGAATCTTGGTAAAACATTCTTAAAGGAATTATGCAAACCTACTTTACTCATTCTGAGCATGAAAATCTTGGCTCCAAAAGTTGGATATTGTGCATGCAGCCCAAGAGTTCATTTGTAACAGTCCAGTAGAAGCTCTTATATCAACTAGATGAGGGGAGAATAATAAAATTCCTGGTCTGGAATGAAAGCTATAATCATTTTACTATATGGTCAACCTGAACAAACACAAATATGGCAACAATAATGTTTATATTAATTCCCAGCTTGTTTTTATTAAATGTTCCTGAAAATTCTTAGCTAATATGGGCTAGAGAACCAGCTCCATTCCAATCACATCTAGATTGTGTTTTAATCTTTCATTATTCCCTTACATGTATCACTTAACATGTATTTTTTTAAAAACTGAATTCTCAGTGGCTTAGTAAAATGAAGATGTGTTTCTCAGTAAAAAAAAAAAAAAAAAAAAAAATCTAATCAAGTTTTTCTTGGGCAGCCTTCATACAGTGATTCAGGCATCCTGGTTTTAAACACCTGTGGCTGTATCATCCCACCTTCTTCGAAAGCCTAAAGTCTCATACCTCCAACTGGTGGATAGGAAAAGAGAATGGAGAAAGCACACCTCATTCTTAACTACTTGAGTCCAGTGGTGAAACATGTCACATCCCTTGATGGTGTCTAGTGAAATGGCTAGGAAATGTACCCATCCATCAACAACCCGACACTGTGGAAAGCACAGATATTTGGTGGATAGCTAACCATATCGGTCATTCAACAATTACTTGTAAAGCACCTAAAATACACAAAGTTCCTTGTTAGCTGTTGGGAATAAAATGGTTAGTTAAACAGAAGTGGTTGCAGCCCCACAGAACTAGCTTACAGTTTTGGGGGTAAATATACATTAATCAAGTAATCATGAAAACATATGATCCCAAATGTGCAATGAAGGAAAAGTACAGGGATAGAATAAAGTTTATAACAAGCTGGATCTAGCCTGAGTACCTGAAGAAGGAATATTTGGCTTGATATCTGAAATTTGAGGAGGAATATCTAGAAAAGTTGGAGAGAAAAACATTCCAGGCAGAAGGAGGAGCATGTGCCAAGGCCCTGACACGAGTAGGAAAGAATGCCTGTGTGGTTGAAGCCTGACAGTGAGAGGGAAAGTAGGGGATGTCGGGGGGATGGGGGAGTGTTGTAGAATGAGGCTAGAGAAGTAGGCAGAGACCTTCAGGGCTCTACAAGCTATGGTAGGGATTTTAGACTTCTTCCTAATTCTGTTGATTCTTACTGTGTGTTTACTATACCCTTCTAGTCATACTTTGGTTTATGAAGGTTGTTTATATACATATATTCATACAAACCTTCACTGTTCTTGTCCTTCCTCTCAGTTCTCCACTGTTATCAAATTCCTAGAGTATCCTTTCTTTAAGGCCAGTGGATTTCAATGAAAGTTGTCTTCCTCACCATGGCTCCATTTCAGTAGGCATAACCAACACTGTGCAGTGCACCAGGCACACTATGGGTTCTCGTACCTCAGTACACTTAGCACACACTTGCTGTTCCTTGTACCTAGAAGACTCATATCCTGTCATACTTCAGGCTTAATTGCATTCATCCTTCACAACTCAGCTTCCCCACTCAGTTCTACTGCAAATCCTTCACTGGCTTTCCTCAAACTCCTGACTCAGTCGGATGCATCCACTCCAAACCCACCGTACTTCACATTAAAGGCACCAGGAGCATAGCACTTATTAAATTGTGTAGTTGGTTTATTTGAACTGACTTTCCCTACTGTGTTCCAAGTTTTTAAAGAAAGGGATAGTTTTAATTTTCATTTTCATATTACTGGTGTCTTGCCATTATTTTATACATAGTAGGCACTCAAAAGATAGTATTAATTGAATGAAAAAAAATTATCAAACTTCTTTCCCAAGACACTAATCTCGCTACGAGTTTTACCTAAATCCAAATACATAAACAAGTTACTTTCTTGACCAAATAAGTTGGGGAAGATTGTATATTATGCATAATCTTAACTATTATTGACAATGTAGTAGATGTATAGAATACAAAATTTAAGGAAGCAGCTGCTGTCAGCTTAATGCAAGCGCCAACCCTGCACTTAGAATGCCCTGAGAATGACTGCTTTCTTAAATTGCGTATCCTTGGTGGCTGGTTTACCTCCCCCTAGTAATAGGCATTGCACATTGGCATTTCAAAGGCTCTGAAAGTTTCTGCAATATCAAATAGGGTTTAACTTCTGTTATCTCAGGATAATCCAAATGTATTTGAGGATCCAGCCCTTTTTAATTTTTCATTAATACATATTAACCTCCCATAGTACTGATGCTCTTTGAAATGAACTTTTAAAATGCTTTGCCACTATGTGGATAAATACATTTTGATGTCTGCTTTTTCAGAAATGATAACCTTTATGTAGAAAATGGAATTTGGATAGAAACTTGGGTTCATTTATCAAAAACTACCTTTGAAAATACATTGAATGTTATGACAGCCAGAAGAAATTTCTAATTAGGTTCCAAAAATGTTGCTGGCCTCTCAAAGTAGTTATAGATGAGACCACTTTAAAAGGAGGGCCATTCCATCAGTGAGTGAATGGGTTTACACTTCCAGGTAAAGAAGATCTGTTTTATCTCTCCAAAGACAAATAAAGCTATTGGTCTTTCCAATGGTGGGATGAAATGAGAAGAAAAGTTCAATTACTTGGGAAATAAGCCTGATAGGATAGGTCAGTGGCCCTGCTTAACACTGTCAAAATCTCAGCTCTCTGCTTGTCCATCTTGCAAATGTGTACCTGACTCCATCTCGGTGGAAAGAATAGGATGTCTTCCTGGCTGACTCAAAGAACCAAGTCATTTTATCTCCCAGAAAAGTGATCTACCCAAAAGTCTATAATTATTATTGTTTAGAAGAAGAAAATTGATTCTCTTTGACAAACAGAGTTTCAGTGGTAGCAATGTTAGGCTAACAGCTTAGTACAAATTTTTGATTTTCTCGTTTCACCAAGGAGCTTCCAAACTGTTTTTCTCACACTAAATAATTAAGCATCATAACTCAATGAGGAAAAGATTGGCCAGGAATGGCTGAATCTATGCAGAAAGGCTAAGTGATGTAGAAAATAAGCTTCTGGGGACCAAAAGAAATAACATCACAAATAACTAAACAAAATTTCAGGGAAAAAGAGAAATATTATATTATCTTAAACTTGGTTTCTAGATATTTAGAGGGTGGCTAGAGTAAGTCTACATAAGGTTCCAGCCAGCAGCCAATTCTGGAGTGAGGAGAAGCCAGGATCCAGACCCAGGTCAGATGTGATGGTTGCCCAGTGGAGCCAAGAGTGAGAGAATTCCAAGGATTGGCAAGGCCCTAAAATGTCCTGATGATTTTGTGCTCAAGGATAAGCTAGACATTTAGCCCAAGTAACCCAAAGAAATGTTGTGGACGCTAGACCAGAGCAGGGATCAAGACCAATGGTAGTGATAAAACGGAGGGTACGGAACCATGTGTGTGAATCTGGCTAGATGTCTGAGTGTCTTTTCATTGTCTAAGGGTGGTCAGTCCAATCTATTGTAAACACCCAGAATTGGCTTGGACACAGCAGTAGCAAAACTGTTTTGTGTGGATCATTCATGTATGATGGGTTAGGAGTAGCTAATTTCTCCATGCTTTTGGGATCTGTATTGTTCTCTTATTCTAAAACAAAATTTCAAGTCCTGAACACCTATGATGGTTGCAATAGGCAATAATTAAACAAGAGAAGCAAGTAAATCAGTTAGAAATACATAGTAATTAAGTTGCCTGGCTGTGCCAAGACTTCCTCCTGTCTGTCAGTAAATCCCACATTGCCCATTTGTGGTTTCCAGACTGATTAAGCCATACAAATGGCATCATCTGTTCTTTTCTGGTCTTCAAGCTCCTTTCCCTCCTCAGGGATCCAACAGAAGGTTGCCTCCAGGCATCAAATTACAGCAATCAATAAACGACCATAAGTAGCATGGCTCATTTAGAAACAGAGACACAGGCATTTTGCTAGAAGAAACAATGATTACCTCTCATGGGTTCAGAGGATTATGGTACTTATTAGAAGTCAAAGAATGTGAGACTTTTCGTGGCCAAATATTAAACTATTCCTTGGCCCTCAACCCTGTTCTTGCTGTGATTAACATGTAGGTGAATGGTACGCTCGATGACGCAAACCAAAAGTTTGAGGAGTAATCTTTAATTTCTTCTTCCTCCTTTTCTTCTCCCTCAACTCCAACATCTACATAGATATTGAAACTTATAGTTTTTACTTCCTTAATATCTTTATAATCTTTCCAATGTCACAGATTTACCTGAAACTCTCATTGGACTTCTATTTCCCTCCTCACTTCATTCATTCTCTACTTAACAGCCTGAGTGATATTTCTAAATTGCTACTCTGATCATGTCATTTCACTGTTTAAAACATTTCACACTGAATTGCCTGCAGAGAGTTACTCTGACCAAAGAATTCTATGGAATGCTCTAGGGCTTAGTAAATACTGAGGTGGATTGACTTTATAAAAATAGTGAAATACATAGATTACAAGATGGGAACTATAGACACTGGAGACTACTAGAGAGAGAGAAGGAAGAGGGTAAGGGCTGAAAAACTACTTATTAGGTGCAATGCTCACTACCTGGGTGACAGAATCATTCATACCCCATGTAACAAAGCTGCACCTAAAATAAAAGTTGAAATTATTAAAAATAAATAAATAAAATAGCATTCTGTCTCAGCTTTCATAAAGTCAATGCACAGAAAGTTACATAAAACATAGGAGACACTCAAAAACTATTCATTCAAAGAAGAATAAATGGGCCATGCAAGAGAGTAAGATTTAAATTCTAACTTCATCCCTTTCTTGCTTAATAATCTCAATAAAGTTAGCTAGCATTCCTGGCTTCTGTGTCCTTCCAAATGTGGTTACCAACACTGGTAGGATTAAATGAGATGTACTTAGAGGAGTTAGCCATTGACTTTTTGGCACACAGAAATAATTTAAATGCAGTCTGTATTGCAGCAAATAGGTTAACGTGACAAAAGGTATGTACTTTTTAGGCATCACTTATACAGGGTACTTTACAAGGAAATTGGGAAGTTGTGACCTCTGACCGCCAAGACTTGGAACCCACATCACATACATCACTCCTGTATTAATCAGGGTTCTCTAGAGGGACAGAACTAATGGACTATATATATATATGTGTGTGTGTGTGTGTGTGTGTGTGTGTGTGTGTGTGTGTATAAAGGGGAGTTTATTAAGTATTAACTCACACAACCACAAGGTCCCACAATAGGCCGTCTGCAGGCTGAGGAGCAAGGAGAGCCAGTCCGAGTTCCAAAACGGAAGAACTTGGAGTCCAATGTTCGAGGGCAGGAAGCATCCAGCATGGGAGAAAGATGGAGGCTGGGAGGCTAGGCCAATCTCTCTTCTCATGTTTTTCTGCCTGCTTTATATTTGCTGGCAGCTGATTAGATGGCACCCACTCAGACTAAGGGTGGATCTGCCTTTCCCAGCCCACTGACTCAAATGTTAATCTCCTTTAGCACCACCCGCACAGACACACCCAGGATTAATACTTTGTATCCTTCAATCCAATCAAGTTGACACTCAGTATTAACCATCACAACCCCTAATCAGTCAGTCAAAAGGCATTTACTCAGGGCTCATCATGCAACTGGAATTCATGTTTTTTAATAAGGTTAGGAAATCTTTCCCCCATAAGAAATGAGGATTTTGCGATTTTAAAAGTTTAGTTTGATGTTCCAGTGGAAAGATCAACATCTATCGGAGTTTAGAGTTTGCCTTCTAAAATCGCTTTCCATTAGAATTGTCTTTGGTGAGCCATTACCATCTAGAATGGATCCAGTGACATAGAACAGAAATGTGGAAGTGTGGGACTCTATTAATAAGAAATATGATGCGATTATTCTTCCAAAGTAGATCAAGTATTATCCCACTGATGGATGGAATGACACCAGTAAAGAAAAGGGAAATCCTTAGATTTCTAAATCATTTTAAGAATAGGACAAGAATTTAAGGAATATTGAGTCCAGTTCTTTCTCCAGGTAAGATAGGCTTTAGCCCCTGGAAAATAAAGAATCCTATCTTAAAAAGGTAATAGCCATTCTCTGACCAATGCTTCTTCCACTGAGGACTATGCAGAATAATTGTTTTTGTAAATCTTGATTGGATTTGAAAGGCAAATCTTTTCAGAATGCTGAGACTATTTCTCCAAAATGCCTGTCTCCTCAAGATGTCTCTCCAATGTGAGATGTGGACGGATTTCTGTTTTGTTTCACAGCACATATGGTGGATACTGTGTCTCAGCCTCTTGAGCTCTGAAACTAGCACAGCCTTTCTGTCTTATAACCCTGAGGCTGTAAGGTTATGAAGTTACCAATTATGTACCTAACCTAAATTCTAAATAAAATATGCATTTCTATATCAGTTCCTACTGATACTCTAAAACTTTTGAAGAGATGTATTACTTCCTTAGCATTTGTGAAAAGTGCTCCAAGATTCTTGCATAAAAAATCCCTCACATTTTGCTTTTGTTCACTCATTCATTCATCCAAGCAACACTTACTGAATCCCTATATTAGGTGCCCACTTTAATTTTTATATTATATAAATTTTTTATATTAAAAAAATTTTAAATATATAAATAAATATATTAAAATTTTTAATATATTTTTAATTTTATTTTATGTATTATATATAATATATAAATATTATATATTTTATATATTTAATTATTATATTTATTTATTTTATATAAAAATTATATATATTATATAATATATTATATATAAATACATAAAAAATATAATATATTATATAATAATGTTAATATAAAAATATATATTTTTAATATTATTTAATTATAGGTGCCCACTTTAATTTTTCATTTTTTCCACATATAATTAATGTCTGTTTTTACCACTAGACTGTAAGATTTATATAGGTAGAGATTAGTCCATTTACCTTCCCGTCTTTATTGCTGTTTAAATTGTACTTAGGTATCTTTTTTTGTTGTTCTTCTATATACTGCACCTATATCATTTCCCAACACAGTGTAGGTACTCAATAAAGACTTGATAATGAATGAAAATAAACCATCAAATAGGATTGCTTCCTGCTATGAAACAAATCCAAGTCATTCAAAGTAGGTCTAGGAAATAGAGACAGGTGGATATAGAAGTCATAGAGACAGAGAGTCCAAAAACCAAAAAAATTGTAAAGGAGAGACCCTTATAATTTCAGAACTTTTTATAGTAGTGCTTCATCAGATGTTAAAAGTAGCATGCATCATGCCTCAATAGCCAACTGGTCCATCCTGTATTATTGAGTAGCTATGCATTGACTAGGAATTGTGTTCATATATGCAATTCACATAATAAAGTTTACTGAATCCAACCACCCGTCTCAGTCCCCAAATAAAATAACTGGTTCTCACATAGATATTACACTTGTAAATTTGGTAGAAGAGAGTGGTACAGGTTGAACCAGTGCAGAATGACTCTGATAATGAAGATAGAGTTCTCACTGAAAGCCTGGGGCATGAATTACTGTCAAAGCCTTCTCTTTACTCTGCCCACACAACCATAGGAGTTTCAGTCCTCCTAAAGAGTAGTGAGGTGTGAAGTTAAAAAGGTTTGGACAAGCATTTGGAGCCTCTGAGGCTTATCTGAGCTAACCAAGCCTCCCAAGGCCTTAAATCTCCAGTGAAAGCTTCCAAGAGTGACATACTTCTTGTGGAATGTCCCCTAGCTTGGCTGCAATCCAGAAGGGTAGAGATGTGTGAACTGACAAGATAAAGCCAACAAACCCATTGCCCGTCTATCCCCTCCTGGCATTTCCTAGTCTGGCTTATGTGAGTGTAGTAACATTTTAGGACTGTATTTGCCTACTTACAGCAATACTGCATTGAATTATCTTAAGGAAACAGGATGGCCCTTATTGTTGTTTTCTGTCTATGGATGGGTTTTCTGTTGTTGTTGTTGTTGTTGTTGAATTGAAGAATACAGTGTGAGCCAGGATATAATTGCCACCATAGTCACAAACCACAGACTCCTGGGTATTTTGCGTAGTGTTTCTGAGTATGTCCAGAGACCACATGCATCCAAATTGGCAAGTTGCTTGCTTCAGAGGCAGATTCTTGTAACCCACTCCAGACAAGTTAATCAGAATCTCTGGAGGTAAGGCCTGGAAATCTGAAATTTAACAACTCTTCTTAGGTATACTAAATTCTTAGGCATAAAAACTTTTTATTGTGATTCCTCCAATGCAAATTAGCATTTTAACAGATGAGGACTGAGGCCCAGAAGAATAGAATGATCTGCCCAATGTCTCACAGCTGGTTAACATCAAAGACCACACTTGGACCCAAGTCTGTGCCTTCCCAGGCCTGTCCTTGATTCTCTACAACATCCTCCACATCTCCTAGGGCATTCACCAAAGCATAGCACAAGTCCTAGAGAGAAGTCCTTTGAGATACTTGCACCATCTCTGGGGCATGTAATCTGAGGGAAGAGGAGATCCTTAACTGGACAGATTACATTCCAATTCTGTGCAGGCTCTCATATAAACAAGAGAGTAGAGAAAGTATCTCTGCACCATCCGGTTGTCCCTTCAGGCTCCCAGCATATTTTCCTGCTCTACCTGTCCTTACCTTATGCTTAGGAGAGGGTCTGATATTACTAATTTGTTCTTCTGTATAAATAAGATAAAGAAATGTTATACTTGCATATGTTGTTTATCAGGTACTAGTATTTACTTATCAGCAAATAAACTATCAGGTTTATTTGCTCTTGGAAGCCTTCTCTATCTGCATTGAACACTCCCAGACAACCCTTGGTGCAAGCCTCCGTTTTTGCCACCTCCACTGCATCACTATTATTTATTTGCATGCCCATCACCAGCACTATAACATCAGCATCTTGAGGGATGAAGCTGTCTTTCATTTTTATATTCTCATTGCCAACTCAATTCCTAGTCTATTATAGTTGATTTAAAAAAATGTGTGTGTGTACGTGTGTGTTTGTGCATATAATACATCCTTGCAACAACCTGGCAAATAGACAAAAAGTAATTCCCACCATAGAGGTGAATGAACTGAGTAGCCAAAGGCAAAGTGATACGAGGATGATTACATAGTTGTCCAGTGAAACAGAGGAGATTCGAATTGAATTCTGAATGACCCCGAGAATGCTACTGTTTCCACCATACCAGAGCACTACCAAGTTCCCTTTCACCATCAAAGTGTTCTCTCTCCTGCAAGTATTGACTTCTTTAACCAATTCTCTGATTTTGGAAAAGGAAGTTTTGCCCCATTAATGAAAATGTAGTGAGACAAATGCAAAATGTAAACTGAGAACAGATTTAGAAGAAAAAGAAAAAGTAGCAAAGTCCACAGCCAGAGAGTCTAAAATCAGATACAGAGCAAGATATAAGGAGCACATAGAGGTAAATGGTGCGACAGGGTCTGTAAAAGAAGTTTATGCTTTGAGAAGCCCCTTCTACTAAATGTATGGTCTGAATTTCAAGATTAGAGGAAGCCTCATTAGTCTGGACACATGGTGCTAACAAGGAAGGTGGTATAACTGCAAGACAGCACAGAGCACCCCACGCAGATTTTATGCCCTAGATGCTCCATGTTTCCTCTTGCGGCTGGGGTCAGAGTGGGAGAACAGGCTAGGCAGAGAACAGGAGTGGTGGATGACTGTGCACAAACTCATTTACGAGGCCTGTACCTGGTAGTGTGCCCAATATTAAGAATAGATCTTAAAACAAAGGCTAGTGGAAAGACCTGCATTTTACTTGGTCTTGCTCCATCAAGTAAAGCAGACTTCTGATGCCCCTCCCCCTTTAAAGTTAACCCTTCGATCATTTCCTTGCAAATTTCAAACAGGTCTTTGGATATGTTCATCTACAGGTCACTTGGCTACTTCATGGCATGGATCACGCCATACCCTTCTCCTATGCATCATCTCCTGTTTACACTACCCTTGAAGCTAATAACAGCTAAGGGCCCTTCTTTACTTTCATTGTATTAGAAGCTCACAGGAAGCATTAACCCATAAACCAGGGAGAGGAGTCATGTTACATGGATCCCAAAAATTCCAGCACCATTTCCTCTCTTTGCTGTTGCCTTGGTGCATGGATACCTTAGTGTGTGAATATCAATGCCATCTATGGCTGCTGGACATCCCAAATGCTCATACTTGTACCATCCTTTAACCCTCAGCCCCCAAGAAACAACCCAACTGCATAGAGATAAAGATCAACCCTCAGGATGCCCTAAACTGGATTCCTGGGGCTCCTGTTTCATCAAAATCACTTCCACTGTTCTCTTGACACATGTCATTATATTCCTTACTGTTTTGGGGAAAAAAAACACTCTTTAAAGCTGTCTTTTTATTTATAGCCACCTCCCTAGAACTGAGACATGAGTCCATGGTGACAGAGCCTGGGGACAAACCTGAGTGATTGTCACTAGACTTTGCTCAGCTTTGCCCCATCCCTCCAGCATCCAGTCCTTTTTTCCTGGACCCATCTTGCCAGAATACTTTCTCCCCACCTGAGGTTGAGTCCATCAGAAGATATTCAGGCCCTTGTACAGACAGATTTCCACTAGTACTGCCCACCAGTCTAGCCAAGGTGAATTCCAGGGATGAACATGACTGAGGCCCCAGGCCAGATCACCACTTCTGGAATTGTATCTATGTAATTTTGATTTGAGAAACTCTCTCCTTCATTTAGGTCCTACGTATGGCCATCTTATAGGGTCTGCTCTCTCCTAGGAAGAGTTCTATTTCATTCCACTTGGCATTCTGCACTGCCAAATTCGGAAGTCCAAATCAGAGTGTTCATGTTGTAAATGAAAGAGTTTCTTTTAAGTCCCATCCTAGCAGCTAGGTTGATGTCAGAGGGTGTTGTCAAGTCTACAGTGAGAAAAAACAATAAAGTTAAGGGACAATAATCAAGGGAACTTGACCCCTCTTCCCATGTATACAACTGGCCAAAATCTGCCCCTAATCAAGTCACAACCTCCAAACAAGCTGATATATATATTTGATATTATTCTCATAGATGTTTACAGTCCTGTACAAACCATTAAACTAATTTGTGTCAAACGTTGTCACTGAATTTTTAAAGAAATACATCATTCCAAATACTAAATTAAGGATCAAATTCTCATAAACCCCTAATAATTGGTGGACCTAATTGTGATTATATGTATTTGCCTAAAAGCTCCATAAAATGATAGAGTATTGCTTGACTTCCTAAAGCTACAGTTAGAAGACTGTTCTAGAGTGAGTGATATGAGAACACGGTTTGCTTTTTATATTTCTGACCCAATTAGCCTTTCATTTTGATGGTCTGGATTTAAAATTCATTTTGTAAATAAACCCAGTGAGGCTCCTCCTCAATTGACCACTTTGGGTAATTTCTTTTGGGGGGGGCAATTTTAAAGGGTATCTACTATCAAAGAGAAATTTTAAAACATGTGTATTTATACCGTATGGTCAGACATCCTTGAATTAGTTGGTTAAAAAGAGAAGAAGGAAAAAGGAAAAAGTGCCATTGGAAAGGTATGTAGCAGAAGTAAACTATGAAGATATGAGGTATAGTGAAAAGGGCCCAGGATATGAAGAAATAAAGCCAGATTCACAGCCTAATTCAATTCTTACTAGCTCTGTGTTTTGGAATAAATCACCTTCAGTTGCTTTATTGCATTTCAGGATCATCACCTATAAAAAATGGACTCTCCCGTCTCATGGACCTCTGGTGAGGATCACCATGAGACAATAAACATGTGACTTTTCATTGTCAAAGAGACATAATGGTACCTAACAAAAGAAAACAAAGGGAGTATTATTTATCAGGTATTGATATTTAACAATTTTATTGCTTTAATATAATTATCCCAGGCTTTGGAACAAAGATTGAAAAAAAGATAAAGATGCAATGCCATGTAACCAGAGGATTTTGGACAGGACCTCAGAGAGCATTCATTCCAATTCTCATTCCCAGACACATATTTTATAGAGTAGGAAACTGAGGCACGGAGGAGGTGAGAAGCTTGCCCAAGGTCTCACAGCATTATCCTCAGAGCTTGGAATAGAACTCGTGTCTCCTGCTCTCTAGCTCCCAGCAACCTCTACAATCCCTAAAACTGTTTCTAGAATCCCATCTCTTCGATCCTGTGCCTACAACTCATGTCGACAACCATTAAAGCATATTATTCAGTTTGATTGCCTTCTTTAAATAATAATTAACCAGTTTATTACAATACCTTTCCTTCCCTTTGCAGTGCAGAGACAGGGCCAAACACTCAGAGAATTGTCATAGACTCAACTCAGGGAGAAAAGCCTTTTTTGTTTACTCATCAAACATTTATCTGAGTTCTTACTTGTGCCCCAAAACTATGCTAACCTTGATAAAAATCTCAGTGATCAGAAGTCCTTCAAGTGGTGGATATACTCACAAGCCAATGATTACCACGTAATCAGCAATATGTTAAAGCAAATATAAATGGATTACATGGAAGCTTAGAGTATGGTATGACTAAGGAGCCAGGAGAAATTTGACAGATATTTCTGCTTTACCTGAAAAAAATGACAAGTTGTGACATTAAAAAAATAAAAATTTTAAAGCCAAGAGAAAAAGAACATATTTCCTTTAACTATGAGAATTGTACACTGATGAGCAGCAGTTACGTTATTTGATGATCACAGTTTGGACAGCTGGTTTCTGCCCACCAGGAACTGAATCAGATTCAGATCCTTTGAACTCTGATGTCAAAGTCAGTCACATTTTCAACACCCTGGATATTCTTTTTGTTAGTATTATTATACTTTAAGTTCTGGGTTACATGTGCAGAACATGCAGTTTTGTTACATGGGTATACACGTGCCATGGTGGTTTGCTGCACCCATCAACCCGTCACCTATATTAGGTATTTCTCCCAATGTTATCCCTCTCCTAGCACCCCCCCACCCCCCGACAGGCCCTGGTGTGTGATGTTACCCTCCCTGTGTCCATGTGTTCTCATTGTTCAACTCCTACTTATGAGTGAGAACACGCAGTGTTTGGTTTTCTGATCTTGGATATTCTATAGCAACAGTAGTTGGTTAATCCCTCTGTTTCTTAGTTTCCTCATCTATTCAGTAGGGATGATAATAATAATGTCTCACTGAGAGGATTACTGTGAAGATTAAATGAATCAGAGCATGACAAATGGTTACAACAACACCTGGGACAAAGTGAGTGTTCAATAAATGTTGGCATTTTAGTATGAGAGGACCAATTGTGTGTCACTGAAAACTCATTTCAGAATGTTACTACATGAAAACTAGGGAAGAGGTGAAGAAGGTTGTATCAGTCAGAGTTTCTCCCAAGAAACAGAACCATGAGGATGTACATATATTAAGATATTTATTACAAGGAATTGGCTAATGTAATTGTGGGTGCTGGCTAGGCAAGTCTAAAGTCTGTATATGAGGCCATCAGAAAGGGCAGACTGGAAATTCTAGGGCAGGAGCTAAAGATCCTGTCCACAGGTAGAATTTATCTTTCAGAAAAGCCTCAGTGTTGCTTTTAAGGCTTATCAATTAATTGTATCAGGCCCATCCAGATTATTGAAAAAAATTTGCTTTACTTAATTTTTACTAGCTATTTTAAAATATAATTGGTATACAAAGAATTGCACATACTTAATGTGCATAATTTGATGACTTTTGACATGCAAGCACATGTGATACCATCACAAGCTAATTGACATATCCAACACCTCCAAAAGTTTCCTTGTATCAATTTACTTATTTGTTTGTTTGTTTGTTAGAACACTTAACGTGAGATCTACTCACTTAACAAATTGTGAAGTGCGCAATACTATACTGTTCACTATAAGCACTATGTTGTATATTACCTCTCTAGAACTTATTCATCTAACATGACTAAAACTTTGTACTTATTGAATGACAACTCCCCAATTCCCCACCTTCCAGCCCCTGGCAACCACTATTCTCTGCTTCTATCAGTTTGACTATTATATGTGCTTCACATAAGTGGAAACACGCAGTATTTGTCCTTCTGTGACTGGTTTAGTTCACTTAACATAGTGTTCTCCACGCTCACCCCTGATATGGTTTGGATATTCGTCCTTTCCAAATCTCGTGTTGAAATGTGATTCCCAATGTTGGAGATGGGGCTTGGTGGGGGGTGTTTGGGTCATAGGGGTGGGGTCTTCCTGAATAGCTTTGTGCCCTTCTTGCTGTAATGAGTGAGTTCTTGCTTTGAGTTCACACAAGAGCTCGTTGTTAAAGAGCCTGGCTCCTCCCTCACTCTCTCATGTTCCTGCTGTCACCATGTTACTTGCTGGCTCCCTTTCACCTTGCCCCATGACTGCAAGCTTCCTGAGACCCTCACCAGAAGCAGATGGCAGCACCATGCTTTCTGTATAGCTTGCAGAACCACGAGCCAACCTAAACCTCTTTTCTTTGAAAATTACCCAGCCTCAAGCATTCTTTTATAGTGGTGTAAGAACAGACTAACACAGTCCCTGTTGTCAGAAATGGCAAGATTTCCTTCTTTTTTAAGGCTGAATAATATTCCATTGTATGTATATGTGCCACATTTTCTTTATCCGTTCACTCATCAATGAACATTTAGGCTATTACCCTATCTTCACTATTATGAACAATGCTGCAATGAACCTGAGAGTGCAGACATCCTGTTCAAGATGCTGATTTCACTTCTTTTGTCTATCTACCCTGATGTGGGATTGCTGAATCATACAGTAATTCTATTTCAAATTTTTTGAAGAACCTCCATATTGTTTTCCATAGCTGCTGCACCATTTTATATTCCCAAAAACAATGTACCAAGGTTCCAATTTCTCCACATCCTCACCAATACTTGTTATCTTTTGTGTGTGTGCATTTTTAAAAATATTAGCCACCCTAGCGGGTGTAAGGTGGTATTTCATTGGAGTTTGATTTGCATTTTCCTAATAATTAATGATGCCAAGCACCTTTGTATACACCTGTTGGCCGTTTGTATATCTTCTGTTAGAAATGCCTATCCAAGCTTTATATCAATTTTTTAATTGAGTTATTTGTTTGTTTTGCTATTGAGTTGTAGGAGTTTCTCATTTATTTAGAAAATTAACCCTTTATGAGCTACATGGTTTGGAAATATTTTATGCCATTCCGTAGTTTGTCCACTAATTCTGTTGATTATTTCCTTTGTTGTGCAGGAGCCTTTAGTTTGATGTAGTCCTACCTGTCTATTTTTGCTTTTATTACCTGTGCTTTTATCATTATATCCAAGAAATAATTGCCAAAACCAATGTCAAGACTTTATCCTTATGCATTCTTCTAGGAACTTTATGGTTTCGTGTTTTATGTTTCAGTCTTTAAACCATTTTGAGCTGATTTTTGTATATGATATAAGGTATAGGTCTAATTTCATTTTTTATGTGAATATCCAGTTTTCCAAACACAATTTGTTGAAGAGCTATCATTTCCCCATTGTGTATTATTGACTCCCTTCTCAAAGTTCAGTTGAATATATATGCATACTTTTTATTTTGGCCTCTCTATTCTGTTCTATTGGTCTATTTGCCTATCTTTATGCCAATAAACACTTTTAATTATTGTAGCTTTGTAATGTATTTTAAAATCAGGAAATGTGATGTCACCAGATTTGTTCTTCTTTCTCAAGATCATTTTGGCTATTCTGGGTTGAAAAAAATTAATATATTTTCATGATAAAATCACTCAACAAACTAGGTATAGAAGAAATGTACCTTAATATAATAAAGACCATCTATGACAAGCTCACAGCTAACATCATACTCAATAGTAAAAAAATTAAAAGCTTTTCCGCTAAGATCAGGAAGAAGACAAGTATACCCACTCTCATCGTTTCCATTTAACATAGTCCTGGAAGACCAGGCCAGCACAGTGGCTAACGCCTGTAATCCTAGCACTTTAGGAGGCAGAGGCAGGCAGATCACGAAGTCGAGAGATCGAGACCATCCTGGCCAACATGGTGAAACCTCATCTCTACTAAAAACAAAAAACAAAAACAAAAAACAAAAAAAAAAAAACAAGAATTAGCTGGGCATGGTGGTGTGTGCCTGTAGTCCCAGCTACTCGGGAGGCTGAAGCAGGAGAATCACTTGAACCCAGGAGGCAGAGGTTGCAATGAGCTGAGATCATTCCACTGCACTCCAGCCTGGCGAGAGAGCAGGACTCCGTCCAAAAAAAAAAAACCATGGTCCTGAAAATTCTAGCCAGAGCAATTAGGATAGATGAAATAAAAGGCAAACAAATCAGAAAGAAGAGGTAAAGTTATCTCTGTTTACAAGTGATATAATCCTACATATACTAAACCCTAAAGGCTTCATGAAAATAAACTGTTAAATCTAATAAAGGAATTCAGGATAAAATAAAGTTACAGGATACAAAATCAACATACAAGAATTAGTAACCTTTCTATATATTTAAAATGAACCATCTGAAAAGGGAATTAAGAAAATACTTCCTTTTATAATAGCATTAAGAAAAATAAAATAGGGATAAACTTAACCAAAGAGTTGAAGGACTTCCACACTGAAAACTACACAATATTGATTAAAGAAATCAAAGAATACACAAATAAATGGAAAGACCTTTCATGTTCATGAATTGAAAGACTTAATGTTCAAATGTCTGTACTACAAAAGTAATCTATAGATTTGAAGTTATCTCCAATAACTTACCAATGGTAATAATATCTCCAATAAAAATCTCAAAGGCATTTTTTACAGAAATGGAAAAAGCAACCCTAAAATTCATATAGAACCACAAAACCTTCTTTACTTTAAAGTAAACTGATTATAAACTGTGTAACCACATATATAAAATAGATTATTATTTGATTGAATAACTGGGAACTGTTAGCAAGTTAACCTTGTTGACACATGAAGCTGACCATCACAAAAGCTAGTGTACAATAAGTTGGCATAGCACATTTCTTTTAATGGGTTCAAGGCAATCATAAAACAAGAGTAGAAGGGAGTAACCCAATACCTCAGACCCACTTATCCATGCATTCTACAGACAGAGCTGAGGACCCCAGGGACAATGCACAGACTACTTGCCTTTGCATCCTTTTGTGTGGAAACAGTGAGCAGGTTCTTTCTCTGTATTGTTTGGTGTACCCACTAAACCTTAGAGGATTCTAGTAGTTTACAGTTTCAAAGAATGGAGATTTTACACAGAGCAGACTCATGAGACCTTGATTCTAAGTTCCTGCTTCTATTAAGAGGTAGCATAGCATAACAACAACAACAACATATACATGTGTGTGTATGCGTGTGTGTGTGTGTGTGTGTGTGTGTATCAGCTATGACATTAGACACCTGGGTTCAGATCCACCTTTGTCACTTACCAGGTGTCTAGTCAAGTCACATTGCCTCTCCCAGCCTGTAAATGGCATCTGTGAATGGCAGTTAACCTGTAAATGGTAATAATATTGTCATGTCATGGTTATTGCAAAGAATTAAAGACCATAAAAACAAATGGCCTGGGTTTGCAAAAGATGCTTGTAAAAAACAAGCTATGATGCTTAACTTCCTATAGTTCAAGGATTACCTAGTGTTAGTTGTGTAGTTTCAGGAAAGTTCCTTCATCTTTCTGTGCCTCAGTTTCCTCATCTGTAAAATAAGCATACAATAAGTTGTTCTGTGGATTAAGTGAGTTAATATGTATGAAGTGCTCTGAACAATGTGTGGCACATAGTACACACTATATACTTTTTAACTATTATAATTTGTGTTTGTGTGGTAGTGATGAAATCAATGAGGTATGAAAACCAGATTTTAGTCCAACCTGTACTGGGTGAACTGGCAGAAGTCACTTATCTGTCATCAATTTTCTTTTCTGTAAAAGGAGGGGGTTAATTAGACCATCTGTCAGGCTTATGCATTTTAAAAGATTTTATACCTAAACTGCTCTGTGAGATGTAAGAACCTGAGAAGGTTTTCTGGCTTGTAGATAGTTTTGAGGTGCTGTGCTCTCACAGATGTGTCAAGGCCTTCTTATTGATTCACACCAAGGACTCTGCCTCTGTCTCAGTTTTTCTGCATGGTGGTTGATCTGTTGACTTTTCACCAAGATGCGTTCCTCTGTCAGTTGCATCAGAGCTGTCATGAGCCTGCTTCACGCCAGGGAGAGAAGGAAAGACAGTGTTTTTATTTGTCTGCTTCACTGTATCTTTCTTCCTTTGGGATCCCGTCTCAGGAATGTCAAAATAAAATTCTGCAACTGCCCTGATGAGGAATGCTAGCTGATTGAAGAAACAGGCCCCTGTAAGCAGCACTGCCTGCTGCCGAGAGGCCCCCGATGGAGCTCTGTCAAGCCTGACTCATCCTCCAGCTCAGGGAGGCCTGGTGGTCACTACCTTTCTGCCCCAGCCAGAGAGCACATTGCAAACATCTTAAAGGCTTGAAGTTGGCAGTTTAAGGGGGAACGGTAATTCACCAAAGCATGATGGGAAATCTAACGGAGAGCAAAGAAGGGGTGAATGGGATGTGTGCCCTGTCCCCTAAAGAAGGGAACTCCTCCTCTTTCCCATTTCAGGAGAGTGTTAAAAAGGTTGCTCCCACTTCTTTTCTTCTATTGGCTTCTGCCTCCTTAGCCTTTTTATTTGCTCCTTCCAAAGGTAAAAGAGTAAGTGTCTGATGTCAAATGCAGGCATTTAGTGGGCTGTACTTACTATCAGGCAATGTTATGAGCCTCAAATACAAGGTCCCAGGAACCACTCTTCTTCCTCTTTCTATGTCTAAACGCAGCAAGCTTTCTTCTACTCCTTTCTCCAGGTAAGGAGTGTGTGAGTGCCAGAGTCAATAAGGAGGGGCTGGCACACAGACAGAAAAGCACCTGATTGTAACAGCAGATCAGTTCAGTGTTCTACAATGTGATGATCACAGTGCACATCCTGAGCAATTTTCCAAATGACTGAATCATTTACTTGTTCCACTGTTCATTGAAAAATGAGGTAGAACGTCATCCTACCTTGAATTAAAGGGGTCCTATCACTCCTATCAAAGCTACATTGCATTGCATAGCATTTCAAGCAGAATGAGCTAAGCCTTTCATTGACTTCGTTTTGTATCCTATGCAAATAGAACTAATCTTAGCATCTCTGAATTAGAAGAAAGTTCAAAAACATCCCACCAAATTTTCTCTAACTGTCTGCTTGACTTTCTCTACTGTGTGTTTTGCATGTGGTCCTGCAGTTTCTGCTTGAACATTTCCAACAATAAAACACTTTTTAACAAACGGGTTCTTTCGTTTGGTACAGGTTTATTGGAAAATTCTTCCTTTGTTATTTCTTTGTAACCTCTTAAAATTCTGTTTTTTCTACTTTTGGAATCAGAAAAAAATAAATTATAATACCTATTCCTACGACAGTACTTTAAGTATGTGGATGTTATGTTGCAGTAATCTCAGTGGCTGAAAGTTTTATTTCTTACCTACACATAGGTCATCTGAGAATTCTACACTACCCTCACTTAGGGACTCAGGTTGGCAGAATAGCCACGGTATTTCTGTTGAGCTCCACCACTCCACAGTATTTCTGTAAAGTTCCACCCCTAGATTTACCTGTCAAGCTGTCTCTCCACAGTCCTGCTCACCATTCAGTTCTCAGTCATTGCAGTGGGCCATCTCACACTGCACTCTGGTCTGCTTTGTCCCCACAATATGGACACAGCCCCTCTCCTTTATTCTCCAACTCACCATCAGCATAATGATGTTATGGGTAGCAGGTCTGCTAGAGTGTTGGGGTTAATGGAAGAAGGGCAAGTTGGGAGAGGGGGAATGGAGGGGAGACATATATAAATAATCTCACCTTGAAAATTAGACATCACAGTTTCAAAAATTCCTTACCTGTCTCTCCCCTCCTCCCACCCCAAACTCGGGTCCATCTTCAGCCCACTGAGGAAACCCACCCTAATTTCTTCTCAGTTCTCATGTCTTGGTCCCACCTCTGTGTCTCCAGTTGTTATCAAAGAGAAAATTCAACTTGACCATTACTTTTTTCAGCAGAGAAATTTAGCTCCTTTTGTCTTAATCTCTTCCATTCTTATTTATTCTAATGCACTCTCCTTCCTAACCAAAGGGCTTCTTAATATTTCTTAGGCAAAATAATTATCTGCCAAATCCTCCATATTTAAAGAGATAGCAGAAGCTGAGAAATTAGTTTTTCTTGATGTCTTAAAAAGGTCATTGCAAATGTTTTTCTTTCCTACCAACCCCATTTTAGAGAAACTTTCAAAGACTGTAAGTGTGAGGGTTAATATTAGGGGTCAACCTGATTGGATTGAAGGATACCTAGGTGGCTGGAAAAGTCTTGTTTCTGGGTATGCCTGTGAGGGTATTGCCAGAGGAAACTGCCATTTGAGTCAGTGGACTGAGAGAGGAAGATCACCCTCAATATGGGTGGTCACTATCCAATCGGCTACTAGCATGGCTAGAACAAACCAGGTGGAAGAAGGTGGTATAACCTTGCTTGCCTGCCGAGTCTTCTGATTTCCTTCTTTTTCCCATGCCAGATGCTTCCTTCCACTCTTCCTGCCCTTGGACATCAGAATCCAGGTTCTTTGGCCTTTGGACTCTGGGACTTGCGTCAGTGGCTTCCTGGGAGCTCTCAGACCTTCAGCCACAGACTGAAGGCTGCACCGTCAGTGTCCCTGGTTTTGAGACTTTCAAATTTGAACTGAGTCACTACTGGCTTCTCTCTTCCCAGCTTGTAGATGGCCTAACATGACAGGACTTTGCCTTGTAATTGTGTGAGCCAATTCTCCCCAGTAAACATCCTTTCATATATACACACATCATATTAGTTCTGTCCCTCTGGAGAACCCTGACTAATACAGTAAGCATGGATCATAAAGGGTGAATTTGGGAGTACTGAGGGAGTCAGAACATGAAAGACCTTGGAAGACCTGCTAGCCTATATACATTTTGATTTTAAGCAGGGAATTAACATAATTAGTGGGTTCTAAGGGGCATGGGAGTACAAGTGAGACAAGGAGACAAGCTGGGAGACTGTTGCAGTAATGCAGATGAGAAGGAGCAGTAGGAATAGAGAGAAGTGCTGGAGTCAAGCCATAGTTAGGAGACAGAATGGAGAGGACCTGATGTGGGAGGGTGAGTGGAGAGAGGAATATCAGGAATGATGCCCAGTTTTCTGTTTGCAGGAACTGGATGAGTGTTGATGCAATTCACTGTGACAGAAAATAAATGAGTGGGAATAAATTTAGGGGGAAACGATGTTTCATTCTAGACAGATCATATTGTAGATCTGTGAGGCATCCTGCAGGATCTGGGAACAGATTACCAAGTCAGATTTTTCAGGCAAGACTGGCCAGTGGGATCTGCACCCTGAAGAAGAACTAAGCTGCCTCTTAGAGCCCCAATATTCCAAGGAAAACCTCTGAGCAAAAGGCCCCCTTTGCTGCCTTGTTCTTATTTGAGGTCTGATATTCTTTCCTGCAAATCTTTGGCTTAAGATGTAGAAATGATATCTAAAGTGCTTAAGACTCCAGTCTAGCCTCCACCCTTGGAATACATGGAGACCTTCCTCTTCATTTAGATGTGTGACCAAGCAGAGGGATTGCTGCTGATTCAGTCTAGTCACTTTAAAAAGTATCACTCGGGAGCTGAGGATTTAGCCCTTTTGTTAGAAGTGAATGGTTGCATCTTGTGTGTGATGGGTGCAAAATATTTACCAGTGTGGTAAATATCTGGTATTGTCTGTGCACTATTTTCCAACCATTTTTCACGTAGGTACATTTAAAGATTTTTTGCCTTCCTAATAATTTTTGTTGTCATTGCTATTTTGCCTTCAGAAAAAAAATAGAAAAAGAAAAATGTGATTAATATGGCCCCACTCAAATCATGAAGCAGGAGCTGCCATGTGGAAGCTATATACAGGGACTCACGCATCTAATGCCAATGTAAACCAGGGAGGCTATCTGCTAGCATAAAAGAGTACTGGAATTGGAAGCAGGGCACCTGCATTCAAGTCCCAGGTTTTCATTCACGAGAAGGTCCCTTTGGCAAGTCACTTATCTCCTTTGGGTCTTACTGGCCTTATCTAAAAAATGGGCAAATCATTGTAGTCACTGCTGCATCACAGGGCCATTTGCAGATTATGGCAAAAAGTCCAAGTAAAGGGCTAGAGAAACCAGAATTACATCCCACATGTTCCAATCTTAGACTCCCAGGCTTTGGTTCCAGACCAAACATCTTTCATCTACTCCTTCTCATAAAGTTCACATTGCCTTCAGCTGCTGTGGCTACATTCTTAATTTTTTAAGAAAAATAATTGCTTTCTTTTACAGTGCATAGTATGGGACTGGGACTCCAATGGCAAGCATGACTTCATTGGAGAATTCACCTCGACATTCAAGGAGATGAGAGGAGCAATGGAAGGGAAACAGGTACATGGTCAACCATTTTCGGTTTTGCCTCAAGTCTCTACGATGCATCCTTAGAACCCAGCTACAAATGAAACAGTGAGAAGCAAAACATCAATGCATGATTAAGTGTGATAAGAAGGGAACATGGTAGGATGTGAGTACCTAGATTCTAGAACTAGCCCAATCCAAAGCAATTGTGTGTCCTTGGACAAGACACTGACCCCAAATGTTAGTTTCTCCATTAGTAAAATGGAAAGGTTAGATGAGAGTATTTCTAACTTCCTTTAGCTGTGTAGCCTTGAAAACGTGACTTAATCTCTCCATGCCTCATTTTGCTCTCTTAAAAATGTAAGAGTGATAATTGTACCTACCTCATAGAATTTTGTGAAGATTAAATGAGACAATCCAAGGTGCTAGCAGAGCACCCAGCACATAGCTAGCATTTCCAAAATATCTGCTATTAACAGTAGTATTCTTTCTAGGTCTATATTTCTGTGATTTGGTGACATTAATAATAATTTCATGCTTTGGAGAAATTATTTGAATCCTCCAAATTTTCATATGAGTACCAGGTTTTCTTCTAGTTCTGTCATTTTACTCTTACACACTTGATGCCAAGACCTGTACACAAACACTACCACATACCACTAAGACACATTGCCCCACACAGAAACCTAAACTTCCCTCAGACACACACACTTTCATATCATATAATATCTAGATGGATAGATAGATAGATAGATAGATAGATAGATAGATAGTCATCTGGGCCCAAATCATGCAACTTCTTCTGTTACCTGTTTATTGTTCACTTGCCCAGTTTCCAGCTGAAATACCTGTTTGCTTGGGGGCTTTCTCTATCTGCTGGAGCCTGTTTTATCCATGCCCAAAGCAAGCTAGAAGTGTGGAAGAAGATATAATGGGAGGTAGCCCTCAACAAATAACTAATGGAAGTTGGGGTATAAATACCCCAGCCCCCTTGCCCTTCAGTTGGCAAAATTCTGAGGTGTGTGCTCTATACAGTTTCCCAGAGTTCCCCAGCAGGCCCTAGTTGTCCACAGTGGTAACTGACTTGATAATGCACCATTTCTGGGATGCTTCTTCTATCTAATTTCCCATTCCTCTATTCATGCTTCCTGGTATCACCTCCCAGATGGCCTACTTGCATTTATATTCTTGCCTCAAAGTTTGCTTCTTGGGGAACTCAACCCAAGACACCTGCTATTCTTACTCCGGAGTTCACTGTCCTCGTGGAGCAGAAAGGAGTGAAAGCAGAGGGTCCAGTGCTTTTGAGAAAGTCTTTTTCTTTAGAGATAATACTCTGTGCCTGTTCTGATCAGAAGTGCTAATTAGAGATGCCCCAACTCATTTTTCAACTCTCTCATATGTAAGGTCAGGATACAGCCAGACTGCATGGAAATGAACTAACTTTTTTTAGATTCAGAAACTTAATCTGAATCAGACTATTTGTTGAACACATACCTTTGGTCTGGAAACTCAATGGAAACAGTGACAGCTTTTCCCTTAGTTCCTGCAAAACCTGCTGTAAATGCTCTATTAGGTACTCAGCGTTACAAGAAACTTGTCAAACACACAGAGACCATCACCCACAAGCCAGGATGCAGAGTTTCAGAGGCACAGTTAAAACCAACAATAAATTATAAGGAAAGTCGTTCCCAAGATAACAAGGAATATAGCTAGAGAATATTGCTCTATTGAATATGCAGAACTAGTCCTATTTAGCTACTAAATCAATGACAGCATTCATACCACCTGCTAGACTTCTAAAGAGTTTTATAAAGTTTTGCCTTATCTACTTCTATGAATAGAAATAGTCCAAGCAGTAAATAGGGGAAATATTTCATCTTATTAATTAAATATTAAAAGTAAGAATGTAACACATATCATAAATGAAATATACCAAAACATAATGCTTTCAAACAGATCTTTTAAGTTCCATTGAGGAAATGGACCATATGCTAATATGCTTTTCTGTATCACTGAGATACCAGAAAAACTTTAGTTTAACTACCCAGCCACCGTTTTGGTGTATTTATACAGTGGGAAATATTCTCTGATTTATTGATTCTACAATATTTATCGAGTAGCACGTAGTAAATTCCAAGCACTCTGCCAGGCTCTAAATGTGCCATGACTAACAGTGCTGACATGGTCCCTGCCCTCCTGAAGCTTACAGAGTGGTGAGCGTCAGGATGGAATAGAAACACACATAAAAAAAGTTAAAATGCAGCTACAATTTGTGACAAATGCTATTACAAAACGGAACCAGTTTCATTATAAAAGTGTGCATATAGAAAAGATAATCTGACATTTAAGTTGAGGCCCCTTAAGGATTAAAAAGAAGCCAACACGTAATGAGTGAGAGAAAAGCATTTGAAGCAAAAGGAATAGTAGTGCAAAATACAGAGGCAGGGATGAGCTTGGTGTGATTGAGGACCTGGAAAGAGACCAGTGTATCTGAAGCAGAGAGTGAAAGAGCCATTCGTAGGATGTAGTCAGAGATAGAGGCAGAGGCCAGGAAAAGCAGATTCTTCTAAACGTGACAAGAGCATGAGCAAGTTGTGCTTTCCTATACAGTAGCCACTAGCTACATGTGGCTATTTAAATTTAAATTAATTAAAATAAAATTAAATAACAAATTAAGTTCCTCAGTCATGCTAGCCACATTTCAAATGCTCAATAGTCTCATGTGGCTAGTGGCTTCCATATTGGATAGTGCAGATTCAGAATATTCCAATTATTGAGAAAATTCTACTGGACAGTGCTGCAAAGGGTTCTAGCTAGAGAATTACATGATTGGTTTCAATTTTTTAAAATATTACTTTTGCTACTGTGTAGATAATTAAAGAGAGAAAAGGGAGATCTGTTAGGAGGCTACTACTATAGATAAGAGGTGATAATGACTTGGGTTAAGGAAATAGTCATAGAGATAAGTTGGAGAGACTTAAGACATATTTTGGAGATAAGAGCTACAAGGTTTGTTGAAGGCTTGGATATAGGGAGTAAGGGAAGGAGGAAATGGTTGACTCAAGGATAAATGATTAAATGGTGCCATTTCCTGAGGTGAGGAAGAATTGTGGTAGGGAGGTCCAGGTTATGAGGAAGTTTTCAAGATTTGGTTTCAAAAACTGGTACTCAGAGGAGACGTTTACTGTAAATATATTTTAGGAGCCATCAACTAAGAGAGGACATTTAAAATCAAGAGAATGGATGAGTACACCTAGGGAGAGGGGATTGAAGAGAGGTTATAGGAGGCTTGAACCCTGAGGAATGTCATTATGTAGCATCAGAGAGAAAAACAGGAGACAGCATCTTTCAACTTTCCTTTTCCTGTGGGAGTTATGATTCTATAGGTACAGGGTAAATTCTTAAGTAACTTTGATTAATTCTTGAATAACATTTATAAGCATCCTTAGTTTGGGGTGGCCAAAGGGGATACTTGCAAGAATAGAAGAGCTACTCCAAAACCTTCTAGAAGAAGGAAGAAGGCATTGTGGTTAATAGTCCAGGCTTTGGAATGAAACTGATGTGGATATGAATCCCAGGTCTACCAGTTACCACCTGTACGACCTGGGAAAGTCCCTTCTCTTCTCTGAGCCTCATCTTCCATCTGTCAAAGCGGGCTGTGGGGAGAGTTAAATGGGATTGGGAAAGTAAAGTGTGTAGCCCGTAGTTATATGCCAACTTCATCCCAAGACAGATGCAAACTATTTAGATCTGGTCCATCAGGACCCCCTACCCACCTCAAAAGCACAAGGACCCCAAGTATCTACAGGTTTGATTCAACTTCCTGGGAGCCCTCTCCTGCCTAACCCATACTTGCTCATCTTACCCTGAGAAGGAAGTGAGTAGACTTTTCATGAATGATCACTACAATTTTTAATAGAATTTGAAATCTTTAACTCAGTATATCCTGCTTGATGGAAGAAATTGAGATTAATATAAATCATTGAGAATGACAAAAAATGGCACAGCTAATTTTAGTGTCTTTTCTTTCCAACTGTTAGGTAAATCCCTAAGCCACCTGTTTTACTAAAATATTAGAGGAAGCTTTGGGGCAAAAGACAATATCAGTTTTGACTGGTTCGGGAGGAACTTGGGCTCTTTTGTCTAGAAATACTAAATCGACTTTGAGATGGACTATAATTCTTGTTTATCAAGTTCCAGCCACCTGGAGAGTAAATGAGAAGAAAATCTGAGGGAGGAAAGAAAGACAACATTCATTATGGACAGATTAGGAGATTAGGCCTTTAAATGACAAAAACAAGGCTAGAGGTCTGATTTTAAGATTCTGCTTTGCATGTTTTCTTCTTTCTTTCTTTCACCCAAGAATTCCACATTTTGAAGGAGTCATGGAGGACGCTTCATTGGTATAAGATCTCCCTCTTCTAAATCCTATATAGTTGGCCAGTCCTGCTGGCACCTTCCAGTGATGAGAAACTACAGTATCACTTACCTGTTGCTGAGTGAAAAATTAGCCCAAAACTTCCAGGCTGAAAACAACAATCACTATGTACTCAACATTCTCTGGGTTGGCAATTTTGGCTGAATTATCTGCTTCACATAGTGCTCCATGTGGTGCCAACAGAACTCACTCATGCATTTGTGCCTCAGCAGCAAGGATGGCCAGGATATTTCTCCAGGTGTACTTTTATCCTTCCAGAGACCATTGTAAGCTTTTTAATATGGCCCTGAAAACTTCCCAGAAGCAAGAGAGGAGCCAGTCCCAGTACACAGGCACTTTTCAAGCTGGTGTTTATATCACATTTGCTAGTGTCCCATTGGCCAAAATGAGTCATGTGACTAAATGCCTCATCATTGCGGGAGGGAGCTACATAAATGCATGGACACTGAGAGGAATCGATGATCGGAGGCCACTGCTATGTCAGCCTGTCCATTTGCATCTGCCTCAGAAACTACTTCATCTTCAGACACTTCTAATTCTCAGGTAGTGAAATTTTCTCTCGAGTAGAAATCCAGAGATTCAGCTTTCATAGGCTGGTGGGCAGGAACATTCAATGACTCTTGGATATTTGACTCACAATTGATTTTGTCCCATCAAATCTTCTATAGGCTGGAGACCTATTCCCCTTAGTTCCCAGCTGAGTCCTCAATTCCCAGCCATTCCTTAGCTCTGATCTTATCCCTCAAAAAGACCCCTTTGGAGATCTACTGTGTCACTGTTGAGACACATGTCAATCCGTTATTTTAGCTCTCTGTGAAGTTCTATGTAAATTTATTATTGTCCCTACTAAATTTCTCTAGCCTGACTATTCACTATTCACTATTCCTAACCTTTTGAGTCAATTCTCAGGCAGTAAGACTCAGTACTTGGTCATCACTCAACTGTATTCCTGCAGATTTCTTCTTCCCTGTACTGTTTGATTTGACCATATTAATAGTAAGCATTGACATGTGCCAGGCCCTGTTCTAAATTTATTACATGGATTAATCAGTCCTCACAATAATCCTATGAGATAGAGTATAATTATAAGCTTCATTTTGGAGAGAAGATATCCAAGACATAGAACAATCAAGTAACTCACCAAAAGTCACATAGCAGGGAAGTGGCATTGCTGGGATTCTAACCTAGAAGTCTGGCAGCAGAGTCTCACTCTCAACCACTCCCCCTTATTGCTCCTCTAGATGCAAGAGTTACCACGTAGAGACTATTTGTCAGCCCTCCAGTTCAGTTTGTCCTCAGCAGCACCTAGGAGTTTGGCCTTATGGAATGACTCGGCTTTTTCCTGAACAGATTCTCATGTGATGACCCTTCTTTCAGGTGCAGTGGGAGTGTATCAATCCCAAGTACAAAGCCAAGAAGAAGAATTACAAGAACTCAGGCACCGTGATTCTGAATCTGTGCAAGGTATGTATGCAACCCTCTCTTCCAGGAGTAGGAAGTTAGGGCTATCTGAGAGGAAGAGTTCAGGTGGTGTGGTGAGAGGAAAAAAGTATAAAAAAGGTGTGATATTTCAAAATAAAAATAAAAATGTCACGTATTAAAGAACATAAAATGAGAAATGTAAGCATAGGTGGTCGTGGAGCTGTGGCAGTCCAGTGTCACTGTCCTCTCCCCAGGTACACCCCTGCCCCAAAGATAGGAGAGTTCTGCTGATAGGTTAGGATCTTCTCTGCCCAGAGCAGGGCTAGAGGGAGATCTCCAAATGGGGAAGCCAACATTTCTAGAACACCTACTATATGCCCTTCACAGTGTCCAGTGTTTTTTTTATTTGTTTGTTTTATTTTGGTTTTGTTTGCTTTGTTTTGAGACGGAGTCTCGCTCTGTCACCCAGGCTACAGTGCAGTGGTGTAATGTCGGCTCACTGCAACCTCTGCCTCCCGGGTTCAAGCAATTCTCCTGCCTCAGCCTCCCAAGTAGCTGGGACTACATGTGCGTGCCACCACGCCCAGCTAATTTTTTGTATTTTTAGTAGAAATGGGGTTTCACCATGTTAGCCAGGATGGTCTCAATCTCCCGACCTCGTAATCTGCCTGCCTCGGCCTCCCAAAGTGCTGGAATTACAGGCATGAGCCACCACACCCTGCCTGTCCGGTGTTTTATATGTGATACCTTACTCATACTGAAAGCGTACCATAAAAACAAGACAACAGAAGATTAAAGGACTTAGGAATTCCTTCCAGAGGGGCTACAACTTTGCAGAGAATCACATGTACTAATAATTAAACTTCTTAACTCAAACCTGGGAGTGATGCTGCCACTAGTTGAGTACTTACTATGCAAAAATAACTACAATAAACTCTGTTTAACTCTTACCACAACCCTGAGATGTCTACTTTCAACTGAGTTTATGTACCTAGCTCAGAGTCACACAAGTAGTAAATTTAAGAGCTGAGATTTTAACCCATGTGTCTCTGACTCCACCATACAGGACTCAATTGCTATCCAGATGATTGATGTGTGTGTATGTTATGTGTGTATGTATGTATACAGGCATACGTATATGTATATGTATATGTATATAGGCCTATATCAGGGCTATTTTTGGGTTCTATTCCAAACCAATGCAATAAAGCAAGTCATACACATTCTTTCATTTCCCAGTGCATATAAAAGTTACGTTTACACTATACTGTAGTCTGTTAAGTATACAATAGCATTATGTCTAAAAACATACATACTTTAGTTTAAAAATACCTTATTGCTAAAACTGCAACAGTCATATGAGCCTTGAGTAAGTCCTAATCTTTTTGCTGGGGGAGGGTCTTATCTGGGGATATTGATGGTTGCTGACTGACCATGGTGGTAATTGCTGAAAGTTGGGGTGGCTGAGATAACTTTTAAAAATAAGACAACAATGGAGTTCCTCATCAATTGACTCCTCTTTCATGAAAGATTTCTCTGTAGCATGTGATGCTGTCTGATAGCATTTTGCCCACAGCAGAACTTCTTTCAAAATTGGAGTTAATCCTCTCAAACCCTGCCACTGCTTTATCAACTAAATTTAGGGAATATTCTAAATTCTTTGTTGTGATTTCAACAGTGTTCACAGCATCTTCACCAGGAGCAGATTCAAGAAACCACTTTCTTTGTTTATCCACGAGAAGTAACTCCTCATCCATTCAGATTTTATCAGCTGCAGCAATTCAGCCACATCTTCAGGCTCCACTTATAATTCCACTTCCCTTGCTATTTCTACCACATCTCCAGTCTCTCCCACCACTGAAGTTTTTAACTCCTCAAGGTCATCCTAGAGGGTTAAAATCTACTTCTTCCAAACTCCTATTAATGTTGATATTTCGACCTCCTCTCATGAATCATGAATATTCTTAACGGCATCTAGAATCAGGAATCTTTTCCAGAAAATTTTCAATTTACTTTTCTCAGGTCTATCAAAAAAGCTACCGTAATGATAGTTATAACCTTATGAAATGTATTTCTTAAATAAGAAGACTTGAAAGTCAAAATTACCCCTAGATTCATGGGGTGCAGAATAGGATATTGTGTTAGCAGTCATGGAAACAACAATAAAACTCCTTGCACATCTCCATCAGAGCTTTTGGGTGACTAGTTCTATTGTTGATGAACTACAACATTTTGAAGGGAATCTTTTTTTCTGAGCAGTAGGTCTCAACAGTAGACTCAAAATATTCAGTAAATCATGCTGTAAACAGATGTGATGTCATCCAGGCTTTGCTATTCCATTTATAGAGCACGGGCAGAGTAGATTTTGCATGATTGTTAAGAGCTCTAGAATTTTTGAAATGGTAAATGAGCATTGGCTTCCACTAAAAGTCACCAGCTGCAATGGCCCCTAACAAGAGAATAATCCTGCCTTTTGTAGATTTGAACCCAGGCAGTGACTTCTCCTCTCTAGCCAGGAAAGTCCTGATGGCATCTTCTTCCAATATAAGGCTGTTTCATCTACAATGAAAATCTGTTGTTTAGTGTAGTCACCTTTACAAATGATTTTAGCTGGATCTTCTGGATAAATTTTGGCAGCTTTTCCATCAGCATTTGCTGCTTTATCTTACACTTTTATGTTACAGAGACAACTTCTTTCCTTAAACCTCATGAACCAACCTCCCCTGCTAGCTTCAAACTTTTCTTCTGCATCTTCCTCACCTCTCTCAGCCTTCATAGAATTGAAGAGAGTTAGGGCTTTGCTCGAGATTAGGTTTTAGCTTAAGGGAATGATGTATCTGGTTTGATCTTTTATCCAAACCACTGAAACTTTCTTCACATAAGCAATAAGCCTATTTCACTTTCTTATCATTTGTATATTCACTGTTTTAATTTCAAGAGCTTTTACTTTGCATTCACAACTTGGCTGTTCGGTGCAAGAGGCCTAACTTTTGGCCCACCTCAGCTACTGACATGCCTTCCTCCCTAAGTTTAATCATTTCTAGCTTTTAATTTTAAGTAAGAGATGTGTGACTCTTCCTTTCACTTGAACACTTAGAGGCCGTTGTAGGGTTATTAAGCTGGCCTCATTTCAATAGAGTAGTGTCTCAGGGGATAGGGAGACCCAAGGAGAGGGAGAGACATGAAGGAATGGCCAGTTGGTGGAGCAGTGAGAACACATTCAACACTTATCAATGAAGTTCACCATTTTATGTGGGCTTGGTTCATAGCACCCCAAAATAATTACAATAGTAACATCAAAAATAAGTGATCACAGATCACTGTAATAGATACAATAATAATGAAAAATTTGGAAATATTACAACAATTACCAAAATGTGACACAGACACAAAACGAGCACATGCTGTTGGGAAAATGGCACCAATAGTCTTGCTCTATGGTTGTCAGAAACCTTCAATCTGTAAAAAATATAAAGCTCAATAAAGTGAGGTACAATAAAAGAAGATACATCTATATATATGTGTGTGTATGTATGTGTATACACACACACAGATGGTCCCCAATTTACGACAACTCAACTCATAATTTTTTGACCTTATGAAGGGCTTATTAGCATGTAACCCCATTGTAAGTCCGGGAGCAGCTGTACATACATGTATATATGTATGTATACAGTCATGCTCTGCATAATAACATTTTGTCAATGATGGACCACAGATATGACAGTACTCCCATAAGATTATAATGGAGGTGAAAAATTTCTATCACCTAGTGACTTGTAGCCATTATAATATAATTATTTTTTAAATAAATTTAGTGTAGCTTAAGTGTTATAAGGTCTATGGTAGTGTACAGTAACAGTCTAGGCCTTCACATTCACTCACCTGTCACTCACTGACTCACTCAGAGCAACTTCTAGTCCCGCAGGCTCCGTTCATGGTAAGTTCCCCATACAGGTGTGCCATTTATTATATTTTATACCATATTTTTACTGTGCCTTTTTATGTTTAGATGTGTTTAGATACACAAAGACTTACAGTTGTGTTACAGTTGCTTACAATATTCAGTACAATAACATGATGTACAGGCTTGTGGCCTAGGAACAATAGGCTATACCATACAGCCTAGGTGTACAGTGGGATATACCATCTAGGTTTGTGTAAGTATACTCTATGATGTTCAGGGAATGATAAAATCACCTAACAATGTATTTCTCAGAATGTATTTCCATCATTAAATGACACATGATTGTATATATGTATACGTGTGTGTATGTGTGTGTTTATGTGTGTGTATACATACATAGATATATGTTTCCTAATATATTAGAAGGAACCTAATATGTCTATATACAGGATCGTATCCTTACCTAACAAGATAGTGAGGGAAAAGAATAACTTATCTGCTTTGGGTCATATCCCTAACCTTTACACCAATCACTGAGACTAGGGGATAATGTCTTATGACTGGCCATCTGGGGTCATTGTATTAATCTTTTCTTTCAATATTTTATGATGCTTTGACAACTTTGGGCCTTGTGAACCTAAGAGGGACTACCCTCCCAATGTTAGCTAATTCCTACAGACAGCAAACAACCTGCCTTCTAGCATGCCTTTGACATGCAAACCAATCATTTTTTAGTTCAAACCCCCAATCACCTCCCTTACGAAACTCTCACACACCAAGCCAATGTTCTCCCACCTTATATGACCCGAGGGTCAGGTATCAGATAACTAGAAACTACTCCTATAGTTTTGACAGATTTCAAAACCTGCTGAAATTATTCAAACTATCCAATCCTAGGCCTGCTTAGCTGCTTACCCTGCCTCACCCACTCCTTCCTATGGATAAATAAATAAATAAATAAATAAATGATTTGCCTGCTTTCCCGTCATTGCTTTTGCTTCCTGACCTATCCTGGATGCATTCTAAACAGTTACGTGACTACCCCTGTGCCCAAAGAAGCAGGAGAAAAGATCAAGATTCAATGGTTATTTTCCTCCTTAAGGTGACTGTGTACACACAATTTTTTTTTCTTCCATGAGTTGCTCTTACAGTTCAGTGCTCAGAAGCACTGTTATTTTGCTCATTTTCAAGTTCTTATTTCTTTGATATACAGACACAGTAGCACAGAGTCCCAGCTATCAGGCAAAGCACTGCCATCAGGACACCAAAAGTAAGCACTATTTAGAGACCAAGTGAACATCAATTCTAAGAAAAGTATACCAATACATGATTTGGCTCTCTGTTTGTCTGTTACTGGTGTATAAGAATGCTTGTGATTTTTGCACATTAATTTTGTATCCTGAGACTTCACTGAAGTTGCTTATCAGCTTAAGGAGATTTTGGGCTGAGACAATGGGGTTTTCTAAATATACAATCATGTCATCTGCAAACAGGGACAATTTGACTTCTTCTTTTCCTAACTGAATACCCTTGATTTCTTTCTCTTGCCTGATTGCCCTGGCCAGAACTTGTAACACTATGTTGAATAGGAGTGGTGAGAGAGGGCATCCCTGTCTTGTGCCAGTTTTCAAAGGGAATTTTTCCAGTTTTTGCCCATTCAGTATGATATTGGCTGTGGGTTTGTCATAAATAGCTCTTATTATTTTGAGGTACGTTCCATCAATACCGAATTTGTTGAGCGTTTTTAGCATGAAGGGCTGTTGAATTTTGTCAAAAGCCTTTTCTGCATCTATTGAGATAATCATGTGGTTCTTGTCTTTGGTTCTGTTTATATGCTGGATCACGTTTATTGATTTGCGAATGTTGAACCAGCCTTGCATCCCAGGGATGAAGCCCACTTGATCATGGTGGATAAGCTTTTTGATGTGCTGCTGAATCCGGTTTGCCAGTATTTTATTGAGGATTTTGGCATCGATGTTCATCAGGGATATTGGTCTAAAATTCTCTTTTTTTGTTGTGTCTCTGCCAGGCTTTGGTATCAGGATGATGCTGGCCTCATAAAATGAGTTAGGGAGGATTCCCTCTTTTTCAATTGATTGGAAGAGTTTCAGAAGGAATGGTACCAGCTCTTCCTTGTACCTCTGGTAGAATTCAGCTGTGAATCCATCTGGTCCTGGACCTTTTTTGGTTGGTAGGCTATTAATTATTGCCTCAATTTCAGAGCCTGCTATTGGTCTATTCAGGGATTCAACTTCTTCCTGGTTTAGTCTTGGAAGAGTGTAAGTGTCCAGGAAATTATCCATTTCTTCTAGATTTTCTAGTTGATTTGCGTAGAGGTGTTTATAGTATTCTCTGATGGTAGTTTGTATTTCTGTGGGGTCAGTGGTGATATCCCCTTTATCATTTTTTATTGTGTCTATTTGATTCCTCTCTCTTTTCTTCTTTATTAGTCTTGCTAGCGGTCTGTCAATTTTGTTGATCTTTTCAAAAAACCAACTCCTGGATTCATTGATTTTTTGGAGGGTTTTTTGTGTCTCTATCTCCTTCAGTTCTGCTCTGATCTTAGTCATTTCTTGCCTTCTGCTAGCTTTTGAATGTGTTTGCGCTTGCCATTCTAGTTCTTTTAATTGTGATGTTAGGGTGTCAATTTTAGATCTTTCCAGCTTTCTCTTGTGGGCATTTAGTGCTATAAATTCCCTCTACACACTGCTTTAAATGTGTCCCAGAGATTCTGGTATGTTGTATCTTTGTTCTCACTGGTTTCAAAGAACATCTTTATTTCTGCTTTCATTTCATGATGTACCCAGTAGTCATTCAGGAGCAGGTTGTTCAGTTTCCATGTAGTTGAGCGGTTTTGATTGAGTTTCTTAGTCCTGAGTTCTAGTTTGATTGCACTGTGGTCTGAGAGACAGTTTGTTATAATTTCTGTTCTTGTACATTTGCTGAGGAGTGCTTTACTTCCAATTATGTGGTCAATTTTGGAATAAGTGTGATGTGGTGCTGAGAAGAATGTATATTCTGTTGATTTGGGGTGGAGATGTCTATTAGGTCTGCTTGGTGCAGAGATGAGTTCAATTCCTGGATATCCTTGTTAACTTTCTGTCTCGTTGATCTGTCTAATGTTGACAGTGGAGTGTTGAAGTCTCCCATTATTATTGTATGAGAGTCTAAGTCTCTTTGTAAGTCTCTAAGGACTTGCTTTATGAATTTGGGTGCTCCTGTATTGGGTGCATATATATTTAGGATAGTTAGCTCTTCCTGTTGAATTGATCCCTTTACCATTATGTAATGTCCATTGACAATTGCTTCAAAGAGAATAAAATACCTAGGAATCCAACTTACAAGGGATGTAAAGGACCTCTTCAAGGAGAACTACAAACCACTGCTCCGTGAAATAAAAGAGGTCACAAACAAATGGAAGAACGTACCATGCTCATGGATAGGAAGAATCAATATCGTGAAAATGGCCATACTGCCCAAGGTTATTGATAGATTCAATGCCATCCCCATCAAGCTACCAATGAGTTTCTTCACAGAATTGGAAAAAACGGCTTTAAACTTCATATGGAACCAAAAAAGAGCCCGCATTGCCAAGACAATCCTAAGTCAAAAGGACAAAGCTGGAGGCGTCATGCTACCTGACTTCAAACTATACTACAAGGCTACAGTAACCAAAACAGCATGGTACTGGTACCAAAACAGAGATATAGACCAATGAAACAGAACAGAGTCTTCAGAAATAATACCACACATCTACAGCCATCTGATCTTTGACAAACCTGAGAGAAACAAGAAATGGGAAAGGATTCCCTATTTAATAAATGGTGCTGGGAAAATTGGCTAGCCATAAGTAGAAAGCTGAAACAGGATCCTTTCCTTACTCCTTATACGAAGATTAATTCAAGATGGATTAGAGACTTAAATGTTAGACCTAATACCATAAAAACCCTAGAAGAAAACCTAGGTAGTACCATTCAGGACATAGGCATGGGCAAGGACTTCATGTCTAAAACACCAAAAGCAACGGCAGCAAAAGCCAAAATTGACAAATGGGATCTAATTAAACTAAAGAGCTTCTGCACAGCAAAAGAAACTACCATCGGAGTGAACAGGCAACCTACAGAATGGGAGAAAATTTTTGCAATCTACTCATCTGACAAAGGGCTAATATCCAGAATCTACAAAGAACTCAAACAAATATACAAGAAAAAAACAAACAACCCCATCAAAAAGTGGGCAAAGGATATGAACAGACATTTCTCAAAAGATGACATCCATACAGCCAACAGACACATGAAAAAATGCTCATCATCACTGGCCATCAGAGAGATGCAAATCAAAACCACAATGGGATACCATCTCACACCAGTTAGAATGGCAATCATTAAAAAGTCAGGAAACGGCCGGGCGCGGTTGCTCAAGCCTGCAATCCCAGCACTTTGGGAGGCCGAGATGGACGGATCACGAGGTCAGGAGATCGAGACCATCCTGGCTAACACGGTGAAACCCCGTCTCTACTAAAAATACAAAAACTAGCCGGGTGAGGTGGCGGGCGCCTGTAGTCCCAGCTACTCGGGAGGCTGAGGCAGGAGAATGGCATAAACCCGGGAGGCGGAGCTTGCAGTGAGCTGAGATCTGGCCACTGCACTCCAGTCCGGGCGACAGAGCAAGACTCCGCGTCAAAAAAAAAAAAAAAAAAAAAGTCAGGAAACAACAGGTGTTGGAGAGGATGTGGAGAAATAGGAACACTTTTACACTGTTGGTGGGACTGTAAACTAGTTCAACCATTATGGAAAACAGTATGGCAATTCCTCAAGGATCTAGAACTAGATGTACCATATGACCCAGCCATCCCACTACTGGGTATATACCCAAAGGATTATAAATCATGCTGCTATAAAGACACATGCACACGTATGTTTATTGTGGCACTATTCACAATAGCAAAGACTTGGAATCAACCCAATGTCCATCTGTGACAGACTGGATTAAGAAAATGTGGCACATATACACCATGGAATACTATGCAGCCATAAAAAAGGATGAGTTTGCGTCCTTTGTAGGGACATGGATGCAGCTGGAAACCATCATTCTTAGCAAACTATCACAAGAACAGAAAAACCAAACACCGCATGTTATCACTCATAGGTGGAAACTGAACAATGAGATCACTTGGACTCGGAAAGGGGAACATCACACACCAGGGCCTATCATGGGGAGGGGGGAGGGAGGAGGGATTGCATTGGGAGTTATACCTGGTATAAATGATGAATTGAGGGGTGCTGACGAGTTGATGGGTGCAGCACACCAACATGGCACAAGTATACATATGTAACAAACCTGCACGTTATGCACATGTACCCTAGAACTTAAAGTATAATAATAAAAAAAAAAAGAAAGAAAAGTATGCCAATAGATGTGTGCCACCTGGAGGTGATATCTAGAGAGACGAACACTGATTTTTTCAGTCAGTCTCTAAGAGGCTTCCTGAGCATTAGATGGAATCTGAGAAGTAACAGTCAAAAATTACAGTTACTGACTCTCCAGATAGGATCCAGACTGTAAGCTCCATGGCTACAAGTACTGTATCTGTTTCTCTAATCATTGTAGTCCTAGAATATAGTGCATAGTGAGTGTTCAATAAATAATTGTTGAATAAACGAATACACGAATATCACCAAGAGCCAAGCCAAGCAGCAATATCACAAAGAAATGTAAATTAAGACCAGAAATCCCTAAGGTACTTGAGTATACAGATGATGGCAGTTTGCATAACCCAACAACCATACTGGCTTCCAGCATAGAGGTCAAAAGGATAGACTCTCCCAGACTTGCATCATTTGAGTCTCAACTCTACCATTTATTAGCATTGTGATCTTGACCTTAATTTCCTTATCTACAAACAAGGTACAAAAATAATAGTTGTACCGCCTTCATAGGGTTGTTCTGAGAATTAAATGAGGTAAAAGATGTTAAGTACCTGGCATTCAGTAATGCCCAATAAATGTTAGTCGTTGTTGTTCATGGCAGGGGAGGCATTTAACTAACTGGAAATTGTCAGCAAATTACCTTCTCAGCTAATGGTATCTTAAAACTGCCTATCTAAATTACCTGCATATTAAGAATGTCACCAGGACTGGGACTTAGATACAGGGAGGCAAGACTGAAGTCATGTGTGAGACATCATTCATTTTAAAACAGTAGTGACACTCGAAAATATAGTTTTAGTCTCACCTCAGAGGCATAAGCTGGTTAAAATTTGCATAAACCATAATAGAGGGGAGCAGGGGATAGATATTGGCAGCCCTCAAAGGCCCATCTGTATTGATATTGCCTTCCTTCTCTCCTTTAACAGAACAAACATAACTGACCCATCTTTTATCAACAATGTCTGTCTGCCCTTTCCTCTGGCTTAGCAGCTTATCAGTCACCAACCTTTAGGCCTCCACTATATCAGGAAATAGACTGTGCTGTTACTAACCCAGTTTCCTCTCCCCTCCTATGCAGATTCACAAGATGCACTCTTTCTTGGACTACATCATGGGTGGCTGCCAAATCCAGTTTACAGTAAGTTGTTTCCATGTTTGTTCTTATTCAGGAAGCAAGAGATGAGGAGTGGCACTGGGTTTGGGGGATAAGCAGACAAAAGCTTATTTAAACCTTCGGTCAGGTTTGTTCAAGTCTCATTGCTGAAACATATGGAGTCATGTTTTTGAAATGTGTTCACACTTCTGTTTTCTTTAATAAGTATAGTTTTCAGCATCATATCAGGAAATTTATGCCACTCAACCTCAGGTGGTCTGGGGAATCCTCCTAATGCTTCCCATTTCTTCAGTAACTATGTGAGGCATGAAGCAGTGTAGCCTGTCAGATTCCATCACCTGGTGAGAAAAATTGAAAGGAAGTAAGCCATGCAAGTAAGTTCCACTGAGCCAAGGCAGATGCCATGGTTGTATTCATGTGACTAGACTACAGCACCAATGTCATACCCAGTGGTCAGGACCAAGAGTAAGTCATACAAACAGTTCAATAGGCAATGAAAAGATGAATTCCAAAGATCGGAGAACCAGGCCAAAGTCAAGGTTGAGAAGTAGAGTGGGTGTCAAGACTCAGTGAGTGGATCAAGGATCATCCCCTGTATGCAATTTGTGTGCCCTTGGGATTTATACACCCCTGATGTATATTTGACTAGGTAGGCTGAGTCTTTTTAAAGTGGCTAAGTAGGTCAAGGTTGTGAGTCCATCTGCACTGAAACAAGTGACTTTCACTGACTTAATATTCAAAATCCTCCTAGGTTTGGTCAGATGTGACTTCCAGAAAGAGAATCCCCAGATAGCAAAAGACAGATGTGCTAGAACCCTTTGGAAAGCAATGTGGATGTAAGCAAGAGAAATACAACTTGTACTCATTTCTGTAAGATTTCTCATCTTACAGAAATGTACTAATGAAGCTCAGCCCTGTTCAGCTCCCTGACTGGCTCAGTCATATGAAAAAGGAAAGAAAATGGGTTTAATTTTTTAGTCAAGCTTTGGGCCCAAGAGAGTAGACAGGACCAATATATTCCTGGAACCAGGGATGGTGGTGCTCAAAGGACTAAAAGGAGTCTCAAAGGGATGGGGCAAATGGCCGTTTACTAAACCAGCTTCTCCTTAGCTAGGGAAGTATCCTCTGCCCTAATCTCAAGGAGGTCTATCTATGTCCTGCCTAAACTTGGGATATTGTGCATTTATCTCTGAATACTTAAAGGAGCTAATTTTAGAGTTTGGTCACCTCTTTAAAGTCTAAGATTCTATAATGCACAGCCAGCAAGCCTTCCTACATTCATACTGTCACATACAGAAGGTAGCAAGCATGTTCACTGAGGATGCACGTCTAACTCTAGCTGTCCTGGGGGCTCATTGCTGCTCTGAGCATACCCAAATGGAAGTATGGAAGCAAGCAATGTCATAAAGCAGAGCTGCTGGAAATAGTTTCACAAGATCTTAGGCAAAAATGTGATTTCAGGAAACTATTTATAGGTTTTCAAGGGAAAGCTCTATTGATTTCAGTCTGGTTTAGATTTTGTAAATCCCATGCTCTTGAACAACTCTGTATTCAACCTTCAGGGGCTTGCTCTGCCCTTCAAGGTGTCCTGCAAAGAATCAGCCCCAACAAAGATCAGGAGCTGAGCCCCAACTGAAAGGGTTCCCAGCTCCACATCCTGACTTTCAGATATCCCTGTGTCCTGCCTTGTTCTCCCCTCCTTTCTCAGTCTGCTGACCTTCCCCCACTGGGAGTACTGCTTCAGTGTTTGTCTCCGGCAACACCCCAGTTGCAGCTTCCCATGCACTCCAGTGTCAACTGAAAGACCTGTGGGAGGTGTGACTGAGGAGAGCAGTCTGGAGCAAGGAATGAGAAGAGGAGAATGTACAGATGAGTGCTGCGGAGAAGGGGGCAGCCAACAACAGTTCCTCCACAAAGCCCTTCCTCCTATAGGGTTTCAGGTTGGGGACTCAGAAGAGAATTGCTAGGTATTCTATTCCCAGTGTTCTACTAAAAGAAACATACCAGTCACTTCTCTGTCATTTTCTTCCAAAATTAAGTCAGCTTTCTCATTATAAATTTTTTATTGCTCAAGTAGTGCAACTTAATTTAAATTATAAGCTGTAATGCAAATCGTTAAGAAACAGTATCATGTCTTATTTAATTTGGTCTGTAAGTGTTTATTATCTGCCTGGTTATTTTACTGAAACCATCTGGCAACATGAAAAGGCAGTGGCAGAGAGATGAGAAGGGAAAAGAGGAAGGTTTCCTGGCATAGAGATGGGCAGACGAGAGAGAGAAAAGGAATGTTTCATTGCAGTAATTATACCTCGGAGGCTTTCAGAGGCAAAAACCTCCACTGGCACATTATGTGACCCTTGGCTCCTGAGCAACCAGGGAGCTTTAGCCAACACGAACTTTTTGTCTCCCTGGAGAAAATACTTCAAGCACCAGAGGAGACATAAAGTTCTGGATGTTCTCCATTTCCTCCCCTAGAGTCACTTTCCATCCTTCTCCACTCTCACTTCTGTACCCCAGGAAGCCAACCTCCTCGGATGCACTATCCAAGCTCTCCAGCTTTTAGCTTTTAGTTGGGTTTGGCCAGTGAGAAGCACCCATCAGAGATCAAAGAATAGGAGGCGAGAGAACTTGGAATATTTATTTCTCTAGCTGCCTGCCTGCCAGGCTGTGGTTTGGCAGCAACCTTCTTCCTGACAGAAGGTCACAGTTCCTGTCAGGTGCCCTGTCCTGAAGACACCCCTCTTACTGAATTCTGGCAACTGCTCCCTCCTACTCTTTTCTGGTCAGTTTCCATTAACCTTTTCCACATGTTTGTGAATTGTCCCTTCATTAAACTTCCTCAATCACCTTTTGGGTGGACTTTTTGTTTCCTGTAGTGGCTCTGACCAATCCAACATATAAGCAGGGGCTAGGAGAAAGCCTTTGTATCTTCCATAGATGCTGGTGCTTCTGGTTCAATCTTAAGAGTGTTAAAGATGGGGGCATCTTTCTCCCCAGTTGCTAAGCTGTTCCAAATACTTTTGCTGAATTATAATAAATTGAACCGTAAAACTTCAAAGGGAGGTAAGATTTAGAAAAAAGAACAAATTGGATAAATAAATATGATATTGGGGTTTTGCTTTAAAAAGCATCCCCCATAAACTTAAGTATTTATGCACCACTATATTCTAATTATAAATACTAAAAACCTTAATTAGGAAAATGAATGAACAGGATGTATTTAGGGGAGTATTGGGGAAGCAGTTTGGGGTCAGAACTTGAAGGGCTTTGAATTTTGAGGTCATTTGGTGGATAATGCATATTCAAAAGGATAATGAGGAGGGCCTTGAAGCAATAGGCACATGCTTTAGACGAGTAAAGATGGGAGTGTTTGACGGTAGTGAAGGGGCAACGAGAGATGAAGCAAGAAGAGATGGAAACCCACTGCCACAGGCCTGGTGCCAGGTGAAAAGAAGCTAAACAAGGGTGGCAGCAGCAGGAGAGGTACTGTGGAAAGAGAAGCACTAAGCCTCTGCCTAGGATACAATGAGAAGACTGAAAGTAATCAAAGCTTTTGTGCCTGACTGACAGAGCGTGGCGGACCCGGTCAGGGAACTATGCAAGACATGAGCAGCTGCAGGCAAGATGACGAATTTGGCTTTGGACACATTGGAGGTACTTTCAGTACCTCCCAGTGGGGATGGTACTTATAAATATGGGCCTAGGTTTCAGGGGAGAGTCAGGAGCTACCTGTATGTGGCTCTGGATGAGATGTCCTAAGAGAAGAGTATAGAAGGAAAAGGGCCTGATGACAAGAAATTGTAGAGGACCTCTATCTGGCAGCAGAGGAAAGAGGGGCAAACAGTTAAGAAAAGAAATGCCAGAGCAGAAGGCCCAAGGGGAGGCAGTAACTCAGATGCCCAGGAGGAAAAAGCTAAGGTTAAGATCAAGGGCAATAATCTTGCATGCTAAAGAGAAGTCAGAGGGTGAAGAACAACATGATGAGTAGGCATATATCATCTTCAAAAGAGCAACTTGAGCAGAAGGAGATAGGTGAGACCCAGGAGTTAGAGTGTAAACAGAAGGTAAGGAAATGAACACAGCAAGTATTAAGTATTCATTCAAGAAAGTTAACAGTGAAGGGAAGGCAAGAGGTACAAGGAGGATGGCAATTTAAAGATTAAAAGAGAAGAGATTTTAAGCTAGAATCAGACTATAAGCAGAGTCAACAGCCCAGTGGAAGGAAAGAGATAAATGATGCTAAAAAGAGCCCTAGACAGTCAATGATTATTCTTTTTTGGTCACCTGAACACTTGAGAATCTGATACATGATCTATAGCCTCTTACTGGGAAGTGCACACATCCAATTTTGCATGCAAATTGGGAGGTCAAGGGCACTCCTGAAGACAGTTCTTGTACCTCACATGAATCCTTGAGTCATAAGAACTCTAAAGCAACTGCACCATCTCCGTCTTTGAGGAGGTGGGTGGAGGTGAAACAGAGACCACAGGGTGAGAGATTGGGTTTGGCACATGGTAGAGCAGCTAAAAATAAAACCAGATACTAGAATTTCACACACAAAATACAAAGTTATAGATAGCACAACACAGACAGATGCTGTAAGGTATTTGAAAAGAAAAAATGGGAGAAAAATCAAAGGGTTTTTTTTGAAAGTTACTGCTTTTTCATATGCTCAGAAATGCTCATTATAACATAGATTTTAACACAGACAAGCTGTCAGCAACCTAAATGTCTAACAATAAGGTAATGGCTATGTGAATTACAGTGTTCCTTTAAATATTATGATATTTAGTATCATAGTATTTAGTATTGACTATGATATAGCTTATTTAATTATAATTATAAGGTTTAGATAATAACAGGAGGTAATGTTTATGACATAGTGTTATAAAAATGTAAAGCAGAGTTACTCTATGATTACAACTATATATATAAAATACCTAGAGAGAAAGAAAAATAAAATATGACTTACCAGCCTAGTAGCACGGCGAGTGATATTTTTTCTTATTAATTTTAAATGGACATTTCTTTTGTGTCATTTTTAAAAATTGAAGATAATATTGCTTTTTCTTACCTCTGACTATAGTTTACATTTTAATAATATAATATAATAAGCTGAAAGCAACTTCTCCCAGACTGACCTTCAAACCTAAACGTTTAGATAACTTATTAAAGATTCTCTCAGGAAATCTCTCTCTTTCTTTCTTTCTTTTCTTTTCTTTTTTTTTTTTTTACTCATTAAAATTTTATTTTCGACTATTTAACTTCAAATACTCAACTTGGTTGATTAAAAAAACCAGAATTACATCACTGAATTGATCAAATTAACCAGTTTTCCCTAGTGTGATGCTCACAAACCCTTTTTTTTCTAACTTTTTTTTATTTTTTATTTTTTTTATTTTTATTATACTATAAGTTCTAGGGTACATGTGCATAACGTGCAGGTTTGTTACATATGTATACTTGTGCCATGTTGGTGTGCTGCACCCATCAACTCATCAGCACCCATCAATTCGTCATTTATATCAGGTATAACTCCCAATGCAATCCCTCCTCCCTCCCCCCTCCCCATGATAGGCCCCGGTGTGTGATGTTCCCCTTCCCGAGTCCAAGTGATCTCATTGTTCAGTTCCCACCTATGAGTGAGAACATGCGGTGTTTGGTTTTCTGTTCTTGTGATAGTTTGCTAAGAATGATGGTTTCCAGCTGCATCCATGTCCCTACAAAGGACGCAAACTCATCCTTTTATGGCTGCATAATATTCCATGGTGTGTATGTGCCATATTTTCTTAATCCAGTCTGTCACAGATGGACATTTGGGTTGATTCCAAGTCTTTGCTATTGTGAATAGTGCCACAATAAACATACGTGTGCATGTGTCTTTATAGCAGCATGATTTATAATCCTTTGGGTATATACCCAGTAGTGGGATGGCTGGGTCATATGGTACATCTAGTTCTAGATCCTTGAGGAATTGCCATACTGTTTTCCATAATGGTTGAACTAGTTTACAGTCCCACCAACAGTGTAAAAGTGTTCCTATTTCTCCACATCCTCTCCAACACCTGTTGTTTCCTGACTTTTTAATGATTGCCATTCTAACTGGTGTGAGACGGTATCTCATTGTGGTTTTGATTTGCATGTCTCTGATGGCCAGTGATGATGAGCATTTTTTCATGTGTCTGTTGGCTGTATGAATGTCTTCTTTTGAGAAATGTCTGTTCATATCCTTTGCCCACTTTTTGATGGGGTTGTTTGTTTTTTTCTTGTATATTTGTTTGAGTTCTTTGTAGATTCTGGATATTAGCCCTTTGTCAGATGAGTAGATTGCAAAAATTTTCTCCCATTCTGTAGGTTGCCTGTTCACTCTGATGGTAGTTCCTTTGCTGTGCAGAATCCCTTTAGTTTAATTAGATCCCATTTGTCAATTTTGGCTTTTGCTGCCGTTGCTTTTGGTGTTTTAGACATGAAGTCCTTGCCCATGCCTATGTCCTGAATGGTACTACCTAGGTTTTCTTCTAGGGTTTTTATAGTATTAGGTCTAACATTTAAGTCTCTAATCCATCTTGAATTAATCTTCGTATAAGGAGTAAGGAAAGGATCCAGTTTCAGCTTTCTACTTATGGCTAGCCAATTTTCCCAGCACCATTTATTAAATAGGGAATCCTTTCCCCATTTCTTGTTCCTCTCAGGTTTGTCAAAGATCAGATGGCTGTAGATGTGTGGTATTATTTCTGAGGACTCTGTTCTGTTTCATTGGTCTATATCTCTGTTTTGGTACCAGTACCATGCTGTTTTGGTTACTGTAGCCTTGTAGTATAGTTTGAAGTCAGGTAGCGTGATGCCTCCAGCTTTGTTCTTATCACTTAGGATTGTCTTGGCAATGCGGGCTCTTTTTTGGTTCCATATGAAGTTTAAAGCCGTTTTTTCCAATTCTGTGAAGAAACTCATTGGTAGCTTGATGGGGATGGCATTGAATCTATCAATAACCTTGGGCAGTATGGCCATTTTCACGATATTGATTCTTCCTATCCATGAGCATGGTATGTTCTTCCATTTGTTTGTGTCCTCTTTGATTTCACTGAGCAGTGGTTTGTAGTTCTCCTTGAAGAGGTCCTTCACATTCCTTGTAAGTTGGATTCCTAGGTATTTTATTCTCTTTGAAGCAATTGTGAATGGAAGTTCATTCATGATTTGGCTCTCTGTTTGTCTGTTACTGGTGTATAAGAATGCTTGTGATTTTTGCACATTAATTTTGTATCCTGAGACTTTGCTGAAGTTGCTTATCAGCTTAAGGAGATTTTGGGCTGAGACAATGGGGTTTTCTAAATATACAATCATGTCATCTGCAAACAGGGACAATTTGACTTCTTCTTTTCCTAACTGAATACCCTTGATTTCTTTCTCTTGCCTGATTGCCCTGGCCAGAACTTGTAACACTATGTTGAATAGGAGTGGTGAGAGAGGGCATCCCTGTCTTGTGCCAGTTTTCAAAGGGAATTTTTCCAGTTTTTGCCCATTCAGTATGATATTGGCTGTGGGTTTGTCATAAATAGCTCTTATTATTTTGAGGTACGTTCCATCAATACCGAATTTGTTGAGCGTTTTTAGCATGAAGGGCTGTTGAATTTTGTCAAAAGCCTTTTCTGCATCTATTGAGATAATCATGTGGTTCTTGTCTTTGGTTCTGTTTATATGCTGGATCACGTTTATTGATTTGCGAATGTTGAACCAGCCTTGCATCCCAGGGATGAAGCCCACTTGATCATGGTGGATAAGCTTTTGGATGTGCTGCTGAATCCGGTTTGCCAGTATTTTATTGAGGATTTTGGCATCGATGTTCATCAGGGATATTGGTCTAAAATTCTCTTTTTTTGTTGTGTCTCTGCCAGGCTTTGGTATCAGGATGATGTTGGCCTCATAAAATGAGTTAGGGAGGATTCCCTCTTTTTCTATTGATTGGAAGAGTTTCAGAAGGAATGGTACCAGCTCTTCCTTGTACCTCTGGTAGAATTCAGCTGTGAATCCATCTGGTCCTGGACCTTTTTTGGTTGGTAGGCTATTAATTATTGCCTCAATTTCAGAGCCTGCTATTGGTCTATTCAGGGATTCAACTTCTTCCTGGTTTAGTCTTGGAAGAGTGCAAGTGTCCAGGAAATTATCCATTTCTTCTAGATTTTCTAGTTGATTTGCATAGAGGTGTTTATAGTATTCTCTGATGGTAGTTTGTATTTCTGTGGGGTCAGTGGTGATATCCCCTTTATCATTTTTTATTGCGTCTATTTGATTCTTCTCTCTTTTCTTCCTTATTAGTCTTGCTAGCAGTCTGTCAATTTTGTTGATCTTTTCAAAAAACCAACTCCTGGATTCATTGATTTTTTGGAGGGTTTTTTGTGTCTCTATCTCCTTCAGTTCTGCTCTGATCTTAGTTATTTCTTGCCTTCTGCTAGCTTTTGAATGTGTTTGCTCTTGCTTCTCCAGTTCTTTTAATTGTGATGTTAGAGTGTCAATTCTAGATCTTTCCAGCTTTCTCTTGTGGGCATTTAGTGCTATAAATTTCCCCCTACACACTGCTTTAAATGTGTCCCAGAGATTCTGGTATGTTGTATCTTTGTTCTCACTGGTTTCAAAGAACATCTTTATTTCTGCCTTCATTTCGTTATGTACCCAGTAGTCATTCAGGAGCAGGTTGTTCAGTTTCCATGTAGTTGAGCGGTTTTGATTGAGTTTCTTAGTCCTGAGTTCTAGTTTGATTGCACTGTGGTCTGAGAGACAGTTTGTTATAATTTCTGTTCTTGTACATTTGCTGAGGAGTGCTTTACTTCCAATTATGTGGTCAATTTTGGAATAAGTGCGATGTGGTGCTGAGAAGAATGTATATTCTGTTGATTTGGGGTGGAGAGTTCTATAGATGTCTATTAGGTCTGCTTGGTGCAGAGATGAGTTCAGTTCCTGGATATCCTTGTTAACTTTCTGTCTCGTTGATCTGTCTAATGTTGACAGTGGAGTGTTGAAGTCTCCCATTATTATTGTATGGGAGTCTAAGTCTTTGTAAGTCTCTAAGGACTTGCTTTATGAATCTGGGTGCTCCTGTATTGGGTGCATATATATTTAGGAGAGTTAGCTCTTCCTGTTGAATTGATCCCTTTACCATTATGTAATGGCCTTCTTTGTCTCTTTTGACCTTTGATAGTTTAAAGTCTATTTTATCAGAGACTAGGATTGCAACCCCTGCTTTTTTTTGTTCTCCATTTGCTTGGTAGATCTTCCTCCATCCCTTTATTTTGAGCCTATGTATGTCTCTGCATGTGAGATGGGTCTCCTGAATACAGCAGACTGATGGGTCTTGACTCTTTATCCAGTTTGCCAGTCTGTGTCTTTTAATTGGAGCATTTAGTCCATTAACATTTAAGGTTAATATGGTTATGTGTGAACTTGATCCTGCCATTATGATATTAACTGGTTTTTTTGCTCGTTAGTTGATGCAGTTTCTTCCTAGCCTCGATGGTCTTTACATTTTGGCATGTTTTTGCAATGGCTGGTAGCGGTTGTTCCTTTCCATGTTTAGGGCTTCCTTCAGGGTCTCTTGTAAGGCAGGCCTGGTGGTGACAAAATTCTAAGCATTTGCTTATCTGTAAAGGATTTTATTTCTCCTTTACTTATGAAACTTAGTTTGGCTGGATATGAAATTCTGGGTTGAAAATTGTTTTCTTTAAGAACGTTGAATATGGCCGGGCACAGTGGCTCAAGCCTGTAATCCCAGCACTTTGGGAGGCCGAGGCGGGAGGATCAAGAGGTCAGGAGATCCAGACCATCTTGGCTAACACGGTGAAACCCCGTCTCTACTAAAAATACAAAAAATTAGTCGGGCGTGGTGGCAGGCGCCTGTAGTCCCAGCTACTCGGATGCTGAGGCAGGAGAATGGTGTGAACCCGGGAGGCGGAGCTTGCCGTGAGCCGAGATCGCGCCACTGCACTCCAGCCTGGGCAACACAGCCAGACTCCGTCTCAAAAAAAAAAAAAAAAAAGAACGTTGAATATTGGCCCCCACTCTCTTCTGGCTTGTAGAGTTTCTGCCGAGAGGTCTGCTGTTAGTCTGATGGGCTTCTCTTTGTGGGTAACCCGACCTTTCTCTCTGGCTGCCCTTAAGATTTTTTCCTTCATTTCAACTTTGGTGAATCTGGCAATTATGTGTCTTGGAGTTGCTCTTCTGGAGGAGTATCTTTGTGGTGTTCTCTGTATTTCCTGAATTTGAATGTTGGTCTGCCCTACTAGGTTGGGGAAGTTCTCCTGGATGATATCCTGAAGAGTGTTTTCCAACTTGGTTCCATTTTCCCCCTCATTTTCAGGCACCCCAATCAGACATGGATTTGGTCTTTTTACATAATCCCACACTTCTTGCAGGCTTTGTTCATTTCTTTTTCTTCTTTTTTCTTTTGGTTTCTCTTCTCACTTCGTTTCATTCATTTGATCTTCAATCGCTGATACTCTTTCTTCCAGTTGATCGAGTCGGTTACTGAAGCTTGTGCATTTGTCACGTATTTCTCGTGTCATGGTTTTCATCTCTGTCATTTCATTTATGATCTTCTCTGCATTAATTATTCTAGCTATCAGTTCTTCCACTCTTTTTTCAAGATTTTTAGTTTCTTTGCTCTGGGTACATAATTCCTCCTTTAGTTCTGAGAAGTTTGATGGACTGAAGGCTTCTTCTCTCATCTCGTCAAAGTCATTCTCTGACCAGCTTTGATCCATTGCTGGCGATGAGCTGCGCTCCTTTGCAGGGGGAGATGCACTCTTATTTCTTGAATTTCCAGCTTTTCTGCCCTGCTTCTTCCCCATCTTCGTGGTTTTATCTGCCTCTGGTCTTTGATGATGGTGACGTACTGATGGGGTTTTGGTATAGGTGTTCTTCCTGTTTGATAGTTTTCCTTCTAATAGTCAGGACCCTCAGCTGTAGGTCTGTTGGAGATTCCTTGAGGTCCACTCCAGACCCTGTTTGCCTGGGTATCAGCAGCAGAGGTTGCAGAAGATAGAATATTGCTGAACAGCGAGTGTACCTGTCTGATTCTTACTTTGGAAGCTTCCTCTCAGGGGCGTACTCCACCCTGTTAGGTGTGGGGTGTCAGAGTGTCCCTAGTGGGGGAAGTCTCCCAGTTAGGCTACTCAGGGGTCAGGGACCCACTTTAGCAGGCAGTCTGTCCGTTCTCAGATCTCAACCTCCGTGTTGGGAGATCCACTGCTCTCTTCAAAGCTGTCAGACAGAGTCGTTCGCGTCTGCACAGGGCTCTGCTGCTTCCCCTTTTGTTGTTTAGCTGTGCCCTGTCCCCAGAGGTGGAGTCTACAGAGACAGGCAGGTTTCCTTGAGCTGCTGTGAGCTCCACCCAGTTTGAGCTTCCCAGCGGCTTTGTTTACCTACTTAAGCCTCAGCAATGGCGGGTGCCCCTCCCCCAGCCTTGCTGCTGCCTTGCGGTTAGATCGCAGACTGCTGTGCTAGCAATGAGGGAGGCTCCGTGGGCGTGGGACCCTCCCGGCCAGGGGTGGGTATACTCTCCTGGTGTGCCCGTTTGCTTAAAGCGCAGTATTGGGGTGGGAATTACCCGATTTTCCAGGTGTTGTGTGTCTCAGTTCCCCTGGCTAGGAAAAGGGATTCCCTTCCCCCTTGCGCTTCCCAGGTAAGGCAATGCCTCGCCCTGCTTCAGCTCTTGCTGGTTGGGCTGCAGCAGCTGACCAGCACCGATTGTCCAGCACTCCCCAGTGAGATGACCCCAGTACCTCAGTTGAAAATGCACAAATCACCGGTCTTCTGTGTCGCTCACGCTGGGAGTTGGAGACTGGAGCTCTTCCTATTCGGCCATCTTGCTCCGCCTTTCTCTTTCTTTCTTTCTTTCTTTCTTTCTTTCTTTCTTTCTTTCTTTCTTCTTTCTCTCTCTCTCTCTCTGTCTCTCTCTCTCTCTCTCCCCCCTCTCTCTCTTTCTTTCTTTCTTCTTTCTTCCTTTTTTTTTTTTTAAACAGGGTCTCAATCTGTTGCCCAGAGTGCAGTGCAGTGGCACACTGGAAGCTCACTGTAACCTTAAACTCCTGAGCTCAAGTGATGCTCTTGCCTCAGCCTCCTGAGTAGCTGGGACTACAAGCATGTGCTACCACAATGGCTACTTTTTAAAACAAATTTAAATTTAAAACAAATTTAAAACAAATTTTAAAACAACATAGCTAGAGGCAGGGTCTAGCTATGTTGCCCAGGCTGGTCTCAATCTCCTGGCCTCAAGTTATCCTTTCATCTCAGCCTCCCAAAGCACTGAATTATAAGTGTGAGCCACCACGCCCAGTCTCAGGAAATCTTTTCTAACCCTAAAACATTTAGGGCATCCAATGTCCACACTGTGGCCCAGTTTACATTTTTAAATCTTTATTTTACATCCCAGATTGAACACTGACCTACTCTGGTGTAGACCTTTGAGTCTGCTTACTGCTTAGTGAGCCCTGCTGACTGAATTTCTATGCAAAGTCAGGGTATAATGAGTTAAAGAGGCAAATACTTTGCCATTTCCAGAAAATGAACCAAGTAAGCTTAGGCGTCTTTCCCTATTTTCCTATTTAACTGTCCTCTTAGAAAGTTTTTGGAAAACAGAAAAGAATAAAAATGTAATCTATTATTTAAGAAATGGTCCAGACCAATCTGTATCTCCACCTACAAGATTCATTGTATAGGTCCAAATTGTACACAGATATTTATAAAGAAAAGAAAGAAAGCTGCCCAAGAATATGATCTCAAAGGTAGACTGCAGATACAACTAACCAGAGGTTGTTACACAGCAGCTTCCCTTAGAAAACATCGAGAAGGTTCACAAATGACCTGTTTGGCAGATGAAGGGAAGGGATCTGAGTAGCAGAGTTGTTTCATGTAAGAATCTAAAAATGCCCAAAGAGAGATGCTCATCATTTGCAACCAGCCTTTTCCCAGGAACAGCTCCATGCACTCAGGACTTGGTGTCACGGAGGGGGCATTTTGCATTCTTACTTTACAAGGCTTTGCAAAGCTGCTGCACAGCTCTGATTAATAATGAGCAGTGGCTTCCTGGGCAGAAGGAAAAAGCACTGGCCGCCTGTTCTTGCGCTGCCTGCAGGGAAGATTGGAGCACATACCAGAACCACAAGTTTCCATAAATGCTTCCTATCAGGAAATGAAAACGTGGGGGCTCTGCGAGCTCACTGGGTATTCAGAAAACCAGGCGTCAGTAGCCACCTCCACACACTGGCATTTTTCAGTCATTTTGTTGCTTTTATTTCTCAACTTAACCCCATCTTTCACAGCCTCCCTGTTGCTTTCTAAAATAAACCTAACCTTTCACTCTGCTCTCTTTCTACTAATGCTAACTTTAAAGAGCACAGAGAATTCTTGGTGGAAGACCACCCCCTGAAGATAGATATTTTTTTCTCCAGCTTCAAAAAGGAGGTTTTAGGAACCACCACTTTCCAGAAAAGAAAAATGAAAATATTTTAGCTGACTTGTACTTAAGACAGTCCGTTGCTGTCTATTCACATGATAAAATATTTTTGTTTTAAGCCATGAGAACTATAAAATGGGCTATATGGTAAGAATCATAAGCCTATTTCCTTTTTCATCAGTTAATTTTTTAAGTTCATACCCTCCCCAGGTCTATATGATGATCTCCTGAGATGAAGTGGCCTTTCTCGTTGTCATAGACATAGGGGCCATTGCCATAGGAAAAGTGGAAACCCTAGAGCCTGCCTGAAAAGAAATAGTAAAATTTCCACCAGGCATGTTTGATGTTTATATAGTAGCACCAAGAACAGGCAGCCCAATACTAACCTTCTAACATTAGCCTGTACCTTGTTTCATTATCTTCAAAATATATCATCCTCTTCTGTCCCCCCAAAACCTGGCCATTCTCTTCCCCTAACTGACATCCAACTCCACATTCAATGGGTCAAAAAATCCTATTCATTTTCTACCCTTACTTTCTTCAGTCACTCTTTCCTTCTCACCATCATCTTTGCTGCACCTTGGTTAAGCATAAGAAAATTATTCCAAGTCTGATGACGAAGAGTGGATAGGAATGAAAATGACACAGTAGAGCCAGTATTATTGGAGGTAAAGCAAGAGACGTACCTGGGGTGCAAAATTTAAGGAGACTCTCACTCTGTGGATTTTACAAGTGTGGGGTCTGCTGAGAGTGAATGCCTCCTTGGGTTTTACAAACTAGGCACTTCTTTTTGTCTCACCCCATCCCCAGCTCCATTATATGCTTTTTTTTTCTATTACTTTAAAATATATTGTTGCCACAAACTATGTATGCTTGTCCAGACATTATGCACACTTATCTAGATATAACATATTCGTGCGGGTGATATACTGGGGCTCGGATGCTGCCACTAGGTGCCTGCATGCTTGGAGAATTTTGCCAAAGCCTAGGAATGTTTCTTGAGCAGCCATTTTTCTTTATGGAATTTTTTCCTCTGGCCTATATAACCTGATTTCATTTTCTAGTTTTATATCAAAACACCAGCATGTTTTTGTCATCACAGAACACCCTTAACACTTCAAGAGTCTCAGTCAGGCAACCAGCACATGGGACAGATTGTTAACTTCAGTATCAACAGGCAGAAGCATGATGCCTTCAGAGGTAAGGAGGTGTTGATCCATGATGAAAGGCATCATGAATAGAAGTGAGGTGGGCCACAAGGTGCTTGTTATTAATAATAAAGTATCAACACCTGCCAACGATTCACTTTTTAGATAAATTAAAGCAGAATCAAGGTAATCTCCATAACCTCTTCACACTCTCTAGAATTCCCTGGAGTACTAACATGCCTTCCTTGGTGGAAGAGAAAGGGGTGGCTTTACATCTGCCCTTCTCAGCATTACTTTTAGCTTTTAAACACTATGTACACCTATGCAAGGTGCCATTATTCCTTAAACATGTCCCAATAGGAGTAAAAGGCTGAGAATGGCGTCTGTGAGTTGAGCTTGGTAAACCCAGGAGGCCCCCAAAGGTATGGTTTTCTCAAACATTGTCTCCCAAACATCTCTGGAGTGCTCCTCTCAGAAATTTTCCTGGAATTATCTGCATGTGTTTGGATCTCTATCTTGTTGAGGCCTCATGGGTGGATCCTGGGGTGCTTTTCACCTCCTTCTCGTTCAGAAAATGTATGTAGGTTCCTCCATCCCACCAGCTTTTCATCATAGTCCTTGATTAAAAGGGCTTCACCTATGGTCTTCCTTTTTTTTCCCGGTGGGTTGGCTCTCACCTTCAGGATAAACCCATCTCAGAAGACACTGGACTTTATTGGTGTCCCTGGGTTACCTCCAGTCATCCTCAGTAACAATCCTCTCACTATTGTGTGTACAGACATACATACACACATATTTCAATTTTCCTTGTCTTAACTTTCACAACCATTTTGGTCACAAAGAGTTTATTCAAGGCAATGCTTCCTCAAATTACCATGATTGCCTCCTGCAAGAATCCCTACCTCCAGGCCAAATCTCCTCCATTTTTTGTTGGCATAGTTATACCCATGAGAAGTCTTGGTGTTTTGGTCATAGACATGCATGTTTTCCTGGATGTATGATGGCATAATGGAGAAAGGTAGAAAGGAACCATATAGACTTGGATTTAAACCCAACTCCAAACCCTCTTATCCTATGTCACATGAAAATGGAGTAATATCATGCATATACATGAAGTAATATCATGCCTTCTGTGTTACACACAGTTAGCACAGTGCCTGACACAGAGATTATTTCTGTCTTTTTTCCTTTTTTGTCCAAAGTAAGGGCATCTAAGGGTCAGGGAAGAACTGTAAGTTTTCTTCACATAACCTTTTTCTTTCTTTCTTTATTTTTTTAACATACTCTTAATACTAGCATTTATCAGTAGGCATCCCCTGATTTTAAGAGAAATCTGGATAATTCTGAAAACAGAGTTTGAATCCTACCTAACTTTATTTTTGACATAGTTCTGTGGAGTGGCAAGGAAGAAAAAGAAAAAAAAAACAGAGATGAAAGTATAATTTCATGAAAGAAAAGAAAAAAGGCTATAAATGAATTACTCTTAGCCTATTGCTTTTCTTTTCCTAGTCACTTTGACTTGATTGCAGGGTACAATATCAGATGTGACTAACATTTTTCTCCCCATCAACTTATACCTTAAGAAGTACAAACAAACACATGACATGTTTTCTCTGTCCTTTCAGAAATAATGTCCCACCTTCATAGATCCAATGGGGCATTCCAGTTATTTGTTATAATGGAATTTACCAAATATAACACAAATGACATTTCCCATTATGATTCCCAAGATCATAGGAGAAAATAGAGCCTTTCGGCCATAGTAAGCCAATGAATGCATTCTACTGTACTCCAGAAGGAAATGGAATTATGCAACATAAACATTTCTTTCTTTGTGTATGGCTTTTAATTTTAACCTTCTTCCCTCGAAGCTTAAGTGGCATTTTTAAAGAGATTTTTGCTGGGTTAACTTTTATTTAGATGGAAGTGATGTTGGAAATTAGAAGAAATGTTTCTTCTCATTTTAACACCCTCTGGTTTAAGCATTTTGGGTTCTTTCTTTTGTTATTAGGAAGTGTTCAGTGAGTCAACTTTGACTTACATGATTATGATACTGGGGGCCAGAAGAAATTTGAGAAGTTGAAGGATAAATGACTAGTTAGTGGCAAGACAGGTTTCCCATCTCCACTTCCCAATTACAATGCGATAACATTCAGGCATCCTCTTTGTTGTAGGCAGGAGTTCTTACATGAATGGGAACCAAAATGTTGAATGCCTTACACGGAGCTGCTCCTTGCAGAAAATTTGTTATAACCACTCTAACACATCTCTCTGCATCTGGCCACTCATGAAAATATGACAATGGCTTTGCTGTGAAGACTGTATCTTTAACACAGAATTTGGTTTTAAGGGATCTTACTTATACCCCGTAGATAGAATTGTTCTGCCCAGGGAGCATAGAAGTCTTTTCTGAGTGAACTGTGAAATTGGAGGGCAGATAGTCTATCCTTACTCTTGCTGCCTGGTGAGATGAATCAACAGCATCTGGGCTTTCTGATCTATGTCGATCTCAAGTTCCTATTTAAACAGGGAGAAGAGTGGGCACTGGTGGGGAGGGAGATTGAAGACTGCAGAAATGGCCTCAACCAAATTAATAACTAGTTTTTCAAGCAAATTAATTTATTCTCTTTCTTTATTGGCAGGGTATGTAATGTGCTACTGTTTTTCATCCGAGGCCAGATCTCTCTCATGGCTGATCACAATTCCTAGGAGATGTATCCACTTTAAATTTACCTTTGCTTGTATTTTTTCTCTTTTAGGTAGCTATAGATTTCACTGCCTCAAACGGGGACCCCAGGAACAGCTGTTCCTTGCACTACATCCACCCTTACCAACCCAATGAGTATCTGAAAGCTTTGGTAGCTGTCGGGGAGATTTGTCAAGACTATGACAGGTAAGAGGCTTCAGGACATTTGGAGCCTTATCATCTCTCATGCGGGTTCAGATGGTATTTGGCTGATCCTGGGCAGAAAGTGGAAATTAAGTCTAGTAGCTCCTTATGTAGTGCCTTAAAAGTTTCATCCCCTCTGTATAGAAAAACTAAGTTTGTACCCTGCTCGCATTGGTCACCAAACAAAATCCTTTCTCAGCCTTCTTCTCTTAACTGGCTTGCAAGATGATTAGATAGCAATTTTGGTTTCCATTTTGTGAAGTCTTAGCATGTGCCTTGCTACTCAAAATTGCTTATGCGCTAGCAGCATTCTAAACCTACTGAATTTGAATCTGCATTTAACAAGATCCCCAGATGATTTGTATATACTTTAGAGTTGTAGAAGCGCAGATCTATTAGACATTATTACATCTGATCCTCACATTAACCCTTATATAGTATGTATTCATTAAAAGAAGTGAATACTGTACAGAAGGTTAAGTAATTTGTACACTATTACATAGCCAGAGGCAGGACTTGAACCCAGGTCTACCCACTCCACAGCTTAGCCTATAATCACTATGCTTCACTGACCTCAAAAGCTATTGGTAACTTCAGCAGAGGGTGTGGCACATGTATGTAGCCAGCTGTGTGTGTATGTTTGCATGTGTGATGTAGAAAATATGACTTTAAGATCAAATCAATATTCTATTTACTCTTGCTTGATGATAAATATTGACCTTTCCTACCAAGAAAATTCCCTGTAGGGAGTATCTCACATAAATTACGTTAAACTGAATGTATTCTGCCTTTCCAGTAGTTTTAGAATGAAGTAAAGGAATTTAGGTGCTTGCTTAAGCAAAGCTTTTTGAAGTGAAACCAACGTAAATATAAACATGTGTAAATATCTGTTAACTCCCTGGTGTGATTGCAAACCAAGGCTAGTTAGTAATGAGCAGCGACAAACTGACCTTTCAAACCAGGAAAATAAAGAAAACAACTCTATCCTTTAGGTTTTAGAGGAATTGTGTAAGATAGCATGATTTCTGTTATTTCTAGTGTCATAATTGGTGATAATCATATTAAAAACCTGTTATCCTCCACACCATAAGAAATGACACATTCTAATGACTAGACTGTACAGAGAAACTAATAGGACAGGGTAATGGGAAAGGTGCAGTCAGTCCCCTGCCTGCCTATGTCTCTGGATTCAGCTTGGTCATCACCAGTAACTCTCATGTAGTACAAAGGCAGCTGGGGAATGAATGAACAGGCCCAGTAAAATCAAAGAGCTTTAAACACTCAGGCCCTTGCTGACACTTCCTCTCCTGTACATCTAGGAAATAAGTCAATAGTTATTTTAAATTATCTTGTTGGAAAAACACCTCTTATACTTAATCTTGAGGTATTGACTATGAAGATAACTTGAATTTCAACACTGATTTCTTCAAGCCCCAATGCAGGCGGTGGGACAGGGGGTTCCTAGAGAGGTTTATGTCATACGAAGATTTCCACCAGTGAGAGAAAAGACTGGCCAATTGCATCCACTACATTGGAAACTTCTCCAAACCTCCCCAAGACACAAAAACAAGAATTTTCTTCCTTCTTTATATCACACACACAGATGCACACACACACATTAGTAATCTAGTATAATAATGTGTGCACATGTTGAGAGACAAGAAGGGGGAGAGTATCTTCAGGATTCTCAACTTTTCAATCTTGAAATGCTTTCAAAAGATAAAGTAGGTAAATGCACTTAACACAAATGTCAAACAGTAGATGCTTAATTAAAAAGTTAACTCTGAATCTGCAGGGAAGAAGGCAGTCTAATAATAAATTACAAAGAGAAGACTGATGGGTTTTCCAGAAATTAAGATACTAAGCCTCAGAGCCCTTATTGTAGTTGTGCAGTAGATTTAGTGGATGATCTGGAAGAAGGTGCTGAACGTCTCCATTTCCTGATTGCCTCACACGCAAAATGCAGAGAGTATAGTCAGAGTGGCATGTATACCTTGTAAAGCTTTTATCCCTTTGTGAGCCAGACAAAGTCTTGGGGGCATGTTTTCTTCCCTCACAAATGCAGATTCAATATAAAAATAAGATATGAGACCTTAGGAGTTACATGAAGAATCATCATAAATGATTGTTTAAAAATTTTAATAGAGTAAGATTGAAGTTATCATCCCCAACTGACCAAGAAAATCAAGTTTCTACAGCTCAGTGGAGCAATTCTTTTTTCCATATAAAGAAAACAGCTCAACATTAAAATGGGCAAATACTTAAGGAAGAAAAAGGAGGATTGAAAAATTCCAATGCTCCTTTAAGAAAGCTCCCTAAAAGAATGTGTATTGCAAGCTGCTCACTTGAAAACTGACAAGGTTCTGCTGTTCCTCTTTTGTGTGGGTGGATAGACAATAGACAGGCAGAGTCAGGAAATTTCAAGTCGGGGCTCTGGAATTAATTTATTCTCACATCAAAGTCAGTGTGGTTGGTGCTCAAAAAGAAACACTTGAATAAAAACTGACAGAAGGCATTGTTCCCCCTCCTGCAGTGACACAGAGGTTTCTAATCCCCATGAGCCTTAGAAATTCCTCCCAGCCTCTGGCAGCCAAGAGTTTTCTTTTTGCCTTGTACAGTCATTGCTACCAGGTCATTATGAGGTGATCCATGAGGTAGAACAGCTTGAGAGATGCATAAAACTCTTCTCAGGATGGCCTTAAAGGAAAGCTTCCCACAGACAGCTCATCCTCAAGCCTGCCTGTTCTGTCCTTCAGCCTCTGAAAGAGATGATGCTGCTCATTTCCTCTGCCTTTGACCACCCACCCCAGCACAACTACTTGTACACACACACAAAAACACACATGCGTGTATGTGCACACACACACACAGGCCCACACAAGCTCAAGTTGTAGCACTTCTCCAGCTCCTGTATCCTGGTCTCCCTAGTCTGCTCAAAGCCAAGATGGCATCTTTTCCTTGGGGCCAGCAGGGATATGGGTCTCTGAAAACCTGCAATGTTTTCTAATGAAAAGCATGGTCTATCTGCTATCAAGACAGTACAGAAACTGAATATGTACATTTCTTGGAAATATGGATTGTCATTTTACAGAAGTATCTACCCCAGAATGAGACAGATATCAGAAACCAAGGCATGGTTTCTCCATGGTGTGCTAGTTATGGTACGAGAAGACAAAGTTAGAACTGAAACCAATTCTGACAGGTATTTGCAAGTGTAGAGCAGTTGCTTAGTGATAAGAAGACAGTTCAAATCACAGTGCTACCTTTTCCACGCTACATTAGTCAGTGGTTCTCAGCCTTGGCTGTACATTGAGGCCATTTGAAAAGACTTAAAATGTGATGGTGCCTGCACACCACCCCAGAATCTCTGATTTAATTGTCTGGTGTGCATCCTGGAAATTAGAATTCTTCATCCTGCTAGGTATCCAGGGTTGAGACCCAGTGCTAAATCATGAGAGCTGGCTCAGATGCAATGGCTGAGGTCCTGTGCAGCATCTACTTAAGCCCCAAACGCCTCATGGGGAGCTGTAAAGACAGAAAAATTAATGAAGCACAATTTTCTCCCAAGTAGCCCACAATCTCATGGGGGAGAAACACGTGTAAATAAATTAGAGCCCAGCATGGCCAGGGAGATGTTGCCCTGTGTCAGGATGGGTAGTGTATACAAGAGGGAAGGGCTAACTCTATCCTTTGTGTGAAGAGTGGTGGTCAAGGAGGGAGTCCTGGGGATCATAATTTCTGGACTTATCAGAATTTGGCCTTCAGCTTTGTTGTTATTAGAATGTGGGTGGATTTGTTCTCCTTTTTCTGAATCATTAGACCAGACAAGTCTTCTATGAGGACAGAGTCAACAGGGATGATAGAGAAAGCATGGGGAAGTGGTGACAGGTAGACCTAGGTTCAAACCGCAGCTCTGCTACCTCTGTTGCCATAAGATGTGCATTCTATGGGCCTTAGTTTTCTTCATTGTAAATAGAGGATGTATCTCACTTCCCTTGCAGAGCAGTTATAAGGATTAGATATAAAGCAGCTAGCTAACACAGGTTCTACCTGTTATAAATACTCAATAAATGGCAGAGGCTATTATCTTTAATACCCTAGATTTATGTTTTAAAAATGATCTGAACACAAAGGGAGACAGAACTATAGTGTCAGTTCTGAAGTTCATTTTGGACCAATGATCTTGAAAATATTTTTGCTTATATACTTTTAAAAAATATATTAAAATATATAGCTGTCACATTTTTTCACTGAAATCTGACATTTTTCATCATGAGTTTATGTAGTGACAAAGAATGAAAATTCTAATGTATTGTAAATTTGGACATTTTATAATAAAACTTTTACATAACTCTTGTGACTGTGTGAAGCAGAATCTAAACACCATAACTATTTGATATCCACCATTATCCATTTTGTAAAAAATGAGCAAGCTCTTCAATGCGAGTTGAGAATTGTAATTGTTTCTTCCTTTTCATCAACTTATATTTCCATTATCTTTCCCCCAAATTTTATCCTAATGTGTCTTAATAAAATTGGTTTGAAATTCTGTTAGATCACTATACATTTCTGTAATAAAAATATAAATTAAAAATTTTTTAGTTTCTAAAAATTTCTAAAATTCAAAGTATATTTTAAAATCTGAGTTTTTATTGCAATTATTCCTAGTTCATAATTGATCAAAAGGACATAAATGTACTAGAAATTTCAGTACAATTTTTGCCTATAAAAAATCTATCAGAAATCAGCTCTTACTGAAACAGATAATGGGATGTTTTTCCAATTAGTTTATAGACCTGTGGATGAGTGGTACCTATTACTAAAGTGAGAGAGTCGAGCATCAATTCTAACTCAGTTTTTTGCTCTTATCAATGTAAATACTAAGAAAACCTGTTCTTATGAATAAGTATATGGAAATAAATAACTTGACTAGCAGTATTACTCAATTCTTTCCAGTTTAAGTTATACACCAAAAAAATTACATAATGGCCAATCATCAAAATGTTTTCTTCAATGATCTACCAGCTGACATCAGCACTTGCCAAAATTTATTTAAAGCAAAACTTGGCAACTACCTGACTTGCAAAAGGATTTTTTTTCCTAGTGAATCATTCATGTTTAGAATTATTCTTGTATATGATGCTACAGAGTTTTTACACTCCGGAGCAATGGACTATGACAGTTAAGATTCAGAATAGGTAAAAGAGAAGGATAAGTGAAAGGGAAGGTATGAATGGAGAACAGGTCTCTCCATCACAGGCATTCCCAGAAGATCAATTTCAGCAAAAAATACATATGGATGTAGAGGAACTGAATACTGATTTCCCTTTTTTAAAAAAAAAAAAGCCATGTTCTCATATCCCCAGAAGTGCTTTGCATTTCCAGATACCCCAGTTTTAAGACCTCTGCTTTAGAGAACAGTTTTTGTTAAATGTCTACGTGCCCTGAGATGCCATATTGCTCTGAGCTTCATCTCCTTATGTATACAGTAATTTTTCTTTACGTTTATTAACGTTTTGATTTATCTCAAAATCTTCCTTAACAGGGGAAAACGGTGGTTAAAAATAAATCTTCCATCTGGAGGTCATTTGACAATAGTCATTCCCTAAGAAGGTCAGGACAGCTTATTCATTACCATTGAAGTATGTAGGTCTTTTTTTTTTTTTAATTGTATTTTATACTATTTATTCTGGTTATAAGAACTATTGCCTTTACCCATGTGGTAATATAGCCCTGAATTTTCCAGATTGTCCGTCTTTGTCATTCATTTTCCCAACAGTTGCTAAATGGCCCTTTGGTGGGTGCTGAGTGGATCCAATCTTGAGTTCTTAAAGTGTTAGTATACCAATGCTTTCTTTTGTGCTCAACTTGCCTTCTTTTACTTCTTGTATAATAAGACTCTTCTCTGCCTAGTTTTATTTTAAAACAGAAATAATGGATGTTTAAATCCATTGTGCTTAGTCTTAAAACTTTTTCTTTAGTGTGTTTATTAGTTAGAGGCTTTCTGGTGGCTAAGTTCAGAGAATTTATCCCTCCTGGCTCATTAATTATTCCCCTTGTAGGTGAGGCATTTTCCCTATCTTCCTACTCTTGAAACTCAATTACATAACAGTGCATCATGGTCAGCAAACGTTGAATCCCCAAGGGTGGCTTAGAAAGTATAAAAAGAATACCATTAACGCCAGAACACCATAGGGATTAGAAATGGATGGAATGTTAGAGCTTACCCCTCCTAAACTCATCAAAAAAGAAAATAAGGGTGTGGAGACTCCCAGTTTCTCTATTTTGACTTCTGGGTCATCTTCGAGTGTGAAGGACCAGGATCCATCCTCCACCCAGAGAAGCGTGATTTCATACTTAACTAGAATGTACCCTAAAATCCTCCTCACAGATCTCTTCTCACACCCGCCCATGCTTGTTTTGTTTAAGGAGGAATTGCTGAGGCAAAGTATTTCAGTATGTCCAAGGACCAGAAGTATATTTTCTCCTATCTATAGCTAATCTTTCATAAGCTGTTGTGAGTGTCTGTTTACCCACATTAATACCTTATCTAATACCTGCTAGATGCAATGCACCACAAAGCCTGGATTGATCCAACAGTGAGGAGAAGTGGGAGTTGGTGATTTTCCAGAGAATTTAAACTTTGATTTCAAATAATTCAAGCTTCCTTGTATCTCCCAATCCCTAATCCCAAATTCGATAGTTGGCTATGTTTTGGTAAAGTTTTGTCAAAACCATCATTGGCTAGTAATGAGCTCTTAATCAGTCAGGTGGTGATAAAGGAGAATATAGCGTTGCTACTTTGACTTTTCTGTCAGCCTGGTATTGGTGGGGCTCATCCCTTTTTCCTTACAGATGTTTACGACAGTGAGCCCTGACCTGAATTGACTGAATATACCAAGAACAGAGAAATGTAGAAATTGTTCCAAAGAACAAATCTCAGTTAAATTCTTAATGGGAGAAGAAATAAAAGGTAGATGACATGAGAAGGACATGTCCTTGCCAAGAGCCCTATGGCGACAGCCACCCAACAGCACAATATTCGATTAAAGAGGGTCTTATTTGTCTAGACAGGGGGTTAGATTACTGGAAGTACCAGTAGAAAATCACATTTAATACTATACATAATCATTAAATTATAATGGTATAACAGAAAAGACATGGGCTTTAGAATCACACAATTCTCCTTGGTAATCACCATAGGCCACTTAGCCTTTCTGAGGCTCTATTTACCTGTAAAATGGGAATAATAAGTAGGTGAAGCTTCCAGGATTGTGTGAGAACTTAATAAATAGGTACATCATCTAGCAGGGGCCTGGTACATTGTATGCATCAATAAATGTTAATTATTCTCTTCCCCATCCTATCAACTTTAGTACAGTAAAGTTAGAGTTAAGATCCAATATATGTGAATGAATAACTAAGAGAGAAACTCCAGTGTGCATAAGATAACTCAAACCAAAAGATATGTAAGTGACTCTCTCAGGTTTTCACAAGAATCCTCCCTTCTTTTCATAGCCACATTTTAATAATTAAAATTCATGGATTATATACTCATTAACTATTTATTGAGCACACATTCTATGACAAATACTATAATAAATGGTGGGGCAGGGGGCAGTTGAGGCAGAGGACAGTGTAGTTATCAAGATTTTAATACCAAAGACAGTGTCTCTTTGAGTTCAAAAAACAAGAAAAGACATGTAAACAACTTATCACCACTTGTATGTGATAAGGTGGTGGGTACAATGAGTCATGTAGAGGGAACCAAGCTCTGTCAAATTAGTCAAACTTACAAGCTTTCCACTGCTTATTTTTTGCTTTTGTTTTGAGATGGAGTCTTGCTCTATTACCCAGTCTGGAGTGCAATGGTGCAATCTCAGCTCACTGCAACCTCCGCCTCGGGGTTCAAGCAATTCATATGCCTCAGCCTCCCGAGTAGCTGAGATTACAGGAGTGCACCACCATGCCCGACTAATTTTTGTATTTTTAGTAGAGACGGGGTTTCTCCATGTTGGCCAGACTGATCTTGAACTCCTGGCCTCAAGTGATCTACCAACCTCAGCCTCCCAAAGTTCTGGGATTACAGGAGTGAGCCACTGCACCTGGCCCCATTGCTTTTTAATATCCACTTGGATTCAGTCTTGTCTGTATTGTAACTCTAGCTCTAATTAGCAGCATGATCTTGAGCAAGACACTTTACCTCTCAAGGCATTTCCCCACCTGCAGAAGGGGAATAACAATCTCTCCCTGTAAGTATTTTAAAAGTTAATACATACAAAAGGTTCTAACACAGTCAACCATAAGAGTTACCTAGTTCATGGTCACTTTTCAAAGGAAACAAAGTTGAAAGGTAAAGTGGAGGCCATTGGTGAAAGGGTAGGGCCATTTTATTTCTTAGAACAGAATCTAGTAAAAAAAAAAAAAAAATTAAGGGAGGAAGTTGTAGACTAATGACTGTAATGAACTTAAGGGGTTATTTCTTGATTTTAATTATCCATGCTATTGCTACCCCCATCACCACAGATAATCAAGAAGCATGAGCCAGCACTAGCATAGCAACATGGCCTAGCAACCTGGTAAAATGCAGGTTCATGTTTTTCTTCCTCATTAAATGAATAAATGAAGCAACTTCTTTTTTTCTTTTTTTCATTTTGATTTCAGTGACAAAATGTTCCCTGCCTTTGGGTTTGGTGCCAGGATACCTCCAGAGTACACGGTGAGTGAGTGGAGATGGGATCTTCTTCCACTTCGCTGTGGTCAAAGGATAACTTGGGTTTTTTTCACAGCAGTCTCACTCTCTTGACTCTGACATAACTATGTCAGTAGGGCCTAAAGAGTCAGAAATGGTCTTCAGAATCAGTGAGATTAACTTCCCAGGGTTAAATATATTTCAATACCCCTTTTCCATGCCTAATTTCTCCTATTCCTCAGACAAGCACTGATGATTTGAGTAGCTCAGGTGCCCCCCGGAGAGTTTACAAGGTTGCCACAATTTACTTCTTAGGACAAAATCTCAGAGTAGGCATTGAAACTGAAACACAAGCACCTGTGCCTTAGTCTGCACTTTCTCACAAATAGAAACCCTATCTCCTGGTATTTTGGATGGGTCTTCTCAGAGGTCCAGATGAAGAGTTTCATTGTTTAGTTTCTTACAAATGTGGTCAGAGTCTGAGAAAACACTGACGATGTTGATCTCCAGGGGCTCAGAACCTATCCATTCATATATCCCCTAGGAAATAGAATTCTATTGGCAATGCCAACTGGGAAAGTCCATGACAATGGAGTCTACAAGCTTCCTTATCCCAAGTCTCCAAGTCCAAGTCTTGTATGGGAGACACAGAGAAGTTGTGAAGAAAGAACAATTATTACTTACAGAATTGGAAAGTTGAAATGTTCTTATGAAGACATTGGAATCCTATTCAGTTTTTATGATTTCTCACGACTGATAAAAGGCAAAGATTGTGTGTAGATAAATTTGCACTGTGATAAGGCTGAGACACTACTGTGATATTCTAGATGCTCCTGTAGAACATTCTCCACAGGGAACTCATGCCCACTAGGTGGCAGGGTCTTGGACAGACAGCAAAGTACCTGCCCCAGCTTCCACCTTACCAGTGCCTCTGAGGTCTGAGCTAAGTACAAACAACATTGCCCAATCCTCAATTTCTCTTTTACTGGCTGTGTCTGAGCCACAGGTCAGGAGGTAGATGCTGACATTTGCTCCCTCACTAGAGCCATCACATAAAGGACTTTCCTCTAACGTATCCTTTTTGTAAGAGGAAATCAATCTCCCTGTTGATCCTGGAGTGAACAGTGGGTGGAATGGCATGTCTCCCTGACTTGTTCTCCTTCTTTTTTGCCTTGTATTCCACACTGGCCTTCCTGCTGGGCATAGCTACATAATTCTAGAAGCATTTATTAGAAATAGAGCTTGTGGAGAGAAAGAATATAGAACAAGAGTTATCGACTGGTGGCCTGTAGACATTATTCAGGCCACAAATGTGTATATTTGACACACTTTTAAAACACGAATTCAGCAATTGCATATAAAATGTCAGATTCTGACTTCTCTTGAAAACCTGAAAGGTCTGGCAACACTAAGATTAAAAGATGACCTATACAAGAATAAGCTGGAGCTGAGGAGATATAGGCCCCTTCAAATCTGGAATGTAAACAGGTGAATGCCTACTTTCTTCATAGAGCTGCTGAATAGCTCAATAGCCATCAGCCCAACTACCCAGTGATTCTTGAGTTTTCACCACATCCCCACCACGTGTTCTCCCAGCCTCAGGTTGGCCCAACATGGCTGAGGACAGAGCTATGCACCATACCTTTTTCTCACAAATGACATCTTTCTGGTTCCCTTCCTGGAGTAACTAATCCTTCTTGCTCTTTTCTGAAGTCCTCTTGTTCACTTGATCCCCTAACTCCATCCTTCCTGTCAGCAAAATCCCCTGGTTCTTCCTGTTTCAACAGGCATCTCTCACATTTCCCCATTTCTGGTCCCCAATACCCCTTTTCCATGCCTAATTTCTGCCATTCCTCAGACAAGCACTGATGATTTGAGTAGCTCAGGTGCCCCCCGGAGAGTTTACAAGGTTGCCACAATTTGCTTCTTAGGACAAAATCTCAGAGTAAGCATTGAAACGGAAACACAAGCACCTGTGCCTTAGTTTCCACCTTCTCAGAAACAGATCTTGAGAAAAGGATTTGGATGCAAGTAGTTTATTTGAAAGGCGGAGGAAACCACAGTAGAGGTTGGGAAGTGGAAGTCAGCACAGAGTATATCATCAAGTCAGTTACCGCTGTTGGCAACTGGTGCTTAACTCTGCTGAAGAACCCCAGGGGGCAATGTACAGCACACACGGACCCCAAGGGATAAGGGAGCTGGGGTGTGTATACATCATCTCCTGTTAATTACTGATTACTCCCAAGGGTCACTTTTAGCCTGTTGTTTGGGCAAGCAAGACAGGCCCTGGAGGCCCGGAAAAAACTTAAGGTAAACAAAGCAAATAAGATGACTGGAAGTCAACTGGCTTGCCCAGAAGTGCTGAGAGCAAGGGAATACGAGATAAGCGCCGAGAGCATCACCAATCACCTCCCACTAAGAAAGGAGGTGTCTTAAGTGACCTATTTTATAGATACCCAAGAGTCAGAGCTTGGAAATATCCTTTGAAATGAAATTATCCATAAAATACCAAATGATTCAACAAAAATGTCCAGATGCCAGAACATCCATCTTATTTTATCAGGTTTTCAGAAAGAAAAAAGTAAACAATACGTTATTTGACCTTGTGCATAGGTTCTGCCAGGTAAAGGAATTTGGGTTGAAAGATTACAAAGTATATTACTTTATTATGTTTCCAAAAGTAGAATGCAGTCTGTTTTACCTGTAGGTATGTGAAAATCCTCCTGCCCTGTAGTTCTGCATATCACATTAATGATTCTTAAGTGTCAGCTGTTTAGCTGAAGCCTTTATAACCATCACCATCCTGAGCAGAAAGCTTGGGTTATTGAGTTTTTTTGTTTTTGTTTTTGTTTTTGTTTAATCACTGGGTCCAAATGGAGCTCAGCCAAATCTAAGCCTCCAGTCTGTGGCCAGTTCTATCTAGCAGCTATTTGAAGTTCTCTTTCTGAAATCTTTTCTTGGATTTTTTATAAGCCTTATTCTCCCCTCCTGACAGCATTTATCTGATTCTAGAAAATCTTCCTGTCACCTCAACTCCACAGGGAGCTTAGAATTCACCCTCCATCTCAGACTGTGTAAAGACTTGAAATGGTTCCTGCTGCTTAACACATAATGAATGTAATGGGCATTTGTTTGCAAACTCTAAACCCCAGTGCCTTCTTACTGGATTAAAGTTGTAATTCTCCTTTCTTCTTGTTTCTTAAATTTTAATTGGCATCTAGGTCTCTCATGACTTTGCAATCAACTTTAATGAAGACAATCCAGAATGTGCAGGTAAAGCACAATGTGAAAGAAAGCCAGAATCACAGTCCTTCCCTTCGCACCTTTCCCATTTTAGTTTCTCTCCGCTGGTGTAGCATATTAGTTACGATTGTCCACAGCAGAGAAGCAGGCTTTCTGTATCCTCATAAACCATGCTACTCCACAGGTAAGAGAAAGCCATGATAACAGAGCAGGAAAATAAGAACTGGAAAAGACAGATGCAGAAGAGGTCTTGAGTTTATAGTAATAATGTTGATCCCAGTCTGGGATTCCTCGGGCCAAAATAATAATAACAATAAAGGAAACTTCACCTGGTAGGCAGTGATACAATATCCCTGTTTTCCAAGTTTTCATCAAGTGTTTTTTTTGTTTTTTGTTTTTTTTTTTTTTTTTTTTTTTTTTTTACAACTTCATCTCTGTTCCGATATAAGGAGATGGGGAAACATGGAAATAATTTCCCACTTTTTGGCATATCGGTCAAGGACATGGCCTCAGTGAGTTTGAACAAGCGGCATCATGGCTTTGTGCCAGAGAAAGCCTGCTCAAAGGTTCTGGTTCATGTTCCATCGTTTCCAGCCAGAATTCTCCAACATGATTTCACAAAATAATGATACTGAAACCACGATGATAATTATAATAAATTTTGTTCTACAATGATATTTTTCTGTTTTCTAAGTAACAGAGCCAAGTACATATGTTGCTATGAAGATCATAAGACATTTTTGCACTAGAAATGTCCATATCTCTCTCTTCCTTCTTGTCAAGGAGGAAGGGGGCTAAATCAGGATTCAGATCCAGTAGAGTGTGTAAGGCATCTAGCAGTTAATGGCCAAGAATATGTTATCAATACCATTGAGTCTGAACATAGTAACCTCCAAGACCCAATCTCCATTCTGCCATTTTTTCCACTAATGTGTTCTTCACCCTCAGTTTTCTGTGGTTTAGACTTTCCTCATCCCCAGCCACCCCCATTCTGAAACCATAAGAATGGTTTCCCCCACAGTAGAATGAAATATAAACCCTTGTATTCACCTGTTTTATACTCTTAGAATTCATCTGCCTGATACTTTTCAAGAGGAACTTGAACTTGCTTATCTTAGGCGAAAACTCAAGAACCAAAAAAAGATAAGGAGCTTCTATTCAGCATCACTTAACTTCAGAACCAGACTGCCAAATGACTTGGCATCTGTCTTTAGAGTGATAGCCTTTGGGGCAGGGCCAAGTGGTGCAGGATTGTCAATGAGGTTGGGAGCATGTATGTAGGGCAGAATAGAACAGAACTTGCTCATCTGAAATACCCAAGAGCTATTTTGCAGTGCATGGTGGTTATCGAGAACAATCTCAGGAGGGCATTGTGTGGATCCCTCTGGCCAAAAACAGGACCAATGTGCTGTTTCAGAATAGAAAGGTATAGAAGGATGAGCAGAAATAGGGAAAGGCAAGTGACAACACAGGCACAGACAACAAGAGGAGCCATTTGAATAAAAATCATTTGTAATGAGATTATTGCTGTGGGATCAGAATGATAACATGAAATGTGCAGTCAAGATGTATCAAGTGCTAGGAGAAGCTGCATAGATAGGACTGCCTCTCTTGGCAGAGTCCCATCCTTTTCTATTTCCTGGGCTCATATAGCCTCAGGATGGAAGCCCCCCTTTAAATGAAGGGTTGTCCGTGATGATAACCATCACTTATCTGTACTCAGCACCCAGAAGATGAGTATATCAGCCACTTGGCTCATTCATCACACACTTGGTGAGCATTACATTTGCTTATTACTGCCTTAAGCTCTTTGGGGAAATACAAAAAATAAGTAAATCATGATTCCTGCCCACAAAGAGTATAATATATGGAGAGAAGGTCATGGGAACTCCTGATTCTTATAGAGGGCATAGGTAGTATCTACTAGAGTCAACAAGATTGTGTGGAAACAAGTACAGCATTGAAGCTGGCTTGCTAGTAGCTAAGAACACAGTGCTTAGAGCCAGGCAGACCCAAGTTTAAATCCTGAGTCTTGAACACGCTTGCTATGTGACCTAGGGCAGATCATTGAACATCTCTAAGCCTGTGTTTCTTCACCTATAAAATGGGTATAGCATCTATTTCATTATGCTATGAGGTGTGAATGAAATCTTATGTATAAAGTAGGATATTAGGGGAAATTTTGTGAAAATGGTTGCTTTTGACTTCAGTTTTTAAAGAGGAGAATGATTTCAGTGGGGAAAGAGGAAGCAACACTAGCAATGTGGTATTCCTTTTTATCTTAAGAACATAAATGTGATGTTGATAAGGACTGTCTGGGAAATTTAATGCTCCACTTTTACGTGTGTTTGGCTATAAATATAGTTGGAGTGACTCTGGAACTGTTGATCTTTGCCAATTTCACCTCAGGAATTCAAGGAGTTGTGGAAGCCTATCAGAGCTGTCTTCCTAAGCTCCAACTTTATGGTCCCACCAACATTGCCCCCATCATCCAGAAGGTTGCCAAGTCAGCGTCAGAGGAAACTAACACCAAGGAGGCATCGGTAAGGAGGGGGTATTTGCCTCTTAAGGGGAGCTTACTCTTCCTTACCTGGATATTGGCCGTAAGACCCATCTCACTCTGAAAATTAATTCCAACATTTCTACCTGTGTGAATTTGGACAAGTGACTTAACCTCCTCCTATCCTCAGTCTTGACATCTGAAACATGGGGATAATCCACCCCATCTTTGCTGGGTTGTGAGGCTAAGAGATGACACATGTCAAATGTCTACCACATTGTCTGAACATAGGAGAGACTCAACAATGGAAGCTACTATATTCACTAAAGTACGTCATATCCACCTCCTGCTCTTGAAAAGAAAAAAGAAAAGTTTAAAAATAAGCTTGCTTTTCAAGGTACCCATATTACGATGGAAGTAAAGCACCACAGAAGTAAAACAATGGATGATTTTGCCTCCTGGTGGTAAAGCGGCGCAGCGCTAAAGATCACAGCAAAAATTGATTTCACATTCTGTTGGTTTTCTTAAGAAAAATGCAAACCAAGAATACAGTTTGAGTTTTGCCCCTAATATTTTAGAAGTAAATACATTACCATAATACCTTACGTATTTATTTTAATAATAACATTAATACCTGTCTTTTTAGCTTTATGATTTTTTTCCAGATTTAGTAGAATATTACCAATGTCTGAAGTTTGCTCTGTAATTTTATCCTGGGTACTGAGTTTTTATTTTAAAAAATACTACTCCTTTATCGTCTTACATCAATTCATCTAACCTTCTTGCACTGTCTGCATATTCTCAGCCTTCCTTTGTGTTAGAATGGGTGGAGAACCATGCTCCTAACTCATGTCAACATCTTCTTTTGTGTACTTGAGCACATCTCCTCTGAATTATCCAGGAACTTTGACTCTGTGGTTATATTCTCACTCTTTCTCCTATCATCTATTGTTTTCCTTTCTACTTCCCATTATACTGAAGACTTATTCTCATTAACAAGTGCTCATTCAATAACATCTCCTGCGTTAAATTAAAATCTCCCCCTTGACTCCGCTTTACCCCTCAGCTACTGTCCTTAACTTTTTCCCACTTACAATCTACGCTCCATGCAGAAACCAGATTGATCCTTTAAAAATATAATTAGTATTGGCCAGGTGCAGTGGCTCACGCCTGTAATCCCAGCACTTTGGGAGGCCGAGGTGGGCGGATCACGAGGTCAGATCGAGACCATCCTGGCTAACATGGTGAAACCCCGTCTCTACTAAAAATATGAAAATTAGGCGTTGTGGAGGGCGCCTGTAGTCCGAGTTACTCGGGAGGCTGAGACAAGAGACTGGAGTGAACCTGGGAGGCGGAGCTTGCAGTGAGCCGAGTTCGCGCACTCCAGCCTGGGCGACAGAGACTCCATCTCAAAAAAAAAAAAAAAATATATATATATATATATATGTGTGTGTATATATATATATGTGTGTGTGTGTGTGTGTGTATATATATATAGTATTACATCATTCCTTTGTTCTAAATTCTCTAATACTTTTCATGATACTTGGAGTAAAATCTAAATTCCCTGATGTGGCTTAGAAGACACTATAGGATCTAATCTCTGCCTACCTCTCTGATCTTAATTCTTATCACTATCTCTTTTGCTCCCTAAATTTCAGCCACACTGACCTTCTTGCTGTTCCACAAACACACCAAATATATTCCCACCTCCAGGCCTTTTCACTTACTGTTCCCCTGCCAGGGTTTCTCTCACTCAAACCTCCATATGATCCATTCTCTGACTGTGTTAACATCTCTGCTCAACTCTCAACCCCTCTGAAAGTTCCCCCTGGTTACCTTATCTAAAATAGCCAACCCACCCACCCACACCATGTCTCAGCTTTACTTTTCTTCTTAGTACTCATCACCATCTGAAATACTTTAGGTACATCTACTAACTTGTCTATTTTATGTCTCTCTACTTTCATACGGAAGCTCTACAATAAGACTTGTTCACTAGTATCTCTAGGACACAAAACAATGCCTGCACACAGTACATGCTTGATATATACTTATTTAAAGAATGCATGTAAAACCACTCTATTTTTCATATGTATATGTTGAAAAGTACTTTACATTTTCTTTTGTAAAATTGGTGTGTATCTTAAATATTGCACATCTTATATGCCAGAAAATATAGTGTTCTGGTTTTCATTATAATTTGAAGTCTCTCCTACTTGAAAAGATCTGAATTCCCAAGGTCCCTAGAGAGAACAACAGTCACTGCATGCCTTTGGTTCAGTCCACTGGCCCTTCCCTACATCTCATTATCATCTTCAGCTACTCCGGGCTTGGGTCATCGAGTGACATGAGCAGTTCCTACAAGGGAATAGGAATCGTTTGAAGCAAAATTTTTGTTTTAGACTAGTAATTTTTCCATGTCCTTTTATTTACATAGTTGACCACAGTTCCAATCTCCTACCCAACATCCATCAGTTAACCCATAGCTATTCATAAGAAACAAATGGGTCTGATCTGTGCTGCATGTTCTCTCATCTCCTCTGTTCACTACATCATGTTCTTGAAGTCACTAACCAGTGATGTGACTATGAAAAGGACTGGAGACCCTGGGGAGCTAAGAGTGTGTTACTTCAAATAATTACTTTAGAATAGTGAATACGTACAACTGTGGTTATATTAGCCTTTATGCTGGGCAGAGACACTCTGTAAGCTGAGATCTTGTCCAGCAGAGATGCTGAGGATTTAATCCAAGCCAAGTCTTTTCCAGGTGTGAAAGCTAAGAAAATCCTGACTCCTCTCTGCTCATCTTTCCTCTTCTTTTCAGAAACCATTAACACTATTAATTTTTTTTTTTTTGAGACAGGGTTTTGCTCTATCACCCAAGCTGAAGTGCAGTGGCACAATCATGGCTCACTGCAGCTTTGAACCTTCTGGGCTCAAGCAACCCTCTGGCCCCAGCCTCCCAAATAGCTGGGACTAAAGGCATGTGCCACCACGCCCAGCTAATTTTTGTATTTTTTGTAGAGATGGGGTTTTTGCTATGTTGCCCAGGCTGGTCTCAAACTCTTGGGCTCAAATAATCCTCCTTCTTTAGCCTCCCAATGTTCTGGGGTTACACGTGTGAGCCGTTGCACCTGGTTAACCATCAACACTTTTCAGGATTATAGACCAACATCTCCACCAGTGCATGGACCCTGCAAGGCTTCCCCTAATGCATCTCTTTCCCTCCACAGAGGTCTTGGAGCAAATTTGAACCTTCATAGATGCAAGATTTAGAAATAAGGTTTGGATGTGACCAGTATTTTATTTTATTTTTTGACCTCTTTTTTCAGCACCAGAACCAATTCTTCAAATGATAGCTTGCTTAGAAACCTAACATATAAAATAGACTTTAAAAAATACACTATTCTTGCCAAATTTGATCTAAGGAGTAGAGTCAGAAACTTGTCCATTCTCTTTAACTCCTTTATCCTCAAGAGCATCCAAGGCATCCCTAAGGGCTCCCCGGGGCCCAGGTTAAAAATTGGATCATCTCATCCCCTCTGGGGTACCAGGACTCATATGGCTAAAATGAGAACAGAACTAATGTAGGTCTGGATTTCAGGCTGATATAGAACAGCGTGAGTTTTTGGCCATCACTCACTCCCTCAGGGATAGCTGGGTCTGCAATGAAAAGACAGGTCATTAAATGGGACCAAATGTAAGAAGCATCCAACCCACATATCCCCATATAAATTACCCCTATAGATCAAGAACGTATGCTTTTCCCCAGAGGTTTCTCCTGTTCTTTGAAAAGTCTATGGTCCAGAGTCCCTTGTTATCTCTAAGGGTCATAAACTTGAACATCTTCGGCAAGCTGTGCCAGGGAGTCTGTTGCTATAGGATTTTCCACTTGATTTTGTGGAACTCTTCTAGGTAAAAAAATGCCCCTCTTTATCTAAACAGGACCTCAAGTAGATTCAAAGACTATAATATTGCATCCATGAGCATTTTCCCAGTGTGTCTTTAGAAGGAATTGTTATTATTTGCTTTATCAGAAATTTCCATCAGGTTTTGATCCTGCAGTCTACAGCCTGGTGCCTTCAGCTAGATTAAACCTGGCAGGATCAGATTCCAGAATCCTGACAATCTCTGCAGGCCAGCAGTTCTTAAACTTTTTGTTCCACAAACCCCTTTAGCAGCTGGTAAAGTGCATAGATCCCTTCTCAGAAGTGTTTTTTTGTGGGGTGTGTGTGTGTGTGTGTGTGTGTGTGTTTTGTTTTGTTTTGTTTTGTTTTTTGAGGCAGAGTCTTGCTCTGTTGCCAGGCTGGAGTGCAGTGGCGGGATCTCAGCTCACTGTAACCTCCAACTCCCTAGTTCAAGCAATTCTCCTGCCTCAGCCTCCCGAGTAGCTGGGAGTACAGGCACGCGCCACCACGCCCAGCTAATTTTTGTATTTTTAGTAGAGACTGGGTTTCACCATGTTGGCCAAGATGGTCTTGATCTCCTGACCTCGTGATCCGCCCACCTCAGCCTCTCAAAGTGCTGGGATTACAGGTATGAGCCACCGTACCTGGCCAGAAGTGTTTTTAAATGTACAACATAAGACCCATATTATAAAATAAACCAATTATATTGAAATGCGGTTAGCAAAATATTTTTTAAAAGGAAGATGGAGACATCATAAATATAGTAATAAAATGCTTCTTTATTTATATATTATGAGAGCCAGTAGTTAGTCTAATAATTCTGTAATTTCTAAGTTGTGTTAAACATAAATGATACATTGAAATAGATGCAGGTACTGTAATATAACAGGAAAATATCTGTTTTTAATTAATAACTGAGCCACAAGTAGAACTGATATTAATTTGATTTGTTGATTATACTTATAGTGAAAAAATGATAAATTTTATTAGAGATTAGTGAAAATAAAAATGTAATTTACTTCAAGTTTACAGACTGCCTGAAATCTTGCAGTAATCCACAGAGACAGGTTAAGAACCACTAGTTTAGATCAGCACTCAATAAACTATAACTAAACTAAACTGTTTTTCAATGGCTTGCAAGCTGAGAATGGTTTTTAGATTTTTTAATTGTTGAAAAATATCAAAGTAGAATAATATTTATATATCATGACATATGAAAATCTTGTGACATTAAAAATCAGTGTCCATAAATAAAACATTATTGGAACACAGCCTCTCCCATTCATTTTAAATATTGTCTATGGCTGTTTTCACACTACAGTGGCAGTGTTAGGTAGTTGTGACAGAGATCATTGTGGTCTACAAAGCCTAAAATACTTATTAATGTCCCTTGACGGAAAATAGTTTCCTGACATCTGCATTATGACTGTAAGGTTTCTCAATGTGGTAGTATGACCATCAGGTTGTTTTATTTCTTTTTTTTTTTTTTTAATATACTTTAAGTTCTAGGGTACATGTGCACAACGTGCAGGTTTTTTACATATGTATACTTGTGCCATGTTGGTGTGCTGCACTCATTAACTCATCATTTACATTAGGTATATCTCTTAATGCTATCCATACCCCCTACCCCCTCCCTACAATAGGTCCCGGTGTGTGATACTCCCCTTCCTGTGTCCAAGTGATCTCATTGTTCAATTCCCACCTATGAGTGAGAACATGTGGTATTTGGTTTTCAGTTCTTGCGATAGTTTGCTAAGAATGATGGTTTCCAGCTGCATCCATGTCCTTACAAAGGACACAAACTCATCCTTTTTTATGGCTGCATAGTATTCCATGGTGTATATGTGCCACATTTTCTTAATCTAGTCTGTCACTGATGGACATTTGGGTTGATTCCAAGTCTTTGCTATTGTGAATAGTGCTGCAATAAACATATGTGTGCATGTGTCTTTATAGCAGCATGACTTAAAATCCTTTGTGTATATCCCCAGTAATGGGATGGCTGGGTCAAATGGTATTTCTAGTTCTAGATCCTTGAGGAATCACCACACTGTTTTCTACAATGGTTGAACTAGTTTACAGTCCCAGCAACAGTGTAAAAGTGTTCCTATTTCTCCACATCCTCTCCAACACCTGTTGTTTCCTGATTTTTTAATGATTGCCATTCTAACTGGTGTGAGATGGTATCTCATTGTGGTTTTGATTTGCTTTTCTCTGATAGCAAGTGATGATGAGCATTTTTTCATGTGTCTGTTGGCTGTATGCATGTCTTCTTTTGAGAAGTGTCTATTAATATCCTTTGCCCACTTTTTGATGGGGTTGTTTGTTTTTTTCTTGTAAATTTGATTGAGTTCTTTATATGTGCTGGATATAAGCCCTTTGTCAGATGAGTAGATTGCAAAACTTTTCTCCCATTCTGTAGGTTGCCTGTTCACTCTGATGGTAGTTTATTTTGCTGTGCAGAAGCTCTTTAGTTTAATTAGTTCCCATTTGTCGATTTTGGCTTTTGATGCCTTTGCTTTTGGTGTTTTAGGCATGAAGTCCTTGCCCATGCCTATGTCCTGAATGGTATTACCTAGGTTTTCTTCTAGGGTTTTTATGGTTTTAGGTCTAACATTTAAGTCTCTAGTCCATCTTGAATTAATTTTCGTATAAGGAATAAGGAAAGGATCCAGTTTCAGCTTTCTCTTTATGGCTAGCCAATTTTCCCAGGACCATTTATTAAATAGGGAATCCTTTCCCCATTTCTTGTTTCTCTCAGGTTTGTCAAAGATCAGATGGCTGTAGATGTGTGGTATTATTTCTGAGGGCTCTGTTCTGTTCCATTGGTCTATATCTCTGTTTTGGTACCAGTACCATGCTGTTTTGGTTACTGTAGCCTTGTAGTATAGTTTGAAGTCAGGTAGCGTGATGCCTCCAGCTTTGTTCTTTTGACTTAGAATTGTCTTGGCAATGTGGGATCTTTTTTGGTTCCACATAAACTTTAAAGCCGTTTTTTCCAATTCTGTGAAGAAACTCATTGGTAGCTTAATGGGATGGCATTGAATCTATAAATTACCTTGGGCAGTATGGCCATTTTCACGATATTGATTCTTCCTATCCATGAGCATGGAATGTTCTTCCATTTGTTTGTGTCCTCTTTTATTTCACTGAGCAGTGGTTTGTAGTTCTCCTTGAAGAGGTCCTTTACATCCCTTGTAGGTTGGATTCCTAGGTATTTTATTCTCTTTGAAGCTGTTGTGAATGGGAGTTCATTCATGATTTGGCTCTCTGTTTGTCTGTTACTGGTGTATAAGAATGCTGGTGATTTTTGCACATTGATTTTGTATCCTGAGACTTTGCTGAAGTTACTTATCAGCTTAAGGGGATTTTGAGCTGAGACAATGGGGTTTTCTAAATATACAATCATATCATCTGTAAACAGGGACAATTTGACTTCTTCTTTTCCTAACTGGATACCCTTTATTTCTTTCTCTTGCCTGATTGCCCTAGCCAGAACTTCCAATACTATGTTGAATAGGAGTGGTGAGAGAGCGCATCCCGGTCGTGCCAGTTTTCAAAGGGAATGCTTCCAGTTTTTGCCCATTCAGTATGATATTGGCTGTGGGTTTGTCATAAATAGCTCTTATTATTTTGAGATACATTCCATCAATACCGAATTTATTGAGAGATTTTAGCATGAAGGACTGTTGAATTTTGTCAAAGGCCTTTTCTGCATCTATTGAGATAATCATGTGGTTTTTGTCTTTGATTCTGTTTATATGCTGTATTACGTTTATTGATTTGTGTATGTTGAACCAGCCTTGCATCCCAGGGATGAAGCCCACTTATCATGGTGGATAAGCTTTTTGATGTGCTGCTGGATTTGGTTTACCAGTATTTTGTTGAGGATTTTTGCATTGATGTTCATCAGGGATATTTTTCTAAAATTTTCTATTGATTCAAATAGTTTCAGAAGGAATGGTACCAACTCCTCCTTGTACCTCCAAGTGACAAGTGACAATTTCTTGTCTGTAAAGGATTTTATTTCTCCTTCACTTATGAAACTTAGTTTGGCTGGATATGAAATTCTGGGTTGAAAATTCTTTTCTTTAAGAATGTTGAATATTGGCCTCCACTCTCTTCTGGCTTGGAGAGTTTCTGTCAAGAGATCCACTGTTAGTCTGATGGGCTTCCCTTTGTGGGTAACCCGACCTTTCTCCCTGGCTGCCCTTATCATTTTTTTCCTTCATTTCAACTTTGATGAATCTGACAATTATTTGTCTTGGAGTTGCTCTTCTCTAGGAGTATCTTTGTGGCGTTCTCTGTATTTCCTGAATTTGAATGTTGGCCTGCCTTACTAGGTTGGGGAAATTCTCCTGGATGATATCCTGCAGAGTGTTTTCCAACTTGGTTCCATTTTCCCCGTCACTTTCAGGCACACCAATCAGACGTAGATTTGGTCTTTTCACATAATCCCATACTTCTTGGAGGCTTTGTTCATTTCTTTTTACTCTTTTTTCTCCACACTTCTCTTCTCACTTCATTTCATTCATTTGATCTTCAATTGCTGATACTCTTTCTTCCAGTTGATCGAGTCGGTTACTGAAGCTTGTGCATTTGTCACGTATTTCTCGTGTTATGGTTTTCATCTCTATCAGTTCTTTTAAGGCCTTCTCTGCATTGATTATTCTAGTTATCCATTCATCCATTCTTTTTTCAAGGTTTTGAGTTTCTTTGCGCTAGTCACGTAGTTCCTCCTTTAGCTCTGAGAAGTTTGATCGACTGAAGCCTTCTCTCAACTCGTCAAAGTCATTCTCCATCCAGCTTTGTTCTGTTGCTGGTGATGAGCTGCGTTCCTTTGGAGGGGTCAGATGCACTCTGATTTTTTGAATTTCCAGCTTTTCTGCACTGCTTTTTCCCCATCTTTGTGGTTTTATCTGCCTTTGGTCTTTGATGATGGTGACGTACTGATGGGGTTTTGGTGTGGGTGTCCTTTCTATTTGTTGGTTTTCCTTCTAACAGTCAGGACTCTCAGCTGTAGGTCTGTTGGAGTTTGCTTGAGGTTCACTCCAGACCCTGTTTGCCTAGGTATCAGGAGCAGAGGCTGCAGAAGATAGAATATTGCTGAACAGTGAGTGTTGCTGTCTGATTCTCGCTCTGGAAGCTTCGTCTCAGGGGTGTACCCTGCCGTGTGAGGTGTGAAGTGTCGGTCTGCATCTAGTGGGGGATGTCTCCCAGTTAGGCTACTCAGGGGTCAGGGACCCACTTGAGCAGGCAGTCTGTCTCTTCTCAGATCTCAACCTCCGTGTTGGGAGATCCACTGCTGTCTTCAAAGCTATCAGACAGGGGCATTTACATCTGCTGAGGCTTCTGCTGCTTTTTGTTTAGCTATGCCCTGTCCTCAGAGGAGGAGTCTACAGAGGCAGGCCGGCCTCCTTGAGCTGTGGTGGGCTCCACCCAATTTGAGCTTTCTGGTGGCTTTGTTTACCCACTTAAGCTTCAGCAATGGCAGGCGCCCCTCCCCCAGCATCACTGCCGCCTTGCAGTTAGATCTCAGACTGCTGTGCTAGCAATGAGGGAGGCTCCATGGGCATGGCACCCTCTGGGCCAGGTGTGGGATATAATCTCCTGGTGTGCTGTTTCCTAAGTCCCTTGGTAAAGTGCAGTATTAGGATGGGAGTTACCTGATTTTCCAGGTGTTGTGTGTCTCAGTTCCCCTGGCTAGGAAAAGGGATTCCCTTCCCCCTTGTGCTTCCCAGGTGAGGCGATGCCTCGCCGTGCTTCAGCTCTCACTGGTCGGGCTGCACCAGCTGACCAGCACCAATTGTCCAGCACTCCCCAGTGAGATGAATCCAGTACCTCTGTTGAAAATGCAGAAATCACCTGTCTTCTGTGTCACTCACACTGGGAGCTGGAGGCTGGAGCTGTTCCTATTCGGCCATCTTGGGCGCGTCTGCCCCAGGTTGTTTTATTTCTTAAGGCATTTATCAGGTAGGGAAGATTCATCCCCTGAACTCTAAGATCAGATCAGACAGGAGTTAGGGGAAGGCAGAGGATAAAGGAAGGAGACACAGAAGTGTGATTCACTCAAGGACCCACCTGCTCATGAATCAGAAGTAGTCTCCTTTAGGGTGTGCCATCTGCCCTGGTCTTCCAGGTGCACTCTAGAGAGGGTGACTTATGATTCTGGTATATTCTATACTCCTTCCCTCCATCCCCAAACCACCAATATTGCCTCTTTCTGCCACTTCTCTCTGCACCTCCCTACCTCCTCCATCACTTCATCCTACTGAAATCCTTCTCTAAACTCTCAAGCCAACTTCCTTGTGAACATATGTAACTCAGAAAATATAGACATAGATGGAAATATACAACTTGAATGAATCTGAAAACCAGGATTTCAGATTGGGAATTCCTGGGAACGGGAATTCAGCTAGGACTGGGGTGAGTGGTTAGTTAATGGACATGGAATAGAATTAGCCTTTACATTAGGCTATATGAAAAGCATTCAGAACATGTGGCTGTCTTCCTTATAGTGTGAAGTTCACCTATCTCTAGCTCACATTTTTCATTTAAAACATTTTTTTCAGGCTCACAGAAAAAAAAAAATGAAACTCTTCAGCACTACCAAACTATTTGCAACCTTAAGTACACTATTCTCAAAACCAGATGTTTTCAAAACATCACTCTTCTATCCAATCTTTCTCCTTTGAAGTATGGCAATGTGGAATGGCTTAATTTCACACTTACTCCCTATAAATGTTGGGCACCTTGCAGGATTATATTGAAAGTTATTTTCTGTTTAGCCTGAGCTGTATCTGACTAATCTGCTTCTCTTTCCTCTTAGCAGTAAAGGCCATCATGGTGCCTCTCATGTTGACTAAAAACAGTGATGACCTCCAATGGGTCATCCTTCTCCAGCCCCCAAAGCACTTCCCAAGGCTTTCCTGTGCTGCTGAGTACAGCACCTTTCCTCCAATTCCCATCTCAGCTGAGTCATCTTCCAACTCCCCAGATGGAAAGGGGCCAGGCGGGCTGCAAGCCAGAAGTCAGGATTTAAAGCAGGAAGTCATGGGAGCACTGCAACCTTCTGCAAGTGTGCCTAGAGAAGAGCTGCCACCTTTGTGGCACATGGCCTTCAGAGGGAGAGACTGCAACCCTGACCCTCTCATAGCAGGACTTTAGACTAGTGCCATCCAGTGGAAATATAACATGAGTTATGTACACAATTTTAAATTTTTCAGTAACTGTATTTTAAAAAGTAAAAAGAAACAGAGAAATCCATTTTAATTATATATTTTATTTAACCCAACATAGACAACATATTGTCATTTTAGCATGTATTCCATATAAAAAAAACTATTAATGAAATAATTTGTTTTCTATTTTGTGTGCTAAGTCTTCAAAATCCACATGTACATAATACTTACAGCATGTCATTTTGGATACTAAGTTGTCATCATAAATACTTTATCTTTGTTTAGATTTTATAGATAGTTGAAAAAGTAAATTGATGTACTGAAGTTGTTCCAAACATACTTAAAATGTTTCTAATAACTGAATTGGTTATCCAATTTTAACATTAAATTTAAATTCATTACAATTAAACAAAATATAAAATTCAGTTCATCGCTTGCTCTAGCCACATTTCAAGGGCTGAGTAGTCTCCTGGGGCTAGTCATCTTTGTATTGGACGTCATAGCTTTAGATTTTTAAATATCTTCAAGCAAAGAAGATCATATAAATTATTTGAGAAATGAAGAAGCTCAGACACAGAGGAGTTAAGGGATCGTCCCAGGGTCTCACAGAATGAGGCGTTGAAGCCAGTCCTCCTAACTCTTGGTCTGTTGCTCTTTCTTTGTAACTGTCAGCGAGGTAGTTATTATAATTAAGCTATAATTGCCATGCCTACCTTTAAGCTCCATGCATCAGAACTCTAAGCCTTTAGGACTATCAGCACAGACACTCAAAAAATGTCTGTCATCACTGTTGCTTTGGTCAATGTAAAGTGAGTCCACCTGGGTGTCTAACTGGTATTGTCCTTGTCTCCCTCACCTCTTCACCCCCTGTCATCATCGGGCATCTGATTGCAGCAATACTTCATCCTGCTGATCCTGACAGACGGTGTCATCACAGACATGGCCGACACCCGGGAGGCCATTGTTCATGCGTCCCACCTCCCCATGTCAGTCATCATCGTGGGAGTAGGGAATGCTGACTTCAGTGACATGCAGATGCTGGATGGTGACGATGGGATTCTGAGGTCACCCAAGGGAGAGCCTGTTCTTCGAGACATCGTCCAGTTCGTGCCCTTCAGGAACTTCAAACACGTATGCATATACACACTGGGGCACTTCCCATGGAAGAGCAGAACCAAAGCATGCTCACCTCCCACATTTGTCCACCAGTGTTTATAGTGGTCCACCATTCTTGAAGCAACACCAGCTATGCTCTACATCCCCTTGCTGTGGGAGATGACCTGGTTTAGCTATCCCTTCCTGGGCCACGTCACCTCCCACAACAAGGATATGTACAGCACGACTCTTTGGAGAAAAAAAATTATAAATTGAGTTATAGATCAGGAGTCATGCTAACTATTGTAGGCAAAATGTCACTGATTCTTGCCCTATAATTCATATAATTTAGGATCTCTAGTGCATCTAGGACTGCCTACACCTGGGCAGCTTGTTCCCTGCCCAAAGGTGCCTGCCTAAAGTACCAAGGAGAAACTGAAATGCAGCCTATGTTTTGCTTGTCAAGGCATGTGCCCTGGCAGAAGTATATTTCCAAAATGATAGAAACCTAAATCCTCTATAAAAATATAGTAAGTAGCATCAAAGATTTACTTAACTCCTTCAAAACAAGATGATAAAATTAGTTCAAAAGAGTATATAAGGCTGGGTGCAGTGGCTCACCCCTGTAATCCCAGCACTTTGGGAGGCCAAGGTGGGTGGATCGCCTGAACTCAAGAGTCTGAGACCAGCCTGGCCAACATGGTAAAACTCTGTCTCTACTAAAAACTCTGTCTCTACAAAAATTAGCTGGGCATGCTGGTGGGCGCCTGTAATCCCAGCTACTCGGGAGGCTGAGGCAGGAGAATCACTTGAACCTGGGAGGTGAAGGTTGCTGTGAGCCGAGATGGCATTACTGCACTCCTGCCTGGGTGATGAGAGTGAGACTTGGTCTCTAAATAAATAAATAAATAAATAAATAAGACAGTTAAAGTCAGTGGGAAAAAAATGCTGAATAAGTTTGCTAAGGTAGATTGAAAACTGATTAATGGCCAAGAGGATAAAAACAACAACGACAACAAAAAAAGTAATCTTTGAATTGCCCTCTCTATGGGACAGAAATCACTTGCATGCTATCAGTTTTCTACAAATTAATACCTAACTTTACAGTCTTGGGCTCTTACCAATAAGAAATAGTAAGTCAGTCAAGCAGCATTGCATTCCCCAAGGGCCTTGAGGGAGAACCATTAGACAATGCTCTAGTATGACATTGAAAAAATGCTTGGTAACAATTTTCCACATTCCCAGGTTTTGATATATTGTGTTCATGGAGGAAGGAGCATTTTTTAAATTTTCACAAATCCCTGCACCTATTGAGCTATAACCACCCAGAAGGACATCTTGAATTCATAAAAGCTCCCTCGGGGCTAATGGTAGTCCTGAAGACCCCTCTAGAGTATCCTAGTTGTATCTTGGCTTCTGTGGGGGTAACGGGTATTCCTGGATAGCTTTGTGTTTTTTTGTTTTGTGCTTCTTGTGAAAGACACCCAAGAGCAGAGCATATGCCCAGCCCCTGCTTTCTACTGAGGCCTTGCCCTCTGCACTGCTGCAGATGCCAACTATACCACTCCCCAGGGCTGGTGACTAAACTTGAGCTGCCCTGGCAACAGGGAATCTTCAGAATCTTCAGTACCCTGAAGCTTATCTGCGGTCTCCTTGGAAAATAAGAGAGTCCTCTCCTTTCCATGCTACAGAGTCCCCTCTGTCACCTGAGCCATTAATGCAGTGAGATATGTCAAAGATCCCTGCTGGAAAGCATCTTCATTAACTTCCATGGCAGTCCCTCCCTTCATAGGGCTCAAATCAGTTATTTGGGTCAGGCAGGATGCCATCCCCTCCACTTCAAGCTTATTTGGTAAAGCCTTTCTCCTCCAGTCAAAAACTCATTCAAATGAATCGCTGACATTCTTCATAGTGAGTTTATCAGATATATCCAGACACATCTGACTCCCAATTTGGGTTCACACTGGAATCTCACCTACACTGTGTAAGGAAATTAAAGATGAGAGGTGGAAAGCTAAATGGATCATCCAAACAATGATCCACCCATCCTCCCACCCCCATGCATACTTGACTGTAATCCTGGTACCAGTCCTAATGTGAGAGCCTTTAGCATATGCTCTTCAGAAATTGCTGTTTGTTCTGCCACCTTCTTTGGACAGGCTTTAAAATGAGAATTCAGATAAATCACCAGCTCAGCTGCCTCAGCTGAACCCTACATTTCCTGACCTACCCAGACTTCATAGGGAAGTAACTGCACATCCCAAGGCTCCTTGGATGATGAGGTACTGTTCATAACTGTACTGCCACACAATTACTACTCTACTTTTAAGGAGGGCTGCAGTGTAATTAAAATCACTGAAGGAGCAGAAAATCAATCCCTGGCTACAGAGTTGAGTACAGAGAGAGTTTCCAAGTAACAGCAGCAGCAGTCAATCTTCCCACAAGCTCCCAGGGCTATGCATGCGGATGAGGGGTAATTGGGTTGTTATATCCCATCCTCAAGTTTCCCTAGGAAGAGATTTCCAAATAAAGGTACTCATTAATGAAAGAGATGCACTAAGCCCTCAAGTTGTCCGCCTATGGACAGCAAGGAGTAGAGTTAAAAAGAAGTAGTATTCTTTACAGAGGGATGAGGTAGAGCAGGTCAAATTTGTTGCAATTATGTTCATTAATGAAGCTAGTTTCTCCCAAGGTGTCTAAGATGGAGGAAAGGGTGTTTTTCCTGATTTTAATACTGTATTCTTTTCAGCCAGACAAAATAGGTAGCCACGTCACTGAATACCAGTGATAGCTTTGCATAGTGAAACAGGATCAAAGAGTTCACTGTCTAGGAGATTCATTAACTTCCCCAAATCACCCTTTCTCCCCTCTGCATCCCCCACCTCCTCCCCTCCCCCCACAACACACTTGTGTGCTAACACAATGCCACTGAGCTATGAAAGGTTCTAACCTCTACCCTCAAGCCTCCTCCTCTTCCCCAAAACACTTACAGAATGCTTGTTCTGTGCAAGGCACATGCTAGTCACTAGGACCACAATGAAATGATACAACCACGGATCCAGGCCTCAAGACATTTACTGGAGAATTGCATAACTGGGAGAAAGGTACCAGCAGAAAAATCACATGCTAAGCAACCTGTGGGTGGTTGAGAAGAATTAAAATGTTGCTACCGGACCTCAAAGCAGACAGGATTAGCCATGGGAAAAGGCTTACAGCTTAAGTTAAGTATTTGAGGAAAGATAACCTTGGAGAGCCGGGAATTTCAGGGACATTGGCAACAAGAGGAATGCTAGGGGCAGAGCAAGGAATGCTAGGGTGCTACTCATAGTCTCTGTGCTACACAAAGTCTCTGGCTGCTCTGTGAATGACCAAGGAAGAACACCAGGAGCATACTCACCCATCTTATCTTCATAGATTTCAAATTAGATTTTGAAAGCCATTTCATTATCCAAACTAATCTACTTTGATTTCAATAAGCCATAAATAAAAGGGAAGGTAGCAGCTTAAATCATTTTATGTAAGCCATTAGCCCATGAATTGCCTCTCTTTTTCTGCTCTGCATGATAACTCAGAGCTTTAGAGTTTACAGGGCACAAGTTATGTGATGGTCTTTTTTCCTGCTCGTATAACAGGATATCACAGACTGGATAATTTATAAAGAACAGAAGTTTATTTGGCTCATGGTTTTGCAGTCTGGGAAGTCCAAGAGCATAGCACCAGCAACTCCAAGGGTCATCTCATGGCAGAGCTACGGAAGGCATAAGCAAACATGTAAGACAGAGAGAAGGAAAGCACAAGGGGCAGACTCTCTTTTATAACAATCCACTCTCATGATAACTAACCTGCTCCCATGATACTGACCTCTTATGAGACCCCACTTCCCAACCCTGTTGCATTGATAAAGTTTCCAGCACATTAATTTAGGAGACACACTCAAATTATCGTATGCTTTAAGCTATGTGACTCTGGGCAAGTTATTTAACCTCTCCATGCTGCAGACTTTCATCTATAAAATGAGGTCACTGATACACGCATTGCAAAGATAAGGTGTTGTCTATATAAAGCTTAAGACAGTGCCTGGTCCATGTAGGTGGTTAATAAATAAAGCTTTTATTACAGTTATTACCAGTTTCATTCATATTCTTGACCCTTTCCCACCCAATACATGTCCCCAAAGCCTTATTTGCTTGCCAGCACAGAGATGCAAGGGGATGGGGGGATCCTTTGGGAACAATGCTGTCCAATATGGTAGCCACTAACCACATGTAGCTATTTATATTTAAATTCATTAAAAGAAAATAAAATTTCAAACTCAGTTCCTCAGTCAGACTTGCCTTATTTCAAGGACTCAATAGTTGCGTGAGACTAAGAACTCCCATATTGGACAGCACAGAAATAGAATATTACCATCATCAGAGGAAGATCTACTTGACAGACTGGTTTAGGAATATTTTTTGCTGCAAGCAACAGTAAATCCATCTTACAGGGATTACATAAATGGTTCTTGACCAAGGGTAACATTATGCCCCAGGAAACATTTGGAATATCTGACATTTTTGATGGTAACAAATACAGGGCTTCTATTCATATCTAGTGGGTAGAGGCTAAGGATGCTGCTAAACTTCCTACAATGCACTGGACAGTCCCACACACAAAGAATTATTCAGCTAATTCTGACCCAAATGTCAATAGTGTCAGGATTGAGAAACCCTGGATTATACAAATAGAACATATTTTTTCTCATATAGCTAGAAGTGAGGGGCTCATTGCTGCTGGATCAGTGATTCAATAGTGTCAGAGCCAGCACTTTGTGATTCCCTTTGCTCTTCCTACATAATGATAAAATGGTTGCTACAGCTCCAGTAATCACATTCTATTTCACGATAGAAAGGAAGAGGAAAGGGATATAGGGCCAACTGTGTCTAGAACGTGTTGGCTGAAGTTCCAAACTAAGTCCTGGACTATTACAATGGCAAAGGGATTAAACCAAAATGTTCATCAGAAATGTACAAGTCTTTGAGGCCGGGAGTGGTGGCTCATGCCTGTAATCTCAGGACTTTGAGAGGCTGAGGTGGGTGGATCACCTGAGGTCAGGAGTTCGAGACCAGGCTGGCCAGTATGGTGACACCTCGTGTCTACTAAAAATATAAAATTAGCTGGGTGTGGTGGAGGGCGCCTGTAATCTCAACTACTCTGGGGCTGAAACAGGAGAATTGCTTGAACCCGGGAGGCAGAGGTTACAGTGAGCTGAGATCGCGCCACTACACTCCAGCCTGGGTGACAGAGTGAGACGCCGTCTCAAAAAAAAAAAAAAAGAAAGAAATGTACAAGTTTTCCAGAACACTAGCACTATGACCTCCACACACTTTTACAGAGTTCCAAAATACTACTCCTGCCATATTTCATATTTAATACTTTTACTACTCCTGTACTTAAAAAAAAAATACATACACCTTTAAAAATAGGACATTTTGGTAATTTTTAACTATCTGACAATTTTTTTTTGCATGTGTAGCCCTGAGTCCAGAATCTGTTAAACTCTTGTATCTTTAAAGATTTTTCACAAGGAAAAAGTCTTTTAACTTTTAACCAGGAGAGAAAAGCTTTCCAAAAAACCTCCCCTAGGAAATTTTCACTTCTATCTCAAAGGACGGAATTGGGTCATATTGTCATCCCTAGATGTAAAGGAAGCCAGACAATCAAGGATTTGACTTTCTAACCTTCGAATGAGAAATAGCCAGGGAGAAAAAGGTATAAATGACTTTTGTATCTGCCCCGCTATACACATGGACCATGATATAACACACAACCCTGAGCGGTTATTTATAAAATAAAGGGACATCTGTAGATCACAAATGTCCATCATGCTATGACATCTTCAAAATGTGAAAGACCACTTTAGAAAAAGTCTTTACAGTGTTTTCAGATTGCTTAAAAGATACATGTCTCTTATTTTGAGACTCTGTGAGATAGAGTGAATTCTTTTCTTTTCTCTTTTGCCTCTAAGAACAGCGAGGCTTAGTAAAGTTAAATGGCCAAGTGGCAAGCCACATAGAAAAGAAAGAACTGAAAACCAGGTCACATGGTATTCAGTCCAGCCCTCTTTCTTTTGGAATCTCAAACACTTGTTAAGTCTGCCTCAAGTTTTTAATCTCTTCAATAATAGCTAATAATGAGGCTCAGGCCACTGAAGTTGCTTGTCCGGGGGTTGCACAGTTAGTACTAAATGCCAGAGCCAGGAGTAAAGCCCAGGCCTGCATGAATGACTCCAGAGTCCATGTATGATATCAGCCTCAACCTTTCTCTGCTGCAGAATCATCACTATAAATCACATGGTCCTCCTGTGCCCCTGCCCCGAAATCATGCAGTAGATCCACAAGGCTGATAGAATAAAGGCTAAATGAATTAGTGTGGCATTCAAGACTCTCCATCACCTGGTCTCAAGCCAATTTTCCAACCAAATGCCCAATCAATCCTACATCTACCCCTAAACCCCCTCATCCCCCACCTGCCATACACACTTCCTTCAGCTCCATCAGGTGACTCACTGTCCCTAGGATGGTCAAATGCCATTCCCCTACCCCTTCTCTATGTATTAAAATATGCCCAATTTAAAAGCCACCTCCTCTTAGAAGCCTCCAAGATAAGTTGGTCTCCATGTTTTTTATGCCCTGGCCTCACTGTTTGTGATTCTCTAGAGAAGTGCTTCTCAAATTTTAATATGCATATGAATCACTAGCACATCAAGTTAAAAGGCAGATTGTGATTCAGTAGCTCTGAGCTGGGTCTGAGAGTCTACATTGCTAATAAGCTCCCATGTGACGTGACACTGCTGCTCTATAGCATGTATCATATTCTGCCTCATAGTGGGGTTAATATTGGCCATGCCTAGCTCCCCTCATGTGATTACAGCCTTCCTGAGGCAAGAACTGTAGACCCTTAAACCCTAGTGTGGCACCTGGAACATAAATAAGTGTCTAAAGTTGTGTGAAAATTAGAAATAAAACTGCAGAACAATTCATTCTCCCATCCAACTTTTACTCATCTTCAGATGTAAATAGTTTTACAGTTTGAGACAGGCATAAAAATATATAATAATGAAATTAAAGGCCCATTTTCCAACAATCTGACAACTCTTGCTTGAAGTAGACCCTTGACAAATAATGAATAAATGAAAGTGAATGAAACTTAGCTGCCCAGAGCAGGACTCAAGTCTTTTAGGTTGAGTCTGGTTCCTTTGACCAGAAGCCAATGTCATGATGATTTCTTCTTCCCTGCAGGCATCTCCAGCTGCCCTGGCAAAGAGCGTGTTGGCTGAAGTCCCAAACCAAGTTGTGGACTATTACAATGGCAAAGGAATTAAACCAAAATGTTCGTCAGAAATGTATGAATCTTCCAGAACACTAGCACCATGAACTCCCCACACAGTTTTACAGAGTTCTGAAATACTACTCCTGCTAATATTTCATATTTAATACTTCTACTACTCCTGTACTTTAAAAAAACAACACATACACATTTAAAAATAGCACGTTTTGGTGATTTTTAACTATCTGATAATTTTTTTTGCATGTGTAGCCCTGAGGCCTGGATCTGTTAAACCCTTGTATTGTTAACTTTTTACAAAGAAACACAGATAATAATAACTTACTATTTACATTACAGCATGTCGCCTTGAAATAAAATGGTATCTGTATCCGTTTTTTATACAGGTTTGTTGAAATTTTGCTAAATTTCTTATCTTTACACTCTAAAGCATTTTGAAACATTTACTGAACGTTGATAGCCAAAATATACTTGGTTTTATCTGCTATAGGATGAGAGACTTTTTAAAATGGCAGATGCATGGACTGTATTTTGCATGTTTAAAATAAAAAGAGAAAAACCCACACGGTTTTTGCAGTTGTCATCTCTAATTCCTCCCTGCTGAGAATGGTCTCTCTACTAAAGAAGAGGTTTATTCACTTCTTCTTTTTGAGGTGAGTCTTTTTGAGGTAGGTCTGGGTCATCTAGCCCAGCACCTCTCATACTTTTTACTGTGTACACAAATCACCTGCAAGTCTTTTTTGTTTTTTTTTTTATCGCCTCCCTTCTTTTTTTTTTTTTTTTATTATACTTTAAGTTCTAGGGTACACGTGCATAACGTGCAGGTTTGTTACATATGTATACCTGTGCCATGTTGGTGTGCTGCACCCATCAATTCGTCAGCACCCATCAATTCATCATTTATATCATGTATAACTCCCAATGCAATCCCTCCCCCCTCCCCCCTCCCCATGATAGGCCCCAGTGTGTGATGTTCCCCCTCCCGAGTCCAAGTGATCTCACTGTTCAGTTCCCACCTGTGAGTGAGAACATGCGGTGTTTGGTTTTCTGTTCTTGTGATAGTTTGCTAAGAATGATGGTTTCCAGCTGCATCCATGTCCCTACAAAGGACGCAAACTCATCCTTTTTGATGGCTGCATAGTATTCCATGGTGTATATGTGCCACATTTTCTTAATCCAGTCTGTCACAGATGGACATTTGGGTTGATTCCAAGTCTTTGCTATTGTGAATAGTGCCGCAATAAACATACGTGTGCATGTGTCTTTGTAGTAGAATAATTTATAATCCTTTGGGTATATACCCAGTAATGGGATGGCTGGGTCATATGGTACATCTAGTTCTAGATCCTTGAGGAATCGCCATACTGTTTTCCATAATGGTTGAACTAGTTTACAATCCCACCAACAGTGTAAAAGTGTTCCTATTTCTCCACATCCTCTCCAACACCTGTTGTTTCCTGACTTCTTAATGATTGCCATTCTAACTGGTGTGAGATGGTATCTCATTGTGGTTTTGATTTGCATTTCTCTGATGGCCAGTGATGATGAACCTTTTTTCATGTGTCTGTTGGCTGCATGAATGTCTTCTTTTGAGAAATGTCTGTTCATATCCTTTGCCCACTTTTTGATGGGGTTGTTTGTTTTTTTCTTGTATATTTGTTTGAGTTCTTTGTAGATTCTGGATATTAGCCCTTTGTCAGATGAGTAGATGGCAAAAATTTTCTCCCATTCTGTAGGTTGCCTGTTCACTCTGGTGGTAGTTTCTTTTGCTGTGCAGAAGCTCTTTAGTTTAATTAGATCCCATTTGTCAATTTTGGCTTTTGCTGCCGTTGCTTTTGGTGTTTTAGACATGAAGTCCTTGCCCGTGCCTATGTCCTGAATGGTACTACCTAGGTTTTCTTCTAGGGTTTTTATGGTATTAGGTCTAACATTTAAGTCTCTAATCCGCCTTGAATTAATCTTCGTATAAGGGGTAAGGAAAGGATCCAGTTTCAGCTTTCTACTTATGGCTAGCCAATTTTCCCAGCACCATTTATTAAATAGGGAATCCTTTCCCCATTTCTTGTTTCTCTCAGGTTTGTCAAAGATCAGATGGCTGTAGATGTGTGGTATTATTTCTGAGGACTCTGTTCTGTTCCATTGGTCTATATCTCTTATTAAAATTTAGATTGTGATACATAGGTCCATGTGGGACCCAAGATTCTGCATCTTTAACAAGGCTCCAGGTGATGCTAATGCAGTCCCTGAACTGTATCAAGAGGAGTGAGACTCTAGACTTAAGGATGTCATGATGGAGACCATCAAATACAGGGCAGCTTCTAGTCTGCTTGAGAATGGCACCTCTTTCTGACAGTAGCATAAAAGTCCTGCCTGTCTCAGGGGCAACAGTAGAAAGTAATGAGACTGAGTCCAGAAGCTGCACACCTCAAATCAGTCTCCCTGCTTTATACTCACACCTCTTCCTTACACAAGACTAGAAAGTGCTCCTCCTGGCCAGTCCGTGCCCTCTTAAAAGTGGCATCACACACCACTGCATGGATGGTGTCAATCCCTAGAAGTGACCTCAAAGAGTCTTCATTGGAACCACAACAACAGAAACTTACGCATGGCACATGGCCATGCAGCACAGCTCCCAATATCTGGTCCACTAAGTTGACCCTTGAGCTTAGTGTGGGAACTTCTTGCCTCCTTTCTATCACTTCTGAGAGCAAACTCTATAAGCAGAAATGCCTGGAATGATTGTTTGGGGAGGAGGTGTTTGTTTCAATATAAGCTGGCCAGTCTGGAACCAAAAGGATGAATGTTTAACTTGTATAATCTTCTTGCAGAGAAACAGGCAAGTGTTTTTGCAAGCATAAAAGGCACAAAGTGGAGTTTATTTTTGGTCAGAGAGATGAAGAAGTAAATCACAAGGCAAAATTTGTTGTTTGTTTGAAGGGGAGAGCAGTATTAACAAGCAAATAAAATGCCTTGTATGATTTCCAGAGTTACAATTATAGATCCTAATCTTGCAAATACATGTCAACCAAATGCACAACATTTTGGGAAGGATGGTAAAATTGTATAACTGAAAAACTCGTAACTATTTAAGCTATATTGTTTTATTAATAAATTGGGTACTTACAGAATTCTTCTAAGAGTTGTGGTCTTGTTTCTCTTTTCAAGGCAATTTCCTAACAGTAATTTATTTCATGTATGCAATGTGGCCTCAGATTAGAAGTAGCTCTTTCATAGTACAATGGAAACATGGATCACTGCTTCTAATAAACAAGGAATTAAAATATTTAGATACAATATTATGGAAATATCTGGTGATTATTTCTAACCCCAAACCAAGACATGAACTTTCATATCTATGTACCTGGAACATAGTAAACACTCAACAGACATTTAATAAATACAGAGATGATTAATAAAATAAGTAAATGAATGAATAGACTTGTTAATATTCCTTATGATCAATCTTTAATCCACTGTAGCTTTAACAGGTAGATTAAGTGTTTGTGTCTATCAATTAAATGATGCACCCTGTCATTCACAAAGATCTGTTGGGATCTCTACACTTATGTCAGGATTCCTGGAGTCTGTGAGATGGGGCAGAGAGGACAGAGTGCAGTTGGCCTGGCAGAACCTTAAGGCAGTTTACTTTCCTTTTCACAGTCAGACTCAAGTTCATCTCAAAAGAACAATAAAAATAATATCTATGAATTATTGAAGAGTGTCTTAGTCAGTTCAAGTTGCTATAACAAAATACCACAAACTAGGTAGCTTAAACAACAGAAATTTACTTCTCGCAGTTCTGAAGTCTGGAAAGTCGAAGATCAAAGTACAAGTCAATTTGGCTCCTGGTGAGGGCTCACTTCTGGCTTGCAAACAGCCATCTTCTTACTATGTCCTATCATGATAGGGAGAGTGAGCTAGCTTTCTGGTCTCTTCTTATAAGGGTACTCTTCTCGTCACAACGATCCCACCCTCATGACCTCATCTAAGCCTAATTCTCTCCAAAGTCCCCACCTCTTCATACCATCACATTGAGGGGTAGGGCTTCATATATGAATTTTGGAGAGACACTAATATTCAATTCATAACAAAAGGTTACTGTGTGCCAGGCGCTGTTCTAAGTGCTTGTAATGTACTATCTCATTTAATCCTCCCAACATCCTTGTGAGATCGGTAGTATTAATAGCCTTACTTTGCAGATGAGGAAACTGAGATACAGAGAGATTAGGTAGCTTGCCAGGACTGCACAGCTATGAAAGTTCAGAGCCAGGATTTAAATATGGATACTCTGGCTCCTAAACCCAAACTCACTGTGTAATCCTCATTTCGGCTATCCTTCTTGTACTACACTCATTCACTTGACATATCAAGTAGCAGATTATTAGGAAATTTGAGAGAAATTCGTCTTAAAATATTCTTTGCTCCCAAATTCAGAAAGATCCATCTCATCTGATGATCTCAGATTACTGTTTTGGGCACTTAGTGTCTCGTTATGTACAACATCCCCCCCGAAAGCAATAGAAAATTCTCAAGCCACAACCAGTTCTCCCCAACTTCTTGCCATCAAGGAGACCATTTAGGTTGGACATTACAAATACAGATGCTTCCAAGAGCTGCACAAGCCATAAGAATAACTAAGAAAAAACAGGTTTTAACAGAGGGACATAAAGAGTAAAGTAAGAAGAATGGAGGGAAACTGGAACGTGTGTGTCCAGAAGAAGGCAGCTGCTACCCAGGTCCAGGCACCATGCAAGAATGTGAACCCAATGCAGCCAGCTCATCCAGTTTTTCAAGAAAACTGAAAAACCTGGTATTTCACATAAAACCTACTGATCTATAAATATTAAAAGCTCATTTAAAATTCAGTAACTGTTTTAAAAGACGACAAGAGCCGGCTGGGCATGGTGGTTCACGCCTGTAATCCCAGCACTTTGGGAGGCTGAGGTAGGCGGATCACCTGAGGTCAGGAGTTCGAGACCAGCCTGGCCAACATGGTGAAACCCCATCTCTACTAAAATACAAAAGTTAGCCGGGTGTGGTGGTGCACGCCTGTAATACCAGCTCCCCAAGGGGCTGAGGCAGGAGAATCGCTGGAACCTGAGGCGGAGGTTGCAGTGAACCAAGATCACGCTACTGCACTCCAGCTTGGGTGACAGGGCAAGACTCAGTCTAAAACAAATAAACAAAAAAACTGCAAGAACCAATCTGTGCAAGTCCAATGAAAACTACCTCTGGGCTTATGTTGGCTCTGTGTGAAAATTTGGAACCACTGAGTTATATCTGTGTATGGCCTGCTCTCCACTGGGTCTCAATAGATAATATATACACTTTAAAATTCTTGAAGATCCTAAAGAGGCTTTATTTTTGTGGCTTATATTTATTAATATTTGCTATATTAGGAATTGAAACTGGAAATGGAATATATTTATTAATTTATTTAAACAGCAATAATAGACCCATTACATGATAACATAAATAAAACACTTTCATAACAAACTATTTTCAACACCAAAAAATAGTCAGTGAGAAATGCAGCATTGTTTTATAATTTTTCAAATCTTTAGTGTCTTGTTTAATAAAAGATTGCAAGATTCTTATATCTGCTTCTGTATTCAATGTGTTGTGAAATGATGTTTTGGTTGAAGTACAATGTTGAAAACCTGACCTTACGTGGACATGTCATTGGAAAGGAGAGAGCTACTTTTAGCTTTTTCAGATAATTGTCCTTCTTTTTACCACATCCAAACTCAACAAGTGGTAGTCTTTTAAATTTCAAAGGTTAGTTGCAATGCAGAATATGAAATCATATCAATAAAATTGCCCTAGCATTTTCAATGGTTCTTTCACCCATGCACGATTTTGTAGCATCACGCACTGGTCATTCAGAAAATTGATCCACTCAGCTATTTAGATGTTCCAAATGCTTGCACAGTTTATTTTATAATATCAAAAAACCCTGCATTTTCTATTGCTGTACAATATCACTGCTGATTTCACCAGACAGTCTTTAAGTACAGAGAATTTGTCAAATTATGGTGGCAGGTTCAGGCTTTCCAAAACTCTAATCTTTGTTAGGAAGCTCAAACGTTATAATTGCCAACAAACACTGTCAGTTGTTTTTCTTGAAGTGACAGGCTCACTTCAATCATTTTTAAGAAAATATCTCCCAAGTCTGAATAGCTCTGCCTTATCTGTCAGTCATTTTACAAGTAAAAATGATGTTCTGTGGGAAAAAAACAGCTAGATCAGCTCCAAACACAATGGCATGTATGCTTTTCCTTTTGTAGCAACCATTTTAGGTTAAAATGCAGTAAAAGCACTTTCTGGTGCTTTGCAGTTTGTCTCCCAGCATTTGAAAAAGACATGAACTCATGGGTCAAGATTTAATAAAGATAACAATTTTCCTACTGCATCAGGAATGGTGTTAAGTGAAACTGTATGTTTTTTCTGCAAGTGTGTGATGGTGAAAAATACAGGGAACACTAGTATGGTGTGGTGCCACTTTCTTGATGTGAGCTAAAGCCCCAACAGTTTTACCTACCATCGCTTTTGCACTATTGATGCCAATGTTGTGAATATAGTGAAAAATGTGAGCAACATTTTAATGTTTTTATGAAAATAATTTTTACCTCAGATACCCCCTGAAAGGGTCTCAGGGACCTCCCTCTGAGAACTGCTTTTATAGCCTACTTGACAAAGTTGTATTTGTTTGCTATTTCTGCATAACACAGCTACAAACTTAGGGTGTAAAACAATACACCTTGATGATCACATTGTTTCTATAGGTCAGAAATCCAAGAAGACTCAGGTGCATCCTCTGCTTAAAGTCTCATAAGGCTGAAATCAAGGTGTCAGTAGGGCTGTGTTCCTTACTAGACGCTCTGGAAAGAATCTGCTTCCAAGCTCACTCAGGTTGTTGGTTGCAGTTGTAGAACTGAAGTCCCCGTTTTCTTGCTGGCTATGAGCTGGGCAAGAAAGGACAGAGGAGGGCAGTGTCAGGGATGGTGGGGTGGGGGCAGACACAATCTGTACTCTGAAGGGTTTCTCACATTCCCTCTCACGCTCTCCATGTGGCCCCCTCCAGCACTGGTGTGTCCTTCTCAAACATTAAATCTAACTTATTTTTCTGCTGTATTTCACTGACTCCAGCCAAAGAAGTTTTCTGCTTTTAAGGGATTATGATTACATTGACCCACCCAGACAATCCAAGATCCTAAGCTCTGTAACCATAATTACATCATCCAAGTCATAAACCCATAAACAGATCATGTTTATGGGTTCCAGGGACTAGGGCTTGGACTTATTTGGGGGGCCATTCTGCCTACCACAAAAGAAATGCAAAATATTACTAGATGATTCTTAGAGTAAATGTGGGTTGTTCAAGAATTGTAAAAAGCCTTCCCATGGTAATAGAAGGAAAACATAGACCAAGTCAAGGAGTGGTGTTAAAAATACCTGCTGATTCTAGACTTTGCCCAGGAGAGCTTATTCTAAATCTGCTTGAATACCTCCCTTTTTTTAGTCTACCCAGCACTTAATAAGCACCAACCTTGCACTAGGTTGAGGGGTGAGAATGGGAATGGGAGTTAAAGTGAGAGAAGCAGAGATAAAAATGTTTGGTCCCTGCTCCCGGAGGAGCTCACAGCCTAGAGCTGCCCTCTGACTCTAGGACTTTGGGATCCCATTAGAGATATGATATACACCTTAACACTTAAGACATTTACTACTTGAGGACTTTCTCATGAAGATGTTCTCAAACATTGAAAGTAGAGTAGTGGTATAGGAAGCGAGGTAAGGACACAGGTGAGAAGAACAATCAAGCCAGTCAACCATTTTTATCATCATCCCCTGCTTTGCCTTCCACATGAAATAGACAATCAAATCCCTCCTTAAAAAATTCTACCTTTAATTCTGTCTCGACTCAGTGCCTTCCTCTTGAGCATGGTACGTGAAAATACCTGGTGTTTTCAAGCCAAAGCAACATGAATTCAAATCCAATCTCTGCTATTTAAGAGTGGGATGGTATCTCTGAGCCTCAACTTTCCCATCTGTAGAACAGGGAGAATGATTTCTACTTTGACAAATTGCTACAATTTCAGACAATGTATGCAAGCACCTTAAAACAATATCTGGAGGTTGTATTCCCTGAAAAGCAAACTCTAAGATCAAGATTAGAATGCAGATAGACTATTAAGGGAGTATTACCAGGATCATGAACTGCGGAAGGAAAGAAAAGGAAGTGGCACTCTGATCCCATAAGAAGCTTTGAAGGGGGCAGTCATTTGACGTGATCCCAAGTTGGGGAAAAGGGGCCTGGCCTTCATACCCCATCACAGATAAGCCAGCAGATACCTCAAAAGAAGGGTTAGTTTTGGTCAAAGCATCTCTTCTCAACTAAGAAAAGTTGAGACTCTGGGTCTCAGCAACTGGAAGAATAAATTCTCAAGCCTGAATGGGGAGATCTGGGTTGCAAAGCACAACATCTATGACACCTCGCATTTGCCACAGTACTCAGTATATTGTGACATTTGCTATTATTATTTGTCATCATTTTTACACTTCTTTGTATAGCCACTGCTCCTGACTTATTCTAACCCTATCCCCTCTTGTCTAGGAAATAAAAGATTTTCCTAACTGGTTTCTGTAATCTGTATTACCGTCATCCAATCTGCTCTCCATACTGCTGCCACAGTGGTAGTTATGAAATAAATCTGAGCATCTCATTGCCCTGCCTAAAATACTTCAGTGGCTCCCCACAAACTTCAGAATGAAATCATTATTTTTGAATATGACCTTGAACATAATATGCATCTGATTTTCATCATGATCCTTGCACACTTTCTCTGCCCTCTTCTAGCCACCCCACCCCACCCTACACTGCTAACAAACTCTTCACATTGGTTTGTTGAAACTTCCCCCATCCCACCCCTTCACCCAGTTAATGTCTACTTATGTTGGGACACTCAGCTCACATGTCAACTCCTCTCAGAAGCCCTCCTAGCCCTGGCACGGTGGCTCATGCTTATAATCCCAGCACCTTGGGAGGCCAAGGTGGGCAGATCACCTGAGGTCAGGAGTTCGAGACCAACCTGGCCAACATGTTGAAACCCCATTTCTACTAAAAATACAAAAATTACCTGGGCATGGTAGTGCACACCTGTGATCCTAGCTACTCAGGAGGCTGAGGTGGGAGAATCCCTTGAACTTGGGAGGCAGAGGTTGCAGTGAGCCAAGATCGTGCCACTGTACTCCAGGCTGGGTGACAGAGCGAGACTCCGTCTCAGAAAAAAAAGAAAAAAGAAAAAAAGCCCTCCTAGACCTCCCTTCCCCACCCTAGATTGGACCAAATATTTATCTTGTGGGTTCCCTTTTTACCTGTGCATACCTGTCAGAACCTTTCTCCCCACCTCGTACCTTAGTTTCTCCCAGAGAGCAGAGCCCTGTCTTACCTTTAAATTGAGACCCTATTTAGTGCCCAATACATGATTAGAGCATGCAGAAATAAATCTGTAAGAGAAGTTGTCCTTCTGGTGGGAGGGGAACCACTTACGACAGACTCTCAGTGCAGTCTTTTAAGAAATATAGCTGGCCCAGCACTTTGGGAGGCCAAGGTGGGCAGATCACGAGGTCAAGAGATCGAGACCATACTGGCAACATGGTGAAATCCCATCTCTACTAAAAACACAAAAATTAGCTGGACGTGGTGGAGGGTGCCTGTAGTCCCAGCTACTTGGGAGGGTGAGGCAGGAGAATCACTTGAAACTGGGAGGCAGAGATTGCAGTGAGCCGAGATCACGCCACTGCACTCCAGCCTGGCAACAGAGTGAGACTCAGTCAAAAAAAAAAAAAAAAAGAAAAGAAAAGAAAAGAAAAGAAAAAGAAAAAGAAAAAAAAGCAATATAGCTGGCAAGCACAAATCAAATTCTGGTATTACACCAAAATTCTCAGTTTAGCACCAAGATTTTCAGGCAAACATTATTAAGTACAACAAAATTGTAATACAAGAGAATGTGACCAGTTTCCCAAGGTTTATGTAATGCAATTATGTAATTCAGATGGCCCCCAAGTTACTCCAGCCTTCCAACAAAATACCCCGACACGAATGTTATCACCCTATTGGGGTATTTTGCTGGAGCTAGATAGAGGTGGTGGCTCACAACATTTTGAGAGTACTAAATATCACTAAATTTTCCACTTTAAAATGACCAATTTTATGTTATATAGGTTATGTTATGTGAATTTCACATCAACTAAAATAACACAATAAAATGTTCTAATATCCCAATTTATTAGATGAGCATGCCACCCAATCACTCACCTGGATTGCCTCCCAACCCATCCTCACTTCTCACTTTGGATGTGGTTCCAGGTTCCTCTGCTAATTATCTCCTGCCCTTGTATCACATTAACAGATTTCCAGGTGGCTGCATTTTTCTTTAAATCATACCCTACACCCACCACCCCTGACACCACCATGGACACATTTTCCTTGCTTAATCCCCCAAAGGGCAACCAAGAACAGAAAGTAGTGTTTAACAAAGCTTTCCTGAAAACTTGGAGTGAACAAAGGAAATTATGATGCAAAAGAGATAAACATAAAACTGAATCCTATGTTTGCTGTAAGAAGTCATGGGCTATAAAATATATTGTTAATGTGATAACTCAGGAGAAAAAGAAAAAATCTCATTAAACATTTACAAAGGTTTCATTTAAAAAATTTCATAGTTGCCAATAATAAGACAAATTTATCCCTGCAATTCCATTATCCTTTTTTCTTCAGTGCCAAAATGCATCTAAGTCTTCTTCATATTGTTAATTTAAAGGTTGTTCTGCCATTTGCAGTCATACAGAGCATCACAAAGAAATGTTGGTATTCTTAACTGTGTGTGGGATCCTGACCTTTTTGGGTCTTTAGTATGTATAATACAATAATGAATCTTACTTAGAAACACTGAAGTTTTGTAGGCATTTCTTATTTTATTAAACTTATAGTGTTTTCTAATTTTGAAACCCAGTGTAAGTTCATAAACGTGCACTAGGCTGCCATTCCATTCCTATTTGTGACTCCTGAGAACATAGCAGGATTCTAAAACTCCAGCCTTGTTGATGAAGCAAAAAATGCTTTTTCCTAAAAAGTAAACATGGCTTCAAGCTCTGAAATAATTTCTCTAATGTTGCCCAGGAATCTATGAAGGAAAAAATAGATTCAAAAATATAATGGTATCTTACAGTACACAGTGTTCTTTTAGGTATATAGAACACACATGCATATATATATATTAGCCTTCACTTTTACAAAATTTGAAAGCATGCCTGAGTTTGGCAGGGCTTACTCAAGGTGGGCAGACACCACTTCCCCATTAATGTTCCCATCCTGATCACCAGAGTAGTTTCTAAGACAAGAATTTCTTTTACTGGTGATTAACATTTTTGTTATATTTCAAGAGAAAGATTTTTTTTCTTCATTCTTGCATATTGAATTATTTTTCCAAGTCACATAAAAATGCTAAAAAGGGCCGGGCGCGGTGGCTCAAGCCTGTAATCCCAGCACTTTGGGAGGCCGAGACGGGTGGATCATGAGGTCAGGAGATCGAGACCACCCTGGCTAACACGGTGCAACCCTGTCTCTACTAAAAAAATACAAAAAACTAGCCGGGCAAGGTGGCGGGCGCCTGTAGTCCCAACTACTCGGGAGGCTGAGGCAGGAGAATGGCGTAAACCTGGGAGGCGGAGCTTGCAGTGAGCTGAGATCTGGCCACTGCACTCCAGCCTGGGCGACAGAGCGAGACTCCGTCTCAAAAAAAAAAAAAAAAAAAAAAAAATGCTAAAAAGGACTTGTCTGCATTCATTAACAACCCAGAGGTAATCCTTGGCAACGCTGGGATCCACTGGGGTTGCAATCCTTGCATCATGGAAAGCAATCAGAGCCCCAAATGTCAAACCCAGATGGAATGGAGTGTGGGATATTAAAAATATGTACACGCACAGGAACTGAATTAGACTGAGAAAATAATTTCATAATCTAAACTAATTCATTTAGAATTTAATATTAAGCAAAATAATTGAAAGTGACTAAAAATATCATTAAATTATAGCCACAGCTGAGAAATTACCATCCTATTCTATGTTTTGTTTTTAGTATCTTTAGGATCAAAATGAGCTTACCTGAGCTTCCCCACCCGTGGGATTTAGTCTTTATTTTTTTCCTGCAGATCTCAGCCCATCCTAGAAAGTACATTTGTCTATTCTAGCAAGAATGGATAACAAGCCGATCTGATCCTCCAAAAGAAGGCAGAATCATTATGACTATGACCAAGAGTTTTGGTGTCAGGCAGAAACAGGTTCCCCAGAGAATGTGTAAATTTAGTTAACCTCTCTGACCTTCAGGTTTCTTATTTGTAAAACGAAGACAATATTATCTACCTCTTAGAGTTCTTCTGAGTACTTAAGAACATAATATCTTCAAAGTGTTATATCAATGTATATGGCATATCGTAAAGTGTCTATAAGTCGTTATTTATAGCATAATGGGCAAGTTGTACAGCCTAGAGGCAAAAGGTTGGCAATACATAAATAAATACAGCAAAAAAAAAAAAGCAAAAACCTATAGCATTTCATGGCCCTCAATACAGTGACTAGCTCATTGATAAATATTTGACCTGAGCCAGGCCAAATAATTCAAACCCAGGACTTTTGGGCTTGGATTATTTTGCTGGAGCTCTTAGGAGATAGAACTCCTTGGGGGTTACTACACTGTGAGAGTAGGAATCTGCGCATGCAGGAGACCATCCTGCCACCTCATGGAAATGAGGCCAAAACAGAAGAGAGCAGAACGTAATAGATAAAATTGGGAAAAGAATAAGATAGCATCCTGATGGCCTCAGTCGGGCTCTGGATCCAGCATTGCCTAAAGTGAGATCTACCATTGAAATTTTCAGCCACAAACGCCTATGAATTTTCTTTTTGTCTAATTCAGTTGAAGTTGGACTTTTGTTGCTTGCAATTAAAGATTTCCGGCCGGGCGCGGTGGCTCAGGCCTGTAATCCCAGTACTTTGGGAGGCCGAGACGGACAGATCACGAGGTCAGGAGCTCGAGACCATTCTGGCTAACATGGTGAAACCCCATCTCTACTAAAAATAAAAAACATTAGCCGGCCGTGGTGGTGGGCCCCTGTAGTCCCAGCTACACGGGAGGCTGAGGCAGGTGAACGGCGTAAGCTTGCAGTGAACCGAGATTGCGCTACTGCACTCCAGCCTGGGCAACAGAGTGAGACTCCGTCTCAAAAATAAATAAATAAATAAATAAATAAATAAATAAATAAATAAAGATTTCTGATTAATATAACTTGGCTTTTGGCAGAGAGAAATATGGTGGGGCAGAGGTAGACAGAGGCAGTGCTGCACGGCCACTCCTCCTCTCCACCAGCAGCCACAAAGGGAACTCATTCCCGTGACTTGCTTTCCGGTCCTCGAACCGCTATGGCAAAACGAAGTGTCTAAATTAATATGATGATATTGCTAATCTAATATTTTATTATAAGTATTCTGCCCTAGAACCTTGGAGAACAGGTTCATCTTTGATTTCCCCGTGGGACTAAGCACATAGCTAGCAGATAGCGTGTAGAGAGCAGATGCACATAGGATTTGGAACACAGAAGGTGTTTGGATATTTGTTGAAGAAGACAAAAACATTGCCCAATCACCAACCTGTACTTCACTTTCTTACATGAGATAGAAAAGAGGGAAAGAGACAGAGGCGATTCAATTTGCTGTACCCTAGATCAAATCATTTGAGTTGCCACTGCAGAGAAAAGGCAAAAGGACAGACCGTTAGAGTGTCCTCCTCTCCTCCATCTCTGGGAAATCCACCCTGTGCCTTCCCAGTATTTGCTACTGACCGCTCTTTACTACTTCCCTGGTGTGCATTATATGATGGCTCCTTACATTTTTTATTTCAGGATTTGGAATAAGATTATTCACACTTATATGCATAATACCATGGGTAGAGTAAAATAAAATCTCATATTCCTGGAAGCAGGAAGGTCACAGTGATTATGGTGTTTTCTAAATTTGCTGGAAGTTTGATGGGGGAAACTGAGGGTTTGAGGGAGAATGGCTTCTTGTCCCCCATGCTGGCTTCATTTTCCTCCTCAGAAGACCACTGTGCTTTAAAGTCCAAGAAAGTATCCATTGTGATCAGCACCTTTTTTCTACTTGAGACCTCCCGTGTGCCCATTGTTGGGACATTCGCCTATGCTCATGGGAGAAAGTGTCCAGGTTAGATGACGAAGTCTATTTCCCTAAGAATCAATGTTGATATATCTTATTTTCTTCTCTGACCAAGTCACAGGCTTCTTTTTGCAAAGGACTTGTCTGCTCATAATGACATTTTACATGTGAACATTTCCAATCTAATTGATGTTTCATTTTTAAAATTATTTTCCCCTTCCTTTCTGGCCATAACTTAAGCAAGGAGACATTTTATGAACAATTCTGCTTTCAGTCTCCCAAAACAGCAAGCTCAAAGGCCAAGTATCACATGTAGTGGAAATAATAAGAATGTGAATTAGGAGACCCTGGGTCTAAACCAGGTTGTACTAGGTAAATGGCTTCACGAGGGATGTTTCTAGATATGTTGTCTTGGACAATTTACCTAACCTCTCCAGCCACAGTACTTTCCTCATAGATTGTTGTGGGAGTGAAATGAAATAATATTTGCAAAACATTTAGCATAACACCAGACACTACGTAAGTAAATTCAAAAATAAATTTATTATTGGTATTTTTATTATTACTATTACCACTGTTATGGTGTAACAGTAGTTCCTTTGCCAAAGAACACACATTCTCTTAAATGGATTATCATTCCCATCATGATGAACTCACTTGAAGGAACTTGTTTTCTTTTAAAGTAAAGTCTGCAGACTCATGCCTGGCATTCTCTGCAGTGCTCCTGGACTAGGGATTCTGAACTTGAAGGAGCAAGAAAGAAATGGAAGGAAGAGAAGCAAGTGCATCTTGTCCAGAAAGGAGTCATGGCTTCCTGGTGCAGCTAATGACGATGATGCTGCTGATGACGTTTTTAAACAGTGAAAACATTACTTTTGCATATGTTGTATTTCCATAGTAGTAAAAGGAAGCTGGCAAATGTGAAGATAAAGGACACTAGAGGCCAAAAGAATGAAAACAGGGTCTCCTAACATCTTCTTAGGAGTCTTGCATGATTACATTAAGATGAATTATTCATGCTAAAAACACCAGCGAGAAAGTTAGAAAAGGATGAATTGAGATTTTTTTTTTTTTACTTTTTTTATTATTATTATACTTTAAGTTCTAGGGTACATGTGCACAATGTGCAGGTTTGTTACATATGTATACATGTGCCATGTTGGTGTGCTGCACCCACTAACTCGTCATTTACATTAGGTATATCTCCTAATGCTATCCTTCCCCCCTCCCCCCTCCCCACAATAGGACCCGGTGTGTGATGTTCCCCTTCCTGTGTCCAAGTGATCTCACTGTTCAATTCCCACCTATGAGTGAGAACATGCGGTATTTTGTTTTCTGTTCTTGCGACAGTTTGCTGAGAATGATGGTTTCCAGCTGCATCCATGTCCCTACAAAGGACACAAACTCATCCTTTTTTATGGCTGCATAGTATTCCATGGTGTATATGTGCCACATTTTCTTATTCCAGTCTGTCACTGATGGACATTTGGGTTGATTCCAAGTCTTTGCTATTGTGAATAGTGCCTCAATAAACATATGTGTGCATGTGTCTTTATAGTAGCATGACTTATAATCCTTTGGGTATATCCCCAGTAATGGGATGGCTGGGTCAAATGGTATTTCTGGTTCTAGATCCTTGAGGAATTGCCACACTGTTTTCCACAATAGTTGAACTAGTTTACAGTCCCAGCAAAGTGTAAAAGTGTTCCTATTTCTCCACATCCTCTCCAGCACCTGTTGTTTCCTGATTTTTTAATGATTGCCATTCTAACTGGTGTGAGATGGTATCTCATTGTGGTTTTGATTTGAATTTCTCTGATGGCGAGTGATGATGAGCATTTTTTCATGTGTCTGTTGGCTGTATGAATGTCTTCTTTTGAGAGATTTTTTATAATGATTATAATACCTAAAAGAAAGTGAATATAAATATTACTATTAATAATTGTAGTCAGCATTATTTTAATTCTTACTATGTGCCAGGTACTGTGTTGAACACTTTATATACATTGTTTCCTTTAATCTGTACTGTTACCTTGTGAAGTTTTTTTTTATCATACTTTAAAGATGATGAAGTGCAGAGAAACTAAGCGATTCACCTAGATGCATAGAAATAGTGACAAAATAGGATTTGAACCCAGACCTGTCTGAGTTTAAAAAAAAAAAAAAAAAGCTCTTGTCTACTATGAGTATATCAATATTAAGCCCTCTGCTTCTGCTAATGTTCCTGGTGGAGGAGGCAGAAGCATGCCGATGGGCAAGACAGAAACTTTTCCTTTTGCTAGATGTTTGGTAATCAAAGTTCAGGCCTTTTCACCCAAGCCATAGTTCTGTGGTTGCCTCTACTCCTGCTGGTATAATTCTGGCTACTCTCTCAGTATTTCATACCAGATTTCCACATAGTTTTGGGTTTTTTCTTATTGAAGTGTAATTCATAGACCATGAAAGTCCCCCTTTCAACATGAACAGTTCAGTTGTTAGTACATGCACAAAGTACACGCATCTGTAACCATCACTTCTAAGATTTCCAAGTGTTTCTGGAGCTCTTATTATAAATATGGGGTTCCTGGAAGGGCCAAGCAACCATATCCTACAACTCTGCCCTTAAAGAGTTTGCAATTTAATTGAGAAGCCATGATTTAGAAGCTTGAGGCTTCTCACTACTTATAATAAAAGAGAATGATACCATGCAAGAACATAAATACATACATTATACACACACATACGATATACACCCCACACAGTAATTGCTAAGAAAATGGGGGAGCTAACAGCCAGGGCTATAGATTATGAGAAAGTCCTCATGGAAGGGGCAAGCCTAAGGCAGGCCTTGCAGATGAGGGAGAATTGGAGAGGTGGTGTGAGCAAGGAGGGACATCGGATGCAAGGAATTATCAGGCTAAATGGTTAAAGTATTAAACTCTTGCCAAGCATTAACTGTTTGCCCTACTGAGAGACTGGTTGAGATTTCAATAGGAAATAAAAAAGAGATTAGATGAAGCACAGTGATTTCAGTCAGAGAGAGCCTGGTCTATTTCAAGGTAATTTATATAATCGTGACCAGAAGCTCGTCTCAGAAGCTCAGGTGTGATGCTCATTGGCTTCAGCGGGATGTGTGCTTTGTGAAGCAAGGATACATTTGGACCTGGGTTGGAAATTCCCACTTTAAAAAGCCATTTTGTTCCATTTTGAAATAAAGGGACAGTGAAAGCCATGCCCCATGATGCTTCATGTTACTAAAACTGCAAAGGCATTTATTTCTGCCTGGGCACAAAGAATTATTTTAAGCATCATCTCCCGGGTTCCTTGGTTACTAAGGGAATCCTGTCTCATCTCAGCTCGGCGGCACAGATGGGTAAGTTGCCATGACGATCCTGAAAGGCCTGGTTGGAGTCTAATACCACAAATCGTGGGATCACTGTCACCGCATGACCCCTGAAAGCTAGCAGTGTCCTTTCTGCCCCTTGCAGCTTGGCCATTCCTCCTACTGGACCCACCTCAGCCGCCCAGTCCTTGCCACTGGGGGTCACAGACACAGTGGAAAGGGAGCTTAATGTCAGCGGCTCACCCTGCTTGATGGCAAACCTCCCCTTCTGTCCCAGACTGTGCTATTGACACTCGATCATAGTAAAGCCCCCATATCCTTTTGGGCATCCACAATTCTTCAAGCCCGGCCTTTGAAGGGAGGAGACACTAGGTTTTTATGTAAAAGCTACACTAGGTAGTACAAGAAAATATGGAATAAAGCTTATTTTTTCTCCTGTAAGCCAGCCAGACATAACCTGAAGCTTTTTCCCAAGGTAAAAACACCCCACACAATAATTGCTAAGAAAGCAGGGAGCTAACAGCCAGGGCTATTGATTGTGAGAAAGTCCTCATGGAAGGGGCATACCTGAGGCAGGCTTTGCAGATGAGGGAGTGTTGGAGAGGTGGTGTGAGCAAGGAGGGACATCAGATGCAAGGAACTGTCAGGCTAAATGGTTCAAGTGTTAAACTCTTAATAGTCAGAATTGGTCAATCCCTGCAACTACCTAGATGCAACTTCATTATTTCACATGGACATACGCATGGTGCTTGTGATTCTACAGATGGCTGCAACAATATCTTCCATCCACGTGTTCTTCTTACAATGTGGCTTTGCCATGTTCACATTCAGGGGTGGGTCTGTGTTTCTTCCCCTTAAATATGGGCCAGCTTGTGACTGAAGTCAAGTGATACTCTGTGACTTTCAGGGCTAGGTCACACAAAAGATAATCGGTTCTCCACTTTTACACTGTTGGTGGGATTGCAAACTAGTTCAACCATTATGGAAAACAGTATGGCGATTCCTCAAGGATCTAGAACTAGATGTACCATATGACCCAGCCATCCCATTACTGGGTATATACCCAAAGGATTATAAATTATTCTACTACAAAGACACATGCACACGTATGTTTATTGCGGCACTATTCACAACAGCAAAGACTTGGAATCAACCCAAATGTCCATCTGTGACAGACTGGATTAAGAAAATGTGGCACATATACACCATGGAATATTATGCAGCCATAAAAAAGGATGAGTTTGCGTCCTTTGTAGGGACATGGATGCAGCTGGAAACCATCATTCTTAGCAAACTATCACAAGAACAGAAAACCAAACACTGCATGTTCTCACTCATAGGTGGGAACTGAACAATGAGATCACTTGGACTTGGGAAGGGGAACATCACACACTGGGGCCTATCATGGGGAGGGGGGAGGGGGGAGGGATTGCATTGGGAGTTATACTTGATATAAATGATGAATTGATGGGTGCTGATGAGTTGATGGGTGCAGCACACCAACATGGCACAAGTATACATATGTAAGAAACCTGCACATTATGCACATGTACCCTAGAACTTAAAGTATAAAAAAAAAAAAAAAAAAGATAATCTGGTTCTCTTGGCATGTTTGCCCTGGGAACCCAACTACCAAATTTTGAGGAAGCTCAAGCATATAGTTATTCCAGTTTACTGCCCAGTTGAGATCCCACTTCATAGCCAGCATCTACTAGCAGGCATGGAGTAAATGAGGCTGCAGGTGGTTTCAGCCCCCAGCTGACATCACTCCCAGTCTATAAGTCATCGCAGCTGAAGCCTCAGATGTCATGAGTCAGAGACAGCTATCCTTGCCATGTCCTTTCTGAATTCCTAGTTAAGAGAAGCCATATAAATAGTAAAGTGACTGTTTCTCGATATCAAAAAGTTTGGGGCAGTTTGTTACCTAGCAATAGTTGCTAAAATTATGTTCCTTTTTTTTTAATGCTTTCTGTATTCCTGGGCAATCTTACTCTTCCCTTAAGAAATAATTGAGATGTTAACTCCTTTATGCGCTTCCAGTCCAGGTACTTTGTACATACATCTCTGCTTTGGCACTTACCTCCTCCTGTTTATCTCCTTTGTCTTTTCTGCCACACTGTGAGTTCCTCGAAGACTGAGGGTTTTTTTGTCTTGATGCTCTAGAGTAAAAGAAAAATGGGAGAGTGATTAGAGGTTTTAGAGCCAGACAAACCTAGTTTCGAATTTCCACTGTGCTACCTATTAGCTAAGTGTGCAAGTTGCTTACCTTTTTTTTTTTTTTTTTTTTGAGATGGAATTTCATTCTTATTGCCTAGGCTGGAGTGCAATGGCACGATCTTGGCTCACTGCAACCTCCACCTCCCAGGCTCAGGCAATTCCCCTGCCTCAGTCTCCCAAGTAGCTGGAATTACAGGCATGCACCACCACACCCGGCTAATTTTGTATTTTTAGTAGAGACAGTTTTCCCTATATTGGTCAGGCTGGTCTCAAACTCCTGACCTCAGGTGATCCACCCACCTTGGCCTCCCAAAGTGCTAGGATTACAGGCGTGAGCCACCGCACCCAGCCAAGTTACTTACTCTTTAACTGACATGCACTCACATATGTAAAATAGTGAACATATCTATCATTATTGTCAGGAAAAACTGATGGCGTCTATTCCAAGCCAATTACCTGACATAAAAAATGCCCAATAAATAACAGGTATTATTGTTATTTTATCTTCTACATTGAATGAAGTGTGATTCAAATTCATTTGATTATTTAAACAATATTTGTCAAGCACCTACTACTAAAAACTGTATATTTCACAGTTGATATTCAATCAAGTATTTTTAATATATGGATGTACAAAATAATGCAAGTGATCATTAATTTGGATTTTTAAAGGAAACAAGCCTTCTTACCAAAAATTACTTTTTAAATTTCAACAGCTTTTGGGGTACTAATGGTTTATGGTTACACAGATGAACTGTATAGTGGTGAAGTCTGATATTTTAGTGCATCCTTCCCCTGAGTAGAGTCCATTGTAACCAATGTGTAGTTTTTTTAACCATTCACTGCCAACTCACCCTCTCCCTTCGGAGCCCCCAAAGTCCATTATACCTTCTGTCTGCCTTTATGTACCCATAGCTTAGTTCCCACTTATACGTAAGAACGTACAGTATTTGGTTTTCCACCCCTGGGCTACTTCACTTAGAGTTATGACCTACAGCTCCATCCAAGTTTCTGCAAAAGACATTATTAAATTCTTTTTTTAAATGTCTGAGTAGTATTCCATGGTGCATATATACCAAATTCTTTTTAATCCATTCATTGGTCAATAATTGTGATTGTGAATTGTGCCACAATAAACATATGCATGCAGGTGTCTCCTTGATATAATGGCTTCTCTTGGGTAGATACCCAGTAGTGGGATTGCTGGATTGAATGGTAAATCTATTTTTAGTTCTTTAAGAATTCTCCATACTGTTTTCCATAGAAGTTCTACTAGTTTACATTCCCACCAGTAGTGTATAAATATTCACTTTTCACCATATCCATGCCAATATGTACTGTTTTTTGACTTTTTAATAATGGTCACTCTGGCTGGGGTATGGAGATATCTCATTGTGGTTTTCATTTGCATTTATCTGATGATTAGTGATGTTAAACATATTCTCATATTTTTTGGCCATTTGTATATCTTGTTTTGATACATGTCTCTTCATGTCATTTGCCCACTTTTTGATGGGATTATCTGTTGTTGATTTTTCTTGATGATTTATTTTCTTGTAGATTCTGCATATTAGCCCTTTATTGGATACATAATTTGCAGATATTTTCTTCCATCTGTCTGTGTCAGGCCTCTGAGCCCAAGCTAAGCCACCATATCCCCTGTGACATTTGGTGCCATGACTCAGATCGGGGGACCTCCCTTGGGAAATCAATCCCCTGTCCTCCTGCTCTTTGCTCCGTGAGAAAGATCCACCTACAACCTCAGGTCCTCAGACCAACCAGCCCAAGGAACATCTCACCAATTTTAAATCGGGTAAGAGGCCTCTTTTTACTCTATTATCCAACCTCTCACACTATCCCTCAACCTCTTTCTCCTTTCAATCTTGGTGCCATCCTTCAGTCTCTCCCTTCTCTTAATTTCAATTCCATTCCTTTTCTGGTGGAGACAGAGAAGACGTGTTTTATCCTTGAACCCAAAACTCTGGCGCCGGTCATGGACTTGGGAAGACAGTCTTTCCTTGGTGTTTAATCACTGCGGGGATGCCTGCTTGATTATTCACCCACATTTCAGAGGTGTCTGATCACCGCAGGGATGCCTCCCCGATCCTTCACCCTTAGTGGCAAGCACCACTTTCTTGGGGGGCAGGCACCCCCCACCGCTTCTCTCCGTTTCTCTACCCTCTATTCTCTGGGCTTGCCTCCTTCACTATGGGCAACCCTCCACCCTCCATTCCTCCCTCTTCTCCCTTAGCCTATGTTCTCAAAAACTTAAGACCTCTTCAACTCACAACTGACCTAAAACCTAAACACCTTATTTTCTTCTGCAACACCACTTGGCCCCAGTACAAACTTGATAACGGCTCTAAATGACCAGAAAATGACACTTTCAATTTCTCCATCCTACAAGACCTAGATAATTTTTGTTGAAAAATGGGCAAATGGTCTGAGGTGCCTTACATCCAGGCATTTTTCACACGTCGTTCCCTCCCTATTCTCTGATCCCAATGTGACTCATCCCAAATCCTCCTTCTTTCCGTCTCGCCTGTCCTGTCAGTCCCAACCTCAAGCATCACTGAGTCTTTTCTATCTTCCTTTTCTATTCACCCCTTTGAACTCTTCCCTCCTCTCCAGACTGCTCCTCCTCAGGTCACTCCCCGTAAGGCTGAATCAGGATCTAATTCTTCCTCAGCCTCCACTCCCACACCCTATTATCCTTCTATCACCTCCCCTCCTCACACCTGTTCTGGCTTGCAGTTTCGTTCCATGACTAGCCCTTACCCACCTGCCCAAAAATTTCCTCTTAAAAAAGTGGCTGGAGCTAAAGGCATAGTCAAGGTTAATGCTCCTTTTTCTATATCCAACCTCTCCCAAATCAGTTAGCATTTAGGCTCTTTTTGGTCAAATATAAAAACCCAGCCCAGTTCATGACTCATTTGGCAGCAACCCTGAGATGCTTTACAGCCTAGACCCTAAAAGGTCAGAAGGCCTTCTTATTCTCAATATGCATTTTATTACCCAATCCACTCCCGACATTAAATAAAGCTCCAAAAATTAGATTTTGGCCGCCAAACCCCATAACAGGACTCAATTAACCTCACCTGCAAGGTGTACAATAACAAAGAAGAGTTGCAATTACTTGTCTCTGCTGTGAGAGAAACCCCAGTCACATCTCCAGCACACAAGAACTTCAAAACGCCTAAGCCACAGCGGTCAGGCATTCCTTCAGGACTTCTTTCCCCGGGATCTTGGTTTAAGTGCCAGAAATCTGGCCACTGGGCCAAGGAATGCCTGCAGCCCGGGATTCCTCCTAAGCCATGTCCCATCTGTGCAGGACCCCACTGGAAATTCGACTGTCCAACTCACCTGGCAGCCACTCCCAGAACCCCTGAAACTCTGGCCCAAGGCTTTCTGACTGACTCCTTCCCGGATCTACTTGGCTTAATGGCTGAAGACTGATACTGCCCAATCGCCTTGGAAGCCTCCTGGACCATCACAGATGCTTTGGGTAACTCTTTTTTTTTTTTAAGTTTTTTTTTTTTTTATTATTATACTTTAAGTTCTAGGGTACATGTGCATAACGTGCAGGTTTGTTACATATGTATACTTGTGCCATGTTGGTGTGCTGCACCCATCAACTCGTCAGCACCCATCAATTCATCATTTATATCAGGTATAACTCCCAATGCAATCCCTCCCCTCTCCCCCCTCCCCATGATAGGCCCCGGTGTGTGATGTTCCCCTTCCCGACTCCAAGTGATCTCACTGTTCAGTTCCCACCTATGAGTGAGAACATGCGGTGTTTGGTTTTCTGTTCTTGTGATAGTTTGCTAAGAATGATGGTTTCCAGCTGCATCCATGTCCCTACAAAGGACGCAAACTCATCCTTTTTTATGGCTGCATAATATTCCATGGTGTATATGTGCCACATTTTCTTAATCCAGTCTGTCACAGATGGACATTTGGGTTGATTCCAAGTCTTTGCTATTGTGAATAGTGTCGCAATAAACATACGTGTGCATGTGTCTTTATAGCAGCATGAGTTATAATCCTTTGGGTATATACCCAGTAGTGGGATGGCTGGGTCATATGGTACATCTAGTTCTAGATCCTTGAGGAATCGCCATACTGTTTTCCATAATGGTTGAACTAGTTTACAATCCCACCAACAGTGTAAAAGTGTTCCTATTTCTCCACATCCTCTCCAACACCTGTTGTTTCCTGACTTTTTAATGATTGTCATTCTAACTGGTGTGAGATGGTATCTCATTGTGGTTTTGATTTGCATTTCTCTGATGGCCAGTGATGATGAGCATTTTTTCATGTGTCTGTTGGCTGTATGAATGTCTTCTTTTGAGAAATGTCTGTTCATATCCTTTGCCCACTTTTTGATGGGGTTGTTTTTTTCTTGTATATTTGTTTGAGTTCTTTGTAGATTCTGAATATTAGCCCTTTGTCAGATGAGTAGATTGCAAAAATTTTCTCCCATTCTGTAGGTTGCCTGTTCACTCTGGTGGTAGTTTCTTTTGCTATGCAGAAGCTCTTTAGTTTAATTAGATCCCATTTGTCAATTTTGGCTTTTGCTGCCGTTGCTTTTGGTGTTTTAGACATGAAGTCCTTGCCCATGCCTATGTCCTGAATGGTACTACCTAGGTTTTCTTCTAGGGTTTTTGTGGTATTAGGTCTAACATTTAAGTCTCTAATCCATCTTGAATTAATTTTCATATAAGGGGTAAGGAAAGGATTCAGTTTCAGCTTTCTACTTATGGCTAGCCAATTTTCCCAGCACCATTTATTAAATAGGGAATCCTTTCCCCATTTCTTGTTTCTCTCAGGTTTGTCAAAGATCAGATGGCTGTAGATGTGTGGTATTATTTCTGAGGACTCTGTTCTGTTCCATTGGTCTATATCTCTGTTTTGGTACCAGTACCATGCTGTTTTGGTTACTGTAGCCTTGTAGTATAGTTTGAAGTCAGGTAGCATGATGCCTCCAGCTTTGTTCTTTTGACTTAGAATTGTCTTGGCAATGCGGGCTCTTTTTTGGTTCCATATGAACTTTAAAGCCGTTTTTTCCAGTTCTGTGAAGAAACTCATTGGTAGCTTGATGGGATGGCATTGAATCTATACATAACCTTGGGCAGTATGGCCATTTTCACGATATTGATTCTTCCTATCCATGAGCATGGTATGTTCTTCCATTTGTTTGTGTCCTCTTTTATTTCACTGAGCAGTGGTTTGTAGTTCTCCTTGAAGAGGTCCTTGACATCCCTTGTAAGTTGGATTCCTAGGTATTTTATTCTCTTTGAAGCAATTGTGAATGGAAGTTCATTCCTGATTTGGCTCTCTGTTTGTCTGTTACTGGTGTATAAGAATGCTTGCGATTTTTGCACATTGATTTTGTATCCTGAGACTTTGCTGAAGTTGCTTATCAGCTTAAGGAGGTTTTGGGCTGAGACAATGGGGTTTTCTAAATATACAATCATGTCATCTGCAAACAGGGACAATTTGACTTCTTCTTTTCCTAACTGAATACCCTTGATTTCTTTCTCTTGCCTGATTGCCCTGGCCAGAACTTCCAACACTATGTTGAATAGGAGTGGTGAGAGAGGGCATCCCTGTCTTGTGCCAGTTTTCAAAGGGAATTTTTCCAGTTTTTGCCCATTCAGTATGATATTGGCTGTGGGTTTGTCATAAATAGCTCTTATTATTTTGAGGTACGTTCCATCAATACCGAATTTATTGAGCGTTTTTAGCATGAAGGGCTGTTGAATTTTGTCAAAAGCCTTTTCTGCATCTATTGAGATAATCATGTGGTTCTTGTCTTTGGTTCTGTTATATGCTGGATCACGTTTATTGATTTGCGAATGTTGAACCAGCCTTGCATCCCAGGGATGAAGCCCACTTGATCATGGTGGATAAGCTTTTGGATGTGCTGCTGAATCCGGTTTGCCAGTATTTTATTGAGGATTTTGCATCGATGTTCATCAGGGATATTGGTCTAAAATTCTCTTTTTTTGTTGTGTCTCTGCCAGGCTTTGGTATCAGGATGATGTTGGCCTCATAAAATGAGTTAGGGAGGATTCCCTCTTTTTCTATTGATTGGAAGAGTTTCAGAAGGAATGGTACCAGCTCTTCCTTGTACCTCTGGTAGAATTCAGCTGTGACTCCATCTGGTCCTGGACCTTTTTTGGTTGGTAGGCTATTAATTATTGCCTCAATTTCAGAGCCTGCTATTGGTCTATTCAGGGATTCAACTTCTTCCTGGTTTAGTCTTGGGAGAGTGTAAGTGTCCAGGAAATTATCCATTTCTTCTAGATTTTCTAGTTGATTTGCATAGAGGTGTTTATAGTATTCTCTGATGATAGTTTGTATTTCTGTGGGGTCCGTGGTGATATCCCCTTTATCATTTTTTATTGCGTCTATTTGATTCTTCTCTCTTTTCTTCTTTATTAGTCTTGTTAGCGGTCTGTCAATTTTGTTGATTTTTTCAAAAAACCAACTCCTGGCTTCATTGATTTTTTGGAGGGTTTTTTGTGTCTCTATCTCCTTCAGTTCTGCTCTGATCTTAGTTATTTCTTGCCTTCTGCTAGCTTTTGAATGTGTTTGCTCTTGGTTCTCTAGTTCTTTTAATTGTGATGTTAGAGTGTCAATTTTAGATCTTTCCAGCTTTCTCTTGTGGGCATTTAGTGCTATAAATTTCCCTCTACACACTGCTTTAAATGTGTCCCAGAGATTCTGGTATGTTGTATCTTTGTTCTCATTGGTTTCAAAGAACATCTTTATTTCTGCCTTCATTTCGTTATGTACCCAGTAGTCATTCAGGAGCAGGTTGTTCAGTTTCCATGTATTGAGCAGTTTTGATTGAGTTTCTTAGTCCTGAGTTCTAGTTTGATTGCACTGTGGTCTGAGAGACAGTTTGTTATAATTTCTGTTCTTGTACATTTGCTGAGGAGTGCTTTACTTCCAATTATGTGGTCAATTTTGGAATAAGTGCGATGTGGTGCTGAGAAGAATGTATATTCTGTTGATTTGGGGTGGAGAGTTCTATAGATGTCTATTAGGTCCGCTTGGTGCAGAGATGAGTTCAATTCCTGGATATCCTTGTTAACTTTCTGTCTCGTTGATCTGTCTAATGTTGACAGTGGAGTGTTGAAGTCTCCCATTATTATTGTATGGGAGTCTAAGTCTATTTGTAAGTCTCTAAGGACTTGCTTTATGAATTTGGGTGCTCCTGTATTGGGTGCATATATATTTAGGATAGTTAGCTCTTCCTGTTGAATTGATCCCTTTACCATTATGTAATGGCCTTCTTTGTCTCTTTTGATCTTTGATGGTTTAAAGTCTATTTTATCAGAGACTAGGATTGCAACCCCTGCTCTTTTTTGTTCTCCATTTGCTTGATAGATCTTCCTCCATCCTTTATTTTGAGCCTATGTATGTCTCTGCATGTGAGATGGGTCTCCTGAATACAGCAGACTGATGGGTCTTGACTCTTTATCCAGTTTGCCAGTCTGTGTCTTTTAATTGGAGCATTTAGTCCATTAACATTTAAGGTTAATATGGTTATGTGTGAACTTGATCCTGCCATTATGATATTAACTGATATTTTGCTCGTTAGTTGATGCAGTTTCTTCCTAGCCTCGATGGTCTTTACATTTTGGCATGTTTTTGCAATGGCTGGTAGCAGTTGTTCCTTTCCATGTTTAGGGCTTCCTTCAGGGTCTCTTGTAAGGCAGGCCTGGTGGTGACAAAATGTCTAAGCATTTGCTTATCTATAAAGGATTTTATTTCTCCTTCACTGATGAAACTTAGTTTGGCTGGATATGAAATTCTGGGTTGAAAATTGTTTTCTTTAAGAACGTTGAATATTGGCCCCCACTCTCTTCTGGCTTGTAGAGTTTTTGCTGAGAGGTCTGCTGTTAGTCTGGTGGGCTTCCCTTTGTGGGTAACCCGACCTTTCTCTCTGGCTGCCCTTAAGATTTTTTCCTTCATTTCAACTTTGGTGAATCTGGCAATTATGTGTCTTGGAGTTGCTCTTCTGGAGGAGTGTCTTTGTGGTGTTCTCTGTATTTCCTGAATTTGAATGTTGGCCTGCCCTACTAGGTTGGGGAAGTTCTCCTGGATGATATCCTGAAGAGTGTTTTCCAAGTTGGTTCCATTTTTCCCCTCACTTTCAGGCACCCCAATCAGACGTAGATTTGGTCTTTTTACATAATCCCATACTTCTTGCAGGCTTTGTTCATTTCTTTTTCTTCTTTTTTCTTTTGGTTTCTCTTCTCGCCTCATTTCATTCATTTGATCCTCAATCACTGATACTCTTTCTTCCAGTTGATCAAGTCGGTTACTGAAGCTTGTGCATTTGTCACGTATTTCTCGTGTCATGGTTTTCATCTCTGTCATTTCGTTTATGACCTTCTCTGCATTAGTTAGTCTAGCTGTCAATTCTTCCACTCTTTTTTCAAGATTTTTAGTTTCTTTGCTCTGGGTATGTAATTCCTCCTTTAGCTCTGAGAATTTTGATGGACTGAAGCCTTCTTCTCTCATCTCGTCAAAGTCATTCTCTGACCAGCTTTGATCCGTTGCTGGCGATGGGCTGCACTTCATTGCAGGGGGAGATGCGCTCTTATTTTTTGAATTTCCAGCTTTTCTGCCCTGCTTTTTCCCCCATCTTTGTGGTTTTATCTGTCTCTGGTCTTTGATGATGGTGACGTACTGATGGGGTTTTGGTATAGGTGTTCTTCCTGTTTGATAGTTTTCCTTCTGACAGTCAGGACCCTCAGCTGTAGGTCTGTTGGAGATTGCTTGAGGTCCACTCCAGACCCTGTTTGCCTGGGTATCAGCAGCAGAGGTTGCAGAAGATAGAATATTGCTGAACAGCGAGTGTACCTGTCTGATTCTTACTTTGGAAGCTTCCTCTCAGGGGTGTACTCCACCCTCTGAGGTGTGGGGTGTCAGACTGCCCCTAGTGGGGGATGTCTCCCAGTTAGGCTACTCAGGGGTCAGGGACCCACTTGAGCAGGCAGTCTGTCTGTTCTCAGATCTCAACCTCCGTGTTGGGAGATCCACTGCTCTCTTCAAAGCTGTCAGACAGAGTCGTTTGCATCTGCAGAGGTTCTGCTGCTTTTTTGTTGTTGTATTTTAGCTGTGCAGAGGTGGAGTCTACAGAGACAGGCAGGTTTCCTTGAGCTGCTGTGAGCTCCACCCAGTTCGAGCTTCCCAGCAGCTTTGTTTACCTACTTAAGCCTCAGCAATGGCGGGCGCCCCTCCCCCAGCCTCACTGCTGCCTTGCGGTTAGATCGCAGACTGCTGTGCTAGCAATGAGGGAGGCTCTGTGGGCGTGGGACCCTCCCAGCCAGGTGTGGGATATATTCTCCTGGTGTGCCCGTTTGCTTAAAGCACAGTATTGGGGTGGGAGTTATCCGATTTTCCAGGTGTTGTGTGTCTCAGTTCCCCTGGCTAGGAAAAGGGATTCCCTTCCCCCTTGCACTTCCCAGGTGAGGCAGTGCCTCACCCTGCTTCAGCTCTCGCTGGTCGGGCTGCAGCAGCTGACCAGCACCGATTGTCCGGCACTCTCCAGTGAGATGACCCCAGTACCTCAGTTGAAAATGCACAAATCACCGGTCTTCTGTGTCGCTCACGCTGGGAGTTGGAGACTGGAGCTGTTCCTATTCGGCCATCTTGCTCCGCCCCCGCTTTGGGTAACTCTTACAGTGGAGGGTAAGTCCGTCCCCTTCTTAATCAATATGGAGGCTACCCACTCCACATTACCTTCTTTTCAAGGGCTTGTTTCCCTTGCCTCCATAACCGTTGCAGGTATTGATGGCCAGGCTTGTAAACCTCTTAAAACACCCCTATCCTACCTGTCCAAAAACCAGACAAGTCTTAAAAGTTGGTTCAGGATCTTCACCTTATCAAATTGTCCTTCCCATCCATCCTATAGTGCCAAACCCATATACTCTCCTATCCTCAATACCTCCCTCCATAACCCATTATTCTGTTCTGGATCTCCAAGATGCTTTATTTACTATTCCTTTGCAACCTTCATCCCAGCCTCTCTTTGCTTTCACTTGGACTGATCCTAACACCCATCAGCCTCAGCAACTTACCTGGGCTGTACTGCATCAAGGCTTCAGGGACAGCCCCCATTACTTCAGTCAAGCCCTTTCTCATGATTTACTTTCTTTCCATTCATCTGCTTCTCACCTTATTCAATATTTTGATGACCTTCTACTTTATATCCCCTCCCCACAAATCTTATCAACAGGACACTCCTGCTTCTCCAACATCTATTTTCAAAGGGATATAGCATATCCCCCCCAAATTTCTTCCTCATCCATTACCTATCTCAACATAATTCTTCACAAAAACACATGTGCTCTCCCTGCTGATAATGTCTGACCAATCTCTCGAACCCCAATCCCTTCTACAAAACAACAACTCCTTTCCTTCCTGGGCATGGTTGGACACTTTCGCCTTTGGATACCTGGTTTTGCCATCCTAACAAAACCATTATATAAACTCACAAAGGGAAACCTAGCTGATCCCATAAATCCTAAATCCTTTCTTCACCCCTCTTTCCATTCCTTAAAAACAGCCCTAAAAGCTGCTCCCATATTAGCTCTCCCTAACTCATCCCAATCCTTTTTCATTACACACAGCCGAAGCGCAGGACTGTGTGGTTGGAATTCTTACACAAGAGCTGGGATCATGCCCTATAGCCTTTCTGTCCAAACAACTTGACCTTACTGTTTTAGACTGGCCCCCACATTATTCCTGATACCACACCTGACCCCCATGACTATCTCTCTGATCCACCTGGCATTCACTCCATTTCCCCATATTTCCTTCTTTCCTGTTCCTCACCCTGATCACACTTGGTTTATTAATGGCAGTTCCACCAGGTTTAATTGCCACTCACCAGCAAAGGCAGGCTATGCTATAGTATCTTCCACATCTATCATTGAGGCTACTGCTCTGCCCCCCTCCACTACCTCTTAGCAAGCGGAACTCATTGCCTTAACTCAGGCCCTCACTCTTGCAAAGGGACTAGGCATCAATATTTACACTGACTCTAAATATGCCTTCCATAGTCTGCACCACCATGCTGTTATATGGGCTGAAAGAGATTTCCTCACTACACAAGGGTCCTCCATCATTAATGCCTCTTTAATAAAAACTCTTCTCAAAGCTGCTTTACTTCCAAAGGAAGCTGGACTCATTCACTGCAAGGGCCATCAAAGGGCATCAGATTGCATTGCTCAGGGCAATGCTTATGCTGATAAGGTAGCTAAAGAAGCAGCTAGCTTCCAACTTCTGTCCCTCACAGCCAGTTTTTCTCCTCCTCATTGGTCACTCCTATTTACTCTCCAAATGAAGTTTCCACCTATCAATCCCTCTCCACTCAAGGCAGATGGTTCTTAGACCAAAAAAAAAAAAAAAAAAAAAATCTCCTTTCAGCCTCACAGGCCCATTGTATTCTGTCATCACTTAAAACCTCTCATTTCCTTTCCATCATGAAAATCTATCCCCAGTCTGCCACTCTTGACTCCCTCTTGGAGTAGATAGATGAACTTTGCTGACAGGACACTCTCCAATACTTTCACCCTGATGAAGTCCTATTCTTTACTTTTATACTCACTGTCATCCTCGTTACCATTCTTATGTCTCCCTCTACCTCTCCCCAGCTATCTCCACCACACTATCAATCTCACTCATTCTCTCCTAGCTGTTTCTAATCCTTCTTTAACAAATAATTGCTGGTTTTGCTTTTCTCTTTCCTCCAAAATTGCCAAGGCCTTGATTTACTCACCACTGAAAAAGGAGGACCCTATACATTTTTAAATGAAGAGTGTTTTTATTTTGTTTTGTTTTGTTTTTTTACCTAAGTCAGTCTGACCTGGTATATGACAACATAAAAAAACTCAAGGATAGAGCCCAAAAACTCGCCAACCAAGCAAATAATTATGCTGAATCCCCTTGGGCACTCTCTAACTGGATGTCCTGGGTTCTCCCAATTCTTAGTCCTTTAATACCTGTTTTTCTACTGCTTTTATTCAGACCTTGTGTCTTCCGTTTAGTTTCTCAATTCATAAAAAGATGCATCCAGTCCATCACCAGTCATTCTATACGATAAATGCTCCTTCTAACAACCCCACAATATCACCCCTTACCCCAAAATCTTTCTTCAGTTTAATCTCTTCCACTCTAGGTTCCCACACTGCCCCTGATCCTGCTCAAAGCAGCCCTGAGAAACATCACCCATTATCTCTCCATACCACCCCCAAAAATTTTCACTGCCCCAACACTTCACCACTATTTTGCTTTTCTTATTAATATAAGAAGACAGGAACATCAGGCCTCTGAGCCCAAGTGAAGCCATCATATCCCCTGTGACCTGCACATATACATCCAGATGGCCTGAAGCAACTGGAGATCCACAAAAGAAGTGAAAATAGTGAAAATAGCCTTAACTGATGACATTCCACCATTGTGATTTGCTCCTGTCTCACCCTGATAACGATATAGCCTCCCCACCACGCTGTTAAGAAGGTACTTTGTAATATTCTCCCCTGCCCTTAAGAATGTACTTTGTATGCCTATCCCAAACCTATAAGAACTAATGATAATCCCACCACCTTTTGCTGACTCCTTTTTCGGACTCAGCCCACCTGCACCCAGGTGAAATAAACAGCCTTTTTGCTCAAACAAAGCCTGTTTGGTGGACTGTCTTCACACAGACATGCGTGACAGTCTATTTACTCTGATGATGATTTCTTTTGCTGTACAGAATTTTTTTAGTTAAATTAGGTCCTATTTATTTATTTTTATTGTATTTGCTTTTGGGGTCTTACTCATACTAATAATGATTTTAGACCTCAAAAGGAAACTAAAAAATAGAATGCTGGCTGGGTGTGGTGGCACATGCCTGTAATCCTAGCACTTTGGGAGGCTAAAGCAGGAGGATTGCATGAGGCCAGGAGTTTGAGTCCAGCCTGGACAACACAGCAAGACCCTGTCTACAAAAAAATGAAAAATTTAGCCAGGCATGGTGGCACTCACCTGCAGTCCTAGCTACTCAGAAGGCAGGCAGGAGGATCACTTGAGCCCACAAGTTTGAGGCTGCAGTGAGCCATATCATGCCACTGCACTCCAGCCTAGGTGACAGAGCAAGACCATCACACCTCTAAAAATTAAAAAAGTAAAAAATAAATAAAGAAAATAGAATCGTTTCTTTTAAAATCTTGATGCTATATCTCAAAATATTCCAAAATAAAATTCTGTTTGCTCTATGAGTTACCAGTATTTTGAACTTTGGGCTTAGTGGTCTATAATAGTTTTCCATTTCTGCTATAACAAAGTACCCAAAGCTAAACAGCTTAAACAACACAAATTTGTTATCTTACAATTCCAGGGGTCAAAAGTTTGACATGAGTCTCACTGGGTTACTATGAAGGTGTCTGCAGAGTTGCATTCTATTCTGGAGGCCCTACGGGATAATATATTCCCTTGCCTTTTCTAGCTTCTAGAGGTCACTGTATTCCTCGGCTTGTGGACCCCTTCTTCCATCTTCCAGGCAAACACTGTTAGGTTGATTCTTTTTACATTGCATTTATCTTACCCTTCCTCCATTGTTACATTTCTCACCACAGCCAGAAATGTTCTCAGATTTTAAGAACTCATGTAATTACATTGGGTCCACCCAGATAATCTAGTATAATCTCCACATCTCAAGGTTCAAAACCCTGATTACATCTGCAAAGTCCCTTTTGTCATGTAATAAAGCACATTTACAGATTTCAAGAATTAGGACATAAACATTTAGAATAATGTGACTATTGTGGTTGGCACGGTGGCTCACGCCTATAATCCCAGCACTTTAGGAGGCTAAGGCAGGTGGATCACGAGGTCAAGAGATCAAGAGCATCCTGGCCAAAATGGTGAAACCTGTCTCTACTTCAAAAAAAAAAAAAAAATACAAAAATTAGCCGGATGTGGTGGCGGGCACCTGTAAACCCAGCTACTCGGGAGGCTGAGGCAGGAGAATGGTGTGAACCCAGGAGGTGGAGGCTGCAGTGAGCCAAGATCATGCCACTGTACCCCAACCTGGTGACAGAGTGAGACTCTGCACTCCAGCCTGGTGACAGAGCAAGACTCTGTCTTAAAAAAAAAAAAAGAAGAAGAAGAATATGACTATTATTTTCTACCTTCCAGAAGGACTTTCACTTAGAAGACTAGAAGGCCTCAGCTGGACAAACCCTGCTTTCTGCCATCTCACAGATGAACAAGTAGAGAGGTGAAGTGATTTACTCTGTGTCGCACTGCTAATTAAGTTTAGAGCTGAGATTGAATCCAAGTCTCTTGGTTCTGAGTTCACAGCCCTTTTTAGAATGCTGCTACCCAATATGTGGTCAGCACTGACATCATCTTGAGCTTGTTAGAAATGCAGACTCTCAGATCCCACCTTAGACCGAATGAATCAGGTTCCGCATTTTAGCAAGATTCCCAGGTAAATCTCGTACACATTCAGGGTTGAGAATCACTAGCTTACGACATCACGTGGGCTCTGAAAAGCCTCCAGGGAGGTTGCATAGGAATTGAATGGGTGACTGTCTCAAGCAGTTCAGCCTCATCACTCTCTCTTGAGACCTACTGATTCTGATCTAGACTGATCAGACACCTAAAGATGCAGGCTTAGCACTATCATCATCAATCTTTGCTGGTCTGGGGCATTCTCTGGATGCTGAGCTGACTGTTCCAATAAAGTGCTATGCAGCTTTCTCTTCTAAGGAAAGAGGCAGTACAGCAGATCAGTTAAGCCCTTGGACTCTGTAGACAGCCTGCCTGGCCTCAACTCCTGACTCCACTTTAACAAATGTAAAGTTTGTGCGCTTGAATGACCTGCTCATCTTTTCTGTGCCTCAGTTTCCATATTTGTAAAATGGGGATGAAACTAACAGTACCTACTTCACAGGTGAGGATTAAATAAGTTAATAAATATATGGAAAGCACATAGATCAGTGTCTGCCACTAAGCAAAAGCAATGCAAATGGTAGTTATTTACCATTTTTCTGGGAACCCCCAGGCCTCCTCCAAGTGGAATCAAAATCCTAAATGAACTTGGTCTCTAGAATTTCTCCAGATTCTGTATCTGCAAGGGTCAGAGGCTCTGATTATCATCCTAGGTAACCAGAGTATCCACTGGTCTAGAGCTATACTCTAGCCATCAAGGCATTGGGAGGAAGACCAGGGAGGAAGAGATGTCCTTTTGAAAAGCATTAGTTCCCTGGCATGTGATGCTACATTGTCTGTTGCTAATGTTTTTTCTAAGTAATCAAAGAACTTTAAAAAATGCCCATTGGTATAATTACAGTAAGTTTTAAAACTTTAAACCCAGATTACTACATGGCCATACTGTTTTTTCTATTTTTTAGGCTTTCTTCAAGCCAAATGAATTTTAATTCTGATCATCTCTTAGAACCTTAAAGACTGTGGGCTTACTTGGGAATTTACAAATAAAAATTATGTTTTAAAAGCAATATTTTAAAGTTACAAATTGTGATTTGACCTTACTGAGGGACATTGAAGCAGAATTCATTCTCTTATTGAATGAGTATCTGTGGAGTTTGCAATACATCGTTTCAAATTTTCTATTTCAGCCAGCAATGGAATCTTAAAGTTCAAAAATCTCTTAAAGTTCATTTTATCTACACCCCCATTGGATGCTTGACTCACCTTCATAACATCTTTACTGATTTTAAAATATGCTAGATTCTCACAACTTTAGAAAAATGGAGGAAGGTCAAGGATAACTTAGTAAATCCAAACTCATTATTTAAAATATTTCCAATTTCAAATATAAGGTATGTTATAAACTAAGAGACAGCATAAATGAATACTAAAATGGAAATTACCCAACAAAAAATTTACCAGCCTGCAGTAATCCAACTATACAGGATATATCACAAACATTGTAAGAGCTAATGGTAGGAACACATAAAAAAGATTATTTCCAGTGAATTCTTGGTTTGAAATCTACTCCTTCTATGACAATTCTCTTGTATTGAACATAGTTTTAGCAATTCAAAAATGAATCTATTCCTAATGTTTTATTTAATAAGAGAAGATTTATGAAATAATCTGTTGGTCTGAATTAGTGGAGTAAGAGTTATAGAATTGTAGCACTAAAAAGAGATGGTGCAAGTTATCTTTATTTCAATGAGGAACTAAAATCTTAGAGAGGCAAAATGGCATTACAATTTCAGGGTCTAAGGCAGTTTCTGAAGGATGACATCAGAAATAACAGGAAGCTCTAGGTCACTGCCTGACTGCCCTAGAAAAGCTTAGGCTGGGTCCCTTGACAACTGGGCCTGGTAACTGTCAATTAGCAGCATATTGCAGTGACTAAATCAAGTATGACACCACTCAGCCCTGGCTGGCAATCAGGAGACACATTTTTCACGACAGCAGACAAACCATGTTTTACCTTGATTCAGTTCAGCAGTGGTGCCTTCTGTCAAGGTCCTCCTTATGGACTAGGAGATATTTGGTACTATGGGAAAAGGTTAGACCAAATGGCTACCTCTTCAATCCTCACTGACCACTGTGTGTGATATGTTTACTTACTGATTTTCCTCTTTAGCCTTAAAGAAATTCCAAGGCAAGGGTAGTGACATGTTTGTCATAGAGAGCCAAAGAAACAAAATGTCTAAAAGCATAAGCTCTATCTACAGTCACAGTCTTTGGCTCTATCAGTTAATAGCTGGGTGATTTTATTTAAGTTATGTAATCTCTGTATGCCTATTTTCTTAACTGTAAAATCCAGATAATTATACTATTGTCACAGTGGATTGTTATAACATTTAAGTGAGAAAATATACTGAGAGTAAAATTGAATACTGTTAGTAACCAGACTGCAGTGTTTATAGCAGAACATCAATACAATATTTCTTTTTTTTTTTTTGAGATGGAGTCTTGCTCTGTCGCCCAGGCTGGAGTGCAGCGGTGCAATCTCAGCTCACTGCAAGCTCCACCTCCTGGGTTCACACCATTCTCCTGCCTCAGCCTCCCGAGTAGCTGGGACTACAGGTGCCCGCCACCATGCCCAGCTAGTTTTTTTTTTTGTATTTTTAGTAGAGACGAGGTTTCCCTGTGTTAGCCAGGATGGTCTCGATCTCCTGACCTTGTGATCCGACTGCCTTGGCCTCCCAATGTGCTGGGATTACAGGTGTGAGCCACCATGCCCAGCCCATCATTACAGTATTTCTAATAGCCCATACTGTGGATCACACCACTGCTGCAAAATGACTAACAGTTCCTTATTCTGAGTGATTGCTGCTTTCTTACAAACATTATGCCCACTTCCTCTCTGTTCTTCCTGTCTCTAGAACAAAGATTATCAAGATATCCAATTCTGAACTGTCCTTTCTTCTTGACAGCATCCATTCCAAAACAAGCTCCTGCTTCTCTGATGCCACCTTAAAATCACTCAGCCTTAAGTCCAAATTTCATTTCAAGCCCCTCACAGGTCACTCTTTTGGAAACATCCTCAGACATATGCTGTCTTTTGCTGCATCAAGCTAATTAAACTCAACTTTGTATGAGTTCTTGTTTTCTCCTAGTAGTGTTGGTTGATGGGCTTCCACAATGCTGAGCACATACTCTAGCACATTAGATGGATAAGAAATGTTAGTTATTGGCAGTAGTATAGAAGTCTTCTTATTCTCAACTTCTTGCATGTAGCACACCTCAAAACATGTTTGCTCAATGAAGAGCCATCCTTAAGTATCTGGGAAGCCAGGCAGCATGGCTAGAATGAAGAGATGTAGTTTTTCCTTCAAGGTTCAAAATAGTATTGAAAAGTGTCTAAGGTAACTGCAACAGCAATGAGTGGAATGAATGGACAAGCAAAGCATAGCAAAGATTTTTTAGCCCACTAAAGTCCAAGTAGTGGCTAGAAATTGACCATTGTCTGGACCTGTTAAGCCAGGATAGCCAGATCTCTAGTAAAAAGAGAAGGTTGAAATAGCTACACTTTAAAGTTCTTATTTCCAAATTTCTACAAACAGTAATCTGACAAATAAGGGAATTAGTAGAAGAATAAAAGTCCTAGTCACATAGATGGTGATTAGGCTGGATCTGGAACCCAGGACAGGGGATTGTTTGTAGAGAAGGTGCATTAGCTATCTATTGCTGCGTCACAAATTACCCTAAAGCTTAATGACTCCAAAAAACAGTAATCATTTATTTTCTATGGCAATTTCTTCTGGTCAGGAATTCTTGAGTTGCCTGGCTGGGTGATTCAGGCTTAATGTCTTCACGAGTTGCAGCCTAGGGCTGGTGGATCCACTTCCTAGGTGGCTCAGACATGACTGGCTAGTTGATTCCTCTTCATATGTTTCTCCCTGCAGAGCTGTTTGAGTGTATGCAGGAAATGACGGCTAGCTTTCTCCATAGGGAGCAATCCAAGAGACAAAAACTGAAGTAACAATATATTTTATGATCCAGCCCTGGCAGTCATACATCATTTCTATGGCTGTAGTCTCTTGCTAACACATGCCAACCCTGTTTCAGTGCCAACTCTGCTCCTCTGCCAGATGTGTTGTTTTGGGCTAGCACTTAAATTCTGAGTCAGTTTCCTCATTTATAATTCAAAAATAACTACTTCCTTTCAGGACCGATTTTTATGATTAACAAATACAAGATTATCAAGCGCTGCTTAGCATAATGAGTTGCCCCACAACGGGCACTATATAGAAGTGTTTTCATTTTCCTTAGCGTCCTTAGGAAGTCTGTCCTTATTATTCTAAAGTTTAAACTCTGAACATCCCCCTTTATTTTACCCCTGGAGAGGCGAGTCTGTCCCCACCCATCCGTACCAACTCCAACTCAGATCCAAAGCAGGACAACGGTGGAAGCGGAACTATAGTTTCCGGAGAGCGATTCCAGTGCCCGGAATTCATTGTAAAACGCACCGGAAGTGGGTCCGGCGTTTCTTTCCGTCGCGGAGGGCAACGTTCGGAGACCATTCCGGCTACCCTTGCGGCGACTTCCCCACGGCTGCTGAGTCCACGTGGCGGTGGCGTGGGGACGCTCTGAAAGCAGAGCGGCGGGGCGCCCGGAAGTCGTGAGTCGAGTCTTCCCAGGCTAATCCATGCCGGGTTGGAGGCTGCTGTCCCAGGTCGGCGCCCAGGTGCTGGGTCGAGTCAGGGAAGGCCTGGGTGCTGCCGTTGGCCCGGGGAACAGGTAGGAAGGTGTGAGGGTGTCCTGCACAGCCGCGTCCTGGAGCAGTGGAATGGCCTGGTGCAGTTGGGCCTACTGTGGGTGCAGAAGGAAGGGGCTCTGTTCAGACGTGGGACACAGAAGAGTAAGGGCCGTTAACCTAAGGAAGCACGTTGTAAGGGGATTGAAGTGGTGATTTTTAAAAAACGCTTATGAGCCAGCCCCTAGCAGCGAAGGCTATTAACAGCAGTCATATCTTACAATTAGTGAGCGTTTGCCAGGTACTGAGCGCTCTGCTAAGTGTATGAGGTGCCTTATGTAGCCTCACGGGAGCAAACTACTATCATAAAGATTACAGTTAAAACTGAAGGCTAGAGAGGTGAGTTAATTTGCCCAAAGTCACTCAACTAATAAGTAGAAAATTGGGAATCTAACCTGAATTTACCTGACTACAAAAGGAGAGTAGACTGCAGAAAGCTTTACTTCCGTTCTGACCCTCCATGCAAGAATTACACCCCTTCTTCCTGACCTCCACCCACTAAGGGTACGCTCACCTGTTCAGAGATCGTTCAGAGATCATGCCTTTTGTGGATCTTTTAACTTTGCACACCCAGTTTCTTTACTTCTCTGAACCCAGGCCATGTCATTGCAGGGAGGAGGTGAGCTTATTAGACAAACAGCATGCCACCTTCTGCCACCTCCACTGAATGTGTAACTATTAAGGTACACGTCCAAATGGGTTAGTGACTTCTCATGTCTATAGGTAGGACTGTTTTTTTGGGAATCTGTTTATCTGCGAGGAGAAAATGAATTTTTTTTCTCCAGGGTAACGACTAACAGTTTAAATGTCAGCCTTATCCGAAGGAATGTGGGGGTGAAGAAAAGGTTGGAGACATGAAAAAAAAGTATACAGAATCTAAGCCCTTTCCTAAGGCCCTGACTGCACTTTCCAATTTGTGACTTCCCTTTTCTATATTAAATGGAGGAAGTTTTAAAATTGTGGTTTGGTTTTATTTTTTCTTTTTATAGAACACACATCTGGCTTTTTGTTAGAAGTATTCATGGGAAGAGTGGTACATGGTGGGATGAGCATCTTTCTGAAGAAAATGTCCCATTCATTAAGCAGTTGGTCTCTGATGAAGATAAAGCCCAATTAGCAAGTAAACTATGTCCTCTGAAAGATGAACCATGGCCTATACATCCTTGGGAACCAGGTGATTATTTTGTATTTGATGAGCTCTCTTTTCCTAATTACCGTGTGGCTGGACACATTTAAAATCCTAGTGACTGCTTGATAAATTTATCATTAATTTATTTTTCATGTGCTGTGTCTGTTCTATTGTGGTTTGTTTTGCAAGTTTATATCCAACCTCCTAGTCTAGTTTTAGTGAATGCCTGATGATAATAAAGACCTTCGGCCGGGCGCGGTGGCTCAAGCCTGTAATCCCAGCACTTTGGGAGGCCGAGACGGGCGGATCACGAGGTCAGGAGGTCAAGACCATCCTGGCTAACACGGTGAAACCCCGTCTCTACTAAAAAATACAAAAACCTAGCCGGGCGACGTGGCGGGCGCCTGTAGTCCCAGTCACTCGGGAGGCTGAGGCAGGAGAATGGCGTGAACCCGGGAGGCGGAGCTTACAGTGAGCTGAGATCCGGCCACTGCACTCCAGCCTGGGCGGCAGAGCGAGACTCCGTCTCAAAAAAAAAAAAAAAAGACCTCCTTGAGAAGCTGTTTTATAGGTGAAGGGAGAGTCATTCTGCATACATTCTCTTGTTTACTTCAGCTAAAAAGAATATAAGTCAGGAAAGAAAGGCTGCAAGAGTGTGATGTAAATTGTAATGTGTTGCATGGATGTTCAGTTGGGATGTTGTAGCACTGTAGATTTGGGAAGCATAACTCCTGAATCAGCTCTTGGTGTCTAGAAAGATGCTAAACCCATGTGTAGCCAGACCAAGAGGAATAAGGCCTTTTCTATTAAGTGTGTGGTTCCTGGTTAGGGTTTATTGTGACAGTTGAATTGGTTGTCAAAACTTCTTAATGAGGCAACTTTACCAGTATATGCAAAGAATCTAAGTGTCTTGTTGTAGACGTACATATTTTAGCAATATATGACCAGTTGTGACATCTCTATAGCCTCAGCTATCTTCTCAGAGTCTGAGTAATAGATGTTTTCTAATGAATAAAGTTGGGTAAGAATTGATACTAGGAAAGCAAAATGATGGATTTATCATGCCCTGTATGAATGCCATTATTTTAAAACCAGAATATATCTAACTTATGTATTTTCTTTATTTCATCTATTTATGTTTGTTCATTTTACAAATATTTATTGAGCACCAATATGTCATGCCAGGCATGGTTGAAGGCACTTATGTCTGTAAAGAACACTCCTATTTTACTCTGAATATATTGGCATATTTCTTTTGTGCCTGCTCCTCATACTGAAACCTGGTTTTGGGAAAAACGATTTCATCATATTGGCGAGTGTTGCAAAAGCTTTAGTTCACATTGCTTTGGTTTTAATTGCCAGGTTCCTTTAGAGTTGGCCTTATTGCCTTGAAACTGGGCATGATGCCTTTATGGACCAAGGATGGTCAAAAGCACGTGGTCACATTACTTCAGGTAAGAAAGAAACAGAAGATGTAAGAGATATCTATGTGTCTCAAGATCTGTTTGTGCAAACCTTAACAAGAACTGTTTGTATCCTGAAACATGGAACTGTATGGTGAAGAAAGGGGTAATGTTGAACATAAATAGTATTAAAGAACTTATGGTGATTTCAGGAATGCCCTCACCCTTGCCTGAGCAATGGCCTTCTGATACTGGTATTTGGACAACCGGAGCAATGAATTTTTTTTTTTAAGTATAACCTATCCTTTTACAGATCCCCTTGTTTACTTCATAATTGGAAAAACATCTCAGTCCCATTTTGTTTTCTTTTATGGAATTCTTTCAACTCCACATTACAGTTTTGATCTTTTTGCTAACAGAATATAATACTCTTGTCTGGCGAGGCTGCATTTTGTTCACTAAGATAAGCTGTAGTCTAATGGGTAAGAATGTGGGTCCTGAGACCAGAATACCTGAGTTGCAGTCCTGATTCTGCCACTTACTAGTGTGTTCCTTGGAGCACTGTGCCTCATCTGTAAAAGATGCTCTATTCTGTAAAAGAAATAATTGTGACCTACCTCAAAAGGTTATTGTGTAGGTTGCACAAGATGATAAATGTCAGGCACTTGAAACAATGTTACGTGTCCACTATATATTAGCTACTATTGTCTTTATCATTATTATTGTTGTTGTTGTTATTATTGTTATTATAGAAAGATACTGGTAGGAGATCATCACTCCCCAAATCACTTTGAACAACTCAGTTGATCCTTGTGGCTTAGTCTTAGGCAAGTAATGATACAGGTGATGTAAAGTACGAGCTCATGCACCTAAGTGCTTGAAGTGCTAATAAGGCACAAAGAGTCTATAGATCCCTTTCTCATTATTATTGGCTCTGAATGATCAAGTATAAGACAGTAGTTTTGTGAACTCTGAGGAAACTGGTGGGGGCAGGGGACTTTCAGGAATGGCTGGTGGGATTATAAATTGGTACAAAACCATTTTGGAAAACACTTTAGTATTATATGGCAAAATTAAGACGGGTAAGCCTTGTAGTCTAGCAATTCCGCTTCCAAGTATTACTAGAAAACTTGAGCAGCAGCATCACACTTAATCCCAGCAAACTAGAAATAACCCAAGTCTCTGTCCACAGTAGAACAGGTAAACAGATCATGTTATTTTCACATAATGAAGTGTTGTACAGCAATGAAAGTGAACAGAATAGAGCTACACACAATATAGATGAACCTTACAAATAAGTGAATTAAGACATGGAAGAGTACCTAAAATCTGATTCCATTTATATAAAGTTTAAAGCAGGCAAATCTAAATACATTATTAAGCAATACTTTCTAAAATAGTAATTACAAAGAAAAGTAAATGGTTACCATAAATGTCAACAGTTATTTCTAGGGCAGTGCTTCTCAAATTTTAGTGAACCTCAGAATCACTTAGAGGTCTTATAAAACACCAAGATTCTGTTTCAGTGGGTCTGGATTGAGGCCTGAGAATCTGCATCTTTAAGTTCCCAGGGGATCCTGACACTGCTTGGCTGGTCACCATACTTTTGAGTACTCCTGCTCTAGGGTAAAAAGATGAGGAGGTGATTGGGAAGAGACACACACGGGCTTTTGGGATTTTACTTTTGAGCTGGGTAGTGGTTGCATGTATATTTTGTTTATACTCATTTTATCTTTTATTTTTTTGAGATGGAGTCTCGCTCTGGTGCCCAGGCTGGAGTGCAGTGGTGCGATCTTGGTTTACTGCAAGCTCCGCCTCCCGGGTTCTCGCCATTCTCCTGCCGTAGCCTCCCGAGTTGCTGGGACTACAGGCGCCCACCACCACGCCTGGCTAATTTTTTGTATTTTAGTAGAGATGGGGTTTCACTGTGTTAGCCAGGATGGTCTTGATCTCCTGACCTCGTGATCCACCCACCTCGGCCTCCCAAAGTGTGTATTTAATCATTTTTTTAAAAAAAATTTATGTTTTTAAGATTGTGGTTGGTGTTAGAGGAAAGATGAGGTAAGTAACTGTAGGGAATTCCTGTTTGTCCTAAGGTCTCAATGTGGCTGGTTTGCAATGTTAAAATATGTATTGGCACATGCTTAGTTTTTTATGTTTGTTTTTTTAGGTACGAGACTGCCATGTCCTAAAGTATACTTCAAAGGAAAACCATAATGGAAAAACGGCAGCCCTGTCTGTAGGGGGAAAAACTGTATCACGTTTTCGTGTAAGGATGTATTTTCATAGCTAGAATACCGCATTTTTCATCCGTTTCAAATGTGGATGAGTTTATGTTTTGAGATTGTTCCACAGCCACAAACTTGCATTTGTTTGTGAGGAAAATTGTGTATTTGGGGGAGGCAGTCTGGCACAGCCATTTTGCCCGGGAGTCTTGGAGACTCTTGAGTTTGTTCTAATACCTCCCCCTGTATCTGGAACAAGTACTTTTACCTCTGTAAGCTGTAGTGTTTGTATATCTGTATAATGGGAATAAAAATACTACTTACCTAATAGGTTTATCACATGGATTAAATTAGGTTTTTCAAATGTGCCTAGAATATAACAGACACTCAGTAGATTTGGTTGTTATTGTTTTATGTTCCATTTCACTTTCTTCCTATGGAAAGTTGTCTTAACACTTGACACCAAGAGCACGTGGAAATTAATTTTGTGTATTCTAGAAGGAGCTTTCAGTGTTTAGGAGAAAGCTATATAAGAACCCAAATCACATTTTTTTAATAAAGCATTTTTTTTTTAAAGTAGAGTACTGAGTGTGTAGTTTGGAAAAGCTGCCTACTGAGTATCCTGTATTGAATAACTAAAACCAGAAAACCTTTCTCAAAATGGTGATGGCTTTCACTAAACATGTTTAGGTTTACTAGAACACATTGCTTATCTCTAAGACAACCTTTTTTCCGTTGTAAATTGTTTATGAAATGAACAAGGCAGAAGTTAGGATACAACCTATACTCTCTGACTCTCAAAACTATCAGTTGTTTATTGTGTGCCTACTAACTCCTCTATTTTCTTATCCTAGTTAACTTTTATTGAACATTTATTACATGCCACATGCATAAGCATTACGCCTTTTTCATTTGTTGCTTTATGTATACTTTTCAGCCTCTGAGGCTAACGCAGTTAACTAACTCATTCAAAGTCACCCACTGGTAAGAAGTAGAGTGACAGACTCCAGAGCCTTATTTAAGTGTGTCTTGATATCTACCCCCTGGGAGCTCATAAGCTAGTGAGGAAGTTACACAAATAAACCAGCCATCCCAGTACAATATTATAAATCTAAGGAGCACAGAACCAGAGACAGCCAATTCTGCCAGGGAAAATCCCAGGAGGTTTCACAAGGAGGAGAACAGAAAGGAAAATGGCTGTTAGAGGCATTCCAGAAAGAATGGCCTCTGTAGAAGCAGAGACAACATGGAAGAGCATGTGTTCTTGGGAAGAGAAGTGTAATGTGGCTGCATCTTAGTGTGCAGGCCGGGCCAGTGTTGGGAGGGTGGTGAAGTTGTAGCTATCAAGGTAGTGTGAGGTTTAGACTTCATCCTATAAACTTTGAGGTGCTTTCTGAATTCTTTAGGTAACTTGTTCAAATTGTTAAATTAGTTACCTAAGATTTTAAAAATCTAGCAAGAGGAAAGACTTTAGGAGACTGTTTTAAGAGATCAGGGGAGAGTTGATAAGAGCCTTTATAAGCAAGGCAGTTGCACTGAGATTGGAAGAAGCAGGGATTGGAAAGGACTGGGTGGAAGGACACAGGTCAGTGCTGATGACATACTCTGGAATAGGAACAAGGAAAAGGGAAGCTTTGGAGGAAAGCGATGTTTGAGATGTTCACAAAATCATAGTTCTATAAATGGTGAGAAATACTGATAGTTGGTAAGTGGTGGATATCATTGAAATCTGTGACATGGTTTATTTTGTTTCGTGTTAGAGAAGTTAGCTATTTTTGAGTATTATGGTAGCATAGACCATTTATTTTTCTTTACAACTTTGTAATAATATCTCTCCTGCTATTCTTAACAATTTATTGACTAACAAGCTCGGGCTTCAAATAACTCCATAGTAATTATAACGTACAATGAGATATTTATGGGAACTTTTTAAAAAAATCAAGTGTTTGACTTTTTAAAAGTGTATTAATATGTACCAGCCTTTATATGAGTAATTCTTTGGTTTGATAGATGCCACTGTTTCCTACTTGATTGTACTTCTGGGTTTTTGTAATGACTAGCATCATCATCTTCATTTTCATTACCAGTTTTGTAAATTGATGACTTCATGGCCTTGATGTTTGTAAATCAAGCATGCTAGGGTAATCCCTTCTGCCCCAGCAGGTCTGTGAAGGTTGCTTCCCCTGAAATACGAGGTGGTGAGAGAATAAGTGATGTGGGATCAGAAGAGTTGAGTTCTAATCCTGATTTCTACCTTTAGGTCCCCCTTACTCACCTTTTGAACATCTGTTTTCTTACCCGTAAAAACAAGGAATAGTACTTGATGGTCTCTAAATTCTCTTCCAGTTCTGAAAGTCTCACATTGGTTCTCTGAATATTTTAGTTCTCAAGAAAAAAAAAGTTTGGAGAAAAAAAGTGGGAGCTCAATTTATTCTATTTTACTTAGTGATGAAGATGTGTTATAATCAAAATTTTATGAAAGTAATACTAATAGTATTACTGTAACAGTACTAATAATTAAAAATATTACAGAAATGATAGGTACTGCATTTCATAGTTGAGGCTGTTCACACATTTTTTTCTCTTTAGCTTATTCTGATAGCTTTATTCTCTTCAGTGGTTGCATAGCACAGCAGGGTGATTTGGATGTTATGTTCTAATGTTCTGGATTTTGACCCACTTAATTTACATAAACTTTGAAAACTTCACTTCTCTAGCATAGAAAGTACTGCAAAGGCCCTTCTTTCTTCAAGATACAAAATTTCTAAGTCCAGATGACATTTATTACAATATCAAAAAAAAGCTTTGTCTATAAACTGACCTTTCTTCAAAATGAAATGTGAAAATGAAGTTTTAGAATTATTTGTAAATACAACATTTTTGTTGGAAAACAGATTTTTGAAGCTAAAGGTATACAGACTTCATATTATAGCTCTCAAGAAAAATTGCAAATAGATTGATTATAGAGGATTTTTTAAAAAACGAAGACCTATGAATATAGAATTTCATATATCTAAACATTTGGAAATTAATTAAATCACTTTTATTTATAATAGTGTTAGAACTGTTTTCTTTTCATCTGTAAAGAATTTATGACTCCAAGAAATTAGACTACATTGCCTTTTTATTTTGTACCTTATTATAAATAAAAACTGATGTGGTACATAGTGTTTTTGAATGAGGAAGTTAAATGGCCTTCAACATTGATTAAATCAATTCATCTTAGGAGGAGAGGTATTTTCATTGTGGGAAGGATAATTGCAGAGAACTGTGAAGTGGGGGAAAAGAATGCAACCGCATAGATGGGATTATCCAAGTGTGACAATACTGTCAGTCTTTTAAATTGCCTTTTGAAATCATTTACTTATTTAGAAGTTTGAAAAAAAAAAGTCTTTCACACTGCTTCTGGTTTTAAGTCCACTTGAGCATTTGGTTTTCCTCCTGACTGAGACCTAATTTTACAATATTTTGATTTTTTATTTTAAAATAAAAAAGTGTTTATTAGTGAAATTAGATGATAAGTATGTTTTACCTTGGTTCTATTTATGGTTTAGTCTAAAAAGTTACTTAGGTTGAGATGTTTATATGGTCTGTTTTGTATTACTAAAATAGTAAAGGATTTTCCTCAGAAACTTCCAGATATGCTTAAAAAGCTGACATTAACAAAATAATATGCTTTTAAAATCATGTGGAATATGTGAATGTCAAAAATAAACTTGATTCTAAAATTTAATAAATCTGAATTTTATACATCAGGAAAATAATTTCGGGGAGCCATACTGTTAAATGAAAATTTTGTGTTTGTACTTGTTGCAGAAGTGAGTATGATTGAAGATGAAAAGCAGGGTACTTGATAATAGTGGTGTTGGGCGTTAGTGTTAATTTCAGCATGTAGGAAATAAAATAATAGAGAATGATTGGAATGAATTTGTGGTATCACTCTTGTGGAGGAAAGGATAGCTTCTTGAGAGAACTCTATGAGGTGTCAAACAGTCTTCAGTGGACATCAGAGTAGAGCTTCTCAGCATTTGTTGTATGGCTCCACTGGAGAGCCCCAGGGAGATTCCTGGTAAGTTGTAGACTGATCCAAAAATTAAACTTCTGTGCTTACAAGCCAGTGCCACCCAATTTCATGTCAACTATAGGCAACTGAGTAAGTTATAAAGGGGTACTAACGGTTTACATTTTAAACTGAACAGGTAACTAAAGTTTGCTGAGTATTCACATATTCTACAAACAAGTCTGACTATGCAGGCACTTCACTGGAATTTCGGGGAAGGATACTTTGTTATTATCAGTGTTATCTTGAGTTGATTAGGGTTTTTCAGTTGCTGCTATTCTTATTTTTTAAATTATAAGTTACTATTGGTTTGGTTTTATAGTAGTTTCTTGCCGATTTGTTCATCCTTAGAGCAAGTCATGATGTATCTTTTAGGCCTGTACTTTTACAGTAACTAGACCTGAAGATTGAGGCCACAAACACAGTAACATTGTGTTCCAAGAACTGATGCAGCAGAAGAGTAGAAAAGTAGGAGGAGTTAGACAAACTTTATACCCAGATGGATGCCTGTCCTTTATCTTCTGTTTCTTTTCATTGTTCATTTAGCCCACTTCTTTATTGTCTAACCTGCCACTGTTCTTAGCTGTAAAGTTAGAGACACAGATGAATAAAAAACAGCGTTTACCATCCAGGTGCTCACAGGTCAGCATGCTGACCAACATTTGAGTAGATAAGTGTATGGTGATATGGACAATAATTGAGATATATTCCAGTGTCTAGTGTTGGTATAGACAAAGGAGCAATGTGCTCTGGTAAGGCTGCTCAGAGAGGGATCTGGATAGGAAATATAACTGAATTTAGTACTGGAGACATTTACTTATATTTCCTAGTGTGAAGGGTGCCTCTTTTCACCAGAATAAAACCAACATGGATACATCTGCCTGGTGTTCCCTCTTCCTCAGCTTTGAAGCTTTAAGCAGGGTAGGGAGGAGATCACAGCTGAAGAGAGTGGTGCAGACAGATACAGGTAAGCATACATAGAGTACAATAGCTATTGGGGGCCTTCAGGGTATGGTTAGAAAGTTGAGGGAGAGGGAACAACAGGAAAATAGATGTACTATGTTATATATTGTGATGAAAGAGGCCCTCTTCACATCAGGAAATTGTCAAGTCCTATAGCAATCTATATCGAGTCTTAAGAATTAAGGTTGGGGGGAAGACCCAGGAATTATAAGAAAATAAGATGTCCATAGGTTTTGTTTTTAATGACACTGGTTGTAGTGATGTTTACAATGGCAGGACAGAAGGCAGGAGTGGAGAGCAGACAACAGGATCTACCAGGAGCTGGGGATACAGCAACAACTAAAGCAAGTCTCTGCTTTCAGGAAGCTTACATTTGGGTAGGTTTGGGGGTGAAATGGAGAGGCCCTTACATAGAACAGGGATTCCCAACCCCCAGACTGTGGACTGCTCTGTGGCCTGTTAGGAACTGGACTGCACAGCAGGAGGTGAACAGCAGGTGAGTGAGCATTAGTTACCACCTGAGCTCTACCTCCTGTCAGTCAGATCAGTGGCAGCATTAGATTCTTACAGAAGCACGAACCCTCTTGTGAGCTGTGCATGTGAGGGATCTAGGTTGCATGCTCCTTATGAGACTCTAATGCCTGATAATCTGAGGTGGAACAGTTATCATTCTGAAACCGTCCCTCCTGCTGCCTCCACTGGTCTGTGGAAAAATGGTCTTCTGTGAAACCAGTCCCTGGTACCGAAAAGGTTAGGTACTGCTATCATAGAAGACATAGAAACAGTAAAAAATGTGTATCATGACACATGGAGATAAATGCTTTGAAGGATAATACTAAAAATGTAAAGGATTTTTCTCGGAAGCTTCCTGGTATGCTTAAATAACTGGTATTAATAAAAATAATATACTTTAATAAAATAAAAGTAGGCTGAAGAGTTGATAAGTGACAAAAAATGGTGCTATTTCAGATTGAGTAATTAGACAAGGTAAGTTGATATTCTGATCGATACCTGAATAAGTAAGGGAGCCAGTCATGCAAAAATATGGCAGAAAAGCATTCTAGACAGGCAATAGGATGTGCAAAGGTCTTGAGGCCAGTGTGTAATGTGTTCTTGGGCCAATAAGGGAGTGCATTTTTTTCTGAAGCAGGGTGAGTCAGGAGGAGAGTAAAAGATGAGGTCAGATTGTGTAGAACCTTTTAAACCATGGTAAGGACTTAGGACTGGATTCTGCAAGAAGTAGGAGCCACTGTAGTTATATGATATGGCTTGAGTTTTAAAATGATAATGCCAGCCTGTGAATTGAGAACAGACTAGAGAGTCAGGAGTGTGGAAGGTTGGAGACCAGTTAGGAGGCTATTGAAATAATCCAGGCAGAAGATAGTGGATGAGGTTGACGTTGGGATGGGGTGGTAAGTGGTTGGTGTGGGCTGTATTTTTAAATAGTCTGGAGGAATTGCTGATGAATGGGACGTGAAATGTGAAGAAGAAAAGAATCAAAGGTGACTATAAGATTTTTGGCCTAAACAGCAGCATTGTGGGAGTTACCTTGTTTATTGAGATTTGGACGAAGGCCAGGGAAGGGCAGGCTTGGTTAAGGGAGTTCAGTTTTAGACACGTTAAGCTTAAGTTTCTATATGACATTGAAGTGGAGATAATGGCTTGACAGTTGGACATAGGAATTTATAGTTCAGAGTAGAATTTGGAATTGAAGTTAGAAATGTGCAGTCATTCACATATATGAGAATCGAGGGAGTAGTAACTGGAAGCCAAGAGAAAGTCTTTTGTGGAGAGAGTGGTCACCTGTGTTAAGCATTGCTGGTAGATTCAGTAAAATGAGTATCAACCAGTGTCGTTGACTGGAGATCCTTGGTGAATGACAAGCACTTTCCATTGAGTGCTAGGGGCTGAAAACGCCTAAGTAAACTGGGTTCACAGAATGGGAGGAGAGAAAGTAGACTTGGCAAGTCCTTCCAGGAGCTTTGCTGTAAGAGGGAACAGAAAAATTAGCTAAAGAATATGTGGTCAAGGAAAAGTTTGTTTTAATATGTGAATTATTGTGACATGTTGTATATAGTGATAGGAAGTTCCAGTAGAAAGAGGAGAAAAATGAAGATTTCTTAGAAGAGAGTGGGGACAGTTTCAGGAGGGAACTATTGAATAGGTGTGAAGGGGTGGGAATTAGTGCTTTTAATAAAAATATGGACAGCTTATCTATCAGCATGATTTCCAGCCCCAATTTGACATAGAAATCATGTGAGGTGCTTGAAAATTAGCAATGCCTAGACCCCACACTAGACAGTGAAGTTACAATCTCTAAGCAGAGGACCCTTGCCATTGGCATTTTCTAGAAGCCCCCCATGTGCATCTCATGTGTAACCTAGAGTGGGGTGGGAGCATAGTACTGTTAATATACAAGTACTGGTATAGACAATTTGATTTGGTAAGAGCATGGAGAAGTTCTCTTAATTCTTTTATTTGATCAGCTCAAAGGGAGGAAGAGGAAACAGTGGTGAGGATTTCAGAAAAGGATGTGACTTAGTTTCCTTATAGAGTGTGAAAATGATTGAACCAGAGATATTTACGTATCTGTAGATACAACCTGGCCACATTTGAGATTCTGAAGTTTGTGGTCATAACATTTAAATGTAACATACCGTGTTTTCTTCCAGTTCAGAATAAGTGCAAAATAGGCAGAGAGTTGATTTTTCGGGGTTTGGGTTCTTAATTCAGACAGTCTCTGGTCAGAATTTAAAAATGAGCACAGCTCTTTATTTTCCTGCAGAACAGAGGTCTTTCCCAGTGTACTATATGTGAACACTGTGTACATGGTTGGAATCTAAGTAGTAAGATTATTCACAGAGATGTGATAAAATATAGCTATAAATCTCACCTCCCTTAAATAAGGGGTATTGGGTGCCCTTTGTTCATTAAGGAATAAGGTATGCTTTGATTTATTTTCTGGGATGCTAATAACTTGGTTTAGATCTCTATGCATTCAATTCCACTTTGAGTATTCAATGTATTACTTATATGTGCTGTTTTTCCTCTAGAAAGCTACATCCGTATTGGAATTTTACCGAGAACTTGGATTGCCGCCAAAACAGACAGTTAAAATCTTTAATATAACAGATAATGCTGCAATTAAACCAGGTAATTTCAGGTCAGGGAGAGGAGGGAGGTAAAAATACCCAAATATGCTATTTGTTTAATGTCAGCCCTTTCAGTAAAGCTACATCTAAAATGCGAAGTCTCACTTACTTTTAAATACAAAACTGTATCTGATTTAATCACTAGGAACAAATAAGCCGTTTTGTTTTTTTTTAAGTGGAAAAACCTGTAGAGAACTGTTTGCTTTCCGTGAGAGAGGGAGGAACACTTTTGTTTTTAATGTAGAGAGAGTTTAACATTTGAAAAAGCCACCTCAAAGAAATACAGTAACTTTTGAAATTCAAAGATCATTGGTCATAGGCTGGCGTTCATGAAAAATAGCCAGGCTCTTGCTTAGATAGAAGAACTGGAGAAAATATAACAACAGAAGGGACTGACCATAGCACCTCAGTGTAAAGATTCTTACTTAAAAATTCCAAGATATTTTGCCTAATCCATGAAATGTCAAAAAGTAAAGATTTGGCATATGATTATATTGGCTCATATGGTTAGCAAAATACAGCATTTTGATGTCTGAACTTCAGAAAAGCTCCCTGATCTCTGAACTTGAGTTCTGACAAGAAGACAGTAGAATGCTGTTTTAAGATTTGGTATTTAATATCTGAACTAAACTGCTTTAAGTAAAATACAGTTGCAACGGGCTTTTATTGGTGTGACATGGTCAGCCTTGATATAAGGTAGAATTAAAAGTATTCTTTGAAGTTAAAATTTTGCAATTTTAAGACAAGGTAAATGGAATTAAATATAAAAATTAATAGAGGTACTTGGGTCATTGTGTATTAGAATGGTTTATAATGGAACTACTTTAAATATAAAGGGATAGTTCTAAAATATTTGTTGTATAGACAGTTCCGAAGCACTTTTTAATATTCTCTTTGGTATTAACACATCTAACTTTCTTAAACTCTATGTTTATGATAAAGATAAAATTAAGCCCACATTAACTTTTGCTGTAGCTCAAATCATATAAAATCGTTTTTTGGCGTCCAAAATGGTCAAAAATCAGCAGTTCAACCTCATAAAAGGTCACTTTTAATTTCTTTTTAAAAAATTAATACTATTTTCATTGACATCATAATTATATACATTTATGGGGTGCAGTGTGATGTTTTGATAATACGTAGACAGTGTGGAATGATTAAATCTGTTTTCTTCATTCAACATTTTTCTCTGCCTATATAAATCCAGGTTGGGTTGTAACTTAAAGGAGGTCCCCCCCAAAATCCTACAGCACTTTGCTGCTTGTATTAAATAAACTATAACTATAATCAACTTTCAGTCACATTCTCTACTACAGTGGTTTCTGCCATTTAAAAAAGTGTATCTTACTTGATGATGTTAATGTTTATTCTTTACCAAGATAATAAATGTCTTGCTGTCAGGGGCCGTGTCTTACATTCTTGAATTTCTAGCTGCACATATTTGTAAGTGCCCTGTAAATGTTTGCTAATTAATTGCCAAATAGTTCTCGTAAATGTTAGTTTCAAGTTTATGTAAACAATATTATGAAGGGCTTTGATTCATCACAAAATTTTAAAACTTTTTAAATAACATTTCCGAAGTACATTTAAAGTAAGACTTTATTTACATACAACTGGTTTTGTAAACATTTCTATATAAAATTAAGAGTATCTATAAAGGCAATTTTTTGCTATTCTAAATATCTAAGCATGAACTGGAGAACTGTGTTTTATTGATACAATGAGGAGTTCACCCAAAATCTGATACGTAGAGGCTTTATATAGATGTCATACATACTCACCATGTGAGGGACTTGGGTTCAAGTAATTGTTTCCTGTTTGTCCAGTGGGTACAAGGTATTTAATGAAGCCCCAACAATTTTTAGTTATTCTTGTTTTTGTTTTCCCAATGTGAAAACAAGAAATATATCTTAATTTAATATACAGTTATTCACTAAAACAACCAAGAATCATCAAATTTATGTGTTTGACAGCAAGAACACTGGTTGTCATGGGAATCACTCATTTCAAACAGCACCACTTTTGGTCTCTGTGAAGTCAGTCAAAAGACATGTTTGTTGAATAATTTCATTGTTTGGATGTTTCTAATTGCAGAAGAGAATCTTTTACCATTTTGAAATCAGATAGCTCGAAGCCTTCCTGGATATAGTTTATGTTGCATAAAGTTGTTTCTGTGCTGTCAAATTTCATACTGATTTTTCATTTTCTTTTCATAAAGGCACTCCTCTTTATGCTGCTCACTTTCGTCCAGGACAGTATGTGGATGTCACAGCGAAAACGTAGGTCCTCATAGCAAGTTCTCTTTTCCTTTTGTTTTCATCTATTAAAAGAGAGCAGAGTAAGTGAAAGAAGTGCAGTCTTTCAAGTCAGTGAATAAAGGATAAATATGTTTCTCATTCTGAATTCAAATCTTTAATGCTACCTACGATACTGGTTTTTAAATTGTGCCAAATTAATTGTATATAAACTGTTCATATCAGGTTATAGCTTTTTATTTATTTATTTTTTTATTATACTTTAAGTTCTAGGGTACATGTGCACAACATGCAGGTTTGATACATAGGTATACATGTGCCATGTTGGTTTGCTGCACCCACCAACTCATCATTTACATTAGGTGTTTCTCCTAATGCTATCCCTCCCCCAACCCCCCACCCCTAACAGGGTGTGGTGTGTGATGTTCCCCGCCCTGTATCCAAGTGTTCTCATTGTTCAGTTCCCACCTATGAGTGAGAACATGCGGTGTTTGGTTTTCTGTCCTTGTGATAGTTTGCTGAGAATGATGGTTTCCAGCTTCCATGTCCCTGCAAAGGACATGAACTCATCCTTTTTTATGGCTGCTGCATAGTATTCCATGCTGTATATGTACCACATTTTCTTAATGCAGTCTATCATTGATGGAAATTTGGGTTGGTTGCACATCTTTGCTATTGTGAATAGTGCCGCAGTAAGCATATGTGTGCATGTATCTTTATAGTAGCATCATTTATAATCCTTTGGATATATATCCAGAAATGGGATTGCTGGGTCAAATGGTATTTCTAGTTCTAGATCCTTGAGGAATCACCACACTGTCTTCTACAATGGTTGAACTAGTTTACACTCCTACCAATAGTGTAAAAGTGTTCCCATTTCTCCACATCCTCTCCAGCATCTGTCAGCATCCTGACTTTTTAATGATCGCCATTCTAACTGGTGCGAGATGGTATCTCATTGTGGTTTTGATTTGCATTTCTCTGATGACCAGTGATGATGAGCATTTTTTCATGTGTCTGTTGGCTGCATAAATGTCTTCTTTTGAGAAGTGTCTGTTCATATCCTTTGCCCACTTTTTGATGGGGTTGTGTTTCTCTTGTAAATTTATTTGAGTTCTTTGTAGATTCTGGATATTAGCCCTTTGTCAGATGGGTAGATTGCAAAAATTTTCTCCCATTCTGTAGGTTGCGTGTTCACTCTGATGGTAGTTTCTTTTGCCATGCCGAAGCTCTTTAATTAGATCCCATTTGTCTCTTTTGGCTTTTGTTGCTTAGTCATGAAGTCCTTGCCCATGCCTATGTCCTGAATGGTATCGCCTAGGTTTTCTTCTAGGATTTTTATGGTTTTAGGTCCAACATTTAAGTCTTTAATCCATCTTGAATTAATTTTTGTATAAAGTGTAAGGAAGGGATCCAGTTTCAGCTTTCTACATATGGCTAGCCAGTTTTCGCAGCACCATTTATTAAATAGGGAATCCTTTCCCCATTTCTTGTTTTTGTCAGGTTTGTCAAAGATCAAATGTTTGTTTCTTCAACATAAATGATAATTTCATTTCTTTTGATGCCTCAGTTTTCTCCTTTTTGTTGCGTGATAATTCTGCAGGGATTATTCTGACTAGGAACCCTCTGAAAAATATGCCATTGTTTACAGGTGCTCTGGGATAAGTTTGTAATCACACAGACTGAACCAGAGCACCTTTTATCAAAAGAAACTGGACAAGAGCTAATACCACTTTCCTTCACACAGTTAAGATGCAGTCTTCCTAGTTTCAAATATAGGCCATTGCAAAAGCTACTGGCTGCTTTAATAACCTTCATTTTGCTATTTAGAAATGAAATGTGGGATAGATTGGTAGCAAGGTGAGTCTTCTTTTTAGAGAGATTGTAAACCTGTCCTCCTTTTTTTTTCCTGCTTCCTGATTATCATGAACTTGTTCCTAGTTACAAGAACCCCTGAAATCGCTGTTTCCTTGGTAACTCTGTTTGCTTTCCTTTGGCAAGAACTCAAAATATTAGAGCTTTAAAAGCTTTGATTTGGTTACTTAGAGAAATATCTGTGTTGTAAATCAGATTATTTTGCTTGTTAATTTTTGAATTATTGCATATAAAATGCCACATAGTACTTTTGTTAATTTATACATGGTTAATGTTGTGTGAATTCCATTACGTATTTTATACAATATATGGAATATTCTAAGAAACCATGCAAAGTCAGAGGCCTTTGTTAACATTTGCCTTGTGGCTGGACTTGTGACTAACTTGGATTAGAGCCTGGCTTTTCAAATGCCTATCTTCAGTAAATGCTTTCATCTCATATGCTTCTGTTTGGTTTCCTTGGCTTCTTTAAAGTGATTTTTAAAACTTTAGCTGCCTTCTTGTAAGCATAAAGTAAAAGAGGAAAACTTTATTTTTGTTTTTCATAAGATCATTTTCGTAGAAAACAAGATTGTGTATAGCCATGCACCAGCTTCAGGATTAAATAGCTTATAAGAGTTGGGGGAATAACCAGCCCTGGAATTTAAAGTAGGGACAGTCAGCTCTGGAGAAGTGAGGACCTCCATTTGAGAAGATCACCACTATTATATGGGCTACAGTACAAAAAAGTTTAACTTTTACTGTATTAACAGTGGGGCAGGGTTTTCCTCGCATGGGTGTGTGCATACCTTCATGAGGTGTTTATTACTTACATGAGAATGAATTGGACTTTATTTGACCTTTTGCTTAATGTTACCAATAACTATAGCTCTTGTAGCTGACATGTTGTTATTGCTGTAAGGTGCTTTTAATTTTAAATGCTTGTAAATTTATAGGATTCGTTGTCCTTCTCATCTGAAACTGTTTTGAATTTCCTTTGAGTGCAGCGTTGTATTCCCAGCTGCATACAGCCCTAGTTGCTGTTGCCTCTTCTCTCTTCTCTCTGCCACTGACTTCCCGGTGTTATATGTGTGTACATGTACACATGCATGTGCATGCATTTGCTTAACTTTTTTTTTCCTTTTTAAACTCCTCTATCTTCTTTCTTTAATGCATTTTGGAACTTTTGAGCACTATCTTCTGGATATTAATCCTGTTACAAGTGTGAACACTAGGGGAAAATCTGTGCAGTGCCATGGTTAAGGGAGTGATGAAAGGACATGGATTTATAGGCTGGAGCAGTGGTTCTGATGCTTGAGTGGGCTTTATAATCTCCTGGAGGTTTAGTTGAGCACAGATTGATGGACCCTACCCATGGAGCTTCTGATTCTGTAGGTCTGGGGTTAATACCTGAGAATTTGCATTTCTACCAAGTTTCCAGGTGATGTAGATGCTGCTGGTCCAGGAACACACATTGAGAACCACTGGACTAGAAAATAGAAGCTCATCAGTTAAACCACTTTTCCTCCTCACTCCTCTACCTAGCACAGAATTCAGAATGCCTTTCTTTCCTTAATTCTGCTTGAATTATAACATATAAAAATCTGTTTAAAAGCAAGCTAGTTTAATGTAATTAAAATAACATTGCCAATAAAAGTGGGCCTGTTTATTACATTTTAGTTAGCATAAAACTGAAAACTAGTCTGTTTAGTAATTAGCTTCATTACCTTTTCATTAGAAAAGAGAAAAATCTCAATCCCTAATTTTTTAATGTTTCTCATGTTGTAATAATTAATTATATTTTAATTACTAATCTTCACTTATATTTTTAGTACTAGATTTCAATGTTTTTTACCTTATACCTTCAACTTTAATTGCTGAGTTAAATGTACTTTAGAAATAAACGAAGAAAATTTTTTAAAGGAACAAACACTATCTACATTTCAAGAAAATAGTGTTAGTAGAATCTGTCTACCTCAGGAATGAAATTGTCTGCAGACAGTTTTCTAAAAAGTGGCCAGTAACCAACAGTAACAGCTTCTTGAAGATATACTTACAATTTTTAAGTGTTCCTTTTAAAATAAAATTGCATTAGGAAACTTGCTTACTTGAAAGAAACATTGTGTTTACCTGTACTGATGTTGGTTATAATTCTCTAGATAAATAGGTAAATTTACCAGTGTCACATTAGGGTGTGAGGTGAATATATAATTTACCAGAATTCATTTTAATTTTTACTTTTAATACCAGAAGTAGTTCTTCATCAAAAGGATGGTAGAAGACAAATTTATTTAGATTGTATGAGGAAGATTTTTATATCTAATAAATAAAACTGCCTAGTAGAACATTTTTACATAGTTTTATTATACTATCAATATATAATGAAGCCCAGTCTTTGAAATATGGCAGTTTATGTAATTCATTCCAAATAAAATCTTTAAAAGAGCATGTATCATGATGACTTTTCTCCCTGCCCCTACCCTGGGTACATTTTTAAAGTTTATGTTCTTGTTCTATAGTAGCAATTATATTCCATTGTAACTTTTAATAGATGATGGTTTAGAGTCTAACATTTTCCCATTCTTTCAGTCTCAATTTTGAAGAGGGAACAAGTATAGATAATGTATAGATAGTGAGTAAGCTGAGGTATAACTGTTAATGCTACCCTCAGCATAGGATGTTTAGCCCATTTTTTTTCTGTTGAATTCTAGTGGTGCTTATTATAACTTGTAAAAAAAAAAAAAAGGAGAAATGAGAGAAGAATGAAACAAAGAACAAGTAAAAAGAAAACTAAAGATGCATTCTGCTGTGTTTAGGGAGCAGTGTTAGTATCTGCCTGAAAGGACTTAAAGGACAGAGATGGTAGTGATGTAGTCATAACAGCATGGAGAGACACTTCCTGCTAGGTGTCTTATTGATCTTTGAATTCATTACAGTGCATACCTGAAGTAATTTTTCTTCTGGTTATCTGTAATTATTTACTTAAAATTTGAAGTCAGAAGACTTCAGGTACTTAAAATACCTTTTTCTTTCTGAAAGGATAATTTAAAAATCTTGTCTACAAGTCTGGGCTGATTAAAACAACTCATATTTTCAGGAATAATCTTACTACTTTAAAGTTGTCAGTGCCCTTTTAAATTCTTATTACCTTTTGGTCTCAAAACAGAAAAATAACTACTTGATAATGTTATCATTAGTAATAAATTTTGTTTTTTTTTTTTTTTTTTTCTTGAGACAGAGTCTTGTTCTGTTGCCCAGGCTGGAGTGCAGTGGCGTGATCTCGGCTCACTGCAAGCTCCGCCTCCCGGGTTCACGCCATTCTCCTGCCTCAGCCTCCCGAGGAACTGGGACTACAGGCGCCCGCCACCACCCCTGGCTAATTTTTTGTATTTTTAGTAGAGATGGAGTTTCACTGTTTTAGACAGGATGGTCTCGATCTCCTGACCTCGTGATCCGCTTGCCTCAGCCTCCCAGAGTGCTGGGATTACAGGTGTGAGCCACCGCACCTGGCCAGTAATAAAAATTAAGGGGATTGGGGTGGAGGAGATTAGATATTGGAGCACCTTGGCACATTTACTGAGATTCGGTTAGTTTGGATTCTTTCATTCAAATACCAAAATGTGTAAAGAAGTATGTTGGCCTATCAAAGTCTTAAAAGTGTTTAAACTGTCAACATGGGTTCTTAAAAGAGTAAGGACTTTATGGGCTCTATACCTAGCCCAGTACACTGAGTGAAGAGTGTCTACACACTGTCAGAAACTCTGCCCACAAACTCATTGTTCCAACTGGTAGATGTTGGTTGTAAACTGTGGAAGGAGAAAGCAAGGTATGTGCTGCCTTCAGGATACAGTTGCTGTGCTGTCCTGTATATTTTCAATTTTATTTCATTTTTAACAAGTATGTACAAGTTATTCAAAGCAGTATGTTTTTAATGTATTAGTGAAACAATTTTCAAGATGAGTGATTAAACTATAGAGAGAAATAATCTTTGTAAAAATTAATCCCTCTTAAATCAGTCAGAATGAATGTGTGGTTGGAGAGTGGTGTGTTGGGGTTTTATTTAGTTGTTTTGTTGGGTTAAAAATTTTATTAGTGGTCACCTATAATTGCCTCCCTATTTACAAAGCAGCACATTTTTACTCGAGCTCAGCAAAATTAAGGCCTAATAAGAGGCAATCTAGGGTGGTGGCTAAAAGCGTGGGCCATTCAGTAGCTCTGTGACCTAGATAACTTTCTTAATCTCTTTGCTGCTTCATTTTTAACACAAGAATAATTGTAAATGTACTTCATAGCCATATTACAAAGATTGAATGACAGTGCATAGAAAGCTCTTAGATCAAGGCCTGGCACATAATAAGTAAATGCCCAGAAGTATTAGCTACTATCACTATTATTAATGTTGCTGCTTTGTAATTTGTTTCAATTTTTAAAAGAAAGATCTGTGTTTTCCTGAATAGAAAATATCTTTCGAAATGAATAGAAAACATGACATTATTAGGAATTCAGTTCTTGTGTTTTCTAATACATTAAATTTTGCCTTACTTTATATTTTATGTAACGAAGTAGTAGCTTTACAAAACACGCTAGGTAATTTTAAGATCACATATTATCCGTTGTATCTGGAATTTACAGAGTAATGAGGATGCCCTTGAAATGGCTTCATGCCATTTCTCTGATTTGCTGGAATATTTTAATATTTTTCTTTTTTTAGACGGAGTCTCACCCTGTCGCCCAGGCTGGAGTGCAGTGTCTGGATCTCAGCTCACTGCAAGCTCTGCCTCCCGGGTTCACGCCATTCTCCCGCCTCAGCCTCCCGAGTAGCTGGGACTACAGGCGCCCGCCACCTCGCCCGGCTAGTGTTTTTGTATTTTTTAGTAGAGACGGGGTTTCACCATGTTAGCCAGGATGGTCTCGATCTCCTGACCTTGTGATCCGCCCGTCTCATCCTCCCAAAGTGCTGGGATTACAGGCTTGAGCCACCGCGCCCAGCAATGTTTTTCTTCTGATCTGTTTCTTGAGAGGCACTATGACCTGCGTTGAAAGCGTGGCTGGATGCTTCCATTTACCAGCAATTTGATTTTGGACAAGTGGCTTAACTTGTGGGGATTTTGATTTTGTTGTCTTTAACCTGAGGGTCTGAGGCTAAATGGTTTCTAAGGTTTCTTTCAATTCTAAAAATCTGTTTCCAAAAAATAATTCCTCAGTTTTCTAAGTGGCATAACTCACCCTTATCTGTACTGATAAAGAAGTAATACACGACAGCAGATTCATAGCTCATGACAATATGGCTTTCTAATCTGTTGAAGAACATTATATGGCTGAAGACCTTCAGAAAATATATGTCCTTTCATGATATTGTAGAATTGTTTATTTGTGTTTTCTTTTAGGAGAAGAACAAAGATGCGCAGAACAGCAAATGTGGTGTTCTGGGTTTATTTAGTGCAGTTGGGAAATTGAAGGAATCACTGCACATTTGGCTGTTTGTACTATTAAATGAGCTAGATTTGATGTCAGAAAAGCCATAAGCAGTGCACTCCTCTCACTCTTGTTGATAAAAATGTTTCCAGATATTGATGGGAGGTTTATGGTTTTTAGACAGGAATCATATACCTGCGTTTCAGGTTATGCTGTCACAAATTTGTCCTAAAGAGTTACAGCTGTACCGATATTCCATGCCACTTTCTAACTATGTGTGAATGGAACACAAAGCAACTGGAACTGACTTGTGGGCTCAGCAGCTGTTCATCACTAATCAAGTAGGTTTAGACAGCAACACTGAATTGGGTAGAAATTGACTCCCACACTTTACAGGGATCTTCAGTAAAGATGCTATGTGGAAATGCAAGTAAGTAGGAAACATCTGGGGGAATTTATTGAAATGAGGAGAAGCTATAGTAAAAGATTAATATGTTTGTGCCATATTAGTTCATCATGAATTAAAAGCTAATCCTGAGGGAGATTGTCAACTAGCTAATAAGCCTTTTATATACATGTAATATATTTTGGCAAAAATTGTTTTTTTGTTTATTGGAATTTTTTGTTTGTTTTAAAACTAAGAACATTTGGATCGTTTGAATCTAAAGCATAGTAAAGTATTATATCCTACCAGAATTTCTTTTGATGTTGATTTAGACATTTTGCTTTTATATTCAGTAATACTGTATCACAGTTAAAAGATTTCATCTGATCTGTGTTAGTGGTTCATTTCAGCTCAGTCTTGATTTTAGCTAGAAACGCAGGTGAATCTCCATTTTCCTGTGAATCTCCATTTTACCATAACAGAGAAGCTGATTTTTAAACCAGTAATTTCTTCACCTTCCCACCCCCACTTCTATTTATTAAATTTTAAAAATGTAGCCTGATTTTGGTGTATTCTTAAAGAAGTGTCCTTTTTCCATTTGTTACACAGTTACTGGTGTTTTGAGTGATATATGTACAAGTCACTTAAACATCTTACAGCATAAAGAGAGAAAGTTAAAAATTAATTTCGAGGGCATACTAGTAGACCTTGCCTGACTGTGCTCATGGCCAGGCAGGGGGGACAGTGTATGCAAGAACAATTTGGAGTTCCTGCCAGCTCTAACCAGCTTCATCAGTGGCTGGATAAATTGCAGGACTCTAAACATTTCCCTGAAGAAAAAAAGAAAACTTAATTTGGAAATGGTTCTAATTGAAAAATCTCTCCTTAGAGGATGGATTTTGATTTTTAAAAAATAAAAATCAGATATTTGGGGCTGAGCATAGTGGCTTACACCTGTAATCTCAGCACTTTGGGAAGCCAGAGTGGACAGATCACTCGAGGCCAGGAGTTTGAGACCAGCCTGACCAACATAGCGAAACTTCGTCTCTACTAAAAAGACAAAAAATTGGCCGTGGTGGCAGGTGCTGCTTGGGAGGTTGAGACATGAGAATTGCTTGAACCTGGGAGGCGGGGGTTGCAGTGAGCCGAGATCACACCACTGTACTCCAGCCTGGTAAACAGAGCGAGAGTCTGTCTCAAAAAAAAAAATCGAGTATTTTACAGGTGATGCAACTTGATAATAAATACTTGGTTGTTTTTTCATGACAATAGTGGAAAGATGGACAACATAGTATAAAGGGTATTTGAGGCAGAGGGAACAAAATGAACAAAGGCATGAAAGAGTGGCTTATTTAGGGACTTATGGAGTAATCTGCTATGACTAAGATTTTTCAGTGTTTGGAAGTCAGGTTGGATCCAGTTATAAAAAGCCTTATATATTCTAAGCTAAAAATAGTACTGGGGAACCATCTAAGTTTGTTTGCTTGTTTTTGTTTCTTAAAGCAGAGTACAAATTTATTTGCTTAGATTACCACCTTGGGAATTTTGCTCTGGTGGCTGTGAAGGATAACTTGAAGGAAGAGGAATGTTTGTTTTGTATTGAAACACTGTAAGTCAATAGCTGAGGTACTTCCAATTGGATGTGGTTGGTACATCTGTAGATGGGATCGTAGCAGAATTCTTGCCAGAGTGCAAGGTTGTGGAGCTCCCGCTTATTACTAATAGCTTCAGGGGTCAACAAATTTTTTCTCAAAGAATGGGAAGTAAATATCTTAGGTTTGCAGACATTATGTTCTCTCTTGCCCGTGAGAGAACTAACTTATTCTGCCATTGCAGCTCTAAATTAGAGATAGGCAATACGTAAATTAGTGTGCATGACTCTATCCCAATAAAACTTTATTTATGAAAACATACAGCCAGCACAGGCCAGTTTGCCAATCCCTCTTTTTAAACCTTAGTGAGAAGAGAATCAGAGGCAGCAAGAGAAACGAAATTTCTCAAAGAATATTATGGAAGCAGGAAAATAGGGAAGAAATGATGACAATGGAAAGGGATGGGACGTTAAGGGGTAGAGAAAAACCCTGTGGAGAGAGTCTATTTTAAAAGAGCCTGTGGAAATCTAAACACTGATGTTAAGAAATTACTAAATTTTTTAGGTCATGATAATGGTATTGTGGTTTTGTTCTTTAAAAGTATTCTTATCTTTTAGAGATTTGTACTGAAATATTTGTGAATGAAATGATAGGGTATCTGGAGTTTGCCTCACAATAATCTATTGGAGTTGTCAGGAGAGAGAAACAGATGAAAAAAAAAAATAGGCCTTGAGTCAATAACTGTTTGACACTGGGTGATGGATACATAGGGATTTATTGAGTTAATCTCTCTGCTCCTGAATATTCCTTAAAACTTCCAAAATAAAAAGCTGTTTTAGTAAGACTTGGATTTGGGATTTGGGGATTAACCTCAGAGTGAATTCCAAAGAGTAATTGGAGAGAAAGATGGATTGCAGAGAGTGAATGGTAGATGAGAGAAGGAGAAGCAGTTTGTGTTCCAGTGAAGAGGAGGAGGGATATGAAAGGAAAAGAAGGTAGGAGAATCCAGTGGCTTCTCAAGGGAAAGACTCAGGGGATGGGAATTTTAGAGGAAGTTCTCAGAGAACACAGAATGGATGGGTTTAAAAGCAGGTATATGGTCACTGTTTACCTTATGGACATTTCATTTTATCCCCATAGACAAGTATATCTAGAATCATGCAAGGAAAGGCAGTTTCCCACAAAGTAAAGAAATACATGACAGATTTATATTAAAACCTGTGTGTCTGCTGGTAGACGTTTGGGCATTTGTCACAGTATAGCAAGGGAATGCAATTTTCATAGTAAGAATCTCTATAGAGATTTACGGAATTCAATGGGAAACATTAAATTGTACATTCCCTTCTGCAGGATTATTAGCCATAGGTTTAAGCTTCTCCTCTTTTCTTCAAATCATTTTTTCGAACTAAAAGTCATGCCCATTATACAATAATCAGAAACTACAGGACATAAGAAAGGAGACTTAATCCCCTGTCTTCCCAGGACACAGCTATAGCCAGTAACAAATTTTACTCTGACATCTCTAGACAGGGCACTAGGGCTAAATAATACACAGTTTCTACCCTTCATGTACTGAAAGTGTACCAAGGGGAAATGGACTGAGAAGCAAGGACAATAATGTTTCCTGGATTAAATGATACATCTGAATTTCTGTGTTTTAGTATAGATACTCTAAATAAAATACATCTTTTGTGTCTTCTTAATTTTCAAATATATCTCACTAAAATTGGGATCTCTATGTTCTTTCCACTGTAAGCTTTCCTTTATTTGTTTTTTTCTGCTATCATTAATTTAAAACTACAGCAGAAAAGGGGTAAGGGATATAAAACATAAAGTATGTTGTATATTATTTTTAGTAAAATTAAGATTTTATTTTGTATGACCTTGAAAACCTTATATTTGAAATGTATCTGGCTATGCTAAGGATAGATTAATTCATTTCTTGCTTTTGTTTTATTTTTGTTCTCAAGTTGAGTGACAACTGAGAGTAATATAAATACCTGTACCTCCCATGGATCAACAGGTACACTCTGTTCTCCCTAATCTGAATTCAGCCAATAATTTGTCATGTTATTTGTGTTCTATTCTTTTGTTTAAAAGTTACTGAAGAAGTTCTCATTGTACACAGTATAACCACATGATGTATTCTAGAGCTGGATTGAAAAGCAATCTGTAATTAGCCAACAGATAATTAGCCCTTTCAGGATACCACTTTTATCTTATAATTATTTACTCGTAAAATGAGCTAAATTATCTTCGGTAGTTCACCTGGCATGTGTTCTATTGGTGCATGCCTTCACACTCTTTTTAAGTAAGAGGTCATCCGTTTAAGAACACGAAAGTACCAGTAACCTTTCTACCAAGAATGGCCAATGTAACATGTTCATTTAGATTAGTGTTGCCAGTCTCTCTCTCCTTTTTTCTTTGAAGTGTTGTTTGCCAAATGATATGGTAAGTTCAAATTACTCTTTAGGTATTTCCTTTTCATTTTTAAATTGCCAAGCACTGTACTTTTCAATTATATTCTAAAATTCAATGTTAAATGGAAACGTGTTAAATTTCTGAAGCATAATTTCAGTTAAATATTTGATTATTCTCTTCTTAGATGTCAGTCAGTTTACATAACTAAATAATGGGTTTTTATTGAATATGTGTTATGTTTTAGCTCTTTGATCAGACATACACATTATTTTGAGTTTTCACATCAAAAAAATTATATACACACTATTCACGGGCTTAATGTGAAGAATGTGGTGTAAGCTACTTTTAAATTATTCTTATAAAAGTAACTTTTGACCTATGATTTGATAGCATTTACCTGTTAAGTTGTACATATAATGCATCATTTTTTTTTAAGTTTGAGGTCTCACTATGTTAACCAGGCTGGCCTCCCCTGACCTCAAGCAGCCCTCACACCTCAGCTTCCCAAAGTGCTGGGATTACAGGTGTGTGCCACCACACCCAGCCTTATCCTTATTTTTAGAGTGGATTTTTGATGTATCGAAAACCAACTGTATTATTCATGTAGGCTTTCTTCAATCCATTGCTCTCTGATAATTGTTTGTTAAATGCATAGCAAAGTCCTTGTGGAAATAAGTTTGTTTTTATAATCTTTTTCTCTTTGTCCTCTTTGTAAATGGCCTGAACAGTACACTATATAATAATAGCTAACATTGGTGGAGTTAGGGAATACTCTGTTAAAAATATGTTGATGTTTTATCTAGTGAAAGGTGAAAAAAATCTTCATTTTAAGAGTATATAAAAGTATATCACATGCCTGGCATGGTGGCTCACACTTGTAATCCCAATACTTTGAGAAGCCCAGGTGGGAGGATCACTCAAGACTAGAAGTTCGAGACCAGCCTAAGCAACAAAGCAAGACCCCTCTATCTACCAAAAAAATTAAAAATTAGTTGAGTGTGCTGGCATGCACCTGTAGTCTCTAGTCCTAGCCACTCACAAGGCTGAGACAGGAGGATTGCTTGAGCCCAGGAGTTTAAGACTGCAGCGAGTTATCACTGTTACCACTGCACTCCAGCCTGGTTGGCAGAGTAAGACCCTCTCTTTAAAAAAAAAAAAAAAATTTTAAAGTCTAGTATGGTCTTACAATTTTTTCCAGTCTTTTCATTGTGTCCTTTGTACTGATATATTCAAATTAATTGACACATTGCAGTTGTATTTATGGGGTACAAGTTGATGTTTTAATATGTGTGTATATTGTATAATGATCAAGTTAGGATAGTTATGGTACCTGTTACTTCATGCATTTATCATTTTTTTGTGGTGAGAACATTCAAAAACCTTCCTGGCTATTTTGTAATATATAATAATTTACTGTTAACCATAGATACCCTAGTGTACCATAGAACACCAGAACTTATTCCTTCTAATTGTAGCTTGGTACCTATTAACCAACCTTTCCCCATCCTCCTCATTCCCATCCTCATCCTCTCCCCAGTCTCTGGGTAATCACTGTTAAACTCTCTATTTCTATGATAGCAACATTTTTTAGAGTCCACATGTGAGTGAGATCAATTGTTTGTCTTTCTGTGTCTGGTATATTTCACTTAATATAATGTCCTCCAGTTTCATTAACGTTGTTGCAATGGCAGGATTTTATTTTTTATGGCAGAATCATATTCCATTGTGTATGTGTGCCACATTTTCTTTATCCATTTGTCTCTTGTTGGACACTTAGATTGATTCTGTATCTTGGCTATTGTGATTGGTGCTCAATAAATATATTTCTTCAAAATGCTGATTTCATGTCCTTTGGATATCTACCCCGTAGTGGGATTGCTCAATCATATGGTCGTCATATTTTTAATGTTTTGAGGGATGCTTCCGTACTGTTTTCCGTAGTGGCTATACTAATTTATATCCCCACTAACAGTGTATGTGTTCTCTTGTCCACATTCTTACCAATGCTTCGTTTTCTTTTGTCTTTTTGACAGTAGCCATTCTAACTGGAATAAGATGGTATCTCATTGTGGTTTTGATTTGCATTTCCCTGATAATTAGTGGTTTTGAACATTTTTCATATACCTGTTGGCCATTTTTTTGTCTCCTTTTGAGAAATGTATTAAGATATTTTGCTCATTTTTTAATTGGGTTATTTGGGTTTTTTTAGTTGAGTTCCTTTGCAGTTATTTTAGTTTTTTAGTTTTTTTTTTTTTTCAGTTCTTTTAGTATGTATTTTAGATATCTCTTGTCAGATGTAGTTTGCAGATGTTTTCTCCCATTCTGTAGGTTGTCTCTTTGCTTTGTTTCTTTTGCTGTGCAAAAAACTTCTGAGTTTGATGTAATGTGTCTTTTCTTTTGCTGCCTGTGCTTTGAGGTCTCATTTAAAAATACTTGCCCAGCCCAGTATTGTGAAGCATTTCCCCTATATTTTCTTCTAGTAGTTTCATACTTTTTTTTCATTAAGTCTTTAATCCATTTTGAATTGATTTTTGCATATGGTGAGAGAGAGGGGTCTAACCTCATTACATGTGGGTATTCAAGTTTTCCAGCACCATTTATAGAAGAGACCGTCTTTCCCCAATGCGTGGTATTGCCACCTTTGTCAAAAATCAATTGACCATGATGTGTGAATTTATTTCTGGGTTCTCTGTTCTATTCTGTTGTTCTGTGTGTCTGTTTTTATGCCAGTAGCATGCTCTTTGGGCTCCTATAGCTTTGTGTAGTATGTTTTGAAGTCAAGTAGTGTGATGTCTCCAGCTTTTTTATTCTTACTCAGGATTGCTTTGGCTATTCAGTGTCTTTTGTGGTTCCATATGAATTCTAGGATTATTTTTTCTATTTCCATGAAGAGTGTCATTGGTATTTTTGATAGAGGTTGCATTAAATCTGTGGACCACTTTCTGTAGTATGGCCATTTTAGCAATTCTTCCAGTTCATGAACAGGGGATATCTTTCCATTTACCCACATCCTCTGCAGTTTCTTTCATCAATGTTTTATCATTTTCAGTGCAGAAATCTTTCACTTCCATTATTAAGTTTATTCCTGGTTATTTATTTTTTCGTAGCTATTGGAAATGGAATTGTTTTCTTGATTTTTTTTTTCAAATAGTTCACTATTAGTATATAGAAACACTACCAATTTTTATACATTAATTTTATATCCTGCAACTTTACTGAATTTATTCTAACACTTTTTTGGTGGAGTCTAGGATTTCCTATATATACCATCTGCAAATGGGACAACTTTACTTCCTCCTTTACAATTTGGATACCTTTTATTTCTTTATCTTGCCTAATTGCTCTAAGACTTCTAGCAGTGTTGACTGGAAGTGGTGAAAGTGGGCATATTTGTCTTGTTCCTGATCTTAGGGGAACAGCTGAAAGCCTAACATCAGTATGTTTGTCATATATGGCCTTTGTTGTTTCAAGCTACATACCTTCTATACCTAATATATTGAGCATTTCAGAAACAAACTTTAATAGTGCTTGAGCTTTAGTTTTGTTTGCTTTCTACCTGGATCATGGGGTGTTCTTCTAAGTTAACAGAATTTGAAAATAGAGTGATTTCATTTTAAAAGGAGATTTTAGATAGTAAGAAATTGTTACTCTCTGATTTTATTTCTCCATTTGCTTCTTCTCAACCCTGAGATGAAGATCTTTCTGATATCTTCTAAAATAAAATTTGTTCAGCATTTAGAGCACGATTTTTTTCTATTTAGTCCTCTATTATACTAGTACCTTTTACTGCCTAACACATTATCCTAAAACTTAATAGCTTAAAGTAAAAAACATTTATTATCTCAGTCTTCTGTGCTCAGCATTCCCATTAAACTTAGCTGGATGCCTCTGACTTGGGGTCTCTTCCAAGGCTGCAGTCAAGCATCAGCCAGGGCTGTAGTCATGTCAGGGTTCTAATTGGGGAGAATCTATCTTCATACCCACTAATAGGCCATTGGTGGACCTCAGCTCCTTCATTAATAGCTGGAGACATCCTTGCACCTTGTCTCTCCATAGGACAGTTTACACTAACTGTGGAAGTTGGCTTCCTTCAGAGCCTGGCAAGCAAGAGAGTACCAAGATGGAAGCTATAGTCTCTTTGTAACCAAATCTCAGAAGTGACATCTCATCACTTTTGCCGTATTTTATTTATTAGAAGCAAGGGACTAGATTCACCCAAACTCAAGGGGAGGGAATTAAGCAAGAGCATGAGTACCAGGAGGTGGTGATCTTTGGGTTCCATCTTAATGGCTGCTTGCCATATCTGTTATAAGTATTTTGAAACTTCTAGAGCTTTTCCATTTTTACTGTGTCATCTTCACAGGATTAGGATGATAAAACTCCTGTTCAGATAAAATTCCCTATGCTTAGCTTGCTGGTGTCTCACAATCTTGAATTAATCATTTTATATAGAATTAGACTCCAGGAAGGGGTGCAGACCAGGACAGAGATGAAGGAATGTTTATTTGCAGTTTTACTTGTATAGCCTTTTCTAGTTATTTAGATAAGAAGCTTTGTTAAAACTCTAACAAAGTGTACAGTTGGTACTAGAAAGTGTACAATTGGGAATAGTCTATGCTCTTTTCATTATGTAAATTCTAACGTTTGTTTTGTTCAGTATTGGTAAAGGTTTTCAAGGAGTCATGAAAAGATGGGGATTTAAAGGCCAACCTGCTACGCATGGTCAAACGAAAACCCACAGGAGACCTGGAGCTATTTCAACTGGTGTGAGTATAACTAGTGAAGCTCTTTTTAATGCTAAATATTCAACTTCTGCACATGTAGTCCTCAGTCCGTCCTTGATATGAAGTCACATAATTTTAGTCTGACACCAGGGGGCTCCAAGTACTTGTCACACTTTTATGGATCCTTGCCCCTCACTCATTTCCCGGAGCCAGACTAGAATTCGTTATATTCCACAAGGTTAGCTGAGCATCTGTAGTTTGGCTGTATATACCCTGAGTCTAAATTTAAAAGGTACTTTGTGGAAATGTTGAATTCAGTTTGTCTTTTGAATTAGTATCAGTTAGCAATTCTGAAATAATTTTCTGTGAATTGTAGGATTTAGCAGATAAGTAAATACATTGATAATGGAGCTAGGTTTCTCACTGTTGGAAAAGGGCATTAAAGTTTGAAAATGGGAAAATTAAAATGAACCCTATAGTGTTGAATTCAAACTATAAGTATGCATATACTGCTTGGTGGGGGAGGGGAATGCATGCATGCACACAAGGAAAAATGTAACATGGAGAAATAGAGGGATGTGTGTGTGTATATATGTCTTAGTTCTGTCATTGTAGTCATGTATTATGGAATATATTTGTAGAATGAATAAGAGTGATACTTAGTCTGTAATACTCAGAATCGTCTTTTAAGCCTATTGGTTACATATTAAACATATCTAATGCCATGATGAAGTTTCACCTGTTATTTTGAGAGCAGCTGATGGAAAAGTGTTTATATTCTGAGAATTCATGTGTTGTAAGAAGCTGTTCCATTTTAGTCGTAATTCAGATTTACTTCTTTAGATACAGAACTGTCATCCATTATCAGAGCCAAAATCAGAGACTGTGTGAAGCTGTTAGATTTATGTAAATCAGAGAAAACTAGGGCTAGACAAACTGAGTATTCTGATAACAAATTCTGTCCTTTAATATTTTGGTCAAGGAAAGTAACATCTAATGCAAGGAGTAGAACCATCCCAGCACCAGTGATATGGATGAAGTCCATTAGGTCAGTTAATGCAAAAGATGAGTTCAAAACAGGCCTGGCAGTCCATTTTTTTCTTTGAATGATGTGTCGGTGTGTCTGTATGCCCTTGTCCTTTTTTAATTCTTACCCAGTATTAGGTCAGTTGTTACTGAGTTTTTCTCCTAAATCTGTTTCTTAGTCTGTATTTATTTTATCAGTCTAGTCTCATTTAGAAAGGAAATTCTCTAGGAGTAAATATGTCTAAATCCATATTTAGTTCCTTACTGGGACCTAGCCGAATAGGGGAAAAATAAAACATTTTAATAATATATATTTTTAGTTTGCATTGTGGTTTGATCAGTTCTGTTTAAAATTGATAGTACTTAAAAGTGTTAACTTTAGTTTTCTCATTTAGGATATTGGCAGAGTCTGGCCTGGAACTAAAATGCCTGGAAAAATGGGAAACAGATATAGGACAGCGTATGGACTGAAAGTAAGTTTTACAAGTGGTTCTTTTTAGGAACAGCTAAATTGTCTAAATGCAAAGGCAGCAGAATATGTATTCAATCTGTGTCTATGTACCATTGTTCTAATAGGCTTTAAAATTATTGAGGAAAAGAGGATACATGGATTGTGTGTGTGTGTGTGTACACTCTAGTTGTAGTCATAGTGGCAGTAATGGTAGTGTATATTTCAAGCCATGAAAAGTGCAATCATTAAAGAGACAAAATTAGTAGTCTTCTTTTGGACCTGGAAGATTTTTACAAGATATTGTTGCATGAAAAAAATAAGTTTCAGAGCATTCACTAATTCACTATAATACTCTTTATTGAGTAAAAGATTGAACAAAAGCTCTCTACATATGTATGTTGCTGTGCCACGATATAATCACAGAAGAGTGGAAGGGTATATACCAGGTTCTTGGATTATATATCAGATATGTGTGTGTGGAAGTGGATGTAGGTAAGGAGAAGGAGAGTGGGAGACAATCAAAATAGAAGAAAACAATAGCACTACAAAAGGATTGTGATATACATCCGTTGTTATAAAAAATATTTATGTGTATTTAAGAGAAGTTGGATTCAATCTCTACCAATGAGAAATGTATCTAAGTAAAACTGAGTTATACTATGACGGATGCTATATAACTGTATTTCTGTTAAGCAACTAATGTTTATGTTTGTTTGCATATATGTTTTAAAGTGTAGAAAGTACAAAGAAGAAAATAAGCCACCCATAAGAACAGTACCCAAAGGCAATCACTGGAAACATTTTGGTGCATATCCTCCCAGTCTCTATTCTCTATACGTTTTATATATAAATTTTGACCAGGAGAAGTTTTCAAATTTTATATAATTAAACCTAAGTTTTTTTTACCCCTTCTATTACAATTATACTCATCAGAGACCATCTATATGCTATATTTTCTTCGTGTGTGTGATTTCAATTTCTGTAATATTTAATATTTATTCATTATTAGATAGGAGCCATGGGTCAAACTTGATTTCTTCTCCAAATATTTTATTTTCTCAGTACCATTTTTTGACCAATCATTCTTTCCCATTTATTAAGCTTTTTCTCCACATGAAGATCTTTTGAGGACCATCTACTCAGCCTCCTTACTTTAGAAATTAGAATCAGTGAGGTTGCAGCTTCTCCAGCCTGTAGTTACAGCAAGCTAGTATTAACTAAAAATAAAATTTAATTAAATTTCCACTTGTTATTGTTAATGGTGCCAACAGAGTCCTTTGAGATATCCAAATAGTCTTGATCATTCAGTCACAGAGATCTCTATTTAAAATGAGAGTTTTCTACTACTTCCATAAGATATATCTGCTGTGGTCTTCTATTACCAGTCATCCATAGGACTTGAAGTTTTTCAGTTCTTATTCAACATTCTGAAGTACTGATAAGATTATTACTTTGCAAGCAACTTACATCCTTAGCTTTTAATGACATTGTTTGTTTTAATACAACTATATCCTAAAATTTTTGGTTTTATTTCATGCTTTAGGTGTGGAGAATAAACACAAAGCACAACATAATCTATGTAAATGGCTCTGTACCTGGACATAAAAATTGCTTAGTAAAGGTAAGTATAAATGTCTTCTTTTTTTTCCTTTTTTTTGTTTCTTACTCGCAAGCTGACAAGTTACTGTCTTTATGTTCTATTGTTTATGTGTGTGGATATTTGCCATAAAGTCTCCTTTGACTCATATATGTGGCTTATAGATAAATGGCTGTTTTTTCACGTGTTCTCTACTGAATCTTTCTGCTTTTTAGTAGCACCTGAGTGAAAAAAATGCACAACATAACCTATATTCTATTTCTGTAAAACCAAGAACCTGTAAAAAGGGTAAAGCTGTGTATTAGTTCATCCTAATAGAATGGATGGACTCCTATAAAGAAATACCTGAGATTGGGTAATGTATAAATAAAAGAGGTTTAATTGGCTCGTGGTTCCACAGGCTGTACAGGAAGCATGGCTAGGGAGGCTTCAGGAAACTTACAATCATGGCAAAAGGGGAAGGAGAGACAGACATGTCTTACATGGCTGGAGTAGGAGGAAGAGAGGGAAGGGGGAGGTGCTACACATTTTTAAACAAGATCTTGTGAGAACTCACTGTCACGAGAACAGTAAGGGGGAAGTCTGCCCCCATGATCCAGTCGCTTCCCACCAGGCCCCTCTTCCAACTGGGGATTACAGTTTGACATGAGATTTGGGCGGAGACAAAAATCCAAACCATATCAGGCCAGTGAGCAGAAAGATCTTCAGGAGTATGAGAAAGATATTTGGATAACTATTGCCAAAATAGCAGTATATCTTTATCCTTCCAAAAGGAACATGTTAGCTTTTTTAAAGTGCCCCATCTACAAATGAATGGATAAAGTGTGTGTGTGTGTGTGTGTGTGTATGGCTGAAGAATATTGTAGAGAATGCATACACACACTAAAATATTCTTCAGCCATAAAACAGAATAAATTGCTTTTGTTTGTGGTGATGCGGATAAACCTGGAGGACATTATGTTAAGTAGAATAAGCTAGGCACAGAAAGACAAATATTGTATGATCTCACTTTTATGTGGAATCTGAAAAAGTTGATTTCATCGAAGTAGAGAGCAGAATGGTTTTACCAGAGGCTGGGGGAAAATAGTGGGGAGGAGAGCTGGGGGAGGTGGTCTACAAGCAGTTAGTGACGAAGAATACATTCTGGTGTTCTGTTACATAGTAAGGTGACTGACTATAGCTAATAGTAATGTATATTTCAATATAGCTAGAAGACAGGATTTTGAATGTTATCACCACAAAGAAATGATACATGTTTACAGTAATGGATTTGCTAGTTATCCTGATTTGATCATTATACAATGTATATATGTATTGAGACATCACACCGTATCCTATATATATGTACAATTATATGTCAATTATAAGTAAACCCTGCCCCCACTCCCCCCAAAAATGTTTTTTGGCTTTTGAAAGAGTTACTTTGACAAACCAGAAATACATGAGGTAAAAATTAGAATCATCAAAAGTGGTTAAAGGTAGCCATTTGAGGAGGAGCTTTTTTATCATTACTAGCACCATGCTCTGATTACATCTTTAAGTGTTTTTCTTTAAAAAAAAAAAAAAAGTAAAAAATTTGTACAGATAGATACATTTTAAGAAAAACTCTTTTAAGTTCTCAGAGACTTACTTCCATAAAATACAAAATAAATATTCTGTGTGGGGTTTATTCCAACATAATACAAATTTTCTTACCTCTGAGTTTTGAATCTTCCGTGCTGAAGATGTTTGTATTAGATGTGATGTCAGCTGTTCTCCAGAGTATATCCTTCATTGATTTTCCAATGATAGCAGCAAAGAAATAGTGAAACTTAAACTTCTGACTTTTTAAACTCAGTGTTTCCTTATATATTTGTTTCATTTCTAGGTTCCATTACTAGCATAAGAAATAATTTTTTGAAATCTTACAAGGAATAAGAGTTTTGCTTTTTAAAATTACCTTTCTGGGACACTTCACTTTACTGACTGGATTATTCTCATTTTTCTTAAAGAAAAAAATGCATTTAAGCCAGGCCTGGTGGCTTGCATCTGTAATTCCAGCTACTCAGGAGGCTGAAGGGGGAGGATAGGATAACGTGGCCTCTGGAATTGGAGGCTGCAGTGAGCTATGATCACACCACTGCTTTCTAGCCTGGGCAACAGAGTGGGACCTCGCTTCTTTAAAAAAAAAAAGAAAAGAAAAATGCATTTGATGAATTTTTGTAAGTTTTGTTTTTTCCTTAAGTTTGTGGGTTTTTAAGTTTAAGTAGATTTCTAGTCCCCAAGTAAGGCAGTCATACTTACAATGACAGGTAGTTGAAGCCAGAGGATTGTCATTGTACTTCCCATAGTATTTTGTCTTCATCATGATATGAAGACATATCTTCATATCCCTGGCCCCACATTTCAGATCACAGGTTATAAATAGCACAGTCTAATAAAGGAGAAGGATTATTTTTTGTAATAAAAGTATACTGGATACCAGATTAATTTTTAAATGTCAAATCCTCCTTTTCTGCCCATTTTTCTACATACATGATTCTAGCCGGGTTTTCTAGCCGAACCTTACCATTGATTGCTGTGACTTCTCAAGTACTACCACAATATCTTCTCAAGTACTTCTGCAATATCCCTGCCACCAGCAGAGATGAATGGTCAATTATCGTGAAAAACTATAGTACATACAATGAAATTCTGATGTAGTTGTATAAATAGTTGATAACCAGTAACATTTAGTACTCAGATTTGTCGCCTACTTCGATAAAAGGTTGCTTCCAAAAACTCCATTCACTCTCATAATTGATAATAGTTTGCCATCACTGAAGATACTCAGAATATACACCACAGAGTTCTGAAAGAGGAGTCTAAATACATTTTGAGAAACTGTGGCATCAGAACAATGTCCAGTCCCCTTTGAACTATTAACACACTAGTGAATATATTTTCAGCAAGTATATTTGTATAATAAAAGAACTCATTCTTTAAAAAAATCTTTGAAATATGGTGCTTAAATAACTTTCTTTTGTAACCTTAAAGTATCTGCCCAGGCATTAATTAAAGTATGAATTTGGGGAACATGTTGTAGGTTTGTGTTTTAAGTGGTAAAACTTGCTATGTCCTTTCACTCCATTATTTCCCTTCTTCCAATGACTCCATAGCAGGTAAATTGGTCCTTCCTTGCCCATGGGTTTTGAGCCATTTCCTAGTGGGCAGCCAACTTCATTAACATCCACTCACCTCTTGGGAGCTTTTGTTTCCTCAGAGTACAGGGTTACCAATAACTTTTTTTTTTAAGATTCTAAAGTTAGTAAAGATAGTCTTAGAGATGACCAAGCTGTTTAATTGTCTTGAGCTTTTTGTTTTGCTGTTCGGATTCACTAAATGTATTAATGAAGGCTAGAGAACTATTGTTTACAGCATAATAAGTATAAATGTATGTTATAAAATACTGTTCATTCGTGTTCATTCCTATGTCCTATATATAATTTATTTTCAGATTTGCCTGGTTTTTGTCTGTCCTTCCCCCATATTTTCTTAGAAGATTTAGACTGGTTTGCTGATAGACATAAAAAGAATGAGGTAGATAATTGAGGGAGTCCTGGTGCAGGCAGGGAAATAGTAAACCTGGGGTAAGATCAAATACACAAAAATACATATGGACTGCAGACCTTTGGCCCTCAACTTTTGCACCACCGAGACAAAAATGGTTGAGATGAGATGTCATTTACGTTTCAGATCCATGAATTATAATACTTAGATTTTATAAACAGTGCTTCTATTATCTAAAATATTTATCAGGTGTAATAGTTCTATAAAAGTGTGAAAGCAACTGAGAGTTATCTCTTTGGGTCATTGATGACAATTTTTATTTCTCAAATTAGCACAGAAAGTTTTGTTGTAATTGGTTTTATTGGATTTTTTGCTTGGGATTTATTTTCAATCCTAAATACTGAGCAAATTTAAATTGGTAAGAATATGACTTTTTTCCCTTCTTAAAGTTCAACCCAAGATTAATGGATTGAGGGACAAAACTAAGCAAGTTTACTTTCTTCTGGGTAATTTACTCATAATTTCTTGAAACAATTTTAATATGAGGGATTAAAGTAGATCTGTTTTTCTGTACCAAGCTGTTCCTAGCAGCTGTGTACCTTATTTCAACCAAATTATTCATTTCTTATTGCTAAAGTAATTATGCCTCATTTTACTCTGTGTATACAATTACATGTAAATTTTTTTTTTTTTTTTTTTCTTTTGAGACGGAGTCTCGCTCTGTCACCCAGGCTGGAGTGCAGTGGCTGGACCTCAGCTCACTGCAAGCTCCGCCTCCCAGGTTTACGCCATTCTCCTGCCTCAGCCTCCCGAGTGGCTGGGACTACAGGCGCCTGCCACCCCTCGCCTGGCTAGTTTTTTGTATTTTTTTAGTAGAGACGGGGTTTCACCGTGTTAGCCAGGATGGTCTCGATCTCCTGACCTCGTGATCCGCCTGTCTCGGCCTCCCAAAGTGCTGGGATTACAGGCTTGAGCCACCGCGCCCGGCTAAATTTTTTTAAGTTTACTTATGAATGAAGGCTGTAGAATGAGTCAGAAGTTCTGAATAATCCAATATTTTCCAAAAATAAAGCTCAACGTTTTAGATCACATCAGTACCTATATTAAAATTGTTCAGTCTATGAATTCACAGATATAATTAGAATTTTTGAGAATATATAGAGTTAACAGAACTCTTATAGAGATTCATAGGTCTGTTATTGTTTTTGTTAAATATTATTCTGTCTTTAACTTCTCAATAAGAATGTATGCTCTGACATACATCATGCCGCATTTATTGTATATGAAGATAGGATTGGTTCTTGTTGCTCACACCTATAAGCAGAAAATGCACTAAGGCCTTGGGAATATTCAGTACTAAATCAAGGATGATATAAAATAGTTTCAACTTGATATATAAAATAATCTCAACTTAAAGGCCCTCACCCAAATTTGAAAATGCTGAAGAATTATCTTTAAATCTTCCATCAATACAGGACTTTTTTTTTTTTTTTTTGACCATGTGACACAGAAATACAATCTTGTTTATTTGTTTTATTTGCTGGAGAAATGACTCTTTTGGTAGGGGAAGAAAAATGTAAGCTAATTTCCTTAATAAGAGGTGATATTTTTAATTATGTGCTCTTAGAGTTAAGACTAACAAAAATGCTAGTTTGTCAGGTCATTATATTTGAAAATGAATCCATATAAATGAAATTCAAGTAGTAATTTTAGAGTGTGATTTTATCCTGTGGGACAGTCCTAGAGATTCTTATAAGTTAAGATATAAAGTAATAATTGGTGATTTTATCCTTATAGCTTGAGTTTCTGTTACTGGGTTAGTCAGGTTTTTTAGAATTAAAGGAAAGCATTGACTGAGTTCTTTTTGCTCTATATACGTAACAGTAGTGTTACTCACATTAGAAAATGTAGTAGCGGGTATTTCTTTGATTATGAATAATCGCTGAAAAGGCTACCTTTAAAGAACTTAATTGGTATCACTTACTAAGATTTTTGCCTTCTCTCAGGTCAGAGATTCTAAACTGCCTGCATATAAGGATCTTGGTAAAAATCTACCATTCCCTACATATTTTCCTGATGGAGATGAAGAGGAACTGCCAGAAGATTTGTATGATGAAAACGTGTGTCAGCCTGGTGCACCTTCTATTACATTTGCCTAACATCTTTGAATAGGGCAGAACCTTACATATTCTGTGAGCTTCGATGAGCCAGAGTGATATAATCACCACCAGAAATCATATTCTCCTTTCTTAGTCAGAACAAAAACATGTCATCTTTGTCAGGGGCATAAATATATCATTCGTACGCCCATTAAATTTTGTTAGAAAATTTGCCACATTAAGGCCAGGCGCGGTGGCTCACGCCTGTAATCCCAGCACTTTGGGAGGCCGAGACAGACGGATCACAAGGTCAGGAGATCGAGACCATCCTGGCTAACACGGTGAAACCCCATCTCTACCAAAATACAAAAAAAATTAGCCGGGCGTGGTGGCGGGCGCCTGTAGTCCCAGCTACTCGGGAGGCTGAGGCGTGAACCCGGGAGATGGAGCTTACAGTGAGCCGAGATTGCGCCACTGCACTCCAGCCTGGGCAACAGAGCAAGACTCCGTCTCAAAAAAAAAAAAGAAGAAAATTTGCCACATTAAACATATCAGTTAAGTAGATGGGATTTGCTGGATTTGCTGAAATTGGTGTTTGGCGTATTGGTAAAATATTTGTAATTTGTCAACTCGATTCTTTCTTACTGCATATTTCCCAAGTTAAGATGTCTATAAATTTAACTTTTGTTAAAGTTTTGTCAATCTTTGTGAAATAGTGGTTGTGGAACAGTAGAAAACCAAATGGGGACTATGGTGCAACATATTTGGGTAAAGAAACCATTTGCTAAAATGGAGAAAGTAAATAGATTTTTATTTAAATTACAGAAACATATATGTTAAAGCCTGGTCAAAGGAAAGACAGCAAAATCATAAATTATGGGTCCTGTTTACATTTTTGTTAGGAGAGGTGATTACTTTGTAGTTTTATCACTCGATTATAAGATCAGTGTTGTTGTTTTGTTTGTTTGTTTTTTAGAAAGGATTTTGCTGTGTTGCCCAGGCTGGAGTGATCTTGGCTCACTGCAGCCACGACTTTGTGATCTCAAGTGATCCTTCCACCCCAGCCTCCCAAGTAGCTGGGACTATAGGTGCCCACCACCATCCCTGGCTAATATTTGTAATTTTTGGTAAAGATGGGGTCCCACTATGTTGCCTAGGGTGGTCTTGAACTTCTGAGTTCAAGCTTTTTACCTTCCATGGCCTCCCAATTTGTTAGGATTACAGGTATGAGCCACTGCACCCAGCCTACGTTTCAAAAAGAATTTATAGTGATCTAAGATTGTATGTTCAGACTTTTATTAATCATTTATTAATCAAAATGCTCATGGTTTGTGGGTTTCTTTTTAATTGTATGAAATTAACATGTATTTACTAATGGCTACTCATGACAAATAAGCTTAACCATGTGTATAAGCAGACCTCAGCTTAAATACTTGATTTCCTCTGAACCAAATTCTTAATTGACATCACCCCATAGGTTTGTTAGTCATAGTGTTAGATCTCCATGTGATATACTATCCTGGTTGTATCACATTTTTCACTTTAAATCCAAAGATAGCCACATTTTTAAAAAGTTTTTATTTATACTTTATCTTATTTCATTAAAAACATGGCAATTGATATGAAATCCACTCAATAAAATAGAAAAATAAGAGAAAAATATTTAAGATAATGTAAGTTAGAATAGGCGGTATTTTAGGGAAGGAATAGCGTCAATGTCATATAGATGAGCAGGCTATGCTGTGCAGAGTTGTTATATTCAGATCGTTTGGTTTTGAGCTTCCTGGGTGCTAAAGTAAAACATTATTTGTTACATACTGTTCATTATTCATGAGTTTGAATAGTGATAATAGACTGTCATAGTCTTTTAACTGGAGTAGATTACATTTAAAACCACCACACCATATTTGGTTAAAAAAATATATCAAACTAGAAATTTGTTGACTTGTTAAAAGTTATCTCTAGTAATCATCATATACAAGGGTAAAATGCTAGAAGAATTCTTTTCAGGGATCAAACAAGGATACCCTCTACAACTTCTATTCCATAGTATTCTTGGGTGCCCTAGCCAGTGCAGTAAGACAAGTAAAGCTAATGAGATAAATTGGAAAGTAGGAGCAAATCTTATTATTTGTAAGAAATATTTACCTAGAAGATGAAAGGTAGACAACTGACAAGCTATCAGAACCAATAGAGTTGAAAAAGGTAACAGTACAAGATTAATATACAAACATATAGCAATATTTTATGGGAAAATGGATATTATTTATAATAGCAATTAAAAAATCACCTAGGAAAAGCCTAACAAGAAATATGCTAGGGTCTTACATCCTTTTTTGAAAGATAAGAAAACTTCAGTAATGGAGAAAAATATCATGGCCATGAATGGGAAGGTTATGTTGTAAATAATTCATTTCAATCCTGTTTTAAAACTCTCAACAGGACTTAGAGCTAGTCAAACTGATTCTAAAATTCACGTGAAAGTGTAAATTCAAGAATAGCCACTACGTCAAATGTTACACATTAGTTAGATATGCCCCCATACTATGCTTAGGAACTTATACAGACATACCTTAGAGATATTGTGGGTTTGGTTTCAGACCACAGCAATAAAGCAAATACCACAATAAAGGAAATCACAAAATTTTTAGTTTCCTGATGCATATATAAGTTATACTGAAGTCTATAATGTGTTTCAATAGCATTGTATCTTTAAAAATATACATACCTTAATTTTGAAATGTCAGAAAATGCCAAAGATCTTCTGAGCCCTTAGCAAGTTGTAATCTTTTTAGTGGTAGAGGGTCTTGCCTCAAAGTTGATGCTGACTGATCAGGGTGGTAGTTTCTGGAAGGTTGGGTGAGTGTGGCAGTTTCTTAGCATAAGGCAATGGACTTTGCCACTTGATTGACTCTTCCTTTCACAAAAGATTTCCCTGTAGCATGGAGTGCTGCTTGGTAGCATTTTGCCCGCAGTAGAACTTTGTTCAAAGTTTGAGTAAATCCTCATACCCTGCTGCTGCTTCACAACTAAATTTGTGGAATTTTCTAAATCCTTTGTTGTCATTTCAACAGCATTCACAGCATCTTCACCATAAGCAGATCCCATCTCAGGAAGCCACTTTCTTTAGTCATGCATTAGAAGAAACCACTTTCTTTACTCATCCATAAAAAGCACCTCCTTATCTGTTCAAGTTTTAGCATGAGATTACAGCAATTCAGTCACATCTTCAGGCTCCACTTCTGCAGTTCATTCCTCCACTGGAGCCTTGAACCCCTCAGAGCCACTCTTGAGAGTTGGAATCAACTTCCAAACACCTGTTAATGTTGATATTTTTACTTTCTCCCGTGAATCGTGAATGTTCTTAATGGCATCTAAAATGGCAAATCCTGTCCTGATGGATTATAGCAACTTTATATATTAAGGACTATGTCTACTGTAACCTTACAAAACATGTTTCTTAAATGATTAGAGTTTGAAAGTCACAATTACACGTTTATGCATGGACTACAGAATAGATGTGTTAGGCATGGAAACATTATTCTTGTAAATCTTCATCTTGACTAACTTAGGTGCATTGTCAGTGAGCTGTTATCTTGTGAGACAAATGGACAATTATTTCTGGGAGAACATAAAATCTTTTTCCTGCATTATTTGTGAGAAATGAATCAGTATATGAAAATAGCCAGTTGCCCAGACATAAGATGTTTCGACGAAGGCAGGGAACCTTCTGCACTTAAAGAGCCTGCCCCAAACTTACCACCTTCTTTCACTATAGTTGGTGGTCTGTAGATCTGTTTTTGAGTTTTAAAGTAACATTTTTGATCACCTTCTGGGATTACAGATATGATCCATGTCTTCTAGAATAAGGGAACAAAACTTTCAGTCTCACCCGCCAACCCCAACCAGTCCCCACTGCCAGCAGCTTCTACAGATGCATATCCTTTGAAGAGGATCTGGACTCCATTCTGACAAACTGAGTGGCCCAGATGAACTGGATTCTTCTCTCCAGTTGTGGAATACCTAAACCAGTCTGCCTAGTCCAACACTACTAAATGTGATTTCCCAAGAACTTTAGGGTTACCATTTCTGGCTACAGCACAGGCATTTTGCCTCAGCAGCTGTCCTCAAATGTTCAGCTCAGAAATGGAAATCTGCCTACTGTAGATAGGGAGTACATGGTCCCAGTGCTCTCCTGCTCAACTCTGTGCATCCCAGGCAGTACTAGAAGCCTGCTCTTGAGCAGTGCTGACCACTGGACAGATATGATGGCAATTCAGTTCTCAGCAGTGGAGCCATCCTGGGCCTGAGTTGAGCTTGAGTTTGATTTACTGTTTTAGATTTTGTCTTGAAATGGAGAACCTTTTTGTAATTAAACTTCATTCAAATTAGACATTTGTTCCAGCATCCTTGGTACTAGCTATTTGGAATAAAATATGGAAATACTGAACTTTGTATAATTCTGTAAGCCTTAGAGAGGCCTACAGATTAAGGGATACTTTAAGAGTTACACTACTGGTCATCCCTACTCTCCAAGACCTTTATCCTACCTGCTAGGGTAGCCGAAGCTGAAATGCAAATGTTAATTAGTCCTATTTCCACAGTGGCCCCTGGCATGGGTAATTGGATGATGCCAGCTGTCACAAACATTAAGCTATAAATGAAAGTATTTCTTACAGCAAGTATAAGGATATACTTTACAAGAGTATTAAGCATTTCAGAGTCAGTAGTGCTTTCGCAGTCTTTAATGGTGAGGTACAAATCTGCTTTTCAACTTTCCTCAAGGGGTGGAATATAAGGATGGCTTTTACAGCTGATTTACAAAGGTAAATTTGCAGATGGGACCTGACCATGTTTCAGCACATATAGAGAAATGTGTATAGAACTATGGCGTGTTTTTCTAGTGTAAAGAGTATTAGAACACAGTCACACACACGGAAGTTGAATTCGTACTTAGGGTTCCTCATATGCAGAATGAATTCTGCTAATCTGTAGGCTGACTTGCCTTACATCCAGTTGCTTATTTTGTTTTACTACTACCACTACTAATAATAATAAACAAACCCTCTTTGAGAAAGAATGTGTCAGAGTGAAGTCTCTCCTGATTCCAGCAAGATTGAACCTACGCCCTAAATCATTGCCCAGAGAGAGAGAGAGAGACACTGTTGGCTGTGTCACAGTGAAAACCCATCATGGGAAAAGAGCAGCATTCAGATTGCTGACTCTGAACCTGTTATTTGGACCTCTGGGATGAATACCTTCAAATGGTTGTGTTATTCCTCATTTTTGTCAGAATAGAAACACAGTGTGGGCTTCCTGTGGCATTGAGTCTTGCAAAATTGTTTTCTAGCCTGGAGTGTGATGTGCTTCTCCTAGCTACATTATTTTTCTATGGCTGATTCTTTTCCCTTGGTAGGATGTGTGTGATTCTAAAAATGCCTTTTACTGCCGGTTTTGCCTGAAGGTCACCACTTGGGAAGTTTCCCCCACTTTTGCAGGAACTATGGCAAGAAGAATGTTATGTTTCTATTATGGTACTTACCATGATACTGCTTATCCTGCTTTTATGAACAGTTTTATAGTGGAGCCGTTTCGTGATGAGGCAGGGCATGTTGCTGATAACTTTTACTGAACTGCTGAACCAAGAGAGTGAAGACAGGCAGACAGAAGCAAGTCACTATGCTATGAGGCCACCTTGGGCAAACATCTTCAATAGCTTTATTTTTATTTTTATTTATTTATTTATTTATTGAGGCAGAGTTTTGCTCTTGTTGCCCAGGCTGGAGTGCAAGGGCATCATCTCAGCTCACCACAACCTCCACCTCCCGGGTTCAAGCAATTCTCCTGCCTCAGCCTCCCAAGTAGCTGGGATTACAGGCATGCGCCACCATGTCCGGCTAATTTTTTCTATTTTTAGTAGAGAGGGGGTTTCTCCATGTTGGTCAGGCTGGTCTGGAACTCCTGACCTCAGGTGATCTGCCCACCTTAGCATCCCAAAGTGTTGGGATTAAAGGATTAAGCCACCAAGCCTGGCCTTCAGTAGCTTTATAATCATGTGTTACTTCATGGCTACCTGTTTTCTAAACGGGAAGAAGTTCTTCACATGAGAGTTTATTTTACTAGTGATAGATAAAGCTTCTCTCTTCAGGAACTTTCCTTAAAGTTGACTTTACTGTAACAACAGACATTTCTTCAGTTTTGAGTTTTATTGCTATTTCTGCTAGAACACCTCATCCACCAGCTTGGCCCCATAAATGATAGTGGTCTCTCAAAGCATGCCCTACCAGACAAATGAAGACTGCCATTCAGACTTTGCCTCCAGCAATTACCTAGGATTCCCTGGAATGAGAGGACTCAGTGTCATTATCCCCTCCAGAAAACAGCCAGTCCTGAGCGTGCAGGGTTGCCAGCCTCAATTTCATCATTTGCTTTTCTGCTTTTAAATGTTTGCAAACAACCGCAGTCCATGTCACATGTTTTATTCTTTTTAGATTAATGAGGTGGCCTGTTCAAGTTAGACAGGCCATATTAATCTCAGTGAATGTAGTCCTTAGCACCACAAAAGCAAACAAATGATTTTAACTGGACAAAGTCTTGGCACAGTAGGTGCATGATTGTTGCTTTTTGAATTTGACTGGAGAGTGAGAGTTGTGATTTTGATTCTCCAAAAGCAGACTCTATGAGCACCAAGTATATTTTAGGTCATTTAGAAAGTTTGTTGTTTGAACAGATGAAGATAAGACATCAATATTTGACACTGCACCAAATCTGCTTTATTTCAAAAGGAACTAACTAAACACTTCATCACAGAAGTCCTGACAAAGATGCACAGATGGCTATATTAACGAGACTGTGTCAGAATGAATAATAATACATGGCTGTACTGAGAATCCAACATAAATTTCCTTATCTAAAATAGTGGTTTGTTTAAATGATGAAGCAAAGATGGCATCGGAGCTGTTGGCCGACTGTCCCTTTTTTTCTGTTAACTGCAAAAGCACTGAATCTGATGCCCTACCTTGTGGGGTAATGGTGTGCTTATCTCCCCCTCTTCAAACAGTTTGGCACATTGCTAATAACAGCCAGCCTACTGCTAAAATATCATCAGTGACAGAACAGAAGAAATGGATATTTAGGAAAACATAAAGCTTAGTAAGTAGGCAAAAAAAAAAAAGTACTGATAGAAAGCAAATAAAGGAAAGATCTATAATATTGGGACAGGCAGCATCTCCCTGCTTGCAGGGTAATTTTATTTAGCTGGTCCTTCCCAAGGACGCCTGCCATGGGAAGAATGTGTGATTTTGTGATTTAATGATCCAAAGCCCATTTTTAGACACCACTTAGCCATAAAGAGAGGCCCAAAGGTTCTGTGGCCCAGAGTCGTTGAGATAAGTATTTATGACAAGGTCCACCCACACACAAGGGGACACAAGAAGGGGGCATGTCAGGCACAGGGAATTTTCACAGTGGCTTACAAAGGCAAGTCTTACCCTCACCTAACACAGGAGTTCTCCACACTGGCTGCATGTTAGATCCCTACAGAAGAGCTTTTAAAATTCCCAGTCCAATATTCTCGGAATTTGGAGGGCAGGAGAGAGTAGGAGACCCAGTCATCAGTGGTTTTTAAAGCTCCCCAGTTAAATATTTAACTCCCCTGTTTGAAGAGGGGCAGATGGGCCGAGATTAAGAACTACTGACCTAAAACAACATGATGTATAGACAGGCAAATCATTTGTGGAACTCAGGCCAGTTAATTGGCCGTCTCCCTAAAACAATTCAAATTGGAGAAAATTCTGTACAAATGTAATAATAGTGATGTTTTATATGTGTATAGTATTTTATATTTTGAGGTTTTTATGTTCATGTGAAGGTGCTCTCAGGAAAATGCTTAGCATCTTGTAAAACTGTGCAAATGTTAGATGTCATCAACCCAGTATTATAATTGAGAAAACAAGCTGAGTGCAAGTGTAGGACTTATTTGGAGTCTCACTAAAGAAGTGACTGGCAGAGCCTAAAATTGGGGCACTGGACACTTTCGTATATTCTTCTATCCTGGGAATCATGATTTCCTTTGAAGAATGCTGTAAAATGTTGACCGTATTTTTGTCTGTTATGAACTGTGATTGGCCTCACACAGAAATAATGAATTCTTTTAGGTTGCTTTTGGAACGTGTTACTTTGGTATCTCAAATCAATAATATAATCACAAGTGAAACAAGCTGTCAATCTTGTCTAAAGTTTTTAAGTTAGGGTTGTCCTGCATCTGCATCAAGTATCAAAGGTTTAAGAAAGAGTACTGAGAGGGAAAATTGAGAATGAAGAAAATTTTATCCATTAACTTAGTTTCTGTTTTTATAAACTGGGATAGATTGAGATTGTTATTTTCTTTTTATGGCTGAATGTTTTGGTACAACTCCAGATAAACTGGTGTGGAGATGGATAATCTTGAGTATAGGATGACATTGCACCAGCAGATTCCTAATGGTTGACTTAGTAATCAATGGATCCTTCTTCCCAGGCCTCATCAGGGCCCCTCTCCCTTAATATTTGAAGTTTTGAATCAAAACTACATGGCATTTATTGAACATCCACTGTCAGATGTTTTATACATGGTCTCTCATTTAATCCTCAACCACCCTGCCAGGTAGTTGTTATCTTTGCTTCATAGATGAAGAACATTGAGACTCAGAGATTATGTGACTTTTCTGAATCAAATATCTAGTGAGTGACTAACTAAGACTAAGAGCTAAAGGTTGCCTCTGCACTTCAAGTCATTCGTTCTGGGAAGAGCCCCAGCTTCTAGTCACCCAAGTTTCCTAGCCATTCTGGTGAATGCTGCTGCATAAGCCCTCTCTTAAGCTTTGGGTAGAGATGAATCCCCTCCCCCATGTCATACCCAAAGACATGGCATAGACACATTTTCTGGGAGGCAGTTTCTCCCATGTATCCAAAAGAAAAGAAAGTGTGCATTGTGTCCTTTAAGTTCTCCACCTCCCTCTTCTCCCATTACCTGAGCCAGGAAGAGAGTTGAAAGAAGATTACCAGAGCTTGAATGAGGGTGGGCCAATTCACCTACTGGACTGCAGAACTCTGGGTGATGCTATTCCTATTTATATTTGAGTGAAATTGCGTATTTTTCAGGGCTGTCTTCACCATCCTCAAAGGGGAAAAGGGTTGAGTATGTATTGGAGGGGTTGAGTGCTGTTGAGGATAAATTAAAAATAAGGAAAACATTTGCCCATTCACTCCAGGTTGCTGGTCAAGATGGTCATATGTACCCTCTCAACCAACTCCAAAATTAGACTTGAGCAAGAGTCCTGGACCTAACAGTTATTGATTAGACCTGGAAATAGCTCTGAGCAGCAAAACATATGAAACTTTTTTGTTTGTTTTTTTAATCTCGGAAATTTTTCCTTATTAGTACTACTGAGCTACGTCTGAAGGCTCTAGGGGAGGATTCTTTTTGCCTCTTTCAGCTTTGTGGGGACTCCAGTCTTTCCTTGGCTTGTGGCTGCCTCTGTTTTCACATGGCCTTCTCGAAACTTTCTTTAAGAAGGCAAATTCTTAGTTTCTGGAATATCAAAGAAGTCATATAAGCCACAACTGCTGAGTCATCTAAGGATTGATTCAAAATTTAATTAAAGAGAGTTCTTGCAGCTTTTTCAGGATGATGTTCCAATTTTCTCTTCACCTAACAAAGTGGTAAGGTACATTGGACAGGACAGAGAGGCACTCTTGACTTCTGCATGTCTCTTCGTGGACAGGCAGACCTAGGAAGAATATCCATGGATGACTCATTTCTCCTCTTGATAAATTAGGTTGACATAATCAACCTGATTAGGTTGATCTGACCAACTTTAAGAAATCCTCTAGTGATCCTTTTCTCTTACCATTAAGCAGAAAGTGTCTGAATGTCGTGTTGCCCTTAAAGCATAACATTACTTATGTAATTTCCCAGCTGAGAATGCAAAACCTGGATCTAATCATTGAGAAATATTAAATTCTGCCGAAAGAAAAAAAATGTATTTCTCCACACTCCTTGGTGGCCTCGCATGTACACATCCCCAGGGTTCACCCACCCCCTGACCTTGACCCCTCCTTGTGAGTTCAAAAACAATAGAGAAGAGGATGTATTCCTCAGAAGGTCAAATGTGTGTCTTTTATGGCAAATCAGGGCGTGCCTTTGTCCCTCTCTCAAAGAAAAAAAAAAAAGACGGGAAGGAAGAAAGGGAGATCAACTGGAGGCTTTTGCGACTGGCTGATTTGAAACTGTCTTAGGTTCCACTTTAGTTTACTTAAATTTTTTCCCTCCCATTTATCCAGAAGGAGTTGGACATGACAAATGTGCATTGAATTCTTGTTTACCAAAGATTTAACTTCAGGAAGATAGGAAAATACTTGAGGTCATGTTTCCCAATACTTCCTTGTGGGAAGGAAGGATGAAGAAAAGAAGGAGAAATAAATTATGGCCTGGGAACATCTCTTTAAACTACAGATAGAGCCTAGAGCTAGAATTAGCACTGCAGAGCAGTTATGCCCTCCATTTCTCCCTGCTATGAATGATGCTTACATCTGAGGGTTCAAGCCTAATCTGATAGACAAGTGATCTAGGCCACATCCCAGGGTCTCTGATTCTGCCAGTGCTTCTAGTAACACAAACCGATGCTTCTAAACAGAGATGACAGACTCCTGAGAGATGTTAAGAAGCTGTTAAAGGCTAAAGAAGGAGCAGCATGCACGTTGAACCCATTCATTGTAATTTTCACTGGTGTCTGATAATCTTAATTGTTTATTGCAGAACACAGAAAGCCAAGGTCTGCATGCTTTCAATTGATGCCATGGAAGTCCCTGCCTTTTCCAGGTAGTTCTGTCTTATGGGGCAGAATATAGAGAGTGGAACTCTGAGGAAAAGTCTCCAGATTTTAAATTATATTTTTCTCAAGAGAATTTTTTTAAATATATGATATACTGGCATTTCCTTTTTGTGTACAGTTTTCCTAGACTGTAAATTAGCAAATTATGAATTAATCATACAACATTAAATCTCATCAAACTACTAATAATTTTCCAACAAGCACTTTACTACCTGCTGTGTTAAGCAGGGCTTCCTATTATTATTTAATCCACCTAATTATTCTATTTGCTTTTTCTGGTCTGGTTTCCCTTCTGCATCTCCATGTCTAGTACAGTGCCTGGCAAATGAAATCTAGAACTTCCAGAAGGTTTATTTGGTAAATGGATGAAATGAACATAGAATCTTCTTCCTCTTCATCTTTTTATTTCTTTGATTATTTTGTTTGATTTTCTCTTGGTTGACTTCAACACCATAGTGATATTCTTGTAAAAGTTTAAGATCATTCTAGAATCTTACAAGCCAATGGCACATCCATGTACCCTATACGTATTACAGAAGATATGCCCATTAGAAATGTTGGTCAGATTAAAACTTTAATAAATGGAGAGCAGACCTGTTGCTGATGAAGCGACTGCATACCACAAAATTCCCTGTTATTTCTAAGTTAATTTGTAGGTTCAGCACATTGCCATCTTCCACCAGCATTGAGGAGAGCCATGAGTAGAAAAGGCGTGGGGGGTATAATTTTGTTAAAGTGGTTCTAAAATTCACCCAGAATAATACGTAATAGGGGCAAGATTTATCTAAACCACAGACTCTGTCTTAAGAATGAACAAAGTGCATGTGGTACTGGCACAACAATAAGTAGATTTTTAAAATAGAACAAGTACAGAAAAATACTTTGAAAGGTCAGCTTACTAATTTTAAACTTGGAAAACAGAATCCAGAGTTCATGTAAATAATAATAAACAAGAGAAAAAGGAGGACTGTCGATTACAGTAGAATGTTGAGTACCAACTAATAAATATAGTAGGGGTGTTAGAGTTGGAAAATCTAACCTTATTATTAACTTTATTATTTTGCAACCATCATGAGAAAGATTGGTTCAGATAAGAATCATCAATGGATACTAAACCTAGGATTAGGGAGGGATAGATTTTGTTGGGGAGCAGGATATGTGTATGGTCTTAAAGTGTCTCCCCACAGCTTGCTTATTAGTTGAAAGATGAAAATTCTAAGTATTACAATGATTACTAAGTGAACAAAATTAATATGTCAAATGAGGGACATATGAACATCATGTGTTACCAGATGTGAGACACCAAAGACATAACATCACTTATGTAATATCCCAGCTGGGAATGCATAACCCAGATCTAATCATTAAGAAGTATCAGGCAAATCCCACCAAAAGAAAAAAAGAGAATTTCTTCAAAAAATGTTAAATGTCATAAAAGACCAAATAAAAGACTATATATATACCAGATTAAAAGAGATTAGAGAGCCATGACAACTAAATGTAATACCAGATGCTAGACCGAATCCTGTATTGGATCAATTGGTAAATCCAGAATATGTACTTTAGATAAAAATATGTTATCAATGTTTACTTGATAACCCTACTGTGGTTATATAAGAGAAACTCTTATTTTTAGAAAATGCACACTGAAGGTATATAGAGGTAAATAGCTATGGCATGTACAACTTAGTTACTCTCAAATGTTCAAGAAGAGGCTCAGAAAAAAATATTTAGGTAGATGATAGAGATATAAAGGTAGTTAGTGAAGTAAATAATAAAGCAAATAGAGGCAAAATATTACCAGTACATAAATCTGGGCAAAGGGCATATGAATGCACTGTACTATGATTGCAACTTGTGTGTAAGTTTGAAATTATTTCTAAAGTTTAGGAATACATACAGTTATGGTTCCATTTATATGAAGTTCAAGAATAGGCAAAACTAATATTATATATGAAGTTCAAGAATGGGCAAAACTAATATGTAATACTAGAGATCAGAATTGAAATTGGCAAGTTACTTCCACAGAAGAGAGGATATTGACTGGGAAGGAGCTCACAGGAGCCATCTGTGATGTTGGAAATGCTCTGTATCTCTCTATCTGGGTAATGACTACATGAGTGTATATGTTTATATGTAAAATTTTATTGTGTTCACTTAAAACTTACGCACTTATATATGCTATACCTCAATTCAAAATGAATTTAAAATATTTTTTATTAATTCTCTGTTAAGAGCAAGTCGTGTATGGAAGGGTGGAAATGGAAAGTGAGAGTTACAATGAAGGGCTGTCAGATGGGCTCAAAGTAAGTAATAGAATGGTGCCAAAGAAAAACTTCAAAATTTGCCTCAGAACTTTATAAATGAAGCAACTATTTTAAAGTACCATAGAACCATGCACAATAGAATAATAATAACATACCTTTACCCACCATTGCTGAAGGGATTCTAAGTCAGAGAAGGATTGTCAGAAGAGTTGGTTAGGAAAGATATCCAGGAGACTTGAGCTAGGATTTGAAAGGAAGTTTAGAAGTTGGAGGGAAAGGGAAATATACAACATACTTCTTCCAAATTTATCTTCTTTGACCATTTATGTAAGCTTTTAGGTTTATGAGGACTTCGTTTGAGACTAGTTTGGTCTTCTTTTTAATGCACGAATATAGAACTAAAAAATTACACCTATAAGATAAAGAAATGAATGAACATCTCTCTCTGAGAAGAGACTTCTAAAAAGGACTGTAGTGATAGATTCTCAAAACATGAGGCTTCGAGATAAGGCTGGCACCTACCAAGTCAACATACTCAAATCAGCATTTATGGAGGACCCTCTCCCATGTCCTGGACATTATAATAACTCTGGGGAGATCGTGATGTGGAGCTCATAGCCCCTGCCCTCCAGGAGCTTATATACTCTTAGGATTATGTAACAGAATAATACTAAGAATGGCAAGTTGGGACTTCTGGTAAACAAAGTGAAATGAGATCATGTTTTTTTGCACCTCCTCTGCTTCAAAACATAGCAGTGATAAATTAGGTATAAAAATAGACATAGCCATGTTTCACAACAAGATAAACCATACAAGGAAAAAAAAAAAACATAAAGCAGAGAATAAACTGAAGCACAAGACTCTTAAGGCATAGGTAAGAAGAAAAATGGTACCAGTGGGATTTAAGGGGACCAAAATGCTTCACCCAAGAGGAGAGACCAAAGCCAAACTTGTTGCATGAAGCCAGAGGTCCAGAAAGAATTTAATCACTCCAATATCTGCATCAAATGAAGACAAAAAAGAAAAACTGTACTGTTGCCTATGGCATTTGCTTGCCTGGGGATGTGGGAGATCACCTTTGAAATTTTATGACCCCTAAGAGATAAACTAAGTTTTCATTGGCTCAGTAACAGGAATTGCAAAGTCTTCAGTATTATCAAAGATCAAGATTCCTTGAGGCCATTTTGTACTGCGACGGCTCAGAAGCTAGATGGAAGCAACTATGCAAACATCAAATAGGACAGACAAGCATTGAAATATAAAGACAAATAGAAAATACTGCCTTTTTTTTTTTTTTTTTTTGAGACGGAATCTCGCTCTATCACCCAGGCTGGAATACAGTGGCACGATTTTGGCCCACTGCAACCTCCACCTCCTGGGTTCAAGCAAAGCTCCTGCCTCAGCCTCCTGAGTAGCTGGGACTACAGACGCATGCCACCATGCCTGGCTAATTTGTGTTTTTTTTTTAGTAGAGATGGGGTTTCACCATTTTAGCCAGGATAGTCTCGATCTCCTGACCTCGTGATCCACCTGCCTTGGCCGCCCAAAGTGCTGGGATTACAGGCATGAGCCACCGTGCCCAGCCCAGAAAATACATTTTTTAAGAGGAAATAAAATCTCTCCCATTCAAAATCCAAATTCTAAAACATAAAAAATCAATGCAAAGAGCCAATATGGGCCAGGAGCGGTGGCTCATGCCTATAATCCCAGCACTTTGGGAGGCCAAGGCAGGTGGATCACTTGAGGTCAGGAGCTCGAGACCAGCCTGGCCAAAACGGTGAAACCCTGTTTCTACTAAAAATACAAAAATTAGCTGGGCATGGTGGAGGGCACCTATAATCTCAGCTACTCAGGAGGTTGAAGCAGGAGAATAACTTGAACCCAGGAGGCAGATGTTGCAGTGAGTCAAGATCGCGCCATTGCACTGACAGAGCAAGACTGTGTCTCAAAAAGAAAAAAAAAAGCCAGTATGATCAACAGAACAAATGTCTTCCATATAAAATTAATTTATGCAAGAGTTCAACAAAAATCTTAATATGTTTGGGATGCTGCTATGGTCTAAATATGTCTTCCTAAAATTAATATGTTAAAACTTAACTGCCGATGTGATAATAATAAGAGGTGGTACCTTTAGGAAGTGATTAAATGATGAGGACAAGCCCTCGTGAACAAGATCAGCACCCTTATAAAAGAGGTTCCAGGGAGCTGGTTGCCCATTTTTCCATGTGAAGACACAGAAAGAAGTGATATCTTGGAAGCAGAGAGCAGCCCTCACCAGACACCAAATCTGCCAACACCTTGATTTTTAACTGTTCAGCCTGCAGAACTGTGAATAAAAATAAATTTCTGTTCTTTATAAATTACCCAGTCTTAGATATTTTTATAGCAGTAGGAGTGAACTAAAACAGATGCTCAAGAAGATAAATAAAAGTAAATTTTATTCAACATAGCAAGAAATTACAAAATAAAAATAGGCAGATAGGAAACAAGAATGGATTTCTATGAAGAATTTAAAATGCTAGAAATGAAAAAACTCAATATCTAATACAAACTTTAGATGACTAAAAGGAGAATTAAAAAAGATAGTACTGAGACAGTCATACAAACTATAATAAATGTAAATGGATTAAATTTACCTATAAAATATAGAGATTGTGAGATTAAAGAAATACCAGCTGGATGTCATTAATGAGAGATCTCCTAAAACCACAAAGGAAGGTTTAAAGTATTTTGAAAGGAAAACTGTGTGTACCAAGAAAATATTAACAAAAAGAAAGCTGATTGTAGCAACATTGACATCAGACTATGTGAAATTTAAGCAAAAACTGTTAGTAGAGATAAACAGGAACGCTAAATAATAATACAAAGAAAAAAATGGGCTGGGTGCAATGGCTCATGCCTGTAATTCCAGTACTTTTGGAGGCCAAAGTGGGAAGATAACTGAGCCCAGGAGTTTGGGACCAGCATGAGCAACATAGCAAGACCCCCATCTCTACCAAAAAAAAAAAAAAATTAGCTGGTCATGGTGGCATGCACCTGTAGTCCTAGCTTCTTGGGAAGCTGAAGTGGAAGGATCACTTAAGCCCAAGAGTTCAAGGTTACAGTGAGCTATGATCACATCACCATACTCCAGCCTGAGCAACACAGTTAGACCCTGTTCCTTTAAAAAAAAAAAAAAAATGAAATATTTTATCAACAGCTTTTATAATTATTACATGTTGGACACAGACAATTTCATGTACACCAGCAGCAGACTAGGCTACTCTGACCATGATGTAGCAAGACAAAAACAAGGTCTCTCTAAAGTTGTGTCCAACCACAGAGAAAACAAGAACAATTCAACCCATTAAAAATGACCAAATATCCCCCTATTTTTTTTTTTTTTTTTTTTTGAGACAGAGTCTTGCTCTGTCGCCCAGGCTGGAGTGCAGTGGCGCCATCTCCGCTCACTGCAAGCTCCGCCTCCCGGGTTTACGCCATTCTCCTGCCTCAGCCTCCCAAGTAGCTGGGACTACAGGCGCCCACCACTGCGCCCGGTTAGTTTTTTGTATTTTTTTTTTTTTTTTTTAGTAGAGACGGGGTTTCACCATGTTAACCAGGATGGTCTCCATCTCCTGACCTCGTGATCCGCCCATCTCGGCCTCCCAAAGTGCTGGGATTACAGGCTTGAGCCACCGCGCCCGGCCTAGTATCCCCCTCATTTAGCTAATATGAGTGACTACTTGTTTACAAATTACAGCCTTTAATTTGCTTTATTCCTCTCATCTCCTATATAAAAATTATTAAGGCATAATAGAATTGCTCCCACTTCTAGACAGCACTCAATTCAGAGCAAAACAACACTTTGAATTCTCTCCCACATGACCTAACACAAGTTCATATCCTGTAAACAACCTTACCCTAACACATTGTTTCTGAAATGACTCATGGCCTCTTTTGGTGTGGTATTTTCCTTACTGCAGCAAGCCACTGAAGGAACTGTTTAATTACAGTATATTCCTTATGGTCTTTGGCTAGAGGATATTGGTAGCTCCTTTTAACACATAAGAAAACAGGCACAGAAAGGTTAAGTAACTCAGTTACACAGGATATTTGGCTACAAACAGTGGTCCTCAATCCTGACTGAACATTAAATTCTTTGGGATAGGGCAAAGGTATTCATATCTTTTAAAAGCTCCTTACAGTGATATGCAGCCAAGATTAGAAAACATAGATGATGTCTATAGCAGTACCTCTCAAACTTTCACCTCCCTATTTATCACTTGAAAACTGGTTAAATAAAATGCGGATTCAGATTCAGTAATTTTGGGTGGAGCCTGAGATTCCACTTTTCTAACAATTTAGCAGGTGATGCTGGTGCTGCTGGCCAACAGAGCATATTTTCGATAACAAGGTCTAAAGTACCTTACAACTCCAAATCACTGACTTTCTAGAAAAGTGTTTTGTTTGCCAGGGGCGGTGGCTTACGCCTATAATCCTAGCACTTTGGGAGGCCAAGCAGGTGGATCACCTGAGGTCAGGAGTTCGAGACCAGCCTGACCAACATGGAGAAACCCCGTCTCTACTAACAATACAAAAATTAGCCGGGCATGGTGGCAGGTGCCTGTAATCCCAGCTACTCAGGAAGGCTGAGGCAGGAGAATCGCATGAACCCAGGAAGTGGAGGTTTCAGTGAGCTGAGATCGCGCCATTGCACTCCAACCTGGGCAACAAGAGCCAAACTCCATCTCAAAAAAAAAAAAAAGAAAAGCGCTTTGTTTATCAAAAATTTTTATGTATTCATTTATTGAGACCTTATAATTTATCCAGCAACATCCTAGGCAGTGGAAATCCAACAGTTACTAGACAGAAAATGTCTCTGCCCACCCACGTATCAGACTGTCCAACTAAAGCAAGGATTCCAGCAACCTAGGATCAGCTTTTTGTGCTTCTACTCTAGCTTGGTGACTGTGACGATGGTTGGGATCCTGGTACCTTCCTTCTAGCATTCACTTTTTATTGCATTTTTCCCCTGAATAGTATGATTTGGGGAATCATATGTTGTTTCTAGATGCATTTGTTTGCTAAATTAGCAGGAATGGTGTTGGGGGAGGAAGGAAAACCAATATACAGGTTATGAAAATACAAAGTATTTGTTATTTTAAAACCACAGCAACTATAATGGAATTTAAAAGTAAATTATTTCGTGTCCATGAGCTAATCCCCCAAAGATTATCACAGTTTTAAAGTAGGTCAGACTCTGAGACTATGTGTTTCTAGACTGTGTCTATAATAAGTAAAACTCTAATGTTTTCATTGCTCTTGCATTCCAATAGTTTGAATGCAAATTTTATTATTTTTTAATTCGAATTTTAATTTGTCTTCAAAAGCATTCTACTGTTGGGAGCTTGAGGAACATGTTAACCCTGCCTTTTGTGTTTCTCCTGAATGTCAGACTAGTAAAGCCAGTTTATTTAAAACTGGAATTTTCTTTCTTTTAATGTGTGGTTAGTTCTAAGGGGTGACAAAAGAGAAAAGCAGTCCTTGACACCTGGAAGCTGGCCTGGTACTATAAGCTGGGCGTTGGTGTTCTCCTGTCAAACACAACACTTTCACAGAAAAACAACATCAGAGAAGGCCACTCAGTGACCCTGATGGATCCAAACAAAACAAGACCACTCTGTAATCATGTCTGAACACGAAGCATGAACATTGTCCAAATCACAAAAATGACCAAACATCCCACATTCTAGCTAATGTGAGTGACTTCTACTTCTTTGACACTTCCAACTTTAGCCTTGGTCTATTCTTTCCTCCTTCTAGACAAGATTTACAAAGGAACTTAATCATAGAATTCTCCTGGCACATAGTGGCCACTCACGATAGAATTGTGGTATAAAACTCCAAATTCTTGATTTCATACACTCCTTTCTCTGACCACTTATCTTCTGTTCTAGCTCATCTGCCTTGTCTCACATGCACTGATCTTATTGAAAGCAAAGCCTGGCTTTTCGTCTTCTCCAGGCCTGGCCTCAGCAGCTGAACATTGCTGCAGAAAAGTCACAACGCTTTAGGTTCATGAACTTGGGTAGTATCAGACTGCTCACACATATTGTGGGGCTTGTAGGACAGATGGTGCAGGATATTTTCCTGGTGGTAATGTTGAGCAGTGTTAAAATCCGGGGAAGGGAAGAGAAGTTTGAGATGGAACTGAAGGTGTGATGGAGAAAGCAAAACTTCCAGTGTTCAGTTAGGCAAACATAACAGCCTGGGGCTGGCGGCAGAGGAAGGCCAGGTAAGTTGACACTATTGCTGTTTGTGTAGAAGCGGCTGGAAACACCAGGGGCTGAAACCTTGACAGAAAACCCTTTTATTTTCTGAAATGATCGCTCAGTTCACACAATTCCAGTGTTCCCATTGCAATGTTTAGCTCTCACTTAAAAGTGTACCCAATATTTAGCTCTCACTTATAAGTGAGAATATCCAGTATTTGCTTTTCTGTTCCTGCATTAATTTGCTTAGACCTAGTTGAGAAGAGAGCTCAGTGGAGCTCAGCTAAAGTTTGGTCAAGGAGGGAGTCTTTATCAGAGCTAAGAAAGAGTTTAAGAGGGAAACCCGCTGGGGTCCCCTTCCACGCTGTGGAAGCTTGGTCCTTTCGCTCTTCACGATAAATCTTGCTGCTGCTTAAAAAAAAAAAAAGAGTTTAAGTATGTCTGCTGATATCATGGAGGATAGTATAGAAACTTCATACTGCTGATATCCAGGTTTCTTTTATGTGAAAGAAAAGTCCAATCCCTAATTTGTTTTGAGGGAAATTATCTCCAATGTGAGCTGAATACAGTTGCTAACTGATAACATCCCTAATAACTGACCTCCCTTGAATACTTACCATGAGTTCAGTTTTGCTACACCAAAAACTGCTTCACTTCCTAAAACTATTTTGATGAGTTATCTGTGTTCTGGAGTGCCCTGTGGGGTTGGTCAAAGGTTTGTCACTCCCCGTATCAGGGTTCACCTTCCACTGCCTCATGCTTCTTGCTCCCTACCTCTTCTACAGGTATGGATTTCTAAAAATCATCCTGTGCCCCAAACTCCATCTCAGCCTCTGCTTCAGGAGATCTAACCATATATACACTCTGTGATTTGTGCTTGCTAGGGTATATCTAGTTCTAATGGTCAGTGTGGAAATAAAGAGGGAGAACAATAGTGCAGAGAGCAAGGACATGGGCAAGTCTGGTTTAAATCCTGTGCTTCCTAGCCATGTGATCTTGAAGTAATGATTGGAGTTTTCACATCTTTGAGAGACAGATAATATTCTGTCCTTTAGAGATTTATTATGTGAATTAAAATGAGTTAAGACCAGGCATGGTGGCTCACACCTGTAATCCCAGCACTTTGGGAGGCCAAGGTGGGTGGATCACTTGAGGTCAGGGGTTTGAGACCAGCTTGGCCAACATGGCAAAACTCCATCTCTACTAAAAATAGAAAAATTAGCTGGGTGTGGTAGCACACGCCTGTAGTCCCAGCTACTTGGGAGGCTGAGGCAAGAGAATTGCTTGAACCTGGGAGGCAAAGGTTGCAGTGAGCTAAGATCGCTCCATTGCACTCTAGCCTGGGTGACAAAGTAAGACTGTCTCAAAAAAAAGTTAATGTGCCAGGCACAGTGGTTCATCCCTGTAATCCCAGTGCTTTTGGAGGCTGAAGTGGGAGGATTACTTGAGGCCAGGAGTTCAAGGCCAGCCTGGGCAACACAGCAACACCCTATCTCTAAAAATTAGCCAGACATGGTAGTGCACACTTGTAGTCCTACCTGTTTGGGAGGCTGAGGCAGGAGGATCACTTGAGCTCAGAAATTAGAGGCTGCAGTGAGCCATGATCATGCCACTGTACTCCAGCCTGGGTGTCTCTTACAAAAAATTAAAGTTTAAAAAGTTAAAAGATAAAATAAAATGAACTAATACATGTAAAACGCCTGGCGTATATAATGGTATTTGCTAATAACATTATTATAACTATTCTTCTGGCAAAACCTTGTTGTCTTCTCTGCTTCATACAGTGACCTACATAAAAGAGCTACATACCAAATGCTCATTTAGCAGCAAACACTGGGATTTATATGTATTTTCTCATTTAATGTTCATGGGAATCCTATAAGGTAGTAGTTGTTGATACCTCCATTTTACAGGTGAGGAAGTTGAAGCTCAGAGAAGTTGAGTAACTTGCCCAAGGTCACAGAGCAAATAAGTATTGTAGCCAAGATTCATATCTAGGTCTCTCTGTGTCTGGAAGTTAAAGGCATAACTATTTTGCTACACACCCTTCTGTCCTGTGGCTCATTCCCCACCATGAAACCCTTACACGGGTAGTGGGAGCTAAAATAATGATTGTTAGTTTAATATTAGGCATTGGAAAATCTCAGGGAGAATAGATATAAAAATATTTACTTATATGCATTTATATTTGTATTTAAAAAAAATTTTTTTGTGTGTGGAAAGATAGCCCTTAACACATGCCCTGGATCAAACTAGGAACATGAGTGAAGCATAAAATTGCTCCACCTGTAAAGATGGAAGAATATTGAGCTCTGTGGGAGCTCCCCACAGTGTGAGGAAATGAAGGGGTTGAAACCAAGAGAAGCTGAGTGGAGACCAAGCAAGAAGGCAGGAAAGCGAGACTCAGTAAGAGACAGTGAGTACAAGGTACAGGTGGGAGGGCTGGCTGAGAAACTTCTGAAAACAGGGATCCCTGATATCTGATATTAACTGACCTGCTGTGTTTACCCACAGGGACTCCCAACCTCAGAACTATGGTTTCCCCCAGAGAGTCAGTAGCAAAGGCTCCACAGGAGTGTGAGGTATATTTGGAGAAGGCAGGGAGAGAAAGTTGGATCCAATGTTTGGGTGGATGCAAGGCAGAAAGAAGGAAGTGGCTGTAAGGGACGGCAATCTACAGAAACAGGAAGTCAGAGCAAGCAATAACTACAAGAAACATGTGCCTTCAAGAATCCCCCTAAATATAGGGGAGGCCAGGATTCTGGAGGACTTCAGACAGTCCAGTGGTGCTAAGTCAGACTGATTAAAAGCCAGTTGGGTGGCTTCCACCTGGTGTCTACTGCACCTGCACTGGCAGATTCAGGGCCTAGGATGTTCCCACCAAGCCCTTTTTAAAGGATACTATTGGGGGCAGGGGGAGAGAGAGAGATGCTGTCCCACCCCAGGTTACCTAGAAGCATGTAGGGGACAGGGAGGATGGTTTTCTAAGACTGGGGCTGGCACTTCCTTGGTCTCCCCTTAGGCTCCTGCTCTCACAGTTCTCCAGTGCCTTTGAGATCCTGAAGAAGGGAGAACCTCAGAAAGGGTTGCTGAGGGCTGCAGGGAGTCATGCATATGAATGGGTCCTGCAAAGACCTAACATTTTCACTCCTCTAACCACAGTAAAAATAAATGCCTCTAATATCAATACTTAATAAGGTTAAGTTTTGCAAGCTAATGGAAATCACTGAAGAGAAGCCACCTGGAGGGAGAAAAACAAGGGGGACATTAACAGCTATCAACTAGTGAGACCCAAGTAAATTAGACTCATAAGATATTGGCTCCCTACAAAAGCAAAATATGACATCTTGACATATGTTCTTAGTTACTTTTTCCCAACAGATGGAAAACATTGACCACCAACAAGTAGACGTCAGTTAAGAAGGAACTGAGGACTACATTCTGACCATTGTTCTTTGTTCTAAATTTCTTCCTGAGGGGCCTGGAAAAGGTCATGCCCACAGACCAGACCTTAACATTTCTTTCTGCTGACCCCAAGTTTTTAGCAAAAGCCTTGCTTCCTTGACCAGTTACAAAATCAAAGAATCTCCGAATCCAACTATGACTTATAAGCTCCCACTTCAAGATATCCTACCTTTTTGGGCCACACCAATATATAACTTCCATGTATTCACCTATGATTTTACCTGTAACTTCTGCTTTCTTAAAATATATCTCTGCCTTTCAGAACCCTTGCTTGTAAGCCATCAGACAGTTCAGATCTTAAGCATTAGCTGCCTGATTCTCCTTGCTTGGCACCCTCCAATAAATGCAATAATTTCTTTTGCTGCAAATCTTAATATTAGTATTTGGCAAGTAGACGCAAGTTCAGTTTGGTAACACAGCCAAATCAATCTCAGTTTCCTAACCCACGGAACTGTGAGAGATTAATAAATTACTACCTTTGCTTTAAGGTACTAAGTTTTAGGGAGATTTGTTACACAGCAATAGAAAACCAACATATTGCATTATGTATCTGAATTTCAAGTAAATTTTCATTTGAAAAGCTCTTGCTTAAAACAAAACAAAAACAAAAAATTGTAAAGTAACAGTCTAATCCAATTTACTTAATTCATTGATTAAGGTCATGAAAGGTCAAGACAGTGACATAACCAAGTCATGGCAGAGCCAAGACTAGCACATAACCTTGATTTCTACTTAATTCCAAAATCTATGGCCTGTGCATCTATTACTCTCTATCGTTCACTGTTGTCATTTCAACAGAAGTGTTCCTAATCGTTTTCCAGACGGGAAGTGTCATAGCGAGACTATCTTTCCAGGCTATCTTTCTACTTTCCTGAAAGTAGAAAGTATTCAACGAGATTAGATATTCAGGGAAGAAAGTACTAAGAGTGTTGTTGAAAGAAAAGACTGATTTATCCAACCTAGTTATTAAGACAAGTACCAAGATATTCTTAAGTTTAGATAAATATGTTCTTCAGTGTTGATTTGACAGGAAGAGTTGAAGTAAATGGTAAAAGAACTTACTGTTAATCACTACCTTGAATATAATGAATGATGAGTTGGAACTTTATGGGCCTTTTAAAAAATACATGTATTTTATAAACAAGTTTAGAACTCCTCAATCCATTAACTAAAAAGCTTTGCTGCCCAAACATGACAATTTCCTAAACACCAAATCAGTGATTTGCTGCATAAATAAAGCAATCAGAGTGATGAAAATAGAAGGCTTCAGCAAAATCCACTTCTGAAAGCTGCTGCCAAAGTGAAAAGGAAAAGCATTTTCAAGCTAAAATTTTGACTGAAAATGACCTAGAATACACTGAAAATTATCACCTCTCCCTGCAACCTACTGGTTAATTATGCTGTTTCACAGCAAGGTAGGTACAGATGCAGCTGGGATAAAAGAGAAATAAACGCACATTCAGAGAGAATTCAAACCACAATTCCGTTGATAGTATATTACACACCTTTTTTTTTTTTCTGACGTAGGCCAGGTTGCAAATGTTATGCTGATTTCAGTAGTAGTTGTGAAATTGCTAGAAAATGGCTACAAGTCTTTGCTCTGTCTTTTCAAATGACCTGTTATTAGATCTCTCATTTCAACACTCCCTTTTCATTGCTTATTTATGTTTCCATCTGGGAGCATATGGCAGTGATGTGAGAGAAGCCCCAGAACTTGCTGAAGTTCTGGTTGTTTCCTCCGATTTTATAGCAAAAACTAGAATGTCTCATATGTGCAACTGCTGGGGTCGCTCTGCAACTCTAGAGGACCATTCTTTCCCCTCAACTGACTCAAGATATGCTTTATGGTATTACTTAATTTTTATATAAATGTCATCTACTTGTTGAAGATAGACATTAATAGGACTGTTAAAACAATTCGAGCAATCATATTAACTCATGCAGCAGGATCATTTACTGAGAAATCAATTCGTAGATTTCCACAACCCTCTCTCCTCAAGTCCCAAACTGGCATACAATAATCACATCAGGATAAATGAGGTATCCATCACTTCAAGCATTCATCTTTTCTTTGTGTTAAAAATGATTGAATTATACTCTTTTAGTTATTTATAAATGTACAATAAATTACTGTTGTCTGTAGCCACGCTGTTGTGCTATCAAATACCAGATCTTTTTTTTTTTTTTTTTTTTTTTTTGAGACAGTGTCTTGCTCTGTTGCCCAGGCTGGAATGCAGTGGCAGGATTTTGGCTCACTGCAACGTCTGCTTCCCGGGTTCAAGAGATCCTCCTGCCTCAGTCTCCCAAGTAGCTGGGATTACAGGCATGTGCCATGATGCCTGGCTAATTTTTCTATTTTTAGTAGAGACAGAGTTTCACCATGTTGGCCAGGTTGGTCTTGAACTCCTGACCCCAAGTGATCTGCCTGCCTTGGCCTCCCATGTAGATCTTATTCATTCTAACTATACTTTTGTACCCATTAACCAACCCCACTTTTTCCCACCCCTACTACCTTTTCCAGCTTCTGGTAACCATCATTCTATTAATACTTTCTACCTCCATGAATTCACTTGTTTTAAATTTTAGCTTCCATACATGAGTGAGAATATATGAAATATGACTTTCTGTACCTGGCTTATTTCACTCAACATAATGTCCTCTAATTCCATGCATGTTGTTGCAAATGAAAGAATCTGATTCTTTTTTATGGCTGAATACTCCACTGTGTATATGTACTACTTTTTCATTATCCATTTGTCTGTTGATAGACACTTAGGTTGCTTCTAAATCTTGACTATTGTGAATAGTGCTGCAATAAACATAGGAGTGCAAGTGCAGATATCTCTTCGATATGCTGATTCCTTTGTTTGGGATATATACCTGACAAGAAAATTGCTGGATCATATGATACTTCTGTCTTAGGTTTTTGAGGAACCTCCAAACTGTTTTCCATACTGGCTGTACTAACTTACATGCTCACTAACAACGTGTGAGGGTTTTGTTTTCTCCACATCCTTGCCAGCATTTGTTATTGCCTATCTTTTGCATAAAAGCCATTTTTACTGCAGTGGGATAATATCTCATTGTAGTTTTGATTTGCATTTTTCTGATGATCAATGATGTTGAGCACTTTTTCATATAACCGTTTGCCACTTGTATGTCTTCTTTTGAAAAATGTCCATTCAGATCTTTTGCCCATTTTTAAATTTTCTCATATTTTTTCCTATACAGGTGTTTGAACTCCTTATTCTGGTTATTAATTCTGTGTCAGATGGATAGTTTGCAAATATTTTCTCCCATTCTGTGGGTTGTCTCTTCACTTTGTTGACCGTATCCTTTACTGCACAGAGGTTTTTCAATTTGATGTGATCCCATTTGTCCATTTTTGCTTTAGTTGCCTATTCTTGTGGAATATTACTCAAGAAATCTTTGCCTAATTGCTCTAGGACTTCCACTATTATGTTGAATAAGAATGCTGACAGTGGGCATCCTTGTTGTGTTCCACATCTTAAAGGAAAAACTTTCCATTTCTCTCCATTCAGTATGATACTAGCTGTGAGTCTGCCATACATTGCTTTTATTGTGTTGAGGTATGTTCATTCTAGACCCAGTTTTTTGATGGTTTTTATCATGAAGAAATTTTGAATTTTATTAAATGCTTTTTCAGCATCAATTGAAATGATCATATAGTTTTTATCCTTTATTCTGTTGATACGATGTATCACATTGATTGATTTGTGTGTGTTGAATTGTCTTTGCATCCAAGGGATAAATCTCACTTGGTCATGGTGAATGATCTTTTTAATATGTTGTTAATTTTGGTTTGCTAGAGTATTTTGTTGAAGATTTTTGTATCAATATTCATGAGGGATACTGGCCTGTAGTTTTTTTTTTTTTTTAATATATCTTAGTCTGGTTTTGGTATCAGGGTAATACTAGCCTTATAGAATGAGTGTGGAAGTATTCCTTCCTCCACTTATTTTTTGAGTTTGAGAATTGGTTTTCATTCTTCTTTAAATATTTAGTAGAATTCAGCAGTGAAGCCATCAGGTTTAAGCTTTTCTTTGCCGGGAGACTTTTTATTATGGCTGTGATCTCATTACTTGTTATTGGTCTTTTGGATTTTTTCATGGTTCAATATTTGTAGGTTGTATGTATCTAAGAATTTATCCATTTCTTCTAGGTTTCCAGTTTGCTGGCATTTAGTTGCTCATAGTAGTCTCTAATGATCCTGTAAATTTTTGCAGTATCAGTTGTAATGTCTCCTTTTTCATCTCTGATTTTATTTGAGTTTTCTATCTTTTTTTCTTGGTCAGCCTAAAGATTTGTCAATTTTATCATTTCAAAAAAATCAATTTTTCATTTTGTTGTTCTGTTTTATTTTTTGTTTCAGTTTCATTTATTTCTGCTTGATATTTATTATTTGTTTTCATCTACTAATTTTGAGTTTGCTTTGCTCTTGCTTTTCTAGTTCTTTAAGATGCATTGTTGGGTTGTTTATTTGAAGTTTTCCTACATTTTTGATGTAGGTAATTTTGCTATGAATTTTCCTCTTAGTACTGCTTTCACTGAATCCCATGTTTTGATATGTTCTGTTTTCATTTTTGTTTGTTTCAGGACATTTTAAAATTTCCTTCTTAATCTCTTCATTGATCCACTGGTCATTCAGGAGCATATTGTTTAATTTCCATGTGTTAATATAGTTTCCAAATTTCCTCTTGTTATTAGTTTCTAGTTGTATTTATTTGTGGTTAGAGAAGATACTTGATATAATTTCCATTAAAAAAATTAAGACTTGTTTTGTAGCCTAACATATGGCCTATCCTTGAGAATGATCCATGTGCTGAGGAAAATAATGTATATTCTGCAGCTGTTGGCTGAAATGTTTTACAAGTATCTAATCTGTTAGATCTATTTGATCTATAATGCAGATTAAGCCCAATGTTTCTTTGTTGATATTCTGTCTGGAAGATCTGTCCAATGCTGAAAGTGGGGGTGCTAAAGTCTCCAGCTATTATTATATTGGGGTCTCTCTCTCTCTAATTAGCTCTAATAGTATTTGCTTTATATTATATCTGGGTGCCTTAGTGTTGGGTGCATATATGTTTACAATATCCTCTTACTGAATTGACTCCTTTATTGTCATATAATGATCTTCTTTGTCCTTATTATAGTTTTCATTTTGAAATTTATTTTGTCTGGTGTAAGTATAGCTACTCCTACTCCTTTTTGGCCTCCATTTTCATGGAACATCTTTTTCTATCCCTTTATTTTTAGTCTGTTTGTGTCTTTATAGGTGTAGCATGTTTCTTGTAGGCAACAGATTGTTGGGTCTTATTTTATTTTATTTTTTTGAGACGAAGTCTTGCTCTTACCCGGGCTGGAGTGCAGTGGCGCGATCTCGGCTCACTGCAAGCTCTGTCTCCTGGGTTCATGGCATTCTCCTGCCTCAGCCTCCCGAGTAGCTGGGACCACAGGTGCCCGCCACCACTCCCAGCTAATTTTTTTTGTATTTTTAGTAGAGATGGGATTTCACCGTGTTAGCCAGGATAGTCTTGATCTCCTGACCTCGTGATCCACCCACCTCGGCCTCCCAAAGGGGTCTTATTTTTTAATCAGTTTAGCCACTCTGTTTTTGTTGTTGTTGTCATTTGTTTGTTTGTTTTTAGAGACTGGGACTGACTCTGTTGCCTAGGCAGGCATGCAGTGGTGCACAATTATAACTCACTGTAACCTCAAACTGCTGGGTTCAAGCAATCCTCCCACCTTAGTTTCCTGAGTAGCTGGTACTACAAGTGTGCACCACCACACCTGGCTAATTTTATTTTTTGTAGAGATGAGGTCTCACTATGTTGCCCAGGCTGATCTTAAACTCCTGGGCTCAAGCAATTCTCCCACCTCAGCCTCCCAAAATACTGAGATTGTAGGCATGAGCCACTGTGCCTAGCCCATGCCCTGTGTCTTTTGATTGGAGAGTTTAACCCATTTACATTCAATGTTATTAGTAATAGATAAAGACTTAATACAGCCATTTGGTTATTTGTTTTCTGGTTGTTTTGTGGCCTACTCTTCCCATCCTTCCTTCCTTCTTTCATTCTTTCCTTCCTTCCTCCCCTCCCTCCTTCCCTCCCTCCCTCCTTCCTTCCTTCCTTCCCTCCCTCTGTCCTTTCTTCTTTCCTTGTCTCCTTTCCTTTTTTGTGAAGGTGATTTTCTCTGGCAGTAGGTTTTAATTTCTTGCTTTTTATTTTTAGTGGTTTTTTTTGCATCTGTTATCGTTTTCTTGATTTAAGGTTACCACAAGGCTTAAAAATAACATCTTATAACCCACTATTTTAAACTGATGACAACTTACCACTGACTGCAGAAACAAATTAATGAAGAAACAGAGAGAAAATTAATAAAAACTCTACATTTTAACTTCATTCCCCCTGTTTTTTAACTTTTTGTTTCTATTTATGTTTTATTGTACTGTCTATGTCTTGAAAAGTTGCTGTAGTTAATATTTTTGAGAGGTTCAACTTTTAATCTTTCTACACAACATATGAATAGCTTACACACTACAATTACAGTGTTATAATATTCTATGTTTTTCTGTGTACTTACTATTATGAGTGACTTTTGTACATTCAGATGATTTTGTATTGCTCATTAACATTATTTTATTTTAGATTGAAGAACTGCCTTTATCAGTTCTTGTGGGCTAGGCCAGGTGTTGATGAAATCCATCAGCTTTTGTTTGCCTGGGTTAGTTTTTATTTCTTCTTCATGTTTAAATGATATTTTCACTGAGTATAATATTCTAGAATAAAAGTTTGTTTCCTTCAGCTCCTTAAATGCCACTTTCTCCTGGACTGTAAGGTTTCCACTGAGAATTCTACTGCCAGATGTATTGGAGCTCCTTTGTATGTTATTTATTTCTTTTCTCTTGCTGCCTTTAGGGTTTTTTCTTTATCTTTGATCTTTGGGACTTTGATTATTAAGTGCTTTGAGGTAGTCTTATTTCACTTAAATCTGCTTGGTGTTCTATAAACTTCTTGGATTTTATTAATATTAATACTTTCTCTAGGTTTGGAAAGTTTATTTGTTATTATCTGTCTGAATAAACTTTCTACCCTGATCTCTCTCTTTACCTCATCTTTAAGACCAATAACTCTTAGATTTTGAGGCTATTTTCTATATCCTCTAGTTTCAGTAACTCTTAGATTTTTCCCTTTTGAGGCTATTTTCTATTTCCTCTGGTCATGCTTCATTCTTTTTTATTCTTTTTTCTTTTGTCTTCTTTCACTGTGTATTTTCAAATAGCCTGTCTTCAAGCTCACTAATCCTTTCTTTCACTTGATCAATTCTGCTGTTGAGAGACTGATGCATTCTTCAGTATGTCAGTTGTATTTGTCAGCTCTGCAATTTCTGCCTGATTTTTTAAAAATTATTTCGCTCTCTTTGTTAAATTTATCTGATAGGATTCTGGAATGTTTCTCTGTGTTATCTTGAATTTCGTTGAGCTTCCTCACGAGGTCAGGAGATCGAGACCATCCTGGCTAACACGGTGAAACCCCGTCTCTACTAAAAAAAAATACAAAAAAATTAGCCGGGCGAGGTGGTGGGCGCCTGTAGTCCCAGCTACTCAGGAGGCTGAGGCAGGAGAATGGCGTGAACCCGGGAGGCGGAGCTTGCAGTGAGCTGAGATCCGGCCACAGCACTCCAGCCTGGGCAGCAGAGCGAGACTCCGTCTCAAAAAAAAAAAAAAAAAAAACAGCTATTTTGAATTTTCTATCTGAAAAGTCACATATCTGTGTCACTCTAGGATTGGTCACTGGTGCCTTATGTAGTATGTTGGTGAGGTCATGTTTTTCTGGATGGTCAATGCTTGTGGATGTTCATTGATGACTGGGCATTGAAGAGTTAGTTATTTATTGTAGTCTTTGCAGTCTGGTCTTGTTTGTACCTGTCCTTCTTGAGAAGTCTTTGATGTTTGGGCATTGAAGAGTTAATTTATTGTAGTCTTTGCAGTCTGGGCTTGTTTGTTCCCATCCTTCTTGAGAAGTCTCCGAGTATTCATAAGCATTTGAGCACTGTGATCTAAGTCTTTTGTCACTGTAGCTGTATCTGCATTAGGAGACACTCCAAGCCCAGTAATGTTGTGACTATTGCGTACTTGTATAGGTACTGCCTTTGTGGCCTGGGGTAAGATTCAAGAGAATTCCCTGGATTACCAGGCAGAGACTCTTGTTCTCTTCTCTTACTTTCCCCCAGAGTCTCAATCTGTGTTGCACTGCCTGGAACTAGAGGAGGGGTGACACAAGTGCCCCTGTGGACCCCACCAATGGGACTGCAGTGGGTCAGACCTAAAGCCAGTGCAGCACTGGGTCTCACCCAAAGCCCACAGTGACCTCTGCCTGGCTACTGCTGATGTTCACTCAAGGCCCCGAGCTCTTCAGTCAGCAGGTGGCAAATCCAGCGATGTTTGTGTCTTTCCCTTCAGGGTGACAAGCTCCCTACCAGCCCAAGACTGGTCCAGAAATGCTGTTCAGGAGCCAGGGCCTGGAGTTAGGAACCTTAGAAATCTGCTCTATTCTACTGTGGCTAAGTTGGCACCAACGCTGCAAGACAAGTCCTTCTCACTCTTCTCTCTCATTTCCTCAAACTGAAGGCATCTTTCTTCATAGCCACCACCACCTCAGGTCTATGGCGAGTACTGCTTGGCTACCACTGGTGTTTACTCGAGGCACAAAGGCTTTTCAATAAGCTTGTGGTGAATGCTACAAGGCCTAGGTCTCTCCATTCTCAGGGAAACGGGCCCCCCTCTGGCCTAGGACAAGTTCAGAAATGTTGTCCAAGAGCCAAGGCCTGGAATTGGGTACCTCAGGAGCCAGTTTTGTGCTTACCGCACTGTGGGCCGAGCTGATATCTAAGCTGCAAGACAAAGATCCCTTATTTTTCCTTCTCCTTTTCTCAAACAGAAGAAGTCTCTCCTTATGGCCACCATAGGTCAGAATATATTGGGTCTCCTCTGAAACCAGCACAGCACTGGGTCTCACCTAAGGCCCACAGAGAGTACTACTCGGCTCCCACTGGTGTTTATTCAAGGTCCAGAGTTCTTTAGTCAGCAGGTGATGAATCCTGCCAAGACTGGGTTCTTCTCTTCAAGACAATGGGTTCCCTTCTGGCCCAGGGTGTACCTAGAAATGTCTTTCAGGAGCTAGGGCCTGGCTTGCTGTTATCCACATTGCAAGACAACATCCTCCTTACTCTCCCCTCTTCTCTCCTTAAGTGGAAGGAAGGAGTCTGTCCCAGAGCTCTGAGCTATGCTGCCTGGGGTTGGGGGATTAGGGGAGGGATGCTGCAAGCACTTCCTTGGCTGCTCCATCTGGTGTCTCACTAGGGCATGTATACCCCAAGTCCACTGGATTCAAAGCCCAGTAACACCAGGACTTGATTAGGATATGCAGTCCTTGTGGTCTAGAATACCTTTCAAGTTTATTTAGAACCCCAGAATGCTTTAGCCCATGGTGATGAGATCAGTTGGGACTCAGGTTCCAATTGCTGGAAGAGATGATTCCCCTCTGGCTAAGGCTGATCTAAATGTTCCTTCCATGGGTGCCAGCTGAGTTCTGCCCTATGTTGCTTTCCGCTATTATAGGGCACTACTGAGTATCAAGGCAAGTTCCACAATCACTGCCCTGTCCCTCCCCCAAGTACACAGATTTTCCCCTCCACATCACGTGGCCACTGCCAGGGAATGGAGGAGGGGTGGTGCTGGCAATTCAGGACTGTCTTTCCTACCCTCTTCAGTGCCTGTTTTTTTGATATTATGTTAAAACCAAGTATTTTGATCACTTATCTGATTTGGGGTTCTTATGGAGGTGCTTTCTTGTGTGGTTAGTCGGTCAGTGTGTTATTCCTGTGGGGGGAATGATCACTGGAGGGTTGTATTTGGCCATCTTGCTTCTGTTAACATTATTTAATTATTATTATTATTATTTTTTTTTTTGAGACAAGGTCTTGCTCAGTTGCCCAGGCTGCAGTGCAGTGGCATGATAATAGCTCACTGCAGCCTTGATCTCCCAGGCTAAAGAGCCTCCTGAGTAGCTGGAACTAAAGATGTGTGCCACCACATCAGGCTAATTTTTTATTTTTATTTTTTGTAGAGACAAGGTCTTTCTATGTTGCCCATGCGGATTTCAAACTCCTGAGCTCAACCAATTCTTTTGCCTTGGCCTCCCAAAGTGCTGGGAATACAGGCATGAGCCACTGTGCCTAACCTGCTATCATTATTGATAGCTCTGAAAAGTTTCTTTGATCTTTAGTGCTCCTTATTAGTGAAGCTATGTAGGATTTCAGAATTGTGGTCGAATTAACAAATTATCCAGTTCCTTTCACATATGCACTGGAAGATTTTGAGGTATGTTTTCTGTGAGTGGGTGTAAAAATGGCTTCTAGGTATGCTGATTGCTTAGTGCACAAGAATGATCACATCAGTATACTTGGAAACCATTTCTGTGCCCAGTCACATACAACAAACCCTGTATTAAGGGTTTGAATTTATATATGAGCCAATGCCTACAAAACTCTCCTAGGAAACTAGCCTGCTACCTTGCTAATGAGTTATCAGCCTCATAGGTGTTAAGAAAGGTCACTTCCTGGCAGGCCAGGAACTTTAGAAAACTGGGTAGATTTCAAGACGATAGGAACTCACCAAATTTACAGGTTCTCCAGGACAAATATGGTGGAAAGAGTTTATTGGTCTTTGTTTCCAAGCTTTGGGGTAGGAAAGAAAATAGAAACTTTTCCAAGTTCAATTTGAGATTCCTAATCTTTGACATATTCATTTTATACTTGTTTGAAAGCCATGTATGTGACGTTTTGAAAAGTATTTTTTAACACCTACACTATAAATATTCCAGCACTTTTGTAATGTGCCTCCATAGCCCAATCTTCCCACCCAGGTTATACTATACAACCAGATTAAACTTCCCAGTGTCCAGCTGTGACTATATCACTCCCTTGCTCAAAACACAATAGCCCCTTCCTCTGGATTTAAGATGGGTAGTATTCAAGTTCTCTTACCATCATACCCCAGCCTCTCTACATCTACCCTGGGCTCCAGGCACACAGAATTCTTCACCTCCCCAGATACCTTTTACTCTCTCACCTCCTCACAATTACTCTTGTTTTCTCTGCATAGAATGTCTTCTGGTTAAATCTTCTTCCGTCTACCTTGCAAAGTTTTTATCAAATACCCCCTGACCATCAGCAGATGTTCTTTCTTCTCTATTCCCACAGTCCTTTGATTTGAATATCCTTCAATCACATTTCATGTTGGTCTTATAGTCAAAACTAGATTTAAACACTAAATTCTTTGAGGACAGTGTCTAGCCCAGTATTATGCATACAGTAGGTACCCAATAAATGTTGATAACAAATGAATGAATGAACAAATTAATTAATTCATTGTACCATTTACCTAAATGTAATGGCTTGCTTTTTGTTTTTAAGAATGAGAGCTATTTCTTACCCTTATTGTATGTGTCACCTTACATATTTTTTTGTCATCCTTGTCTTAATGTGACTTACCTCAGAAAACAAGGATTCAAGTACAAGTAGTTTATTTAAGAGGTTATCCAAGAAAATACCAGCAAAGGAGTAGGAGAGTGAGTCAAGGAAAAGAAAGAGGCAATAAAGGATATGTTATTAAGCCAATTCCCATTGTGAGCAACAGGAGCTAAGTCCTATTGGGGTGATTTAGGGGGCTGTGCAAGACCCTCTTCAGTGCTGTCCCAACCAAGAGGTGAGGACTCTGAGGGAATATTTATCTACCAGTTGGGTGAGTGTTGCTTCTAGGGATATTATCTCCTGAAACTTCTGGCTCACCCTGCACACAGACCAAGCATACTCCCTTGGCCGGACAAAAACCCTCAAGCTGAGAGTCAATGGTGTTTGCAGCATGCAATTATCAGTGTCCCGAGGGAATGCGGGCGAGACACCTGCAGCTTGTGCTATAATACTGGAGAAGCTCCCAGCCAAGCAACTCCATGTATGTCCTCCAGCTAAAGAGAAAAGACAAGTCCCATTCTCCCACCGTCTCTCTGTGTGTCCAAAGATGACTTTTTTTTCTGATTATACTCTGACACTGCAGGGTTGCATGACAGTCCTAGATTTAGCATTATGGTTTTGGAATATATTGAAGGCTCTCAGGAGTCAGGACTCATTAATGTTTGGCCATAAAGGAAACTAGACTTCTGCATTTTCTTTTTAAGATTGTATAATGTGGCCGGGCATGGTGGCTTACGTCTGTAATCCTAGCACTTTGGGAGGCCGAGGTGGGCGGATCACGAGGTCAGGAGATCGAAACCATCCTAGCTAACACACTGAAACTGCGTCTCTACTAAAAATACAAAAGAAATTAGCCAGGTGTGGTGGCGGGTGCATGTAGTCCCAGCTACTCGGGACGCTGAGGCAGGAACATGGCGTGAACCCGGGAGGCGGAGCTTGCTGTGAGCTGAGATCGCGTCACTGCACTCCAGCCTGGGCGACAGAGCGAGACTCTGCCTCAAAAAGAAAAGAAAATAAAATTTAAAAAAAGGTTGTATAATGTATCAATTATAAGCAAGATGTGGCTGGTTGAGACTTCTGCTTGCCTTTATAGTATTACTTCTCTATGCATTTAATGTACTCCCTCTGAGCTCTGTTTAGCATGCTGTTTACTGTGCTGGGAAGCACAGGGAGGAAGAAAGGCCAAATGCCAGAAATTTGAATCATCCTTGTTAAAAAGATATTTTCCATGCAAATAAGGAAAGAGAGGAGGGAGGTTCATGTGCCTCTCCAAGGGGTGCTTGAAAAGCAATCACAGGAAGCCATCTGATCACCTCTGGAATGGAAACCAGAATGGAACACAGATTTGGGAACCCAATGGGTCATGAGACATTTTAAGTGGAGACAAAATTTAACCACCAATATGCTGCTCTACTAGTAGAAGGCTGATTGTCAGTTCAGAGGGGATAATTACACCTGGAGAAATGCTACAGGCCATTAATTTATGCACCAAGCTGCTAGTCCTCTACCACTTCCCTTCCTCTCCCTCCCCCATCTCCAGCATGCTTCTTATCTCTCCATGTTTCCGGTGTTCTTAGAGGCACATTCAAACTTGTAGTTATACTCAGGAACAGTGGTTCTCAAACTTCAGCCATATCAGCGTCACCTAGCAGACTTGTTAAAACACAGATTACTGGAATATACTCCAGAATTTCCAGTTCAGCAGATCTGGGGTGAATTTACAACTGTAACAAGTTTCCAAAGATCATATTTTGAAAACTACTGCTCTAGAAAGAGTAGCAATTGGAGACAGACCTTTAGGGCCACCAAACATCTGCTCAGTCTTTACAGAACTGGTGAAAATATAGCACATATTCCAAAAACCCATGCATGTCAGTCAGCTCAGCTTTGGGCTGAAACTATCAGAACATACCATGCTGGGTCTCTGAATTTTGTGATTTGCATCAGAAAGACCTCAAAAATTATCCTATCCACAATGGTCTACATTTCGTTTCTCCTAAAAGCTTGTGGATTTTACTTGAGACCCCAGATGCATTCTTTTCATTAAATCTTTCACTCCCAAAAAGCCAAATAGCTATCTGGTATAAGTATGACTGCTCTACGTTAAGGGGAAAAAAGAGTATACATCCCAGGAATCAAATCTAGAGATTATCATGGACCATGAACCAGTTGAATTTAATGGAATTTGGTACTGGGGTCTTCTAGCTAAAGAGTTGTGTCACTCTGGTTCCCTGATCCTTTCTTTTCTTTTTTATTTTATTTTATTTTTTGAGACATGGTCTCACTGTGTCACTCAGGCTGGACTGCAGTGGCATGATCATGGCTCACTGTAGACTCCATCTCTCAGGCTCAAGCAGTCCTCCCACCTCAGCCTCCCAAGTAGTTGGGACTGCAGACGTGCACCACCACACCCAGCTAATTTTTGTTTTTTTGTAGAGACAAAGTTTTGCCATGTTGCCCAGGTTAGTCTCAAACTCCTGTGTTCACGCGATCCACCTGCCTTGGCCTCCCAAAGTGCTGGAATTACAGGTATGAGCCACTGTGCTGGCCATAAATCCTTTCAATTAATGTTATTACTTCAAGGACCCTCTTTCGGTCACAACTGGAAAAAAACAAGTAGCACCTTTGGAAATTAGAGCCCGGCATCCAATATCCAAATTCATTATACTTAATGGATGCTTTAGGCATTAGAATTTTATTTTCTCATAGAATAGTCAGAAAGTCTGAGTGGTCAAGAAAAAGGAGTAGTTCTCAATTTTTTCAAAAGTAGAATTCCTTTATATGGTCAAATATTTTTGTTGTTGTTGCTAAGATGCAGTCTCGCTTTGTCACCCAGGTTGGAGTACAGTGGCATGATCTTGGCTCACTGCAACCTCCATCTCCTGGGTACAAGTGATTCTCCTGCCTCAGCCTCCCAAGCAGTTGGGACTATAGGCGCGCACCTCCATGCCCAGCTAATTTTTGTATTTTTAGTAGAGCCGGGGTTTCACCATATTGGTCAGGCTGGTCTCGAACTCCTGACCTCGTGATCTGCCCACCTCAGCCTCCCAAAGTGCTGGGATTACAAGCTACCGTGCCTGGCTGGTCAAAATATTTTATATGTTCCTTTCCCCATGTGAGTACCTATTAAGTAGAAAGATAACTGACCCTTTAAAAAACCCAACACCTAATGTCCCCAGCTTGGAACTACAGTCCAGGCTTAGCAGTTAGATGCCCAGTGGGTCATGGTCAGGCAGGCCACAGGGACAAATGAGTAAAAGTGATCAAGTTGAGGTGGTAAGGCGAGGCAAGCAGCCAGCAGCCAGGAAGCAGGAGTTCCCAGAAGCTGGAATAAACTCAGAAGTCAAGAACAACACAGCATAGACGAGATTTTGAAAATGAGGGGAGATATGGTCACCTTGCTTCTGGTAGAAAGTCTTCTCTATGTCTGTGGTTATATTGGCATCAGTTGATGACTAGGACATGGCCATCTAGAGTCCAGGACTCAAAGTACAGATTAGTACAACAATCCTCAATACTTTACAGGGTCTAATAATGTGGGTCTAGGAAAGAGAGGGCTAGGAAACAACGTAGTGATTAGAAGTCCAGATTCTGAAATCAAACTGCCTTTGTTCAAATTTTGCCTCTGCCGCTTGCTAGCTGTGTGGCATTGGCTAGCCCTGAATTATGTGCTGGAGCTGGCTTGTCTGGTTCCTGAGAACTGATTGTGCATGTCCTTTCCCAGCTCCCTGCTCGGTGATATTCTGTTGGTGGATTGAAATCAGCCATAGTAGGTGTGTTCACATCATGGAAATCTACAAATCAGGGCTTCCTCCACACTATCTCCACCCCCAGAGCTGGTTGTTAAACATCTACCAGCACACCACTGCTCAGTGCTAACATTTATGGGGCTCAGAATAACAGTATAAAGACTCACATGTATACATCCAAATATATAAAAGTTATAGGTTATTCTAGCAAACTGTCACATAGAATTATTCTATCTTCTACCTTGGCAAATATATCTTCATAATGACCTGGAGTACCTCTTGTTTTTTTTTTTTTTTTTTTTTTTGAGACGGAGTCACTATGTTGCCCAGCTGTACTGGAATTGCTGCACTCAATGGTTCCTCCTGTCTCAGGCTTCCCAGGTAGCTGGGACCACAGGTGCACACCATTGCACTTGGCTCTGGAGTGCCATTTTTAAACTTAGAATTCTAATGCTCTTCAGAGTTTTGTGTTAGGTGGCAGTGAGGGAAGAGCCAGCCTCCCTATTTTCCCTCTCCTTCTACTCTGCCCCCAGCTCCATCCCTCACCATGTGAGAACTCCCCATCCTACACACTCAAGCTGCCCCCAAACCTCACAATCAAAACAGCTGCTCCTTGACCATCCCTCTGGCTCAAGGGTACACACATGTGAGGGGAGGTCCACCTCCAGAGGCCGGCCCTGGAGGAAAATGCCTGCACAGGACCTGGAAGTGTTCTCAGGGCTGTTTGGGCAGGGAATTCTAGGGTACATGGTTGTGTTCTAGAAGGTAGAACAGAGCCTCCAGCTAAGCAAGCATCTTGGCCCCACTAATTCCTCATCCCACAGGGATAGGCAAGAGGAGACCAGAATGGGGCCTTCTAAAGCCCCAGGGTTCCTGTTGTCCAGGTCTAAAGGAGGTACTGACTTTGGGCCAGTTACTTAACCTCTCTGTACTCAGTTGTTTCTTTTCACTATAAATGGCAAATAAAAATAGCACTTACCTCCTAGGGTCATCATGAAAATTAAATATGTTAATACTTGTGCAGCACTTAGTGTTGGCCCATAAGTGCTTGTATAAGGGTTTGTTACATATATAAAACAAGCATTCATGACTTGAAATGCACAATGGACTGGAAGTCTAAAATCCTAAACTCTAGCCACTGCTTGCCATCTATTAACTCAGGGACATTTCTTCACTTCTCTGCGACTCAGTTTCCTTATCGGTAAGAATGAGAGTGTAACTAAATAATCTTGAAGGTCCAATAATTTACCATGGCTTATTTTTGTAATTAGTAGAAATTCCAGAAAAATCTTGTATTCACAAGGAAAGAAAAGATGAGATAGTTTCCATGGGGAGGGAAAACAAAAATTATCTCTAAACCTAGTGTTTTTGACTGAATTAGAATTTTAACCACATATAACCAAATGTCATTTAAATTTCTCCCTCCCTAGGAGGTATAATTTGAAGGGTATTCTTGTATTAATTATGAGTTTAGTATTATATTTTGATGACATTTACATTTGAAGAATCCCAGGCTGATCCTCCCAGGTCAGTGGCAGTGGAGTGACCTGCCCCTCAGCAAGGCTGCAGATACGACTGGCAGTGAGGTACCACACAGATGGTGGCCAATCTCCATCGCTCCTCTCGCCTGTTCCTTCCTTATCTCAGCAGTGTTCAAGGATTCTGTAGCAGTTATCTATTGCTGTGTAACAAAGTAGCCCAAACTTAGTAGTGTAAACAACAACTGCCATCTATTATTAGATCTTTCACAGGTCTGAGGTCTGACTAAGCTCAGCTAGGTGGTTCTTACTTGGGATCTCTCATGCATTTGTTTGTATGCAGATGGTGGCTGGGGCTGGGGTCATCTCAAAAGCTTCTTCATCCACATGTCTGATGCCTGGGTTAGGCAGACTCAAGCAGCTGGGAGCTGGAACAGCTGGGGCTGCTCAGACATCTCTCTGCTCTCGACATGGGCTCTGCATCTGATCCCCAGTACAGCAGCTTCACAGTGGACCTATTTCTTGCATGACAGCTGAGAGAACCAAAGGTGCATGTTCCAAAGAGAGATCCAGGCAGAAGCTCTATCACTTTTCATGACCTAAACTTGGAAATCACACAGCATCACTTTTGCTACATTCTATTCATTAAAAATGAATCATTAAGGTTGGCCTGTATGCAAGGGGAGGGAAACTAAAGTCCACCTCTTACAGAAAGGAGTGTCAAAGAATTTGCAGACATGCTTTGAAACCACCAGAGATTCCTCACACAGAGAATGGATGAAATTAGAACCCAAGGAAATAGACAGGGGCCTCCCTTCCCAAGGAAGTCCGTGAGCCTTGAGGAAAGAAGAGGCCAAAGTGAAGTCTGCAGGGACCAAGCAAGGAGCCACACTCCTCATAGAAGGCTGGGAAATCCTCAGGCAGAGTGGGGCTTTGTTGGTCTGCCTCTTCGGAGTCCAGCACAGGTTCAAGCATGCCCTGGAGGTAAGAGCCCTTACTCTGTGCACCAGGAGAAGCTGGTTTTTCCAAGTCTACACTCTTCTACTTGTAAAACCTGCCCCTTCTTGGGGAAGACAATGACTAGCTGGACCAATTCTGTGATTCTGAGGGAGTTTCCTGAAGCAAAGCAGTTCTTTTGAACACTAGACCTACCATCGTTTCCCTACAACTAGATTAAGGGTTGGGGCCAGCTAGACAGTACAAGGGGCCATAGAATATCCCATCAACCTGAGAGATGGAATAAACAAACAGAGGGTGGCCACACCATTTAAAAATAGAACTCTGATCCACAAACTCAGCAGCAACCAGTCCAGAAAGCCAAACCACCTCTGCAGCAATTGGTCTAAAATGGTCACAACTTAGTCAGCTTCCAACTCAGGACCAACGAGAGAAAACCAAATATGCTCCCCAACCCAATCACATAGGATGCCTTGCTTCTAGTTAGCCCATTTCCTACTTCCCCATACCAACAACTTCCAATCTAGCAAACATGAAGCCTTCCCTTTTCACACTATAAATCATTCACACTGCACTGCTTGCCTTTGAGTCTGTGCCAACCAAAAGGAATGGAGGCTGACTCTCTTGCTATAGCCAACTCTGAATACATAGTTTCTGTTTATTTGCATTAGAGCTGTCTTCATTTATTTCCACAAACCCAAGGGTTTCCCCCTAAAAAGGACTACAGAAGTAAGTTTTGTTGAGAGGTGGTAATGATTTGCACCTAGTAGCAGGGGAGCAGGTGAGAACTGGAAGGTTTCTGAACATATTTTGTAAGGAAGCTGTAGGAGTTGCTGATGGATCAAATATTTGGTGAGAGAAAGGTTAAGGATGACACAAAGTTTTGGACCCTAAGCAACTGGGTGAATGATGAAACCATTTTCCAAGATGGTGAACATTGGATCAAGAGTTTAATTTTAGACATTTTGAGGTTGAAGGTGTAAATTTAGGAGTCACCATCTAGTAGATGGGCCTTAAAGTCATGACACTGGATGATATCACATTGGGAAACACCATTTCTTTTACTCAGTATGAATTGAGCACTTACTATGTGCCAGGCATTATTTAAGCTTTATGGATTTAGTGGAAGAAGACGTCGACACTGGCCCACCATTGAGAAGTGTATAGTATGAATTAATAGTACTGTATTGTACATTTTAGAAGCATTTGTTAAGAGGGTGGATCTCATGTTAAGTGTTCCTGCCATGATACATTTTTTTTAATTGCAGTTTTGAGATCTCGCTACAGGAATTTATTCATGCCAGTGAATAGGGGACAAATATTATGAGAAGCAGTAATGAGAGATATGACCCAGCAGGAGACTTCTGAGTTGAGACTTAACTAAATGATGATTTGTTGTTAGCCAGGTGAAATGGAAAGAAAAAATAATTTCAGGCAGGGGTAAGTGCATGTACAAAGGTCCTGTGGAAGGAGAGAGCTTGCCATGATGGACAGACAAGAGGCCATTTGGGTTATGAGCTCAGAGGTGGAGGGCAGCCTCATGGGAGATAAACAGGCAGGGTCTAGACCATGTAGGACCTCATAGGACATGGAAACATATAGAGATTGGGTTGTTGTTTTCTAAAAACAATGGGAAGTGATTGGAGGATTTTAAGTGCAAAGGATACAGGATCTGATTGATTTAAAATACAGGGTCCCCAAACCTACTCTTGGAGACTCTGATTTAGGAGACCTGGCCTGAGACTTAGCCAGGACACCAGGGCATGCTGTCATACATATGAACCCCACTTGAAGAAGTACTAGAACACCCCTCTCTCTCAAAGTGTTGCTAAGCATCCAGTGACACTAAACAAGACTTGGGCATTGCAGAAGTTTGCCTCAGAAAGGGATACCTGTGGCCAGGCTCAGTGGCTCACGCCTGTAATCCCAGCACTTTGGGAGGCCAAGGCGGGCAGATCACGAGGTCAGGAGATCGAGACCATCCTGGCTAACACGGTGAAACCCCATCTCTACTAAAAATACAAAAAAAAAAAAAAAAAAAATTAGCCAGACGTGGTGGCGGGCTCCTGTAGTCCCAGCTGCTCGGGAGGCTGAGGCAGGAGAATGGTGTGAACCCGGGAGGTGGAGCTTGCAGTGAACCGAGATTGCACCACTGCACTCCAGCCTGGGCAACAGAGCAGGACTCCATCTCAAAAGAAAAAAAAAAAAAGAAAGAAAAAAGAGAAAGGGATACCTGTGGGATTTTACCAAGGCCATATGGTACCTGATTAAATAGAAGAAAATGCATGGAGAGGAATGTGCTACCTTGCAGGCACAGAAGGCGGAGGACTCTGTCAGCCTGCTAACCATGTGTGTGCTCCCAAGACAGCCGGCTTTGCATAGTTTCTTTTCTGTTCATGGTGTTTAAGCTGGCTTTTCAGTAGCTGAATTTCAAAACTGCAAGTTCATAATTCCCAAGAGTGGTGTTTGGAGAGTATCAACTCCAAACTTTGGGAAATCCCTGTCCAAGCTCCTCTTCCTATTCTCCTTGCTGCTCATACAAACCTTTCCTCTGAGAAGTTAGTGCCCACAATATTTGACTTCAGGTTACTAATTTGTTGACAAATATCACTGTAGCTCAGCCAAACCCTCACCCCTCATCTTCTGTACAATGATTTGTCTTCATGCCCCTTGCATTCCTGAAATGAAAAAGAGGCAACAGAGAAATAATCAGCAATTGTGACTTTATTACCTCTAAAATTTGAGAGTTTATTAAAAACAAGTGTGATCTAAAGGACATGAAGACACAAAAAGGTATTTGAATGCTTTTCTTGGTCTCATGAGAATCTGGGCAGGTGATGGTGGCTTGAACTAGGGTTGTGACAGTGGAGACAGAGAAATCAACTCAATTGCCAAACAGTTTGGAGGTAAAGGCAACTGCAATTTCACCTTTAGTCTTTTGACTAGATTGCAAAGAGTTCTCAAATAATTACTAGGATTTTTCATGATCAGGGTGACAGGATTATGGGAAGGCCCTTCCCTTAGTGATAGAATGCAAGTCTCTCAGAGAAGGATAGCACCATCTCAATCCTTTTCTGGCCTTATCACCTTTGTGTGACTGACTTGACACTGACACATGCACAGGAGTCCCAGCCCAAAAGCCCTCCTGGCCTGGCAGATAAAGTAAAAGCCCGTTTACTTGGAAAAGAGAAACAGTGGTCAGCACTGTTGCCAGGCAACATGAGGAGTGCTGAGAACAGTGGCGATCTGCAAATCAAGCCTGCGTCTGGAAACAGCAGTTTTCCCAGCCCAGCCCATTGCTAGCTCATGACAAGGTGAGCACAGGATTGCTGGTTTCTACCTTTCTAAGAGAGGCCAAAAAATGTGGATTTTTCAAAAAGCGTGAGATCTCTTCGTTTTTAAATATTGGAAATCAACTCAAACTTTAAGAAACCTCTGTTTTCCAGACTGTTCATTGCTCAGACATGAACTCATTTAATCCTTACATTCATCCTATGAGGTTAAGTGTGATTGTTCTGTTCTGCAGATGAGAAAAACAAGTCTCAAATGGCCTGGGGCTTCTCTATTTTCGTCCAAGATCATAGGCCTGAGTTTCTGTATCTGTAGAATGAGGAAGGGGTAGTTTCTGAGTCCCCTAAACTTGGGTGCGAGGGTCTATACCAATGAAACTGTGGGCCGTTTGCTCAGAAAGAAATCCATAGGCTTCATTATATTTTCAAAGAGATTCCCGACCCAAGCAGGCTGGGTGTCACCATCCCAGAGAGGACTGAATGAATTCTAGCAGGTAGTCAGATGTCCAAAAACATGAAAAGCTGCTCGGCTATCCTGTAGTCAGGGAAATGTAAATGAAAGAAATGAGCTTGTCAGAAAGATTAAGCCATGCATGTCTAAGTACGCACGGCCGGTACAGTGAAACTGCGAATGGCTCATTAAATCAGTTATGGTTCCTTTGGTCACTCACTTTTCTCTTTCTGGGATGTCTGCGGTAGTTCTAGACCTGATACATGCTGACATGTGCCCAATGGTGTCACAATTTCTGTGCACCAACCTTCAAGGAACAATTTTAAAGCTCAGTGCTTCAGATTACACTGTTCAAGGCCAATTCTAGCTGTTTAAAACCAACTGGGTGTCTTTTTAATGGTTTTATAACACCCTGTCCTCCTCTATACTGCAAAAAAATTTTCAGTAATAATCATGGAGTGAAACTAATCATAATGAAGGTAAGAAAAGAAATGCAGACTGAGAATGTTTCTATTATTGTATTATATGTGTATAATTATGCCAAAAAATTAAAAATTAAATATTATATTACAATAAGGAAAAATAATTATTAATGTTTTAAAATTATATCAGTCTGATTTTTGAAAAAAAGAAAAAAATTACCTACTTTATCTCAGTAATGAAAACATTATATTTCTGTTTTTAAAATATTTTTATATTTCAATTGATTTTTGGGAAACAGGTGGTGTTTGGTTACATGTATAAGTTCTTTAGTGGTGATTTCTGAGATTTGGCACTCATTATCCAAGCAGTGTACACTGAACCCAGTGTGAAGTCTTTTATCCCTCACCCTCCTCCCATGCTTTCCCCGAGTCCCCAAAGTCTATGTATCATTCTTATGTCTTTGTGTCCTCATAGCTTAGCTCCCACATAAGAGTGAAAACATACGATGTTTGGTTTTCCATTGCTGAGTTACTTCACTTAGAAAAATGGTCTCCAGTTCCATCCAGGTTGCTGCAAATGCCATTATTTCATTCCTTTTTATGGCTGAGTAGTATCCACGATGTGTGTGTGTGTGTGTGTATATATACACACACACACACACACATACACACACATATATACACATATACATGTATATATAATATATACATATAAATATGTGTATATATAATATATACATATAAATATGTGTATACATACTACATATATACAATTTGTTTAATATATATACATACATGTATATATAGTGCATATTTATACTATATATAGTATATGTATAATATATGTATGTATATATACCACATTTTCTTTATCCACTCCTTGATTGATGGGAATTTGGGCTGGTTCCATATTTTGGCAATTGCAAATTGTGCTGCTATAAACATCTGTGTGGAAGTATCTTTTTCATATAATGACTTCTTTTCCTCTGGGTAGATACACAGTGGTGGCATTGCTGGATCAAACCATAGATCTACTTTTAGTTCTTTAAGGAATCTACACACTGTTTTCCATAGTGGTTGTACTAGTTTACATTCCTACCAACAGTGTACAAGTATTCCCTTTTCACCACATCCACACCAACATCTATTTTTTTTTTTTTATTTTTTGATTATGGTCATTCTTGCAGGAGTAAGATGATATCACATTGTAGTTTTGATTTGCATTTTCATAATAATTAGTGATGTTGAGCATTTTTTCATACTTGTTGGCCATTGGTGTATCTTCTTTTGAGAATTGTCTATTCATGTCCTTGGCCCACTTTTTGATGGGATTGTTTGTTTTCTTCCTGCTAATTTGTTTGAGGTCCTTGTAGATTCTGAATATTTGTCCTTTGTCAGATGTATAGATTGCAAAGCTTTACTCCCACTCTATGTGAGAGAAAAAGCTATCTGTTAACTCTGCTGATTATTTCTTTTGCTGTGCAGAAGCTTTTCAGTTTAATTAAGTCCCATCTATTTATCTTTGTTTTTGTTGCATTTGCTTTTGGGTTGTTGGTCATGATGTCTTTGTCTAAGCCAATGGCTAGAAGGTCTCTCCAAAGTTATCTTCTAAAATTTTAATGGTTTCAGTTCTTAGATTTAAGTCTCTGATCCATCTTGAGTTGATTTTTATATAAGGTGAGAGATGAGGATCCAGTTTCATTCTTTTATATGTGGCTGGCCAGTTATCCCAGCACTGTTTGTTGAATAGGGTGTCCTTTCCCCACTTTATGTTTTTGTTTGCTTTGTCGAAGATCAGTTAGCAGTAAGTATTTGGCTTTATTTCTGGATTCTCTATTATGTTCCATTGGTCTATATGCCTATTTTTATATCAATACCATGCTGTTTTGGTGACTGTATTAGTCAGAGTTCTCTAGAGGGACAGAACTCATAGGATGATTGAAGGGGAGTTGGGGAGTTTTTTAAGTGTTAACTCGCATGATCACAAGGTCCCACAATAGGCCGTCTGCAAGCTGAGGAGCAAGAAAAGCCAGTCCCTGTTCCAAAACTGAAGCACTTGGAGTCCGATGTTTGAGGGCAGGAAGACTCCAGCACGGGAGGAAGATTTAGGCTGGGAGGCTAGGCCTGCCTAGTCTTTTCATGTTTTTCTGCCTGCTTTATATTCTAGCTCTGCTGGCAACTGATTAGATGGTGTCCACCCAGATTAAGGGTGGGTTTGCCTTTCCCAGCCCACTGACTCAAATGTTAATCTCCTTTGGCAACACTACCACAAACACAACCAGGATGAATATTTTGCATCCTTCAGTCCAATCAAGTTGACACTCGGTATTAACCATGACCATAGCCTTATAGTATAGCTTGAAATCATGTAATGTGATGCCTCCAGATTTGTTCTTTTTGCTTAGGCTTGCTTTGGCTATGTGGGCTCTTTTTTGGTTGCATATGAATTTTAGGACTTTTTTTTGTAGTTTTGTGAAGAATGATGGTGATATTTTAATGAAAATTACACTGAATTTGTAGATTGCTTTTGGCAATCTGGTCATTTGTACAATATTGATTCTACCGGTCCATGAGCATGGGATAGATTTCCATTTGTTTGTATCATCTGTTATTTCTTTCAGTAGTTTTGTGGTTTTTCTTGTAGAGGTATTTTACTTCCTTGATTAAGTATATTCCAAAGTATTTTAATTTTTTTGCAGCTATTGTAAAAAAGGTTGAATTCAAGGGGTCAGATTCTCAGCCTGGTCACTTTTGGTGTATAGCAGAGCTACTGATTTGTGCATATTAATTTTATATCCTGAAACATTGCTGAAGTCATTACCAGTTCAAGGAGATTTCTGGATGAGTCTTTAGGGTTTTCTTGGTCTACAGTCATATCATCAGCAAACATGACTGTTTGACTTCCTCTTTACCTATTTGGATGCCCTTTTTCTGTTTATCTTGTCTGATGGCTCTGGCTAGGACTTCCAATACCATGTTGAATAGAAGTGGTGAGAGTGGGCATCTTTGTCTTGTTTCAGTTCTCAGGGCGGAACGCCTTCAGCCTTTCCCTATTCTGTATGATGTTGGCTGTGGGCTTGTCATAGATGGTTTTATTACATTGAGGTAAGTCCTTGTATGCTGATTTTGCTGAGGGCTTTAATCATAAAGTGATGCTGGATTTTGTCAAATGCTTTTTCTGCATCTATTGAGATGATCATGAGGTTTTTGTTTTTAATGCTGTTTATGTGATGTATCACATTTATTGAGTTGCATATGTTAAACCATCCCTGCATTCTTGGTATGAAATCCACTTGATCATGGTGGATTATCTTTTTGCTATATTGTTGGATTCTCTTAGCTAGTATTTTGTTGAGGATTTTTGCATGTATGTTCATCAGGGATGTTGGTCTGTGGTTTTCTTTTTTTGTTATGTCCTTTCCTGGTTTTGGCATTAGGGTGATACTGGCTTCATAGAATGATTTAGGGAGGATTCCCTCTTTCTCTATCTTTTGGAATAGTGTCAATAGGATTGGTACTAATTCTTCTTTGAATAGAATTCAGTTGTGAATCCATCTGGTCCTGGACTTTTTTTTGTTGGCAGTTTTTAAATTACCATTTCAATCTCACTGCTTGTTATTTGTCTGTTCAGAGTTTCTATTTCTTCCTGGTTTAATCTAGGAGGGTTGTATATTTCCAGGAATTTATCCATCTCCCCTAGGTTTTCTAGTTTATGCACGTAAAGGTGCTTATAGTAGCCTTGAGTGATCTTTTGTATTTGTGTGGTGTCAGTTGTAATATCTCCCATTTCATTTCTAATTGAGCTTATTTGGATCTGCTCTCTTGTTTCTGTTTTGTTTTGTTTTGTTTAGTCTCATGAATGGTCTATCAATTTTATTTATCTTTTCAAAGAACCAGCTTTTTGTTTCATTGATCTTTTGTAATTTTTTTGTTTCAATTTCATTTAGTTATGCTCTGATCTTTGCTATTTCTTTCCTTCTGCTGGGTTTGTGTCTGATTTGTTCTTGTTTCTGTAGTTTCTTGAGATGTGACCTTCAATTTTCTATTTGTGCTTTTTCAGACATTTTGACATAGGCATTTAATGCTATGAACTTTCCTCTTAGCACTGCTTTTGCTGTATCCCAGGGGTTTTGATAGGTTGTGTCACTATTATTGTTCAGTTCAAATAATTTTTAAATTTCTATCTTTATTTCATTGCTGACCCAACAATTATTCAGTAGTAGGTTATTTGATTTCCATGTATTTGCATAATTTTGAGGGTTCCGTTTGGAGTTGATTTCCAATTTTATTCCCCTGTGGTCTGAGAGAGTACTTGATATAATTTCGATTTTCTTAAATTTGTTGAGACTTGTTTTGTGGCCTATCATATGGACTATCTTGGAGAATGTTCCATGTGCTGATGAATAGAATGCATATTTTGCAGTTGTTGGGTAGAATATTCTGTAAATATCTGTTAAATTCATTTGTTCTAGGGTATAGTTCAAGTCCATTGTTTCTTTGTTGATATTCTATCCTGATGACCTGTGTCTAGTGCTGTCAGTGGAGTACTGAAGTCCCTTACTATTATTGTGTTGCTGTTTATCTAATTTCTTAGGTCTAGGACTGATTGTTTTATAAATTTGGGAGCTTCAATGTTAGGTGCATATATATATATATAGGATTGTGGTATTTTCCTGTTGGACTAGTCCTTTTATCATTATATAATGTCCCCCTTTGTCTTTTTTTAACTACTGTTGCTTTAAAGTTTGTTTTATCTGATATTAGAATAGCTACTCCTGCTCACTTTTGGTTTCCATTTGCATGGAATATCTTTTTCCACCCCTTTACCTTAAGTTTATGTGAGTCCTTCTGTGTCAGGTGAGTCTCTGGAAAACAGCAGATAACTTGGTTGGTGAATTCTTTCTGCCATTCTGTATCTTTTAAGTGCAGCATTTAGGCCATTTACATTCACCTTAGTATTGAGATGTGAGGTACTATTCTGTTCGTTGTGTGATTTGTTGCCTGAATATCTTGTGGTTTTTTTTATCATGTTATTATTATATAGGTCCTGTCAGAATTATGCTTTAAGGAGATTATATTTTGGTGTACTTTGAGGATTTGTTAGAGCTCCTTTTAGCAGTTCTTGCAGTGCTGGCTTGGTAGTGGTGAATTCTCTCAGCACTTGCTTGTCTGAAAAAGACTGTAGCTTTCCTTCATTTATGAAGCTTAGTTTCACTGGAGACAAAATTATTGACTGATAATTGTTTTGTTTAAAGAGGCTAAAGATAAGACCCCAATCCCTTCTAGCTTGTAGGGATTCTGCTAAAGAGATCTTCTAGATAATCTGATAGATTTTCCTTTATAAGTTACCTGATACTTTTGCCTCACAGCTCTCAAGGTTCTTTTCTTTGTCTTGACTTTAGACAATCTGATGACTATGTTCTGAGGTGGTGATTTTTTTTTTTTGTGATGAATTTCCCAGGTGTTCTTTGAGCATCTTGGATTTGAATGTCTAAATCTCTAGCAAGGCCAGAGATGTTTTCCTCAGTTATTCCCTCAGATATACTTTCCAAACTTTTAGATTTCTCTTCTTCCTGGGGAACACCAATTATTCTTGGGTTTGGTAATTTAATGTAATCCCTTGTTGGAGGGATTACAAACTTCTTGGAGGCTTTCTACATTTTTTTAAACTTTTTTTTTTTTTTTGTCTTTGTTGGACTGGGTTAATTTGAAAGCCTTCTACTTGTTTGATTCTATTGCTGAGACTTTCCAGTGCATTTTGCATTTCTCTAAATGTGTCCTTCATCTTCAGAAGTTGTGATTGTTTTTTATTTATCCTATCTATTTCACTGGAGACTTTTCCATTTATATCCTGCATCTTTTTTTAAAATTTCTTTAAGTCAGACTTCACCTTTCTCTGGTGCCTCCTTTATTAGCTTGATAATTGACCTTCTGAATTCTTTTCCTGGCAGTTTTTCTCCAGCAATTCAGAGATTTCATCTTGGTTTGGATCCAGTGCTGGTGAGCTAGTGTGATCTTTTGATGGTATTAAAGAACCTTGTTTTATCATATTACTAGAATTGTTTTCCTGGTTTCTTCTCATTTGGGTAGACTGTGTCAGAGGGAAGATCTGAGAATCAAGGGTTGCTGTTCTTTTGCCCCACAGGGGTGCTCCCTTGATGTGGTCCTCTCCACCTTCCCCTAGGGATGGGGCTTCCTGAGAGCCAAACTGCAGTGATTATTATTTCTCTTCTGGATCTAGCCACTCAGCAGAACTACCAGGCTCCAGGCTGGTACTGGAGAGTGTCCACAAGGAGTTTTTTGATGTGACTCGTCTTCTAGTCTGTCAGCCGTGGATACCAGCACCTGCTCTGGTGGAGGTGGCAGGGTAGTGAAGTGGACTCTGAGGGTCCTTGGTTGTATTTTTGTTAAATGCACTGGTCTCGTGTTAGTTGGTCTCCAGCCAGGAGATGGTGCTTTCAAGAGTGTATCAGCTGCAGTAGGATAGGAAGGATACAAGTTTGCCCTTGGTCAGGTGGTGTGCTGGGCCATAGAGCTCCCAAGAGATTATGTCCTTTGTCCTCAGAGTTCGTTGGCTGTCCCACGGAGCCTGCAGCAGCAATCCACCTCCTTCAAAGGGTCTGCGAATTCTATTGGCCTTCCTGGTATATTCCTGTGATGGTTCTTAGAGCAAAGGTACACGATATGGGTCTCCACATGCTGGTCTGTCTATCCGAGTGAGAGCTGCAAATTAGTCCTGCGTCCTATCCACCATTTTCCTCTGAAAACATTGTATTTCTTGATTTTGAGCTTTAACTTCTGCAAATGTCAGTTATTTTGTCAACATTTGTATATCCATGTTAAACAAACAGCCAGATTTGTCCACCTATCTTCACTCACAGTTCATTAAAAACCCATTATTAATTTTAATTTTGAAAGTTTCTTTAACACGAAGCAACCAATAAATTTTTAAGAAAAGTCTTAAGCATAAAGATAAATTAGATAGAGATTAATAAAAATCACATTTCACAAGAAATTCCAGAAATTGTACCATTGTTCACATCTTTGTTTCTTCAGGATTGACCTCAGTAGATTTTAAATGTCTCTGCAGTTGAAACACTTCCACTAAAATATTTTTGCCAGAAAACTCATTGTAAGTTTCTATTACATCTTCTACTAAAACTTAACAAATGATTGAATAGTGAACACTGATTTGATCCACTGCTGTAGAGTAAATGTCTAGTTCTTGGTGAAAATGATCAAGGTGTTCAAATATTGCCCTTGTGATTTCTTGGCACTGTAAGACCGGCACATTTTATCATTTTTCCTGGCACTCTTCTTCAACATTTGATTATGTTTTCTATGGAATTATTTATTTCCTTATTTTTTATGGTTATTGCATTGTTCATGGGCTTCTCCACAATTTCTGTGCACCAAACTTCAAGAAAAATTTTAAAGCCTGGTGGTAATGTATCTTCAGAGTACATTTTTCAAAACTGATTCTAACTGTTTGGAAATATTTTCGTGTTTTTTTTTTTAATCTCAAAAAAGAAAAATTGCATTCAGCTATCATGGTTTATTTTAAATCTCCTGTTTAAGCACAAAAATGTGTGGTACCACAATGGCTGCATACATAAACCACACCTGAAGTTAGAGAGAATTTTTGAGAACTTCATAAATTTACTCTTGAAACAAACATGTGTAGCTGAGTCCATGTGTGTTTGAGGCCAAGTGCGTAACTGGGATTTGAAGCTTTACATATCTATTCTATCTATTCTTAAGACTCAACAGTAACCACAGAAATTGCCTAGAATTTAGGCCAATGAAAGATTTTTGAGGGGAGGGGTATGTTACCAATAACACTGTTTAGCATGGCCAATGTCTGGTGATAATAAAAAGCAAACCAACTTTTAGTCAGTTTTATTACTGTTTTTGTATCCTCTACATACAGTGTGACGTTTTATTGTTTATACTTTGGGCAGCTACTGCCACCGTTCCACCCTTGGTATGCTAATGTTGACAGACAATACATTCATTAATAATTCTGAGAGTCATTAAAAGATATGATAGCATGCAGTGCTGGCCAGGATGGGGGTGTCTAGAGTAGGGGGAGACAGAAGAGGAAAAGAGAGGGCAGATTACAGTAGACTAATGCATTGCTGGAGGAGATGGGGATCATTCTAGCCCTTGGTATAGAATTTGGCAGTAGCTCTTAAAATTAAATGTAAACATTCCCTTTAATCCAACAGTCCTACTCCTGGGAATCAATCCTGTAGAAATAGAAGTCTTAGTTTATAAGGATCTATGGCCAGTAATGTTTATTGGGCATTGCTTGTGATAGAAAAAAATGGAAAGAAGCACATCAATGAGGGAAGATTGGAAATATTGTCAAATGTCTGAACCATGGAATTCCACACAGCCACTAATAAATTAGATTTGCACTGGCCAACTTAAAATGATTTTCATAATGTTTTATTAAGTGAAAAAAGAAAGTGGGCTAAAAGTGTTTATCAACAACAATAAGGCCTTATACATGTGAATATGTGACTTTATATGGTTGTAAGAGCCTAGAGAAAAACATTTATGAACCGAAGAAGTCATACACTCTTGGTTTATTAGAGAGAAGGGAGGGGAAAGGTCAAAGGAAGAGAAAATAATATCGTAAAAGCTGTTTTTTATTGTGGGGCTCTTCTTTATTCTCTTTCATCTACAGCTTTTTACCATTTATGTAAAATTATGTGTGTGTGTACATAGCCACAGAGGGCTATGAAGAGAGGATGCCAGCAGACTCTCCAGCATCATCCACTAACACTTTCTAAGATGACAGAAATGTGCTACATCTGCACAGTAGCCATGAGGCTCCTGAGCTGCTGAGCACTTGGAATATAGTTAGTGTGACCAAGGAAGTAAATTGTACTGTACTGGCTAAACTTAAATAGTTTAACTATTGTAGACAATAGTTTTTGATAAGCAGTAGAGTTGTGGTTTATTTGTATTTTCTTCCTTCTACTCTTCTATAGTGTTTAAATATTTCTATAGTTATTAATTATGTAATCAGAAAAAATTAGGCAGAAGTAGTATGTGTAGTGATTAAGAGCTCAGAGTTAGATCCAAACAGCCTGGTTCAAATCCTAACCCTCCTTTTTCATTGTTTAAAATTTTGAGAAAATTTCTGAATCTGAAATTATTTCCCTCACTGTGCCTCAGTTTTCTCACCAGTAAAATGGACATAATCATGATACCTATATCATGGAGTTATCATGAAGATTAAATGAATGTATACTTGTAAGTGCTTAGAACAATACCTAGAACATGGCAAGTGTTTGATAAGATTTACAAATAGAAATATTATTAGTTGTACTTGTCAAGGGTCTTAGTTGCAAGGAATAGAAGATTCTGGCCAAAGAATTTACTGAATAGATACTGGTGAGCTCACAAAAATGTTGATGTGTCTGGAGGACCAAGTTCAAGGCCAAAGGGCAGATCCCAAATGATATCTCATTACTGGTTCTGGTGAGGAAGCCACTGTGCTAATGTTGTCTGAGAGCAATTGCTTCCCTTCTATTCCAGAGTAAAAGTCTTTGCTGGTACATCAGATTGGCAGAGCATAGATCACATGTCTGTGCCCTAGCTGCAAGGGAGTCTAGGTAAGCAAGCCCTCTTCTAACACTTTCAGCTTCTGTTGGGAAGGTAACCAAAAGTTGGGAGCTCCCTGCAAAGAAAAAAGAACTTCATGTGCTGGGCAGCCAAAACCAAAATATTTTTAAAATATATAATAAATGCCATTTAAACTAGGGAAAGGCTGGGAAGAAAGGGAAACGAATATAAAATTTTTAAGTAGACTTGGATTCTGGACTCATTAAATACTTTTTAGAGGTAGCTAGCCCTCTGAAACCTTGTTTTTATATCTGAAATCAAAGTGTTGAATCAGATGAACTCTCTGGATGTTGATGGCTGTGAAGTGTCACATTCTCAGATCATCTCTGTGTTTGGCATGACTTGAAACAAAGAAACAAGAAGATCCCATACTTATGCTGAAAAAATGATTATTTTTATCTTAAGTCACCCTGGAATTTAGTATTTAGAAATGGACAAGGTAAACATTTGTACAGGAATTTGTATTTCTTCCTTTAAAGTAACTTGTCAGTATTATACTGTTGGTTATTGGAATTGAGAGAAGACCTTCTCTTTCCAGATGCCAAAGCCAGTCATCTTGTGCTCTCTGAAATGGACCAGACTATTTTTAAAAGGGAGAGAAAGAGGTGCCACGAGGTGATAAAAGGGACAAAAAAAGGTAAACTTGGTTTCTGTAAAAGTTTTTTGGAGAGTGATAGGTTTTTCCATGTCAGCCATAGTCAGAGGTAAGGGGGAAAACTCCTGTCTAGCTCTCCCACATCTGCTGTGAAAGTTACTAGGGTTCTTACAGGCTTTTCTTCTGAATTACCATAATGTATATTTAGGACTATCCCTATTTCATCTGAAAGTTTTTATTGAAATGTACTGCTTGTATGCACATGTTTGTTTAAGTTTTGCTGAAATCTTAAGTGTCATTCCATGGCATCTTAATTTTTCTTCCTGTGGGGGATGTTTCTCTTACTTCATAAACTGAAGACAGGGCTTTCCAAAATTTTTCACATCCAAGCACTCATAAAAATTATATTTGTACAGTATGTGAGGTTACTTCAGATCCTGAGTTGTCTTGGGGACTCCAGCCTAGCCACCCTGAAAACTGAGGGCATCAGTGATGCTACCATCTGTATCACTTTCCTGGTTCACCAGTGTACGAGGCACTCCTCAGAAAGCTCTGGCCTAAGCCCATGCGAAAAATTAGGTTTGATATACCAAAGCAGTTTTTACATACAGTTTTCCAGGGATGGGTCTGCTAAAGCATGCAGTATATCAGAAAGGATAGATTTCATGGAAGTGAAGAGAATGGTGGACTAGCCTAGAGATCTATTTTGGTGAACTAAAATAGATGAGGAAACTGGGGCCCAGAGAGGTAAGTGACTTGGCCTAGGTCACACAGCCACTTGGCGGCAGGCCAGGCGGAGATTACCAGGTGAAGAACCCTCTCAGTTCTATCAGTTAGAAGAGGTTTGGCCTCAAACTTAAGCATTGATATCAAATGCATTTTAGAATCTTGGAGTTTAATTTTTATCTAATAATAGAGTTCTGCAAATTATAATCTTGGGATCTACCCAACCAATTAGTTCAGTGATTCTTTTGTAAAGTTTGTAGACACTGGGGTTAAAAAGGAACGAAACAGTACTTTATTTTAAGCAGCTTAATTAATGTCTTTAGCTACTCCATCTATTTATCGCTTTATTCTAGAGTGTTTCTGCAATGCCCAATTCTTTGGCAGTGCATAGAGAAACAAAGTTATTAATTACTATTATCATAACCACTTCACAAAGCAGTAAGTACTCAGACTTTCACTTCTACTTCCTAGGAGCAAAAGTTTCACACCAACATTCCTCCAAGACAAGCATCTTTAGAGTAAAATATTCATATGAATCATCAAGAGCTATTATTAAACGCTTTTCAGAGTTTCTGAGTCATTACCTTAAAGATTTAACTTAGGTTTACTTTGAGAGGAAAATAGAAGGCTAGCATTTAATATCTTTTCTTCTCCTTTAAGAAGTGCTAGTTCTTGACCAGGCCTCCGTGGGCGGCCCTCCCTACCACTCTTCTTATGGGGGAGGTAGACTCAAAGGTGCTTTGTGTCTATAAGGAAAGTGTTCAGGCCTCTTCCTCTTTCTGTTAAGGTGGTATACTAGCATGGGCTGCTGGTTCCCTCCCCCAAAATTTACTGCAGATAGCTCCAGAAGCAGATGCAATCAAAACTCTGAGGATATTATCAGTGACACCCAAAAGGGTGAGAATGCCCTAGAGAGACAGAAGGCCATCTAGAGTAGGAGTGTGAGGAATGAGAGGTGGCAGGCTGGGGCAGACAGCTGGGTATGTGCAGCAGGCAGAGGGGATAGTGGAGGAAGGCCTTTGGGTTCTGCCCATTCCTCTTCACTGCCTGGCTTTAAATGAATCCTTGCTGGTCCCTTTGCCATTGAAACCGGCAGCATCAATGCAGTCTGCTAGTGTTGTCAGGATACATAAAAGTACTGCAAAAACCCCTACTGGGATGAGGGTTGATGAAAATGGGACTGGCCAGCTGATATTTAACATCCACTCATCCACCTCTTCCACATCAAACTCCCTGGGATGGCAGATTTTAATCTAGGCGACTATTGCCTGCAGGAGTTGCCTAGCAGAGTGGTACCAAAAATAGTAGCCTATCGAATTCTGTGGTATCTGGAGCATCCAGCTCTGGATTTATTCCTTCTCTGTTCTTAAACTCACATGGAGGGATTCAGCTCCTGCTTAAAACACATTACCAGGCAGGGTAGATTAAAACAGAAACATGTTTTCCCAGGACAAAATAACTGTCTCCTAAAGACAACAAACGTTGACTGGAACTTATAGAGCAAGAGCTTAAATAAACATAACAAGTATAACTTAAAGTGAGAATGTGTTAGCAATCTGAAGCAGGAAAAGAATGTTTCAGGTATATACATATGTGAAAATTTATCAAATTGTACACTTTAACTATATGCAGTTTATTTTTTGCAAAGTATACCACAATGAAGCTGTTAAAAAGAAAACTAACCACTTATTCACAAAATAAAATGCAAATCTGACAATGTCACCCTATTTAACACTCTTCAATGGTTTCCCAATTATCTTAGGATAAAATGCAATCTTTAGAATGTGGCTTGGAAAGCTTGCATGATCTGGACTCAATATGTCCTTTCCATACCCAAACTCTCAAATAGGAGACCCAGATATCTCAATTTCTTTCAATTCTTGGGTCTGCCTCCAAGCATTTGCATTCTATTGCTTGTTAGAACATTTTTCCCATGCTCTACCCCTACACATACATATACACATTTACCTGGATAATTGCTTTAGGATTCTGCTTAGATATCCTTTCCATGAAACTCTCACTGACCATCTCTCCCACCCCCACGACTGGGTGGAGTCCCTCCTATGTGCACCTACAGTACTCTGGGCTTCCCATATTGCTACAACTTGGGTGTAGTTTATTTGACTCCACAGTCTCATGTTGAAATTTGATTCCCACTGTTGGAGGTGGAGCCTGGTAGGAGGTGTTTGGGTCATGGGGGTAGACCCCTTATGAATGACTATCTGATGCCATCCTCACTGGGAACGAGTCCTCATTCTTTGTTCCAATCAGAACTCATTGTTGAAAAAAGCCTGGCACCTCCCTTCCCTCTCTGTTGCTCCCTCTCTCACAGTGTGACACACTGGCTCCTCTTTGCCTTCTGCCATGAGTGGAAGTAGCCTGAGGCTTCTGCCAACAGCAGATACTGGCACCATGCTTCTTGTACAGCCTGCAGAACTGTGAGTCAAATAAACCTCTTTTCTTTATAAGTTACCCAGCCTCAAGTGTTCCTTTATAGCAACACAAATGGATTAAGACACATAGCTTATCATGTATCCCTCTATCTTGTGAGTGCCTGTTTACTTCTCTGATGCCTCACACCATCCTGTGAGAATGTTTGAGAGCAATAAATGTCCCTGTCTTGTGTATCACAGCTCCAGTGCCTTGGATACTATCTAGAATATGGTATGTTTGCTTAATGACTCAATAAGTCAATGGGACATGGAGGATCCAAGAGTATGTCTTTATGCGTAATTTAAAGGAAACCCAGGACAACCCTGTGAAAGGGAGAGAAGCAGGGAAGTACAGGGGTAAGAGCTCAAGCAATGTCAGGTAGACTTGGGTTCTCATATCAGCTCTGTCACTTAGTAACGTGACCATGTGGAAGCTCCCTAACCTCACTGTGCCTCACAATATCCTCATCTGTTAAGCGGAGATAATAGTGATACCTATTTCATTGGATTATTTTGAGGATTAAATGAGATAATCTGTGTAACTTTAGGTTCAAAGCCTAGTTTGGCCCAATAAGTGTTAACTATAACTAAACAAAACAATATCATAGTGCTTAAGAGCAAAAGGAACTAAATAATAACAAAAGCCAGTCAAATAAATGTTTCTGATGTTACCAACATGGAAAAGCCAGTTATAGGTAAGTAGCAGATTTGATCAATGGTAGCTCAACTTACAGCTTTGCCTTAGAGGCTTTCTGCCCAGTTTTCCCGTAGTGTTGGTGAGTCTAAGGGTACTGAAGTTTGTGTTCCATGTTTTTGAGACTTCTGATTTTCTTCAAAACCTTGCTGAAGTAATATCTAGAGTTGAGGAGCCCACGAGAACATTCTAGCTAGGGAAGGCAGGGAGGAGATGCCACTCTCTGCTTACACGTGAAGAAGCCCTTTGCAGTGGAGACTGTGGTGTGTTTCCTGGAACCTCCCCTCCAGGACTGAAGCATTCATTCCTCTAGCTTCTAGGTGTGTTGAAGTCCAACACTCAGGTGAGACCCTATCTGGAAATTTGCCATGGCTAGAGAGAGCTACCTCCCCCAAAGTCAGTCTCTTCCCAGGGCAGCCTATATCTAACAACTGATTGAAGTGGGAGTACAAAGGCATCAACCTCTCACACCAGTTGGGTACGTCTCCGAAGGCCATTCTAGCCCCAGGCCTCCCTGTAGAATTGACCTCTGTGGTGGGTGCATAGCAGTTCAACATTTCTCTCTGCCCAGTATGTGCCTGAGAGCACTTATCAACAAACTCCTTACCTGCACATCTCAGGCTCAGAAGCTGCTCTCCTGGAAACTGGACCTGTGACTCCCATCTCTTAACCCACTAGATGCCTCAGTGCCCATATATCCAGGTGCCACTGGGCAAGCAGTCAATGCAGAGATTGGCCACCTTCTCTGAAACTGAAGCAATGGGGCAGCAAAGAGTGTCTTGGATCAGAAGAATGAAGGAAAATTGCCACCATCCTTAGGAATTTGACATATGGAGTTATATTTCAGGACAACATTTTGAGGAGAGGCCTTGAGTTTATTGGATGATCAGAAGAAAAAGGTATTTACGATGGAAATCTGGGAGATCAAGGCACAGTTGACTGAACCATTCCAACTAAAATTGTAAGCTCCACGAGGGCAGGGATTTTTGTCTAGGTTGTTCATGCTGCATCTCTAGCACCTAAAACAGTGTCTGGCATATAAGAGGTACTCCATCAATATTTAGTGAGTCAATGACTATGGAATTCAGCAGACGAGGTGGGCAGGGAAGGAGGCAAAGCTAAAAAGCAAAATGAGAAATGTGACTTAATTCAAGTCCTAGAGAGGGAATGAGGCAGTGAAATTTTAGAAAATCAGATCATGAGCTGTGACCACAGGCAGAGTTGAGTTCAACTCAGGCTTTGCTACTTGGCAGCTCTGTGACTACTGGGAAAATCATTTAGCCTCTCCAAGACTCAGTTTTATCATCTGTACAATAGGACTTATATTAAATATGGTGATTCTGCAAATTAAATAAGGTGATTTGCATTACATATCTTGTACATAGTAGACACTCAATTATCTGTTCATAAGGAGGTACATATGGTACATACATATGCATACACACACACACACACATACACACACATGCACATACACAATCTCAAGGGATTCTAGGGTAATAGTGTTTATAACGTGCTTTCATATCCCCAAGAGGAAGACGTATGCTACTTTGTCGGTTGTAAAAGGCTCAATAACTTATTGGCTTTAAGGATGACACAAATTAATGCAAAAAACATGTGGGCAAGTGGAGCTTATAAACTTACAAGGCTGCACCAGCCCATTACTTTGAGTCCCAACCATATGACTAAGTTTGTAGTTGCTTAAGCAAACAAATGTTTTCAAACACCCTTTGAAGAACAAGCTAATTTGAAATTGAAGTTTTTTCTTAAATTGACCATTTGAGATATTGCTGCTGAGGCTTGAATATTCAACTTTGACTTAAAGTAGAACAGTTATGCCAGATAGATGAGAGGCCATTTGACCCTTTTATCTCTGCCCAAGCTTTCTAAACAACACAAGCTATGGACACAGATGGGCTATGATTTTAGTTACCATGGTATATAAACTGCACTATCCATTTCTGACTTTGGTCTCTTATTAAATATGGGGTGGAAGTGGGTAGGCTATCAAGGAGAACCAACAATTTCATATAAATCCTTCAATTCCAGGGAATTGTTTGAAATCGGGCAGAAAATACAAGTTTCATTTGTTAACCTTTTATACTTCAGTTGACAAAAATAATCATGTACTTAATTTGGAGATAGAGTTCCGCCTTCCATGACAGCATTATTTGGACATCGTGGTTCTCTTCTTCTCCTCATTGAATGGTAGTCATGAAATTTGATCCTATCCGTCTTGGCACAGTGAGCCCGCTTTAGGTTGCCTAGGTCTCAGTCAATCAGCTCAGTCCCTTCCTCTGACCACAGGGATTGGTTCAGGGCAGACCAATCATTGCAAATGTAAGGACTCTCCCTTAGATTCAAATAAGGGGAACCAGCCTCACGATGGAGCCCTCACTATACATATTAGAGTCTAGTGAGAGAGAAAAACTGAATTATCAAGTCCCTGGATCAAATTCCCCTGAAACCCATATACCTCTGAGATTTTCCAGTACATGAACCAAAAAGGTTTAAATTGAATTTTCTATTACTTACAGCTAATGACTTCATAAATAATTCATGTCCATCAGCAAATGAAAATGTATTTGCATTTCCAAAACTATATTTGACTTCCTACATTCCATGACAGGGGGCTCAGCACACAACTTCCCGTATTGGCATGTATAATAAAGGGAGATAGGCTTACTTAAGCAAAATGATTTTTCTTCACATCGGAAGTAGAGTTTGAGTCCTGAATTTGCAACTTGTTTGTATGTGAGCACTGAATTTGAGCTATGGAGTTCCAGTCATTATGGCTGCCTCCATGAGTAGTGATTAAGCAGTTACAACTCAAAAAGTCATGCAGAATCAGAATTAGATCTGGCACCCACCTGATAGGTCCAACATCAATGAGGCAACCAGACAGGCAAAACACCTTAACATCCATTAGCCAATGAATAGGTCAGTAGGAACTAAGGGTCAGTGCCAATACTTCTACAGGGTTAACTTCAAAAGGTCAGTTTTCTAGCTTGCTTTGTCAACAAGGAAGGGCAGATGGGTTTGTTTAAGGAAGTTTGAAATGAAGTTTATTAGTGAACTTACCCACCCTTTTCTTCCTGTCCATTTTGTTTGATCTTCCATAATTAGTAAGCAGCATTTATTTATACATGTTCCTGACATAAAGCTATGACATAGTTTTCCTGTTCTAGTAAGAAATTCAGTCAAAACCACCCAGGTGCCCACATCTCAATTAAAAATAAATAAAAAGATAGGGAACAATTGGATAGTTCTACTAGTTTTTAATGTTCTGTTTTTTCACAGCCCAGAATGTTCTAATTGGGAATGACAAGATTGCAGATTACAGGCAGAGCTGGGAGGTTTTCAGCCAAATTTAATGATACCTGAAAAATCCACTATTCTTCCAATGGGCTTGGTTTACTGGAAATAACGCCTGCAGTAAATAATTTACATCTTAGTATATGGGGTAAATTGCATGAATAGTGTTTTGTTGGTTTGTTTGTTTTTTGAGACAGAGTGTCACTCTTATTGACCAGGCTGGAGTGCAATGGCATGATCTCAGCTCACTGCAACCTCTGCCTCCTGGGTTCAAGTGATTCTCTGGCCTCAGCCTCCCACGTAGCTGGGATTACAGGAGTGCGCCACCATGCCTGGGTAATTCTGTATTTTTAGTGGAGTCGGGGTTTGACCATGTTGGTCAGGCTGGTTTTGAACTCCTGATCTCAAGTGATCCACCTGCCTTGGTCTCCCAAAGTGCTGGGATAACAGGCGTGAGCCACCAGGCCCGGCCACATGAATGGTTTGAATTCTCTGCCTCTCCTTGTATCTATTCCTACCTGTTACCATTTGACTTTGAAGTTCCTCTTACCAAGAGGCAGAATATATTTCCCTGCCTCTTAACTTTGGATTCAGCCATGTGACTTGCTTTTACCGATGGAATGTTAGTGGGTGTGTTATCACTAATGGCTGGAAAAGGACTTGTGTAATTGTTCCTTGCTTCACTGCTGTAACCAAGAGATGAACATCTTGATCTAGCCCGTTGGTCCCAGGAGGAGGATGAGAAACACATGGAGCAGAGTCAGTCTCAGCTAAGCCCAACCCAGAACAGCTAACTCCAGGCCAGCTGGAGGGCTGCAGGCACACAAGCTAGATAGATGATTATGTTACTCACTGCTGAGATTGTGTGGTTGTTATAGAGCATTGGTAATTGTTAATTAATGGAATGTCAATTAATTGTTATTTAATGAAATCCAGGATGCCCCATGCCGCCTTCTGAACATAAGTTTGTTTCCATTTTAGTAATGCCTCTGTTGCTCCATTTTTTATCCTTGAAACTTTGTGGTTTTTTCCCACTTAAAGAGTGCACTTCCAGACCTTTCTTCATGCATTGATATAAACGAGTGATACTAACTTAATACCTTGACATCCAATACAGAGCTCCAAGGAAAATGTGGCCTGCCTATGATTTTTAGCAAAGACTTGTTATATCATCGGCTATAACATATGAACTTGCAGGCTTAACCTGCCCACTACAACCAACGTATAACAAATTGCCACCAGCTGTCATACAGCAGATCTACAGTAACGATTTACTAATTTAATTCCCTTAAAATGTTATAATGGGCCAAGTGTGGTGGCTCATGCCTATAATCTCAACACTTTGGGAGGCTGAAGCAGGTGAATGACTTGAGCCCAGGAATTCAAGACCAGCCTGGGCAACGTGGCAAAATCCTGTCTCTACCAAAAAAAATATGTGTGTATATACATATAAAAAATTAGCCAGGTGTGGTGGCAGACACCTGTAGCTACTTGTGGGGGCTGAGGTGGAAGGGTCACCTGAACCCAGGGAGATCAAGGCTGCAGTGAGCTGTGATTGCACCACTGTACTCCAGCCTGGGTGACAGAGTGAGACCCTTTCTCTCTCTCTCTCTCTCTCTCTCTCTCTCTCTCTCTCTCTGTATGTGTGTGTACATACACACACACACACAAACATATACACACACACAGATACACATTCATATAGAGATAGTAAATATACATTATATATATATATATAGTATCATGAAACAGGAACAATATTACTTCTCAACTCACCAATGTTATCTTTAAAAGCTCCATGTAGCTAATACATAAAGATATTTATTCTAGTATTGAGTACTATTGAAAAAATTATAAATATTCTATGGTTTTTTTAAAGATAGAAAGATCTTCACACTGAGAAGATAAAATTTCAGGTGTCAGCCAATAGGTGGGAGAGGGTCAGAGGAATGTCTCTAGGAACCGATAAAACCCTATTACATGGTAATCGATATGAATGGCCTTAAGTTCCAAACTTCAACATGTACCTTCGGTAAATTTATCTGTTCTATACCCGTCATTTGAGTGTAATGGTAGTAAGTTGCTAGGATGGTAATAAGTTGCTGAGATACTTCCAAGCAGCCTTATAAGTTTACTTTGTTAAACTATATCCTATGAATTAAGAATTATTAAGTGTTTTGATTGGATGAGGTGAGGAGAAGTATTTATTTGCATTATGAGGAAACCAAAGAGTGCCCTTTGAGATTTGCCCAATCCCTTCATTTGTTTTACAGCTTCCTTTATTAAAATAAATATTTATGGAGCACATTCTATGTGTCAGGCACTGTGCTAAATAATGGAAAATAAAGGGCACCCTTGAGAGGTTCACAGAAGATGGGGAGACAAAGACCCAGCAGGGTTAGGAAAGTTGCTCAAGGTCATAGGACCTTGTAAAAGAGACTTGAATCTTAGTCCAGTGCTGTTTGCCACAATGTGAGAAAACTCTTGACAAAAGTTAATATAAATTAATATTCAAAATGAACTTCTATTTGGAGGCTTCTTTAGCTTCCATAAGAGCAAAGACTTCTCATGAAGCATGCATTCAATAAGCATTTTACTGAGTGCTTATTGAGTAAACATACCATATGCTGGGGAAATAAAGTCGTGTTCTAGTAGGGCCAAAAGCAATTTAAAGACAGAATCCTGGGCAATGGCATATGTACTATTGCAGAGGCATACTCTGGTTGCCATGGTAGCCCAGAAGAGAGGGGGCAAAAGCGGCCCTAAAGGGATTATGAGTTTTGAAGGACAAGTCAGACATTACAGGGGCTTGGGACAAGTGGGACATTCCAGGAATGAACAGCATGTGAGTTGCACTTAATGTGATTAATGTTACTAAAAAGAGGATTGACATTTTCTCAGTAGTGTCTGAGAGCAAGATGCCTGATACCTATGGAGACCATGTGTCCAGTTTCAAACATTCATCTTTTTTGTCCTAAAAATTGGAAGCACCTTGGCAGACCACAGATCTGAGTTTGGGAAATGAGGTATTGAAGCCAATATTTGAACAGATCTTTAGGTACAAGGTGTTGGATTCTCAGACAGGGGATGGGCCTACACATCATTGACATTTCTGACTCCTCACCTCTCAGACATCACTGCATTCCATGGGCTCTTTATTAGAAGTCACTTAGGTGTTCACCTGCCTCTGAGGTGAAAACAAGGCTTATCTCCTGTGTTTCACCTACTCTGAGACATCATTGATTGCAACATGCATTAATATTTTAGGTACCATTAAGAAAGAAAAATACTGCCATGGAGCCATAACATGATGGTTTCTTGCCAATTAGAAGGTGTTTTTAAAATGTTCTGCACATTAAAAAAAGATCTTTCAGACTCATTTAGACATGAGCTTTTATTACAGATCTCATTTGTACATACATAGAAAGGAAATATAAGCAAAATAAAATGACTTAGATATCTCTAAAACTTCTACACAACATCCATCTCTTTGAACCACTTCAAATTGGGATCATAGGTGTCCGTATCTTTCTATAAAACATCATCCTCTGTGCCATTAACAGCCACGATGTGCAACGTTTCTTAAGCGTTCCCCACATTTGTCTTTTGGATTTCTTCCCAAGATGCTGACATTCCTTCTAAAACTTTTAAAGCTGTATGCAGCAAATATCAGCTATGACAAGAACAAAACCTGGCATCAATTGTAAGATTCATTCCTATTTCAGAGATTTTAAAAATGTGTGTCTTAGAATAATTGAAACAACGGTAAGCCAGACCTAAGGTTTCTTAGAACATTATTACGCCTTTAAAACTTAGCAGAAGAAAAGTCCAGAATCCAGAACTTTCCCTCTGACTTTTTACATGGCACAAACCTGTGTCCATCTCCAGAGGTTTCTAACATGTGATTTGGCAGCCTCATGTCTGTCAGGCCCTTGTGAGGTGGGAGCAGGATGACAGCTGCAAGTCAAGCACCAGAGCAAGACCTGCTGCCAAGCACTCTGATTTTAATCCTGTCAGTTAGTGCTTGGCTCCATCCAAAACGTATTCAGGGCTGTGACAAGGGTTCTCAGATCCAGTGCCTCCTTTTTACAATAAGGATTTGGGCCGGGTGCGGTGGCTCACGCCTGTAATCCCCGCACTTTGGGAGGCTGAGGCCGGTGGATCACAAGATCAAGAGATCGAGACTATCCTGGCCAACAGGATGAAACCCCATCTCTGCTGAAAATACAAAAATTAGCTGGGTGTGGTGGTGCGCACCTGTAATCCCAGCTACTTGGGAGGCTGAGGCAGGTGAATCACTTGAACCCAGGAGGCAGAGATTGCAGTGAGCCAAGATCACACCACTGCACTCCAGCCTGGTGACACAGCGAGACTCCGTATCAAAATAAATAATTAAATAATAATAATAAAAAAATAAGGATTTGGGGACACTGTAGCAGATTGTATTTTCCAAAGATTGCTGTAGAATATCTCCTGTCCCACACCATCTTCCAGAACTGTGCTGCTCCTTTATCAAGATTTGGAGCCCAGTCCTCCCACTCCTTGAATCTGAGTTTGTATGTAGTTTGTTACCAATGGAATGTGGGAAAAGTGAAGTTGTGTGACTTATAAGGCTGAGTCAGAAAAGGCGATGCAACTTCCACCTTGCTTGGTGGAACACTCATGCTGGAGCCCAGACCTGCCATGTAAGCAGTCTCACTGCCGTAAAGTGGCCATGCTGTGATCAAGCCCAAACAAACGTGGAGAGGCCCTGAGATGATCTGAAGAGAGAGAGACTACTGCTCTCAGTTGAGAGACTACTCAAGCTCCCAGCTACTCGAGCTCCTGCCTCCATCTGACTGCAATCATGAATTGCTGTTATTCTCACCCACTAAATGTGGGGATGGTTTGTTACATGACATTGGTAACAGGAAGATTCCCTTTAAGGAGAATCCCTCCCATGGAAGACAACTGCCTTAGGGACATTAAATCATCCATGTGACCACCAAGTATATCAACACCAAGGAAAGGCTTCAGGTTCAGGGGCCATCGTTTCTCAGCCACTTACACTCACTGGAGTTCGATTACTCTCTCTGCCTTACCTCTTATCCTCTTCATCACCGTAAGTCCTGGTATAGAACATTTACATAACTTACCATCTCTTGGATAAATAAGGAATAACTTTAGTTAGTTCTACAAACTGAAAAAAGCTCAAAGAGATGATAGTTATTTCCCTATTAGTTATACCCCAGCTTTCTCGTTTGGGTCTCAACCCCAGCATCAGGGTCTTCAGGGAATGTGGGATAGTGAAAAGCTACTTCCTGCCCCACTTCACTCCATCCAAGTGGCCAGGGGTGCCAGGCCTCAATGCATGGGCAGAGCTACATTGTGTGGGGCTTGTATCTTTTACAACTCTGGGAACACTTTTTAAGAAAAAAGAAACCAAAATTAGATATGAAAGGAAAGTGATTTAGAATATAAATTCACAACAAATTACAACTTGAAAAAACTAAAAAATCCTACAGTCATGAAAACATCCACAACATAATTAATTACCTAATATGCCCTTATAATATTTTTGTACCTTTTTTTAGTTGCATACTATTTGATTAATCTTCATATGACAATTTTATGCTATCATTCTACATATGATGTATTGGAAGTTTATTCAGTTGTCCTCTAGTATGGTAATCAAAATGTGTTTTTAATTATTGATAGTTTAAACAGTTTTTTTTGGTTTCACAACTTGTTATTGGTAACGTAATGTAAAGTTTTAAAATTTTTGTCAAATGTTTAAAAAACCTCAAGTTTTTGTGTTTGTCTGTTTCTGCATATGAGCTGTAAGATTAGGAAGAATTTTCCACAGGCTAGCTCCTGGCAATATTAATTTCTAGCCTTGTTTCCTTGTTATTATCCTCATAGTTCCAGGTTGGATGCCACAGGGCATGCTTCTAACATAACATGGTCTCTGGCCCTGCACCTTTGTGTGAGTTTACCTGGTTTTGTTCTCCCCGCTGCGTGGTGGACATCAGGTGTTTTTGCTATACACTGCCTCCTCCTCCTATACAAATCTTCTCCCGCAGATCTTGATCTGGTGAGACTGACAACCACAACTCCCCACCCTGCTGGCCACAGAGAGAGCAGAGGGCCCAGTCACACTGCATATTCCAGTCAGCACAGGGGATCCACGCGAGCGCACGGCTCAGAGTCAATCAGCCTCTAATCTGATTTTGATCTCTTGGGGCTGGGGAAGAGATCTTCCTTCAACTCCACATATTATCCCAAAATTCTTACTGGGATAGGTCCTCACTTACCCCTGAGCCTTTTTGTTTGTTTTTTAGATGTATTAGGGCTGGTTTCTATACACTCACAAGAAAAAAAAAAGTTCCTTTTTATTATTTTAATTAGTCATTTTATGACCATAGAATACATACATATTGTGCAAGATTTGAACAATGTAGAAAGGCATTAACAGGAATATTTCAGAGTGTCTGTCCCTGTAATTTATTTCTAGTTTTACTACATGTGGTCCAGAACTTGGTAGAGGACCAGGGGATTTACTGAGGTTTATATATATATATATACACACACATACATATACACTTTAAGTTCTGGGATACATGTGCAGAATGTGCAGGTTTGTTACACAGGTATATACGTGCCATGGTGGTTGCTGCACCCATCAACCCGTCATCTACATTAGGTATTTCTCCTAATGCCGTCTCTCCCCTAGCCCCCAACCCCCAACAGGCCCCAGTGTGTGATGTTCCCCTGAGGTTTTGTTGTTGTTGTTTGGAGATGGAGTCTCTCCCTGTCACCCAGGCTGGGGTGCTGTAGCACAGTATCAGACCACTGTAACCTTCACCTCCCAGGTTCAAGCAGTTCTCCTGCCTCAGCCTCCTGAGTAGCTGAGATTACAGGTGTGCGCCACTATATCCAGCTAGTTTTTTTTTTTTAATTTTTGGTAGAGACAGGGTTTCACCATGGTGGCCAGGTTGGTCTCGAACTACTGACCTCAGGTGATCCACCTGCCTCGGTGGCATGAGCCACTGTGCTTGGCCTACTGAGGTTTTATAAGGTCCAGTAAATGACTAATTTGCTAAATGTTTCCTAACCCTTTAAAATTATATTCACTGCTTGAGGTTACAGAGCTCAATATATAACCAAAATACATTCATTTTATTTTAGACTTTTGTGCTGAGTCTATTTCAAGTATGAAGACAATAGTATCCCTACAACATAAGCTTGTTCTAAGGACTCAATACGTTAATACATGAAAAGAGCTTAGAATAGTGCCTGCCACACAGTAGGCATCCCTAAAATGTTGTCATCAGCATCTTCCTTTTCATTCTTGTTCGATACTAGATAGGCATACTTACAGCTGACATTTTAACTGTGAAACATTGATGAAAGTATGTTAGCACTCTCTTAATACTATTTTATGAATTTCTAATAGACTTTGCTGTATATAATCTGAAGTTGTTGGTGATTGTGTGATTATTGTGGATAATCTCTTGATCAATTAAAGAATTCTAGGGCCTTTGATATTAATATTATGATGATCTCTTACTTTTTTACTGTAATTCCCCGGCATTCTTTCTCATCTTTTCATATTCAGCCAGAATCATATTGTTTTGGTATGCACTTTGAAATAGTAAAATTTCATAAGTCTTATCATTTTCAGAAACCAAATCATGCTAATTTCCTCAGCAAAACCAGCACATTTTTATGCTGCTTCCTCCCTCCTCACTACTCACTTTTACTAAAATAAATGAGAACCTAGGAACTAGCATAAAATCAAATGATTTATTGTTATTCTTTATAAAATAATTACTATGCTCCCAGTATACATATTTCCTTTCAAATGCTAACGTATTGTTTGACAGCCATCATTAACGCAGTACGCAGCACTACAATTATACATAATAGGAGCCACTGCCTCACAACCAGCTCACAAATTTCCTACACAGTTTTCCTGTTGATCAGTTATTTACTTTCATTCTGTACATTCATAAAAAACATCTGTATGGTTTTCCAGTAAAACTACGAGTAATATCCATGTTTTTGCACTTAAATGTCTATTTAGATAGACGTGCAGTTTGTGCTGTAGTAAATGACCTAATTCTCCTACCTTACAAATTTCCTTCACAGAAAAAATATTCTGATGCTTTTCAGTTTTTATCTTTTTGTTTTCCTGAACATAGTGAGTACTGCCCACTTCTGGTGTAGTACTTTTTGAGTTTAGGAAACTTTTCTTCTTCTTTCCTCTAAAATAGTGTTCCTGTTACATGCGTTCTGTTAGTATTTTCCTTCTATCACTTAACAAGACTCTGGATTCTCATTGTCTGATCTCTATATCTAGGATGTTCTCTTTGGCCATTTTCCTTGTTTTGCACTTTTTCTCTGGGTTCTAGGGGATTTTCTTAAGCCTGGTCTCCACATCAGAGGTAGATTTTCCTGGGGCTGATGATGCTCTTGCTGTTTCTAGGGTAATGTTAAGTTCTCTAATAGAGAGATCTCTCTCCTTAAATCCTTTCCTTGGTGTTGCCAGCTGTTCCTGCATGTCCTATCTTTTCTCTCCCCTCATTCCAGAGTCCGTGCTCTCCTTAAATGCCCTGAGCAAATACTGCTTCTACTCCTTGGAATGAATCTTCCAGAGCATGGTCTTTATCACGTGCATCTGGTGCTCACATACTCTTCTATTTTGTAGTATTTCTGGAACAGACCTATGTTACTTAGTGTTTACTTAATTGGGGGCAATTCTGCAATTTTGGTTTCAAACAATGGAGTCATTCAACTGTTCTCCAACACTTCCTTGTTTGCCTGGCTTTTCCCTACATCCACAGCCTAGGACTAGTGAGGATAACAGGATGTTGTAAACCCATCTGTTCTGTCTTCTAGAGACCTGAAGAAGGTGGGAGGACTGGGACTGTGGGTGAGAGTCTTGGCTGCGCCCAGGAGCTTTCTATACTTGTTGAAAACCCCATCCAGGGGTTGTTATCCTGAGTGGAAAGAGGGAATCCTCCGCCCCTGCATCACCTGGGAATGCCTGTGGTGGGTACATGCCCATGGTGAGGGCACAGGCAGCTGTGCATCTGTGCATCAGGATGAGCAAAACTTTGGTGAAAACACTAGACACACACACTCCCTCCATCTGGGAGCTGTTGGTGAGGAGCTTCCTTTTCTTGTTTTATGTCCTTCCCAAAGTCCCTTTGCTATTCTTGCTTTTTCAGTGTAAGAAAGGTTCCTTTGCAAGATTTCATCTCTGCCCAGCTGGCCCCTGTAGACTGCCTCCGCCCCTAAAGAGCATGTACTTCCTCATCTGCCCAAGTCGGAAGGGAAGTGGCGAGAAGGCATATGGTTTCTCTTTGTGGGGGCCTTAAGTCCATGGGGGTTTCCCATTTTTCCTTTTTCCTCTGCCCTGCCCATACTTCTCTTCCTCAGAATTGAACATGTTGTAAATAAAATCCCCTACCTGGCTCTTCTATACTTCTCTGATAAGGGCCGAGGTCCAGCATCTTTTACTTTGGCTCAAATTCTAATGCCATCCAATGATTTGTTTACAGACTAAACTTTTTCCTCTATTTTTGACTCTCCGACACCTATTCATGATTCTATTGGTGACAAAGGTTTCAAAAACATTTCTGTGCAATAAACTGAAACTCATACAGGAAACATGCCTTCCCTCTTCTCTTCCCGTCCCCTTGTCTGTTTCACTGGCCGGCTCCCGGCTCTAAGGGTTCAGGTAACTAGGAAAGGAAGAAGTCACTGTTGCATCAAATGTTCCAGCCCAAAGCAGCAGCTTTGCCATATGCTGGGTGACCACAGAGGACTTTGTCTCAGAACAGGGAGGAGCTCAAAGTGTTTTTATTCTGCACCAGCAGAAAAGTGCAATGCTGAGAAGTGGAAACACCTTGCTGATTATGCTGAGAAAGGCAGAAACAGGTGTTTGTGGGGAGGCGGCCGGGCCACTCACCTTGCAAGAAACAAAATGTGCTGTGAAGCAGGAAAGTATACGGCATCCTGTACTTTCATACCGCTCAGTGCATCTCTGCACGCTTATCCCAAGTGCTGCCTCATCTAATCTCACCACAGGAATCACAGCAACATTTCAGAGAAGGAAAAGGAGGTCAAGGGCTTGGGTCAAAGTCACCACAGCAGTTAGTGGGGATCAAAGATTGCAATGAGCATTTCTCTTCTTCTTCTTCCTGCCCCAGATGATTGGACTTAACAAGGCCAAGGAAAGCTTAAGTGGGTCATCATCCCCGGCTTTCCTTAAACTTCAGCAGGGTGGGAATGGCTAAGAGGAGGAGAAATGCAGAGTGTGAGCTTGTATCACCCCCTGTCTGCCTACCCAGAGACTGTCTATGTGAGTGAGATGAACACAAACCCTAGTACAGTGCAACTGAAACACTTTTATGAAGGCTGCCTGAGAAGTAATCTACTGACCTGGAGAGTATTCAAGGGATCATACAGGAAAGTCATGGGCTCCTCCCCATGCAACCATCTCCAGAGACCTAAATAAAAAGTCAATTTAATGCGAATAAGTGGAGAGATGAGCTGCCCGGTAGGCAGGTCCTGAGAGACTGATCACTGGGATACTCAAGCAGAGTGAGGCTGAGGGCAGAACCTTCCAGGTGGCATTAATGTTGACCTGGATTACATCCCATAATGAGTTATGCATCCAGAATTACCTAAGGGAAGGGGTGTGTCAGCAGTGCCATCAAGGGTCAGTGACTCTGACCTCCCAGGCTTCAGGGTCCCTTGCAGATATGACTGAGAGCCAAGTGCGCAAAGCGCAGATGAAGGTGCTACAGGCTGGAACCCCGGGAGCCACTGGAATGTCCATTTCCTGCAGCCTGCTTATACTGAGGTTTAATCTAGATAACATTTGACAAAAGGGTCAGGGTGCGATTAGGAGATGATGATTAACCTCTAGGGGCCTATCTCATTTGTACAGCTGTTCCCCCACTGGGTACTCCCATTCTTCTAAGACCAAGGGCTGAGAGTGGGGATCACATTGCTCTGCGTTGAGCTTCCAGACCACTGCCCACCCTCCCTTCCTCAAAAGGCTCTCACCTGGGAGATGCTATCCTGTCATGCCTGCTTTCCCCTCTAGCAGGTGCCACTGGCCTTGTGGCCACTCCTCGTGTTCACCAAGGATGCTGACTCCTAGGTCACACCATCCTCCTCAACATCTGTCGGTTTCTTGCTCCAGCACCCACGTGGAGGCTCACCCTACCCTCCAGCCTCACCAACCCTAGATCTCACTTCTTAAGGCTCCTCCCCTGGCTCTGGCCAGCAACCCCAGGTCATACCCTCTATTTTGCCTTTACCTGAGATTGCTCCACCTCTCAATTTCCAAAGCACTCCTGTCTGGCTCAAATATACCTCCCTGCCCAACCCCTCACCATGCTGGAGTTTCTACCTTGTCAAGACCTCTAATTTCCTAATCTCTCCCTAGTCACCTCCAGTTTTCAGTTTCCATCTTGGTCAGATTAATCCTCAGACCACACATTTCATCACTACAATTTCTCTTGTGCATATCATCTGAATTGGCCCATCTTTCTCTCACCTCCTATACTCCCCTGGCAAAACCCCAGCACTGCAGTAAGCATCTCCATCCCAGCTCCTGAATCCTGATGAGGGGAAGACAGGTGCGTGCAGAGCCCCACTCAACACACACACACCTGAGTGCCCAGCACCCTACTCTAAACTGACCATCTCAGAGCTCAGCCTTGCCCTGCCCTTCTGCTGTTTCCTTAATCAACCTGATTTCAACACCTAGGAAAACATCTACTTCATACTTTCTGAGAACGTGCCCCACCCACATCTAGCTGATAGTCTCACTTCATTTCACAAAGCGATTCAAACTCCTTCATCATTTCCCCATTAATTTAGTCATCCTAATCTTCTATACTTGCCCCTTTCTGTTTTATTGAGCTGTGTGAGGCTGCAGGGCTGTGTCTCTTCTTACAAAGGTCCCATCCCTCCTCCTTTCTCATGAACTCTGCTCATTCAGGGGTCCTCCTCTTCATGCCCCTCCCACCTCTCTCATCACACCATCTTGACCGTTGCCATCAGCATTGGCATGCTCTACCTCCCATCTCAAACATGCCTTGACTCCACAGCTCTCTAGTTATTAACCTGAGCCCCTTTAGGGCCAACTTCTCACATGCTGTGTTCCCCCACTCTCCATTCACTCAACCAATCCAGCCTGCTTTCCACACCACCCTTCCTGAAATTGCTGCCATCACAGTCATCAAACACTTCATGTTACTGAATTCAATGGACAGTTCTGCCTCTGTTTTAGTGAAACCCTCACAAGCACTCCACATAGTCCACTTTCTGTCTTTAACATGCCTGGTTCCCTCTGCCCAAACTTTTAGGATTGGGCTTCCTCAGGGCCTTGTCCTGAGTCCTCTTCTTTTTGTCTTCCCATGGATTACCTCCTCCAGTCTATGTTTTTATGCCACCTTTATGTACATGAAGTGAAGGCAGGGCAGGGTTAGACTGGGGTGCAATTCCCTTCTGATAGTCTCAGAGTCTCAGGCATCCCAAAGATGAAAGCTCTGGAGGAGAGACACCAGTACTCACAGGTCTCATGTCCATGCTGTCCAAGGAGACCTAGCCACTTCCTTACCCCTCCTGCTCAGTTTCAGAAGAAAAGGATTGGGGATTGGTTGGGCTGTTCTCCCACCTTTTAAGAGCCAACTGCCTTGGTCACCACTCAAGACAAGAGCAAGTCTATTTTCAGGAAGCACAGGGGGGCCTCTGCTTCTCTATCCTCCCTAACAAATAGGCTGGGCTAGACCCTGGAGGGCAAGCCATGGAGGAGTGTAGGAAGGACTCACCCTTGCTTCAGAAGTTCCTTGCAATCAGGGACCAGGGTATGGTGACAAATGCCACTTCATGGTTACACTGGACATGACCAGGGGAAGGTGTCAGGCTGTGTGTTGTTACAGATTGTATATTTGCATGCCTGGGGGTTACTAGGCTGTATGCATATAAACAGGGAGGAGGCAGGCTCTGAGAACCTGCCAGGGTGCCTGGGATGAGCTGTGAATTTTTGCCCCTGATGCCATGAGTTGGAGGGGCCTCTGCTCAAAACATATGGTACATACTTCTCCTTCTTTTAATCTGGGATCATGTATCATCTCTCAAGTCCAATAAGAAAACATTCCCATGTCCTTCCCTCCCTCCCTAGTACCAAGGTCCTCATCTCAGTTTCCATGGGTCCATGGAGGGCTGCCTCTAGTGATGAGCTGGAATCTTAAGGCCTGAAATAGAGCCAGACTGCAGCAGTCCCAAGTCTTGGAGAGCTTCAAGTAACTGCTCCCGGGCAGAGCCAATAAAGGAATTCTCCAGGAAGGTAGGCAGGCCTCCCACACCATCCCGCAGGGTATACAGGGGCACTCGCACCAGGCCCAGCACCTGTAAAAGGAAGGAGACAGGAGACACTGGGGCTCATTCCCTTAACTCCATCCTCTCTCCAGCAGATATTTCTAGAGCAGAGGCCTCACCCCTTAATACTCCAGCAGAACCAGGCCCAAGGTTCACACCTCACTAAAGCCTAGTGGCCCAACCTTCTGCAGAAAAATGACCCAAAACATGTTATCTAGCTCTATCAATTAATCTTTCCCACATCTGCTTCTAAACCTCTAATGGCTCCTGTCTCAAAGATGTATTCATACCCTTTCACGAGTGGTTGTCAAAATGTGGTCCTCGGATTATCTGCATCAGCATTATTTGGGAACTTTTGAAAATTGCAAATTGTCAGGTTTCCTGTCTCCCCGCCCCGCCACCAATGCAGGAATGCTGAGAGAAATCGCTATTTTAATAAGACGCCCAGGTGATTCTGCTACTTGCCAAATTTTGAGAACCACTTTCATACATAATCTATCTACTAGCCCTGCCTGAAATATCAGGGCCACATCTCCTACACAAGAAAAGCAAAACCCAAGAATAAAACCTAGGTTGCCACACCTAGATAATGTGATAATGTATCACACTGTCAATAGGGAACAGCAGACAGACATGGATGAGTGTGTTCTAGAAAGGATCTCTCCTGGTAAAGGGTGGGAAAGACCTTTACAGAAAGCCCAGGTTGGCAGTACTAATTCAAAGTAGAGATGACCACGATCTCAACTCCACCAAGAAAACTGGGAGAGGGCAAGGTCAGAGGGGCAAAAAACTTTTCTCCAGGGATGCTTTCTTGGGGTAAAGAAAGCTTTGGGAGAAGAGGAAACTGGGAAAGGGACAGAGTCCCAGGCTGGTCCCACCTCCAGCCCGTGGTCCTTGGCGCGTGTTGCGCCGGCCTCCACAGCCAACAGCTGCTCGAGCGTCAGACCCTTGGCATAGAAGTGGGCCACAACGCGTGGCCCTGACCCGACGTGGGAGCTGCGGTAGTCAGTGCGCTCCACGCGGAAAGCGGCCGCCGCCTCGCCGAGCTCCTCGCGCAGCTCGCGGTTCAGCCCGTCCTCTAGGCTGCTGTCCTGCGTGTCCACGAATCCGCCGGGGAAGCCCAGACGTCCATCGAAGCGCATCTGCATCTGCGAGAGGGGGAGGCAGGGATTGGCAGGGGAGCCCCACAAGAGACCCCCAGAGAGGGTGCGGGGCTCAGGCAGAAAGTGGCCGGGCGCGCCCCCTTCTCACCAGTACGGCGTAGCGCAGCGGGATGCGGCCGAAGAGCATCCCAGGGTCCGGCGCATAGAGGAGAGCATGGCACGCATGACGCCAGCCCGACCCCAGCGCCAGGGCTTCGCCCAGCTCCAGCCTGCGGGCCCCGGCCATGGCCGGACACTGCTCCTCTGCTGTCCGGAAGGCCCAAGTGTGCAGAGGGACGGGTCTCACATCGGACCAATCCGAGCCTGGGCGGTGCCGCAAGGCCCAATCCCTGCAGGAATAAGGGGAGGAACCTAGGCGCCTTAGGACCCAGGGCCGCGACTGGTGCGGGAGGCAGCTAATCAGGGCGGGACTTGCAGACCGGGTTGAAGTCCAGGGCCCAGGAACGCTAGGGAAACCGAAAGCAGCCTCTGGGTTGGGTCTGCGGTGGGGCGGGGCTGGGGGTGTGGCCGCGCCCTGAACCTGGAGCAAGGCCAGTACATAAAGGTTCCTGGGCGCCAAAAGAGCAAGTCAGGGAAGTAGCTTTGGTTGGGTTTCGTGGTACACAAAGTACAAGGCCTGGGTTGGGTTCGGAGGAAATGAGGCTTGCGGCGGGAAGGGACTGAAGGTATGGCAGCGCCCTGAACATAAACAAAGCTGGTACATAAACGCCTACGTCACAATCTGGAGTCAGCTGGAGTGTCCCATCAGGTGAGAAGGAGCTGGGGCGCTCAGTTGAGTGCTGGGAGCCAAAGAAGCAATAAGTACATTTGGTTGGGTGTGATGGTACACAAAGCACAAGGCCTGGGTGGGCTTTAGGAGGAAATGAGGCAGGGTTGGCCTCAGACACGAAGGCCCATCCTGGGGAAATGGGGGTGGAGAGGCGCCATGGTCTAACAACTATCTTGAGTGGTGAAACTGAGGGGACTTGGTGACTGAGTGAATGGGGAAGAGGGAGCGCTGGGCTAGTGGTGGTTCAGAGTTTCCTGGATGTGGTGTCATTTTCTGAGAAGGGGAGAGTAGGAGAAGGGTGAGCAGTGATAAGTGTAGTTCTAGTCAGGAATTGGGGTGGCCATAGGCAGTGGGCAGCTGATCGTGGGGGTCTGACGCACAGGAAGTGGCACATGGAGAAGTCACAGGGCAGTGAGATTTTCAGGGGAAGTGTGGGGGTGGAAGGAGCTGTGAGTGAAATCCTGTGGCACAGGACTGGGAGTGAGGAGGGGTGAGAGGTAGAAGCCTCCTAGGCTTTCTAGTCTTTCCCTCAAACACTCTGAGACCTCTGAGCTGTGAAGGAGGGTGGGTTATCCTACCACAAGGGCAGAGGCCTACTCAGGGCCTGATGCTGAGATGCAGGATCCCTCACCCCAGGCCAGGCCTTCCCCACCCTGCAGAGCGCCCCTACACCAGGTGTCGATATTGATTATGCAATAGAAAGCAGGAGGCAGCTCCTTGAGGGGGGCTGGGCATAAAGTTACAGCCTGTAAGTGACAGCATGTGGTGGGAAAGAGTCCGGACCCACCCAGAAACGGGTTTATGACCTTAACAAGCCATTTAACTCCTCAGATCGCAATAGCTCATCTGTTCAGTGGAGATGATACTAACCTATTAGGGATGTTGAGATATGTAAAGCACTTGTAACAGTACCAGGCGGAAAGTAAATGTAGCCATTCTTGGAGTCGAGGGTTGGGGCACAGTGCTATGTGTTAAGTTAAAGACCCAGGGGTTGGAACTGAGCCACACTCATCAAGGATGAAAACTGTTGGGCATCATTTTTCCCAGCTTAGTCTTCTGAGTTACAGGGTGGAGATGCCAACTACTAACCTCAGACGGCCAGATCAATGTGATAAAGCTGTAGGTGTGATACAGTCCACGTTGGTCTGCTATCATTCTGGGGACTTGGAAATGGCCTAGCTTCATGTTACACTCACCTTGCTCTAAAAGCTGATAGCAACTGCCAATTTCAGGGTTCCGACCAGACCAACTGAATCAGAATCTGTGGAGGTAATGCAGGGACATATGTGGCTTTTCAAAGGTGTTTCAGGTAACTAATAGCCAAGGTGGAGAAGAGGTGATCTACCCCTTTCCCCAGCATTTCAAAGGTGACCTTGTCTCCTAGATTAGCTACTTTTAAGGATTTAGGGTTAAACATGCCCTTTCCAGATCTTCAGACTGTTCTTTCTTTCCTGGTTGCTTGAAGAGACATTTGAAGATGGACGCAACTATTTATCAGGCAACACGAAATCTATAAAAACCAAGGCAACAGCTATTCAGGAATTAATGCTTTGGAGACCAGAGGTTTTTCTGGATGAAGGAATATGGAAGCCCTTAAAAGCCCCCAACCTTGCCATCCCTTTCAAATCCCTCTTGCCTCTGCCCCACCTCCCCACCCCCACCAACCATCCCCCATTTCACTATCCTGAGGTGGAATGCCCAGGACTGAAGGCTGCAGGTAGAGGGCTGAGCCATGTACCTAAAGAGCTGCTCCAAGTTCATAATGGTACACGGAACCAAAAATAGCTCTGTGGTCAGTCTAGGAGAATGCTAAGGAACCAATTCATTTGTAAAATAATGAGGAAAAGAATTAAGCATTTATCATCCTTTTTTATTTTATTTATTTATTTATTTGAGATGGAGTCTTGCTCTGCCACTCAGGCTGGAGTGCAGTGGCGCGATCTCGGCTCACTGCAACCTCTGCCTCCCAGGGTCAAGCGATTCTTATGCCTCAGCCTCCCTGAGTAGCTGGGCCTACAGGTGCCCACCACCACACCCAGCTCATTTTTGTATTTTTAGTAGAGACAGGGTTTCGCCATGGTGGCCAGGCTGGTTTTGAACTCCTGATTTTATGTGATCTGTCCACATTGGCCTCCCAGAGTGCTGGGATTACAGGCGTGAGCCACAGTGCCCAGCCCATCCTGCCTTTTTTATATGGGCGCTTCCTCGGGGCTACTAAATAGTTGATGAGAGGAAATTTTTGTTTTAAGTATTCTAGCTAATCAAAGAAGAAGGAGCCAATAACAATTTTACATTTTTTTTAAACTTTAAAGAATTTATGGATCCTAGGGATTGATCATCAATCGTTGCTAACATCATGAAAAGAACCAGTTACTGTGCACTTCATGGTGGAAGAATACATCACCTCCTATTAATTTTTCTTGCACAAAATTGAAGTTGAATCTCAACCTAAATACCAATTATTAGAAATATAAAGATGCCCCTTTTTAAAATATCAGGAAGAGACTAGAATGATCCATGTAATAGTGGATTTGAGTTGGAGACATCAGTATTAACTCATGTTTAACTTAATATAGCTACATATGTTTACATAGGGAAATATTTATAGATATGTACACACCTCTTTTTATAAAGTCACTAATCTGTGAGGCCCCTGCCCTCATGACCTAATCACCTTCCAAAGGCCCTACTTCCAAATGCCAATAAATTGGGAGTTAGGATTTCAACATATGAATTTAGGGGGAACAAAAATATTCAGTTAATAGCAATCATGAAATACAATGAAAGTCTGAGAGACTGTCACAACAAAGACTAGCCTAAGGACACATGACATGACTAAATGGATTAGAGAAATCTGAATAAAGTATAGACTTTGTCTAATGATAATATATCAAAATTGGTTCATTATTGCAAGAAATGTACCATAATGTAAGATGTTAATTATAGAGTAAATTAGTTAGAGTAATGGGAAGTCTAGGTATTGTCTCCACAATTTTCCTGTAAATGTAAAAAGTTTTAAAAAATATATAGATGAGTCTCAGTGTATTGCCCAAGCTGGTCTCCAACTCCTGACCTCGAGCTATCTTCCCACCTGCGCTTCCTAAAATATTAGGATTACAGGAGTGAGCCACTGCACCTGGCCTGCAAATGTAAAACTTTTTGTAAAAGTTTGTTTTTAAAACACATGAGGATGCAATCAGTAAATCCTAGACTGAAGGAAAGTTTACAAGAAAAATGACCTGGTTTCATTAATAAATGAATTACAGGGGAAAAAGAAACATGGTGGTAGACTCTATACATTAAAAGAGATTGAGGAGACATATCAATTGAAGCAACTGGGCTTTATTCTAATTTGAACAAACAAAAATTCAACTAGTGAGGGACATGAGAATACTGATGGGATATTTTATATACAGGAATTATGGATAATTGAGATGTGATAATATTGTGGCTATGTTTCTTAAGAGTTATCTTTTAGAGTCACATATATTTGAATAAAGTTTTGCATTGTACAAAACTCTTTCAATGAGAGGATCCCTTTTGGTTCAGGAGAGGGAGAGAGGTAAGAGTGTAGTCTCACTTTTTAGGCAGGAAGAAAGCGATAGCAAACATCTGCCATCTGCCTCTGACAGTTATTTTTAAACCATTCTACTTAATCCTCATGACATTTTCCAGGTGCTTTGAATGCAGAGCCAAGGTTGAGAACTACTAATTTAGAAGAATATACCGTGGTGTGAGTGGGGAGGAAATGCAACCAGCAGACAGCGATCAGCTAGAGGCTGTAATTTTACCCAGTTACTTCCTGAAAGTGCTAGATGCTGTTGCTTATTATATTTTTAAGCATTCACATAACCTAAAATCCCATTCAGGAGCCTTAAAGGAGGTGCATTTTCTAGAAGCTAACACTGTTTTTGGTTATTTGCAGGTATAGCATCAAAACCATCCACTGCTCTGTTTTTGGAGTTCATTAAGTAGATCCATTTCACACTATCAGGACAGAATTTTTCAGACACCCGAAGCTCCATGCCTAGACCTTTTATTTGTATGTATGCAGGTATTTATTTATTTATTTATTTTTGAGACAGAGTCTCGCTCTGTCACCCAGGCTGGAGTGCAGTGGCGTGATCTTGGCTCACTGCAACCTCTACCTCCCAGGTTCAAGCCATTCTCCTGCCTTGCCCTCTCCAGTAGCTGGGATTACACATGCCCGCTGCCACGCCTGGCTAATTTTTGTATGTTAGTACAGATGGGGTTTCACCATGTTGACCTGGTTGGTCTCGAACACCTGACCTTGTGATCTGCCTGCCTCGGCCTCCCAAAGTGCTGGAATTATAGGCGTGAGCCACCGCGCCCGGCCGCGGAGACCTCTTTAACTGAATACCCACAAGCACCCCAAACTCAAAACACCCAGGAATGAGCTCAGTATTTTTCCCCCCGCCCAATCTGCCTGTCTTCCTGTATCCCCAGCTCTGTGAATGACCTATCTCCTGCCCAGTCACCCATGCTATAAAACTACCAGTCCTCACAGACCACTCCATCACTCCTCTACCCATCCAGTCAGTCCTCAGTTCTCTCTCATTATCTCCCCTCAGGATGTCTTGACTTCCTTAGATGCAAGTGAGGCCTTCATCTTTTCTCACCTGGACAAACCTCCTGCCTTGCTGTCCCGCCTCCAGTCTCACCCTCTTCAAACCTGCTCTCCACCCGATGCCATGATACAGCTAAAGATCATGTTCATCAATAACTTTGCAGTGGCTGCCCCTAACTACAGGACACAGCAGAGCAAACATGGCAGCATATATCTGAGCTTTGCCTTCTGTATTGGTGATGTATTGCTGAAACATATTGTAAAATGTATTAACACCGTCACAAGAAACATTCATTATTTCACAGTGTCTGTAGGTCAGGAATTAAAAGGGGGGGTTCTAGTTCAGGGTTTCTCATAAGGTTTTAGTCCAGATGTCAGCCAGATCTGTAGTCAAATGTAGGCTTGACTAGGGCTGGAGAATATGCTCCCATAGCTCACTGACAGCTGGCAAGGTGGTACTGGCTGTTGGCAAAATGCCCCAAATTTTTATCCCAGAGATCTCTCCATAGGGTTGCATACATGTTCTTATAGTGGCTGGCTTCGTCCAGTGTGGGTGATACAGATGAAATCCATGTGTTTTGTGACCTAGTCTCAGAAGTCACACACCATCACTTCTACAGTATTCTGTTGGTCACACAGGCTGCCCCTGAGGCAGTGTGGGAAGGATCTACACAGGACGTGAATATACCAGAAGTGAGGATCATTGTAAGTCGTGTTGGAGGCTGGTCACCATCCCCTTCTCTCTAAACCTAACATTATCACTCTCATATTTCATGTTCCCCCAGCACCAAAGGATTTCAGATTCCCAGAATCTATAGGGCTATGTCTTCCATCTTTGTGTTCCTCATGCCTGCAAGATCTTTTCCTCACTTCTATTTGCCTGGTGAATTCTTATCATTCAAAACTATGTGCCTATACTTAGTGCCTGGTACAGAATGGGAGCTCAGTACACATTCATCCAAAGAATAGAATTAGAAGATACAGTCCAGGTAGGCTCCATGCTGTCATCCCACATTACCTTGAAATATGCTGAAGGTCGGAAAAGTCAGAGTTTGTGACTCACCTGGGCCATTTTGAAAAAGGGTATCTGTATTTTTTCTAAGAAGCCACAGAATAATTTAGTTGGAGACAAACTTCCTCCAGATTTATAAAAATCAATGCCAAAAAAAAAAAAAAAAAGCCCAAAGTGTTGGAGAAAGAATAAAGAGAGTGATGTCAGGAGAAGGAAGACATTTTGGTTAGCTTATTGACACATAATGCCACATAACAACCAACCACAAATCCTGAACAGCATGCAGCAGGAAATATGTATCTCTTGCTCGGGAGTTTGTACCTAACCTGGAGCAGCTCTGCTTTGCTCTGCAGTGGCTGAGGTGACTCTGTGTCACTCTGTGGGCTGGCTGGGGTGGCTCTGCTCCACCTCTGTCATCCTCCTGTGATAGACAGGCTGGCTGGTGATGAGGGAGATGCAAGAGAACATATCCAAGTGCACTGACATGTTCCCAGCCCCTTAGTACTTTCCTCAGCTAAAACAAGTTCCACGACCAAACTCAGAGTCAAGGAGTGGGGAAATATTGAGAACTACAGAGTTATAAGGCAGCGGTCAGGGGTATAGGGAGGGGTAAATTGGGATTAAAAATTCAAACTATCAAAGTGGGAAAAGCCAATATTTTGGGAAGAAAAGAGAATGTTTCTAGCTGTTGAAAGATTGTCTCCTGAACTAAACCTAAAAATCTACTTTTAAAATATTCCTATTGGGGCCGGGCGCGGGTGGCTCACGCCTGTAATCCCAGCACTTTGGGAGGCCGAGGCAGGCGGATCACCTGAGGTCAGGAGTTCAAGACCAGCCTGGCCAACATAGTGAAACTCTGTCTCTACTAAAAGTACAAAAAATATTAGCCAGGTGTGGTGGCACATGCCTGTAATCCTAGCTACTCGGGAGGCTGAGGCAGGAGAATTGCTTGAACCCGGGAGGCGGAGGTTGTGGTGAGCCAAGATGGCACCACTTCACTTTAGCCTGGGCGACAGAGTGAGACTCTGCCTCAAAAATAAATGAATAAATGAAATAAAAAAGAAAATATTCCTATTGGAGTCATGTTTCCAATTCTGTATAAATGTTAATAACTATGGTACTCCTAGTGAATATTTGTGAATATATAATTTTATAATGTATATTTGTTGAACCAAATTTCTGAACTTCCTTCTGAAGTTAAGGAAAACTTGAGCATCCTAAGATGATGAACACTGTGGTGTTGCAGATTCATGAACTGTAAAGTGGGTTGAGGCACTGAAAGAAAGCAAGGCTGGTCTGGAGAATCCACTGACTTGCCCTTCCAGAGTTGTCTTCCTTATGGTTCTGTCAGCTCTTAGCTGGCTCTCAGCTAATTTCTTGTTAAGTGCTAGCTGAAAATGGCTAAAAGTGTTTATCTTTCAGGGTGCATTTGGATGGTAATAATAGAAACCTAAGGAAGTCTTCAGGGATGAATCTCCAATGGTGGAAGATGACAATACATTTAATGATTTTTTTCCTCAAAGTTGAGAACATCTTATGGCATTTAAAGCACTTCAACACATTAGGCTGAATCGCATTGGCAATTTCATGTGATTCAATCTATTGTATTATTTATTCTTTACGGCAATCTTCAGACACAGGTAGGAAACAGATTCAGAGGAAATCACTTTTTTTGCCTTAGATCACACAGTAAATGGTAAGAGTCGGCCTGGAATCCAAGTCATCTGCTATCAAGTTCAATTTTTTTCCTTACACAGGTGTGGCAGAAGTACTTTAAAACATTTTTTGCTCTGCTGTGTCTCTCTCCTTCCCCCAGCCCCACACCTTCTCCTTCTGTTTGCCTGTTTCTGTTTATCCCCTTAGTGGCCTGGCCCCATTCCCTTCTGATACACTAACTAGTGAACCCATCATCTTGAAAGAGAAATGTGGTATATTTCCCCCTGTTGAGCTACTGCTTAATTTGTCAACCTCCTTTACCCTGAGCCCACTGTGATGGCTGGACTCTTATAATATACCTAGAGCTTTGCTCCAACTTCAGCCCCAAAGACATTAAATAATTAACTTCCAGCACTCTCCTTTGTGTGCTTTATCTCTGCATCACCCAAAATAGCTGGTGGCATTTCCTCTGTATAAATAGAAAGCAGAAAGGTCAACTGGCATTTTTGAAATATATATGTATATATTTTTTTACAAAGCAGCAAGCTAGCAGGGTCCCTTTATTTGCTCATAGTGACTGTTTCATAGCAAGAAACTTCCTAGTTTAACTCCTTAGTCAATTTCCCCCGCCGTCTTGCAGTTGGATAGTTATTAATACAATTCGAAGTGGTTCAAAATTAAGATTGAGTGTAGCCGAAGGAGAAAGCATTTTCCCAATGACGATAAGTCAAAGATTTAACCTTCAAGTACTGTTAAATCTTGTTCCCCACTCTCACCCCAGTGAACCAAATGAAAGTAAATTTGAGTGAGCTTCTCTTTAGAGGCATGGAGCTATGATGCAAAATGATATTTCTTCCTAGCTCTTTTTTCTTTTAAGCCTGATGAAGTGCATAACACAAATCCCTGGAGAGTAAGCTGTTTTTGGTCTGCACCTGTCTTCTAAGAACCATGTTCTGAAATGCTAGGTATAGGAATGTGAATCTGTTTGTGAAAGAGACTATTTGAAAATCTAGCTATTTCCTCTTAGGACCCAGCACACAAGTTTTGTTCTGTTCTAATGTTATGGAAAACATTAACAAGAAGATTCAGCAATTTTTATTAACTGGGGTAATATTATGGTCCCTGCTCTTCCAGTCATATTTGCAATCTGGTTGGTCACAAAAGGGCATGTGGGCTCTGGGGAGCATTTTCTGGGGTGAGGTCTCGTCCCTGTTAATATGATGGCAATTTGCATGCCCACTGTCAGCAGCAGTGTGGTCACATGCTCCCATCATCACAGGTTTCCCAGGGCAAACCTGATTTTCAGTGTTCTACCATGGCAACAACCATGGGTCCTAGATTTTGACTTGGGAAACACACTCAAGTTCCAAATTCTGAAAAGTCTCAGATCCCACCTCCAGAAGCCAGTATTTGAGGTCTGCTTTTCCTGCTGCAGACACAGGGGCTGTGAGAGCACATATATGCTCCTGTCCCCCAGCCTCCCAGCCAGGAATCATTCTCCAGTATGCAGGGAGGGAGGGTGAGAACGAGCATTGTTCACTTTGGGAAGAGGCAGAGTGAAGATTTGTGCAGCCCCAATACCTCTCCATAGTGTAAGGGAATTGTGGGAACTCAGAAGAGTGATGTTCATAACCCTTGAGCACTAGAGAAATTGTGGGTTCACCTGGTTGGTTCCTTTGGTCGCTGGGCAGGGATAGAAGTGAAGCCACAGGGTAGAGCGTTAGGGCACAGTGACCATGCCCCTTTGTCCTTAAAATAAGCCCATTAAGTTCTCTCAAGTTATTCACACTGACTCCCCTACCACTCCACCCCAATTACTACTTGTTTATACTTGCTGTGAAGCATTTGAAGTCTTTGGAGCCTTCTTTGAAGTCCTCATACCACCTTCCAAGATGTGAAATTAATTAAGCCCCCAATTAAGAACAGCCAAACCACTGTTCCAAAAAGAGGGAGGGGGAGAATAGAGACAACAGAAAGAAAGGTCTTGAACAATGGTTCTGTGTGGTACCAGTGGCACCAGCACCACTTGGAAATGTGTTAGAAACCCTGACCTCTGGATTCAGAAATGCTGGTGATGGAATTCACCAATCTGTGCTTCAGCAAGCACTCCAGGTGATTCAAATGCATGCTCAAATGTGAGAATCACTGGTTTAAAGGAGTGCATCATGCAGGAAGCACAGCACCACTGATAACAGGTTAGTAAGATAAAGAACCTCTCTTAGTTTCCTCAGTCATCAGCAGGAGGCAGAAAAGTGAATTAACAGTACTGCGGGCATCAGATTCACCCATATAGTTCTGAAACAATAGATATGTTTTAGCCCCTTATCTTCCCAGAGAAGGGAGTGGGGGTGGGTCTGGGTATTGAAGATTATCTCCTTGACCAAACTTTAGACAGGCTCTTTTGAGCCCTCTTTTTATGAGGACTCATTCTTGGCTCTGTCTTCAGCCTGCCAAATCCAGTTTTAGCAAGAATTCTGGTAAACTCAGTTTATTGAGAATCCCCCATATTTGATAGCTGCTCATCCTCAGTATCTGATCAGATTCCTCATCACCTGCCCTCTATCTCTGATGACCCTGGCCTGCCTTCAGCGGAAGCCTTAAGTCAGTTTAGCAGGAGTCTCCCTGCTATGGTTTGAATATTTGCCCCTCCAAAACTTATGTTGAAATTTGATCCCCAAAGCAGTGATGTTGGGAAGTGGGGCCTAGTGGAAAATGTTTGGGTTATGGGGGAGCACCCTCATAAATAGCTGTGGTACAGATCTGGAGTAGTGAGTGAGTTCTTGCTCTCTAGGCTAGATTACTTCTTGTGGGAATGAATTATTTCCCGGAAGGGTGGGGTTATAATGCCAGGACACCCCTCAGGTTTCCCTGTCTTCGTACTCATCCACCTCCCGTTCACTACCGTGAAGGGAGCACGCCAGCTTTTGCCAGAAGCCAGGGCCATGCCCTTGAACTTCTCAGCCTACAAAACCGTGAGCGAAATAAACTTCCTTACTTTATAAATTACTCAGTTTCTGGTATTCTTTTATAGCAACACTAAACAGACGAATACAACCCCTAACCTTTGAATACTCCTCTTAGAAATTTTCCATCCGCCAAGGCCCCTATTCTGCTAATTGGCTATTAATCTCTAGTTTTCTTTGCTTCAGCAAAGAAACCAGAGTTGAGCCCAATGCCTCTCCCATATTGCAATATTCTTGATACCTATCAAAATAGTCCTGAGTACAGTCTTTTTGTCATTTCAATAAGTGTCAGAATAATTTTTTCATTAACAGTATATTTAAATGTGTCTATGTTTAAAAAGCTTCACAAGTAAATCTAATGTAGCTCCATGGTTGAAAATTCTGATAGACAGTGGTTAAGAGTATGGATTCTGGAATGAGACAGACCTGGTTTGAAATGCCAACTCTGCTTCTTGCAGCTGAGTGACTAAGCAAATTACCTAACCTGAGCATCTCTCTTTCTGTTGTCTGTCTCTCTGTCTCTCTCTTTCTCTTTCACTCTATCTCTCTCGAGTTAGTGAAAAGATCCAATGAAGGCCCTTAAACTACTAAGCACAGTACTGGTACCCAGCAGGCACCAAATTAACCAAATATTACTGGCTCTAAGTAATAATTATCAAAGGATGGATATGTTGCATTCAATAAAGTTTTACATAAGGAAAAGATAAAATAGGTGATTTATTTTGTAACTGTGAAAACTATGTTTATTTTGAATACAAATCTTGAATTATCTATGGATGAGTTTGAAATAAATCATAGAAGAGAATCACTTTTTGGATTTTTAATCCAGGTCCTTGTGTGTGTATGAAATACATACATTTCTTCCTGGTTAGTCATGGAAGGGCAAAAGTGGGCCAAAAACAGGCCAGCTAAGACAGGAATGTCTGGCTTCTGCGCTGCAGCTCAGCATGTTGTAGGCTAGGGTCCAGTGACCTTCACTGGCTGGCTGCCCACAGTCCAGGAGACCCTAGGCAGTCAGGCACTGAGCTCTGTCTGCCAGCTGAAAATGATGAAGAGCACATGGCTTCTCCCCAGTCATTGTCAGGGTGACTCAATTCTGCTGGAAGCCCAGTGGGTGCACATGAGAGAAATGCTTTACAAGAGAGCCAAACTTGATCTACAAGCTTATCTCACGGTATAGTCCAAATAACACTTATGACTCCAAGCACAGGCAGCCATGCTTACCGCTCTCTAAAGAAGCCAGTACTTCTGACGAGGAATTGAAAGTCAATATGGGAGCTCCGCTTTTGTATCCATTCCCCATAATAGAGTTCAGCTTATATGTTAAATGAATTTTCACATACATTTGTCCACTTGAACTCCTGCTTCTTTTTGACTGTTGCCTAGAGATGGTTCTGGAGAGTAGGTTATTTTCCCATCAGCAACTGCTCTTCAAAGTACAGGAGCTGGTCCACTTCAAAACAGTCGCTGGCTCGAGGCACCACTTTTTCCAAACACTCCCGGATCTCTGCTTCGCTAGCATTCTGATGCCTTGCTCTCTTGAGGTAATTATAGACCTCTTCAAATACTTCTGTCCCCAGCTTCTGCATGGCTGATCTGCCAAAAAAGTTACAAAAGATTATGAAGAGTTACGTATTAAGATCACCTGCAGGAAAATGTGCTTTTAAATCATTGATTTTACAAACATTGTCATTCTGGGATTTAGAAAAAATGGGGGGAAAAGGGCACAATGTCTAAATTGTGCCCTTTTTTAAACATTTAACAATATTCAACAAATAATGCCTCAATGTCTATTATGTGCCAGGTACCCTTCAAGGAACTGGGAATATAGCAGTAAACAAGTCAGGCAAAGTCCTGCCCTTGTGTGTGTGTATATATATATAATACACAGATATACACACATATGTGTTTATATAAACGTATGTATATATACACATATACACATAAGATAACAGATGGTTCTAAGTGCAATGAAGAAAAAGCAGGGTGAGGCAGGCAGGAAAATTCTTCTGAGGAAGTATCATTTAAGCAAAAGCTCTCAGGAAGTAAGACAAATACTAGGGGCTAGAGAATTTGGGACCTAAGGCTAAAACATATTGGAAAAACAACAAGAAAGCTATTGTGGCTGGAGTTAGTCGAACAAAGGGAAACAGGATTGTGGGATATAAAATCCTGAAATAATAATAACGAAACAACAATGAGGAGGAGGAGGAGGAAAATGAGGGGGAGAACAGTTTTATTTACCACTTGCCAGGCCCTTTTCTACTCACTTTGCCCTTACAATCACACTTAACCCTTACAACAGCTTTACGAAGGAGGCAATTTTTTAAATTCCTATTTTACAGATGAAGAAACTGAGGCTTAAAAGGGGCAAAGTTATTTGGCTAAGTTTCCAACAAGGCCAACATTCATTTTTTCCACACTTCCAGTGTTTGTCCTTACGTCAACATAATCTTTACGTTATAATCACATTGCCATATCTAGTATGTTTATTTCACCATTGACTATTTTCCTCTATCTCCAGAAAGGGTCACAAACTAAAGACCTATGGGCAAAATTTGGCCCACAACATGTTTTGTCAATACCATGTTTTATCAATACCATGTTTTATCTTCCTTTATTATTTTTAAATGTTTTAATGTGAATGTCTTTATGTGGGGCCTGCAAGAGCTCTGTACTCTGCATTTTCTGACCATCTTTGAACTACCTCCCCTATGTTTTATCACTTTATACCAGGCTGCTTCTCATAGTTCTTCTGCCTGCTTAACTCAAGGGCATTCAAGTTGGTGGATTTAGCTTTGCGGTTCTTCACAGTTGTTGTTTTTAATGGCCCCATATTGTTCCACTGAATTTATGTGCTAATATTTACTCCATTATCCCTTCACCAAACAATGAGTTTTTTCGCTTCTTTTCACCATAACATAGTATGAATATCTCATCTTTAGACATTAGGCTTTTTCATTTTAGAGGAATATTTTATGACATCAAATTTTTAGGAGTTGGGCTATTACTTGTGTGTGTTCACTCTAAAAATGTATGTGCGTACTTAGGGTTTCTGCACTTTTCTCTGAAGAACAGAGAAAAGAGTAAATATATATTGTGCTTGATTAAATGATAAAAATGTTATGGGAATGAGATTATTAGGTCAAAGTGTATAAATATTTGTGTGACTTTAACTTGAAGAAATATTTCTTTTTCTTCATTTCAATGGATTTGGTAAAAAGAAAAACCAGGATGTGTATTTTTTCACAATTTTTAAAAATTTTTTTATTTTTATTTATTTATTTTGAGATGAAGTCTCGATCTGGTCCCCCAGGCTGGAGTACAATGGCGTGATCTCAGCTCACTGCAAACTCCACCTCCCGGGTTCAAGTGATTCTTCTGCCTCAGCCTCCTGAGTAGCTGGGATTACAGGCACCTGCCACCATGCCTGGCTATTTTTTGTATTTTTGGTAGAGATGGGTTTTCACCATGTTGGCCAGGCTGGTCTCGAACTCCTGACCTCAGGTGATCCGCCCACCTTGGCCTCCCAAAGTGCTGAGATTACAAGCGTGAGCCACCACGCCCAGGCTTTTTTCACAATTTTTGAAGCATTAATGCTTAACAGTAATGATGGTAATGTTGATAACATTGGAGACATTGGTCATAGACTCACTCATTTTATAAGCTTTTATTGTTCAGTGTTATTCAACCTTGTAATCTCTAAATCATAGGATATGTGTTATATATTGTGGCATATAAAGAGATGAATAAGTAATTCTTCTAGCTGTGGTTTAAAGGCTAGTAATGACAATGCAAGACATACATTTTTAATTTTAACTAACATTTCTATAGCCCTTTAGAGCTTGCAAAGTGCTTTTGCATTCATTATATCAAATGCTCCTTGTGAACTAGGCAATTCATTAAACATTTGTCTTCATTTTACAGATGAGAATAAGTAGGTTTTTAGTAGTCTTTCTCAAGCTCCACAGTTAGTGTAGTGGAGTTTGGACTCAAATGCTGATCTTAAAACACCAGATGCTGGAGAAACCAGCAGCCCTAGGCTCCACAATAGGTTTCCCACCTTCTGTCATGAGATTATCAGGACTGATTCCAGCATGCCTGACATCCCTGGTCACCTCAGTTACCCCCCAAAATCAGGTGTTTCTTTTGCTGACATCTACCAAACCCTGGTCATTCCCTTCATACATTGATTACTTCAGTGACCAGCCCACTCTCTTTCTTCCACCTTGTATCTTGTCATCATTCTTGACTTCTGTATTCTTGCTGTCTCTGGTTTTGAACTGCCTAACATTCAGCCGTCATTTCTTTTACCCTACCTGAGTTGCCCATTCACATGATCATATCAATTGACTTCATCAGTGCCAATGACTACATGACCTCTGAAACTGATTTCACGCCTCCTACTCTCTAACCACCCCCTCTATGCCCTCCCACCATACTTACCAGCCAATCTTCCACTTCATGGTACTCTTCATTCCTTCGACTCTACCCCCATGATAATAATTACTCACTCCCTTTGTAACCTCATATACTCACTCCCCACCTCCTCACAGTTATATTTCACGGCCCATCATCACAATCATTATCTTGCAAATACCTTTGACCTTTTCCACTCCTTTTCCCTTTGTCTGGCAAAGACCTAATGGTTAAACTCAGTCATATACCTACTCCATGGCTGTACCCAAACAAGAGAATATTTATGGAGAAAAGCATCCAAATGTACCAAGTCTCTCATTTAAGATGATTCAGAATGGCTCTCAGCACTACCCAATGATCTTACCGTATTTCTCCAGTATGTTTATTTTCCTCCCCAAATGACTATCTCAAATGTTTGCCTTTATTCTTTTAAAAAATACTTTATTTTTGATTTTTAAATTTTATTGTGTATATTTGAGGTTTGCAACATGATATTGGGATACACATACATAATAAAAGTTACTATAGTGAAGCAGATTAATATATCTATGACCTCACAGTTACTTTTTAATGACAAGAACAGCTAAAATCTACTTATTTAACAAAAATTCCCAATACAATTTTATTAATTTTAGTCCTTATATTGCACATGAGATCTCTAGACTTGCCCATCCTACCTATCTTCTGTTTTGTATCCTTTGACCTACATTCCCTCATTTCCTCTCCCCTACCAACCCTGCCTGAGGTAACCATTGTTTCATTCTCTATCTCTGTGTATTTGAACTCTTTTTTTTTTTAATATTCCATATGTAAGTGAGGTCATGCAATATTTTTCTTCCTGTGTCTGGCTGTTTTTCACTTAGCCTAATGTCCTCCAGGTCTTTCTATGTTGTGGCAAATGACAGGATCTCCTTTTATAAGGCTGAATAATATTCCATTGTATATCTATGCCACCCTTTCTTTATCCACTTCTCCATTGATAGATATTTAGGTTGTTTCCATATCTTGGCTATTGTGAACAATGTTGCAATGAACATGGGAGATATCTTGATGAAGTGGTATTTTCTTCTCCTTTGGGAAGAGGGATTTGCTGGGTCATTGGTAGTTATATTTTTAACTTCTTTAGGAACCTTTATATTGTTTTCCATAGTGCCTGTACCAGTCTACTGTCCCCCAGCTGTATATATTAGGGTTCTCTTTTCTCCACACCAACATTTCTTATTTCTTCTTTTTGATAACAGATATTCTTAGGAGTGTGAGGTGATATTTCATGGGTTTTAATTTGCATTTTTCCGATGATTAGTGACATTTAGCACCTTTTCATATATCTTTTGGCCATTTTAATGTCATCTTTGGAGAGATATCTGTTCAGGTCCTCTGCCCAATTTTTTTTTTTATTTTTTTGAGACGGAGTCTTGCTCTGTCGCCCAGGCTGGAGTGCGGTGGCCAGATCTCAGCTCACTGCAAACTCCGCCTCCCGGGTTCACACCATTCTCCTGCCTCAGCCTCCCAAGTAGCTGGGACTACAGGCGCCCGCCACCTTGCCCAGCTAGTTTTTTGGATTTTTTAGTAGAGACGAGGTTTTACCGTGTTAGCCAGGATGGTCTCAATCTCCTGACCTCGTGATCTGCCCGTCTTGGCCTAGCAAAGTGCTGCAATTACAGGCTTGAGTCACTGCCTCTGCCCATTTTAAAAACTGAGTTATTTGGTTTTTTGCAGTTAAGGTGTAAGAGTTTTTATAAATTTTGGATATTAACCACTTATTAGATACGTGGTTTGCAAATATTTTTTCCCAGTCTGTAGGTTGTCTTTTCCTTTGTTAATTATTTCTTTTGCTGTGTAGAATCTTTTTAGTTTTATATAGTACCATTAATTTATTTTTGCAAAAGATCCGAATAAAAATAAATCAAATAGGGAATAAAAAACATAGAAAAAATTAATCAAACCAAGAGTTGGTCATTTGAAAAACAAAACACGATTGAGAAAGCTCTAGCTAGACTAACTATGAAAAAAAAAGAAAATACACAAATAATAAATCAAAACAGAAATAAAAGTGGAGACATTACAACAGATGAATCAGAAATAAAAAAGGATTATAAGGGACTGATATAGTTTGGATATCTGTCCCTGCACAAATCTCATGTTGAATTATAATCCCCTGTGTTGGACGTGGGGCCTGGTGGGAGGTGTTTGGGTCTGGAGAGCTGTTCCCTCATGGCTTGGTGCTGTCCTTGTGATAAGGAATGAATTCTCACAAGATCTGGTTATTCTAAAGTGTGGCACCTCTCCCCTCCCCACTCTGTCTGTCTTGCTACTGCTATGTTACATGCCTGCTCCCACTTCCCCTTCTGCCATGAGTAAAAGCTCCCTGAGGTCTTCCCAGAAGCCAAGCAGATATTGGTGCTATGCTTGTACAGGCTGGAAAACCATGAGCCAATTAAACCTCTTTCTTTATAAATTACCCAGTCTCAGATATTTCTTTATAGCAATGCAACAATAGCCTAATACAGAAAATTGATACCAAGGAGAGGGGTATTGCTATAAAGATTCCTGAAAATGTGGAAGCAGCTTTGGAACCTGGGTAATGGGCAGAAATTGGAAGAATTCAGATAGCTCAGAAGAAGACAGGAAGATGAGGAAAAGTTTAGAACTTCCTAGAGACTGGTTAAATGGTTGTGACCAGAACACTTTATAAGGTTTTATAGTGCTGATAGTGATATGAACAGTGAAGTCCAGGCTGACAAGGTGTCAGATGGAAATGAGGAACTTATTGGGAACTGGAGCAAAGGTCACAGGTGTTATGCCTTAGCGAAGAGCTTAGCTGCATTCTGTCCACGCCCTAGGGAACTGTGGAAGTTTGAACTTCAAAGTGATGATTGAGGGTCTGTCGGAAGAAATGTCTAAGCAGCAAAGCCTTCAAGATGTGGCCTGGCTGCTTCTAACAACATATGTTCAGATATTGGAGCAAAGAACGATGAAATTTGGAATTTATATTTAAAAGGGAAGAAGAGCATAAAAGTTTGAAAAATTTGCAGCCTAGATGTGACAAAGAAAGAAAAAGCTTTTTTGGGGGGAGAGAAATTCAAGCAGGCTATGGAGCAACCACTTGCTAGAGATATTTGCATACCTAAATGTGGGTCAAGTGTAAATATCCAGACAATGAGGAAGAGGCTTTAAAAGCATTTGAGTGATTTTCTTTTTTTTTTAAATTTTTTTTTTTTTTATTATACTTTAAGTTCTAGGGTACATGTGCATAACATGCAGGTTTGTTACATATGTATACTTATGCCGTGTTGGTGTGCTGCACCCATCAACTCGTCAGCACCCATCAATTCATCATTTATATCATGTATAACTCCCCAATGCAATCCCTCCCTCCTCCCCCCTCCCCATGATAGGCCCCAGTGTGTGATGTTCCCCTTCCCGAGTCCAGTGATCTCATTGTTCAGTCCCACCTATGAGTGAGAACATGCGGTGTTTGGTTTTCTGTTCTTGTGATAGTTTGCTAAGAATGATGGTTTCCAGCTGCATCCATGTCCCTACAAAGGACGCAAACTCATCCTTTTTGATGGCTGCATAGTATTCCATGGTGTATATGTGCCACATTTTCTTAATCCAGTCTGTCACAGATGGACATTTGGGTTGATTCCAAGTCTTTGCTATTGTGAATAGTGCCACAATAAACATACGTGTGCATGTGTCTTTGTAGTAGAATAATTTATAATCCTTTGGGTATATACCCAGCAGTGGGATGGCTGGGTCATATGGTACATCTAGTTCTAGATCCTTGAGGAATCGCCATACTGTTTTCCATAATGGTTGAACTAGTTTACAATCCCACCAACAGTGTAAAAGTGTTCCTATTTCTCCACATCCTCTCCAACACCTGTTGTTTCCTGACTTCTTAATGATTGCCATTCTAACTGGTGTGAGATGGTATCTCATTGTGGTTTTGATTTGCATTTCTCTGATGGCGAGTGATGATGAGCATTTTTTCATGTGTCTGTTGGCTGTATGAATGTCTTCTTTTGAGAAATGTCTGTTCATATCCTTTCCCCACTTTTGGATGAGGTTTTTTGTTTTTTTCTTGTATATTTGTGTGAGTTCTTTGTAGATTCTGGATATTAGCCCTTTGTCAGATGAGTAGATTGCAAAACTTTTCTCCCATTCTGTAGGTTGCCTGTTCACTCTGATGGTAGTTTCTTTTGCTGTGCAAAGCTCTTTAGTTTAATTAGATCCCATTTGTCAATTTTGGTTTGCTGCCGTTGCTTTTGGGTTTTTAGACATGAAGTCCTTGCCCATGCCTATGTCCTGAATGGTACTACCTAGATTTTCTTCTAGGGTTTTTATGGTATTAGGTCTAACATTTAAGTCTCTAATCCATCTTGAATTAATCTTCGTATAAGGGGTAAGAAAGGATCCAGTTTCAGCTTTCTACTTATGGCTAGCCAATTTTCCCAGCACCATTTATTGAATAGGAATCCTTTCCCCATTTCTTGTTTCTCTCAGGTTTGTCAAAGATCAGATGGCTGTAGATGTGTGGTATGATTTCTGAGGACTCTGTTCTGTTCCATTGGTCTATAGCTCTGTTTTGGTACCAGTACCATGCTGTTTTGGTTACTGTAGCCTTGCAGTATAGTTTGAAGTCAGGTAGCGTGACGCCTCCAGGTTTGTCCTTTTGACTTAGGATTGTCTTGGCAATGCGGGCTCTTTTTTGGTTCCATATGAAGTTTAAAGCAGTTTTTTCCAATTCTGTGAAGAAAGTCATTGGTAGCTTGATGGGGATGGCATTCAATCTATAAAACCTTGGGCAGTATGGCCATTTTCACGATATTGATTCTTCCTATCCATGAGCATGGTATGTTCTTCTCCATTTGTTTGTGTCCTCTTTGATTTCACTGAGCAGTGGTTTGTAGTTCTCCTTGAAGAGGTCCTTGACATCCCTTGTAAGTTGGATTCCTAGGTATTTTATTCTCTTTGAAGCAATTGTGAATGGAAGTTCATTCCTGATTTGGCTCTCTGCTTGTCTGTTACTGGTGTATAAGAATGCTTGTGATTTTTGCACATTAATTTTGTATCCTGAGACTTTGCTGAAGTTGCTTATCAGCTTAAGAGATTTTGGGCTGAGACAATGGGGTTTTCTAAATATACAATCATGTCATCTGCAAACAGGGACAATTTGACTTCTTCTTTTCCTAACTGGATACCCTTGATTTCTTTCTCTTGCCTGATTGCCCTAGCCAGAACTTCCAACACTATGTTGAATAGGAGTGGTGAGAGAGGGCATCCCTGTCTTGTGCCAGTTTTCAAAGGGAATTTTTCCAGTTTTTGCCCATTCAGTAATGTTAGCTGTGGGTTTGTCAAAATAGCTCTTATTATTTTGAGGTACATTCCATCAATACCGAATTTATTGAGCGTTTTTAGCATGAAGGGCTGTTGAATTTTGTCAAAAGCCTTTTCTGCATCTATTGAGATAATCATGTGGTTCTTGTCTTTGTTCTGTTTATATGCTGGATTACGTTTATTGATTTGCGAATGTTGAACCAGCCTTGCATCCCAGGGATGAAGCCCACTTGATCATGGTGGATAAGCTTTTGGATGTGCTGCTGAATCCGGTTTGCCAGTATTTTATTGAGAATTTTTGCATCGATGTTCATCAGGGATATTGGCCTAAAATTTTTTTTGGTTGTGTCTCTGCCAGACTTTGGTATCAAGATGATGTTGGCCTCAAAAAATGAGTTAGGGAGGATTCCCTCTTTTTCTATTGATTGGAATAGTTTCAGAAGGAATGGTACAGCTCCTCCTTGTACCTCTGGTAGAATTCAGCTGTGAATCCATCTGGTCCTGGACTCTTTTTGGTGGTAGGCTATTAATGTTGCCTCAATTTCAGAGCCTGCTATTGGTCTATTCAGGGATTCAACTTCTTCCTGGTTTAGTCTTGGGAGAGTAAGTGTCCAGGAAATTATCCATTTCTTCTAGATTTTAGTTGATTTGCGTAGAGGCATTTATAGTATTCTCTGATGGTTGTTTGTATTTCTGTGGGGTCAGTGGTGATATCCCCTTTATCATTTTTTATTGTGTCTATTTGATTCCTCTCTCTTTTCTTCTTTATTAGTTCTTGCTAGCGGTCTGTCAATTTTGTTGATCTTTTCAAAAAACCAACTCCTGGATTCATTGATTTTGGAGGGTTTTTTGTGTCTCTATCTCCTTCAGTTCTGCTCTGATCTTAGTTATTTCTTGCCTTCTGCTAGCTTTTGAATGTGTTTGCTCTTGCCTCTCTAGTTCTTTTAATTGTGATGTTAGAGTGTCAATTTTAGATCTTTCCTGCTTTCTCTTGTGGGCATTTAGTGCTATAAATTTCCCTCTACACACTGCTTTAAATGTGTCCCAGAGATTCTGGTATGTTGTATCTTTGTTCTCATTGGTTTCAAAGAACATCTTTATTTCTGCTTTCATTTCGTTATGTACCCAGTAGTCATTCAGGAGCGGGTTGTTCAGTTTCCATGTAGTTGAGCGGTTTTGATTGAGTTTCTTAGTCCTGAGTTCTAGTTTGATTGCACTGTGGTCTGAGAGACAGTTTGTTATAATTTCTGTTCTTGTACATTTGCTGAGGAGTGCTTTACTTCCAATTATGTGGTCAATTTTGGAATAAGTGTGATGTGGTGCTGAGAAGAATGTATATTCTGTTGATTTGGGGTGGAGAGTTCTATAGATGTCTATTGGTCCGCTTGGTGCAGAGATGAGTTCAATTCCTGGATATCCTTGTTAACTTTCTGTCTCGTTGATCTGTCTAATGTTGACAGTGGAGTGTCGAAGTCTCCCATTATTATTGTATGGAGTCTAAGTCTCTTTGTAAGTCTCTAAGGACTTGCTTTATGAATCTGGGTGCTCCTGTATTGGGTGCATATATATTTAGGAGAGTTAGCTCTTCCTGTTGAATTGATCCCTTTACCATTATGTAATGGCCTTCTTTGTCTCTTTTGATCTTTGATGGTTTAAAGTCTGTTTTATCAGAGACTAGGATTGCAACCCCTGCTTTTTTTTGTTCTCCATTTGCTTGGTAGATCTTCCTCCATCCCTTTATTTTGAGCCTATGTATGTCTCTGCATGTGAGATGGGTCTCCTGAATACAGCAGACTGATGGGTCTTGACTCTTTATCCAGTTTGGCAGTCTGTGTCTTTTAATTGGATCATTTAGTCCATTTACATTTAAGGTTAATATTGTTATGTGTGAACTTGATCCTGTCATTATGATATTAACTGGTTATTTTGCTCGTTAGTTGATGCAGTTTCTTCCTAGCCTTGATGATCTTTACATTTTGGCATGTTTTTGCAATGGCTGGTACCGGTTGTTCCTTTCCATGTTTAGGGCTTCCTTCAGGGTCTCTTGTAAGGCAGGCCTGATGGTGACAAAATCTCTAAGCATTTGCTTATCTGTAAAGGATTTGATTTCTCCTTCAGTGATGAAACTTAGTTTGGCTGGATATGAAATTCTGAGTTTAAAATTCTTTTCTTTAAGAACATTGAATATTGGCCCCCACTCTCTTCTGGCTTGTAGGGTTTCTGCCGAGAGATCTGCTGTTAGTCTGATGGGCTTCCCTTTGTGGGTAACCCGACCTTTCTCTCTGGCTGCCCTTAACTTTTTTCCTTCATTTCAACTTTGGTGAATCTGGCAATGATGTGTCTTGGAGTTGCTCTTCTGGAGGAGTATCTTTGTGGCGTTCTCTGTATTTCCTGAATTTGAATGTTGGCCTGCCCTACTAGGTTGGGAAGTTCTCCTGGATGATATCCTGAAGAGTGTTTTCCAACTGGTTCCATTTTCCCCCTCACTTTCAGGCACCCCAATCAGACGTAGATTTGGTCTTTTTACATAATCCCATACTTCTTGCAGGCTTTGTTCATTTCTTTTTCTTCTTTTTTCTTTTGGTTTCTCTTCTCGCTTCATTTCATTCATTTGATCCTCAATCGCTGATACTCTTTCTTCCAGTTGATCGAGTCGGTTACTGAAGCTTGTGCATTTGTCACGTATTTCTCGTGTCATGGTTTTCATCTCTGTCATTTCGTTTATGATCTTCTCTGCATTAATTAGTCTAGCTGTCAATTCTTCCACTCTTTTTTCAAGATTTTTAGTTTCTTTGCGCTGGTATGTAATTCCTCCTTTAGTTCTAAGAAGTTTGATGGACTGAAGCCTTCTTCTCTCATCTCATCAAAGTCATTCTCTGACCAGCTTTGGTCCGTTGCTGGCGATGGGCTGCGCTCCTTTGCAGGGGGAGATGCGCTCTTCTTTTTTGAATTTGCAGCTTTTCTGCCCTGCTTCTTCCCCATCTTTGTGGTTTTATCTGTTTCTGGTCTTTGATGATGGTGACGTACTGATGGGGTTTTGGTGTAGGTGTCCTTCCTGTTTGATAGTTTTCCTTCTGACAGTCAGGACCCTCAGCTATAGGTCTGTTGGAGATTGCTTGAGGTCCACTCCAGACCCTGTTTGCCTGGGTATCAGCAGCAGAGGTTGCCGAAGATAGAATATTGCTGAACAGCGAGTGTACCTGTCTGATTCTTCCTTTGGAAGCTTCCTCTCAGGGGTGTACTCCCCTCTGTGAGGTGTGTGGTGTCAGACTGCCCCTAGTGGGGGATGTCTCCCAGCTAGGCTACTCAGAGGTCAGGGACCCACCTGAGCAGGCAGTCTGTCCGTTCTCAGATCTCAACCTCCGTGTTGGGAGATCCACGGCTCTCCCCAAAGCTGTCAGACAGAGTCCTTCACATCTGCACCGGCCCCCGCTGGTTCCCCTATTGGTCTTCAGCTGTGCGCTGTCCCCAGAGGTGTAGTCTACAGAGACAGGCAGGCTTCCTTGAGCTGCTGTGAGCTCCACCCAGTTCGAGCTTCCCAGCGGCTTTGTTTACCTACTTAAGCCTCAGCAATGGCGGGCGCCCCTCCCCCAGCCTCGCTGCTGCCTTGCAGATAGATTGCCGCAGACTGCTGTGTTAGCAGTGAGGGAGGCTCCGTGGGCGTGGGACCCTCCTGGCCAGGTGTGGGATATATTCTCCTGGTGTGCCTGTTTCCTTAAAGCGCAGTATTGGGGTGGGAGTTACCCGATTTTCCAGGTGTTGTGTGTCTCAGTTCCCCTGGGTAGGAAAACGGATTCCCTTCCCTCTTGCGCTTGCAGGTGAGGCGATGCCTCGCCCTGCTTCAGCTCTCGCTGGTCAGGCTGCAGCAGCTGACCAGCACCGATTGTCCGGCACTCCCTAGTGAGATGACCCCAGTACCTCAGTTGAAAATGCAGAAATTACCGGTCTTCTGTGTCGCTCGCGCTAGGAGTTGGAGACTGGAGCTGTTCCTATTCGGCCATCTTGCTCCACCCCCCATTTCAGTGATTTTCATGGCAGCCCCTCTCATGACAGGCCCAGAGGCCTAGGAGGGAAGAATGGGTTCAGGAGCCAGGCTAAGGGACCCACTGCCCTGCACAGCCTTAGGACACTGCTCCTCACATCCCAGCTGCTCTGGTTTTTGCCTTGGTTCGAAGAGGCCCAGCTCAGGCCAGAGCTCCAGATGGTGCAAGCCATAAGCTATGGCAGCTTCTACATAGTGTTAAGCCTGCAGGTGCACAGAATGCAAGAGTGAAAGTGGCTTAGAAGCATCTGCCTAGGTTTCAGAGGATGTATGCAAAATCCTAGTGTTCAGACAGAAGTCTGCTGCAGAGGTGAAGCCCTCACAGAGATACTCTGCCGGGGCAGTGTGGAAGGAGAATGTAAGGTTGGACTGTCACCCTGGTTCTCAGCCAGTGACCTTACCTATTTTCTCAAATGGAAAACCAAAACAATCATATAAACATTCCATTTTCCCAGTACTCAAACTGCCCACTTATTTGGATCAGTAACTATATACTTGACCTCCTCTTCTGTGCCTAATTAAGGGATCCTCCCTGCTCCTATCAAAGACAAAACTCTACCTGAGTGCTCTGAATCCTGGCCTCTGTCACCATCACAGTGACATTCCCTCCTGCAGTCATCTTCTCTCTTTACCTCACAATCACTTTCTACCTCTACTGGATCATTCCTGTCAGGGTACATACATGACCTGCTCTATCTTTTCCTAAACAATAAAACCTCCTTTAACCTCCACATCCCCCAAGGCTCATCCCCTTCTCAACCCATCACTTTGATCTCTATTCCCAACAAAACTTCTTGAAAGAGTTTTATTTGTTGCTTTTTTACTGCACACTCTTTGTCAATCCACTCCTCTTGAGTCTTGGTCCTCTCTTTTTCCCTGAAACTACTCTTGCTATGGTATCAATGACTTTCATATGGCCAATTCCCCTGGTCACTTCTTTGTATACATAAATTTTTAAATTCTTTTTTAAAAATTGAGGTAAAAGTCATTTACCATAAAATTCCTGTTGTTTATAAACTGGCCAGTCTGAAGTATTTTGTTATAGCATTGGAATGGAGTAAAATACTTAAATTTTCTGTGCCTTGGGTTTCTTATATTTAAGTGGGGATTTCATATACACACATACACGCATACATATATACACACACACCCCTTATCGTGATAGCTATTATTTTACTATCATGCACGTTATTGTTGCTTCCTCAGTGGTGAATTGCACAGCAATCCTATTTCTGTTAAACTGGAAGCCTCAAACAATTTTGTAGCTCTATCTTGGTTAAGATACTATTTTACTTTTTTTAACTTCTCTGGATGAATTTGAAAAAAAAAGACACCAGGAGACTAGTGACACAGTGGGAGTGAAAAACATGTAATTTCTTAGAAATAATCATGAAAACCTGGTTTACCAGAAAGCCTTAAGAGAACACAGGCATAGTTTAAGGAAACCCTGAAAATGATTTTATGGAATATAAGAAATCTCTGCACATCAAATATGTATGAGTCACTGCAGGAATGGAATGGTACAATGTACTTTACCTTTAATATTGTCATTTCAACAATCATTTGGTGCTAACAAGCATCGGGAATCTTCATTAAGGATACATTTTACAGAAAGAGGTTTAAAATTCTCCATGTGTAGTGTTTCAAATGGCTGTCTCTGAATCAGGTGGGCAAAGACAGAACAGCTTTCTCTCCAGAAACAGGCAGGTGAACCGGTAGACGCTTCCATAGCCTGCAGCCTGCCCAGATGGAGCATGTGCCTTGAAGGCCTCTTTCTGTCAATAGCACTTCCCTCTTGCTCAGTTCACCCTAGGCATGATCCTGCGTGCAAACGTTGGTGTAATATACTGTTAAAAACCATTTCTAAAAAGATTATTTTAATTGTGACTTAAATACCCACCACCATCATTCATAATCATAGTAAATGCAGATGGACTAGACTCACTGACTGAAAAACAAAATCCGGCTAGGCGTTGTTACAAGAAATACAACATGAGAGCATTGAAAGATTAAAAGTAAAATAATTTTTCACAAAGCTACCAGGCAAATAATAACCAAAAGATATCTAGGGTAGCCATATTAATATGATAAAAATACATTAAAAAAGCATTATTAGAGATAAAGTCACTACATAATAATTCAATTCACAAAGAAGAAAAAAAGAATTCTAAACAAGCATGCATCTAATAAAACAATCAAAATACATAAAGCACTATAAAAAAACCTGTCAGATATATTCTTACAATGTTGGATTTTAATATACCTTGCTCAGTTATTGATAAGTGAAGCATTCAAAATATTAGTCATGATAGAAAATATCTGAATAACATACTTAATAAGCTGAACTTAATAGATACACATAGAGCAAGACATTCTTCCCAGGCTCTCATGTAACATTTACGAAAACTGACCATGTGCTAGACAATTTAAGCTTCAATGAATGCTGAATATTAATGAATGCTGAATAATTGGTTTCACATAAAATCTAGTGTCTGACCACAATAAAATGGTTAGAAATCTGTAGTAAAAATAAAGATTAAACATTTATACATGTGAGTAAATTTTAAAATAATACATTCTAAATAAATTATGGGTCAAAAACAAAACCAGTCATGCCATAAACAAACTCAGGCTGACAGAAAAGCTATAGGTGTTCCAGTCTTGGAATATTGCCATGTAAACTTACTCTGATATTTGGAAACCACACCATAATAGTTCTGCAATGATGCATTTGAATTTTTAGGATTCATAAATAGAAATTTCTATTTAAGAGGACTCTTGCTGTTATCTAAGATGTGAGAAGGGAGGGCAGTGTTCTCTGTGCTGTTCAAATTAAAAGAGTTCCTATGTTCCCTTTTTCAAAGAGAGGGATGTGGGGTGGCAGGAACTATTCCTTTATTTAGTTGGGTATCTCAAATAAAAAGAACTTACATTTTCATTTTTTTCTATTTCTATGCTATATTTCCTTTCTGAATTTTATCATTTTGTTCAAGAATCAAAAGCCTTTTAAGTTTTTTAGGGATCGTCAAGCATCATTTTAGTCCAAATACTTCATTTACAGGTTGTTTTGCCCAAGATTGAATTGGCAGTTGGGGACAAATAGGGGACTAGAGTCCAGGTTTCAGGACTCTCAGGACAGTGCTCATTGGCTGGATAATGTTCCCTGGACACAGGAGTCAGGAATCCTGAAGGAAGGTTCCCTAATGTTCTAAAATTTGAACTGTTTGGGGTCACATCCCAAATATGTGTTTGGCTGCCTCCCCTGCTGATGAAAAACTATTAAACACCAAGAAAGCTCTTCCTCTCTCCCCTGCCCATTTCCTCCAAACTCAGTCTCTCATCCTCCAAATTCCTTTACTTACTTCTTCCTGTGCTTACCTTTCATTTATAAAAAAAATACGTTTTATCACATCTACTTATTTGCCCATCAATTATAGACTATGCTGTGTACCCTCTAATTATCTATCTCTATCTCATAAGGGTTCTAAAGAACAGAGCCATAGCTGCTTAATTTTATAAGGATAATATGTAAAATGTACTCACATTTTAAATATTATTTTAATTTTGAATCAATCCAATACCAACAGAAACGTTATAGGAATAGTATAAAGAACTCTTTTGTCCCTGAGTTTTTTGAGAACAAGTTGCTACCCCAATGTCCCCAACTCATACTTCGTGTATATTTTCTACGAATAAAAACACGTCTACATAACCACAAAACTGCCACCAAAGTCACCAATCAAATTGACATTGACAGATCTGACTCTCTTATCTTGTATATGGAAACATTCAGATTTCCCCCAGTTGTCCAATAACACTGCCTTATAACAAAGCATTCAAAATAATCATGAGTTTCATTTACTTGTCATGTCTCTTTAGTTTCCTTCAATGATCTGGATGCTAGAATGTCCCTCAATTTGCACTGCTCATCATACCTTTGGGATTTACCAGCTCTTACCCTCTGGTCATCCATCCTTTTATGTATTAGCCTAAAGGATGACTTCAGGAGTAGTGTCTTTCATTATCTTGAGGCATTATTAGAGAGCTCCACCTACGCCAGTTCAAGAAGGTTCTCACTTCTCTTGGGAAAGAACAAAGCCCTGATAGTAACAGGAGAAGGATCTTGCCACTTCCAGGTGCCTACTAGTGATTCTTGCATGCAATCTGTTCCTGTTGTACTGTAAAAAACAGGACTCCTCCTAGGGAAGGGAAGCAGCTTGTGAAGTGAGTTTCCAGAAGCTCAGAATACAATGCTTTGTCCCAAATATTTCCCTGTACCCTCACCATCACACTTTATAAATCCCACCAGTGAAGGGTACATTCATACAGCTGAAGAAATCACTTCTCAAAGCAGCTGTTAGCTTCCTAGGATAAGGGTCAGGGGCTGCAAAGCTGAGCACAGTGAAAAGACTGAAGCCTCGTCAGACACTCTAAGTGCTGGATGGGATTCTGCCGCCAACTTTCTGGGTGAGGGACTTTCACTTTTCAGAGCCTCAGTTACTTCATCTGCAATGTAGACTAAATGATTTCTAAGGATTCTTTCAGCTCTAAATGTTCAGATTCAATTATAAGTGAGAGCTCAGGAAGACATTCTTTGCTTATAGGTGATCAATAATTATTTGTTGACAAAATGAAGTAAAAAATGACTCAAAGGCCAGAAGAAAATAGACATTGTGAGTCACGAATTTCACTCTTTTTAAAAATAATATCTGAGTAAGCAAATTATTTTTAAGAGCTTTCAATCATGAGTAGTTGTTGCTCAGGGAGAGGGGAATATAGAAGAAAATATGTTTTTTAAGAGTATGTTAAGTACCAGGAAACTTTTGTTTTTATTTCATCTTTGTGGAATTCCCTCTTTTATTTTTTATATACTTTTTAAATTGATAAAAAAATTATATATAACAAAATTTCTTATTTTGAGTGTACAGCTCTAGGAGTTTTGACAAACTCATTCAGTCATCTAACTCACACCTCAACTGAGATACAGAGCAATTTCATCACACTCCAAAATTCCCTCACATCCTTTTGTAACCAAATCCTCCCTCCACCCCTTGGTGGTGACTGACCTGTTTCTGTTCCTTCAGTTTTGCTTTTTCCAGAATGTCATATGAAAGGAATCATTCAGAATGTAGCTTTTTAAGAACTGGTGACTTTCACTTAACACAGCATCTTTGAGATTCATCTAAACTGTTATGTGTATTATAATTTGTTCTTTTATTGCTGATGAGTGTTTCACTGTATGGATGTGCTGCAGTTGGTTTATCCATTCATATCTGGCCAATATTTGGGCTGTTCCCAGTTTTTGAAGATTGTGAATAAAGTTGCTATATGTATTCATATGTAGGTTTTTGTGTGGACGTATATTTTCACTTGACTTGGATAAATACCTAGGAGTGGAATTTCTGGATTGTATGGTAAGTGTATATTTAATTTTATAAGAAACCGCTTATTGCTTCTCAGCCTTTTGGCGAAGATCAAGTGTGAATAAACCACTCAACTGTTTCCATTTTGCATTCCCACCAGCAGTGTATGACAGTTCTAGTTGCTCCATATCCTTGCCAGACTTGGTATTTGAAAAAAAAAAAAAAAAAAAAAGCCGGGTGCAGTGGCTCACGCTTGTAATCCCAACACTTTGGGAGGCCCAGGCGGGCAGATCACGACGTCAGGAGATCAAGACCATCCTGGCCAATATGGTGAAACCTCGTCTCTACTAAAAATACAAAAATAAGCCGGGCATGGTGGCATGTGCCTCTGGTCCCAGCTACTCAGGAGGCTGAGGCAGGAGAATTGCTTGAACCCAGGAGGTGGAGGCTTCAGTGAGCTGAGATCGCACCACTGCACTCCAGCCTGGGTGACAGAGCAAGACTTCATCTCAAAAAAGAAAGAAAGAAAAAAAATTTATGCCAAGCACTTGATTATCTGTTTTTAATGTTTTATTTACACAATCATATGAGGTATGCAATATAACTCCTGTTTTACAGTTGAAGAAACTGAGGCACAGATGTTAAGTATCTTAACCACTAAATGGCATTACATGGGGGGTTCAGATTGATTCTCTTTCAGGCTTTGCTGCTAGCTAGCTGTGTGGTCTAGTCCCTCAACTCTCCAGGCCAGTCACTATCTTCCTTTATAAATGAAGACATTAACTTCTGGAACAATCTCTAAGCTGATTTTTAATATCTATTAATTCTCAACAAACTGGAGACATTGCTAATGGTTTAATGGATACACAGAAAGTCATTATCATCTAATATTCACTACTCAAGTCCCCAGATTTACAAGGATGTTTAGGGCATCAGAACTTAAACATATTTACTGATAAATGGTTGTATATAAAATTAGTCCACCCTGAAAACTGCCTCTTTGCTGAATGCTAGTTTCTATCTCGGTCCATCACACTAAGAGTTCTGTTACTGGTGAGTTGTGACAAGGTAAACACAAAGAGCAAATGCAAAGTAAACTGACTTCATTAAAATGGCATTACAAAACTTGCAGATGCAGGATTTCACATGGTGCGTGAATGTGTCCCCCAAGGTTCACGGGTTGGAAACTTAATCCCCATTGCAGCAGTGTTAAGAGGTGGGATCTTTAAGAAGTAATTTGGTCTTGAGGGCTCTGCCTTATGAATGATTAATGCTGGTACTATGGGAGTGGCTTAGTTATTGTAGGAGTGGGTTCCTGATAAAAGGATGATTTTTTCCCCCTCTTCCTTCTCTCTTTTCCCCTCTCTCTTGCTCTTCTGCTTTCTGCCATGGGATGATGTAACAAGATGGCCCTTACCAGATGCTGGCACCTTGATATTTGACTTCCCAGCCTCCAGAACTGTGAGAAACAAATTTCTTTTCTTTATAAATTACTCAGACTGTGGTGTTCTGTTACAGCAACGCAAAATGGACTACGTGATGAAAATCATGTTGGAATCTTGTGCTGTCATTGATAAGAAAGGATCTGAGCATTAGGTCAATTACCAAAAAACTGAAAAATCAGTAACAATGATGACAGACTCTTCAAATAGGATGATTTAAATTTTAGGAAATTGGAAGAAGACTTTGAGAAACTTAACAAGGTCCTCCAATATTTTCCCCAGAATGATCTTCTCTGATTTGACTATGCTTGTTCCTCCATTTCTCCCTGATCCCTAGACTTCTTCTGTCCTCTATCCACATTCTCTCCCAAGGTGGGTCATCTAGTTTCATGACTTTAAATCCTCCCTTAAACTGTTGGTTCTCAAATATGCACTTGTCACTTCTCTCCTAAACTCCAGGCTCATGTATTCAACTACCTACTTGATACTTCTGTGTGGATGTCTAGTAGGATGTCTAATAATCTTAGAATTATTGTGCCCAAATTCCTGCTCTTCTCTCTAAAATATCTTAATACTATTCAGTCTTCCCCATTTCTGTTTATGTTAGTTCCTGCTAAGATCAAAAACCTCTGAGTTATCTTTGATTCCTCTCTTTCTCTCACATTCCAGTAGTCCAGTTTCTTTCATAATCAGATCAATTAGTAAGCCAAATCAGTTCCACTTGTAAGATGTAACTAGGATCCCAACACTTCTCACCATTTCCACTACTACTCTGTCTCCCACCTGATTATTTCAGTAGCCTCTCGATTAGTGTCCTGTTTCCATCCTCACTACTCTACAGTCTGTTGTCAACTCAGCAGCCATGGTAAGCCCTACTTTCACTTCTCTGCTCAAAACTCTATTGGACTCTTCTTCTCAGACAGAGTGAAGGTCTTTCCAGTGGTGTATAATATCCAATCACATCTCTCCAGATTGCCTACCTTCCTCCCCTCACTTACTCCATTCCAGCTGCACTGGCTTCTTGCTCTTCTTTGAACACATTAGGCACATCCTGCTCCGGGACATTTGCACTTGATGTTCCCTCTGACTAGAATGCTCTTTCTCTGCATATCCATGTTTCTCTCCTCATCATCTTCAAATCTTTTCCCTCATGTCATCTTCTCAGAGAACATATTCTGACCACCCTTTTAAAACTGTAATCTTTACCAGTATTCTGTACTACATATTCACCAGCTCTGCTTTTGTATTTTCTTAGTACTTGCTACTTTCCACCATGATCTGCTTTTCCCTAATATTTTATGATTTATTAATCACCCATTAGAATATAAGGTCCATGAGAACACGAAAAATATTTTTTTGACTGATCCCACTGCCTACAACAGTGCTTGGTGCATAGTAAGTACTTAATAAATATTTGTTGGATGAATGAGTAGATGTCTTGAAAGTCAAATAGGAAGGAATATGGTGATGTCATACAATTTTATTAAAAAATGTATGTATCCCTAGTATTCTAAGAATAGCTAGGAATTTAATAGTAAATTAAATAGAATTTAATAGTAAAATTATAGCCTAATTTTATAAACTCTAAAATCACTTTTATGGTTTTTAGCTGCTGTTTTTCAAGATAAAACTCCAAACAAGTAGTTTTCAGTATTTCTTATGACATATTCATCATTATTGCAAATGAATTGGCTTTATGGGGCCTGCACAATCATCTTTAGATAAAAGATGACCTCTTATATTTCTGGGTGACTAGAAACAAGCCCTAATTTTTAAAAAGGAATTCTATGCAGAAGGGACAGTGTTTCTGCCTGTCTTCTTTCACACTTTGCACACCCAGGCCATCTGGAGTGAAACTGAAGTCTGCCCAGAGCTGCTGGAAGCCCCAGCTGCCCTGCTGCCCACGGAGCCCTCTGAGAAGAATGACTCCAGAGGCCCTCAGCTCCTTGGAGGAGGTAAGCAGCCAACACAGTGTTGTTCAACAGATGCCACCGTCTGCCATGTAAGTTAAATAAGGCAGACAGCAGCAGCTAAGGAGATTTTAGCCTCCTGTTCTAAGCAGTATTTTAGCTTAACAGCAGAAAACGTTTAACATGTTACCCCACTCCTAGAAAAACAAGCAATGTATGTTCAGGGAGAGGGAGAAAAAACACTTTCCACCTTTCTGATGGGTCATCAAGTTTAAAAGCTCTCTTATCCCTAACCCTTTAGAGAAACTAACAGAAAGTCTGTTTCCCTTTCTCTGGAGCTTATTTACCTTGGAAATTGTTTGTCTGCCCAGAAGTGCTACAATAATGGCTACATACGTATTTTTGTTTCCAGATTCATTAATGATGCCAGAAGTGTAAAATTAAAAGGAGAAGATTGTTTTTCAAGATTGCTCCTCCACTAGGCTTGGAGACCATGAAGGCAGAGGACCTTTCTGAGTTATCTTTGTACCCTGCACAGTCCCGGCACAAAATAGCACCTAAGTCATTCATTTGGCAAATTTTTTAAAACAATATTCCTGTCTTGACACATTCAGCAATGATCTATTTATTTATTTATATTATTTTTAGAGACAGAGTCTTGCTCTGTCACCCTGGCTGGAGTGCAGTGGTACGATCATAGCTTCAACCTCGACCTCCCAGGCTTAAGTGATCCTCCCACCTCAGCCAGTAGAATAGCTGGGACTACAGGAATGCACCACCACAACCCAGCTCATTTAAAAAAAATTTGTAGTGACAAGGGTGTCTTGCTATGTTTCCCAGGCTGGTCTCAAACTCCTAGCCTCAAGCAATCTTCTCGTGTTGGCCCCCCAAAGCACTAGAATTACAGGCGTGAGGCACCATGCCTGGCTATAAGCACATTTTAAATGAGCACTTAGTATGTGCCACGTGGGGCAGATGTAGCCACAAGCCTCTGACCTCACAGAACTCATATTAAACAACAAATAAGGTAATTTTAGATTTTTTTCAGTGCTACAAAATAAAAACAGGGAAATAAGATAGACAGTAAAGAACAGGACTGTTGAGAAGAAAGTCTGGAATCCCCAAGAAGGTGGGTGTCAGAAAAGATATTTCTAATGGATTTGGCACAGACCCCCACTTTTTTTTTTTTTTTTAAACCACCAGGCTCTGGAATTTGAACCACCATCTTCTGGACTGACTCAAATGCAGAGGAAGCCAGGCCTGCTGCTAACATTTGTAAGAGGCAGCAAGAGTATAAATGGAGACCCACATATGTATAAATAATTAGAGTGTGAATCAAGCTAACAAACTGTTTAATAAAATATGATCTACCCTCTTAGCTTGACAAATCAACTTTTCCAACACCTGGAAGAACAAGTTTGCACTCAGGATTCTCAGACTCCTCAGAGTTCTGCACTGGGATGTGGAAGGGCTGTTCAAGCCAGCCCTTGGGTCCCTGATCCCTGCCTCCCGGCCTGTGCCCGTCTCTTCTCAGCCTGGCTCCAACTCCCATGGAGAGGAAGTTCTTGTACACATATGATACTGTAGCCCCCATGTCTAATATTTACCCATACCTCCTGCAAACAGCCACTGTGTGACGACCTTTGGGCTTAGGGGTCTGCAAACTGACAATACAGACAAAGGGAACCAAGGCAGAGGCTCACAGACTCTAGAAATGGGCTTGGGGCCATTTGGGCAGAGACTTGTGGAATCCCAGGTAAGCAGGGCATCTTAGTTTGCTCGTGCTGCTTAAACAAAATACTACAGACTAGGTAATTTATAAATATGAGAAATTTATTTCTCAGAGTTCTGGAGGCTGGGAAGTCCAAGGTCAAGGTGCTAGGAGGTTTGCTGTCCAGTGAAAGCTGCTCCCTCTGCTTCCAAGATGGCACTTTTTTGCTGTGTCCTCTGGAGGGGAAGAAAGCTTAGATGGGCAAAAGGGGGCAATTATCTCTCTGAGGCCTCTTTTGTAAAAGTATTAATCCATTCCTTATGGCTCTGCCCTCATGACTTAATCACTTTCCCAAAATCACATCTCTTAATACTACCTCAATGATTAAGTTTCTACATGAATTTTGAAGGGGACACATTCAAGCCACAGCACAGGGCATGACCTAGTAGAGGAGATGCAAGCTCTGGGTGTGCAAGTCCCCTTTGTTCCATGGACTTCTTGCTTCACAGGAAGGGATGTGGCTGGAGGGTACCCCCCTACAGCACAGGGCCCAGAGCACCCCTCTTGTCTTGGGTTTAGGGATAATATAGGTGGTGGTTGTGAGGCTACTTTTGCTCATTAAGAAAAGCCTCTTTGAGGATGGGTGTGGTGGTTCACACCTGTAATCCTAGCACTTTGGGAGGCTGAGGTGGGTGGATCACGAGGTCAGGAGATCAAGACCATCCTGGCTAACATGGTGAAACCCCGTCTGTACTAAAAATACAAAAAAAAAAAAAAAAAATAGCCGGATGTGGTGGCGGGGCCTGTAGTCCCAGTTACTCGGGAGGCTGAGGCAGGAGAATGGCGTGAACCTGGGAGGAGGAGCTTGCAGTGAGCCAAGATCATGCCACTGCACTCCAGCCTGGGTGACAGAGTGAGACTCCGTCTCAAAAAAAAAAAAAAAAGAAAGAAAAGAAAAGAAAAGAAAAGCCTCTTTGAGAGGTGGGACTGAGAATGACATTTGAATGGAAACTTGAATGATAAAGATGAGCCAAGACTTGGGAGAAGGGCATTCCTAAGTGAGAGAAGAGGACATGCCCAGCTCTCATAAGCTCTAAGGAAGAGTCACCAACTGGGGTGGGTGGAGCCTAATTAAGAGGAGAAGAATGGTAAGAGATGACGTGAGATGATGGTCAGGCAGGAGCAGGGAGCCTGGAGGTCAGGTAAGGGGGATTGACTTTGCCATGGGTGCAATGGGAAGCCTCTGGAGGGTTGAAATGATTTGAGTTCTGTTACAGCACGATCACTCTGGGTGCTGTGTGAAATGGATGAATAGCAAGAAGCTGTAGCCAAGAGCAAATTAACAGAAGTACCACTCAGAATGTCTCAGTACCCATTACATAAGGATTCTCGTGATTAATTCTTCACTGAATTTTAGAGCCAAGAAAAATCCAGTTCTCCTACCGAGAGTTGTAGATTAGAGCTTCTGTTTCTAATCTACAAACAAATGTGTGCAATGTGTTTTCATGACAATTCCAACTTTATCGTAAGGTTGTCTACTAAGAAACCAGTAGGCAGGTTTCTCTTCTTGTCCAGACCACCTGAAAGCTCATAGCTGAGTATGCACTTATTTGCAGAATAAGCTGCTCATTTATCAATCTGGCATCCAATCACAACTTTTTACCTACCTACCTATATGTTTTCATAAGCTTTTCTCACACAGTATAAATTTTAAATAAATAACAATAGCAATTACTCATATAAGTAGTAACAACTTGAGACTGGTATCTGACTAGTGGTTCTTTCACCAGTGTGTACACTGGAAGTTTTGTTTGTTTTGTTTTTTGATGTTTGTACATTGTAATTGGAGGACAGGTAGTAAGAAGATTTTAAATTCACATTAGCTTTGCTACCACTAAATTATGGTGACTGAGTGTTTCTAATTTACAAACAAATGTATGCAATCTCTTTTTATGATTATCCCAACTTTATCATAAGGTTGTTATATTTTAAGACATATGAAAAGGTATGAAGTATAATACAGTGAATACCCATATATCTAACTCCCAGTTTAAGAAATAAAACATTAGCAAATACAGCTGAAGCTCCATGAATTCCCCTCCCAAACCATACTCCCTTCCCACCCGCTGAGGGAACCTCTATTCTGAGCCTGGTGTTTATCACCACCAAGAATTAAAAAAATACTTTTACTATATATATACAAGTATGTATCCCTTAGAAATGAGTAGTAGTACTGTTTTGTGTGTCTTTACACTTTAAGTAAATAGTATAAGTTTTTTCTTGTTTTTGCTCAAAACTGTTGATATTTATGTCCTTTGATTCTTTGGCTGATTGGCTTTCACTGTGAGTCATGCCATCATTATTTCTGTATTCATTCTCCTGCTGAAGTACATTTCAGGTTGTTTCTATTCCTCTCCTGATGCCCCTCCCCCAACACACATGCTTTTATTAATAAATCTGCTGGAACATTCTTGCATACATCTCCTTGGATGTGTTGTATCATAAACCACAAAATATACTGAGCTTTTCAGACACAAGTTCTACATTAAGTCATTATTTTCAGATTGATTTACCATTGCTCATATTCAATCCTTTAGAATGGCCTCAAGAGGATATTTTCTAACAATGGAGCACAATCCAGAGAGGGACAGAGTAATTTTAAAAATCAGAATTAGGGGGGCGGAGCAAGATGGCCGAATAGGAACAGCTCCAGTCTCCAACTCCCAGCGCGAGCGACACAGAAGACCGGTGATTTCTGCATTTTCAACTGAGGTACTGGGGTCATCTCACTAGGGAGTGCCGGACAATCGGTGCTGGTCAGCTGCTGCAGCCTGACCAGCGAGAGCTGAAGCAGGGTGAGGCATCGCCTCACCTGGAAGCGCAAGGGGGAAGGAAACCTGTTTTCCTAGCCAGGGGAACTGAGACACACAACACCTGGAAAATCGGGTAACTCCCACCCCAATACTGTGCTTTAAGGAAACAGGCACACCAGGAGAATATATCCCACACCTGGCCGGGAGGGTCCCACGCCCACGGAGCCTCCCTCAATGCTAACACAGCAGTCTGCGGAGATCTATCCGCAAGGCAGCAGCGAGGCTGGGGGAGGGGCGCCCGCCATTGCTGAGGCTTAAGTAGGTAAACAAAGCCGCTGGGAAGCTCGAACTGGGTGGAGCTCACAGCAGCTCAAGGAAGCCTGCCTGTCTCTGTAGACTCCACCTGTGGGGACAGCGCACAGCTGAAGTCCAATAGGGGAAGCAGCGGGGGCCGGTGCAGATGTGAAGGACTCTGTCTGACAGCTTTGGGGAGAGCCGCGGATCTCCCAACGCGGAGGTTGAGATCTGAGAACGGACAGACTGCCTGCTCAGGTGGGTCCCTGACCCCTGAGTAGCCTAGCTGGGAGACATCCCCCACTAGGGGCAGTCTGACACCCCACACCTCACAGGGTGGAGTCACCCCTGAGAGGAAACTTCCAAAGGAAGAATAAGACAGGTACACTCGCTGTTCAGCAATATTCTATCTTCGGCAACCTCTGCTGCTGATACCCAGGCAAACAGGGTCTGGAGTGGACCTCAAGCAATCTCCAACAGACCAACAGACAGTCCTTCTGACTGTCAGACGGAAAACTATCAAACAGGAAGGACACCTATACCAAAACCCCATCAGTACGTCACCATCATCAAAGACCAGAGACAGATAAAACCACAAAGATGGGGAAGAAGCAGGGCAGAAAAGCTGCAAATTCAAAAAAGAAGAGCGCATCTCCCCCTGCAAAGGAGCGCAGCCCATCGCCAGCAACGGATCAAAGCTGGTCAGAGAATGACTTTGACGAGATGAGAGAAGAAGGCTTCAGTCCATCAAACTTCTCAGAGCTAAAGGAGGAATTACGCACCCAGCGCAAAGAAACTAAAAATCTTGAAAAAAGAGTGGAAGAATTGACAGCTAGACTAATTAATGCAGAGAAGATCATAAACGAAATGACAGAGATGAAAACCATGACACGAGAAATACGTGACAAATGCACAAGCTTCAGTAACCGACTCGATCAACTGGAAGAAAGAGTATCAGCGATTGAGGATCAAATGAATGAAATGAAGCGAGAAGAGAAACCAAAAGAAAAAAGAAGAAAAAGAAATGAACAAAGCCTGCAAGAAGTATGGGATTATGTAAAAAGACCAAATCTACGTCTGATTGGGGTGCCTGAAAGTGAGGGGGAAAATGGAACCAAGTTGGAAAACACTCTTCAGGATATCATCCAGGAGAACTTCCCCAACCTAGTAGGGCAGGCCAACATTCAAATTCAGGAAATACAGAGAACGCCACAAAGATACTCCTCCAGAAGAGCAACTCCAAGACACATCATTGCCAGATTCACCAAAGTTGAAATGAAGGAAAAAATGTTAAGGGCAGCCAGAGAGAAAGGTCGGGTTACCCACAAAGGGAAGCCCATCAGACTAACAGCAGATCTCTCGGCAGAAACCCTACAAGCCAGAAGAGAGTGGGGGCCAATATTCAATGTTCTTAAAGAAAAGAATTTTAAACTCAGAATTTCATATCCAGCCAAACTAAGTTTCATCAGTGAAGGAGAAATAAAATCCTTTACAGATAAGCAAATGCTTAGAGATTTTGTCACCACCAGGCCTGCCTTACAAGAGACCCTAAAGGAAGCCCTAAACATGGAAAGGAACAACTGCTACCAGCCATTGCAAAAACATGCCAAAATGTAAAGACCATCTCGGCTAGGAAGAAACTGCATCAACTAATGAGCCAAATAACCAGTTAATATCATAATGACAGGATCAAGTTCACACATAACCATATTAACCTTAAATGTAAATGGACTAAATGCTCCAATTAAAAGACACAGACTGGCAAACTGGATCAAGAGTCAAGACCCATCAGTCTGCTGTATTCAGGAGACCCATCTCACATGCAGAGACATACATAGGCTCAAAATAAAGGGATGGAGGAAGATCTACCAAGCAAATGGAGAACAAAAAAAAGCAGGGGTTGCAATCCTAGTCTCTGATAAAACAGACTTTAAACCATCAAAGATCAAAAGAGACAAAGAAGGCCATTACATAATGGTAAAGGGATCAATTCAACAGGAAGAACTAAGTCTCCTAAATATATATGCACCCAATACAGGAGCACCCAGATTCATAAAGCAAGTCCTTAGAGACCTACAAAGAGACTTAGACTCCCATACAATAATAATGGGAGACTTCAACACTCCACTGTCAACATTAGACAGATCAACGAGACAGAAACTTAACAAGGATATCCAGGAATTGAACTCATCTCTGCACCAAGCGGACCTAATAGACATCTATAAAACTCTCCACCCCAAATCAACAGAATATACATTCTTCTCAGCACCACATCGCACTTATTCCAAAATTGACCACATAATTGGAAGTAAAGCACTCCTCAGCAAATGTACAAGAACAGAAATTATAACAAACTGTCTCTCAGACCACAGTGCAATCAAACTAGAACTCAGGACTAAGAAACTCAATCAAAACCGCTCAACTACATGGAAACTCAACAACCTGCTCCTGAATGACTACTGGGTACATAACGAAATGAAAGCAGAAATAAAGATGTTCTTTGAAACCAATGAGAACAAAGATACAACATACCAGAATCTCTGGGACACATTTAAAGCAGTGTGTAGAGGGAAATTTATAGCACAAAATGCCCACAAGAGAAAGCAGGAAAGATCTAAAATTGACACTCTAACATCACAATTAAAAGAACTAGAGAGGCAAGAGCAAACACATTCAAAAGCTAGCAGAAGGCAAGAAATGACTAAGATCAGAGCAGAACTGAAGGAGACAGAGACACAAAAAACACTCCAAAAAATCAATGAAGCCAGGAGTTGGTTTTTTGAAAAGATCAACAAAATTGACAGACCGCTAGCAAGACTAATAAAGAAGAAAAGAGAGAGGAATCAAATAGATGCAATAAAAAATGATAAAGGGGATATCACCACTGATCCCACAGAAATACAAACAACCATCAGAGAATACTATAAACACCTCTACGCAAATCAACTAGAAAATCTAGAAGAAATGGATAATTTCCTGGACACTTACACTCTCCCAAGACTAAACCAGGAAGAAGTTGAATCCCTGAATAGACCAATAGCAGGCTCTGAAATTGAGGCAACAATTAATAGCCTACCCACCAAAAAAAGTCCAGGACCAGATGGATTCACAGCTGAATTCTACCAGAGGTACTAGGAGGAGCAGGTACCATTCCTTCTGAAACTATTCCAATCAATAGAAAAAGAGGGAATCCTCCCTAACTCATTTGATGAGGCCAACATCATCCTGATACCAAAGCCTGGCAGAGACACAACAAAAAAAGAGAATTTTAGACCAATATCCCTGATGAACATCGATGCAAAAATTCTCAATGAAATACTGGCAAACCAGATTCAGCAGCACATCAAAAAGCTTATCCACCATGATCAAGTGGGCTTCATCCCTGGGATGCAAGGCTGGTTCAACATTCGCAAATCAATAAACGTAATCCAGCATATAAACAGAACCAAAGACAAGAACCACATGATTATCTCAATAGATGCAGAAAAGGCTTTTGACAAAATTCAACAGCCCTTCATGCTAAAAACGCTCAATAAATTCGGTATTGATGGAACGTACCTCAAAATAATAAGAGCTATTTATGACAAACCCACAGGTAATACCATACTGAATGGGCAAAAACTGGAAAAATTCCCTTTGAAAACTGGCACAACACAGGGATGCCCTCTCTCACCACTCCTATTCAACATAGTGTTGGAAGTTCTGGCTAGGGCAATCAGGCAAGAGAAAGAAATCAAGGGTATCCAGTTAGGAAAAGAAGAAGTCAAATTGTCCCTGTTTGCAGATGACATGATGGTATATTTAGAAAACCCCATTGTCTCAGCCCAAAATCTCCTTAAGCTGATAAGCAACTTCAGCAAAGTCTCAGGATACAAAATTAATGTGCAAAAATCACAAGCATTCTTATACACCAGTAACAGACAAGCAGAGAGCCAAATCAGGAATGAACTTCCATTCACAATTGCTTCAAAGAGAATAAAATACCTAGGAATCCAACTTACAAGGGATGTCAAGGACCTCTTCAAGGAGAACTACAAACCACTGCTCAGTGAAATCAAAGAGGACACAAACAAATGGAAGAACATACCATGCTCATGGATAGGAAGAATCAATATCATGAAAATGGCCATACTGCCCAAGGTTATTTATAGATTCAATGCCATCCCCATCAAGCTACCAATGACTTTCTTCACAGAATTGGAAAAAACTGCTTTAAAGTTCATATGGAACCAAAAAAGAGCCCGCATTGCCAAGACAATCCTAAGTCAAAAGGACAAAGCTGGAGGCGTCACGCTACCTGACTTCAAACTATACTACAAGGCTACAGTAACCGAAACAGCATGGTACTGGTACCACAACAGAGATATAGACCAATGGAACAGAGCAGAGTCCTCAGAAATAATACCACACATCTACAGCCATCTGATCTTTGACAAACCTGAGAGAAACAAGAAATGGGGAAAGGAGTCCCTATTCAATAAATGGTGCTGGGAAAATTGGCTAGCCATAAGTAGAAAGCTGAAACTGGATCCTTTCCTTACCCCTTATATGAAGATTAATTCAAGATGGATTAGAGACTTAAATGTTAGACCTAATACCATAAAAACCCTAGAAGAAAATCTAGGTAGTACCATTCAGGACATAGGCATGGGCAAGGACTTCATGTCTAAAACGCCAAAAGCAATGGCAGCAAAAGCCAAAATTGACAAATGGGATCTAATTAAACTAAAGAGCTTCTGCACAGCAAAAGAAACTACCATCAGAGTGAACAGGCAACCTACAGAATGGGAGAAAATTTTTGCAATCTACTCATCTGACAAAGGGCTAATATCCAGAATCTACAAAGAACTCACACAAATATACAAGAAAAAAACAAACAACCCCATCAAAAAGTGGGCAAAGGATATGAACAGACATTTCTCAAAAGAAGACATTCATACAGCCAACAGACACATGAATGCTCATCATCACTGGCCATCAGAGAAATGCAAATCAAAACCACAATGAGATGCCATCTCACACCAGTTAGAATGGCAATCATTAAGAAGTCAGGAAAAACAGGTGTTGGAGAGGATGTGGAGAAATAGGAACACTTTTACACTGTTGGTGGGACTGTAAACTAGTTCAACCATTATGGAAAACAGTATGGCAATTCCTCAAGGATCTAGAACTAGATGTACCATATGACACAGCCATCCCACTACTGGGTATATACCCAAAGGATTATAAATTACTCTACTACAAAGACACGTGCACACGTATGTTTATTGCGGCACTATTCACAATAGCAAAGACTTGGAATCAACCCAAATGTCCATCTGTGACAGACTGGATTAAGAAAATGTGGCACATATACACCATGGAATACTATGCAGCCATAAAAAAGGATGAGTTTGCGTCCTTTGTAGGGACATGGATGCAGCTGGAAACCATCATTCTTAGCAAACTATCACAAGAACAGAAAACCAAACACCGCATGTTCTCACTCATAGGTGGGAACTGAACAATGAGATCACTTGGACTCGGGAGGGGAACATCACACACTGGGGCCTATCATGGGGAGGGGGGAGGAGGGAGGGATTGCATTGGGGAGTTATACATGATATAAATGATGAATTGATGGGTGCTGACGAGTTGATGGGTGCAGCACACCAACATGGCATAAGTATACATATGTAACAAACCTGCATGTTATGCCCATGTACCCTAGAACTTAAAGTATAATAAAAAAACAAATAAATAAAAATAAAAAATAAAAATCAGAATTATAAAAAAAAAAAATCAGAATTATAGAATTTAAAAAAAATCCCTGTAAGGTACCAAGGAGCTCACCTAATGGAACACCTTCATTTTATGGACCAGAAAACCAATGCTCAGAGGGGGAAGGAGTTGCCCAGTAGTGAGCACTGGGCTACCGGGGGCAGCAGATATCTTCATTGAGCCTCCACTGTGATGGACATGTGTACAAACCTTACAAATAAACCCTTTGCTTTCCCTTCTGTTCTCCAAGGCTCACTAAACAATGTGCTATGAAACATAGCCCACTTGATGAAGTCCCTCCTGAATGAATTACAATTGTGCTTCCTTTATCAATTCAAGCCACATTTCTTTTTTCATTTTTGAAGAGTCAATTTCACCTCAGCTTTACTGGAGTAGAAGCAAAGATCAGAAGATAAAATAGATTTCTTTACCAAGCATAACTAGTATAACTAGATTTACAAAGGACAAATTTTAAAAAATCACAAAGGAGAAAATAGAGCATAAAGTTGGAAGAATTTCTCAGAGCAAGGATGAGTTCCCATGACTGGGAAACTATTCAGTTTCCTTAGTTAAGAGTGAATTTTAAAATCTGCATTTCATTTGGTGAGTTTCAACAAGGACTCTTTCCTTGACCAAAGCTTAATCTTGTTCCTCTGAGGCCTCTTCTTGACTATGCCTGGTCCTGGCCTGCAGAGCCCAGAGCAGCAAGAATTCCCAAACCCTTGATACATAACCAAATCCTCTTAGTAATTTCCCATCCACTGACCCCTTCGCTATGCCCATTGACCATAAATCCCCAGCTGTCCCTGCTGCATCCAGAGTCAAGATTAATCTCTCCCCTGCTGCAATAGTCTTGAATAAAGCCTTTCTTGCCTGTTTAATTATGTTTCATGCTTTTTTCTTCAACAGATTCACCTCCCAATACTAAACTGTCACTGAGTCCTTCATCCGAAACTGCCTATAATTAGGATGGCCATGTGTATCCCTTTACTGAGACAGTCCCAGTGCCTGCCTGACACAGGAGCACAATTACCAGTGGCTGCCCAATCTACTCTCAAAATGCCTTGGTTTGCAAAATAAATTGTCTTCACACACATGAGGTGTGAAATTTACTGGCTAGAGACACTCATTAAGAAGAGGACTTTAAAAATGGTGCTACAGCAATATACACAGAACAAAAGCGAGCAAATTCATGAAACTAGAACACTCCCTTTTTCACAGTGCCTCCAGAGGCATAGTTACGTTTGATTTGTATCATATTCTACCCAAGTTAAGTGTTTCACCATAAGTAAAAATTGATGATTTTCACGAATTTCTCATTCAAACATATTCATACAATGCCTTTATTATGCCTCTCCTTTGGAAACTACAAATGGGTTTATTATAGAACACCAGCCAGAAATGTGACATGCATTCCAGAAAGAGAGGAAGACAGGGGAAGGAGACAGGTAGAGAGGATATAGAAAGAGATCAGGAAGGCCAATGTGGTACAGGCTTCAGGAAAAACAGCTGAGGTTGGGGAATCAATACCTCCTTTTCCAGAAATTGCATTAAAGGACTGAAATGAATTTGCAAAACAATAATTGAGGCTGACACCTGCTCTTGACAGAAGGGATGAATCAAGACTGAGCTGTGCTTTAGCACCCGCTGTGGGGAGAAAAGAACAAGAGGGGAACTGCTAAAGCTTTTCACCTAGAAATGCTGAGTTTTTTAATTGCTTTCTGAAGCCAAAAGAGAAAATTACTCTTTAAGGTGGGGTTTGCTGAGTGATTTTTGAACAATGGTTTGTTTGTTTGTCCTAGCTACTTCCATGTATTTGAAAACATTTGCAAGAGGCCCTAATTCTGCAGAGCTTTCTTAGGTCTGATGGAATGAGATGAGAATAACAAGTGCACACTCAGTGGGTAGGATCTCAGGCATGGGCTTTCAGACATAAGATGTGATGCAGGGAAGAGGGGAACAAGTTAGATCAGATAATCTCCCAAGTTTTCTCTAACTGGAAAGTCTAAGGTTCTGCCATTCAGTGGACTCTCTACATGGGTTTGCTAATCCCATTTTACAGAAGGAAACATTCAAACAGGGAGAGAGCAAGGACACTGAAGGAGAGCGGGGGCCTCTTCATCAGTGCTCAGTATGTGACCCACGGGGTCAGACTGACAATTTAGAAAAGAGGAGCCAAGGCCACCACAAGGATGCTCCACTGAAGCCTCAAGGAAATGTGATCCCACCAATGGCATCACATCACATGTGAGCTGCTTAGACATGCAGAATCTCTCACCCCTCCTCAGACCTACTAATCACAATCTGCATTTCACGAGAACCCGAGTTCTTCATATACACATTAGAGTTTGAGAAATACGAGCTCTGGTTTGCATTTCTCAGATGATTAGTGATGTTGAGCAGTGATTACACTTAAATTAGCAAGACTCTAGAAAGTAGTTACAACTATGAACTAGCTTTTCAAAAAATATAATTTCAACTTTTAGATTCGAGCGGATGCATATATGTGCACGTTTGTTACATGGGTATATTGTATATTGTGTGATGCTGAGGTTTGGGATATGAATGACCCCCTCACCCAGATAGCAAGCATAGTACTCAACAGTTTTTAACCCTTTCCCCTTCTCTCCCTCCCTCCTCTAGTAGTCTTCGGTGTCTATAAGTGACAACATGTGGTATTTGGTTTTCTGTTCCTACAATAATTTGCTTAGAATAATTGTCTCCAGCTGCATCCATGTTGATGCCAAGGACATGACTGCATTCTTTTTTATGGCTGCAGCATATTCCATGGTGTAGATGTACCTCATTTTCTTTATCCAGTCCACCACTGATGGGCACCTAGGTTGATCCCATGTCTTTGCTATTGTGAATAGTGCTGCGATGAACATACATGTGCATGTGTCTTTTTGGTTGAAAACCTTGTTTTCTTTTAGATATATACCCAGCAGTGGGATTGCTAGGTCAAATGGTATTCCTTTTTTAAATTCTTTAAGAAATCTCCAAGCTGCTTTCCACAGTGGCTGAACTAATTTACATTCCTACCAACAGTGTATAAACCCTCCCTTTTCTCTGCAGCCTCACTGGAATCTGTTGTTTCTTGGCTTTTTGATAATAGCCATTCTGACTGATGTGAGATGGTATCTCATTGCGGCTTTGATTTCCATTTCTCTGATATTTAGTGATGTTGAGCATGTTTTCATGTTTCTTGGCCACTTGTATGTCTTCTTTTCAGAGGTGTCCATGTCTTGCCCATTTTTTAATGGTATTATTTGGGTTTTTGCTTGTTTAATTATTTAAGTTCCTTAAAGATTCTGGATACTAGACCTTTGTTACATAGTTTGCAAATATTTTCTCCCATTCTGTAGGTTGTTTGTTTACTCTGTTGATAGTTTCTTTTGCTGTGCAGAAGCTTTTTCATTTAATTAGGTTCCACTTGTCAATTCTTGCTTGTGTTGGAATTGCTTTTGAGAACTTATTCATATATTATTTCCCAAGGCTGATGTCCAGAATGGTGTTTTCTAAGTTTTCTTCTAGAATTCTTACAGTTTGAGGTCTTACATTTAAATCTTTAATCCATCTTTAGTTCATTTTTTTTTTTTTTTTTTTTTTTTTTTGAGACGGAGTCTCGCTCTGTCGCCCAGGCTGGAGTGCCGTGGCCGGATCTCAGCTCACTGCAAGCTCCGCCTCCGGGGTTCACGCCATTCTCATGCCTCAGCCTCCCGAGTAGCTGGGACTACAGGCGCCTGCCACCTCGCCCGGCTAGTTTTTTGTAGTTTTTAGTAGAGACGGGGTTTCACCGTGTTCGCCAGGATGGTCTGGATTTCCTGACCTCGTGATCCGCCCATCTCGGCCTCCCAAAGTGCTGGGATTACAGGCGTGAGCCACCGCGCCCGGCCTAGTTAATTTTTATATATGGTAAAAGGTAGGGATCCTGTTTTATTCTTCTGCATATGGCTAGCCAGCTATCCCAGCACCACTTATTGAATAGGGAGTCCTTTCCCCATTGCTTATTTTTGGAAGACTTTGTCAAAGAATAGATGGCTGTAGGTATGAGGCTTATTTCTGGGTTGTCTATTCTGTTCCATCGGTCTATGTGTTTGTTTTTGTACCAGTGTCATGCTGTTCTGGTTACTGTAGCCTTATAGTACAGTTTGAAGCTGGGTAATGTGATGCTTCCGGCTTTGTTCTTTTTGCTTAGGATTGCTTTGGCTATTTGGCCTCTTGTTTAGTTCCATGTGAATTTTATAATAGGTTTTTTCCTAATTCTGTGAAAAAATTATGTTGGTCATTTGATAGGAATAGCATTGAATCTGTAGATTGCTTTGGGTAGTATTGCCATTTTAACAATATCGATTCTCCAAATTCATGAATATGGAATGTTTTTGTATTTGTTTGTGTCATCTATGATTTCTTAGCAGTGTTTTGTAGTTCTCCTTGTAGAGATATTTCACCTCCTCTGTTAGATATATTCCCAGGTATTTTATTTTTTGTCTGGCTATTGTAAATGGGATTGCCTTATGAACTAGGATTGACATAGAATCCTGACATTCTTATAGGATCAGGGCAGCTTTCTAAGCTGGGAGGCATTGTTTCCCACACAGCATCCTCTACTGAAATACTAAGCTTCCTTTTTTACAATATGAGTTTAAATCTGGTAAAGGTACTGTAGAAGGAGTCACCATCAATTTCAGGCTACAGCTGTCTTTCCTTCTCTCTATGTCTCTCCCTCTTCTTCCCCATTTCTGGAGGACAGATTTGCATTGATAATTTTGATTTCTAACACATTGTTAGTATTAATCAGTCTACTGTTCTATGTCTTAAGAGGAGAGCACCAGCCTTGCATGAGATGGGGATTATGAATCTGTTTGGTAGTTTGCTGGATCTCCTTGTCCACATTTACTCCTGACTTCTAATTCTGCACTGGCTAGAATTCTCTTTGCTTAACTAAGCAGGAAACCATTTTCTCTTTAATTTGGGTACTACTACATTCTAATTTTATTTTACTGATGATCTGACTAGAAAACAATTAAGCATAAAGCTGTGTTAAGAATTTAATTTTTCTTTGATTTTCTTTGTATCTGGGGAAAGTACTATAGAAATTATTTGGTGTAAAATAGTTGTGATAAGGTCTAACATATGGGCAATCCTGGGGAAGAAACGAAAAGAATTAAATCACAGGTTTCATGTTGAGTTATATGGAATTGCCATTTTTACAGGTTAAAAGCAAGTCAAATATGGGCAATTTCATATAGTTCAGACGAATTAGAATATTTTAGTTTAGAATTTCTTGACTTAAGAAATATTGAGAAAATAGAAAGTACTATTTGTGGAGGCTGGGTTGTTTATTTTACTTGGAGACTTGTTTTTATGAAATAAAAAAATGTTTTCAGAGGCTAGATAATCATCTTTGTATTCTAAGCCACCATAAAGAATAGTGCGTTAGAAAGCAAGGTTCAGTTATAGATTCAGGATGAACGTATGTGGCCTCGAAGGAGATTTATTTTTTGCATGTGCGAAAGAAAGATATAAATGGTGCTAGACTTTGACACCAAAAACTAGGGAAAGTTTCTTTTCTACTTCCTTGCCACAGTCAGGTAAACTCTGATAGAAGTAAGAAGAGAAGATATTTCCCCTACAGAATCAACAACACATTACCACCACTCTAGTTGGAAGGTGGGAGAATATTTGAATATTTCAAAGCAAAGTAGTCCCTTTTTGGTTAATTGTTACAATTATACTACAAGCATGCTGAGTTTCCATGGCACTCTGGGCATAATTCTATGACAGCCTGAACTGCGTCACAGTGTAATTGTGTGTTTAAATGTCTGTTTTCCCCATATTTGCTCGATATCACACTTTGAGTAGTAAAGTAGGAATCATGCGTATTTGTAATGATGTGCCTAGTGAGTGCCAAGGGAGCTTAGCACACAGCAGGCATTGATAATTATTTTCTTTCAAATGTAAAAGTTTGTTAAATAAATGATGACTTTTAATAATAAGTCACATTAGAAAAAATTGAAGTATTATATTAAAAATCTTTTTGGAGTATGGAAATCAATTTGGCAATAAGTAAGAATCCTATGAACTAGTGATTATAATAAAAGGTCACATCTATGAATTAGTAATTACAAGATATTTATCTTAGTCTGAAATTTGAAAATAGCATTAGGTAAAAAAAAGTTTATGTCAACATTATATATGAGTTATAAAACTAAAAACAACCAAAAACCCAAGAATACAATATTATATTATAGAGAAATTAATGATGTTTTTGGAATATTTAATAACATTGGAAAAATGCTCAAGAAAGGTGGGTCAAAAATAAAAAATGATATTAATGTCCTGCTTACATAGGTTCACTTAGCATTACATCACAGGAATGTCCTAAGTTATTCAAATTTCTACCAAAATAGTTTTTGTAATGGCTATAGAATATTCCATTGGATGTAAATATTATAAATTATCCTTTTATAAATATATATATATATATATAAACATGTACACACACGTACTAAACAATGACATATGGATGAGATCATATTATGCCTATTGTTCTGCATCTTTCTTTTCTTGGTTAACAATATACTCTAGAGAGCTCACCACAGAAGCATTTGCAGATCTTTCTCACTTCTTTTTAATGCCAGGATAGTATGCCTTTGCAGGGATATATGTTGATTTTCCAAAACAACTCTTATTGATACTTTCAGGCTATTTATAGCTTTTTGTTATTAAAAAATCCTGTAAGTATATACCTTTGATATATGTTTTGTGCATTTATACAAGTATTTACATAGCATAAATTCTGAAATTTGCTGAATTAAAGAGGATTTTCACTTAAAAAATTTGAACAGACATTGCCAAATTGCTCTCCAAATTACCACACTAATTAACATTCTCTTCAACTCTGTATGAAAGTAACTGCTTCATTTTAAAATGGAAATAGTGATTGGGATATATTTGTGTTTGTGTATTTGTTTGGGATTGAAATAGAGTTCAAGAACTCCAATGATACTATGGCACAACTAAATTAGTATTGCTCCCTCCTTCCCTATCTCCCTTTCCACCTCTTCTTCCTCTTCATCTTCCTTCAAATTTTCTTTCCTTATTTCCCTCTTTCCCCTCTTCCTCCTTTCTTTCCCATCATTCTACCTTACTATTTTATCTAATGGGAGAAGAGATAGAGGAAAAATTGGACTGAAGGATAGTGAAGAATCTGAAGAAAGCAGGAAACGGGCTTAAGTTGGAAGCAGACTGTTGGGAATACATGGAAATCTGCAGAGTGGAGCAAGTCAAACATGCTGAGGAGGACAGTTTGGATATGATTTTCTCATCCGGGAAGAACTTGTTTAAAAATGCAGAGGTCTGGCTGGGCGCAGTGGCTCATGCCTGTAATCCCAGCACTTTGGGAGGCTGAGGCGGGTGGATCACGAGGTCAGGAGATTGAGACCATACTGGCTAAGACAGTGAAACCTCATCTCTACTAAAAATACAAAACAATTAGCTGGGCGTGGTGGTGGGCACCTGTACTCTCAGCTACTCGGGAGGCTGAGGCAGGAGAATGGCGTGAACCCGGGAGGCGGAGCTTGCAGTGAGCAGAGATCAGGCCACTGCACTCCAGCCTGGGCAACTGAGCGAGACTCCGTCTCAGAAACAAACAAAACAAACAAACAGAAAAATGCAGAGGTCTGTTGTAGGGCCTAAGATTCTGCATTTCCTTCTCTCCTCCTCCTCCTCCTCCTTCCTTCTCCTCCTCCTTCCTCCTCCTTGCATTCCTCCTTCTCCTCCTCCCCCCGCCCCTTCTTCTTCTTCTTCAGTGGGGGTAGAGACAGGGGTTTCACTATGTTGCCCAGACTGATCTTGAACTCCTGGCCCCAAGCAATTCTCCTGTCTCAGTCTCCCAAAATGCTGGGATTACAAGCATGAGACACCACAGCTGGCCACATTCTGCATTTCTAATGGGACCTCTAGTGATACTGCTGCTCCTCATCTGGGACCACACTTTGAGGAGTGGCAATTAGTTGCCATAAATTGCAGGCAGGAGCGTTCCTAATCAGTGGTAAGGACTGTGATCATCACTATTTACAGCCAAGGATGCCTCCTGCAAATGAAACAAGGGGATGAAAGCAATGAGGGGAGCAGTGTAGCACTACTGCTTCACCCATCAGTTGTAACCTGTGCTGACACCAGCACCAGGACCAAACAGCTGCTGCACTCATACCAATGCTTAGTTTTTCACTCTGGCAGGAACCCTTATTGAGGAATTAGGTCAAATTTTATTCATTTCATCTCCAAAGCTCTGTCACAGAGTCCTTCAACATTTCCTTGATTCACATAATATCTGGTGCTGCTGACACTGTCCTGGGTTTAAGTGGCAATTGCTTGCCATAGCTTCAGTCCTGAGGGTGCCCACAGACTGCAGCTGGTAGGATGGAAGCCTCACCCCATTATTTTCTATATTGGATGAGAAGAACAAAAAGGAAATTATTGCCTAAAGGCCTAGCATTAAAGTAGTTTGAGTCCAAGCTTGAAAGCATCTCAATTTCCATTTGAAATTTTAAGCCATTTTTAAGCTCCTCTATAAACTCTCCATGCTCCACTGAAATAGTTTTCAAAGTACCATGTTCCAGCAAAGTTGGGATTGTTCATGTATGCTTTGGAACCAGGTGCTTTTATATTTTATTCTTCCTGTATAATAGTTTCTTTACCATCAGTTTTTGCAAATCAAGGAAAGTACAAATGCTAACTTCAAAAAACTCGCAAGCTGAAGTTGACAGGAATATTTTCCACTTCTCTGATCTAAGCCAGACAGTGTTGGATGCTGGCATGCCTAGGTGTTCCCTCTCTCGGTTTCCACCTAAGGACAGGATGGCATAAAGATACTGTTTTTAAAGTATCAACAACAACAAAAAAGCAAAAACAAAGAAGAACAATAACAAAAAAGCAAAAACACACATAATCAAAATACAGGCGGGAGCTCAGGCGTGGAGCCTTAAGAAAACTAGTTAATGCATATATTCTCATTTTCAAAATATAATCAAAAGAATAAGACTCAGAATAGCACAGGTCTGAAGAACTTCGTCACCTAGCGAAGCTGTTAAATGTACCTTCTGTGTCTATGCCTAGGATGATGGTGTTTGCATTTGAGAAATAGGTTCAGTGTGAGTAAAACTGTGTGCTTCTCTAAAGCTGGGGAGGGGACAGGCATGCAGGGTTAGCTTTATGAGTGACAGATACAAATTAAGGACACACAAGAAAAGTTTCTAATATGCAGTATTCACTTTAGATTTTTCTTTAATTAAGGATAATTTTAAAATATAGTGATTAGCATTTAGGTTGTTTTATGCTTGATTCATGCTTTTATTTGCAATAAAAAGTTCTATTTAAGTAGAAAATAAGACAGGCATGATGTTTCTTTCCTTTTTCAGAAAATTAGGCTGTTTGGATCATATGTTTATAATAACCACAGAACTATTGTCTGTCTACCGGGTGTATGAAACAAAACAAATAGCTTTTTGAGAAGTTTCTTTGTATATCCATATATAGAAAGCCATAAAAATATTTATGCCTTTGTACTGATAACTAAAAAAATAGAAGCATGCCATCAATGACAGACTGGATAAAGAAAATGTGGTAAATAGACACCATGGAATACTATGCAGCCATAAGAAGGAATGAGATCATGTCCTTTGCAGGGACATGAATGGAGTTGGAAGCCACTCAGCAAACTAACACAGGAACAGAAAACCACATGTTCTCACTTATAAGTGGGAGCTGAATAATGAAAACACATGGACACAAGGGTGGAACAACACACACTGGGGCCTGTTGGGGGCTGGTGGGGGAGGGAGAGCATCAGGAAAAATAACTAATGGATGCTGGGCTTAATACCTGGGTGATGGGATGATCTGTGCAGCAAACCATCATGGTAGCAAACCTCCACATCCTGCACATGTACCCTGGAACTTAAAATCAAAGTTGAAGAAAAAAAAAGAAGCATGGCAAGATATAGAAACAACCTGTGTTTACTGATGGATGAATACACACACACACACACACACACACACACACACACATATACACAGAGGAATATTAATCAGCTTTAAAAAGAGGAGATCCTGCCTCTAAGTGGATGAACTTAGAGGACATTGTGCTAAGTGAAATAATCCAGACACAGAAAGAAAAATACTGCATGATCGGAATCTAAAAAAAGGAAACAGATTGCATACAGCACATAGAAACAGAGAATAGAATGGTGGCTGTTGGGGGAAGGGATTAAATGGGAAGATGTAAGTCAAAGCGTACACAGTTGCAATTAGGTAGGATGAATAGTCTAAAGATGTAATATACAACATGAGGACTATAGTCAGAAATATTGCATTGTATACTGGTAATTTGCCAAGATAGTATATTTTAGGTACTTTTATTACATACACACAAATAAACTATATGAGATGATGGATATGTTAATTTGCTTGACTACAGTAATTGCTTCATTATGTATGTGTATATCAAGGTACATATATCAAAACATCATGTTGTATCCCTTAAATATGTACAATAAAAAAGTGAAATAAAAATAAAATATAATAAGCTCCTCAGCAATTTCCATCCCTTAAGATAATTTATAAGTTATTTGTTTGTTGCTTTTTAAAATATTTAACTTGAAGCCTGTTTATCTGCTATATTTGGCATTAAATAATGAGCTGCTAAGGTAATAAAATATGTTTTTAAAACATGAGTATGGGAGCTTAGAAAGGCTTGTCCCAGGACAACTGAAGTCAAGGCTGTTTTCCACCTAGGACGCTGAAGGAAATGCTCAAGTTTCACGGTGAAGCAAGAAACACAGAAGCATGATATACTCCAAGAGTGTTTTTGGTGTGTGGTGGGCAGGCAAGTTGTGCCAGTTTTTCAGCTATGATCTCAGCTCCAAGCCCAATTTCTGTACTCTGCCTTGTGATGTTGAGCTCAAGACTCTGCCAACCCTACTTTAGCTTTCCAGCTGCTTCCTACTAGGTAGGCTCTGCCAATGGGAAGTGCTAACGAGAGACTGGAAAGCTGGAAGAGAAAAAGACTTATCCTATAGTTTCTGTGAATGATGGACAAGTTGAGAATGGCTGGGTAGGGTTCCTTTTCAATACATAACGTTCTTAAGCCTAGAGGATTTTCTCACAAGATTTGTTGCATAATTTGATATTAAATCAGCTACGGGTGGAACAGCCTGGTCCTTGTGTAGAACATCAGAAATGACACAAAAGAACCCAGTATTCTTGATGCTTGTTCCATGAGTTTCCACCTCCAGCTCCTGCTGTCGATGCTCTAACAGCAGAGAAGATAAACAGAGTATAGTGTGGCATGAAATTGTGGTTACAGTATTTTACAACTTCCTTAATGCAATACACACACACACACACACTTTTTCTCCATGGATAAATTGGAAGAAAGCAATGAGAGATTTCTGGAGAAGAATCTGGAGATTATCAATCCGAATCCTGGGTATGGTTAAACAAAGATAATTAGATGTCATTACAAGAATAAATGCCAGCATTGTTGAGTTGGCAGCTGACACTTATTTCCCAATATATTGGACTGAAAAGTAAATATACCTTAACTTGAAGACCTTTTAAATGAGTTTAAAAAACTGCCAATTCATTTATTGTTAGGAAAACACACAATGTTGAAATGCTACTTGGTTCATATGCAAACCTGTGGGGCAAAACTGTTACCCCTACTTCGCACTAAAATGCTACTGTTGTAAAAGCAGTGTTGTAAAAGTCCCCTTCTTGAAAATTCCTAAGATTGTTTTGTTTGTGTTGGTTTAAAACAGCAAAATTGTGCATGGAGACATGTTAATATGAACATTTTCAGATGTATTGCTGTGTCTATAACATAGTGAGGACTGTGAAAACGTCCTATGTCTTACTTTTCAGAAGAAGATATATGTGCGACCAAAAAACATATGAAAAAAAGTTCAAGATCATGTATCATTAGAGAAACGCAAATCAAAACCATCATGAGATAGCATCTCCCACCAGTCAGAATGGCTGTGATTATAAAGTCAAAAAAATAGCAGATCCTGGAGAGGTTGCAGAGAAAAGAGAACACTCACACACTGCTGGTGGGAGGTAAATTAGTTTAACCATTGTGGAAAGCAGTGTGGAGATTCCTCAAAAACTCAAAACAGTGTGGAGAACTACCATTCGACCCAGTGATCCCGTTCCTGGGTATGTAACCAAAGGAATATAAATCATTCTATCATAAAGATACATGCACGTGTATATTCACTGCAGCACCATTTACAATAGCAAAGACATGGAATTAACCTCAATGTCCATCAGTGGTAGACTGGATAAAGAAAATGTGGTATATATACACCATGGAATACTATGCAGCTGTAAAAAATGAGATCATGTCCTTTGCAGCAACGTAGATGGAACTGGAGGCCATAATCCTTAGCGAACTAACACAGGAATAGAAAATCAAATGTCACATGTTCTCAGTTGTAAGTGGGAGCTAACTGATGAGAACACATGAACCCAAAGAGGGGAACAACAGACACTGGGGCCTACTAGAAGGTGGAGGGTGGGAGGAGGAAGAGGAGTGGAGAAAATAACTACTATTGGGTAGTAGGCTTAGTACCTGGGTGATTAAATATTCTGTACAACAAACCCCCCGACACAAGTTTACCTACGTAACAAAGCTGCACAGGGACCCCTGAACTAAAATAAAAGTTTTTCAAAAACTTACATCTTGTCTACTTCCCTTACCTCTAATTTTTAGCCTTCCTATTTGAACTGTTCTGAAATAGGCACTCAGAAGTGTTTTAGCGGTTCTGAAACTTGGCTGAATCATCTTTGGCCCTATTCTAGATTAGAAGGGATCAACTTGAATTTGTGCTGGTTGTCACACATGTAGAAGGTACAATTATGAGGCTGAGTTGACTGACCATTCAATAAATATTAAGTGTCTTCTAAAGAAATAGATTCAGGCTATGAACAGATTCCTCAGAGGAAGGAGCCCTGGAGCCTACACTCACCCTGGGACCCACACTATACATAAATTGCCTGGACTAGTTCTCAGGAAATTTGGATTCTAGGTCTGCTCTGTACATAGGTTGAAGTTTAGAAGATACTTATTTCATCTGTAAAATGGGCTCATGTCTGCAATGATTATCCCACCCTGACTCCCCCATTGCCCCAGGGTCAGTGGGCTGGAAAGATGTTACAATGTCTCTAAGGCACAAGAACTGTTATAATTTCCACAGTGTGAGCATTGTCTATTCCCAGTCAGCTGGTTTTGATCAGCATCTAGGTTATAAACAGCGGCTGGACACAGTAATTAGTGTAGGAGGCAGCAATACTGACATGGGGAAAGAGGTGGCCATTGAGGGCTGAGGAAATAAAACTAATTGTAATGTTCTGACTTTCCCTATGGTCCAGTGCTTTCCATGAGTCCATTATGCTAATCACTTAATGTGTTATCTAATTATTTCAACCCTGGAAAGCAGGCATTGTTATCCACATTTTATAGATGACAAAATTAAACTTTGAAGAGGTAAAGCAATCTGCCCAAGATCGTAAAGTTGTTTAGTGGCAAGAAAAATCAGAGTCTAAGTCTCCCAGACTTAAAGAACTGGGCTCCTAATATCTCAGGGCAATTACACATCCTCATCCAACTCCACCCTTCCCCATTTTGGCTTTACCCCCTTGGGCAATTAAAATTTTATGGACAAAACCCATGTTTTCTTGGGTGACTGTGGCCTGGTTGCCTTCCGAGCTTTTCTATATATACCTGGTAACTATGGCAGGTTCTAACATTTTCCTAAGATACATTACCCAACCAGTTATTTCAAATCAAAAATAAGTTCAAATATCTCTAGACTTTGTGGGCTTCCATTGAATTTTTCAGCAGCTCTCTAAAACAACAGACAGTGGTTTACAATTTTTGCTAAATCTTTATCTTCTCTGGGATTTTTGTCACTAGATCTTACTGATTTGCATACAACAAATATTTGCAAGAGCTATACTCTTCAAACATATCCCTTTCAGTGCTGCTCTCAAGTCTCACTTCCAAGTGGCAAACGTCAGCTGCCTTAGCACACTCTGTAATACTTCTGCTCTTCCACAATCATCCATGTTTCTAACATTATTCACTCAGCAATATTAAGCCAACACCATAGAATACAAGGTGCTTCTATTTGCTTTGTTGCATTTAATTCAAGGTTCATAATAAGCAAATGACAGTAGGCAACATTAATGATCTTTTACATTTAATAGAGCAGGAAGAGGAAGTCCGGAAAACTTAGGCAATTTGCCCAAAGCTACAGGGCTAGTAAGTCACAGAGGTGATTTAAAAGTTTTGGGCTTTCCTGTGTGGGGTTGAGGGGAGTGAACAAAGGTTGGTTAATGGATACAAACATACAGGTAGATAGAAGGAGTAAGTTCTGATGTTTGATAGCAGAGTAGGGTGACTATAGTTAACCACAATGTATTGTATATTTCAACATAGCTACAAGAGAGGACTTGAAATGTTCCCAACACATGGAAATAATAAATGCTGGAGGTGATGGATATCCTAAATACCCTGACTTATTACATACTCAATGCAGGTAACAAAATATCACATGCATCCCATAAATACATACAAATATTATATATCGGTTTAAAAACTTTGAGAAAAAAGTCCAGGACTTCTAAATCTCCTAGGGCTGATAAAATTCTGTACATATTTACTTGAGCAAAGGATGAGGGATCCCAGGAACCCCACTAATCCACAGGGGAGTTAGGAGAGGGGAAAACAGCTATCAGGGTCAATAGATATTTCCTTCTCTCCTAACCATGGCTTAGGAAGGAGGTCCATGATGCTCATGCTATAGAGCTAGAAGCAATTACTAGGCTGCATATTTACAGACATCCCATCAAGGGTATTGACAACAGCAGCTTAAAAAATGAAACACCTTCATTTTAGGACACAGTTTGGGTGATGCAAACTGCCTAAGATGCTGCATTAATGTTGCTGTGTGACTCCTGTCTTTTCCTGCATTTGTCAATTCTTCTGTGCAGATAACACACTGTATTTTTTTTCTGAAGATGTTTTAGAAGCAGCCAAGAAACACATCTCCCTGCAGCTGACATTCAAAAGGTGTGAATACCAGCACCTCTGACATCGCTTTTCACGTTAAAGTTTGAAAGTATATTTGTCATGTAAAAAGTAAAAGTAAGAAACAAAGAAGAAAACTTGAGATGCAAGAGATTTTTAAAATAAAAATCTTTAGAAGAAAATAGCTAAGTTGTTCATCAGTGAAGTTGTCTACAAAAATCTCTCACATACAATCCTGAAAATTAGTCTTTCAGATCTATGATGTATCTCCTATAATCACCTCATATTAATCATCACATTAAAACCCAGTTCCTCACTGGAGCCTTGCATCTTGTCCAGAGAAAACAAACCTACGGGCACCTGAAAACTGCCCCTAGAACCCATTTTTCTTAAGCCTAATCACAATCCATTTAGGATAACCAAAGATCTGAATTATCATAAATTAATGGGCAAACTTTTGGAGACTCAAGGGTACAATAGAGAATAAATACTTTTTATGACCTCATATTTCATTCATTCATCTATTTACTCACCCAACAGCTATTTATTGAGCACTGCTTTGTGCTGAGGAATTGGCAATAATCCAATGAATCCTGTCTAAATCATTTGTCTTTTTCTCAATAGACAAAATGTAATAAGGAAATCATGTAATCACATCGATAGGATTTTATTTTTTTGAAACATGGTCTCATTCTCTCACCCAGGCTGGAGTGCAGTGGCATGATCATAGCTTACTGCCGCTTCACTCTCTCAGGCTCAAGCGATCCTCCTGCCTCAGCCTCCTGAGTAGCTGGGAATACAGGCATGTGCCACCAAGCTTGATTAATTTGTCTTTTTAATTTTTAGTAAGAATGAGTCTTGCTATGTTGTCTAGGTTGATCTCAAGCTCCTAAACTCAAGTGCCTTTTAAAATAAAATGTTTTACCCTCCTATTTCTGAACAAAAGGGTGGTTTTCTTTATAGCATTCTTCAGGCTATCTGGCAAAAGATGCACTTCCCTAATTTACTGAACATCCATTCTTCCACTTAGGCAGATAATATGGTCAAAAAAAAAAAAAAAAAAAAAAGCAACTGTCTTGTACCCAGATGTTTCAGTTCATAAAGAATATTAGTGTGATTCGGAGAGGTAATGAAACATCACTGTTTGAGACTTGTGTTTAATAAGAACATCTTCCTGAGCTACTGCAAGTAGGAAGAGAGGAGGTTGTTTTAAGATGTCTATGCTTCTGATGGCAACAAAAGCCAAAATTGACAAATGGGATCTACTTAAACTAAAGAGCTTCTGCACAGCAAAAGAAACTACCATCAGAGTGAACAGGCAACCTACAGAATGGGAGAAAATTTTTGCAATCTACCCATCTGACAAAGGGCTAATATCCAGAATCTACAAAGAACTCAAACAAATTTACAAGAAAAAGTCAACCCCATCAAAAAGTGGGCAAAGACACTTCTCTTACGAAGACAGTTATGCAGGCAACAGACACATGAAAAAAATGCTCATCATCACTGGCCATCAGAGAAATGCAAATCAAAACCACAATGAGATACCATCTCACACCAGTTAAAATGGAGATCATTAAAAAGTCAGGAAACAACTGGTGTTGGAGAGGATGTGAAGAAATAGGAACACTTTTACACTATTGGTAGGAGTGTAAAGTAGTTCAACCATTGTGGAAAACAGTGTGGCGATTCCTCAAGGATCTAGAACTAGAAATACCATTTGACCCAGCCATCCCATTACTGGGTGTATACCCAAAGGATTATAAATCATGCTGCTATAAAGACACATGCACATGTATGTTTACTGTGGCACTATTCACAATAGCAAAAGCTTGGAACCAACCCCAATGTCCATCAATGATAGACTGGATTAAGAAAATGTGGCACATATACACCATGGAATACTATGCAGACATAAAAAAGGATGAGTTCATGTCCTTTGTAAGGACACGGATGAAGCTGGAAACCATCATTCTCAGCAAGCTATCATAAGGACAGAAAACCAAACACCGCATGTTCTCACTCATAGGTGGGAACTGAACAATGAGAACACTTGGACACAGGGTGGGGAACATCACACACTGGGGCCTGTTGTGGGGTGGGGGAATGGGGGAGGGATAGCATTAGGAGAAATACGTAATGTAAATGATGAGTTAATGGGTGCAGCAAACCAACACGGCACATGTATACATATGTAACAAACCTGCACGTTGTGCACGTGTACCCTAGAACTTAAAGTATAATAAAAAAAAAATTAAAAAAAAAAAAGACGTCTATGCTTCTGACAGTGGAAGATCCATTTTACCCTGGATTTCAACTAGGAAATGACTCCATGCCAATGATTCCTTTTTTAACAATCCAAATAATAATGCCAGAGCCCAGCTTGTGTTGCTTTGTTTCTTCCCCCAAAGATTCAATTAGGAAAGAGTATGTGTCAATGAATTTTAAAATGCCTTTCCCAGGACCACAGCAGGTAGAACACTCACACAGATAACAAGAATCCCAAAGTTAGAGAGCGATACAGGCCAAGCAAAAGCAGAAAACATTCTGGGGGAATTAAGTAGCACCAAGCATTTTACCTGGTGCACTAGAGCAGGGGTACCTAACCCTTGGGCCGCGGACCAGTACCAGTCCATGGCCTGTTAGGAACCGGGCCGCACAGCAGGAGGTGAGCAGCGGGTGAGCGAGCATTACCACTTGAGCTTTGCCTCCTGTCAGACCAATGGCAACAATAGATTTTCATAGGAACACAAACTTTCTGGTGAACTGTATATGCGAGGGATCTAGGTTGCGTGTTCCTTATGAGATTCTAACTAATGCCTGATAATCTGAGATGGAACAGTTTCATCCTGAAACCATCCCCCACCCCACCCCTACCCCATCCTTGGAAAAACTGTCTTCCACAGAACCAGTCCCTGGTGTCAAAAAAGTCAGGGACTGCTGTGTTAGATGATGCACAGGTTACAGAAATCATCCAATAGCAATTACACTTAAATTGAATCTTGAAAATCCTCAGGTGCATGTATAAACTTTAGCAAATCATAAAAGGACTCTGTTACAAAGAATAGATTATCCTAGTTCAGAACAGAATGTGACATGCAGAAGACCATCAGCAAAATGTGTACCATACCAGGAAGAGAAAAATGTAGATCAGATGGGAGAAGTAAGAGGGTAATTCCCAATTCTTAAAGACGGGGGTGTAAATTTATTGTGCTCACTCACTCTGGTCCTCTGCCCCCATTCACTTAGTCATCAGAATTTGTTTTTACATATTTTTGCATTCATAAATTATTCTCATGCCAGAGTGTAAAGTTGATTACACACAACAAATCCTTGAGCTGCTTTAGACAATTCCGAGTTAAGAACTGTTTTTTATTATATTAATACTTTCTTGACTATTATGGGTAAGATTCTACTGCCTAAAGAATGGGCAAACCAACCCAGCAGAACCCCTTACTAAAGACTGATGAAGCTCCATATTGAGTTACTATTGGATGCTATTCTGCATCTTGCCTGTCTTAGAATATCAACAATAGTAATTGTGCTTTAAGACTCCTTGATTAGGAGGTGACCATAAAAATAGAAAGTCAAAACATAGTTAATTAATGCATGACAGTAGAGAAGCATACTCATCAAATCAGCCAAGGGCATTCCTGTCATTTATTCCTCTGAGAATTTAAATCAAAATCTGCCTTCAGTTTTTTTTTTCCTTCTTCAAGGGTCACATATTTTTAATTTTAAAAAGTGAGAAGCAAACATTTAATTTTAATTAAAACCAACAGATTATAAATTCTCTAGGTACCACTGAATACAGTTAGACCCTTGGAAGGCTAGATAGTTTAGTTCATTATAGAATAGCTTTTTGTCACCAAAGAAACCACCTTTATAAAATTCACACTGCATTTCATGCGGAACTATTGAAGATATTGCTGTGCTCAATATGCTCTATATAAAACATCACATGAGAAGCTCTGTCTTCCCTGAAGAACTGGCAGCACATTTGCATTCTTGATAATGAGAGTTAGGAATTGTATCATGTTTTCCCTTTTTGACTTGGCTTCCTGGAAGCTCAAACTATATATTCACACAGCAACTATGGTCAGCACATTGACTTCCTCACCTTCCCTTTGATCTTCACTTTCTATAGATATTCCTTTATTATTAGCCTTACTATATATTGCACTTGATGTAAAAGGGGATTAAATAAATGTCTCTCAGATAACTCTAATGAGTTAAGCCCTGCTCAGCAAAATGTGCTATACATATGCATCAACTGGCAACTTGATTTTCAAATCCTTTTGACAAAGAGTTTGGGAACAAGTACATTTTCAATTGAAACAGACTTTCAGTCTCCTAAAGGCAAAGACTGTTCTATTTCTCTCTCCACTTTATAGCAGTAAGCACTATTCTCTGCAAACAGCAGGGGTTCAGTAAAGGATACCGAAGGCAACAAGAGTTAACACTTGTCTATTGAGGGTTTGGTTTATATTTCTTGAAAGTTGATTTAACTTGGGAGGCTATTTTTAATCCCAAAATAGGAGGTACAGGATAAGAAGATAGGTGAAGGACTTCTAGTTTCTCATTTTCCATGGAAGTCACTTAGAAGGCATCACTGCCTCCTGATAAGTAAAAGACTGAACAGAGTTTTTAAAAAATCAACAACTCTTTTAGGATCCATTAGAGAGGTGAAGACACAGGGCAAACCTCTGCCCCCAAGACTGGAGAGACAGGCAGGCAAATCCATGGATGGAGTCATGGCTTACCAGAGTAAACTCACAAGTAGAAACCATTGTGGGAACCAGTGCTGGGGTGGGAAAACATGAACTGTAATTGATGAATTCCTGGAGGCTCAGTGTGGACAAATCTGAAAGTTAAAAACTCCAGGGAAACTCAGTTATACAGGGTCCCCATAATTGTGTGAGATATACCTCCAGGAGCTTGTCTATGTTATCCCAGTACATATGGGAGAAACGGCCTTGCATGCTTTCAGTAGGGAGAAAAGAGAAGGAACCATTTTGAAATAAGTCAGTGCACTCTGTTCTTCTCAGCAAGGCTTGCTCTTAGGAGAAATTAGTTAACTAGAACCTAATCTACTAATCAGAACCTAACTGGCCCAGGCAAAAGAAAATGTCCAATTCCAGTTAGTTCTACCCTTCCATGTGGAAGAATAAAAATACCCAGCTCTAGCCCACTCAACATGAGAGAAGGGAAATACCCAACTATAGCCCACTTTAGCCATCTTGTCCTTGAGAAACTGAGAATTGAGAAAGGCTTGCAAAGTTCACAGCCAGAGGCACAGACATATTAGAAAACGGAGAACTTACTCCTGCTTCTCCTCCCCCTACACTTACTGCAACATTACTAAAGTCCTATTTACAGCAGAGTTTTTACTCAGTGTAACATGTTTGGTTATCAAAACAAAAATGATAAGACATATTAAAAGGTAAAAAACACACTTTGAAGAGACAAAACAAAGTACCAGAACAAGACATGGCAGGGATGCTGAAATTACCAGACTGGGAATGTAAAACACCTATGATTATGCTAAGGTCTCTAATGGATAACGTAGATAGCATGCACAAAAAGATGGGCAACATAAGTGGAAATCTTAGGATTTCTTAAATCCTAAGAAAGAACCAAAAAGAAATGCTAGAGATAAAAAAGGACGGCCCAAGTCAAAATGGCTGTCTAGACACAGCCAAATGGAACATATCCCATCAAAAGACGGGGACATTGGGAAGACTGGGACACTCCAAGCAGATCTTTGGCAAGAAGGCATTGAGAGTGGGTAGAGGGAGGACCCAGATGCTTAGCTGTAAGCAGAAGAATCTGGGAGCCCTGCATGGGGCTGTCAAGAACCAAGACTCATTCCTGGCTCCAGCAACTCTTTGAGAAAGGGTGAGTTGAATAGGTGAGGAATGGCCCACTCTTGCCATGACCCTCTGGAATCCTAGCAACAGAAGACCCCAAGATCCCCAACAACACTTGAGCTGGTAGGAAGAACTGTTTAGAGAGGTGGATGGGGTGAGATTCCAGCCTGTGCGGAGCCCAGAGGGTTTGGTGTTGGAACATCTGCAGTGGAGCCAGGGACAAGACAAGCCAGTTCCCCAAGGCTCACCATGCTCCTTTAGGAGACTTTAACCTTAGGGAGACTATTGGACCTAGGCAGAGCAGGGCAATCTTGCCTGTGGGATGGGGCCAGTCCAATCTGAGCACTCCTATGTCTGCTGGCTTCTCCTGGGGCCCCATCCTCACTATGCCTGCTAGCAGTGCAGCCTTGGATGCCCAACCAGGATATTTCCTGGGGGCCCTCATCATAGCTCTTTCACCAGCAGGCCACAGTTGACTGTTGGAGAGCTCCAGCAGACCCGCCCCTGCCAAAACACACCAGCTCACCTGAAGCTTTCCTTTGCCATTTGGTTAGCATGCACTCACCAATAACCTTCTTACCACTGTTTTGCTGCCATGCATGTGTAGACAGACCTTTCCTCCCTCCCCAGCTAGTGCACACACCATAGCACTACTTCTGCTGGTGCAAGCGCACCCCCACTGTCCCCTCCACCGATGTGTGGGCACCCCACCACCCGCTGCCACCGCAAATGCATGCATAGATATTGGAAAGATCTCCCCTGCTGCCACCAGCACAAGCACACACACAAATGCTGGCAACCCCACCCCTGCTTGCAGCCCACCCAGCCATGCCACCACCGCCACCAGCACGGGGGGGTGCAGGAATGCCATCACTCCATTCCCAAAGGTGCTCCACCCCAGCTGACAGATGTATACCCCACAACTCTGCCTCAGCTGCTGGCATGTGCACGTGAACACAGATCCCACTGCCATTGCCCCAACAGAACCCTTTGGTCAGCACCAACTATTGGCATGTTGTGGTTAGCAGACTGGGAACACCACAACCTCCCACCCCCCACCCCAGTGCAGTAGGTTCCTAACCTCAAGAGTGCAGAGAACAAAGCCCAGGGACTGGTACCAGCCACTAGAGTTAGAGCACACAGCTCAGCTTATTCCATAAACAAAGCCAGATGCCTGAACCCACCCTGTACCACAATCAAACTCCCAAGGGCGTCAAAGAAGATAAAAGCAAAAAATCCATCCAAAAGAAAGCAACTTAAACGATTGAAGGAACATCAACCCACAAATATGAGAAAGAACCAGTACAAGAACTCTGGCAATTCAAAAAGTCAGAGTGTCTTCTTACCTCCAAATAACTGCACAAGTTCCCCAGCAATGATTCTTAACTTGGCTGAAATGACAGACGTAGAATTCAGAATATGGATAGAAAAGATCATTGAGATTCAGGAGAAAGTCAAAACCCAATCCAAGAAATCTAAGGAATACAATAAAACAATACAGGAACTGAAATATGATTTGGCCATTTTAAGAAAGGACCAAACTGATCTGATAGAGCTGAAAAGCTCACTTCAAGAATTTCATAATACAAAAAAAAAAAAAAAAAAGAATTTCATAATACAATTGCAAATAGTAACATCAGAATAGACCAAGATGTGGAAAAATTTTCAAAGCTCAAATGCTGGTTCTCCAAATTAACTGAGACAAAAATAAAGAAAAAAGAATAAAAAGGAATGAACCTCAAAAAATATGGAATTATGTAAAGAGACCAAATCTACTGGCATATCTGAAAGAGAGGGAGAGAAAGCAAGAATTATGTAAAGAGACAAAATCTATGACTCACTGGCATCTCTTGAAGAGAGGGAGAGAAAGCAAGCAATTTGGAACATATATTTAAGGATACTGTCTATAAAAATTTTCCCCGCCTTGCTAGAGAGGCCAACATTCAAAATCAGGAAATGCAGAGAACCCTTGTGAGATACTAGACAAAGATGAGTATCCCCAAGACACAGTCATCAGATTCTCCAAGGTCAAAACGAAAGAAAAAATGCTAAAGTCAGTTAGAGAGAAGAGGCAGGTCACCTACGAACAGAACCCAATTAGGCTAACAGCAGACCTCTCAACAGAAATCTTACAAGCCAAAAGAAACAGGGGGACTATATTCAGCATTTTTAAAGAAACAAAATTCCAATCAAGAATTTCATACCCAGCCAAACAAGCTTCATAAACAACAAACAAAAACATAACAACAACAACAACAAAACTCTAAGATCCTTTTAAGACAAGCAAATTCTAAGGAAATACATCACCACCAGACTTACCTTACAAAAGGTCCTCTAGGGAGTGCTAAATATGAAAAGGAAAGACTGTTATCAACTACCACAAAAACACAAATACATAGACTGTTGACACCATAAAACAACTACACAATCAAGTCTCTATAATAACCCCCAGCTAATAACATGATGACAGAATCAAATCCACACATATCAATATTAACCTTGAATATAAACAGACCAAATGCCACAATTAAAAGGCACTGTGTTGAGCCGGATAAAGAAGCAAGACCCAACTGTATGCTGTCTTCAAGAGACCCATCTCACATGCAATGGCACACATACGCTCAAAGTAAAGGAACTGAGAAAAATCTACCATAAAAACGGAAAACAGAAGAAAGCAGGGACGCTATTCTAATTTCAGACCAAACAGACTTTATACCAACAATAATCAAAGAAAGCAAAGAAGTGCACTACATAATAGTAAAGGGTTCAATTCAACAAGAAGACCTAACTATCCTAAATATATATGCACCCAACACAGAAGCACCATGTTCTGAGAGACCTACAAAGAGACTTAGATAACCACACAATAACAGTGTGAGACTTCAACACCCCACTGAGAGTATCAGACAGAACATCAAGGCAGAAAACAGATATTCAGGACTTGAACTTGACATTTGACCAAAAGAACCCAACAGACATCTACAGAACTCTCCACCCCAAACAACAGAACATACATTCTTCTCATTGCCACATGGCACCTACTCTAAAATCAAACATACAATCAGCCACAACACAATTCTTAGCAAAATAAAAAAAAACGAAATCATACCAACCAAGCTCTCAGTCCAGAGCACAATAAAAGCAGAAATAAATACTAAGGAGATCTCTAAAAACCATATGAGTACATGGAAATTAAACAATCTTCTCCTGAATGACTTTTGGGTAAGCAATGCAATTAGAAATCAAGAAATTATTTGAAACTAATGAGAACAAAGATACAACATACCAGAATCTTGGACACAGCTAAAGTAGTGTTAAGAGGAAAGTTTATAGTGCTAGATGCTCACATCAAAAAGTTAAATCTTGAATCAACAACCTAACATCACAACTAGAAGAACTAGAAAAACAAGAGCAAACCAACCCCAAACCAAACAAGCTGAACACGACTAACCAAAATCAGAGCTGAAATTATGAATGAGATGTGAGAACTCTCCAAAAGATTAATGAATTCAGGAAAATTGGTTTTTTTTTTTTGTTTATTTTTTATTTTTTATTTTTTATTTTTTTTTTTTTTTTTATTATACTTTAAGTTCTAGGGTACATTGCATGAGTTTATATCATGTATACTCCCCATGCAATCCCTCCCTCCTCCCCCCTCCCCATGATAGGCCCCAGTGTGTGATGTTCCCCTTCCCGAGTCCAAGTGATCTCATTGTTCAGTTCCCACCTATGAGTGAGAACATGCGGTGTTTGGTTTTCTCTTCTTGTGATAGTTTGCTAAGAATGATGGTTTCCAGCTGCATCCATGTCCCTACAAAGGACGCAAACTCATCCTTTTTGATGGCTGCATAGTATTCCATGGTGTATATGTGCCACATTTTCTTAATCCAGTCTGTCACAGATGGACATTTGGGTTGATTCCAAGTCTTTGCTATTGTGAATAGTGCCGCAATAAACATACGTGTGCATGTGTCTTTGTAGTAGAGTAATTTATAATCCTTTGGTATATACCCAGTAGTGGATGGCTGGGTCATATGGTACATCTAGTTCTAGATCCTTGAGGAATCGCCATACTGTTTTCCATAATGGTTGAACTAGTTTACAATCCCACCAACAGTGTAAAAGTGTTCCTATTTCTCCACATCCTCTCCAACACCTGTTGTTTCCTGACTTCTTAATGATTGCCATTCTAACTGGTGTGAGATGGTATCTCATTGTGGTTTTGATTTGCATTTCTCTGATGGCGAGTGATGATGAGCATTTTTTCATGTGTCTGTTGGCTGTATGATGTCTTCTTTTGAGAAATGTCTGTTCATATCCTTTCCCCACTTTTTGATGGGGTTGTTTGCTTTTTTCTTGTATATTTGTTTGAGTTCTTTGTAGATTCTGGATATTAGCCCTTTGTCAGATGAGTAGTTGCAAAAATTTTTTCCCATTCTGTAGGTTGCCTGTTCACTCTGATGGTAGTTTCTTTGGCTGTGCAAAAGCTCTTTAGTTTAATTAGATCCCATTTGTCAATTTTTTTTTGCTTTTGCTGCCGTTGCTTTTGGTGTTTTAGACATGAAGTCCTTGCCCATGCCTATGTCCTGAATGGTACTACCTAGATTTTCTTCTAGGGTTTTTATGGTATTAGGTCTAACATTTAAGTCTCTAATCCATCTTGATTAATTTTCGTATAGGGGTAAGGAAAGGATCCAGTTTCAGCTTTCTACTTATGGCTAGCCAATTTTCCCAGCACCATTTATTAAATAGGGAATCCTTTCCCCATTTCTTGTTTCTCTCAGGTTTGTCAAAGATCAGATGGCTGTAGATGTGTGGTATTATTTCTGAGGACTCTGTTCTGTTCCATTGGTCTATATCTCTGTTGTGGTACCAGTACCATGCTGTTTTGGTTACTGTAGCCTTGTAATAGTTTGAAGTCAGGTAGCGTGACGCCTCCAGCTTTGTCCTTTTGACTTAGGATTGTCTTGGCAATGCGGGCTCTTTTTTGTTTCCATATGAACTTTAAAGCCGTTTTTTCCAATTCTGTGAAGAAAGTCATTGGTAGCTTGATGGGGATGGCATTGAATCTATAAATCACCTTGGCAGTATGGCCATTTTCACGATATTGATTCTTCCTATCCATGAGCATGGTATGTTCTTCCATTTGTTTGTGTCCTCTTTGATTTCACTGAGCAGTGGTTTGTAGTTCTCCTTGAAGAGGTCCTTTACATCCCTTGTAAGCTGGATTCCTAGGTATTGATTCTCTTTGAAGCAATTGTGAATGGAAGTTCATTCCTGATTTGGCTCTCTGCTTGTCTGTTACTGGTGTATAAGAATGCTTGTGATTTTTGCACATTAATTTTGTATCCTGAGACTTTGCTGAAGTTGCTTATCAGCTTAAGGAGATTTTGGGCTGAGACAATGGGGTTTTCTAAATATACAATCATGTCATCTGCAAACAGGGACAATTTGACTTCTTCTTTTCCTAACTGGATACCCTTGATTTCTTTCTCTTGCCTGATTGCCCTAGCCAGAACTTCCAACACTATGTTGAATAGGAGTGGTGAGAGAGGGCATCCCTGTCTTGTGCCAGTTTTCAAAGGGAATTTTTCCAGTTTTTGCCCATTCAGTATGATATTAGCTGTGGTTTGTCATAAATAGCTCTTATTATTTTGAGGTACGTTCCATCAATACCGAATTTATTGAGCGTTTTTAGCATAAAGGCTGTTGAATTTTGTCAAAAGCTTTTCTGCATCTATTGAGATAATCATGTGGTTCTTGTCTTGGTTCTGTTTATATGCTGGATTACGTTTATTGATTTGCGAATGTTGAACCAGCCTTGCATCCCAGGGATGAAGCCCACTTGATCATGGTGGATAAGCTTTTTGATGTGCTGCTGAATCCGGTTTGCCAGTATTTTATTGAGGATTTTTGCATCGATGTTCATCAGGGATATTGGTCTAAAATTCTCTTTTTTTGTTGTGTCTCTGCCAGGCTTTGGTATCAGGATGATGTTGGCCTCATAAAAGAGTTAGGGAGGATTCCCTCTTTTTCTATTGATTGAAATAGTTTCAGAAGGAATGGTACCAGCTCCTCCTTGTACCTCTGGTAGAATTCAGCTGTGAATCCATCTGGTCCTGGACTTTTTTTGGTGGGTAGGCTATTAATTGTTGCCTCAATTTCAGAGCCTGCTATTGGTCTATTCAGGGATTCAACTTCTTCCTGGTTTAGTCTTGGGAGAGTGTAAGTGTCCAGGAAATTATCCATTTCTTCTAGATTTTCTAGTTGATTTGCGTAGAGGTGTTTATAGTATTCTCTGATGGTAGTTTGTATTTCTGTGGGGTCGGTGGTGATATCCCCTTTATCATTTTTTATTGCGTCTATTTGATTCCTCTCTCTTTTCTTCTTTATTAGTCTTGCTAGCGGTCTGTCAATTTTGTTGATCTTTTCAAAAAACCAACTCCTGGATTCATTGATTTTTTGGGTTTTTTGTGTCTCTATCTCCTTCAGTTCTGCTCTGATCTTAGTTATTTCTTGCCTTCTGCTAGCTTTTGAATGTGTTTGCTCTTGCCTCTCTAGTTCTTTTAATTGTGATGTTAGAGTGTCAATTTTAGATCTCTCCTGCTTTCTCTTGTGGGCATTTAGTGCTATAAATTTCCCTCTACACACTGCTTTAAATGTGTCCCAGAGATTCTGGTATGTTGTATCTTTGTTCTCATTGGTTTCAAAGAACATCTTTATTTCTGCTTTCATTTCGTTATGTACCCAGTAGTCATTCAGGAGCAGGTTGTTCAGTTTCCATGTAGTTGAGCGGTTTTGATTGAGTTTCTTAGTCCTGAGTTCTAGTTTGATTGCACTGTGGTCTGAGAGACAGTTTGTTATAATTTCTGTTCTTGTACATTTGCTGAGGAGTGCTTTACTTCCAATTATGTGGTCAATTTTGGAATAAGTGCGATGTGGTGCTGAGAAGAATGTATATTCTGTTGATTTGGGGTGGAGAGTTCTATAGATGTCTATTAGGTCCGCTTGGTGCAGAGATGAGTTCAATTCCTGGATATCCTTGTTAACTTTCTGTCTCGTTGATCTGTCTAATGTTGACAGTGGAGTGTTGAAGTCTCCCATTATTATTGTATGGGAGTCTAAGTCTCTTTGTAGGTCTCTAAGGACTTGCTTTATGAATCTGGGTGCTCCTGTATTGGGTGCATATATTTAGAGAGTTAGCTCTTCCTGTTGAATTGATCCCTTTACCATTATGTAATGGCCTTCTTTGTCTCTTTTGATCTTTGATGGTTTAAAGTCTGTTTTATCAGAGACTAGGATTGCAACCCCTGCTTTTTTTTGTTCTCCATTTGCTTGGTAGATCTTCCTCCATCCCTTTATTTTGAGCCTATGTATGTCTCTGCATGTGAGATGGGTCTCCTGAATACAGCAGACTGATGGGTCTTGACTCTTTATCCAGTTTGCCAGTCTGTGTCTTTTAATTGGAGCATTTAGTCCATTGACATTTAAGGTTAATATTGTTATGTGTGAACTTGATCCTGTCATTATGATATTAACTGGTTATTTTGCTCGTTAGTTGATGCAGTTTCTTCCTAGCCTCGATGGTCTTTACATTTTGGCATGTTTTTGCAATGGCTGGTACCGCTTGTTCCTTTCCATGTTTAGGGCTTCCTTCAGGGTCTCTTGTAAGGCAGGCCTGGTGGTGACAAAATCTCTAAGCATTTGCTTATCTGTAAAGGATTTTATTTCTCCTTCACTGATGAAGCTTAGTTTGGCTGGATATGAAATTCTGGTTGAAAATTCTTTTCTTTAAGAACGTTGAATATTGGCCCCCACTCTCTTCTGGCTTGTAGAGTTTCTGCCGAGAGGTCTGCTGTTATCTGATGGGCTTCCCTTTGTGGGTAACCCGACCTTTCTCTCTGGCTGCCCTTAAGATTTTTTCCTTCATTTCAACTTTGGTGAATCTGGCAATTGTGTCTTGGAGTTGCTCTTCTGAGGTATCTTTGTGGCGTTCTCTGTATTTCCTGAATTTGAATGTTGGCCTGCCCTACTAGGTTGGGGAAGTTCTCCTGGATGATATCCTGAAGAGTGTTTTCCAACTTGGTTCCATTTTCCCCCTCACTTTCAGGCACTCCAATCAGACGTAGATTTGGTCTTTTTACATAATCCCATACTTCTTGCAGGCTTTGTTCATTTCTTTTTCTTCTTTTTTCTTTTGGTTTTCTCTTCTCGCTTCATTTCATTCATTTGATCCTCAATCGCTGATACTCTTTCTTCCAGTTGATCGAGTCGGTTACTGAAGCTTGTGCATTTGTCACGTATTTCTCGTGTCATGGTTTTCATCTCTGTCATTTCGTTTATGATCTTCTCTGCATTAATTAGTCTAGCTGTCAATTCTTCCACTTTTTTTTCAAGATTTTTAGTTTCTTTGCGCTGGGTACGTAGTTCCTCCTTTAGCTCTGAGAGGTTTGATGGGTGAAGCCTTCTTCTCTCATCTCGTCAAAGTCATTCTCTGACCAGCTTTGATCCGTTGCTGGCGATGGGCTGCGCTCCTTTGCAGGGGGAGATGCGCTCTTATTTTTTGAATTTCCAGCTTTTCTGCCCTGCTTCTTCCCCATCTTGTGGTTTTATCTGTCTCTGGACTTTGATGATGGTGGCGTACGGATGGGGTTTTGGTATAGGTGTCCTTCCTGTTTGATAGTTTTCCGTCTGACAGTCAGAAGGACTGTCTGTTGGTCTGTTGGAGATTGCTTGAGGTCCACTCCAGACCCTGTTTGCCTGGGTATCAGCAGCAGAGGTTGCCGAAGATAGAATATTGCTGAACAGCGAGTGTACCTGTCTGATTCTTTCTTTGGAAGTTTCCTCTCAGGGGTGACGCCACCCTGTGAGGTGTGGGGTGTCAGACTGCCCCTAGTGGGGGATGTCTCCCAGCTAGGCTACTCAGGGGTCAGGGACCCACCTGAGCAGGCAGTCTGTCCGTTCTCGGATCTCAACCTCCGCGTTAGGAGATCCACGGCTCTCCCCAAAGCTGTCAGACAGAGTCGTTCGCGTCTGCACCGCCCCCGCTCTTCCCCTAATGGGCTGCAGCTGTGCACTGTCCGCAGAGGTAGAGTCTACAGAGACAGGCAGGCTTCCTTGAGCTGCTGTGAGCTCCACCCAGTTCGAGCTTCCAGCGGCTTTGTTTACCTACTTAAGCCTCAGCAATGGCGGGCGCCCCTCCCCCAGCCTCGCTGCTGCCTTGCGGATAGATCGCCGCAGACGGCTGTGTTAGCAGTGAGGGAGGCTCCGTGGGCGTGGGACCCTCCCGGCCAGGTGTGGGATATTTCTCCTGGTGTGCCTGTTTCCTTAAAGCGCAGTATTGGGGTGGGAGTTACCCGATTTTCCGGGTGTTGTGTGTCTCAGTTCCCCTGGCTAGGAAAAGGGATTTCCTTCCCCCTTGCGCTTCCAGGTGAGGCGATGCCTCGCCCTGCTTCAGCTCACGCTGGTCAGGCTGCAGCAGCTGACCAGCACCGATTGTCCGGCACTCCCTAGCGAGATGACCCCAGTACCTCAGTTGAAAACGCAGAAATCACCGGTCTTCTGTGTCGCTCGCGCTGGGAGTTGGAGACTGGAGCTGCTCCTATTCGGCCATCTTGCTCCGCCCCCAGGAATTGGTTTTTTAAAAGAATAAATAAGACTGATACACCACTAGCTAGAATAATAAAGAAAAAAAGGAGAAGACACAAATAACCACAATTAGAAATGACAAATCGTATATTACCACCAACTCCATAGAAATAAAAAAATCCTCAGAGACTACTACAAACATATTTATGCACACAAACTAAAAAACCTGGAAGAAACCGATACATTCCTGGAAACCTACAACCTCCCAACATTGAACCAGGAAGAAAATGAACTCTTGAAAACAGAACAAAAATGAGGTCTGAAACTGAATCAGTGATAAAAAGCCTACCAACAAGAAAAAGTCCCATACCAAGAGATTCACAGCTGAATTCTTCCAGATGTTTAAAAAAGACCTGGTACCATTCCTATGGAAACTATTCCAAAAAATTAAGGAGGTGGGACTCCTCCCTAACTCACTCTATGGGGCCAGCATCATCCGGATACCAAAAATATGGCAGACACACAGCAATACCCTTGATGAACATAGATGCAAAAATCCTCAATAAAATGCTAGCAAACCAAATCCAGCAGCACATCAAAAAGCTAAACCACCATGATCAAGTAGGCTTTATTACTGGGATGCAAGGTTGGTTCAACATACACAAATTAATAAATGTGATTCATCACAGAAACAGAACTAAAAACAAAAATCACACGATCATCTTAACAGATGAAGAAATGGTTTTTGATAAAATTCAATATATTTTCATGTTAAAAACTCTCCACAACAAACCAGGTATTGAAAGAACATAACTCAAAATAATGAGGCATCTCTGACAAACCCACAGCCAACATCATACTGAACAAAAAAAGCCGTAGCAATCCTCTTGAGAAACAGAACAAGACAAGGATGCCCATTCTCACTATTTCTATTCCACAAAGTACTGTAAGTCCTAGTCAGGGCAATCAGGAAAGACAAAGAAATAAAAGTCATCCAAATAGGAGAAGAAATCAAACTATCTGTTTGTAGACAATGTGAGTCTGTCTATACCTAGAAAACCCCACAGTCTCTGTTCAAAAGCTCCTAAATCTGATAAATGACCTCAGCAAAGCTTCAGCCTACAAAACCAATGTACAAAAATCAGTAGAATTTCTATAAACCATCAATGTCCAAGCTGAGGGCCAAATCAAGAATGCAATCTCTTTCACAATAGCCATACGAAGAACAAAACACCTGGGAATATAGTTAACAAGGGGGTGAAAATTCTCTACAGTGAGAATTACAAAACATTGCTCAAAGAAATCAGAGATTACACAAACAAATAGAAAAATATTTCACACTCATGATTAGGAAGAATCAATATTGTTAAAATAGTCATACTGCCCAAAGCAATTTACATATTCAATACTAGTCCTATCAAACTACTAATGACATTCTTCACAGTATTACAAAAACTATTTTAAAATTCATATGAACCTTAAATAGAGCCCTAATAGCCAAGGTAATCCTAAGCAAAAGAACAAAGTTAGAGGCATCACATCACCTGACTTCAAATGCTATCACAAGGATACCATAACCAAAACAGTATGTACTCGTACAAAAAACGGACACATAGACCAATGGAACAGAACAGAGAGGCCAGGAATGAAGTCACACACCTACAACCATCTGATTTGGATAAAGTTGACAAAAACAAGCAGTGGGGAAAGACTTCCTATTCAATAAATGGTGTTGGAATAACTGGCTAGCCATATGCAGAAGATTAAAACGGGACCCCTTCCCTATACCATGTACAAAAATCAACTCAAGATGGATTAAAGACTTACATGTAAAACCTAAAACAATAAAAATCCTGGAAGGTAATCTAGGAAATACCATTCTGCACACAGGCCTTGGCAAAGATTTAATGATGAAGATGACAAAAGTAATTGCAATAAAAACAAAAATTGACAAATGAAACCTAATTAAATTAAAGAGCTTCTGCACATCAAAAGAAACTGTCAAGAGTAAACGAATAGCCTACAGAATGGGAGAAAATATTTACAAACTATACATCTGACAAGGTCTAATATCCAGAATCTATCAGGAACTGACACAAATCTGCAAGCACACAACTAACAACCCCATTAAAAAGTGTACAAAGGATATGAACAGACACTTCTTAAAAGAAGACATATATGTGTCCAAAAAACATATGAAAAAATGCTTAATATCACTAATCCTCAGAGAAATGCATATCAAAACCACAATGAGATACCATTTCACACCAGTCACAATGGCTATTACTAAAAAGTCAGAAAATAACAGATGCTGAAGAGGACACAGAGAAAAGGGAATGCTTATACACTGCCAGTGGGAATGTAAATTAGTTGAGTTATTTTGGAAACCAGTTTGGTAATTTCTCAAATAACTTAAAAATAGAACTACCAATCATCCTAGCAATTCCATTATTGGGTATGCACCCAAAGGAATAGAAATCATTCTACGATAAAGACACGTGCACACGTATGTTCACTGCAGCACTATTCACAAAAGCAAAGACATAGAATCAACCTAAATGTTCATCAATGGTAGACTAGATAAAGAAAATGTAGTACATATACATCATGGAATACTACACAGCCATAAAAAGAATGAGATCATATACTTTGCAGCAACATGGATGGAGCTGGAGGCCATTATCCTAAGCAAGCTAACACAGGAACAGAAAACCAAATGTTGCATGTTTTCACTTATAAGTGGAAGCTAACCACTGAGTATACATGAACACAAAGAAGGGAACAAGAGAAACTGGGGCCTACTGAGAGGCAGATGGTGGGAGGAGGGTAAGGATCAAAAATTACCTACAGGGGGCGGAGCAAGATGGCCGAATAGGAACAGCTCCAGTCTCCAACTTGCAGGGCCAGCGACACAGAAGACCGGTGATTTCTGCATTTTCAACTGAGGTACTGGGGTCATCTCACTAGGGAGTGCCGGAAAATCGGTGCTGGTCAGCTGCTGCAGCCTGACCAGCGAGAGCTGAAGCAGGGCGAGGCATCTCCTCACCTGGAAGCGCAAGGGGGAAGGAAACCCGTTTTCCTAGCCAGGGGAACGGAGACACACAACACCTGGAAAATCGGGTAACTCCCATCCCAATACTGCGCTTTAAGGAAACAGGCACACCAGGAGAATATATCCCACACCTGGCTGGGAGGGTCGCACGCCCACGGAGCCTCCCTCACTGCTAACACAGCAGTCTGCGGCGATCTATCCGCAAGGCAGCAGTGAGGCTGGGGGAGGGGCGCCCGCCATTGCTGAGGCTTAAGTAGGTAAACAAAGCCGCTGGGAAGCTCGAACTGGGTGGAGCTCACAGCAGCTCAAGGAAGCCTGCCTGTCTCTGTAGACTCCACCTGTGGGGACAGCGCACAGCTGATCAAATGAATGAAATGAAGCGAGAAGAGAAACCAAAAGAAAAAAGAAGAAAAAGAAATGAACAAAGCCTGCAAGAAGTATGGGATTATGTAAAAAGACCAAATCTACGTCTGATTGGGGTGCCTGAAAGTGAGGGGAAAATGGAACCAAGTTGGAAAACACTCTTCAGGATATCATCCAGGAGAACTTCCCCAACCTAGTAGGGCAGGCCAACATTCAATTCAGGAAATACAGAGAACGCCACAAAGATACTCCTCCAGAAGAGCAATTCCAAGACACATAATTGCCAGATTCACCAAAGTTGAAATGAAGGAAAAAATCTTAAGGGCAGCCAGAGAGAAAGGTCGGGTTACCCACAAAGGGAAGCCCATCAGACTAACAGCAGATCTCTCGGCAGAAACCCTACAAGCCAGAAGAGAGTGGGGGCCAATATTCAACGTTCTTAAAGAAAAGAATTTTCAACCCAGAATTTCATATCCAGCCAAACTAAGTTTCATCACTGAAGGAGAAATAAAATCCTTTACAGATAAGCAAATGCTTAGAGATTTTGTCACCACCAGGCCTGCCTTACAAGAGACCCTGAAGGAAGCCCTAAACATGGAAAGGAACAACCGGTACCAGCCATTGCAAAAACATGCCAAAATGTAAAGACCATCGAGGCTAGGAAGAAACTGCATCAACTAACGAGCAAAATAACCAGTTAATATCATAATGACAGGATCAAGTCCACACATAACAGTATTAACCTTAAATGTAAATGGACTAAATGCTCCAATTAAAAGACACAGACTGCCAAACTGGATAAACAGTTAAGACCCATCAGTCTGCTGTATTCAGGAGACCCATCTCACATGCAGAGACATACATAGGCTCAAAATAAAGGGATGGAAGAATATCTACCAAGCAAATGGAGAACAAAAAAAAGCAGGGGTTGCAATCCTAGTCTCTGATAAAACAGACTTTAAACCATCAAAGATCAAAAGAGACAAAGAAGGCCATTACATAATGGTAAAGGGATCAATTCAACAGGAAGAGCTAACTCTCCTAAATATATGCACCAATACAGGAGCACCCAGATTCATAAAGCAAGTCCTTAGAGACCTACAAAGAGACTTAGACTCCCATACAATAATAATGGGAGACTTCAACACTCCACTGTCAACATTAGACAGATCAACAAGACAGAAAGTTAACAAGGATATCCAGGAATTGAACTCATCTCTGCACCAAGCGGACCTAATAGACATCTATAGAACTCTCCACCCCAAATCAACAGTATATACATTCTTCTCAGCACCACATCGCACTTATTCCAAAATTGACCACATAGTTGGAAGTAAAGCACTCCTCAGCAAATGTACAAGAACAGAAATTATAACAAACTGTCTCTCAGACCACAGTGCAATCAAACTAGAACTCAGGACTAAGAAACTGAATCAAAACCGCTCAACTACATGGAAACTGAACAACCTGCTCCTGAATGACTACTGGGTACATAACGAAATTAAGGCAGAAATAAAGATGTTCTTTGAAACCAATGAGAACAAAGATACAACATACCAGAATCTCTGGGACACATTTAAAGCAGTGTGCAGAGGGAAATTTATAGCACTAAATGCCCACAAGAGAAAGCAGGAAAGATCTAAAATTGACACTCTAACATCACAATTAAAAGAACTAGAGAGGCAAGAGCAAACACATTCAAAAGTTAGCAGAAGGCAAGAAATAACTAAGATCAGAGCAGAACTGAAGGAGACAGAGACACAAAAAACACTCCAAAAAATCAATGAAGCCAGGAGTTGGTTTTTTGAAAAGATCAACAAAATTGACAGACCACTAGCAAGACTAATAAAGAAGAAAAGAGAGAGAATCAAATAGATGCAATAAAAAATGATAAAGGGGATATCACCACTGACCCCACAGAAATACAAACAACCATCAGAGAATACTATAAATGCCTCTACGCAAATCAACTAGAAAATCTAGAAGAAATGGATAATTTCCTGGACACTTACACTCTCCCAAGACTAAACCAGGAAGAAGTTGAATCCCTGAATAGACCAATAGCAGGCTCTGAAATTGAGGCAACAATTAATAGCCTACCCACCAAAAAAAGTCCAGGACCAGATGGATTCACAGCTGAATTCTACCAGAGGTACTAGGAGGAGCAGGTACCATTCCTTCTGAAACTATTCCAATCAATTGAAAAAGAGGGAATCCTCCCTAACTCATTTGATGAGGCCAACATCATCCTGATACCAAAGCTTGGCAGAGACACAACAAAAAAAGAGAATTTTAGACCAATATCCCTGATGGACATTGATGCAAAAATTCTCAATAAAATACTGGCAAACTGGATTCAGCAGGACATCAAAAAGCTTATCCACCATGATCAAGTGGGCTTCATCCCTGGGATGCAAGGCTGGTTCAACATTCGCAAATCAATAAACGTAATCCAGCATATAAACAGAACCAAAGACAAGAACCACATGATTATCTCAATAGATGCAGAAAAGGCTTTTGACAAAATTCAACAGCCCTTCATGCTAAAAACACTCAATAAATTCGGTATTGATGGAACGTACTTCAAAATAATAAGGCTATTTATGACAAACCCACAGCCAATATCATACTGAATGGGCAAAAACTGGAAAAATTCCCTTTGAAAACTGGCACAACACAGGGATGCCCTCTCTCACCACTCCTATTCAACATAGTGTTGGAAGTTCTGGCTAGGGCAATCAGGCAAGAGAAAGAAATCAAGGGTATCCAGTTAGGAAAAGAAGAAGTCAAATTGTCCCTGTTTGCAGATGACATGATTGTATATTTAGAAAACCCCATCGTCTCAGCCCAAAATCTCTGAAGCTGATAAGCAACTTCAGCAAAGTCTCAGGATACAAAATTAATGTGCAAAAATCACAAGCATTCTTATACACCAGTAACAGACAAGCAGAGAGCCAAATCAGGAATGAACTTCCATTCACAATTGCTTCAAAGAGAATAAAATACCTAGGAATCCAGCTTACAAGGGATGTCAAGGACCTCTTCAAGGAGAACTACAAACCACTGCTCAGTGAAATCAAGAGGACACAAACAAATGGAAGAACATACCATGCTCATGGATAGGAAGAATCAATATCGTGAAAATGGCCATACTGCCCAAGGTTATTTATAGATTCAATGCCATCCCCATCAAGCTACCAATGACTTTCTTCACAGAATTGGAAAAAACTGCTTTAAAGTTCATAGGGAACCAAAAAAGAGCCCGCATTGCCAAGACAATCCTAAGTCAAAAGGACAAAGCTGGAGGCGTCACGCTACCTGACTTCAAACTATACTACAAGGCTACAGTAACCAAAACAGCATGGTACTGGTACCACAACAGAGATATAGACCAATGGAACAGAAGAGAGTCCTCAGAAATAATACCACACATCTACAGCCATCTGATCTTTGACAAACTGAGAGAAACAAGAAATGGGGAAAGGAGTCCCTATTTAATAAATGGTGCTGGGAAAATTGGCTAGCTATAAGTAGAAAGCTGAAACTGGATCCTTTCCTTACCTCTTATACGAAGATTAATTCAAGGAGGATTAGAGACTTAAATGTTAGACCTAATACCATAAAAACCCTAGAAGAAAATCTAGGTAGTACCATTCAGGACATAGGCATGGGCAAGGACTTCATGTCTAAAACACCAAAAGCAACGGCAGCAAAAGCTAAAATCGACAAATGGGATCTAATTAAACTAAAGAGCTTCTGCACAGCAAAAGAAACTACCATCGGAGTGAACAGGCAACCTACAGAATGGGAGAAAATTTTTGCAACCTACTCATCTGACAAAGGGCTAATATCCAGAATCTACAAAGAACTCACAAAAATATACAAGAAAAAAACAAACAACCCCATCAAAAAGTGGGCAAAGGATACGAACAGACATTCTCAAAAGAAGACATTCATACAGCCAACAGACACATGAAAAAATGCTCATCATCACTCGCCATCAGAGAAATGCAAATCAAAACCACAATGAGATACCATCTCACACCAGTTAGAATGGCAATCATTAAGAAGTCAGGAAACAACAGGTGTTGGAGAGGATGTGGAGAAATAGGAACACTTTTACACTGTTGGTGGGATTGTAAACTAGTTCAACCATTATGGAAAACAGTATGGCAATTCCTCAAGGATCTAGAACTAGATGTACCATATGACCCAGCCATCCCACTACTGGGTATATACCCAAAGGATTATAAATTATTCTACTACAAAGACACATGCACACGTATGTTTATTGCGGCACTATTCACAATAGCAAAGACTTGGAATCAACCCAAATGTCCATCTGTGACAGACTGGATTAAGAAAATGTGGCACATATACACCATGGAATACTATGCAGCCATCAAAAAGGATGAGTTTGCGTCCTTTGTAGGGACATGGATGCAGCTGGAAACCATCATTCTTAGCAAACTATCACAAGAACAGAAAACCAAACACCGCATGTTCTCACTCATAGGTGGGAACTGAACAATGAGATCACTTGGACTCGGGAAGGGGAACATCACACACTGGGGCCTATCATGGGGAGGGGGGAGGAGGGAGGGATTGCATTGGGGAGTTATACATGATATAAATGATGACTTGATGGGTGCTGACGAGTTGATGGGTGCAGCACACCAACACTGCATAAGTATACATATGTAACAAACCTGCACGTTATGCACATGTACCCTAGAACTTAAAGTATAATAAAAAATATTAAAAAAAAAAAATTACCTACAGAGGCCTAGGCATGGTGGCTCGTGCCTGTAATCGCAGCACTTTCGGGAGGCCGAGGCAAGTGGATCACTTGAGGCTAGGAGTTCGAGACTAGCCCAGACATCATGGTGAAACCCTGGCTTTACTAAAAATAATACTGTGATGGCACATGCCTGTAATCCCAGCTACTCGGGAGGTTAAGGCATGAGAATCACTTGAAACAAGGAGGTGGAGGTTGCAGTGACCTGAGATGCTGCCACTGTACTTCAGTCCGGGCGACAGAGCGAGGCTCTGTTTCAAACAAAAATAAAAACAAAGGCCACCTATCAATTAAATGCTTGTCACCTGGGTAATGAAATAATCTTAAATCACAACCGTGCTACTCACAATTTATCTGTATAACAAATCTGCACATGTAGTCCTAAGCCTAAAATAAAAGTGTAAAAAAATACTGTAACAGAAACAAAGAATGCCTTTCACGGGCTTATTAGTAGATGCAAAATGGCTGAGGAAAAATCTCTGAGCTTGAGGATATCTTAATAAAAACCTCCAAAACCTGAAAAACAAAGAGAACACAGACTAAAAGAAACAGAAGAGAATATCTAAGGATTATGACACTGCTACATACAAACACAGATGTATGAAAAATACTAGAGGGAGAACAGAGAGAAAAGAAGAAATATTTAAAACAATAATGCCTGAGAATTTCCTCAAATTGATGTCAGACAACAATCCATACATCCAGGAAGCTTCGAGATCACTAAGTAGGATGTACACCAAAAAGAAACACCACCACCATTACCACCACCACCACCCAGGCATATTATTTTCAAACCACAGAAAGTTAAAGGTAAAGAAAAAATCCTGAATGAAGCCAGAGTGGGGGAAACCATTTTGCCTATACAGGAAGCAAGATAAGAATTACATTAGACTTCTCAGAAATCATGCAAGTAAAGTGAGAGCCGTGTGAAATATGTAAAGTTATGAGAAAATCCCACCAACCTAGAATTCTGTGCCTTGAGAAATTGTCCTTCAAAAGTAAAGGAGAAATAAAGACTTCCTCAGACAAACAAAAATTGAGGGAATTTGTTGCTAGCAGACCTGCCTTGCAAGAAATGTTAAATGAAGGAAAATAACATAGGTCAGAAACTCAGATCTACATAAAGAAAGACCACTGAAGAAAGAATCAAGGAAGGTAGGTTTTACAAACTTTTATTTTTCTTAATCGAACAGACAACTTGTTCTAATAATAATAGTAAAAATGTATTCAATGATGTATGCTTATGTGTGCATGTGTGTATACATATTTTCCTATGTATGTTCACATATAAATGGAGCGATGGTAATTATAGAAGGGACGGAGGAGAGAATTAGGATTATTTTGTTATTACAAGGTACCCACTCTACCTATGAAGTGGTATAACGTTGTTTGAAAGCAGACTTGGGCCAGGCATGGTGGCTCATGCCTGTAATCCCAGCAATCTGGGAGGCCAAGGCAGGTGAATGGTTTGAGCTCAGGAGTTCAAGACCAGGTTGGGCATCATGGTGAAACACCATCTCTACAAAAAACACAAAAATTAGCCAGGTGTGGTGGCACTCACCTTTGGTCCCAGCTACTCAGGGGGGCTGAGGCAGGAGGATCACTTGAGTCCAGGAGGTCAGGGCTGCAGTGAACTGAAATCACACTACTCCACTCCAGCTCAGCAACAGATGAGATCCTTTCTCAAAAAAAATTTAAATTTAATTTTAAAAGGAAAGTAAACTTGGATTAGTTGTAAATGTATACTGCCAATTCTAGGGCAACCACTAAAAAAAGTATAACTGATATGCTAGAAAGGAGAGATAAGGGAATCTGCTCAATTAAAACCATAAAAAGAAAACAATAGCATACTAGTTAAAAACAGATGGTGTATCCATAATATAGAGTATTTTGCAACAGTTAAATAAAATGGGGCAGATATATTAACTTTATGTAAAAAGCAATCCATTGTTTTTAGAACCAAATTGGCCTTAAAAATTGTTTAATGCAAAAAAATTTACACATAACAAAATTACAGCCTCACAATATGATGTGTACTCATCTCTAACTTTTTCTTCATGATTCTCAAGATAATGTACTACAGGTTGAGTATCCGTAATCCAAAAATCCAAAATTTAAAATGCTCAAAAATCTGACACTTTTTCAGCACCACCATGAAGATCAAAAGAAATACTCATTGGAGAATTTCAAATTTCAGGTTTTCTAATTAGGGATGCTGAACCAAATATTCCCAAATCCAAAAAAAAAAAAAAAAAAAATTCCAAAATCTGAAACACTTCTGGTCCTAAGCATTTCAGATAAGGGATACTCAACCTGTACTGACTATTCAAATCAGCCTTAAAAATCTTTACTTGGCCTCTTTTAAAAAAAGGCAGAAAGGACTAGAAGATAAAAATGGAACAAAGAACAGAGACAACAAATAGAAAACAGTAAGAAATAGGGTAGATACTAATCCAACTACATCAATAATCACTTTGAACATCAATGATCTAAATGTGCCAATTAAAAGATGGAAATTATCAGGGTGGATCAAAAAACAAGATCCAACTACATGTTAATTACAAGAAACTCACTTTAAATATAAAGACACAATAGGTTAAAAGCAATTGGTTGGAGAACAAGATACCATGTGAAAACTCATTAAAAGAAATCAAGGGGAGCCTTAATAATTTCAGACAGAGCAGATTTCAAAGCAAGGGAAGCTATGAGGGATAAATAAAGGCATTACATAATAATAAAGGGGTCAATTATTTAAGAAGTCAAAACAATCCTTAACACACATGTTCCTCAATGTGTATGTGCCTAACAACAATGTCAAAATAGGTGAAGCAAAAACTGACAGCACTGAAAGGAAAAATAAGACAAATCCACTCTCATCATTGGAGACCTCAACATCCTTCTTTCAGAAGTAGATTCAGCAGATAGAAAATCAGTAAGGACATAGTTGAACTTGACAGTATCATTGATCAAAAGGATAAAACTGACATCTACAGACTACTTCATTCAACAGCAGCAGAATACAAATCTTCTCAAGCTCACATGTAATATTCATGGAGACAGACTATATTTAGGGTCATAAAAGACATTTCGAATTTTTTTAAAAAATAGAAATCATACAATGTCTGTACTCAGACTACAGTGGAACTAAATTAGAGATCAGTAACAGAATGATAACTAGAAAATCCCAAAACACATGGAGATTAAACAACACACTTCTAAATAACACATAGGTTAAAGGAATCTCAAGATAAATTTTAACATTTTGAACTAAATACAAATGAAAACACAACATCAAAATTTGTGGATATAGTGAAAGCAGTGCTTAGGAAAAAATTTATAGCATTGAAAGTATATATTAGAAAAGAAGAAAGATATAAAATCCATAATCTAAGTTTCTACCTTAGAAAAAGAAAAGCAAATTTAATCAAAGTAAGCAGAAATAATGAAGAATTAGAGCAGAAATCAATGAAATTAAAAATGGGAAATCAATACAGAAAATCAAGAAGACCAAAAGCTGGTTCTTTGAAAAGATCAGTAAAATTGATAAGCCACTAAACAGGGTAATTAAGAAAAAAAAGAGAGAACACCAATTGCTAGTATCAGAAATGAAAGAGGGGAGGGACGTCACTATAGATGTAAGAAACATTTAAAAGATCATAAAACAATACTATGAAGGACTCTATGTCCACAAATTTGATAATTTAGATGAAATGCACCAATTCCTTGAAAGACAGAAGTTGCTAAAACTTATACAAGAATAGATCATTTGACTAGGTCTATATCCATTCAATAAAATTGAATCAATAATTAATAACCTTCCACATCAGAAAGCACCAGGCCCAGATGGGTTCACTGTTGCTTCTACCAAACATTTAAGGAAGAAATTATAACAATTCCTTACAATCCTTTCAGAAGATAGAAGCAGAAGGAATATTTCCTAACTCATTCTATGAGACCACAATCACCCTAAACCAAAATAAAAACCAAAACCAAAGATGTTATAAGAAAATTAAACTACAGACCAATATTTTTCATAAACATGCACGTAAAAAGTTTTAACAAAATATTTGCAAATAAAATCCAACAATATATAAAAAGAATTATACAACATGACCAAGTGGGATAGATCCCCTCTAAATGAGGCTAGTTCAGTGTTCAAAAAACAATTAATGTAATTCATTACATCAACAGACTAAAAATAAAAATATCACATGGTCATATAAATAGATGAAAACAAAAGCATTTGACAAAATATAGCACCCATTCATAAAAACGCTCAGTAAACTAGGAATACAGGAAAAATTCCTCAACCTGATAAAGAATATTTACAAAAAACTTCCAGTTAACATCATACTTAAGGGTGAGAAACTCAAAGTTTTTCCAACTAATATCAGTTACAAGGCAAAAATGTTCTCTCTCACTACACTTTTTCAACATTGTACTGGAACTTCTAGCCAATGCAACAAGATAAAAAAAAGGAAATAAATATATACAGATTGGGAAAGAAGAAATAATGCTCTCTTTCTTTCAGAGATGACACGATTGTCTATGTAGAAAATAAAAAATAATGGATAAAAAGGCTGCTGGAACTAATAAGTGATTCTAGCTAGGTTGCAGGATACAAGGTTAATATACAAAGGTCAATCACTTTTCTATATATCAGCAATGAATCAGTGGAATTTGAAATTAAAAACATAATACCGTTTACATCAGCACCCCCCCAAAATGAAACGGGTATAAATCTAACATAATATATATAAGATCTATATGAGGGAAATTATGAAACTCTGATGAAATAAATCAAAGAAGAACTAAAAAAAAAGGAGAGAGATTTTATACTAATGGATAATAAGACAATATTGGTAAGATGTTAGTTCTATTAGTTGGATGTAGTGGCACACCCCTGTAGTCTCAGCTACTTGGGAGCCTGAGGCAGAAGGATCACCTGAGCCCAGGAGTTTGAGGCTGCAGTGAGCTATCATCACACCACTGCACTCCAGCCTGGACTACAGAGTGAGATTCTATCTCTTAAAAAAAAAAAAAAAAGATGTTAGTTCCTCCCAACTTCATCAATAGATGCAATGCCAATCAAAATCCCAGCAAGTTACTTTGTGGATGCTGACAGATTCTAAAGTTTATATGGAGAGGTAAAAAAGGTTTGGAATCGTCAACACAATTTTGAAGGAAGAAAACAAAGTTTGAAAAGTAACAATATCTGACATCAAGAGTTTACCATAAAGTTACAGTAATCAAGACAATGTAGTATTGGCAAAAGAATAGACAAAGAGATCAATGAATCAGAACAGAAAGTCCAGAAATACACCCACATAACTGTATTCAGTCTTTGATCTTTGACAGATTACAAAAGGCAATGCAGTGAAACGAAGACAGTCTTTTCAACAAACTGTGCTGGAACAATTGTACAACCATACGCAAATAATTGAATCTTGGCACAGACCTTACACCCTTCACAAGAATTATCTTAAAATGGATCATAGACCTAAATGTAAAGTACAAGACTATAAAACTCCTAGAAGATAACAAAAAGAAGCCTAGATTACCTTGAGTATGGCAATGACTTTTTAGATACAACAACAAAGGCATGATTTTTGAGAGCAAGGAATGATAATCTGGACTGCTCTGTAAATGACAATGTCAACAGAATGAGAGACAAGCCACATACTGGGAGAAGATATTTGCAAAACACTTATCCGATAATGGGCTATTATGTAAAATATACAAAGAACTCTTAAAACTAAACAATAAGATAACAACCTAACTAAAGAATGGGCCTTACCAGGTACCTCACCAAAGAAAATATATAGATGGCAAGTAAGCATATGAAAAGATGTTCCACATCATATGTCATCAGGGAAATGCAAATTAAGACAATGAGATACTACTACATACTTATTAGAATGACCAAAATCTGGAAAACACTGACAACACCAAATGCTGACAAGGATGAGGAGCAACAGGAACTTTCATTCATTGCTGGAGGGAATGCAAAATGGTTCAGCCATTTTGGAAGACAGTTTGGTGGACTTCTTGTTTTATTTTGTTTTTACAAAACTGAAGATATTTTACCATATGATTCTGTAATCACACTCCTTGGTATTTACCTAAAGGAGCTGAAAATATGTCCACAGAGAGAAATGAACATGGATGTTTACAGCAGCTTTATTTATAGTTGTCAAAACTTGGAAGCAACCAAGATGTCCTTCAGCAGATGAATGGATAAACTGTGGTATATCCCAACAATGGGATATTATACAAATGCTAAAAAGAAATCAGCTATTAAGTCATGAAAAGACATGGAGGAATCTTAAATATTACTAAGTGAAAGAAGCCAAACTGAAAAGGGGCACATACTATATCATTATAACTATATGACATTCCGGAAAAAGCAAAACTGTGGAGACAGTAAAAAGATCAGTGGTTGCCAGGGGTTGGGATGGATGACTAGGCAGAGTACAGGGTATTTTTAGGGTAGTGAAACTATTCTGTACGATACTATAATGATGGATACATGACATTATACATTGGTTCAAACCCATAGAATGTGCAACACCAACAGTGAGCCTTAAAGCTAACTGTAGACTCTGGGTGATTATGTTGTATGAAGGCAGGTTCATCAGTTGCAACAAATGTACCATCTTGGTGCAGGATGTTGATAATGGGGAGGCTATGCATGTGTGGGGGCAGGGGATATATGGGAAATCTCTGGATCTTCCTCTCAATTTTGCTGTGAACCTAAAATTAAAAAATAACACCTTTTAAAAAAAGAAAGGGAAGATCTTGATTTTTCCAGTAAGCAGTTATCTGATCTTACAGAGTTTGGCATACTAGTAGAAATCTAGGTGCACGGTTGAAAGCTGTCTCAAACTTCCTGCATCAAGTGCTGGGTGAGGTCACAGAGAGTCTGGCAGCATGACAGCAGCAGGGGCCATTCCTAGGCCTAGAACACTAACTGACAATTGTCTAGTCAACAATGACTTCGGCAAGAGACAACGGAGACAGAACCCCTGACCTGGGTAGCAGCCTGGGCTTATGTAAGCTGCATTCTCCCTGCTTCTCTCAAGTCTCAGCTAGTTCACTGATTCACCATGGTGAACATCACAATTTCTTGGGATCAGAACATTGCTGCTGACAAAATACACTGCAAAATAATACTGTCTTCTTTTCTCTTATAAGCTGATATAACAGCAGAGGCACTCCTGCTATGTCTGAAATTCCTCTTGCTTCTCATTTTTGACCTGACACTGGTGAGGGTGCACACACATTTTGATGTAAGGCAGGACCACACATTAGCTCAGTTTCCTACCCATGCTGCCAGGCATCAAGGGTAAGTCTATGACCAAGAACTGTAACAGGTTTCCACCCAATATTGTAATCAACAGTGCAAAACAGAGGCTGAGCCATTTCTGACTTGCGTGGGAAGATATATTTCAGAGTCTCATAATTATTTGTCTACTCAGAGACCTGGATAATGAGTTGGCTTTCTCAGACCTCCTGGAAAACTCACTCAGTTGTCTGCTTCAGTCAAAGGCCCTGTGTTTTAACTGCTGGTGTCAAGAATTTGGATCCTTTGACTCGCAGAGACAATGTTAAGAAATCAGAGTTCTCTCTCCCGCTTTGGATGACAGGTGAGGCAAAGATAGGCATGCTCTTTCCCATTTCTCCAAGCTGTGCTGCACCATGACAGTGAAGTCAGTAGCACTGAGTTTGTCTTATCAAGAACCTCTGGGTGATAACAGACCATCCTGAGAATAATCTGTGTGAAATTCAGGTGTGCCCTGGACCAGTTGTTGCTGAGATACAAGCTGTGGTGCTGCTGGCAGGTCTGGAACTGTGCACCACCTAGAACCTCAGACCTAGGCACAGGAGTGGACAAAAATTTCTAATGGGAGAGCATAGGCTTGTCCTCTTTATCTGTCATAGGTGATACTAAGCAAAAAGTTTACAAACCAAATCCCATCAATCACCTCTGTTCCACAGGTGGAGGTCCTTTGGAAGGCATTTGATGCTAGTGTCATGGTCTGTGCAAGTGCCTTCCAAACACTCATACCTATCCCTCATGACCAAGGGAGAAAAGGGCCTGTGAGAAAGTCCTTCCACCACAGATAATAAAAACACCTTATGTTATAGACAGAACTGTGTATCCCCCAAATTCATGTGTTGAAGTCCTAACCCCCATTACCTCTAAATATTTGTATATTTGTAGACCAGGCCTTGAAAGAGGTGATTAAGTTAAAACAAGGCTGTTACTGTGGGCCCTAAGCTAATCTGACTGGTGTCCTTATAAGAAGAAATTTGGACTCACAGTGACACCAGGGACGTGGGTCCACATAGAAACAGGACATACGAGAACACTGAAAGAAGACAGCCGTCTATAAGCTAAGGAGAGAGCTCTCAGGAGAAACCAAACCTGCTGGCACCTTGATCTTGGATGTTCAGCCTCTAAAACTGTCAGAAAATACATTTCTGTTGTTTAAGCAACTTGGTTATGGTACCCAATAACCAAGTTATGTTATGGCAACCCGAGCAGACTAATACACCTGATTTTTCTGATGAGTTCTGATGAGTAGCTTTAATCTGGGAGGGGACAGGAACATTTTGAATCTCCATTTTATAGTTCTATAATTTATTTATTAATATATATCCTTTCATTTCACAAAGCATTTGAGGGAGCCTAAAAGAACATATGTTATACTATACAAAACATTAAACTAATTAGTTGAAATCAGGGTAGAGCAAAAATAAAGTCAGGAAAGCCATAATCTAAGAGTAAGATTAACACAGAAATGCATACCATATAGGCCAGGTGTGGTTGTTCACGTCTGTAATCCCAGCATTTTGGGAGGCCAAGGCAGGCGGATCACCTGAGGTCGGGAGTTCGAGACCAGTCAGACCTACATGGAAAAACCCTGTCTCCACTAAAAATACAAAATTAGCCAGGCGTGGTGGTGCATGCCTATAATCCTAGCTACTCAGGAGGCTGAGGCAGGACAATCACTTGAACCCGGGAGGTGGACGCTGCAGTGAGCCTAGATCATGCCATTGCACTCCAGCCTGGGCAACAAGAGTGAAACTCCATCTCAAAAAGAAAAAAAAAAAAAAAAAAAAAAAAGAAAAAGAATTGCATACCATATAATCTTTGAAGAGAGAGGTAAATTTGATTCTATGATTCCTAGTGGCCGAAGCAGAAAAGATGATCAGTATGCTCACCAACTCAAACCCTAGGATTAAAAACAAACTTGCTACTCAGGAGAAACAGCTTCCCAGATACTAAGACATCAGAGAAAGAGAATATTTCAATGTAGAGGAGGAAAACCTGAAAACATGGCATGATACAGAAGGTGACAGTATCTCTTGTTATATCCTTAATTGAAATCAACAGCATGAAATCAGAGCACACTCAGGACAAACAACTGGGAGTGAGAGCAAGTGGGCAGAGGAGACCTCTGTCTCCTTAAATGTCATGGTCATGAAATGGGTGGATCCAGCAGTAAGATTTAGAAGATGGGGAGAAACCGGTGGTGGTCATATCTTTCCAGCTAACCTTTATGAATATGAATTTTTGCCACTAGGTTTTTTATGAATATTGGACAGCAAAGGACTAATGATAGTTTCTATGGCAGGAACATGGAATGCATATAAATCTGTATCATGTCCAGAGAAAGGGATACCCCTGGGATGAAGTGGAGAATGTTAAGGCAAACCAAAATCTCAGCCTTCCTTACATAATATTACTGGTATAATAGTGCTCTCCAAGGGCTGAAATGCCACGAGGAAGTACAAATCAAAATGCTCTGGAGTTAGACCAAGGTGGGCTGGCTCAGCTTGGCATCTGGAGGATTGAAGGACTTGTGGCAAGTAGGTCAAATCCACAGCCTTTCCCATGTTGACAGAGGGAGGATAACATTTCTGAGATAATCTTATGATTCAGATATCACCTGGGCCTTAAAAATCTTAGATAGAAGTAGGCTTGAAACAAAGATCTTTGGCAGGGCGTGGTGGCTCACTCCTGTAATCCCAGCACTTTGGGGCACAGATCACCTGAGGTCAGGAGTTCGAGACCAGCCTGGCCAACATGGCGAAACCCCATTGCTACTAAAAATGTAAAAATTAACCGGGCATGGTGGTGCATGCCTATAATCCCAGCTACTCAGGAGGCTGAGGTGGGAGGATTGCTTGAACTCGGGAGGCAGAGGTTGCAGTGAGCTGAGATGGCACCACTGCACCCCAGCCTGGGTGACAGAGTGAGATCCTGTCTCAAAACAAACAAACAAACATCTTTGGACCATCCTTGAAACAGAGCAAGTGGCCAAATTTGGGTCCCATTCCCATGATACACCCTTACCTCTTGTTCTGGAGGCAGGGATCTCTGTGTCTGCTAAACAATCCTTGGCTGCACCAAAGAGCATGCCTGCTCCTATGAGATTACCTTTCCCTGCAGTCCAGCTTCTGTGGGCACAGATGGACAGAAAAAAACTGCTATTTCATATGGAGTGGGAAATAATAGGGCTCTAATATTATTCCAGTTTTTCTAAGGTTTCGCCCATTATTCTGCACCTGACTCTACCGAGAGTGCTTCTGGCTGCTCTGTTTGCACATTCATGTTGCACAAGGGTGACTTACCTGCATGTGCCCCTCACACCCAGAGGGGCTTAATGAAGGACAGGTGCAACTTCTTGATTCTACCCCCACCTTATCAAGAATCCAAAATAATCTCTTTGTAAATTTTTTTTGGTCAATATCTTCAAACCATACTGTCAGAGTAAACCTGCCTCCTTTCTGAGGTCCCAGGCACTGGGAGCCCAGATATGGCAGTTTATTCTGAGAATTGAAAGGTTCATGTTGCATGCTTTCTTTTTCTTTCTTTCTTTTTTTTTTATTATTATACTTTAAGTTCTAAGTGCACATTTGTTACATATGCATACATGTGCCATGTTGGTGTGCTGCACCCATTAAGTCATCATTTACATTAGGTATATCTCTTAATGCTATCCCTCCCCCCTCCCACCTCCCCACAATAGGACCTGGTGTGTGATGTTCCCTTTCCTGTGTCCAAGTGATCTCATTGTTCAATTCCCACCTATGAGTGAGAACATGTGGTATTTGGTTTTCTGTTCTTGTGATAGTTTGCTGAGAATGATGGTTTCCAGCTGCATCCATGTCTCTACAAAGGACACGATCTCATCCTTTTTTATGACTGCATAGTGTTCCATGGTGTATATGTGCCACATTTTCTTAATCTAGTCTGTCACTGATGGACATTTGGGTTGATTGCAAGTCTTTGCTATTGTGAATAGTGCCTCAATAAACATACGTGTGCATGTGTCTTTATAGCAGCACGACTTACAATCCTTTGGGTATATCCCCAGTAATGGGATGGCTGGGTCAAATGGTATTTCTAGTTCCAGATCCTTGAGGAATCGCCACACTGTTTTCCACAGTGGTTGAACTAGTTTACAGTCCCACCAACAGTGTAAAAGTCTTCCTATTTCTCCACATCCTCTCCAGCACCTGTTGTTTCCTAATTTTTTAATGATTGCCATTCTAACTGGTGTGAGATGGTATCTCATTGTGGTTTTGATTTGCATTTCTCTGATGGCGAGTGATGATGAGCATTTTTTCATGTGTCTGTTGGCTGTATGCATGTCTTCTTTTGAGACGTGTCTGTTCATATCCTTTGCCCACTTTTTGATGGGGTTGTTTGTTTTTTTCTTGTAAATTTGATTGAGTTCTTTATAGGTTCTAGATATTAGCCCTTTGTCAGATGAGTAGATTGCAAAAATTTTCTCCCACTCTGTAGGTTGCCTGTTCACTCTGATGGTAGTTTCTTTAGCTGTGCAGAAGCTCTTTAGTTTAATTAGATCCCATTTGTCAATTTTGGCTTTTGTTGCTGCTGCTTTTGGTGTTTTAGGCATGAAGCCCTTGCCCATGCCTATGTCCTGAATGGTATTACCTAGGTTTTCCTCTAGGGTTTTTATGGTTTTAGGTCTAACATTTAAGTCTCTAATCCATCTTGAATTAATTTTCGTATAAGGAGTAGGAAAGGATCCAGTTTCAGCTTTCTACTTATGGCTAGCCAATTTTCCCAGCACCATTTATTAAATAGGGAATCCTTTCCCCATTTCTTGTTTCTCTCAGGTTTGTCAAAGATCAGATGGCTGTAGATGTGTGGTATTACTTCTGAGGGCTCTGTTCTGTTCCATTGGTCTATATCTCTGTTTTGGTACCAGTACCATGCTGTTTTGGTTACTGTAGCCTTGTAGTATAGTTTGAAGTCAGGTAGCGTGATGCCTCCAGCTTTATTCTTTTGGCTTAGGATTGTCTTGGCAATGCGGGCTCTTTTTTGGTTCCATATGAACTTTAAAGCAGTTTTTTTCCAATTTTGTGAAGAAAGTCATTGGTAGCTTAATGGGGATGGCATTGAATCTATAAATTACCTTGGGCAGTATGACGATTTTCACAATATTGATTCTTCCTGTCACACCAGTTAGAATGGCAATCATTAAAAAATCAGGAAACAACAGGTGCTGGAGAGGATGTGGAGAAATAGGAACACTTTTACACTGTTGGTGGGATTGTAAACTAGTTCAACCATTGTGGAAAACAGTGTGGCGATTCCTCAAGGATCTAGAACTAGAAATACCATTTGACCCAGCCATCCCATTACTGGGGATATACCCAAAGGATTATAAGTTGTGCTGCTATAAAGACACATGCACACGTATGTTTATTGAGGCACTATTCACAATAGCAAAGACTTGGAATCAACCCAAATGCCCATCAGTGACAGACTAGATTAAGAAAATGTGGCACATATACACCATGGAACACTATGCAGTCATAAAAAAGGATGAGTTCGTGTTCTTTGTAGGGACACGGATGCAGCTGGAAACCATCATTCTCAGCAAGTTATCACAAGAACAGAAAACCAAATACCGCATGTTCTCACTCATAGGTGGGAATTGAACAATGAGATCACTTGGACACAGGAAGGGGAACATTACCAGGTCCTATTGTGGGGAGGTGGGAGGGGGGAGGGATAGCATTAAGAGATATACCTAATGTAAATGACGAGTTAATGGGTGCAGCACACCAACATGGCACATGTATACATAATAAACCTGCACGTTGTGCACATGTACCCTAGAACTTAAAGTATAATAATAAAAAAAGAGAGGCTTCTTTAGAGTTCCTGATGAGATCTAGACTTTAGCATCACTCAGCTCCCACTGTTCCCATCTCATCTTGGCAGTACTTTCCAGTTCTAGTTTTAGAATTAACACTTCTATTTGAAATGTAGTCTTGCCACTTACTAGCTATACGGCAATGGGAGGGTTTCTTCACCTCTTAAAATAAAAAATCTTTACCTGTAAAATGGAGAGTCCTCTGCACCTCACAGGTATATGGTGAGAACTTCATGAAACAGAAGGTGTCTGGCTTAGCACACTCCCTGGCACAAACGAGGCATGCATTGAAAGCAAGTTTCCCTCCATATAAACATTGGTATGGCTTTGGTCCTGTTCGAAAACTGAGCTGGTACGATTATAAATGTAATGTTACTACCCCATCTTGGGAACATTTTTAGCAAGTGCTTAATGTGTCACCATCAGTTTTACAAGTGATAGCTACTGTACCATGAGCTATATATCAGGTTAACAAGAAGGACGATAAAGATCATGGACTTCTCATGTTCTGTTTATATCTTCCTGTCAAGATCTTCCTGTGATTGAAAGTGAAAGAAAAATTTCAAGAACTTTTGAACCGGCTGAGACTGAATCAGTTATGAGGTCTGACCTCACTGTTACTTATAGAAACTCCCTGTGCCTTCTGCAGCCTCTAAATAGTTGACTTCAGCCCTCCCGGCAGCACTCTACCACGACTGTGCCCTGACCTGGGTAGGAGAACAGGCATCTATGACACAGATGCAAAAATACAGAAACCTGTTTTGAGCATCAGCAGTGGCATGCACTGTGGTAGCCATTCGATATGCCAGGACGTGAGACAGCTCCATGAAGATCACCTTACCTCTCATCTTCCTCTATAAATACTATAGACACAATGTCCACATATAGAAGAAGCAATGCTCACTTGGGCATGATGTGCATGTCACTACACTGATCTCTATGGCATTAATAATGCCAGACTCATGTCTTATCTCTAGGCATTAATAATCTAAAACTGATGACACCAAAATCAGCAGCACTGGAGAGGTGATTCCTCTTAGATATTAGAGATTTAGAATACCACAAACCCCTACTCCTCATTAAGACAATTTAAACAAAAATCTCTGGCTAAATAGCTAAATGAGAAAAAAAAAGTATCACTTTTATTAATCTTTGCAAGCAACACCATTTGACTCCCAGTAAGTGAAGTTTCTGGTAAGCTGTGTTGGACATCTCAGCTGAAACCTGAGGCTAAAAGCGGTTTCTTCCCTTCCACTCCAAATTTAGATTTGGGGACATTTTGTGTACTTTAATCTCAAGTGTGTTTGCTGTAAGACATGAAAATACAGCTTCCTAAATTCCAAAAAATATATCAAAAGCAAGTAAAATAGACCACACAATGAAATATTATATTTGTAAAAGACAAAAGTAGATATACAATAGATAGAGGGATGGATGGATGGATGGATGGATAGATAGATAGATAGATAGATAGACAGAATAAACTCCAAAAGTTTGATAACGTACTTTGTGGGGCAACATCACTCTCATACATTGCTGGTGGGAATACAAAGCGGCTTTTGGAAATATCTACCAAAATTATGTATGCATTTGTTCTCCAACTAAGTACTCTCACTTCTAGAAATCTATCTCAAAGATAAACTGGCAATAAAACAAACAAACAACCCTGAATGTGCAAGGCTATTCATTACAGCACTATTTGAACTAGCAAAAGATTGCCAATACTCATATGTCCGTCATTAGGTTACAGATTGAATAAACAATAGTATATCTACACAGAGGAGAATTTGGAAGCTGTAAAAAGAAGTGAAGCATATTGCCATATATGACTGTGCTCCAGCATATACTACTAAACAAAGGAGACAAAATGTATATAATATGTTACCAATTTCTTAAGCAGTAGGAGAGAGATTCATTTATCTGAATATATTTTTAAATGAAAGTATGAACCATGAAATTTTTAAACATGGAAGGGAGGAAATAGGGCAAGGGATCAAGGATAGAAGCTAGTCTTCATTAAATATGGCTTTTAATAGATCTGACTTTGGACCCATGAAAACATGTTACATAATTAACAAAAGTAATAAAACAAAAGCAGTTTCAAAAAATGTGAAGCAAAAGAAGTCAATAAACCTGTGAATATCCACACACAGAGTGTGATTCAGCTGAGTGTAGACCAGCACATGCATGTGGGGAGATTACTGAGCTGAGAGAGAGAAGGACACGAGTGGGTGAGATAAATTAGTACTTGGGGCTCACATTGTGCCATGAATAGTGCCTCTTCAGACCTTCATACTTGCCAAACTGGTAAACCTGGTCATTCATCAGCCATTGCATAGAGAACCCAGAAGGGTCTTGCTGCAGTAATGGGAAATAACCAGCTGTAGCCTAAATGCTGCCCTGGTCCCACATAACAAAGCTCAAAAGTAAAAACCAAAAGCATCAAACTGCTTCCAAGCAACTAAAACAAAGATCTAGGCTATTTATTGGAATACAAAATCATCCAGCATCCAAACAGGGTGAGTTTTAACTCACAATGTCAGAGACATCAAAATAATTAGTATAACTATACTCTACTTATTAAATAGAGGAAATATTGAGCATGTTTAGCAGAGACAAGGAAGATGTAACAAAAAGACTGAAATCAAACTTCTAGAGATGAAAACTTAATGTCTAAGATGAAGAATACACTGAATGTTCTAGTCAATTTTGCTATGAATCTTAAACTGCTTATAATGTCTATTTATAAACATACACTGAATGAGATTAACAGATTAGACATTGCAGAAGAAAAGATTAATAAATTTTAAGATATAGCAAAAGAAACTGTTATCCAAAATGACACACAGAGAGGGGAAAAAGCCTTTAAAAAAGAGCACCAGTAAGCTATGGGACAACTTAAATAGCCTACTATATGTGTAATTGCAGTTCCTAAAGTGGAGAACAAGTATCCCTACAAAGATTAATTTTTTTCTTGTGCTCACTGCATAGATTGGCAATGCAAAGGCGATTCAGAGAATGTCACCAGATAATAATGCCATCCCTGTCATTAAACTGTTTCTTAGGGCCCAGATGTTTTTCAGGTCCCTCACTTTCAACTGGAAAAGTGGGCCCAGGAGCTCCCCCAGATTCTCGGGACTTTTCCATTATTAAGCTTTTTAGTGAGGTGGATCTGATCCCTAGGAATCTCAATAGAGCAAGATGAAGGAGCCTACCTCTACTCATACTGTTCCCAGGAACTAAGGCCTCCCAGCCATTGCAAAAAGCTGACAAGTCTGACAAGGAAACCAGCAATTCAGCCTCAAAATTTTCTGGGTACAAAGTTCCTCTAACAGCAGACTCTTACTGGGGCTAGAAACCTTCGGGACAGTTGCTAGTGAGGTGCCTGTGACTTTAATGCCAGACCTGAGTCTCCTTGTGACAATTCTGTGGGGAATGAAGTTATTCAAAATTACAAGGCTCTAGCATATGACTATGCATAGATCTAGATCCGTATTCGTAACTACTATCCAGTTACAATGGGGGTCTATGATGCCAAGTGATGATTTCAGTAATATGACATTATAAAAAGGAAAAACTATAGGGACAGAAAGCAGACCATGGTTGTGAAGTACAGGGTATGGTGGGAGGAGCTGACTACAAAGGGGTAGCACAGGGAATTTTCGGGACAGAGAAATGTTCTATAATCTTGATTGTGCTGATAATTATATGACTATTTGCACTTGTCAATGTTGATAGAACTGTTTACTAAAAAGAGTGAATCTTATTGTATACAAATCAAAACTTACAGAACTATATAAAAAGAGGTGAGTTTTGCCGCAGGCAAATTATATACTCCTTATTAAAATAAATGGAAAATAAGAGAATTTATTTTATTTTATTTTTTGAGATGGAGTTTCACTTTTTTTTTTTTTTTTTTTGAGGCGGAGTCTTGCTCTGTCGCCCGGACTGGAGTGCAGTGGCCGGATCTCAGCTCACTGCAAGCTCCGCCTCCCGGGTTTTTACGCCATTCTCCTGCCTCAGCCTCCCGAGTAGCTGGGACTACAGACGCCCGCCACCTCGCCCGGCTAGTTTTTGTATTTTTTTAGTAGAGACGGGGTTTCACTGTGTTAGCCAGGATGGTCTCGATCTCCTGACCTCGTGATCCGCCCGTCTCGGCCTCCCAAAGTGCTGGGATTACAGGCTTGAGCCACCGCGCCCGGCCGAGATGGAGTTTCACTCTTATTGCCCAGTCTGGAGTGAGATGGTGTGATCTCAGCTCACTGCAACCTCTGTCTCCTGGATTCAAGTGACTCTCCTGTCTCAGCCTCCCTAGTAGCTGGGATTACAGGTGTGCGCCACCACGCCCAGCTAATTTTTGTATTTTTAGTAAAGAAAGGTTTCACCATGTTGGTCAGGCTGATCTCGAACTCCTGACCTCAAGTGATCCACCTGCCTTGTTCTCTCAAAGTGCTGGAATTACAGGTGTGAGCCACCACTCCCAGCATAAGTAAATTTTTAAAAGTCAAAAATATTAGGGCCTTAAAACGTAAATATATTAATATATTTTATAGAATATTTGATTTTTATTAAGACTGATTCCAACTCACATTCTGGTAAAAAATGTCTCAAACTTTAATGCGTATATGAATTTCCAAATAGTTTAAAACTCAGATTCTGATTCAGGAGGGATGCGGCCAGAGAGTTTGTATTTCTCACGGGTTTCCAGATGATGTCCCTGGTGCCGGTCAGGGACCACACTCAGGGCACAGGACACCAGTGGTCTCACTTGATGTCCAGCTGTCATTCCATAGGGTCTCCTTTCTGGCCTCTAGTGGGAAAATGGAGTCAGGCCTGGAATTTAATCTGGCTTGAGGCAGTTAAAATACATACATAAATAAATAAATAAATAAATAAATAAATATTTTTAAAAAAAGCTTTTTTTGAACAGAAACCCTTCCCTGAGAGCAGAAGTTTCAGGAGGACCACGGAGCCACAAAGGCCCACTTATCCATCCATTCACCCATCCATCCACCTACCTGTCCATCAATTCATCTATCCATTCATCATTTATCTATCCATATTATGAATAGCAACTTCTCTTCAAATGTACATGGAAATTCCTCAGTCAGAAAAGAAGTCAACACTGACTTCTTGTCATTCTGCCAACATTCCAATGACTCTGAGCAGTACCACCTAATAACTTCTGAGAGCTGGTGTTGTCTGTGCACCAGTAGGGGAGTTTCATTTATGGAGTAGTCTCCCTGCAAGAGTGAGAAGTGGCTGTGGCCAGAAGTCCAAGTTGGAGAATTGCAAATGGTTGGAATTTGTATTAAACAACTTCATGGCATTTTCTCAGAGAATTGGCACTAACACTTTTTGCATGCTAAAAAGATACTACATGAATGTTTTAACAAACAGCTGCTTCACTTATCAATGCCCTCAGGTATAAAACATCACTAATACATGTCAACACCTTCAGATACTTGGCTTGGGGATTTTCAAAATGAAGCAACTGCACACATATTGAGAGTCTAAGTTGTTAACATTTACTGAGCACTTACTATGTGCCATAAACTATTCTTAGTGCATTTCATACATTATCTCAACTCACCCTAACAGCAACTCTACGAGGCACAAATCATTATTAGTCCCACTTCGCAGATGAGAAATCTGAGGCCCAAAGAGTTTGGTTAACTTGTCCAAGGATACATATTAGTCGGTGGCAAAGAGGGATATAAATCCCAGCAGCCTGCCCCTTGCATCTTCCCTCCTGACCACTGTGCTGGGTCTACTCTATGACTGACATTGTATATATTAATACTCACAAAGCCCCAGGGCCCCAGTTTAGAGAACTTGGAGAAGGATGTCAGTATGATCACCAGGTGTTTTGCCACCCAACTTCTTCATAGAGGAGATGACAAAGTCATTTGCCTGATATCCTTAAACTGCCACACACTAAGTAAGCCTTCAGGCATTACTTACTGAGCTGCAAGGTTCCTTCTCACCTAGATCTCGCCTTTGCTTATGTAACAATGGGGAAGGCTGTGGAGGGGGCAGGTGTGGTAGGGAAATTTAAGAATTCAGTTTTGGAAATCCTGAGCTTGAGATGCCTAATGGACATCCAAGGGAAAATGTCAAAGAGCAGACTAAAATTCACATATTCACTGAAATATTTATAGATATAATATATGATGAATAGGACTTCCTTAAAAGTAACATATGAGAACAGGTAGAAGTATAGAAAAACAAGATTGGTCGTGGTTGATAACTGTTGAACTGGTTGGGTTGATTAGTCTATAGAAAAATTATACTACTCTGACTACTTTTATTTGTGGCTGAAACTTCCTATAATTAAATGTTTAAAAGTTCAGGACACATAATATTTCTTATGTAGGCTACCACCAAAAGTGTATAACCTGAAGCTCATGATGAGGAAGCAACAGACAAACCCACAGTAAGAGATATCTTATAAAACAACTGGCCTGAACTCTTCAAAAATGTCAGTGTCATGAAAGACGAAGAATGACTGAGGAACCATTCTAGAGTAAATACACCAAAGAGACATAGCAACTGAGTGCAATGTGTGATCCTGGCTTGTATCCTGAATCGGAAAAACAATTGCTATAATGGGTACTATTGGGATAATCAATGAAATCTGAATATGGATTTGTATGTTAAATAGTAGTATGTACTGATGTGAAATTTCCTAAATTCAATCATCAGACTGTGGTTATATAAGAGAATGTTCTTGTTTTTAGAAGCTACACATTTAAATATTTAGGGATGAAGAATTGTGATGCATGGAATCTATTCTCAAATGGATCAGTAATAATAATTTATAAGTGTAAATGTGTATATACTATATAGATAGATATAAAGAAAAATTACAAAAATGTGGCAAAATGTTAACAACTGGTAAATCAAGATGAAGTCTATACTGGTAAATACAGAAGTCAACATCTTGCTCAGTCACGGCCCCTTCCCAGAGTGGCCCACATGCAATGTCTGATTGATGGGGTTACGAAGGCCCTCTTGTCCCAACTCAGGACAGTCCTGCAGGGCCATCTAGCCCCAGAATTCCCTATGGGGTTGGCAGAGGCCTCTAATGACCTATGTCACAGCTTGACTTCTCCCTAACTAGTCTGCTTCCTTCCTCCTCCTTTCTACAGGTGTTGGTCTCCAGAAGATTCCCTCACAAAACTCCTCCTACACATTAATTTCCATCTCTCAGTATGCTTCCTGGGTATCCAGCTGTGGCAATTAACATGACCATTTTACAGATGAAGAAACTGAATCTTAGAAAATCACTTGTGAAAGGTTAGACAGCCATTTATTAGTGAAGCCAAGACTCAGACACCAAATCTGCTGACCTCCCGTTTCTCCTCCTTTTTCTTTACCTCTCCAAATTATATCGCTCTGTGAAGGTTAAGTCCCTGTTTCTCCCAGAGGCCTTCCAAATTCCCCTTTCTGACCTTAGAACTCTCAACATCTATTTGGCTCATGGCCACGCTCCCATTTGGGGACTGTTACTAACTATCCCTTCATATTACATAACCATTATGTTGTCACTTAACGTTTTGCATTTTAAGTTTTGTGTTGTCTCTACATTATAATCTCTATGGAGACAAATGTCATTAACTGTTCTTCTTGGCATCCCAATAGTTGAGATCCATATGCTAAGCATGTAGTATATCACTGTGCAGAGAAAATCACTGTGCAGAGAAAGAACAGCAAGATTTCCTCTCTCTGGCTGGCTTCTAAGTCTTTGAAACTGAGAAAACACAACATGCTCAAAAGATACGCAGCTTTGCAGCCTTGATTTCCTTTTTGTCTTTTCTGGAATGACATAAGGAGTCACAATATAAAATATAAAAGGATGGCAGGTTATTGCACTAAAGGAGCAATACCATCCATGGGGGAATAACTCAAACTGCATTAGCCCACATTAAAAAGGTGAGCCAGAAAGTACTTGGTCAATTACAGTAAAGCAATAAGGAGAAAAACAACACACTAGGAATAAAATCATTAGAATGCATCTTGGCCAATTAATTTTGCAAAATATTTTCATTTTAATTATTTAAAACATTTCATAATATGCTCGGAAATGGAGTATAGTGTACTTCGCAAAAGTAATGAAATCTTAGATCAAAAATCTGACACGACATTGTTAACTTTTATGTGTAAAATAAGCAAACCACTTTTCTTTTCTTTAAAGACTATCAACTGGGAAATTAGCAACGCCTTCTATATTATCTCCTCCAAGCAAGAGAGGTGGAAGTAGCTTCCGTCTACAGAGGGAAAGATTAATCCAAACTCCTTCACTTCCAGTTTCTGGGAATCACTTCTTGCCATGGTAATTATGTTATTATATGACTACTCCGGTACAGGTAGGGTTGGAAAACAGTAAGTATATAAACATATTAACAGCTTTAGGCTTGGAAATAACTTTCAGCATTTTTTTTCCTTTGCTTGCAAACATTAGTATGGATGAGAATGTGCTGTGCTACAAGAATACTATAAGTGCAAATCAACTGAAAAATAATTCTTGTCAAACTTCACTAATTATTCAACCAGCACCAATACAGAAAGTGAATTTTAGAGAGAAGTTTCTAAGTTGCAGCATCTTAGTCCCAGGTATTTTGTTACAGCAGCACAAATGGACTAAGACAGTATCACATGACTGGGTCACACACTTGGTCAACATGCTTTAACACTGCACCTTCCTAGGGGGCAGGCAACACGCTACTTACTCCCTCATGCGTTTCATCTTGGTCCTGGCCATCGCACTGTGGAAAACTGTTGGTCCTGGGGACATGTCTGCAGCCATGCTGGGGATGGTCTTTGTGTCTGAAAATCAATGCACAGCTCTTATTGACTTCATCAGCAATCCTGCAACTTCGAGGCAATGTTCAAGGGCAACCAGAAAACAGAAGCTAATCCACCTTTGCCACATGGTAATGCTACATTAATTAGAGATGAATTCAATTATAACATGCACATTAAGAAGATTTATTCCAAATGACAAGATTATTTACAGTTTTAATATGCACAAGGCATTCCAGGACAAAGCCTCTCTCACAAAGGATTGTTTAAACAAAACACCATTATTTCAAAGATGAGCTTTTTATCCTAGAAAACTCAGGGGGAAATGTATCTATAGAAAAGCAAGTGTTCCCGAGGACCCTCTGGCCATTCTCTTTCGGCAGGTGTGGATGTTTGACTAAATGACTAGGAATTTTTCTAATAAGCTTAGTTTTCCTTTCATCTTAATCTTATACCTGAGCATTAGCTTTTTTGCAGTGGAAAGCAAAATGCTTAACAGAGGTCATATCTGCAGCTTTAAACTACAGCAGAATGGAGCAGAAGGCCAAAGTTGTGTTCAGAAGGTAGAGTTGGTAATGAAAGTTGAGGTGTAATGAAATCTGCTGAGAGAGCTACAGTTTTTAATGAAACATCCTGAAGGCTCTTACAAAACAAGTTGAAACTGAGGGAAAGAAACATTCCATCAACTGAAGCAACACTACTTTCCATTAAAAAGCTAAAACTGGGCTGGGCGCAGTGGCTCACAACTATAATCCTGGCACTTTGGGAGGCCGAGGTGGGCGGATGACCTGAGGTCAGGAATTTGGGACCACCCTGGCCAACATGGTGAAACCTTGTCTCTACTAAAAATATAAAAATTAGCTGGGTGTGATGGCACATGCCTGTAATCCCAGCTACTCTGGAGGCTGAGACAGGAGAATCACTTCAACCTGGGAGGCGGAGGTTGCCGTGAGCCAAGACTGCACCACTGCACTCCAGCCTAGGTGAAAGAGCGAAGCTCTGTCTCAAAAAAAAAAAAAAAAAAAAAAAAAAGAGGCCTCTAAAACTGGCCCATTAGCAAGAGCTCAGGGCAATCCATAGAGCTGAATTTACAATTTGGCCCTGTGCTGCTCTTTCCTCCCCGAAACTGGGGGCAGAGTCCTCCCTGTGCACGTCCTTAGATCTCTTATAAGGTACTTTGCACCCCATCAGTAAAAAACTGTCCACTCTAATGATCATTTATAAATTATATCCATGCAGTTGCTATGTCAGAGAGAAGAGACTCATGTTATGAAATTCCTATTCTTTTCTCAACATATCTCATATAATATGTGCCTGCCTGACTTAGGGACCAAGTAAAGAAGCAAGGTGGAGTCCCCATCTTACATATTAGTATAGTAAAGCTTTTTCTTCTTTCTTTTTTTTTTTTTTTCTTTGAGACGGAGTTTCGCTCTTGTTGCCCAGGCTAGAGTGCAATGGTGTGATCTCGGTTCACCGCAACCTCCACCTCCCAGGTTCAAGCGATTCTCCTGCCTCAGCCTCCTAAGTACCTGGGATTACAGGATGTGCCACCATGCCTGGTTAATTTTGTACTTTTAGCAGAGACAGGTTTCTCCTGTTGGTCTCCTGTTGGTCAGGCTGGTCTTGAACTCCCGACCTCAGGAGATCAGCCCACCTCGGCCTCCCAAACTGCTAGAATTACAGGTGTGAGCCACCACATTTGACCTTTTTTATTTTTTTTTGAGATGGAGTTTTGCTCTTATTGCCCATGCTGGAGTGCAATAGTGAGATCTCGGCTCACTGCAACCTCCGCCTCCTGGATTCAAGTGATTCTCCGGCCTCAGCCTCCCAAGTAGCTGGGATTACAGGCTCCCACCACCATGCCCGGCTAATTTTTTTATTTTTAGTAGCGATGGGGTTTCGTCATGTTGGTCAGGCTGGTCTCGAACTCCTGACCTGAGGTGATCCGCCTGCCTCAGCCTCCCAAAGTGCTGGGATTACAGGCATGAGCCACCGCCCTATTTTTTAAATTTTAAAAGTTAAATTCAAATTCTAATGTCTCACATACACCCTCTTTTTGCACTACCTGCTGGGGCATGCATCCCACTTTGAACTTCTTGCTCCTATAGGTATAATTGAGATGAATATTCTCCAGCTTAATTCTGTGCCAGAGTCTCTGATCTTTCCTTAGACTAGATCCCTAGTTATGGAAATACTGAATTGACAGCGACAAATCTTGTAAAGGGCATAGTACAAATTAACAATGTGTTGCTCATAGTATGTTCACCAATTATGACTTCATGATAAAGGCACAAGTACCAGAGACTGATTGCTCCTATTTCTCTCACTCCTGGAGATTACCCCTTTCACACCTGGAGAAGAAATTTGCCTCAGCCCTCACTGCAACTGGACAGCAGCTTTCTGTCAGCTCCAACCTTCCCACTAGCTCTGGCCAAGACAGATACTTTTCCCCAGGGAAGCCTGGGGAGTGGGCAAGAGGAAGGCATAGGGGTTTATTTCATTTTCCTCTTGGTTGCTTTTTAAAATAATTTTTCCTAGAACTTAAATAGTTACTAAAACAAAACCAACCATACCATGGCAAGTAACTCACAAACAGGCTCAAAAATCAGTTCTGCCAATAATAAAAATAAGGTGCTCCTTTCCCATCTTTTCCACAGCTAGCAAGTTTTGAAGACTTATGCAAATAAAGGTCAAAGCAATTTCCAGGAGAGCTGCAATTTATTTTAAGCTGGCTACAGTTCCCCTCAATAAGGCACTCAGTGCTGCTAGGAAAGATGCTAAGCCTTAAGCCCAAGGTAGAAAACAGGGCAAGTGTCATGTCAAGCAACAGGGTTGGCAAAGCTTGGTGCTCAGAGCAATTCCTTTTTCAGTGTTTCTTACCGGCCAACTTTCTTTCCCTCTGCATCCCATCTTCCAACGTGAATAGCAGTTGCTTTATGTCAAAGAAAGGGACAATTCATTTAACAATCATAATAAAAATAATTGGGGCTAGAATCATAGATGTCATCCAATAGGTCACTGAATCCCAGAGTGTGTTTTAGACCACTGCTTCTCAAACTTTAATGTCATACAAATCATCCAGGGATATTGTTAAAATGCAGATTCTTCTTTAGTAGGTTTGGGAAGGACTTGGGATTCTGCATTTCCATAAGTTCCCAGATGATACCAGTGCTGCTGGTCCTGAACCACACTTTGAGTAGTAAGGCTCCAGACAGGCTAGCTACATAATTTGTGGGGCCCAGTGCTAAATGACAATGCAGAAATCCTTTTTCAAGAAACAAGAGAAAAGCTGGTTTTTGGGGGGATCTGTATTTGTCTGTGGACCTGTCATCGTGCTTTTTGTTGGGTATTTAATGTCATTCTCCCTCAGGAACTAGGACAGATACTCTGCAGAGGAGTACAGACACTTATAGGGACCTGGCAGTCTTACCTCACCCCAACTCTTCCTCAGTATTACCTAGGACCACGCTGGGAATGGAGGGTTGCAGTAGTTATGGGGTGGGGATTAGGAGTGGGTGGCAGAGGAACCTTCCCAGGTAGATGTCTTAAAGGCAAGACAGCACATGAGCAAGGCTTTAAGCCCTGAACCTGTGTCCACTGTCTTACTAGCTTTCACTCATAAAATACAAATTCAAAGATAAAATTTTATGAAACCCCTTGTGTGGGCTCCTTCCTGAACCTGGGGTACTGTGTAACTGCACTGGTCTCACATCCATGAAGCCCTGGTTCTAGAGCACTGCTTTCTGAAAAAATAGCTGAATCCTTAATCCCCATGTTAACTTTTAAAAACTAATTTTTGGCAGAATGGGCAAGACGGCCAAATAGGAAGAACTCCGGTCAGCAGCTGCCAGTGAGATCAACCCAGGAGGTGTGTGATTTCTCCATTTCCAACTGAGGTACCCGGCTAATCTCACTGGGACTGGTTAGACAGTGGGTGCAGCCCACAGAGGGTGAGCCAAAGCAGGGTGGGGCATCATCTCATAGGGGAGGTGCAAGGGGTCAAGGAACTCCCTCCCCTACCCAAGGGAAGCCGTGAGGGACTGTGCTATGACGAACGGTGCACTCTGGCCCAGATACTATGATTTTCCCACGTTCTTCACAACCCACAGACCAGGAGGGTGCCTATACCAGCAGGGCCCTGGGTTTCAAGCACAAAACTGGGTGGCCATTTGAGCAGACACTGAGCTAGCTGTAGGAATTTTTTTTCATACTCCACTGGCACCTGGAATGCCAGCGAGACAAAACCATTCACTCCCCCCGAAAGGGGGCTGAAGCCAGGGAGCCAAGTGGTCTAGCTCAGTGGATCCCACTCCCACAGAGCCCAGCAAACTAAGATCCACTGGCTTGAAATGTGTACTGCCAGCACAGCAGTCTGAAGTCAACCTGGGATGCTCCAGCTTGGCGGGAGGAGGGGCATTTGCCATTACTGAGGTTTGAGCAGGTGGTTTTCCCCTCACAGTGTAAACAGAGCCGCTGGGAAGTTTGAACTGGGCAGAGCCCACCACAGCTTGGTAAAGCCTCTGTAGCCAGACTGCCTCTCTAGATTCCTCCTCTCTGGGCAGGGCATCACTTAAAAAAAGGCAGCAGCCCCAGTCAGGGGCTTAAAGATAAAACCCCCATCTCCCTGGGACAGAGCACCTTGGGGAAGGGGAAGCTGTGGGCACAGCTTCAGCAGACTTAAATATCCCTGCCTGCTGGCTCTGAAGAGGGCAGCGGATCTCCCAGCACAGTGTTCAAGCTCTGCTAAGGGACAGACTGACTCCTTAAGTGGGTCCCTGAACCCCATGCCTCCTGACTGGGAGACACCTCCAAGCAGGGGTCCACAGACAAATACAGGAGAGTTCGGGCTGGCATCTGGTGGGTGCCCTTCTGGGATGAAGCTTCCAGAGGAAGGAACAGGCAGCAATCATTGCTGTTCTGCAGCCTCCACTGGTGGTACCCAGGCAAAAAGGATCTGGTGTGGACCTCCAGCAAACTCCAGCAGACCTGCAGCAGAGGGGCCTGACTGTTAGAAGGAAAACTAACGAACAGAAAGGAATAGCATCAACATCAACAAAAAGGACGTCCACTCAGAAACCCCATTTGAAGGTCAACATCAAAGACCAAAGGTAGATAAATCCATGAAGATGAGGAAAAACCAGCACAAAAAGGCTGAAAATTCAAAAAAATCAGAACACCTCTTCTTCTCCAAAGGATCACAACTCCTCACCAGCAAGGGAACAAAACTGGCGGGAGAATGAGTTTGACAAATTGACAGAAGTAGACTACAGAAGGTGGGTAATAACAAACTCCTCTGAGCTAAAAAAGCATGTTCTAACCCAATGCAAGGAAGCTAAGAACGTTGATAAAAGGTTAGAAGAATTGCTAACTAGAATAACCAGTTTAGAGCAGAACATAAATGACCTGATGGAGTTGAAAAACACAGCACGAGAACTTCGTGAAGCATACACAAGTATCAATAGCTGAATTGATCAAGTGGAAGAAAGGATATCAGAGATTGAAGATCAACTTAATGAAATAAAGCATGAAGACAAGATTAGAGATAAAATAATGAAAAGGAATGAACAAAGCCTCCAGGAAATGTGGGACTATATGAAAAGACCAAACCTATGTCTGACTGGTATACCTGAAAGTGACGGGGAGAATGAAACAAAGTTGGAAAACAATCTTCAGGATAGTATCCAGGAGGACTTCCCCAACTTAGCAAGGCAGGCCAACATTGAAATTCAGGAAATACAGAGGATGCCACAAAGATACTCCTTGAGAAGAGCAACTCCAAGACACGTAATTGTCAGAATCACAAAAGTTGCAATGCAGGAAAAAATGTTACAGGCACCCCCAGAGAGAAAGGTCAGGTTACCCACAAAGGGAAGCCCATCAGACTAACAGCGGATCTCTTGGCAGAAACTCTACAAGCCAGAAGAGAGTGGGGGCCAATATTCAACAATCTTAAAGAAAAGAATTTTCAACCCAGAATTTCATATCCAGCCAAACTAAGCTTCATAAGTGAAGGAGAAATAAAATCATTTACAGACAAGCAAATGCTGAGAGATTTTGTCACCACCAGGCCTGCCTTACAAGAGCTCCTGAAGGAAGCACTAAACATGGGAAGGAACAACCAGTACCAACCACTGCAAAAACATGCCAAATTGTAAAGACCATTGATGCTAGGAAGAAACTGCATCAACTAGTGAGCAAAATAACCAGCTAACATCATAATGACAGGATCAAATTCACACATAACAGTATTAACCTTAAATGTAAATGGGCTAAATGCTCCAATTAAAAGACACAGACTGGCAAATTGGATAAAGAGTCAAAACCCATCAGTGTGCTGTATTCAGGAGACCCATCTCGTGTGCAGAGACACACACAGGTTCAACATAAAGCGATGTAGGAAGATCTACCAAGCAAATGGAAAACAAAAAAAGCAGGGGTTGCAATCCTAGTTTCTGATAAAACAGACTTTAAACCAACAAAGACCAAAAGAGATAAAGAAGACTGTTACATAATGGTAAAGGGATCAATTCAATAAGAAGAGCTAACTATCCTAAACATATATGCACCCAATAAAGGAGCCACCAGATTCATAAAGCAAGTCCTTAGAGACCTACAAAGAGACTTAGACTCCCACACAATAATAATGGGAGAATTTAACACCCCACTGTCAACATTAGACAGAACAACAAGACAGAAAGTTAACAAGGATATCCAGGATTGAAACCAGCTCTGCACCAAGCAGACCTAATAGACATCTACAGAACTCTCCACCCCAAATCAACAGAATATACATTCTTCTCAGCACCACACTTACTACAAAATTGACCACACAGTTGGAAGTAAAGCACTCCTCAGCAAATGTAAAAGAACAGAAATCAAAACAAACTGTCTCTCAGACCACAGTGCAATCAAACTAGAACTCAGGATTAAGAAACTCACTCAATACTGCTCAACTACATGGAAACAGAACAGCCTGCTCCTGAATGACTACTGGGTACATAACGAAGTGAAGGCAGAAATAAAGATGTTCTTTGAAACCAATGAGAACAAAGACACAACATACCAGAATCTCTGGGACACATTTAAAGCAGTGTGTAAAGGGACATTTATAGCACTAAATGTCCACAATAGAAAGCAGGAAAGATCTAAAATTGACACCCTAACATCACAATTAAAAGAACTAGAGAAGCAAGAGCAAACACATTCACAAGCTAGCAGAAGGCAAGAAATAACTAAGATCAGAGCAGAACTGAAGGAGATAGAGACACAAAAAACCCTTCAAAAAATCAATGAATCCAGAAGCTGGTGTTCTGAAAAGATCAACAAAATTGATAGACTGCTAGCAAGATTAATAAAGAAGAAAAGAGAGAAGAATCAAATAGACGCAATAAAAAACGATAAAGGGGATATCACCATCGATCCCACAGAAATACTACCGTCAGAGAATACTATAAACACCTCTATGAAAATAAACTAGAAAATCTAGAAGAAATGGATAAATTCCTAGACACACACACCCTCCCAAGACTAAACCAGGAAGAAGTTGAATCCCTGAATAGACCAATAACAGGCTCAGAAATTGAGGCAATAATTAATAGCCTCCCAACCAAAAAAGTCCAGGACCGGATGAATTCACAGCCAAATTCTACCAGAGGTATAAACAGGAGCTGGTACCATTCCTTCTGAAACTATTCCAATCAATAGAAAAAGAGGGAATCCTCCCTAACTCATTTTATGAGGCCAGCATCACCCTGATACCAAAGCCTGGCAGAGACACAACAAAAAAGAGAATTTTAGACCAATATTCTTAATGAACATTGATGCAAAAATCCTCAATAAAATACTGGCAAACCAAATCCAGCAGCACATCAAAAAGCTTATCCACCATGATCAAGTGGGCTTCATCCCTGGGATGCAAGGCTGGTTCTGTTTATATGATGGATTATTTTATCCATCATATAAACAGAACCAAAGACAAAAACCATATGATTATCTCAATAGATGCAGAAAAGGTCTTCGACAAATCCAACAGTGCTTCATGCTAAAAACTCTCTAAACTAGGTATTGATGGGATGTATCTCAAAATAATAAAAGTTATTTATGACAAATCCACAGCCAATATCATACTGAATGGGCAAAAACTGGAAGCATTGCCTTTGAAAACTGGCACAAGACAGGGATGCCCTCTCTCACCACTCCTATTCAACATAGTGTTGGAAGTTCTGGCCAGGGAAATCAGGCAGGAGAAAGAAATAAAGAGTATTCAATTAGGAAGAGAGGAAGTCAAATTGTCCCTGTTTGCAGATGATATGATTGTATATTTAGAAAACCCCATTGTCTCAGCTCAAAATCTCCTTAAACTGATAAGCAACTTCAGCAAAGTCTCAGGATACAAAATCAACGTCTAAAAATCACAAGCATTCCTGTACACCAATAGCAGACAATCAGAGAGCCAAATCACGAATGAACTCCCATTTACAATTGCTTCAAGGAGAATAAAATACCTAGCAATCCAACTTATAAGGGATATGAAGGACCTCTTCAAGGAGAACTACAAACCACTGTTCAACAAAATAAAAGAGGACACAAACAAATGGAAAAACATTCCATGCTCATGGATAGGAAGAATCAATATCGTGAAAATGGCCATACTGCCCAAGGTAATTTATAGATTCAATGCCATCCCCATCAAGCTACCAATGACTTTCTTCACAGAATTGGAAAAAATCTACTTTGAAGTTCATATGGAACCAAAAAAGAGCCCGCATTGCCAAGACAATCTTAAGCCAAAAGAACAAAGCTAGAGGCATCATGATACCTGACTTCAAACTATACTACAAGTCTACAGTAACCAAAACAGCATGGTACTGGTACCAAAACAGAGATATTGATCAATGGAACAGAACAGAGCCCTAAGAAATAATACCACACATCTACAGCCATCTGATCTTTGATAAACCTGACAAAAACAGGAAATGGGGAAAGGATTCCCTATTTAACAAATGGTGCTGGGAAAACTGGCTAGCCGTATGTAGAAAGCTGAAACTAGATCCCTTCCTTACACCTTATACAAAAATTAATTCAAGATGGATTAAAGACTTAAATGTTAGACCTAAAACCATAAAAACCCTAGAAGAAAACATAGGCAGTACCATTCAGGACATAAGCATGGGCAAGGACTTCATGACTAAAACACCAAAAGCACTGGCAACAAAAGCCAAAATTGACAAATGGATCTAATTAAACTAAAGAGCTTCCACACAGCAAAAGAAACTACCATCAGAGTGAACAGGCAACCTACAGAATGGGAGAAAATTTTTACAATCTACCCATCTGACAAAGGGCTAATATCCAGCATCTACAAAGAACTTAAACAAATTTACAAGAAAAAAATCAAACAACCCCATCAAAAAGTGGGCAAAGGATATGAACAGACACTTCTCAAAAGAAGACATTTATGCAGCCAACAGACACATGGAAAAATGCTCATCATCACTGGCCATCAGAGAAATGTAAATCAAAACCACAATGAGAAACCATCTCACACCAGTTAGAATGGAGATCATTAAAAAGTCAGGTAACAACAGGTGCTGGAGAGGATGTGGAGAACTAGGAACACTTTCGCACTGTTGGTGGAACTGTGAACTAGTTCATCCATTGTAGACGACAGTGTGGTGATTCCTCAAGGATCTAGAACTAGAAACACCATTTGGCCCAGCGATCCCATTACTGGGTATATACCCAAAGGATTACAAATCATGCTGCTATGAAGACACATGCACATGTATGTTTATTGTGGCATTATTCACAATAGCAAAGACTTGGAATCAACCCAAATGTCCATCATTGATAGGCTGGATTAATAAAATGTGGCACATATTCACCATGCAATACTATGCAGACATAAAAAAAGATGAGTTCATGTCCTTTGTAGGAACATGGGTGAAGGTGAAAACCATCATTCTTAGCAAACTATCACAAGGACCAAAAACCAAACACTGCATATTTTCACTCACAGGTGGGAACTGAACAATGAGAACACTTGGATACAGGATAGGGAACATCACATACCAGGGCCTGTCGTGGGGTGGGGGGAGGAGGGAGGGATAGCATTAGGAGATATACCTAATGTAAATGACGAGTTAATGGGTGCAGCATACCAACATGGCACATGTATACAAATGTAACAAACCTGCATGTTGTGTACATGTACCCTAGAACTTAATGTATAATTTAAAAAAGATGGGCACATATACACCATGGAATACTATGCAGCCATAAAAAAGAATGAGTTCATGTCCTTTTCTGGGAGATGGATGAAACTAGAAACCCTCATTCCCAGCAAGCTAACACAAGAACAGGAAACCAAACACGGCATGTTCTTACTCATAAGTGAGAGCTGAACAATGAGAACACATGGACTCAGGGAGGGGGACATCACACACCAAGGCCTGTCGCGGGTTGGGGGACAAGGACAGCAATAGCATTAGGAGAAATACCTAATGTAGATGACGGGCTGATGGGTGCAGCAAACCACCATGGCATGTGTATACCAAAGCTGCAGCTTCTGCACATGTATCGCAGAACTTAATACAAAAACCTTAATTTTGCCTTTATTAAAATACTAGTAAGTCAAATCCAGTATCATGAAAAAAGATCCTCCTAAGATCAGGAATGAGACAAGAATCTCTCTCTTGCCATTTTTATATAACATTGTACTACAGGTTATAGCCAGGGAAATTGGGCAAGAAAAAGAAATCAAAGGAATCCGAATTGGAAAGGAAACAGTAAAATTACCTCTATTTGCAGATAACATGATTTTGTATATAGAAAATCTATGTCCTAGAGAATATGATAGGCATATTCAGGTTTTCTATTTCTTTTTGCTAAAAAATTATTTGTGTATTTATGTTTAGAGACAGACTCTTGCTATGTTGCCCAGGCTTACTTTGAATTCCTGGGTTCAAGTGATTCTCCCACCTCAGCCTCCCAAGTAGCTGGGAGTACAGTTGCACAACCCTATATTCAGCTTTCTATTGCTTCTGAGTCAGTTTCAGTAATTTGTGTCTTTCTAGAAATTTGTCCATTTCATTTAATGTATCTGATTTGTTGGTATACTGTTGTTCGTAGTATATGCTTATAATCCTTTTTATTTCTTTAAGGTTAGTAGTAATGTCCCCTCTTTCATTCCTGATGTATTAATTTGAATCTTCTCTTATTTTGTTGGTCAATATTTGCTGATCTTTACAAAGAACCTATTTTTTTTTTTTTGTTTCACTGACTTCCTTTATTGTTTTCCCATTCTTTATTTTGCTTATTTCCACTCTGGTTTTTATAGTTTTCTCCCTTCAATTTGCTTTGGCTTTAATTTGCTTGTCTTTTTCTACTTTTTTAAGCCATATATTTCACATGCTCAATAGGTGGAAGTTAAAATCAAAAGCAATATAAATAGTAGCTGTGATTCTTAACTTATAAAAATCTTGCAGTCAATTAAGAAGATGGGCTATCTATGCAGATGATCCCTAGCAGTACTATGGAGTACATATACATAAGACACTATACTACATATGGGGCATGCAAAGAGGGATAATGAGGTCCGTGGAAAAAGCAATAGCCTTCAAGTTAGGGGACCACAGTTATTCCAGTTATTCTTTTGGTTCTCTCACCAGCTCAGGCCACCTCCCTGGGTCTTACTTCCCTCATTTTATATTTCAGTAGTTTCATTAGACTGAAGGCCTTCCCTCAATTCTGACATTCTGTGATCTGATCTAAGACATAGGTCAGAGGCATAGCATTTACTCGGGAAGACAGTGGCTATGCTAACAAAGATAAAGAACAATCAAACGAAACAAATGCTATGAAGCAAGTGGCTGGGACCAACGGTAAATGTTATGAGCATTATGTCAGGCAAGATCATCCTGAAATCTCTTTTCTCATCTGCGAAATACAGAATGATGAGGATTATGACACTTGACAATATCCCATGGGGATGTTTTGACAATGAGATGAAAACAAAATGATATGAAGACACATTAAACAATTGGATACTGTGTTTCCTGAGTGCAAAGCACAGCTCATAATAATAATATTGTCAGGATTCCTCCTACATCTATGGTCTCTCACCAGCAAAGGCATTTTCCCTGAAGGAGTGACAGCTTGATAATTCTGACATTTCACCAACAGAGAGAGTTTCTCCTCTCATTTCTTCGAAAATTTTCTAAAATTTCCCTTTACCCATTTCAGTTGCTGGACAAATGACCTTGATCACAAAAGAAAAACCTGTGTTTGCCCTCCCTGCTAAACATCCTGCCATGTGGGTAATAAAGAGCTGATGCAGGAACCGCAGAGGTGGATATTTTGGCAAACAAGATCTCGTTTAAGCACCTGAGACATTGCTTACTCAGGAATCCTCACAGACACTGCCCTTGGTGAACTGCACATTTACAATGCTTCTTACCTAATCTTTAACTCTCCTCTTGCTCTTAATTTCCTAAGGAATACTTAGGAAATAGCAGTTACCTGACTGATACCACTCTGCCAAATTATTGCAAAGGCATATCCTCATGGTTTGTATTTCTCCTCCTACTCCTTGGCATGGGACATGATGGAAGATTTGCCTAGATCAAGGTCAGCAAAACTTTTTCTGTAAAGGGATGGGTAGTAAATATTCTAGACTTTATAGACCATAGAATTTCTGTTGCAACTACTCAAGTCTGCTGCAGTAGCCTGAAAACAGCTATAGGCAATAGGTAAATGAATGAGCATGGCTGTGTTCCAGGAATGTTTTATTTACAAAAACAGGCAGTGAGACAGGTTTGGAATGCAGGCCATAGTTTGCTGACCGCTGGCCTACATGATAGAGATTCATCATGATTCTGAGCTGGATGTGACCCTAGAACGCTTCAAGCCAAATTGCTTCATCTTACAAGTGTGGAGGCTAAGGCCAAGAGAGGCTGTATGACTTGCACATGGTCACAGAGCTATAATGGAAAGGGGCAGAGCCCAGACTAGAACTGTGGTTTCCTGACTCCCAAATGAGTGCTCTTTCTAACATCCCATAGAATTGCCATACCCAAATAACAAGTTTCACGTGATAATTTAAAAAAAATAAGATCATCAGACAAAACTTCCCCTCTAAAAGGTTGAAATTTGGGGTGATCATTATGTCTTCCATCTCATTTCTCCACCTCTCCAGATGACAGCCCCATGACTTATTATGAGGGGCTGTGAATCAGCTGGGCAACGTGAAAGCTGCTCTACTCTGCTGAGAGGCTTAGCTGACCCAAACTTGGTGAAGATTTTTCCTTAAGCTTCTCCCGTGACAACAGTGGACAGCAAATGGCAATAAAACTGTCAAAGAATCTGCAAAGCAGGGTAGTCTCTGCACTGCCTCACCTCAACACCCCAGAAATGGAGATGCACTACGCAGATCCTCCTTGAAGGAAGAACTTGCTACCCCAACTGCTGGGAGTAGACAGACAGCCTCCAGCTGTGGCCCCTTCAGGAACTTCTTTAGCCGCAGAAAGCTGCCTTGCCCCAAATCATGACCTTCCAAGTAGCAACCTTTAATGACTGATCATGGTAGAGGTAGAGAACCGAACCATTATGGCCTTTGCTGGCAACTCTGATGGGACTGGAGCTCCCTGTGGATTTGGCTAAGGCTTGTCAGGCCTGCATGACTGCTCAACTTCTCCCACTGCCTCATCCTGCATCCTTCTCCTTACGTCCACAGGGTCAATCCCAAGGGCACTCCTGCATAAAAGTCCTGCCTACTCAACTCTGTCAGAGACTGCTTCCTAGAAAACCCAGCCTAAAGGTTGAAGTGGATAAGGTTGAGGGCATGGAGATGATTGTCTTGGTTCCTTTAACAAGGTGGGTATTTGATAAGAGCAGTATTAGAAATAATGACATGACCATTCCTCCCACTTCTTGTCCATCCCCAGCTCTTTCAGAGAATTGGTGTTATTGGTACAGGACAGAAGCCACCGCCAAGGAAGTTGTTGTCAACCCTGTAGCATCAGCGGTGTCAATGCCAAACCACATTAGGAGGCTGGAGTAGAAAAGCACGGGAGGAAAAGGAAGAAGGTAGTCTAGGAGAGAACAGCCTCAAATGCTTTCCAGTAGGAAGGGAGCTGGGGCATATTAGGACAAGTATGTGAGCTGGCTTAGAGGACTTGGGTTTGAATCCTGATTCTGTGACGTTTGGAAAGGTAAAAATATGTGACTCGGTTGCCTCATTGATACAAAAAAACAAAACAAAACAAAACAAAACAAAACCCTATCTTCTATGGCTCTAGTAAAGCTTAAATGTATATTAAACTTATACATAAATGTGTATTATTGCTACAAAAGACCCAAGGCAAATTTACACTGCCTCCCCATGATGTCCAGCACAGAGCTTTGCATGAAGCAGCTTCTCAGTATATCAATAGGACCCTACTGCCTACACCAAAATTAAATAGTTGGGAAAAAGTGGATCAACTTGGGAAAAATAAACTTGCTACTTATAGGAAATATAAAAAATACCAGAAGATAGAAAATAAAATATTTTTACTATGGTTATTTCACACTGCAAATATTCACCTGAATTTTATAGATGATTAAAAACAACAAGAGTTAAGGAGTTTGGAAATTCTTGTTTCATTTTGAATACAACAGGAGAAACCTCTAAGAACAGTACCTACCAGTAAAAGGAAGAGAGGAAGTGTCTGTTCTTTGGATTGACATTCAGTAATTAAATGTGGATACAGGCTAAGATGAGATTTGCGGAAGCTAGACCCTAACTTTTTCATTTGTGCTTTCCCTGTGGAGACAGTAGCCAATGTTTGGGGAGTTTAATTATTCTTATCTGCCAACATGAAGAAACTTAGCTTTAAAAACAAAACCTGCTTTTCTGTAATAGGAGGTTGATCTGGCTTCAAGACTGATTCAAATACTTAAGGAAAGTGTATCAGCAGTACTTCCTTCTCTTAAGTTTTCTTTAAAAAATTGTATTTTATTTTATTTCAATAGTTTCTGGGGAACAGGTGGTTTTTGGCTATATGGATAAGTTGTTTAGTGGTGATTTCTGAGATGGTGGTGCACCCATCACCACAGCAGTGTGCACTGTACCCAGTGTGTAGTCTTTTATCCCTCATCCCCTCCCACCCTTCCCGCTGAGTCCCCAAAGTCCATTATATCGTTCTTCTGCCTTCGTGTCCCCCCAGCTGAGCTCCCACTTACAAGTGAGAACATATGATGTTTGGTTTTCCATTCCTGAGTTACTTCACTTACAATAATGGCTTCTAACTCTATCCAGGTTGCTGTGCATGCCATTATTTTCTTCTTTTCTATGGCTGAAGAGTGTTCCATGGTGTTTATATAGCACACTTTCTTTACTCATTGATTGATGAACATTTATGTTGGTTCCATATTTTTGCAATTGTGAATTGTGTTGCTATAAACATGCATGTGCAAGTGTCTTTTTTCATATAATGACTTCTTTTCCTTTGAGTAGATACCCAGCAGTGAGATTCCTGGATTGAATAGTAGTTCCACTTTTAGTTCTTTAAGGAATCTCCATACTGTTTTCCACAGTGATTGTACTAGTTTACACTACCACCAGGATGGGTTCTCACTCTTAATTAGAATGCGAATCCTAACAATTGCCATGTGAAGCATGTAGCTCTCTCTATAGTTAGCAGAACAGAAGATAAATTGAAAAATGATGGCCGGGCGCAGTGGCTCAAGTCTGTAATCCCAGCACTTTGGGAGGCCGAGATGGGCGGATCACGAGGTCAGGAGATCGAGACCATCCTGGCTAACACGGTGAAACCCCGTCTCTACTAAAAATACAAAAACTAGCCGGGCGAGGTGGCGGGCACCTGTAGTCCCAGCTACCCGGGAGCCTGAGGCAGGAGAAGGGCATAAACCCGGGAGGCGGAGCTTGCAGTGAGCTGAGATCCGGCCACTGCACTCCAGTCCGGGCGACAGAGCGAGACTCCGCCTCAAAAAAAAAAAAAAAAAAGAAAAGAAAAATGATTACCTGGCATCACCTACTCCTTAGCTTCTATGAAAGCCAAAAGAGCCGGGCGCGGTGGCTCAAGCCTGTAATCCCAGCACTTTGGGAGGCCGAGACGGGCGGATCACGAGGTCAAGAGATCGAGACCATCCTGGCTAACACGGTGAAACCCCGTCTCTACTAAAAAATACAAAAACTAGCCGGGCGTGGTGGCCGGCGCCTGTAGTCCCAGCTACTCGGGAGGCTGAGGCAGGAGAATGGCGTGAACCCGGGAGGCAGAGCTTGCAGTGAGCTGAGATCCGGCCACTGTACTCTAGCCTGGGTGACAGTGAGACTCCATCTCAAAAAAAAAAAAAAAAAAAAAAAAAAAGAAAGCCAAAAGAGGAGATGTTTCCACAAGACACGCAAGAGCCATTTCTCCTTCCACACCTCTAGGTTATTCCTAAAATTCTATCCTTACAACAGTGGAGCTCATTAGTAGAGTAAATATTTGTTATTTTTGGCCTTACATTCTCATTTCCCTTGTAAGGGGAATCTTATACTTTGTGAGACGGAGCCCAGCTCCCATTAAAGCCATGAATGCCAGAGACTAACTTACCAGTCTCCCATGTCATTAGGGTGTAGAAATATGACCAGCCTCTGCCAGTAAGATGAATTTGACCGGACATGGTAGTTCACATCTGTAATTCCAGTATTTTGGGAGGCTGAGTCAGATGGACCACTTGAGCCCAGGGGTTCAAGACCAGCCTCAGAAACATGGCAAAACCCCATCTCTACAAAAAACAATTAGCCAGGCATCGTGGCACGTGCCTGTAGTCCCTGCTGCATGGGAAGCTGAGGCAGGAGGATTACCCTGAGCCCAGGAGGTCAAGGCTGCAGTGATCCATGATTGCATCACTGTACTCAAGCCCAGGCAATAGAGTGAGACCCTGTCTTAAAAACAAACAAACAAACAAACAAAAAACGGTAACGAGAAGAAGCAGAGGCCACATGAAGTACATCCAGGCAGGTTTGGGGTAGAAACATCAGCCACAACCAGGTTCCCAAGGCAGCAATGTTGGCCAGTCTAAAAGCTGTGCCCAGTATCTCATATTATTAGCCTTGAGGACACTCAAGATTCCCTGTGGGAAGGCCAGTTTGGAGGGGATCTGAGGCCAGCTGTGTGAGTCACCTGGGAAATGCAACCTCCAGCCCCAGTCAATCCTTCAGAAGACTGTGGCCCTGGGTGATAGCTAACTGCAAACTCATGAGAGACCCTGAGACACAACCAGCCAGTTACACCCTCCTGAATTCATGACCTACAGCAACCATGAGAGATATTAAATGATTATCATTGTTTTCAGCCCGTATGTTTTTCAGTAATTTGTTATGCATCCATAGATGACCAATATAGGAATTGAGCTTTTACGGTAGGTCAAGATAAGAAACAAATACATAAAAAATATTTCTGCATTTACCTTAAAACCAGTTTTGAAATCACTATATTGGTGCATAGTCTTTGTAGAAGACCTAAGTTACAGTAAGTTTTTAGAACATAGGGTTAAAAGAATAACTTTGAAAAACTTAATTTCTTAAATATCTTAAAAATGTTTTTAATTTGGTTTTCATTGACACATAATTATTGTATGTAATTATGGGGTACAATGTGGTGTTTAGATAAATGTACATTGTATAAAAATCAAATCAGTGTATTTAGCATATCCATTACCTCATACATTCATCATTTCTTCATGGTAAGAAGATTCAAAATCTTCTCTTCTAGCTATTTTGAAATGTAAATTATGATATTGCTAACCACAGTCACCCAACTGTGCAATAGAATACCAAAATTTATTCTTCCTATCTGATTTTAACTTTATACTCATTGACCAATCTCTTCCTATCTTCCTCTCCTCGCTCCTCCCCAGCCTCTGGAGACAAATTTAACTGTTTATTTAAGCAAAGAATGATTTATGAATCGCACAGCCCTCAGAACCACGAGAGGTTTGGAGAACTCTATTCTGCAGTGTGGGCAAGCAGCAGTTATTGACAGAAAATGGAAGTGAGGTACAGAACCAGCTTTATTGGTTACAACTGGGCATTTGCCTTATTTGGACATGGTCTAATCAGTTGGCAACCCAAGGAAAGCTTCACAGAGAAGTAGAAGGTTTATAATTCTGGTATTTGTCAGGGCAGAGCAAGGTTGTGTTCACTATAATGTTCTCAGAGGCCAACACATAGTGTGGCATACAATTTTTTTTTTAAACCATCACTTAATGAATGAATAGAAAGACAGAAGTAGAGCTGCCAAGCAGTTGGGAGGGGGAGCATTTTCTACAAAGGATCAAGTAGTGTGAAAGCTCAGAGGTGTGAAACAACTGAGTATATTCACGGAAATATCAAGAAGTCTGGTGGTACTGGAATGTAAGGTGTGAGGAAGGGATTGATGAACCTAGAGGTATAGCACCAAGGCCAGAAAAAAAGTCTTGTGTGCCAGGTTAGGAGTTTGAATCTTATCCTGTAGTTTAGGATACTACTGTTGTATTTTTTTAGAGCACGATTTGAAAAGATCACCTTTAACAAACAAGGATAGTGCTTTGAAAGCAGTGACTTGAAAGGTAGAACTCAGTATATGTTATTACTGCTCAGATAACAGATCACATGTTACTATAGTAACTGTTTAGGATCATCACTGCTCAGTGAGAAAGACAGAAGATGACCTCTGACTTCATTTTCTTTGAACTTCTTAGAAATGAAAATTCTGTCTCTATATCTTAGTAACTACATTATGAGCCAAGGTAATCTACAAACTTTAACATTCTTAAATGTTTGGGAAATTGGCTGTACTGCTTTATTTATTTTATTTTATTTATTTATTTATTTTGCGATGGAGTCTTACTCTTGTCACCCAGTCTTGAGTGCAGTGGTGTGATCTCGGCTTGCTGCAACCTCCACCTCTTGGGTTCAAGTGATTCTCCTGCCTCAGTCCCCTGAGTAGCTGGGATTACAGGCACCCACAACGATGCCTGGCTAATTTTTGTATTTTTAGTAGACAGAGGGTTTCACCATGTTGGCCAGGCTGGTCTTGAACTCCTGACCTCATGTGATCCACCCACCTTGGCCTCCCAAAGTGCTGGGATTACAGATGTGAGCCACCATGCCTAGCCAAATTAGCTGTACTTCTAGCTGAGAAAAGTTATCAGCAGAATTATACATGTCCTTGGTAAACTATATTTATAAAAAGGCTTTGTACATCCAAACTGGATGTTGTTACAGAAGTAATTAGAATTTCACAGATGCTCCAAAACCTCGCTTCCCATTAAGATTCCTTTAGTGTGTTAATATGTCTGATCAGTTCAGCTTTTTGAAAATTGTTACCCCTCAATTCTTCCACAGACCTTTGGTAATAATTCCTTAATCTCTGCTAAACAGTAACACTGATATAGACCAGAGAAAGCAACAGGGCTTCTGAATCCCTTACAAACTTCCCTTGCTTAAGCTCTTCAAACTCTTAAGTCATTAAGTGTGGTGATGACTTACAGTCAGTTAATCTTGCAATATTGTGTTTTTCACCTTGACAGAAAAAAATTTTTCATGCTAGTCTCACAGATATTTCAACATACTGTTTTATCTTTGGTTACTGACACATTGCGACCACTTTCACTGGAAGAGAGAAGGGATATTTTGGATCATAAGCCAGTTGGATCGTTTTGATGTGGATGCACAATATCTGTTTTCCATTATCCCTTCTGTTTATGTTTTATAGAGATTTACATCTTGTGAAAAATTTAATTTTTTACAATTTCTTTAAAACTCCAAAGAATGCAACAGATTCAGGATTAGTGACAACTTGCGGAGAACCTGCTATGTGTCTGCTACCTTGTCAGACAGCTCTATTTGATCCATGTGTAGCAAGGAGAGGTGGCAAGGAGAAGAGTTTGTAATATAAATAAATCCCTACAACAATACTATTAATTACTCTTATTAGCATACTAATAGCAAAGGACATTATGTATATTGGTGCTAACTAGAAAGAAGTTCCAGTAATCAAGTCTACATAGCTAAAAGAGAAACTCACCAATCATTAATTCATTTAATATGCATGTATTATGGTTTCATTGAAGTTAATATACTTTGTAGCAGGGATACTGTACATTGCACTGGGGTTGTACCCCAGTACATACCCAACACACATTTGCCTTGTTCACAGTGTGTGGTGTACTCATCACAGTGTTCTGCAATTATCTGTCTCCCTGAATAGACTGGGAAATCATTAAGACAGGGACTGGTTTTCTTCGTCACTCTGTGACATCTGGCTTATAATACAAACTTTACAAACATTTGTAGGGAAGGAGGAAGTGGAAAAGAAATCGAGGATACAAATTTCAACTATTGAAATATCATGTTTCAAAGCATCTGCCCTCAGTAAAATAGCTATTGGCTATATTATTGGCTATTCCCCATGCCCTCATTCTGGCCTTTTTTTCTGTTTCCTTTTCATTTCTTCCCTCTTTCTTTCTCCTAATTCTGCCTAGAATCACTTAATATCCTGTCCATGTCTGGTCTTGCTTCTTGTATCCCACGGGAAATTTTGATGGGAATTTAGAGTTTTGTAAATGAGGGGCCTTCATGCACAACAATTTGTTTTCCATGTATGAAAAAAGCACCTAGTAGGTATTCCCTGGTACTTTCACAAAACTATGCACTGGTCTGTGCAGGAGCCCACCTCATGACAAGGACCATATTCCAAATGAGTCTCAATATCCAACTCTTAATACAATGCCTTTAACCTTCCAGACCTCTCTAAATGCCTGATGTGGACACTGAGTTTCTAAGGAAGCTCAGTAACTCTTATACAGAGTGCCAGATAGCCCATCACACAGGACAGGATCACAAAAAGAGGGAAAAAAAATCTAGGAAGAAAACATGTCACTTTAGCTTATAGCTTTTAAGTTCTCTATAATTTTTGGAAATAAAACTTTTATTTTACACTTTAGTATTGTTCTGTTTGAATTATAAATTGGAGTGAGTGTGTACAATAATCCTTTCAGGGCTTAAGGACTATAAAGTCATAGTTCTTAAAGTACAGTCTGGACCCAGAGCATCAGCATCATGTAGGAAGTTGTCAGAAATACAAATTCTCAGACACATACCAAACCTGTATTTTAAGCCCTCTAAGTAATTTGGATGCATGCTCAAGGTGAAAATCACTGATCTCAAAGCTTTAATCTAATCTTGATGCTATAAAGGAGACCGATACACTGAACTTGAAATGTAAAAGATCATCTTCAGGATCTACTGAAGCCACACAAATGCTAACTCATTCATTCAGTCCACTCATCTGTGATGTAAGAAGGAAAAATATCACTGTCCCTGTTCCAAGCAGAATTCAAACTAAATCGGGGTCATGAATAGGGTCGAACCACTACACACAGCATTTTCAGGGTTTCAAAGTTAAAAATTTCTTGGTTGAAATTACCGGAAAGGACAAGTATATGTCTGTTTTTCTTTCTTCTCTGGTTAAGAGACAGAAGAAGCTCTTGAAGAGGTCTGTAGAAGATACAAGCCTATCTTGACATGCTCTGCAGGCACCTGGGCATTACCATAGTGCCTAGGCAGATACTGAGCATGAGTAAAGCCTAGTTCAATTCACAGAGGTTTCATTCTGAAGTGACAAAGCTTATACTCTGACATATTTAAGCCTAAATTGGCCCTGGATCCTGTTAACATTCTGACATACATTAACAACCACAATGATTAATAAACGTTAACTATTATTATAGTTAGTGGGCCTCCCAAAAATGTAATAGGAACAAAACAGACACCAGCTACCTGGGCAGTGTTAGACCCTTATAAGACAATGTGATGGGATTGTCTTCATGATTTCTATATAATGACAGGAAGTTCTTGCAGTCCTGAAAGCAATAAAGTTCTCATGTGTAATGAGGGTCCTACTATGAGTTTCCACACCAGACAGGTATTTCAAAAGCATATGCTCCCATCACCTTAATGTCTGTAGCCATAATCAAAGAACTCCTTCCATTTCAGCAGCAGCATTAATTACATTCTACTGTTCTGGTAACATAAGAGGTCACAATAAGGGGTCATCATAGTCATAAGAAGCAGTAGAAGGATTAAGGGGCTTCCTGTGTTGCACAGTTTTGGGCAGCAAGCATTTTAGCAGTTACATGGAATGAGCACTGAAATGTCCTATAGATCATCCCAGCAGATGCCAGGACACAAGCAGATGTCAGGACGCAAGCAGGATGCAAGCCAGGACACAAGCAAAACTGAAAAATACATTTAATGAACGTATTCAGAACCTTGCAATCAGACAATCTGAAAAGAAGCTATTATAACTTCAGGGTATATGTATTTTTTATTTTATAATCTAGCTTCTGTTTAATTTACAAATTTAGTTTACTATAATCTTCTCAGTAATCAGAGTGCCCAAAAGTCTTAATCCAGCCTTACTAGCAGGTACACTAAAGTAATGGAGGGCAGAATTGGGCTCTTTGCTTTCCAACATTTACCTCTTTTTAAAAATTGACTTCTAATCTAAGAATTCGTGTACCTAGTACTTCCTCAAGTCAAAGCTTTTAATGTTAAAAACAAGGCAGCTTCCTGCCTCACCTTCAAGTTCCAGTCTCCAAAGTCGACCATATTCAACTCTTTAACTTTTTTTTTTGTATTTACCTTTATCTCTCTATAGTACATGTTTATACAACCTTTTTTTAAACTTTTCTGTTTTAGACTATCTATGGACATCCTACTATATATGGGTAATGTAAATTTTGTTCTTTCTTTCCTCTCTCTGTTAAATACACATACACACACACACACACACACACACATATGCTTCCAAATATTTTTCTTCCCTCCATCTTTCTAATATAGTTACATCACATTTTAAAAATAATTGAATATTTAAATTATGACTATGCAAATATTATACAAAGCTAAGCACTCAATGTGTGCAGATTACTAATATTTTCTTTTAAAAATGACTTTTTATTTTTCCAGGAGTTCATAATTGCCCTGGATTTTTCACTTTGTTTAGTTTTATAATCTTCTTTCTAATTCATCCCTAAACTCACCAAAGGAACTGAAAACTCCTCTAATTATGATAAAATCCAAATGGGTTATCCATTAGTTCCATTCCTCTCTAGGAGATATTTACTCACCCCTTGGAATTCTCAGACTCATTCTAGTCTGAATGGATTGTTTTCCAGGCCTGTTGCCCAGCTATCATTCAGGGACCTTTCTTTACTCTCATTCTGGGAATCCCCTTAACCTCTCTCCTATATTGGATTTCCTATCACCTGAAGTTCATGCCTTCCTCTTTCTTGACTGACTCTTATGTTTGATGAAGCATATCCTCTAGGAACTTCCTAAGAAAAGTCATGGGAGGTAGATGTTTTTCAGACCTTGTTTTTGATACTGGATTCCTGCAAATGTCTTTCTTCCTTTCTCACACTTGATTGATAGTTTGGATAGATAAATAATTGTAGGTTCAAACTTTATTGTCTTCTAGCTTTTAGATATTTGTTGAAAAATAAGACACCACTCTTTTCTCTGATACTTTATAAGTGGTCTGTTTGATTCTCTCTAGATATTTTTCTTATTTATTTGATAATTCTTTTCATTTCCTGTTCTTTTTTCCTGGAATTTCTATTTGTTAGGTGCTGAATCACCTAGATGAATCACTTTGTTTTCTTATCATTTATTAATTATATTCTGGTAAATTTCCTCACTTTTATCTTCCAAACCTTCTACTGAATTTATTTCTGCTATTAAAATTATAACTTTAAGAGCTCTTTCTTATTCTCTGTATTATTTGTTTCACAGAGATAATATCTTCTCTGCTATCGTTTAGAATTTTAATATTGTTTCTTTAATTTTTTATTTAAAAAGATTTGTGGATGCGTAGTTTTTGATTTTTTATTTTCTTGCCTATATTGTCTGTTTCCTGAGTTCTTTGTATATTTTTGTCTTGATTTCTCTTTTTGGTTAGATTTCCTCAGATACTGGCTACTGCATTGTTACATGTTCACATGTAAGTGTGAAACATTAAAAGTCAATTTAAGCTCTTTCTGTAGATTCAGGGATTGTCAACTGGTAGGACTCATTCCCACCATTTCGTTGAGGAAATGTTAACATCCTTAGGATTCTCAGGCTGGTAAATGCTTTCTGAGAGATATCTTCTAAAGAGTCCATGTTTTTCTGAACCTGAAGGAGTCCATGCTGTTCTTCCAGTGTTTCAGAAGCCAAGTAGGAAGGGTATCTGGGGATTTCATAACTTAATATGAAGACTTTCAATTCATCTCTTTGTTTTCATCACATCACATCATCCTTTCCTTTGGTGTCCCTAAATCCAGAACCTTCCTGATTCAATGTTCCACCAAATCTAGTCTATTTTCTTCTGTCTTGACTGTGGAGAGGAATATTGTGGCTTTGCCAGTGGAGAGAAAGGCACCTGGGATCTATTTCTCCTTATGCACACTGTCAACCAACCTTCCCATTTTAATTTTCACCTATACCATGCCGTAGTTGAGGCCTCCAAATCTCGAGCATTTATGAGATTCTGTAGGTTCAGTTGCTTTGCTTCTCCTAGCCTACACCTTACCCTCCCTTCTTTCCTATATACATCTCAGGCACTTAGCTTTCAGCTTTCCCTATTCTTTTTTTTTTTTTTTTTTGAGATGAAGTCTTGCTCTATCACCCAGGCTGGAGTGCAGTGGTGTGATCTCAGCTCACTGTAAGCTCCGCCTCCTGGGTTCACTCCAGTCTCCTGCCTCAGCCTCCCGAGTAGCTGGGACTACAGGTGCCCACCACCACGCCCAGCTAATTTTTTGTATTTTTAGTAGAGATGGGGTTTCACCGTGTTAGCCAGGATGGTCTCGATCTCCTGACCTCGTGATCCACCCACCTCGGCCTCCCAAAGTGCTGGGATTACAGGTGTGAGCCACCACGCCTGGCCAGCTTTCTCCGTTTTCTAAATCAGTTATCACTCATCCATCTGCTTTATATCTTTCTCAAGTTCACTAAAGCTCTCATCTGCTTCCATCTCCTCTTATATTCTCTTTTTTTCTGTAGGTTTATATCAGCTTTATTCCTTTTTTGTCACATTAGTGGGGCTTCAAGCAGAGATAAATGTGTATTTTTACTCCATGATTCTAATGCTCATTTCTTTAAGGAAAAAAAACCACCCAGTTTAGAAGGGAATTTGGATATTAACTATTCAATCAGTGTTATTTCAATTTTTAGCAGTGGAATCTATCTTTTTCAAGACACAATCTTTTATAGAAATTCAATTTATAAAATAGATAAGAGTGAAGATAATTTTGGTTGAAACTGGGAAAAGAACAGGGTCTACATCTAATTTCTCCTAAAAGTATTTTTAAACATTTCACATGGAAAAAGCAAAATAGTGCACAGAGATCCACACTATAATCTTTTACTCAAGAAAGAACAGAGGAATTCACTGGAAAAGGAAAGATCTCAGTGAAGAGAGGATGGATAGACAGCCTTCATGCCAACAACTGACTGAGAACTGTGAGTAAAGCCCTAATATGGGAGGCAGAGAGAGAGTGTTCCTCTATGATCCAGCTTTCCACTGGGGGACCATGCAATCCAGGCCATGGAGGAGCACCTTGTCCCTCCCCAGCCCTGGTGCTAACTTGGAAAAATGCTGGCAGGCTGGTAAGAAAGAAAGGCTCCAGGAAGTACCCTAAGCATTTTTCCAGACCCAAACCTCAGCTTCCATGATATGATTACTACGTATTGTATGCCTATTTTAAAATATCTCATATACTCCATAAATACAAACACCTACTATGTACCCACATAAAATGTTTAAGAACCATATGATCATCTATATAGATGCAGAAAAAGCATTTGAAAAAAGTCAGCATTCTATCATGATAAAACCTACAAATGAGGCATAAAAGAACCCTACCTCAAAATAATAAAGGCCATATATGACACATCTACAGCCAACATCATACTGAATGGGGAAAAGTTGAAAGTAATTCCCCTAAACCTGGTACAAGTTAAGAATGCCCACTTTCATTACTCCTATTCAACACGATACTAGAAGTCCTACCTAGAGCAACCAGGCAAGAGAAAAATAAATAAATAGCACCCAAATTGGAAAAAAGAAAGTCAAATTATTTCAGTTTGCTGATCATATGATCTTATACCTAGAAAATGCTAGACTTCTCCAAAAACTGGTAGATTAGATGAACAAATTAAGTAAAATTTCAGGATGCAAAATCAACATACCAAAATCTGTCACATTTCTGTACACCAATAACAATCACACTAAAAACCAAGTCAAGAAGGCAATTCCATTTACAATAGCTACAAAAAAAAAAAAAACCTAGGAATACATTTAATCAAATAAGTGAAAAATTTCTACAAGGAAAACTACAAAACACTAATGAAAGAAATCATAGATGACACAAACAAACGGAGACACATCCCATGCTCATAGATGGGTAGAATCAATATTATGAAAATGACCATACTGCCAAAAAGCAGTCTACAAATTCAATGCAATTCCATCAAATACCACCATCATTCTTCACAGAACTAGAAAAAGAAATCCTAAAATTCATATTAAATGAAAAAAGAGCCTGCATAGCCAAAGCAAGATTAAGCCAAAATAATAAATCTGGAGGTATCACATTAACTCACTTCAAACTATACTATAAGGCCATAGTCATCAAAACAGCATGGTACTGATATAAAAACAGACACAAAGACCAATGGATCAGAATAGAGAACCCAGAAATAAAGCCAAATACTTATAGCTAACTGATACTCAATAAAGCAAACAAAAACATAAAGTAGGAAAAGGACATCCTATTCAACAAATGGTGCTGGGATAATTGGCAAGTCACATGTAGAAGAATGAAACTGGATCCTCATCTCTCACCTTATACAAAAATCAACTCAAGATGGATCAAAGACTTAAATCTAAGACCTGAAACCATAAAGACTCTGGAAGATAACATCGGAAAAAAACTCTTGTAAGACACTGGTTTAGCCAAAGACTTCGTTACCAAGAACCCTAAAGCAAATGCATCAAAAACAAAGATAAATAGATGGTACTTAATTAAGCTAAAAAGCTTCTGCACAGCAAAAGAAATAATCAGCAGAGTTTACAGACAACCCACAGAGTGGAAGAAAACCTTCATAATCTATACATTCAACAAAGCCCTAATATTCAGAATCTACAAAGAACTCAAACAAATCAGCAAGAAAAAAAAAAACAAAACAAAAACAAACCCCATAAAAAAGTGGGCTAAGGACATAAGTAGGCAGTTCACAAAAGAAGATATACAAATGGCCAACAAGCATATGAAAAAATGCTCAACATCACTAAGTATCAGGTAAATGCAAATAAAAACCATAATGTGATACCACCTTACTTCTGCAAAAAATGGCCATAATTTTAAAAATCAGAAAATAATAAATGTTGGCATGGATGCAGTGAAAAGGGAACACTTCTACTCTGTTGATGGGAATGTAAACTAGTACAACCACTACAGAAAGTAGTATGAAGATTCCTTAAAGGACTAAAAGTAGATCTTCCATTTGATCCAGCAATCCCACTACTAGGTTATCTACCTAGAAGAAAGGAAGTAATTATATGAAAAAGATACTTGCACACGCTGTTTATAACAGCACAATTTGCAATTGCGAAAATATGGAACCAGCCCAAATGTCCATCAATCAATGAGTGGATAAAGAAAATGTGATACACATACACATGTGGTACACATACCATGGAGTACTATTTAGCCATAAAAAGGAATGAAATAATGGCATTTGCAGCAACCTGGATGGAATTGGAGACTATTATTGTTAAGTGAAGTAGTTCAGGAATGGAAAACCAAATATCCTATGTTCTCACTCATGTGGGAGCTAAGCTATGAGGACACAAAGGCATAAGATTGATACATTTGGACTTTAGGGACTTGGGGGAAAGGGTGAGAGTGGTGAGGGATAAAAGACTACACGTTGGGTACAGTGTTCACTGGTTGGGTGATGGGTGCACCAAAATCTCATAAACTGCCATTAAAGAACTTACTCATGTGGCCAAACACCAACTGTTCCCCAAAAACCTATTGGAATAAAAAAAAAATTTTTTTTTTTAAGAAAACCTAGAGAAAACTCTTCTGGACATTAGTCTATGCAAAGAATTCATGACTAAGACTACAAGAGCACAAGAAACAAAACCAAAAATAGACAAATGGGACTTAGTTAAACTAAAATGTTTCTGCATAGCAAAAGAAACAAATGAACAGCATAAACAGGCAATTTGCAGAATAGGAGAAAATATTTGCAAACTATGAATCTGGCAGGGACTAATATCCAGAATTTATGAGGAACTCGAGCAACCATCACACACACACAAAAAAAGCAACTAACTTGAATAAAAAGAGGGCAAAGGATATGCATGAACAGACATTTTTCAAAAGAAGACAAAAGAAGACACAAATGGCCAAAAACCATGAAAACATGTTCAACATCACTAATCATCAGATAAATGCAAATTAAAACCACAAGAAGATAGCATCTTACACCAGTCAGAATGGCTACTACTAAAAAGACAAAAAATAACAGATGTTGATGAGGATACAGAGAAAAAGGAAAGTTTATACAGTATTTTTGTAGGAATATAAATGTGTACAACCTGTATGAAAAACAGTATGGAGATTTCTCGAAGAACTATCATTCAATCTAGCAATCCCACTACTGGGTATATAACCAAAGGAAAAGATAATTATATCAAAAAGATACCTGCACTTTTATGTTTATTGCAGCACTATTCACAACAGCAAAGATATGGAACCAACCTAAGTGTCCATTAAAGGATGATTGGATAACAACAGTACACACACACACACACACACACACACAGACACACACAGACACACACACACAATGGAATACTATTCAACCACAAAAAAAGAATAAAATCTTGAATTTTGCAGCAACATAGAAAGAACGGGAGGCCATTATCTTAAGTGAAACAACTCAGAAACAGAAAGTCAGATACCAATGTTCTCCCTTATAAGTAGGAGCTAAATAATGTGCACATATGGATATAGAGTGTGGAATAATGGACGTTGGAGACTCAGAAGACTGGGAAGTTGGGAGAGAGGTGAGGGATAAAAAATTACTTAATGGGTATAATGTACCATATTCAGGTAATGATTACACCAAAAGCCCAGACTTTACCACTGTGCAATATATCCATGTAAGAAAACTGCACTGTATCCCTTTACTTTATAGAAATTATAACAATAATATATATTTTTGAGATAGGGTCTCACTCTGGCATTCAGGCCGAAGTACAGTGGTATAATCACAACTCACTGCAGCCTAAATCTCTTGTGCTCAAGGAATCTCCTAGTCTCAGCATCCCACGGAGTTAGGACTCCAGGCGCAGGCTATCATGCCTGGCTGAATTTTTAAAAATTTGTTTAGAGACAGGGTCTTGCTATGTTGCCCAGACTGGTCTCAAACTCCTGGCCTCAAGTGATCCTCCCATCTCAGCCTCCCAAAACGTTGGGATTACAGGTGTGAGCCCCCACCTTCGACCCTAAATATTTTAAAATATTTTTTAAGAGCCTCTTCTGCAACAGACACAGTGTTAGACTCTGGAAAAACAGAGATGAGCAGTACAGACACAGCTTCTGTCATGCTGCTTAGTATCCCCAACCCCTCATTCTGGAGGTCTCCAAGGAGCCTAACTTGAAAATTAGTCATCTGATCTGAGGTCCAGAGAGGAAAAAGCCTTCCTGGTCTTAAGTCATGCTTGAATGTTAAATGTATTTGTTAAATGTTAAATGTATCAAATAAGCGTATTTGATATACAATTAAACAGATCACAGGGTGATGGTCAGGTGAGAAAATCAAAGACCTGTGTTACGACTGAGGCTTCCCATATGGAGATGTGGAATAAGCCAGAAAAAGGCTATAAATTGTGCATAAAGCTCCTAATAAAATAGTGAATGTTTGCCCACCTGAAAACTTAACTGTTTATTTTTACCCTGCCATTCCCTTTGAATAGATTGCTTCTGGTTTACAGTTTAAATATTTTAAATAAAACCTTGTAATCAAATTTAGAAGAAAAAAATATCTCAGCCCTTTTCATCTAGTAAGAATACTCTGTGTCACAGTTTACCATCTAGTGCTAGAGTGTATCGCAGTTAGGCTTTTCAGATTAAAAAAAAAAAAATAGAAGAAACTAAGAAATAGGGCTTTATCCATGAAGCACAGGCAATCCTATATATTGAGACTGACAATGCTAAACGAGTTTTAGTTTTGTTTTTCAGACCAAGTCTCTTCAAATAACTGACTGACCTTCGGAGTGATGGTCCTCCCAGCTTAACTGAATGTACTCTGCTTCTACAGGACAAGTTAGGTAGAGAGATTCCTTTTTCCAGAAACTGCAGAAACTTGTTATTATGCACTGCTAGGCTGCCATTTGATCACAAGGGACGACTGAATTTCAATTATTTCATCCTTGGAGACTAAGAGTTACTTACAATAATAATAAGCAATTTTTCTTTGAGTTTCCTGGCCCTTGGGTCAGAAATTCAACTTCTACTGGCCTCAGTTTCTTCATCTGTTATACTAGGATATCAGACTGAAACACTTGTAAGATTTCTTCGAAGTTATTTCAAGATAATCAGTAGCTGCCCATGTATTTTGAAGTCTAAAGGAACTTACTCACCTAGAGAAGTGCAACCCAGGACATTTTCCAAACACCTGGCCAACGCTTCAATATCACTGTCCTGTCAAAATAAGGGAGAAAGATTTATTTTCCCTGTGTGGTAGAAGGATACTTAATAACATGGAAAAATGTTCTTACTCCATTTAGGCAAAAAAAAAAAAAAAAAAAAAATCTTGTTCCCAAATTATTTCAGTATAATCTTATTTTTAAAAAGAAAAATATCTTTATGTATATCTACATCACTCTCTCCATAACAATCTCTAGATTAAAAAAATTTTTTATTATACTTTAAGTTCCAGGGTATGTGTGCACAATGTGCAGGTTTGTTACATATGTATACGTGTTCCATGTTGGTGTGCTGCACCCATTAACTCGTCAACAATCTCTAGATTTATTGCTCTGTCTCTCATGGCAAAAACATACACAAAAAATGTTAGCAGTGGTTTTGACTAAAAGGTTAAATTACGACTGATCTTTATTGTCTCCTTTGTGTGCTTATGTCTTTTCCAAATTATCTATAATAAATACATATTAATTCTATAAATATAGTAAATGCTATCAGAATAAAAGAAATATTTTATTCATTTACAATTTAGTCAATACAGCAGAAATCTGACACATTTTTTCCTTGGAGAACAACTAGCTCTTCTTTGGAAATGTATGGTCTTCAAGGAGTGCTAAATCTAAGAATATCACTTGCCATTTACCTTAACCCTCAATAAGAGTCAGACATCCCCCATAAGGGTTGGAGAAATCTCAGAACTGTATTTGATTAAAAATATTGTCTTCAATACAAAATAAATCTGTCCTTCACCCAGCAGGCTTGAAATAATCCAAAACAGCATCCTAATGATCTGGGAAAAGTGTTAATTATTTTCAGGTTTGTGGTTATGCTAAGGAAAATTAAGAATTTATGGCTGGGCACGGTGGCTCACACCTGTAATCCCAGCACTTTGGGAGTCCAAGGTAGGCAGATTACCTGAGGTCAGGAGTTCAAGACGAGACTGGCCAACATGGTGAAACCCTGTCTCTACTAAAAATACAAAAATTAGCTGCTCATGGCAAAGATTCAGTCAAAGAAAACATCTTTCAGGAGCATATTATGGCCAGTGTGATTGAGAATTATGCTGCTGATTGGAACTTTCACATTTCTTCACTGTTTCATAATTTAAATTGAAACTTACTGGAGCTAAATGGCCTGAGAGAGTAACTACATCTTGCTAGATGCCAAATCACAGTGTCACCAGCCTTCAGTCATCTCAGCCAAACGCTGGGAAGCCAGATTTTCAAATGCTGTGAAAATAACGGCTTCTTTGTTGATGAACGTAAACGTTCTTTAAGTGTCCTTCCCCCATAGCCATAAACTCCTCCATTATAAGAACATGCCTTAGAGGCATGAGGAACATTTTGTAAAATTCAATTCTGAAAAACTGTCCCACAGATTCAAATTTAGTCCAATGCCCACATTTTTTTTCAGAAACCTATGCAGTCATTTCACTAATGGATTAGACATTGCTTTTATGGTAGCTCTTCTCAAAAGGTACAGTCAGATCCGTGAAGTACATGATAACTATCAATGCCTGCCTAGCAGCCACAGAAAAAAAACTATCATATCTGAAGGAATCTCCCTTTTAAGACAATGTCAATATATAAATATTGAAAATAATGTTTTCTCTAACAATTCCCATTTATTTTTCATCTGGAAAATATAGAAAATTATCAAAGACAATAAATACCCTAAATCCCACTGCTATTAATACGAACACACACACATAAACATATATAGTCGGTCTTTTCTATATACATCTATCTCTTAGATATTTCAGATCATACTATATATGTATGCTATATGCATGCCTATCTTTTAGAGATTTGAGGTTATACTACATATATATGGTATATGTGTCTATACATAAGATACACATAAAACAGTACAATGTACTATTGTACAATATTGTTTGGAATATTAAGTTTATTAAATTAAAGGGGGTTAGTACTGATATAAAAAAAAGTTCATGTTTTTAGAACAGACATTTCAGTCGCTGCATTCTCAGGTATTCCAAGCCAAATATGATGACATCAAAAGATTGCATTTTAAAAACATTGTTTGGTTTTCCTGTTTCCAAACAGAAAATGTACAATATTGTTTGAACTTTTATCCGATGCTCTTAAAAATTCTTCAGAAGCATAATTTTAATGGCTGGACCACTACGCCCTAAAGGCATATCATATGTATTTATCCATAGCCTTATCATTGGACATCTAGACTGCTTTCATTTTATTTTGTTGTAAATAATACTGCAATGATGATCATTACACATACATCTTTGTTTCATGTTTATTGTTATTTCTTTAGGTTGGCCAATCAGAAATAGAATTATTGGGTCAAGGAATATGACAATTTAGAAACCTTCCTCTTTCTCTGTTCTTATTCTTTTCTCTGCACTCCTACACATCCCAACAAGTACATTTTCTCCACAAGGAGCTAATATATGCCTTCATATTTATTTTCATCCTCCTATCTATTAAAATATGTTCTCTGTCAAGAATAGATATGACAGATCCATTAAAGTCAAAATGCTTGATAAAGTTCATGTGTTATCTCTCTCAGGATATTTGTGTTTCATAAGGCATATAACCTCATATCAGGAGTTAATTTCTAACAGCAAAAGTTTAGGCAGCAGCAAGTAGGCAATCTCAAAGGAGGAAGTCGGATGGGGTCTTCACAGGATTGTACAAATCACACCACGTAGATCTTCATTTAGTTATCAGGCAGTTGTTTGACAAAATAATCCAGATTACCTCCTCACCTTAGAACTAGTCATAATGAAAGATACCATTCACAAGAAAAAAACTGTGTCACTTCATTATCCAGTTGTATTTCATTCAGGAAACATTTATTAAATTAAAGAGGGTTGGTACTGATATAAAAAAAAAAGTTTATGTTTTTAGAACAGACATTTCAGTCACTACATTCTTATGTATTCCAAGCCAAATATGATGACATCAATAGATTGCATTTTAAAAATAATGTTTGGTTTTTCTGTTTTCAAAATAAAACCCTGTTTCTAACAACAACAACAACAACAAAACAAAAACCAATTATGTGTCAAATGTATACAAAGACAAGGAAGAGAGATGAAGCCTAAGCCTACCATTTGGGGAAAAATAATCATTTTCTGACACAGTTTGTTTCTCAAGCTATTGCTGACAATCACTTATCCAAGAGACTCTGGTCGTGGTGTATTATCCAAGCTGCAGCCAACTCCAGTGAAAAAGGTGCAGAAAGGTAGGAAAGAGGTTTTGCCACACCTATTAGGGAACAAACCAATAAAAACCTACTCATGGGAGAAGCCTAGTTCTAAAAGGTTTATTTTTCTCAAGTCTAAGAACAGTTAGCCTTTATGTGGATAAAGATTCTGAGAAAGGAGCCAGAGAAAGGCAAGGCTTAAAGAGATAAGATGCCATATTCTTCCCTCCTCCACTATCCACAGTGAACTTGCTCTCGCTAAATGAGTTAAAGGGAAAAACAAATTTACATTGACTAAAAACAATAAATAAATGATTTGGTTAAGAAAAATATTGAGTAAATTTGAAACTTAAAGAGTTGGAGATGATAAACCAACGACAGAGGGTTCTGTTTGAAAGTTAGGTAAGTGAAAACCATTTACACAGTTCTCATTGAAGCTGAATGGATAACTAAGGGAATGATATCTGTAAAATGATAACTGTATTTAATATTATGTATATTGTTTGGTAGCAAGTGAATTGTGACTGTATGAATGAATGAATGACAGCTACCTAGCTGCCACAAGAACTTAGCTTGGGATGAGAGTTCAGTTTGAGCACCAGCAGTCCCTTGGAGATGGCATATCTATCTTTAGATGTTCTTGAGAGTCTCCCAAAAGGTTATTCTTTTGCTCACGGCTCCTTCACCTTGAAGGTGTGAAAACTCAGCCATCTGTCTACATCTAGCACCCTCAGCACTCTCCTGGCTGGTAGGCTATACTGACTCCTGAAGGCATATCTAGAGAAGGTTTGGCACATATCAACACACGCATAGACAGGTTCAGAGCTACAGAAGTGTTTTATGTTTCCAGCGGCCGAAAGCTGCTCTGAGCGAGTGAGAATGGATGCATGCATGCTTTCATGCTGTGCTGCCAGGCCTGACACCATGTCCTCCATCTGCCAAACAATCCCAAGCAGGCATAGACCTATAAATGTATGCACGGAGTAGAGTATGCATAACCTTCTATCACAGCCCCAGCTATGGAGAAGCTGAGCTTCATCTTGCTCAGGCCTCAGGCACATCCTCACTTAACCTTATGTCAACAGATGTGAAGGTATAGAGGGACTGATTTCTTTCACCTCTTGGTCACCTCTCCTCTCAGAGTCATCCCACAGAGATGTACATCCCACCAAATCACGCAAAACCCTCTTCCCTCCTCACCCAGAGTCACTCTGGACCCGTGTTTTTTTTTTGTTTTGTTTTGTTTTTTTCCTGAAAGACTTCATTTGAGTGTACTCACATCTTCTTGAAGCTGTGGCCATGCACTGGCCACAAGCAGCCAGGAAGTGGCCTCAATGCAGGCTGAGGACCTATAGAGCTCATCTATGTACATGAATATTGCAACTCTGTTGCAGTTTTTTTGTAGTTTTTCTTCTTTTGATGCCATTATTAATGATGCATTATTTTTATTGAGACAAAATTTGCACATGATTAAATGCAAGATATTAAGGGTACAATTCTGTGAGTTTTCAAAAATGTATACACTTGTGTATACACCACCTAAAGCAAAGTAAAGAATATCTCTGTCATCCCCAACAGTTTCCTCAGGCCTCCTTCCAGCCAATCCCCATTCTCCACAGGCACTGTTCTGATTTCTATCACCATAGACTCATCGTAAGACTGTTTATGTTACCCTTCACTGCACTGGCCTTTGATTGAAGTAAAATTCACCCTCCTTACAAGTTCTTCGTGCATAGCTGTAGCTGGTCTGACTTTTCCAACCTCATAGATCTTTTTGCTCACTATGCAGTTTCTGGAACGTGCCCAGTGTTTTCACGACCTGTAGCTCTCCCACACTCTCTGTTCCCTCTCTGTGAAGCAATCTTCTCCCAATTCCCCTTTGTCCCATCGAGGACTGGCTCCTTTCCATCCTCCAGGTCATGGCTGAAAAGTCATCTTCTAGAAGCTCTCCTTGACTACCGTTATTAGTAGGTCTTCCCTTAACCAAATGCTCATTCCTTTATCACTTCAGCTTCTTCATTTTCTAGTTGCTCTTACTTCTTTGTTTGTGTCCTAGCTAATAGGCTACCTATACCAATAGACCGTACACTGCATCCATTCATTCATGTATTCCACAATATCTACTAAGTATTTGTTCTATGATAAACACTGTTCAAGGTGCTGGGAATATAGCAATGAAAAAAAAAATAGAATATCTGCTCTACTGGCTTTCATTCTAGTAGAGGGAGACAGGCCATAAATGAACAAGCAAGAAAATAGTGGCAACTCAGTTGGCAATAAAGACTATGGAAGAAAATAAAGTAGGGGAGGAAAGAGGGGATTCTCAGTCCCGTGAATGCTATTTCATACAAGGTGGTCAGAGTCCTCCCTGATAAGATGACATATAAACAGAGACTTGAAGATAGGGAGGGAGCAAATCATTTGTGTATCTGGCAGGAAGAGAATTCAAGGCTTCCAAAGGCAGGGACATGCTTGGTGTGTTCCAGAACCTGGAAAGAAGCCACAGGGGTGGAGTGAGTGAGGGCAGTTCTTGTGTTGATGGAAGAGAGGGGCTTAGTGAGGTGATGATGATGAAGTACTGAAAAGCCTTTATTTGCTTTGAATGAGATGGGAGGGTTAGTAGGAGACCAGGTAGAAGCTATGACAAGGAGGTGATGATGGCTTTGGCAGTAGGAATGCAGGTTGTAAGTAGAGGTCAAATTCCAAGTACACTTTAAAGGTCAAGCCAACAGGTTTTGCTTATGGATTGGATATGAATGTGAGTGAAAGGATGTCAGTCAAGGTTGGCTCAGGAGAAGCTAATTTGGATTGAGGGTAGAGTATATGAGGGACTTAACTTTGGTACATGCTTATTTCAGGATGTCCATTAGAGACTCCTAACCCTACTCCCAGGCAGACTGGATATGTGAGTCTAGAGTTCTTTTGTACATGCTTATTTCAGACTGGATATGTGAGTCTAGAGTTCTGTGAAAACAGAACTGAAGAATGGAAGGCACACACTTGGGAGCTGTCAATCAATAAATACTATGTAAATATGCAAGGCTGAGTGAGATCCCATGAAGGTGGAACTATGTCTATTGTGTTCATTACCATATACCCAGTGCTTAGACCATTCACATATGTGATGCATAAATGAATGACCCAAAAAGTAACTCATCTGTGTTTATGTTGTGTTTTTTTTTTTTTTTTTTTGAGACGGAGTCTCGCTCTGTTGCCCAGGCTGGAGTGCAGTGGCCGGATCTCAGCTCACTGCAAGCTCCACCTCCCGGGTTTACCCCATTCTCCTGCCTCAGCCTCCTGAGTAGCTGGGACTACAGGTGCCTGCCACCTCGCCCCACTAGCTTTTTTTTTTTTTTTGTATTTTTTAGTAGAGATGGGGTTTCACCGTGTTCGCCAGGATGGTCTCGATCTCCTGACCTCGTGATCCGCCCATCTCGGACTCCCAAAGTGCTGGGATTACAGGCTTGAGCCACCACGCCCGGCCCTGTGTTGTGTTTTTAAAGGTGTTTTTTTGAGACAGGGTCTTATCTGTTGCCCAGACTGGAGTACAGTGGCTTAATCATGGCTCACTGCAGCCTCGACCTCTTGGGCTCAAGTGATGTTCCAGCCTCAGCCACCCAAGTAGCTTGGTGCCACCATGCCCAGCTATTTTTAAATTTTTTTGGTAGAGATTAGGTCTCACTATGTTGCCCAGGCTGCTCTCAAACTCCTGAGCTCAAACAATCCTCCCACCTCAGCCTCCCAAAGTGCTGGGATTACAGGCTTGAGCCACCACGCCCGGCCCTGTGTTGTGTTTTTAAAGGTGTTTTTTTGAGACAGGGTCTTATCTGTTGCCCAGCTGGAGTACAGTGGCTTAATCATGGCTCACTGCAGCCTCGACCTCTTGGGCTCAAGTGATGTTCCAGCCTCAGCCACCCAAGTAGCTTGGTGCCACCATGCCCAGCTATTTTTAAATTTTTTTGGTAGAGATTAGGTCTCACTATGTTGCCCAGGCTGCTCTCAAACTCCTGAGCTCAAACAATCCTCCCACCTCAGCCTCCCAAAGTGCTGGGATTACAGGAGTTAGCCAGTGTACCCAGCCCCACCTACTTTATTTTTCCTGCAAGTTGCATTTTAAACTATTATCTACTCTCCCACAAATGATGTCCAGAACAGCTCTGAAAAATATTACTAAGTTACTGAAGCCAAAACACCAAGGTGACCTTATCCATCTTCTTCACACTCAGATGTACCTTTCACATCTCAGCTTGATCTCATTAGAAGCCAAGTCCTTCCTTATATGCATCCATAATTCATAGGAAGGCAGAAGATGCCGTTTAGCATAAAGCCATAGGGCAGGGCTGATGGCACCTTTGTGAGGACTTCCCTGAAATCAGGAAGCTGATATCACAACTCCCATCTCACTACTGATGGTGGCCTTCTGCCTTAAAGTATGTGCAGTGATAGGAACACAGAGCCACATCTACAAAACTCAAACTGCCAACAAGCCCCCAAAGCTCCCATAAGACTAAAAGCCTCTTTCACTGAATTCCGAATTGCTGAAACATGACTGTCAATGTGTCCACATTTCACTGCTAAAGCCTTGTTTACTCTGCATTATTAACACCTTCTAACTGCAGCTGTCTCTTATTAATGCCCAGGTTCTTGGCAAGTCAATGCCTGTGGGGTTGCTTTAGGGTTTCAAAGACATTCTCAGGTATCCAATGACAGAACTCTTAAGAAATTTAGAATTACAGCTTAGAAATGTAAAGGATAAAGAGACGAAAAAAGAAAGCGGGGCTGATAGAATGGAAACATAACACCTACCCAAAACAGGGCAATGGATTTTCCAGGAACTGGTGAGGCCTGTACTCCTTCTGCAACAATCCATTTCTAGAATTCCCCCACAGTGAAAGAAAAGCTACCTCTAATCAATCCTTCCACTGGCTCTTTATTAACTACTTAATCTCTTTCCACTCTATATATGCAATAGCCTAGAGAAGAAAGTCCTGCAATTTAGTGGAGGTTTATTGCCACAAAAAGACAAAAGAATTTTTCAGTCCAAAAGATAGTCATTGTGATACACAGTTCTTTATTGCAGATTTCTATTTTTAACTCTAGTTCTAGCTTTATTTTTATTTAAATCCTACAGAGTAAGTGAAAAATGTAGCCCTGTGATTTAAATATGATTTTAAATCATCAGCTCATAGTCCATGTTCACACACTTTGGAGCTGTCACTTAGGTCCCAAGCATCTCCTTTTCTTCTCCTTTACCAACTTCTACATTAAGTTCTATACTTACTCCAAATTCCTAATGTTGGTACAATGAATATTTGCTGGTTTAAACCCCAGCTCTGTCATTGGATGGGATAACTTAGGTCAAATTAGTTATTCTGTCTGTTTCATAGTCTTCTCATTTGTAAATGGGTGAGAGATGTTAATTCCATCAAGTGCTGAGAGTATGAATGAGATAAGGCATGTAAAGGACTTGGCACAATACCTGGATGCTGCAAGGTAGCTCTCTCTTATTATGACTGGTGTTTTCCCAGGGATGACATAGACCCCCGTGCCTCCAGATTACCAGGTTATGTAGGAACAATGCACCCCCAATAATGGCCCCCATGTGTCACAACCCTTTCCTCCCAGGTTGGACACCATTAAATGGTATTCACTCTCCCTGTCTAGGTGAATGAAATATTCAGAAAATTAAATTTAATTTCTGATCACAAAACAGCTGGATGGGATTTGTATTTTTCTGTTTGCCAACACTGTTTAGGATGGTTTTCATATTTTTTGCAGGCTTTCTGTGTACCATATGGTCAGGGCACCTCAGCTCTGATGATAGCTAGGGAAATAGGGATTAATGTAGGGTGGTGGAGGGAGAAGATTGTTGGAGAGAAAAGCACTACAGGGTCCATTACAACTAGTCTTATCAGCTGTGTCTCACCACTCTCACCCCAAAGTTCCAGGAGCAGCACAGCAGAGCACAGGGCATCTCATAGTGAAGGTCACTGTTCCTTTATTTGCCCATTGACCTGTAGACCTCTGAGCAGCCACCAACAAGGGAGACCGTGGGGCTGGTGACCTCACCATCTGCACACTGAAGGGAACACTCAGATGCTTTGCATTCCTGCTCAGTTTTGCTTTGCCCTTTATTCACCCTATTGCCTTTCTCCTTTTTCTCCATGCTTTGGTATTGGGGTGAAAAATGTAGGTGTGATCCTAAATCCTATAATGGACCTAATTTTAAAGACTTAATGTCTAAGGTCTCCTACAAAGCCTGCAAACTCACACATGTACCCCCCAAACCTAAAATAAAGGTCAGAAGAAAGAAAAAAGAACAGCATATCAAATTGTTAAGAGAAGTAAGTGATACAATTAAAAAAAAAAAAGCCCACTGTGCTGTATCCCACAGCAAGGTTTGACTGGTCCCAATATGACTAGCAATGAGCTGTGCTTTGATCTGGACAAGAAATGGGAAAGAGAGAAGGGGGAAGAATCATGATGGAAATGAAGGCTGGGATGGGGGTAGGGATGGAAATTGTTACCTCAAAGTCTCTCCTTTGAGCAACACACAGTCTACAGAAGGCCTACCACCTAGAAGGAATGACACACCAAATTGGGAGTATCCGCTGACACTTTAGCAAGGCTGATTGCTTTACAGCCTGGGACACAGGCCAGCAGAATGCTAATGGAAAATGATCGACAATCTGAAACAGCTGGGAGTCTGCTTTTTAGAACTGATGACCTCTGGCCGGGCGCGGTGGCTCACGCCTGTAATCCCAGCACTTTGGGAGGCCGAGACGGGCAGATCACAAGGTCTGGAGATCGAGACCATGGTGAAACCCCGTCTCTACTAAAAATACAAAAAATTAGCCGGGCGAGGTGGCGGGCGCCTGTAGTCCCAGCTACTCAGGAGGCTGAGGCAGGAGAATGGCATGAACCCGGGAGGCGGAGCTTGCAGCGAGCCGAGATCGCGCCACTGCACTCCAGCCTGGGCGACAGAGCAAGACTCCATCTCAAAAAAAAAAAAAAAAACTGATGACCTCTAAGGTGGATTTAAGACAAAAAGTGTTTCTTCCCTAGTGTGAAGGTAAATTAATTAGGTCAGATCATGTAAAAATAACAGGCAAATAAGTCCCACTACTGGGACTCAACAGTTCTGGCAACTTCTCTTAAAAAAGAAAAGGACATAGGCCAGGCCTAGTGGCTCACGCCTGTAATCCCAGCACTTTGGGAGGCCGAGGCGGGTGGATCATGAGGTCAGGAGATCAAGACCATCCTGGCTAACACGGTGAAACTCCATCTCTACCGAAAATACAAAAAATTAGCCGGGCGTAGTGGCGGGCGCTTGTAGTCCCAGCTACTCAGAGGCTGAGGCAGGAGAATGGCGTGAACTCGGGAGGCGGAGTCTGCAGTGAGCCGAGATCGCGCCACTGCACTCCAGCCTGGGCGACAGAGGGAGATTCCATCTCAGAAAACAAAAAAAAAAAAAGAAAGAAAAAAGAAATGGACATAGTAGGAGGAGATAAATCTGTATCCCGTAACAGATAAGAGATGTTGGGTCTTTTTGGTTTTACTTTTCATAACTCAGCACTCTTCCTGGAACTGGTTTAAATTTTGCCTTGTACATAGCACAGTCATTCTGTTTAGTAAAGAGGTCTTGCCAGAGGACCAGATAATGCAATGGCCCTGCAGCTATTCCCTTGCACCTAATGCATTTACTCTATCATCAGTGGAGGAGAAGGGATTTTAACTGTTGTGCAGAGGAAAGACTGTATAAAGCACAGGCTAAAAATAAAGTCATATAGTCCAGTTCTGCTACTTATTAGCTGTGTGGGCTTGCAGATGTAACTTCATTTCCTTATGCCTCAGTTTCCTCTTGTGTGAAGTTAGGATGTCACAAACAGTCTTATCTTTCAAGGGACCTAGGTTTTAAAGTCAGCACTTGAAATAGCCTCCACTGCTGTTTCTTTTTCGAGCAAATGAAACAGTTGATTTGCACTTAGGGACTAGATTGTGTGAAAAATTGTATCTTAAATACTGGAAGTCTACAACAACAATCCAAAGCAACAGGAGGCTTTTACAGTCTGAGAGACGCGAGAACTGAGATGCAGGAGAGGGACAGGGCTCACATCTCTCAGCTCATTTTCACTCTGGAGCATTCAGCAGAGTCACATGAAATCCCTAACTAACGATCCCTTCCTCTCTCCCACCTTCACCTTCTCCTTTACCTCTGTCTTCTCCCTTATTTGAATTCTAGCCAGTTAAATTCTAGTTTGATGCAGTTCATCTAGAATATACACATCAGAGTTGTTGCAAGAATTAAATGAAATAATACACCTGTGACAGCCATGCGATATGCCACTTACAAGTCCCTTCAAGAGAGACCCTGCTGCGAGGAGCCTAGTGATCTAACAGCCCTCGGCTACAACACCTTCAGAATCCAATGCAGGGTCCACACTGAGGTCCTGCTCTTCCCAGGCAGCTCCCAGGCAATGTAAGCACTATGGGGAAGTTAGAGCCAGCCATTCTTTCCCAGTGCTAGACTCCAGCAACAGACCTTGCGCTCCCTCTCGGCCGGGCCAAGTCTTTTTCAGAATTGCAGTGCAGCCCGAGGCTCTCATCCAATTGCTCCCTCTCTCTCTCCCTCCCTCCCTCCTTCCTTACTTTCCTTCCTGCCTGCCAGCCTGCCTGCCAAGGCTTTATCAGAATTGCGCTGCAGCCTGAGGATCTCATCCAGCCAACCTACCTTCCTTCCTTCCTTCCTTCCCGTCAAATATATCAGTATGGTTTAAGACTCCTCCCACCTACTTGATATGAATTTCCTTTTTATTTCTAATTCTGTCTCATCACCTGCTTCCTGGAGAACCTGAACTGACACAGCATGCAAATTACTGAGCATAGAATGAAGGTTCTGGAAATACTAGCTGTTACTGTTATCATTACTATGATCTGATTAATGACTCACCTAACAGCAGAAACTCTTGGAGGTATCTACCATCATGACAATCAGATCCAAGGGTCCTCAGCAGAATCTCAGCCCTGGCCTATTGCATATCCAGTTCTCTGTCCCTGGGACAACGTTCCAAACAGAAAATCAATTCTTTTTCCTAATGCTTCACTGTGCAGTGAGAATTTCAAAACCTCTGAATGATTTGGGGAAAAAGCATTGAGAACTTCAGAATCAACTGGAATAGTGGACGTCCAACACCTTTCATCTTAGGAAGAACAAACACCATAGTCCTGAAGAGCCTTCTTAAAACAAGTCTCAGTGAGAGCCACATTCATTAAACAAAGCCCTTCTGAGGAAGTTTTGTGTCAAGTCATTATTGTCCACCTAGTATGTGTATTATTGGATGCATCTGAGCCATTTATTAGTCTCGGAGAGAAAAATGATAGTCAAGGCAGCAAGGGAAAGACAGAAGAGTCTGTGAAAACACTTGACAGCCTGCAGCCCTAAGCCATGTCCACTAGAGCGCATAGAACACTTTTTAGTGACAGGTCACACAAATGTTGCGGGGAACCCTCTTATGACGGCAGCTATAAACTCAATTCTCCTGAGATCTAAGATGCTGGTTCCAATTCAGTGACCACAGACTTGGCAGAGGCGCCATCAACAATATGATAATGGCTTGTGAAACAGGTTTTATTGATGCTGTGCTTATCACAGCAGAGAAACAGCTGGCAATCAGCAGCAATTAGGTGCTTAATGAAACTGCTTTGGAGACACTGCTGCTGAAAAGATTGCCATGGGCGGCACAAAGAACTCAGCAATCAATCTCAATGAAGTCCATGGCTGTGTTTCTTTTTGAAAGCACTTCTTTCATCAAAATAACGATGTGACTTTGGCTCCATCTAAAGGAAGGGGAATCAACTTTGATCTGATAACACACATAGAATGCACTGGTGTGATAACCACCTAAGCAGACCCTGGCACACTCAGAGGTCCAGGGCAAGACTAGGGAAAGGGGAGAAGAGGCCAATCTGAGAGATGGCAGTAGGTCTCTCTCAATTCACAAAGTTGACCATGACTGAGTTCTGTAGTGTAATTTGTATGTTGCTAATGAAAACAACCTAAAAGGGAAAAGTCCATACTCATCACCTTTGGGGGAGGAGAAACAATATTGAATTACTGGAAGAAAACAAATGGGGTTGTAATTACCTGCCTCTATTACAAATTACTCCATTGTGTAAATGTTTTTGCTACTCTATACAAATTATTTTTTGCTACTCTATACACATTATTGTGTATTGCTTTGCTACTGTAGAATATATATTGACCTAGAATGGACTTGGCAACACTTCTGTTTCCCTTATGCCAAGTCCATTCTAGGTCAATAAATATTCTATAGTAGCAAAAACATTGACTTGAGAATGTGACTGATGTGGGCCTGAGGCATGGGTCTGATCCTTGCCTAGCTACGTGACCACAGGAAGGCTACAGCTCTCTCAGAAACTCAGTTTCCTGAATTAGAAAATAGGAATAAGATAACTACCCAACAGCGTTTGTCAGACAAAATACCATCATGTATGTGAGAGACTGTATTTAGTCTGTTCTCACACTGCTAATAATGATATACCTGAGGCTGGGTAATTTATAAAGAAAAAGAGGTTTAATGGACTCACAGTTCCACATGGCTGGAAAGGCCGCACAATCATGGTGGAAGGTGAAAGCCATGTCTTAAATGGCAGCAGACAAGAGAGAATGAGAGTGAAGCCAAAGAGGAAACCCCTTATAAAATCATCAGATCTCGTGAAACTTATTCACCACCATGAGAACAGTATAGTGGAAACTACCCCATGATTCAATTATCTCCCACTGTGTCCCTCCCACAACACATGGGAATTATGGGAGCTACAATTCAAGGTGAGATTTGAGTGGGGACACAGCCAAACCATATCAGAGGCCTTAGCATCTTGTCCCAATAGATTACTTAAAATCAATCACAATCTGTCATGTAACATGTGATAGATACACAACCCAGAGAGCAAAAACTGCTGCCCTTATATTTATCATCTGCCTTAAGACTAATAAGAAAGAATTTTTAAAAAATACTTAAAAGCAAGTTAGAAAATCTCACTTTAACATTAAGGAGTTTTGGCAGTATCATAAAGAGGTACTAGATACCGTGACTGGGTAACTTCATAATAATAATAGCTAATATTTCATTAAGTATTTTATTAAGTTCTGAGCATTATTCTAAGTACTTTATATTGATTACTTCATTTAATCCTCAGAACCACTCTATGAGGTAGAAAACATTATTTTTTCACTTTACAGATTAGAAAACTGAGGCACAGAGAAGTCTAGTAATTTGAACAAGGTCATGCAAATTGCAAGTTATAAAGGCTAGATTCAGATGCAACCAATCTGATTTCCAATCCTATATTCTGACTGCCAAAGATGGATATTCTGAGACTGGCAAAATTGTATTTCCTGACCTAGGAGCTGTTTGCCATATAGTATTTTATTCATGTGGTTCTGAATCTGTTATATTTTCTTAAAAAAACATTTCTAAGTGATAATATTAGTAGCTAAAATTTTACCACTTGATGCTTTGACCAAAAATTGGGCACTGGATGTATTTTGCATATCGTGTGTTTTGCAACCATAGGTGCAGAATGAAGGCTCTGTAATGTTGCAATAATATCCGTTACAGTTATTTATGACAGTGGCTCAGAAGGTAGTAGAAATTGTATTTTTGATTTGTGGTAGGAGGTGCTGTTGTTTTCCAGATTCCATTGGAAAAAAATGGGGAAATCATATAAGCAAAGTTTTTATTTTGGCATTCTGAATCCCCCTTTTAGCTGTATTTTTCTCAAAATCTATTTGTTTCTCTCTTCATGTATTTGTCTCCTAAATTACCTCTCTCTAATCCTTACTCTTTATCTCTTTCTTCTCTTTATCTCATCCCTTTTTCTGCTTGGCCCCATACCTGTACCCTACTAGTTCCCTTCTCCTTGCCTCTCTCTCCTAGTATCAAATTGGAGACCACTTCTTACTGCTTTTATTTATTGAATATTATGATGCATAATCTTTATTAAAATGGTTGAATGGATTTAAGAGGCTGAATGGATTGAATATTAGGATATATTGCATGATCTTTATTAAAAATGGTTGAATGGATTTTTGGAGTGAATCATCTTCACTCCAGAAATCATCTCCTCTAGCTGAGCTTTCGCTCAGTTAGGTGTCCTTTGGTGGACTTTTATTTTAGTAACTGCATGGTTCTCAGTTAATAAAAGCTTCTGTAACTCATGGAAGTTTAGGATTGGAAGGTAAGAAGAAAATGAGGTATGGATGTATACATTGCCCAAAGCTCTCCCCTTTATCTTCATATGCCTCTTGCTTTTTTTCTCTTGCAGACACCCAACACAGAAAGCACGTCAGGGGTGTTTCTTGGCCCATAGCTCATATAAGGCTTAATCTTGCTATAGTCAAAGAGATCTACTACAAGGGCATAGGGCATATACTCAGAGAGACCTCATCACTTAAGCAAGAATGTGTCCTCAGAGGCTAAAAGTAGCTAGGAAGATTATCCCCTAAGCCCAGGATCTTTAGGTCTGATCCCCAAAACCAAGTCAGTCTTTACAAATTCGTATTTGCATTTAATTTGTGAACATGACCCCAAAATATGATTACCAGACAGAAAAGTATATAAAAAATCCCATTCTCTCTGCTAAAGAGACACTTGCATTTTTTAATTCAATAGCTGTATACGAATCCCTCCTCAGTGTGCAATGTGGTGTGTGCCATCCCCCAACCCCCCAAATAAGTACAGTGTACTCCAGCTCTTCCTTTATCAACATGGTTCAGATCAGATTCTCCAAATTCTATAGGGCCCTGCCTGCCTCTGGACCTTGAGAAGCCAGACCTATCACAAGTAGCTATTATAATAACCCTGGCCACCGTGTCCCCAACTTCACCTTAGAAGACTTCCTTTCCTCTCTGGGAGAGTCCAGTCAGTACCTTGAACAGTTCCATGGCTTCCAATGGGGAGTATCATATACCTGTTGGTTTGTTCTGTAAGTAGGCTGGGATCCCTCATTCTTGATTTCTTTCTCTGGTCCTGCTAACACTATTTCTTCTTCCTCCTCATCACTCTCTTCACAATAGGAATCAAATGCATCAGCATAGTATTCTTCAGCCACAAGTGGGTCTTCTGGGATCTCTGAAATAATGAACAAACAACAGTCAGATACTACCAGTTATTAAAATTATAATGAGGTAAGAATACCCTATCTTTTCAGAGGGATGTATATTTTGCTTGCACTAACAAAGCTTCCATGGAGTGTAGAGCTGAATCTCAGCTTCCTGAAAGTATTTGGTTGAATGTAATAAACACTCAGCAAAATAAAACCAGTGGAGGAAAGGAGGAACATTTCCATTAGCAACTACGTTTTGAAGGCAAGAAAAAAATCATGAAACAAGAATAAATAATATGCTTGAACATCTTGACATTTGGAGGCATGAATCCTTATTTAAAATGAGGAAATTTAGGAGCAAAGGTAGGACAAGATGTCCTGGCTGAAGGGTCCTGTTACACAACACACATAAAGTTCTTAGCGTAGGTAGTTGGAGCAAAACTACCGCAGCATTTTTCCTAGATATTTCTTTTTTTTTTTTTTTTTTTAATGTTACTGCTAAGACCAAACAAGATGACTAGGATATACAGCAGCAGCATTTTGGCCAGCTGGGAAAAACACAATTCTTTTCTAACAGGTAATGATGGCTTTGAGATGGAGTTCACTCTGGTGGGTCCTATTTACTCAACCTTACATTCAGCACTTATTTTAAAAAAGAATACCCACTTAAGCTGATGACAATAAGCATCTACCCAAGTTACTTGATGCAACATTGTTAGTAACTAGAATAAAGTCGGTGTTTCTAACAATCTTCAGTGAAGAAAGGCCATGAATGGATCACAATAAAGCATAACGATATAAACTCTTATTTACTAATGGGGGCCTAGAAATAAAGAACTACCCAAAGAACTACCCTTGGGTCAGGGGAGGAGAAAATTGTAATACTCAACTGCAGCAAAACAGTAGGCATTTTAGACTTTGCACCATACTCAGACTTAAAAATAAAATTTGTATTCTAAATTATAACACATTATTTTTCAATCTATTGTTGCTATTTCCTGTCTAGTGGGAAAAATATGAAATTTGGGGTCAGAAAATCAAGGCTGGAATCTAGCTCTTCCACCTTTTAGATGAAAATTTGTGCAAGAGACTTAAACTCACAGAGCTCCAATTTATGTGATAAAATTAACATAAGTGTAATCTAGTAGAGTGGCTACTGAGATTTAGTAATAGAAGTCTCACGAAAGCATCGGTATGCAGGGAAGTTTCATACAAATGTTCACTCAATTTCCATGTCTGTAAAAATGGGCTTTTCATTAAATGAGTTCAGAATCCTTTCAAAGTAAAATACTTAATGGATTTAGAATTCCCTGGAAATAGAAGATGTTAAAATGTGTTTGTTATCTATGATTTTGCGCTAAAACATAAAAGGCTGCTGTAGAGTAGAATAAAAACTAATCAGCTCAAAAGACAAAAATTACATATATTCAAAACTGCCTTTGCCAGTTCCTTAGAAAGCAGTGTACTAGGGATCTCATACCTTCTCTCGGCAATTTCAATACAGCGTTTTGTTTTGTTTTTTCCAGATCAGTTCAGATCACTGATTTTCAGCTGATCATCAGATGAGATAGAATACTGTTATGGAGAAGCCATGGTTTTTATTTTTTATTTATATTGAAATAATATATATTATTTTATTAAATGTGGCTTCTAGTCATTATATCAAGAAGACACCTGCATGTGTCTGTATGTACACACATATATATAACATACCTATCCACGTATGTAGATGCATATAGAACTTCAATACCTTTTGCGTACAAGTGGTTTTTGGTTACATGGGTGACTTTTGCAGTGGTGAGGTCGAGATTTTAGTGCACCCTCACCCAAGTAGTATACACTGTACCCAGTATGCAGTTTTTTATCCCTTACCTCCCTCCCACCCTCCTCCCCTCTGAGTCTCCAAAGTCCATTATACCACTCTGCATGCCTCTGTGTACCCATAGCTTAGCTCCCACTTATAAGTGAGAACATATGGTATTCGGTTTTCCATTCCTGAGTTATTTCACTTAGAATAATGGCCTCCAGCTCCATCCAAGTTGCTGCAAAAGACAGTATTTCATTCTTTTTTTAATGGCTGAGTAGTATTCCATGGTGTACATATGCCACATTTTCTTTATCCACTTGTCAGTGATGGGCAGTTATGTTGGTTCCATATCCTTGCAATTGTGAATTGTGTTGTGATAAACATAAACGTGCAGGTATCTTTTTGCTATAATGACTAGAAACCATGTTTAATAAAAATCTTCATTTTACTTACACTGAGAATGACAAGAGGATCACAGCATGAGAAGTGTATGAAAACTAAAATCCCCTGAGAATCTCCTGTTCTGCCATCAAGTAGGGGCATGTGCTTGCTGAGTGGAATGAAAGACAGAACCATATGATGTCTTCCTTCTCTTGCCCACCCTCAACTCTCTCTGAATCTCTGTGTCCTTCTCCGAGCTGTCCATTCTCTCTCTTTGCCCACTCTCTTCTACTTCCTCTCCCTCTCCTTGAGTCTCTTTGTCCCTTTGACAGTTATTCATTCTCTCACTCATTCATATTTTTCCCTGTTGCTCTCCCATTTTTCCTTTATCTTCATTCCTCCTTGTCCACTCCCTTGGCTTTCAAACTATGACACGGTAAGAAATATCATTTACATTGGTTGCCCAGTGCACAGAAATGTGCTTATATATGTATGTATGTAAATATCTTTATAGTTGAAACAAAAGTTTCATATTTCAAGACCTACTTACCCAAACTACATATGATACACTCTGGTGTTTTTCATTCTGTTCAATCATTTTTTTATGCTGGTTGCAACTCACTAAACTGACCTCTCAACCTGCAGTTTGAAAAACACCCCAACCTAGCTAGAGAGACCAACATTCAGAAACACTCCTTTAGAATGCTGGCTTTGGCATAAAAACAAAATCTGCATTTAAGTCAAGCCTCTAGCAGTAGCTCTGTAACACTGTGTTATTTAAGCTTTCTGCACTTCAGTTTTCTCATCTATAAAATAAAGACGATAATATTGGTCTCATGGAATTGTTGGAAACATTCCATAGCATAATGGATGCAAAGTATGTATCAAATCAATGTTAGTTACTATTGGAAATAATAAGGCAAACACTCAGTAGTTTTGCCTGTAATATCCAACACCAGGAAGAAGTAACAGTCACACACCACTTAACAATGAGGATATGTTCTGAGGACTATGTCATTCGGTGATTTCATCATTGCATGAACATCAAAGAGCGCACTTATTACAAACCTAGACAGTATAACCTACTACACATCCACGTTTATGTGGTATGGCCCATTGCTCTTAGGCTACAGCCCTGGACAGCATGTTACTACACCGAATACTGTAGACAACTGTAACACAGGAGTAAGTATTTGTGTATCTTAACATTAAAAATGTACAGTAAAAATGTAAAAGACTTTTTAAATGGCACATCTGTACAGGGAAGTTCCCATGAATGGGCATGCAGGACTGGAAGTTGCCCTGGGTGAGTCAGTGAGTGAGTGCTGAGTGCATGTGAAGCCTAGAATACTACCGTACACTACTATAGACTTTATAAACACTGGACACTTAGGCTACACTACATTTATAAAAAACGTTTTCCTTTCTTCAATAATAAATTAAACAGCTTACTCTAAGTTTTTTAAACTTCTTGACTCTATCGTAATAACACTTAGCTTAAAACACATTGTACAGCTGTACGAAAATATTTTCTTTTTTTTACTTCTCTCCTAACTAGGAGATAGTCAATCAACATTTTTTCTTTCTTTTTCTTTTTCAACTATTTTGTTAAAAATGAAGACACAAACACACACATTAGCCTACTGCTACACAGCGTCAGGATCACTGATACCACTGTCTTCCACCTCCACATCTTGTCCCACTAGAAGGTCTCTAGGGGCAGTAACACACATGGAGCCTCCATCTACTGTAATAACAGTGCCTTCTTCTGAAATACCTCCTGAAGGACCTGCCCAAGGCTGTTTTACAGTTAATTTTTTTTTTAATAAGTAGAAGGAGTACACTTTAAAATTATGATAAAAAGTATAGCAGGCCAGGCATGGTGGCTCATTCCTATAATCCCAGCACGTTGGCTGGCCGAGGCGGGCAGATCACCAGAGGTCAGGAGTTCAAGAACAGCCTGGGCAACATGGAGAAACCCACTCTTTACCAAAAATACAAAAAATTAGCTGGGTGTGGTGGCACACACTTGTGGTCCCAGGTAACTGGGAGGCTGAAGTGGGAGGATTACTTGAGCCTGGAAGGTGGAGGTTGCAGTGAGCCAAGATCATGCCACTGCACTCCAGACTGGGTGACAGAGTGAGAACACACCTCGAAAAAAAAAAAAGTATAGTAAATACATAAAGTAGTAACAGTCATTTGTTATCACTATACTGTACATAATTATATGCATTACACTTTTATATGACTGGCAGTGTAGTAGGTTTATTTACCCTGCATCGCCACAAATATGCGAGTGGCTACATTGTTCTGCAATGTTATGATGCCTATGATAGCACTAGGTCTTGGGAATTTTTCAGCTTCATTAATGGGACCACCATTGTACATGCAGTCTATCACTGACCAAAAGATTGTTACGCAGTGTATGACTGTATTAGACAATTGCAAATATATACCCAAGTTTAAAATATTTATTTTAAATAGAATAACTTCTCAAAATTCAGACTGAACCCAACTGAAATGGGTAATATGGAATCTAGACTCTCTCTGGTTTCCTTTCTGTTGGACTCCACAGGAATCCTTAGGCAATTCACCACACTGTTCACCTCCCACTGTCCTTCCTGTCCACTGGTTCCGTCTAGGTTTCCTTCAAGCAGCTCAGGAGAAACCTCTGCAAGGGGGTTTGACAAATATGTTCCGTAAAGGGCTACATAGTAAAAAGTTTTAGGCTTTGCAGATTACATGGTCTCTGTCACACAACTACCCAACTCTGCCTTTGTAGTGTGAAAACAGACAATACATAAATGAATGAGTGTGGCTATGTCCCAATAAAACTTTATTTACAAACATAGGCAGCAAACCAAGTCAGATCTCTACAACACAGACAAATCTTTCTTTTGTTAAAATACTAAGTTCCTCTTCCCAAAACGTAGCTCACTATGTACAGACAGCCTTAGTCCCTTTCCCTCTCCTACCTAGGATTTCCTCCTAGAAAGGGAAGAGGGAAAGAAGTGGCCAGGGAAAAGTGCCATTCTGCCACCTAAGTTGTGAAACAAACTGGGATGAATCTGTCTCCAGTATTTCTTAAGTAAGCTCCATTAACTTGGTGCTGCCCATGAAAGGACTCATTTTCATTTTCAAAGGGAAAAGTCAAAAGAAATGTAAGTCTGTTTGAACTGTGTTTGTCAAGCCTCATGTTTTTCATACGTAGACCCAATTTGAAGCCTTATTAGGCTAAGGTTCCTTTCTCCTGACACTAAGGGGAAAAGAGTCTGATAAATAGCTTTAATTTCCTTGTACCCTGAAGTCAGCCTCATAATGGGTATGCTGGAGTGGCATTCCAGATCTTCTGTATGCCAGGTAAGCAGTAACAGAACGTGTTTATGAAGGAATCCAATAAGGGCTGCACGAGTTTGGACACACGTTTCAAATCCATGCTGGAAAAACGAAGACATCACCCTGTTCCAGGAAAATGATGGCCTTTATCAGATCCTTCAATTAAGACCCAAATAAATGCCTTTCTCTAAGACTTGTGTGAGCATCAGGATCACCTGCGGGCTTGTTAAAATGGATCTCTGGGTCCCACCCCAAGCTTGCTGATTCAGTAGGTCTGGTGTGTACCTGAGAATCTGCATGACTCCCAAGTTCCCAGGTGATGCTGATGCTGCTGGTCTGGAGGCTGCACTCTCAGAATCACTGCTCTAGAATGTGACTAGTTCAAATAAGAGTATACACTATAACAAAATAGAAAAGATTTTATACTATCTCTACATATTTCAACCTTTGTATGTTAAAGACAAAATGTAAACAAAAGAAAAACTTTACCTTAGAAGAGCTCAAGTTGCTGTGTTATTAGTTGTCTAAATTACTTACAATCTTCATGGAGGTATAAATAATTGAACTATTCCCATTTTGTTGATAGAAAAGAACAAAGCTAACGGTGGGCAGCCCAAAGTTATAATCTTTATATTTGTGTGCATTTTACAGTTTAAAAAGCACATTGATATACATTTGATACCACAAAAATGTGATACCGGCCGGGCGCGGTGGCTCAAGCCTGTAATCCCAGCACTTTGGGAGGCCGAGACGGGCGGATCACGAGGTCAGGAAATCCAGACCATCCTGGCTAACACTGTGAAACCCCGTCTCTACTAAAAAAATACAAAAAATTAGCCGGGCGAGATGGCGGGCGGCTGTAGTCCCAGCTACTCGGGAGGCTGAGGCGAGAGAATGGCGTAAACCCGGGAGGCGGAGCTTGCAGTGAGCTGAGATCCGGCCACTGCACTCCAGCCCGGGTGACAGAGCGAGACTCCGTCTCAAAAAAAAAAAAAAAAAAAAAAAAAAAAAAGTGATACCATTTGATAGCACAAAGATACCACTTGATCTTTGCAACAACTCTTCAATGTAGACTAGAACGACATTTTTCCGCCTACTTTTCAGACAGGAAAAGTAAGGTTCAGACAAGCTAATGACCAACTGAAGGCCACACTGCTGCATCTGAATCCCCTTTCTTCCACTGAATAAGTCTATTTATGGTTAGTTAGGAATTTTCATCTTTGCTAGTAAAACCATTTCATAAAGGTCACAATGATCTTTCTTGTAGCTCTGAAAGATATTAGACAACAAGGGATAGACTTTCGACTTACGAGATAGAAAAACTGAAGCTTAGTCATCCTGGTAAATTGTCTTCAGGCAGCTGGGAGAATCAGATTCAGCCTGAGCCTAGTTCTCACTACCATCTATCTCAGATGTGCCAAATTTGAGTGTGCCTCAGAATCAGCTGGAAGGCTTGTTAAAACACATTCCTGCTCCCACACCCAGTGGTTCTATTCAGTAGGTCCGGAATGGGGCCTGAGATTCTGTATTTCTAACTATGCCACTTATCTGGAAATACACTTTGAGAACTATTGCTCTATCTTATAGAACCTTCAAGGAGAAAATGACATCCAGATGCAACTGTTAAATGACAAACTCCCTGTCACTTCATCTACTGCCTTAGCTCTTTAAACTTCTAAAATGATCCAGATATACATTAACAATTTTTTTTAAAAGAGTATTTTCATAAACAAGAACTTTGCCTGAAGAGAAAACCAAGTTTCCTCTAAAGGAACTTAATGCCTTTTAGACGTTTAGAAGATCTCAGCCTGTGGGCCCACAACCATCCCAAACGGTTTTAACCATTAGAATGCCTTGAGCAAATCCATGTGATAGGCTTGTCAGAATGGTTCTTAAAGGGTGGTCCCCAGAATAGCAAAAAGAACATCACCTGGGCTCTTATTAGAAATAGAAATTTCATGTAAATTTGTTTGAGTTCTTTGTAGGTTCTGGATATTAGCCCTTTGTCAGATGAGTAGATTGCAAAAATTTTCTCCCATTCTGTAGGTTGCCTGTTCACTCTGATGATAGTTTCTTTTGCTGTGCAGAAGCTCTTTAGTTTAATTAGATCCCATTTGTCAATTTTGGCTTTTGTTGCCGTTGCTTTTGGTGTGACGAGTTGATGGGTGCAGCACACCAACATGGCACAAGTATACATAAGTAACAAACCTGCATGTTATGCACATGTACCCTAGAACTTAAAGAATAATTTAAAAAAAAAATAGAAATTTCAAAATTTGCCTATATCTCCAACCTACTGAATCAGAAACTGGGATGAAGGTCCAGCAATGTGTGTTTTGACAAGTTCTCCAGGTGATCCTGATGCACCCTTAAGTTTGAGAACCACTAATTCAGCACAATGACTGGCACTTTATGTCTGCTGAAATAAAAATCCCTTCTAATATTCCAGGTAGATGATAAGCTCCAGGAGGGCAGAGGCCATGCCCATCCTGCTCACCATGGTATCCCCAACAGATGATTCAAAGCAGACACCCCAAACTTCTTACTGAATAAATGAGTACATAAATCTCTAAGCAATAAGGACTTTCAAATTGCCACATAGTATCATATACAAATAATTTACTAATCTTTTGGGAGAGCAGGATGGAGAGGGGAAGCTGAGGAGAGGAAGAAGATACAGATGTTTTTCCTAAGACCCCCACCCCTTTCCTCTTTTTCACATACTTTGAACTTATATCTCAGATGTAATCATACCTTTGAATTGCAAAAAATGTCTTCATCATACTAAAACTTCCAGCTACATCCCGCAGGCCCACTAAGTCCCAGAACTCAGTCAAGATGACCCAGAGTGTGACAGCTCATGCTGTTAGGCTGGGGCTTTCTCCAGGTGCCCTACAGTCTGCCCCAGACACCCTGCCTCTCTCTGCGTATCTAATCATAGTTCCGCATTAATGTTTGCAGAGCTGGCCGTCATGGAGCAGACAGAGGGTGGGTGGTGGGAGCCCTCTGCAGAAGGCAGCTACCAAAAGATGTCCATCTCTATTTTTCCTTTCTTTTCTAATTTTCTGAAGAGGGTAATGGCTTTATTACACCAAGCCAGAAAATACTGAACAAAGGCTATTATAAGGCTGTAAGAAGAACAAACTGATTTATTCTTATATCTCAATGTGACCTCTACGAAGACCATGCTCATTCATTACAAATCGGGAGTGGCAGTGCTTAGAATGAGTACAGTTATTATTTATACTGACATGGCAGCTATCAAAGCATCTCTTATTTTCCCAAAAATGACATTCGTGGGTGTGAAAAACGGCTCAAATTCATTTTTTAATAAAAACATTAAAATTAAAATATTATTTTCTCATATGTATAGGAAACCTATGATTAACATGCTACTACAATGTCCCTAAAACCATAAGTTTTTTTTTTTTTTACTTTTTACATAAGGTAAAAGTCAATACTTTGAGAAGACACACAGACATAGGCATTGTGCTGAGCTGCCTCGATCTCCCCCAGAAGCTCCATTTTGTATAAGATAAGCACAATTTAGATGAAACAAAACAAAAAGAAATTGAAGTCAAAGTTAACTGGTGACATCTGCTGCTTCTGAGAAAAACTGCCTTCCACCAGAAGTGATGATACAAAGTCGTGACTAGGAGGACCAGCTGTAGGGTCAGATGGCAATCAAATTCTGCCTCCGCTGCTTATTGGCTGTGTGACCTCAGGTAGGCTACTTCACTTATCTGGGTCACAGTGTTCTTATTTGTAAGTGGGTGTAGTGGCTACTATCGATGTCCCACCCAAATTCCCTTACCAGACACACTCCAAAGTATAATTGGCACATCCTCGTCTACTAGCTGCTGTGCGTGTTGGCTGCTGTATTAAGTCAGCTAGAGCTGCCATGAGACGATACCACAAATTGGGTGATTTAAACAATAGAAATTTATTTCCCAGAGTTCTGGAGGCTGGAGATTAAGAGGCCAGCAGGGTTGGATTCCTCTGAGGCCCTTCTCCTTGGCTTCCCTCTTGCTTCTTCACAAGGTCATCCTCTGTGCATTCATACCCTGGTGTCCCTGTGTCCTAATCTCCTCTTTTTTTTTTTTTTTTTCCTTAAGTCCTGGGATATATCTGCACAACACGCAGGTTTGTTACATGGGTATACACGTGCCATGGTGGTTTGCTACACCCATCAACCCATCATCTACATTAGGTATTTCTCCTAATGCTATCCCTCCCCTAGTCCCCATCCCCGACAGGCCCTGGTGTGTGATGTTGCCCTCCCTTTGTCTATGTGTTCTCATTGTTCAACTCCCACTTACGAGTGAGAACGTGTGGTTTTTGGTTTTCTGTTCTTGTGTTAGTTGGCTGAGAATGATGGTTTCTAGCTTCATCCATTTCCCTGCAAAGGACATGAACTCATCCTTCTTTATGGCTGCATAGTATTCCATTATGTATATGTGCCATATTTTCTTTATCCAGTCTATCATTTTTGGGCATTTGGCTTGTTTCCAAGTCTTTGCTATTGTGAACAGTGCTGCAATAAACATACATGTGCTGTGTCTTTATAGTAGAATGATTTATAATCCTTTGGGTTTATAAATCCCAGTAATGGGATTGCTGAGTCAAATGGTATTTCTGGTTCTAGATCCTTGAGGAATCACCACACTGTCTTCCACAATGGTTGGACTAATTTACACTTCCAACAACAGTATAAAAGCATTGCTATTTCTCCACATCCTCTCCAGCAACTCTATCAAAAAGTGGGCGAAGGATATGAACAGACACTTCTCAAAAGAAGACATTTACATGACGAACAAACATGAAGAAAAGTTCATCATCACTGGTCACTAGAGAAATGCAAATCAAAACCACAATGAGATACCGTCTCACGCCACTTAGAATGGCGATCATTGAAAAACCTAATCTTCTGTTCTTATGAGGACACAGTCAGATTGGTTTAGAGCCTACCCTATCAGCCTCATTTTAATTTAATCACCTCTTTAAAAGCCATGTCTTCAAATACAGTCACATTCTGAAGTACTGGGGGATAGGGCTTCAACATGTGGTTTTTAGGGGGGACTCAGTTAAGCCTATAACAGTTGCTGACAGCACACAGATACTCTATTCTCCACAGAATTGTTCTTGGATCAAAGAAGCCCTCCTTACTGAAAAGATGATGCCACATCTCTGCCTCAGGGGCAGTCCTGGCCAATGACTGAGTGACTTACAGTAGAACCATCTTTGTGGTGTTACTCATGCCCCAGAGCTCCCTGTGCAAGCAGACTGAAACTAGTCTCCAGCTGAGACCACATCCTTGCTCAGTTCCTTCTATCTGGACACAGCTCCCAACCCCACACAAAACCCCATACACACGCCCACATCCTTAGAGCTCTCCACAATAAGATACATGCACCAGATGCCCATATCAGGCTGTGCTTCTAAGGAACCTAACTAAAGACTTGGATATTATAATAAAAATATCTTGACTCGTGGTTACAAAACAAAATATAAAAGATAAGTGACACTATACAGTAAGATAAACATCCCTTAAAGGAAAATAGTCAGGTGCCGGCAAAGTTACATTCTTTAATGTTAAAACTTTCATCCTCAGACCTTCCAGAAAATAATGGAGTCCACATCTGTGGCACTGCTAAAGTGAGTCCTTTGTTAAATATCAATTATATCTCAGATGACTAAATTTTTTTCTCTCTGGAGGTCTAGTCTCCTGGCCCTCTTCAAAGTCTTCTTAAAATGCTTCATCTTACATAGTGTCCAGAACATGGCAGGTGCTCCATAAAATGGCAGTTATTAATTTAGTAGGTAGAAAGACACATTTTTATAATTGTTGTTGTGAGAATTTTTTTTTTAACAAACTGTATTTAGAAAAATACGTGAGCTCTTGCCTGCCACCATGTAAGATGTGCCTTTGCATCCCTCTCGCCTTCTGCCACAATTGTCGTCCAGCAACACTGCTTTATGTTCCTTTTGACTAAGAGGTAACCAGAGACAGATAAAACCACAAAGATGGGGAAAAAGCGGGGTAGAAAAGCTGGAAATTCAAAAAATAAGAGCGCATCTCCCCCTGCAAAGGAGTGCAGCCCATCGCCAGCAACGGATCAAAGCTGGTCAGAGAATGACTTTGATGAGTTGAGAGAAGAAGGCTTCAGTTCATCAAACTTCTCAGAGCTAAAGGAGGAATGACGTACTCAGTGCAAAGAAACTAAAAATCTTGAAAAAAGAGTGGAAGAATTGACAGCTAGACTAATTAATGCAGAGAAGGTCATAAATGAAATGACAGAGATGAAAACCATGACACAAGAAATACGTGACAAATGCACAAGCTTCAGTAACCGACTCGATCAACTGGAAGAAAGAGTATCAGCGATTGAGGATCAAATGAATGAAATGAAGCGAGAAGAGAAGCCAAAAGAAAAAAAAAGAAAAAGAAATGAACAAAGCCTGCAAGAAGTATGGGATTATGTAAAAAGACCAAATCTACGTCTGATTGGGGTGCCTGAAAGTGAGGGGGAAATGGAACCAACTTGGAAAACACTCTTCAGGATATCATCCAGGAGAACTTCCCCAACCTAGTAGGGCAGGCCAACATTCAAATTCAGGAAATACAGAGAACGCCACAAAGATACTCCTCCAGAAGAGCAACTCCAAGACACATCACTGCCAGATTCACCAAAGTTGAAATGAAGGAAAAAATCTTAAGGGCAGCCAGAGAGAAAGGTCGGGTTACCCACAAAGGGAAGCCCATCAGACTAACAGCAGATCTCTCGGCAGAAACCCTACAAGCCAGAAGAGAGTGGGGGCCAATATTCAACGTTCTTAAAGAAAAGAATTTTCAACCCAGAATTTCATATCCAGCCAAACTAAGTTTCATCACTGAAGGAGAAATAAAATCCTTTACAGATAAGCAAATGCTTAGAGATTTTGTCACCACCAGGCCTGCCTTACAAGAGACCCTGAAGGAAGCCCTAAACATGGAAAGGAACAACCACTACCAGACATTGCAAAAACATGCCAAAATGTAAAGACCATCGAGGCTAGGAAGAAACTGCATCAACTAACGAGCAAAATAACCAGTTAATATCATAATGGCAGGATCAAGTTCACACATAACAATATTAACCTTAAATGTTAATGGACTAAATGCTCCAATTAAAAGACACAGACTGGCAAACTGGATAAAGAGTCAAGACCCATCAGTCTGCTGTATTCAGGAGACCCATCTCACATGCAGACACATACACAGGCTCAAAATAAAGGGATGGAGGAAGATCTACCAAGCAAATGGAGAACAAAAAAAAGCAGGGGTTGCAATCCTAGTCTCTGATAAAACAGACTTTAAACCATCAAAGATCAAAAGAGACAAAGAAGGCCATTACATAATGGTAAAGGGATCAATTCAACAGGAAGAGCTAACTCTCCTAAATATATATGCACCCAATACAGGAGCATCCAGATTCATAAAGCACGTCCTTAGAGACTTACAAAGAGACTTAGACTCCCATACAATGATAATGGGAGACTTCAACACTCCACTGTCAACATTAGACAGATCAACGAGACAGAAAGTTAACAAGGATATCCAGGAATTGAACTCATCTCTGCACCAAGCGGACCTAATAGACATCTATAGAACTCTCCACCCCAAATCAACAGAATATACATTCTTCTCAGCACCACATCGCACTTATTCCAAAATTGACCACATAATTGGAAGTAAAGCACTCCTCAGCAAATGTACAAGAACAGAAATTATAACAAACTGTCTCTCAGACCACAGTGCAATCAAACTAGAACTCAGGACTAAGAAACTCAATCAAAACCGCTCAACTACATGGAAACTGAACAACCTGCTCCTGAATGACTACTGGGTACATCATGAAATGAAAGCAGAAATAAAGATGTTCTTTGAAATCAAGGAGAACAAAGATACAACATACCAGAATCTCTGGGACACATTTAAAGCAGTGTGTAGAGGGAAATTTATAGCACTAAATGCCCACAAGAGAAAGCAGGAAAGATCTAAAATTGACACTCTAACATCACAATTAAAAGAACTAGAGAGCAAGAGCAAACACATTCAAAAGCTAGCAGAAGGCAAGAAATGACTAAGATCAGAGCAGAACTGAAGGAGATAGAGACACAAAAAACCCTCCAAAAAATCAATGAATCCAGGAGTTGGTTTTTTGAAAAGATCAACAAAATTGACAGACCGCTAGCAAGACTAATAAAGAAGAAAAGAGAGAGGATCAAATAGACACAATAAAAAATGATAAAGGGGATATCACCACGGACCCCACAGAAATACAAACTACCATCAGAGAATACTATAAAACCTCTACGCAAATAAACTAGAAAATCTAGAAGAAATGGATAATTTCCTGGACACTTACACTCTTCCAAGACTAAACCAGGAAGAACTTGAATCCCTGAATAGACCAATAGCAGGCTCTGAAATTGAGGTAAAAATCCATAGCCTACCCACCAAAAAAAGTCCAGGACCAGATGGATTCACAGCTGAATTCTACCAGAGGTACAAGGAGGAGCTGGTACCGTTCCTTCTGAAACTATTCCAATCAATAGAAAAAGAGGGAATCCTCCCTAACTCATTTTATGAGGCCAACATCATCCTGATACCAAAGCCTGGCAGAGACACAACAAAAAAAGAGAATTTTAGACCAATATCCCTGATGAACATCGATGCAAAAATCCTCAATAAAATACTGGCAAACCGGATTCAGCAGCACATCAAAAAGCTTATCCACTATGATCAAGTGGGCTTCATCCCTGGGATGCAAGGCTGGTTCAACATTCGCAAATCAATAAACGTAATCCAGCATATAAACAGAATGAAAGACAAGAACCACATGATTATCTCAATAGATGCAGAAAAGGCTTTTGACAAAATTCAACAGCCCTTCATGCTAAAAATGCTCAATAAATTCGGTATTGATGGAACGTACCTCAAAATAATAAGAGCTATTTATGACAAACCCACAGCTAATATCATACTGAATGGGCAAAAACCGGAAAAATTCCCTTTGAAAACTGGCACAAGACAGGGATGCCCTCTCTCACCATTCCTATTCAACATAGTGTTGGAAGTTCTTGCTAGGGCAATCAGGCAAGAGAAAGAAATAAAGGGTATTCAGTTAGGAAGAGAAGAAGTCAAATTGTCCCTGTTTGCAGATGACATGATTGTATATTTAGAAAACCCCATTGTCTCAGCCCAGAATCTCCTTAAGCTGATAAGCAACTTCAGCAAAGTCTCAGGATACAAAATTAATGTGCAAAAATCACAAGCATTCTTATACACCAGTAACAGACAGAGAGCCAAATCATGAATGAACTTCCATTCACAATTGCTTCAAAGAGAATAAAATACCTAGGAATCCAACTTACAAGGGATGTCAAGGACCTCTTCAAGGAGAACTACAAACTACTGCTCAGTGAAATAAAAGAGGACACAAACAAATGGAAGAACATACCATGCTCATGGATAGGAAGAATCAATATCGTGAAAATGGCCATACTGCCCAAGGTTATTTATAGATTCAATGCCATCCCCATTAAGCTACCAATGAGTTTCTTCACAGAATTGGAAAAAACTGCTTTAAAGTTCATATGGAATCAAAAAAGAGCCCGCATTGCCAAGACAATCCTAAGTCAAAAGAACAAAGCTGGAGGCATCACGCTACCTGACTTCAAACTATACTACAAGGCTACAGTAACCAAAACAGCATGGTACTGGTACCAAAACAAAGATATAGACCAATGGAACAGAACAGAGTCCTCAGAAATAATACCACACATCTACAGCCATCTGATCTTTGACAAACCTGAGAGAAACAAGAAATGGGGAAAGGATTCCCTATTTAATAAATGGTGCTGGGAAAATTGGCTAGCCATAAGTAGAAAGCTGAAACTGGATCCTTTCCTTACTCCTTATATGAAGATTAATTCAAGATGGATTAGAGACTGAAATGTTAGACATAATACCATAAAAACCCTAGAAGAAAACCTAGGTAGTACCATTCAGGACATAGGCATGGGCAAGGACTTCATGTCTAAAACCCCAAAAGCAACGGCAGCAAAAGCCAAAATTGACAAATGGGATCTAATTAAACTAAAGAGCTTCTGCACAGCAAAAGAAACTACCATCAGAGTGAACAGGCAACCTACAGAATGGGAGAAAATTTTTGCAATCTACTCATCTGACAAAGGGCTAATATCCAGAATCTACAAAGAACTCAAACAAATATACAAGAAAAAAACAAACAACCCCATCAAAAAGTGGGCATAGGATATGAACAGACATTTCTCAAAAGAAGACATTCATACAGCCAACAGACACATGAAAAAATGCTCATCATCACTGGCCATCAGAGAAATGCAAATCAAAACCACAATGAGATACCATCTCACACCAGTTAGAATGGTAATCATTAAAAAGTCAGGAAACAAGAGGTGTTGGAGAGGATGTGGAGAAATAGGAACACTTTTACACTGTTGGTGGGATTGTAAACTAGTTCAACCATTATGGAAAACAGTATGGCAATTCCTCAAGGATCTAGAACTAGATGTATCATATGACCCAGCCATCCCACTACTGGGTATATACCCAAAGGATTATAAATTATTCTACTACAAAGACACATACACACGTATATTTATTGCGGCACTATTCACAATAGCAAAGACTTGGAGTCAATCCAAATGTCCATCTGTGACAGACTGGATTAAGAAAATGTGGCACATATACACCATGGAATACTATGCAGCCATAGAAAAGGATGAGTTTGCGTCCTTTGTAGGGACATGGATGCAGCTGGAAACCATCATTCTTAGCAAACTATCACAAGAAGAGAAAACCAAACACCGCATGTTCTCACTCATAGGTGGGAACTGAACAATGAGATCACTTGGACTCGGGAAGGGGGACATCACACACTGGGGCCTATCATGGGTGGGGGGAGGAGGGAGGGATTGCATTGGGGAGTTATACATGATATAAATGATGAATTGTTGGGTGCTGACGAGTTGATGGGTGCAGCACACCAACATGGCACAAGTATACCTATGTAACAAACCTGCACGTTATGCACATGTACCCTAGAACTTGAAGTATAATAAAAATAAATAATAATAATAATAATAATAATAATAAAATTTTAAAAAAATAGAAAAATATGTCACAAAAGTGCAGGGAAAGAAAACGACATGATCCCTTCTGCCAGGAACAAGAGGAGGGCTCTGGCCCTGTTCCAGAAAGGTGGAGAGAGAGTGGGAGGGGCCAGAGTGAGATGGTGGCCAATCATGTGCTCTGTAAGACTCCAATTTCACCCGAAACTTAGGATAGCTGTACCATCTAGGTTTGCGGGAGTACACTCTATGATGCCTGCCCAATGACAAAATTGCCTAAGGACACATTTCTTAGAACACATCCCCATTTTTAAGTGATGCGTGACTGTATACATAAAGGGCCAACAGCAGAGCTAGAGGAAAACACTTCCCAGGCAGAGGTCACCTGTCCTTCAGGACGACAGCAGAACTCTCCCAACGAGATAAAAACCACTCCGAAAACCCCAGCTTTCCATTCTCCCAGGAGCTAATAAGGATACCCAGTCTCTCCCTCACCCATGCCTTCCCCAGCACTATTAAAGAGAAACAACTGACTCTTTTGACACTTTGCTGTTTGGGAAAAGGCATTTTGTCCACCTCAAAACTTCAATTCAATATATATTGTATTTTATTTTTTCCTTTTCAATTTTTAAAAGCAATCTCTCTCCCCACTGTGAACCATGAAATGGTTATGCAGTGAGTCATTGCTGGGCCTCGAACACTGTGTTCACGGTGTCCGAGTTCCCGGTGGCAGCAGTTAAGATTGCTCAGTGGAGCTCAGAAGTCATAGAGAAGGAAGGGCACACTCTGAGACCCGCAACTGTTCCTTTCCCTGGTGAGTCATCCCCTTTTATGATACCATGGGCCCCTGCTGGACGTCCCAGAGAAGCCGTTACTCCACATGCCAAATGGTTGCTGCATCTCTATTTCATTACAAAGAGCTTCCTCTGTGCCCAAGGGAAGCAATGGTAATTTTCAATCACAATAACATTTAGTGGGACTGGAGGCGTGCAGCAGCATATTTGCTAAGAAATGTTTTGAACCAATGTTCAAGCCAGGGAAGAATATGGACAGCCCCCAGTGAAATAAACACACTCATATTCTGAGGGAGAAATGAACACTCCAGGTATCTTTTAATACTCAGCTCTGCAATCATCTCCAGTCTTCCACTGGCATGATGCCTTAACACAGGCTGCTGCAAGCCTTGCCTAATGCACTCACCGTGTGACTCTCCCCTTTCAATGATGCCCTCACTGCCAATAAAATTGAGTATAAAATCTTAAGTTTGGCAGGCAAGACCTTTTATCATTTGCAACCCACATTCCCAAATCTGCCTCTTCTTACCAATGAATACGGTAGCTCTCATTTAAAGGTATGTACCAAAAGACTCTGATTGGGCAGTCCTGCTCTGGGTCTAGGAAGCTTTATTTTTCTGATGCTTTCCAGACAGTTCTCATATATGTCTTCAGAATCCTGGCTTTCATCACCTGAACTCTGCATTTTTCCTGAATTCACTCTTTGCTTTCCCACTTCATCTGAAAGTACCACTTCTTTTAGAATTGACCTAACACAGTAGACCCACTTGTGGCTATTTGAATTAAAATTATTAAAATTAAACAAAATGCCAAATTCAGTTGCACTAGCTACTTTTCAAGTGCTCAACAGTCACCTGTGACAAAAATTATAGCACATTTCCAACACTGCAGAAAATCCTACTGGACAACACTGTTCTAGGCTGTCATCTCTCTAAACAGAGGGCCACAGCCTCCGCTTTCAGTTTGGCCAGATTTCTTTGAAGCTCTGGGATGTGAGTCACTTTACCTCTCTGATCCTCAGTTCTTCTCCTGGCCAGCACACCATCTACCATCACTAATCCCCACCTCTGCAAAGAGAAGGCAGAATCTCCTGGCCCTTGAAAGCGCTCCAGCTCTCACGGTCGTGGATGTAGCAGGGGAGAGGTAGTGCCCCCATCGCACCCCAGCCCTAAGCCTCTTCATGTAACTGAGTGCCATATCAAAGGATGTATCCAGTCAAATCTTCTCATCTGTAAGATGCCCTTTTCTGCCTTCTTTTACACCATATCTACATGTAGAATAAATCTACATTTGAATAAATGCCCAAACCCAGCCTTCTGGGCAACCCTTTGCCCAGAGAAAGGCAAGCTCACGGACCTCCCACATCCCCATGGTAGACAATATCTTTCACAGCACAGCAGGGATCAAGTCAACTTTGAGAATAATATCACTAACTGCAAGTGGAACTGAACCTCAAACACAAACGATATGTTTATATTCTTAGGATGGGGGTGCACATCAGTTGCTTGGTTTGCCATGATGCTTTCTTTCCTCACACAATAAGCTATAGGGTTAGTAGCTTGACTTTTCTCAAATAAACTTTCAAAACCAGGGCTAAATTTAACTATATTGATTAGCTTAGCCTACAGCATCACACATGAGGTTGTGAAAAGAAATAATTTCCTTAGACAAAATGCATATTCATGACCCTTTCCGGAGGGCTAAATTAAGTACGGTACAGTACCATTTTTTATATAGAGGACAGCAGGTTCTGCTCTAAGTGTCTCTCTAAGTGGCATCTCTATATTTGACTGAGTGTACTAGAAGTTATCCACTCCCACCTGCACACACACACACACACACACATGCACATGCACGTGACAGAAATAAGCTCCATGATCCTTTTGGAAATAGGTCTCCCTCAAGCTCCAGAGTCTGTACTTTTATCCTATATGTCAAGATGATTTTCCCTCAGGAAAAACTAATGTTTCCCTGAAACTTGTTTTTCCTGGTTTAGAGAGTAAAACTCAAAACGACTAGGTAACGTTTGTCTTTTCTCCCCCAAATTCAGAGAAATGAATTCAGGCCAGGACATTCATTCTGTCAAGGAGAAATGTAGAAAGACTTCACAGAGACTCTGAAAACTTTGGTACATAGTAGGATGTGCTGTGTTTGGTGGCAGAATGCACCTTGTTCTATGACTTTAGGCAACTGGTTTAAGTTCCCAGGCCTTAGGTGTCTTATGTGTAGAACCGGATGGTGATAACTTACCAACTTTAAAACCAGAGCCTGAACTGAATGATTTCAGGTTACTTTTCTGCATTAAGACTTACAAATTTACAACAAGGAGTAATAAACCAGACCAATATCTTAGTTAGTTTGGGCTTCCGTAACAGAATACCACAGACTAGGTGGCTTAAAAAACAGAAATTTATTTCTCACAGTTTTGAAGGCTGGGAAGTCTAAGGTCAAGGTGCTGGCAGATTCAGTGTCTGGTTGAAGGCTCCCTTCCCAGTTTGCAGACTGCTGACCTCTTCTCGTATCCTCACATGGTAGAGCACAGAAACATAGAGACAGGAAGCCAGTTTTCTCATGTCTCTACTTACAAGGGAACTAATCCCATCCTGTGGGCTCTACCTTCATGACCAAATCACATCCTAAAGGCCTCATCTCCAAATATCATCCCATTGGGGATTAGGGTTTCAATATGGTGAATTTGGGGGGACACAAACCTGCACTACATTATAACCAGTGTGCACATGAATCACCTGGGGAACTTGATGAACTCTAGTTTCAGACTGGCAGGACTGGAGTAGGGCCTGAGATTCTGCATTTCTGACATGCTTCAAGGTGACAGAGATGCTGCTAGTCCACAAACCACACTTAGAGTAGTAAAAGAATAGACCACTGATTTCTGTTTCTGGCCACCAAATATTTGTCAAAAAGTGAGTTTCTAACTAAGACCATCACAGCTGAAGGATTTAAACTACTACCATAGGTGGCCTCTCCTTCCTCTCTTTTACTTTTTTCTGGCTGTATTTTCTCATTAACAAAGTTTCTGCCATGTACTTTGGAATGCACTTAGCAACTTGTATGATTGTTGGCAGAGAGAACACCTTGTAAGCCAAATGAGAGTTCCTCTTCAATAAAATCCTAACATCATAATTTCTCTTTTCCACCTCTGGTCTCCTGGAAAACATTTGTCTCCCATTGGCAGCACCCTTCTGTTAACTGGCCATGTGGAGGCAGTCAGGAAACTGCTAGAACATGCTTGCTGGCCTAAAGACATTATTAGTTCACCATTGTGAAGAGGCAAATGTAATACAGCAAGATGGGGTGTGTGTGTGTGGTGTGGGTGTGGGTGTGTGTGTGGGGGGGTGGGTGTGTGTGTGCGTGGAGAGGGGTGGCATGGGGGATTTAAGGAATTGATTCACATTCACACAATTATGGGGGCTGGCAAGTCCAAAATCTGCAAGGTAGGCTATGAGGGTAGGGCAACAGGCTGGACACTGAGAAAAGAGTTAATGTTGCAATCTTAAGTCCAAAGGAAGCCTGGAGGCAGAATTCCTTCTTCTTTGGGGAAGATCAGTCTTCTTCTCTTAAAGCTTTCAACTGATTGGATGAGGCCCACTCACATTATGACATTATGAAAAGTGATCTGCTTTACTCAAAGTCTACTGATGTAAATGTTAATTGCATCTTACAAACACTTTCACAGCAACATCTAGATTGGTGTTTTATGAAACTACCATGGCCTAGCCAAACAGACATATAAAATTAACTATAACAGGATCTAACAGGAGAATTATTTCTCAACTTGAATTCCGACAGAGAATAAAGTTGCCAAAGAGAACTCAGATCTTCCACACAGGCTGCAAAAGTCCCAAATAGTAGAATTCCAGGCCTCTTCCAGTACTGAAAAACATCTTGGCATTTACAAGTTGACCTTTTGGCAAGGGTAATTAACAGTTTCTTAACAAAGACGACCGAATAGGAACAGTTCCAGTCTACAGCTCCTAGCATGGGTGACACAGAAGATGGGTGATCTCTACATTTCCAGCTGAGCTTTGAAGAGAGCAGTGGTTTTCCAAGAATGGAGTTTGAGATCTGAGAACGGACAGACTGCCTCCTCAAGTGGGTCCCTGACCCCTGTGTAGACTAACTTGGAGACACCTCCCAGTAGGGACCAACTGACACCTCATAGAGCCGGGTGCCCCTCTGAGACCAAGCTTTCAGAGGAAGGATGAGGCAGCAGTATTTACTGTTCTGCACCCTCTACTGGTGATACCCAGGGAAACAGGGTCTGGAGTAGACCTACAGCAAACTCCAATAGACCAGCAGCTGAAGGACCTGACTTAACAGAAAACTAACAAACAGAAAGGAATAGCATCAACAACAACAAAAAGGATATCCAAACCGAAACCCCATCTCCTCACCAGCAATCAAACAAAGCCAGAGGGAGAATGAATTTGACGAGTTGACAGAAGTAGGCTTCGGAAGATCGGTAATAACAAACTTCTCCGAGCAAAAGGAGGATGTTCGAACCCATCACAAGGAAGCTAAAAGCCTTCAAAAAAGATTAGAAGAATTGATAACTAGAATAAACAGCATAGAGAAGACCTTAAATGACCTGATGGAGATGAAAACCATGCCACGAGAACTATGTGACAGATGCACAAGCTTCAATAGCCAATTCGACCAAGTGGAAGAAAGGGTATCAATGATTGAAGATTAAATGAATGAAATGAAGTGAGAAGAGAAGTTTAGAGAAAAAAGAGTAAAAAGAAATGAACAAAGCCTCCAAGAAAGAGGGGACTACATGAAAAGACCAAATCTATGTTTGATTGGTGTACGTGAAAGTGATGGGGAGAATGGAAACAAGTTGGAAAACACTCTTCAGGATATTAGCCAGTAGAACTCCCCCAACCTAGCAAGGCAGGCCACCATTCATATTCAGGAAATACAGAGAACACCACAAAGATACTCCTCGAGAAGAGCAACCTCAAGACACGTAATTCTCAGATTCACCAAGGTTGAAATGAAGGAAAAAATGTTAAGGGCAGCCAGAGAGAAAGGCCGGGTTACCCACAAAGGGAGGCCCATCAGACTAACAGCAGACCTCTTAGCAGGAACTCTACAACCCAGAATAGAGTGGGGGCCAATATTCAACATTCTTAAAGAACGTTCAACCCAGAATTTCATATCCAGCCAAACTAAGCTTCATAAGTGAAGGAGAAAGAAAATCCTTTACAAACAGACGAGCAAATGCTGAGAGATTTTGTCACCACCACACCTGTCTTACAAGAGCTCCTGAAGGAAGCACTAAACATGGAAAGGAACGACTGGTACCATCCACTGCAAAAACATGCCAAATTGTAAAGACCATCGATGCTAGGAAGAAACTGCATCAACTAATGAGCAAAATAACCAGCTACCATCATAATGACAGGATCAAATTCACACATAACAATATTAACCTTAAGTGTAAATGGGCTAAATGTCCCAATTAAAAGACACAGACTGGCAAACTGGATAAAGAGTCAAGACCCATCATTGTGCTGTATTGAGAAGACCCATTTCACATGCAGAGACACACATAGGCTCAAAATAAAGGGATAGAGGAAGATCCACCAAGCAAATGGAAAACAAAAAAAAGCAGGGGTTGCAATCCTAGTTTCTGACAAAATAGACTTAAACGGAGAAAGATCAAAAGAGACAAAGAAGGCCATTACATAATGGTAAACGGATCAATTCAACAAGAAGAGGTAACCATCCTAAATATATATGCACCCAATAGAGGAGCCACCAGATTCATAAAACAAGTCCTTAGAGACCTACAAAGAGACTTAGACTCCCACACAATAATAATGGGAGACTTCAACACCCCACTGTCAACATTAGACAGATCAACGAGACAGAAAGTTAACAAGGATATCTAGGACTTGAACCCAGCTCTGCACCAAGCGGACCTAATAGACATCTACAGAACTCTCCACCCCAAATCAACAGAGTATACATTCTTCTCAGCACCACATCGCACTTATTCCAAAATCGACCACATAATTGGAAGTAAAGCACTCCTCAGCAAATGTACAAGAACAGAAATCAAAACAAACTGTCTCTCAGACCGCAGTACAATCGAATTAGAACTCAGGATTAAGAAACTCCCTCAAAATCGCACAACTACATGGAAACTGAACAACCTGCTCCTGAATGACTACTGGGTACATAACGAAATGAAGGCAGAAATAAAGATGTTCTTTGAAACCACTGAGAACAAAGACACAACATACCAGAATCTCTGGGACACATTTAAATCAGTGTGTGGGGGTAAATTTATAGCACTAAATGCCCACAAGAGAAAGCAGGAAAGATCTAAAATTGACACCCTAACATCACAATTAAAAGAACTAGAGAAGCAAGAGCAAACACATTCAAAAACTAGCAGAAGGCAAGAAATAACTAAGATCAGAGCAGAACTGAAGGAGATAGAGACACAAAAATACCTTCAAAAAATCAGTGAAACCAGGAGCTGGTTTTTTGAAAAGAACAATAAAATTGATGGACTGCTAGCAAGACTAATAAAGAAGAAAAGAGAGAAGAATCAAATAGACACAATAAAAAATGATAAAGGGGATATCACCACCGATCCCACAGAAACAGAAACTACCATCAGGGAATACTATAAACACCTCTACACAAATAAACCAGAAAATCTAGAAGAAATGGATAAATTCCTGGACCCATACACCGTGCCAAGACTAAACCAGGAAGAAGTTGAATCTCTGAATAGACGAATAACAGACCCTGAAATTGAGGCAATAATTAATAGCCTACCAACCAAAAAAAGCCCAGGACCAGACGGATTCACAGCCAAATTCTACCAGAGGTACAAAGAGGAGCTGGTGCTATTCCTTCTGAAACTATTCCAATCAATAGATCAACAGAAAAAGAGGGAATCCTCCCTAACTCATTTTATGAGGCCAGCATCATCCTGATAACAAAGCCAGGGAGACACAACAAAAAAGGAGAATTTTAGACCGATATTCCTGATGAACATCGGTGCAAAAATCCTCAATAAAATACTGGCAAACCGAATCCAGCAGCACATCAAAAAAGCTTATGCACCACAGTCAAATTGGCTTCATCCCTGGGATGCAAGGCTGGTTCAACATGCATAAATCGATAAACGTAATCCATCATATAAACAGAACCAAAGATAAAAACTACGTGATTATCTCTTTTCTGCATCACTAGATGCAGAAATAAAAACCCACAGCCAATATCTTACTGAATGGGCAAAAACTGGAAGCATTCTCTTTGAAAACTGGCACAAGACAGGGCTGCCCTGTCTCACCACTGCTATTCAATATAGTGTTGGAAGTTCTGGCCCAGGAAATCAGGCAGGAGAAAGAAATAAAGGGTATTCAATTAGGAAAAGAGGAAGTGAAGTTGTCCCTGTTGGCAGATGACACGACTGTATATTTAGAAAACCCCATCGTCTCAGCCCCAAATCTCCTTAAACTGATAAGCAACTCCAGTTTTGTTCTGTTGCTGGCGAGGAGATGCGATCCTTTGGAGGAGATGAGGTGCTCTGGTTTTTAGAATTATTGGCTTTTCTGCTCTGGCTTCTCTCCATCTTTGTGGTTTTATCTGCCTTTGGTCTTTGATGATGGTGACCTACAGATGGGGTTTTGGTGTGGATGTCCTTTTTGTTGTTGTTGATGCTATTCCTTTCTGTTTGTTAGTTTCCTGCTAAGTCAGGTCCTTCAGTTGCTGGTCTATTGGAGTTTGCGGTAGGTCCACTCCAGACCCTGTTTCCCTGGGTATCACCAGTAGAGGGTTAAAGAACAATAAATACTGCTGCCTCATCCTTCCCTGGAAGCTTAGTCTCAGAGGGGCACCCGGCTCTATGAGGTGTCAGCTGGTCCCTACTGGGGGATGTCTCCAAGTTAGGCTACACAGGGGTCACGGACCCACTTGAGGAGGCAGTCTGTCCATTCTCAAACACCTTGCCCGGAGGACCACTGCTCTCTTCAGAGCTGTCACACAGGGACATTTAAGTCTGCAGAAGTTTCTTCTGCCTTTTGTTCACTTGTGCCCTGCCCCCAGAGGTGGAGTCTACAGAGGCAAGCGGACCTGGTTGAGATGGGGCGGGCTCCACCCAGTTAGTTCCAGCTTCCATGCCGCTTTGTTTACCTGCGCAAGCCTCAGCAATGGCGGACGCTCCTCCCCCAGCCAGGCTTGCCACCTCCCAGTTCAATCTCGGACTAGCAGCAAGCAAGCTCCACGGCATGGGACCCACTGAGCCAGGTGCTGGATAAAATCTCCTGGTGTGCCATTTGCTAAGAACTTTGGAAAAGTGGAGTGTGTAGGTGGCAGTGTCCTGATTTTCCCAGTACAGTCTGTCAGAGCTTCCCTTGGCTAGAAAAGGGAAATCCTCTGACCCCATGCACTTCCCAGATGAGGTGATGCCCCACCCTGCTTCAGCTCACCTTCAGTGGGCTGCACCCACTGTCCAGCCTGTCCCAAGGAGATGAACCAGGCACTTCAGTTGGAAATGCAGAAATCACCTGTCTTCTGCGTCCATCACGCTGAGAGCTGCAGACCAGAGCTGTTCCTATTTGGCCATCTTGGAATGGACCCCTGGCTCACACCTTTAATCTCAGCACTTTGGGAGGCCAAGGTGGGCGGATCATGAGGTCAGGAGATTGAGAACATCTTGGCTAACATGGTAAAACCCTGTCTCTACTAAAAATACAAAAATTAGCCAGGTGTGGTTTTGCACACCTGCAATCCCAGCTACTCAGGAGGCTGAGGCAGAGAATCGCTTAAACGCGGGAGGCTGTGAGCAGAGGTTGCAGTGAGCAGAGATCATGCCACTGCACTCCAGCCTGGGTGACAGATTGAGACTCCGCCTCAAAATAAAATAAAATAAAATAAAATAAAAATCTGAATTTACATTTCTCATATGTTGTAGGATTTCATGAGAAATTAACATTAAATTGGTCTGGAGTAGTTAGTTATACAGGATGCCTGCCAGAAAGTAAAAACAAACGACTGGAGGGACATTCCTACAACCTGCTGTTTAGCATTTGCTCAGAGAAAAATCTCCACTCATGATAAACTCTCAATCTAAATTTACTTACACACTCCAATGTTGTGGTGAACACATAACTTTGCAAAGTTTGTAGAGGTATTTCTGGATGATAAACCACTACAAGAAAATGCTGGGTAAAAGGAGAGGCACATTTCTGTCAGAAAGAACATTTCCTCTAGATATGTAGATATGTAGAGTTTGCTCTCTTATTTTGTCTCTACTAAAATGATACCTCCTAAACAATACCAAAGAAGTGCAATATAATAAATATAAAGCAAATACTTGCAAAACTACTATATAGGCCCAGAAACACCACCCACATTCCGATATTCCACATCCCTTCCTACTTGTAAGCCTGCTTTTCACTCTAGAAATAACCAATATTTTAACTTTTATGGTAAGCACTTCCTTGTTTTTCTTTATAGTTTCATATATATATATATATATAATTCCTAAATGATACAGTCTGTTTTATCTGGTTTAATGGTTATGTACAAGAAATCATATCTTAGGGAATCTTTTGTATCTTGCTTCTTTTAGTTATATCATGTCTACAAGATTTATCTATGTTGTTACGGAGAGCTGAAGTCCATTTAGTTTTATTGCTATAGAGCATCCCATTGTATGAATATACTATAATTTATTTGTTATGCTATTAATAGGCATTTCATTGTTTCTAGAGGCTATTACCACACTTGTATACGTCTCCTGGTATACATGTTACCGATATACTAGGGGTTCTGTCTAGGTCCTGCTGCGTGCTGTACAGAAAGCCAATCACTGAGGCAATGAGTACTGCCAAGGAAGAAGGCTTTAATTGGGTGCTGCAGCCAAAGAGATGGGAGCTCAGCATCAACTCCATCTCCCTGGCTCACTAACTCTAGGGGTTTATATAGCAGGGAAGAAATGTAACAATGTATAAGCAAGCAAGAACTAGGGAGGAGCAAGGAGGCATCTGGTGAGTTTTGGTTCTTTGATACTTTTCTGAGAGGCCTGATAGTCCTTTTCTGTGAAAAAAACTCAGATAAAACAAATACAAGTTTCAAGCTTTAAGAGCAGAAGGGTCAATTTCTATGTTTCTCTCAAAACAACTGTCTATGGGACTGTTGGGTCAGTTTCACACATATGCATACATGTTTCTAAGGAATACACCCAGGAGTAAAATTATCGAGTCATAGGGCATGCATCTTTATTAGATGATGCCAAGACTCCCACCAGTAATGGAAGCATAATTTGTCTTTGCAGTTCCACATCCTTAACAACAGTTGGTATTATCAAACTTTTACATTTTTGTCCTGAGTGGTATGTAGTGGTATCTCAGTGTGGACTTTAATTTTCATTACCTTGATTTACTCTATGAATTACAGGTTGAAAGTTACTTTCTTTCAGTACAGAAGTAATCGACAGAAGATGTCAATTACTTATGCCTTTCTTTATTGCTATTTAGATTAGCAATTAGTTTCCTTGTCACTTGTTTGAAAGTAATTTCTTGGTTTTTCTCTGGATTCTTTTAAGAATCTCTACATCTTTGGTTGCCTGAAGTTTTAATATGATATATCAAGCAGAATACAGATTTCTGTATTTTGTTACTTAGTATTTGTCAGTCTCTTGAATCTATTGAATGATATCCATCATCAATTCTGGAAAAACTTCCCCTGTTATTTCCTGAAATACTGTTTCTCTCTGGGACTTCAGTTAAGTGATATTAGATCTCACTGTGTTCCCGTGGTCTTTTGCCCTTTCTTCTATAATTCCCTGTGTTTGCTCTCAGTACTCTAATGTATTCTCACCTTTCTTTCAGTTCATTAATTTCTGCTTTAGCAGCATATAAGCTTTATGAAAACTAGTCTAGTCTAATCTACTGAAATCTTGCTGGCATTACCCAGCCTGCATTATCAGAAGTAGAACGCCACTGTGTTTTATAAGATATTGTATTTTACTTCTATTTGTAATTTTTTGTTCATTTTCTAACTTCTCCTCCAGAATGTTACATTCCAAGAGGTTAGGGACTTAAAAAAAAAAAAAAAAAGCATTGTATTCTCAACACCCAGAGAGTTCTTTACATATAATCTTTTTAAAAACTGTTGAATAAAAATATTAATTTTTTAAAAAGTTGTAAAATATTTCTTCAAAACTATTATGCATGTTACTAACAATGTATAAAAGTCCTGTTTCCCCCCACACTTTTGTTAACATTGTATATTCTGTCTTGTAAATCTTTCCTGTTTTACAAAACTGTGACATATTATAGTTTTATTTTTATTTATTTAATAAGGTTGAATCACCTTTTATTAGCCATTTGTGAGATTCTTCATGAAATTGGTAATTTCCTCTGCTCATTTTTCTGTTTTCTTTTTTTGTTAATTTAAAGGGGTAGGTAGAATATATATTTTATACATTATAACCTGTATATATTGTAAGAATTGCAAATGTTTTCTTAATTTGTTATTTGTCATTTGTCTTTTAACTTTATTATGTCTTTTGCTATATAGAAATTTTGCAACCAGGTATGGTGCCTCATGTCTATAATCCCAGCACTTTAGGAGGCTGAAGTGGGCGGATCACAAGGTCAGGAGTTCGAGACCAGCCTGGCAAATATGGTGAAACCCCATTTCTACTAAAAATACAAAAATTAGCCTGGCGTGGTGGCAGCATCTGTAATCCCAGCTACTCAGGAGGCTGAGGCTGAGGCAGGAGAATCACTTGATCTGGGGAGGCGGAGGTTGCAGTGAGCCAAGATCACACCACTGTACTCTAGCCTGGGTGACAGAGCGAGACATTGTATCAAAAAAAAAAAAAAAAAAAAAAGAAAGAAAGAAAGAAAAAGAAAGAAATTTTGCATTTTTAAATAGGCAATTCTATAAGTCTTTTATGACTTCTGGGTTTATTTCATAATTATAAAGAAATTCCTTACTCCAAGAATATGAAGTTATTCTTCAATATCTTCTTCTATTATTTATTTTATGTCTTAAATATTTAAATTTTTGATTCACTGAAATTTATTTTTGGGTGTGGTATACAGTGAGAATCTATTTTTTTTTCCAAACAGGCAATTTTTCCAAGACTACTTATTTAAATATGTCTTCTTTCTTCACTAAATAAAACAAAGCATTTGTATATACTAAACTCATATTTAGGCAATGTTCTGGATTATTTACTTTGCTCCATTGATCTGCTTATCATTGCTAATCTCTGGAAAATCTTAAGGACTGCTAATAGGGTATTTGAAAAAACATTTAAGAGTTTATATCACAGTAGAACCTAGATATTTTACTAATAATCCTTTTTCATATTCTATTTAATATTTATCATAAATAATAATTATAACTTACAAAGGACTTTCAATATATTATCACATAATAGTCATCAAACCCATATAAAATATGCTCCTGTTCATTCATTAAGCAAATATTTATTGGACACATTTTACAAATAACTAACTGTACTGGTTAATAGGTACAAAAATTATCAAAATTGACAGAGCTCCTACACTTATGAAACTTACATACCAATAGGGTGTATAAAAACTTCAATTACATATATATATATATTCTGAAATATATATTCTTTATATATACAATTTGTAGACATTATACGTACCACAACTGACAAAGGTGCTATAAAGGAAAAGAACGGTTCTAGCATCAACTCATGGTACAACTCCGGGGACCACCTTCACATCATCTATGGAGGTCCCTGATGTTGTGCAGCACACAGCGGGCACACTTGTATGCAGTAGCCCTGCAGGTGCTAATATAAGAATAACACATGAGATCTAATTTATATCTGTCACTCAGGGAAGGATCCTCTGCAAATAGGACCTTTAAACTGAGGCCTGAAGGATGGATAGGCATGAACTAGGTACATGGTGAGGGCATATGATGTGGCTTCCAAGACAAACAGACTTTTCAAAGATGGGAAAGATGTGGGCACACCCAGAGAACAATATGGCTGGACTATCAGGAGTGCAGTGGGCAACCATTCTTGTTTTCAGTGCTTAAACTAAGAAAATCTCAGGCAAACTGGGATGGCTGGTCACCACAACAGGAGTGAGATGGAGTGTAGTAGCATGGGGTGAGGTTGGAGGTGGGGTGGGGAACAGCAAGCAAGCAGGGGCCTTATAGGCCACGTGAAAGTTTTTCTGTTGTGTATCCTACACACAACAGAGAGCTAATAGATGTTTCAAGCAAGCAATGGCAAACTCTGCTTTACATTTTTAAAAGATCACTTTGGTAGGCACGTAGAGAATGAACTGGTTGGGGGCAGGAGACTAGCTGGAGGCAAATGCAGCACTTGAGATGAGGTGAGGGCTCCTCAAGAGTTGGGCAACTAGAGGTTCTTACCATGCTCATTACCATGAGCAGCCTGGTAATAGTACCTCAGAATCCATTTTATAGATGACAATGTTGAAACTTGGGAAAGTTTCAGAACTTGTCTGATATCACACAGCCAGTGTAGGAAGGCTAGATTCAACCTCGGATCTTTTCACTCTGTATCTCTTGATTCTCACTATACCATGCAGACTTCTTGCTTTATATTTCCTAGATAAGAAAACAAACCTGAAAAGATGCATTCAATTGCATGATCAGTAGGATGACAGTTTCTTAGAAAAATAAAAGGGGAAAATATATTTTGTAGTTAATAAATGTTGTGGTTTCTCCTAATCATTTGTTAAAACTCAATTTAAAACACAAAATTCACAGTTAAAATGTTGAGATTATTTAATTATAAAATATAAATTTATAAAAACTTAATGTAAATAGTGCAAATATTGTGTGGCTTCACTTGAAAAATGAAAATGACTACTTTGAACAGTGGGGAAGAGAAACATTATCAATGTTGAAGTAAGAAAATATTATGCATTTCTGACTCTAAGTTCTGAATTTATAGGATCCTACTGAAAACCCTAGAAAACTCTCTAGGATGTAATAAATCTTGACAATGGAAGAGGTGCATATAGATAGAAATATAAATTTGGGCCCATCATACTATTGCTGTGCATTCAACTAGAACTGCATTTATTCCAACCATACATTAAGCACCTTTGTCAAATGCACCTAATTTTTCATAAGCTATTCAACTAAAAATAACTGTATATCTTTCCAAGAGAAAATGAAACAAAAAAAGGAATACATTCATGTAAAAACATAACTGGGAAAACGGAAATAAAACTATATGTGTAATTTGTCAATGCTGACATAGAGCAATCCATCTAAAGATACTTTCTGAAATCCATGCCACCAGGGGCAGAAAAACATTTCACTGTCACCATACCTTGCAGTGTCTGAAAGTTTTATTTCCATGATGATAAACCTGCAAATCAACTTGCTGTAATGTGTTGACTGCATTTGCTGATACTACAGCTCTCCACGGACTATTTTTTTGAGAAGTTGACAAGTAACACAAAATTATTTATCAGACAATTGCATCTTATTTGGGATTCTTCAGTGATGAAAAACTGCTGTGTCTAGTGAATGCTGGAGCCAGGCATTTGGCTGATTCATTTAGAAACTCTCAAACTCTTGGGAGAAATATTTAGGTAAATGACTGTACTTCACCACACAATTATCCCCACAGGAGGCCCCCCAACAATTTCAAGATCTTGCACCTATCTACTTAGCACATAAAATGATATCTATTAAACTACAAAAGTGCATCATCTCAGTAAGAATGTAGAATTTTATGACAGCTACAATAACACTGAAAACATTAATTCTGTTTATTAATGATTTCACACCCATGAAATTCAAATAAAGTAGGGCTTTTATCTTACAGTACCCTATTTATGAAATGGATTCCTGTTGCTTCATTATTCCTTTTCCAGTTTATTAAAATTGTTTAATAGTGCAGAACAAATGTAGAAACTATTCATGATATCCTGGAATATTTAATGCTAGCTCTTGCAGTGTCATTTTATGCCTAGAATAGAAGTTCTCAAAGAGTAGTCCAGGAACCCCTGGAAGTCTCTGAGACTCAGGAAGTCCAAACTCTAACAATACCAAGATGTTATTTGCCTTTTTCACTCTTGTCCTGTCAGTAATAAACAGTTTTCCAAAGGCTATATGGCATGTGATATCACAATAGACTAAATACAAAGCAGATATGAGACTACCGCTGCCTTCTCTTAGGCTAGTCATTAAAAAAACATAAAAATGTAAACTAACACCATTGCTTTAAACAAATGTTTTATTTTGGAAAATATAGTTACCTTTCATAATGAGTATGCAATTTATCTTAATATGTATAGATTTATTACTGTTATTTTTAAGTGACTATTTTTAAATTCTGTTTTACTTTCTAATACAGTATATATCTATAGATATAACCATGTAGACAAAAGCTCTTCAGTGTCCCAAGCAATTTTTAAGCGTGTTAAGCTATCCTGGTGCCAAAAAGTTTGAAAACTGCTAACCTAGAGTTTATTCAGTAGCTGGGGACACCAGCCGATTACCACACCATCACATTATTGTGCAACCTTCACCACCATCCCTGTCCAGAACTTTTTTATCTTCCCAAATGGAAACTCTGTACCACGAAACAATAACTCCCCATTACTCCCTTCCCCTAGCCCCTGACAACCACAGTTCTACCTTCTGTCTCTATGATTTTGGCTGCTATATGTAGCTCATTAAAGCAGAATTATGCAATATTTGTCCCCTTGTGTCTGGCTTATTTCATGTAGCATAATGTCTTCAAGGTTCATTACATGGTGGCATGTGTCAGAATTTCCTTCCTTTTTAAGGTTGAATAATATTCCATTGCATGTATGTTATGCTTTGTTTATCCATTCATCCATCAATGGACATTTGAGTTGTTTTCACCTTTTGGCTCTGGTGAATAGTGCTGCTGTGAACATCGGTGTAAAAATATCTCTTTGAGATCCTGCTTTCAATTTTGGAGGGTATATAATCAGATGTGGAACTGCTGGAAAATATGGTAATTCCATGTTTAATTTTTTGAGGAATCACCATACTGTTTATACAGCAGCTACCCCGTCTTAAATTCCCATCAGCAGTGCATAAGGGCTCCAATTTCACCACATCCTGGCCAACATTTGTTATTTTGTTTTTTTGATAGTTGCCATTCTAATGGGTGTGAAGTGGTATCTCATTGTGATTTTTAATTGCATTTTCCTAGTGATTAGTGATATGGAGCATCATTTCATGTGCTTATTGGCCATCCGTGTATCTTCTTTGGAGAAATTTCTATTCAAATTTTTTGCCCATTTTTTAATTGAGCTGTTTGATTGGTTGTTGTTGTTTTCAAGAGTTCTTTATATATTCTGGACACTAATCCCTTATTGGATATGTGCTTTGCAAATATTTTCTCCCATTCTGTGGGTTGCCACTTTACTATGCTGATACTGTTCTTTGATACATAACATCTTCTCATTTTGATGAAATCATGTTTATCTATGTTTTCTTTTGTTGCTGGTACTTTTGGTGTCATATCAATAAATTACTGTCATATCCAATGTCATGAGCTTTCTTCCAGGTGTTTTTATAGTTTTAGGTTTTTGATCTATTTTAAGTTAATTTTTGTTTGGTATGAAGTAAGGGTTGAGCTTTATTATTTTGCATGTAGATATCCAGTCTTCCTAATATCATTTGTTGAAAGACTGTCCTTAACTCTCTTTTTAAACATTATATTTTTTATCAGAATTAAGAGTATTTGTGGTAGGCAGAATAATAACCCCCAAACAATGTTCACATCCTAATCCCCAGAGTTTGTGAATATGTTATCTTACATGACAAAGCAGAGTTAAGATTGACATAATTAAGATTGTTAATTTGCCACCTTTAAAATAGGGAGATCATCCTGGATCTAGGTGGGTCCAATATAATTATAAGAGTCCTTAAAAATAGAAGAGGGCACAGCACAGAAGAGGGAGAACCAGAGAGATGGCAGCATAAGAAGGGCTTGGTCCAGTGTTGCTGGTTTTGAAGATAGAGAAAGGAGGGCACAAACCAAGGAATGTAGGAGCTCTACGAGCTGGAAACAGCAAGGTCACTAGAGCCTCCAGAAGGAATGCAGCCCAGCTGACATATTGATTTTAGCCCAGTGAGACCAATTTTGGACTTTTAATCTGCGGAGCTGTAAGGGAGTCCATTTGCATTGCTTAAGCCACTAAGTTTGTGATTATTTGTTACAGCAGCAATGAGAAAGCAATACAGTACTATTTTTTCTAGGTATTAAATGTATTTTTTGAAATTATCAAAGAAAAAAACTGAAACTGAGTAGCTGCACTTTAGATAATTGTTCCTTTACCACAAGAGATATAACATACCTCTGCAAGGATAATAATTATAACAATGTGAAGAGGCTGGAGTCATTATATCTTTTATTGGCTATGTGTTTCACTTTTAGATACTATTAATTGACTTTCTGCTGTTAAAGAAGTCTGTACACTAAGGCTTTTTTCCAGCTCACCTTTCCATATCTCCCAATTTTGGTAACATGTTCTTTTTATGTTGTTAAATGTTGTAATATTTACAATAATTATATTTTGTTCTGAAATCATAATTTCTAGAGACATTTTAGTCTTCAGAATTGGGAGATTATCTTCAAATTTTACCCTGGATTAAGAGATTCAATGCCCCACTAAACTTTTTACCACAGGGTATTAGTCCATTAGTATCACTACAATTATAAGGAATATCTGAGGATGGGTAATTTATAAAGAAGAGAAATTTGTTTTGGCTGAGGGTTCTGCAGGCTGCACAGCAAGTGTTGTGCTGGCATCCACTTCTGGTGAGAGCCTCAGGAAGCTTAAAATCATAGCAGAAGGTGAAGGGGGAGTGGGTGTCACATGGTGAGACAGGAAACAACAGAAGGGAACAAGAAGGGGGATGGTGAGACAGGAAGCAACAGAGGGGAACAAGAAGGGGGAAGATGCTACACTCTTTTAAACAACCAGATCTCATCTGTATGCATCAAGTGAGAAATCACCCATTACTTTAAGGATGGCATTAAGCCATTCATGAGGGATCTGCCTCTATGATCCAAATACCTCCCACCAGCCCCAACCTCCAATATATTTGTCTTGTTTCTTTTCTATCACCCCCAGTTGAATGGAGGCTCCCTGGAGGCAGAGATTTGTGTCTGCTTTGTTCACTCCTGAATCCCCAGTGCACAGGACAGTGCTGGGCACATGTGAGTGCTGGAACAGTAGTTTTTGAGAGCATGAATAAGTTCATTTGCTGCTAAAGAATTTTTGCTTCTTTAAAAAAAATTTTTCTAGCTCAAGTTTCCCAAAACAACTAACAAAATACCTTGAACTTAGCAGTTTCTCAGTAAATATTTATGGATTTATACATTGATGTGTAAAGTTAAATACAATCACAAGGCTATATGTGATTAAAAACAGTAGAGATATAAAGTTCTATGGTAAGTGAGCAATTTGAAAAAACATTTCTGTTTGGACTGACTGTGAAACAGTCTGTAAGCCTTTAACATTAACGAAAATTAGTAAAATAGTAGTAAAATAATTATTAAATCACTACACTCCAGCAACTGCTCTAAGTGCTTTTAAAGTCCTCACAGTAATGCTATGACATCAATATTATTGTGATTTTCATCTAACAGATGAGGAAACTGAGGCACAGATGTTTAAGGTATTTGACCCAAATTATAGTTAGTGATTGGTAAAGACAAAATTATAGCCCGGACAGTCTGGCTAAATAACCTGTTCTCTCTTTTTTTTTTTTTTTTTGAGGCGGAGTCTCGCTCTGTCGCCCGGACTGGAGTGCAGTGGCCGGATCTCAGCTCACTGCAAGCTCCGTCTCCCAGGTTTACGCCATTCTCCTGCCTCAGCCTCCTGAGTAGCTGGGACTACAGGCGCCCGCCACCTCGCCCGGCTAGTTTTTGTATTTTTAGTAGAGACGGGGTTTCACCGTGTTAGCCAGGATGGTCTCGATCTCCTGACCTTGTGATCCGCCCGTCTCGGCCTCCCAAAGTGCTGGGATTACAGGCTTGAGCCACCGCGCCCGGCCATAACCTGTTCTCTTGACCGCTGTTCAAAAAGGAGACAAAAGGGTTTATGTTTTTAAAATAAATAAAGGAAATGCTATGGTTTTAATGTTTGTGTCTCCCCTAAATTTATATGTTAAAAAGTAATCACCAATGTGATGATATTAGAAGTTGGAGCTTTTGAGGGGTGATCAGATTGTGAAAATGGAACCTTCATGAAGGGATTAGTACCCTTATAAAAGATGCAGTGAGAAGTCATCATCTATGAACCAGAAAATAGGCCCTTGCCAGACACTGAATCTGCCAATGCATTGACAGATTCCCAGCCTCCAGAATGGTAATAAATAAATTTCTGTTGTTTATAAGCCACCTAGTCTATGGTATTTTGTTATAACAGTCTGAACAGACTAAGACAAGAAATGTCTTAGTTTCCTAGGCCTGCTGTAATGAACTCCCACAAATTTGGTGGTTTAAAACAACAGAAATTTATTCTCTCACAATTCTGGAGGTCAGAAGTCCAAAATCAGGGCACTGGTAGGATTGGCTCCTTTTGGAAGCTCTGAGGAAGAATCTGTTCCAGGCCTCCTTCCTAGCTTCTGGTGGCTGTTGGCAATCCTTGGTCTTCCTTGGCTTGTAGTTGCATTACTAAAATCTCTTCACATCATCTTCTTCGTATTAATATATCTCTATATTATTTTCTCTTATCTGATAAGGACTTGTCACTGGATTCAGGGCCCACTTGTAATCCAGGGTGATCTCAACCGAAGATCCTTACCTTAATTTTATCTACAAAGATCTTCATTCCAAATAAGGTCACATTCTGAGGTTCCAAGCAGACATATCTTTTGGTGGTCAGAATTCAACTCACTATAGGAAGTAATGAAACACTTTGGGGTACAGGAAAACTGAAAACTTCACTGTAGGCTCTATAGGGCAGAACCAAGTCTGTCTTGCTCACTACTGGATTCCCTTTTCTCAGCAGAATGGATGCCTGATAAATATTTGTTGAAGACTGAATGTTGATGAAAGATAAAAGTGGTGTTCAGGGAATGCTTTGCTAAAGGATATGAAAGGCAATTGCCTAGGAGCAGGAAAATCAATTAGGATTCAAAAGTGTAAGGATATAATGGTACCTACAAAGTACAAGGATAACAGCAATGTTAAATTCCTAAAAGAAAGGACTCCAGAATTCCTAAAAGGAAGCCCAGAAAGAAGAAAACAGGTAATTTTTAAGAGATTTCTACAGAGCCACATAAGATAACCACTTTTGAAGCTCAAAGAGGCAAATTGTCACTTAAGAAAATAAAGTCTATTATACTAAGTTAGTGCAAAAGTAATTGTGGTTTTGCCATTGCTTTCAATGGCAAAAAATGAAATTGCTTTTGCACCAATCTAATAATAAATCTTTTGGAAGAAAAAGAAATACCACTGACTATTTTCCTATCACCATAAAATCATACTATTTTAATCACAAAGGAACCAAAATAAATGGACATTGTTGAGGCCACACAAGCATTCTAGAGACATGAACTCACAAAACACACTTCTATGTATGAGGCTATATAAGAAACAGCTCATTACACAACTACACATAAGAGACAAACTCACACGCTGGCACTCCAGGCCAGCTCTAGTCCCAGTGTCAAGCCTCTATCTGCCTGTGTACCCTTCATGAACTCAGGGTTTGGTTATTTGCTCCCAGATGCCACTAATGACTGTTAGCTACTTGACCGGACCATCTCTAATTAAATTGTTTTTTGTCTTCAGTCTTGTAAAATCAGCTGGTTTGAACACTTCTGATTCATTAACATGATCAACTGGTTTTGAATAAATGTAAGCTTTGTCTTTCACTGGTTGGGAAGGAATTATTATTAGGTAAACTCTGAAATATTTTATTTTCAATCTATGTGACTTTTGGGGCTTTCACCTGCCACAGTATGGTCTGAGAAAGCATTAACAGTATCACAGTGTTGGGTCCTAATATGATCTGGAAGTAGCACTTCAACCAAACACCTGTACTCATTTCTTCTATTTAGTGGAAAGCTGTCACAGTATAGAAGAGAAACCTCTGAAAAAAAATTACAGATGGGGCTGGGTCCAGTTCAACAATACCTCTTTTATCTTTTACCTCTTTGCATTTCAGTGTCCTTCTCTATGAAAAAGCAGAAGAATTATTGACACATGTCAGTATTTGAGAATTTCTGTAAACCAATCCCTCATTCCAAGGAAGAACTAGAAAATGAGGGAAATAGAATTTTTTGTTAGTTTTAAGTTGAAATATAAGATCAACATTTAATAGTAGTTATAGTGATTATTGAAACAGGTTTCCCACCAGAATCACCTGTGGAACTTTTAAAAAATTTAGATACTTAGATTTTACTCTGGAACAGTGCTGACCAATAAGACTTTCTTCGATGATGAAATGTTCTAGAAGTATGCTGTTCAACACAGTACCCACTAACCACATATAATTATTAAGCACTTGAAATGTGACTAATGTGACTGAGGAACAGATTTTTAATTGTATTTAACTTTAATTAATTTAAAGTAATCACATGTGACTAGTGGATTTCAAATTAGACAGCATACTTCTAGACAAATTGCTTTTAGCGTGTGCTCCTCAAACCCACAGCACCAGTATCACCAAGGAACTTGTTAGAAACATAAATTCTTGATCTCTGCCCAAAAGAAAATACCCACTACCCAAGACCTATTAAATCAGAAGCCCTGAGGGCATGGCTCTGCCACTGGTGGGCTGGTAAATAAATGTTTTAACAACTGGCTCCTGGAGAGAGGGAAGCCCTGATTAGCAGTATTTGCCAATGTTCCTGGTGTAAATACTTTCAATATGGCTGATTTCAAGCTACTCACATGATATCACCTGAACATAAGATTGGAAAGAGATATATATAGTAGGCTCTGAGAGTGAGTGCGCGTCAGCTCCAGCATGCCATTGAACCCATTAATCTGCGTTCCAGTTAGTCCTTCAGCTGATTCTGATGCCCAGTACAGTTTGAGAACCATGGATCAAGACCTTCTAAATCAGAGTCTAAAACAACAGATAAAATGGTGTTTATATTTTCAAATCTTCATAAGGGATTTTAATAAGCAGCCCAATTGGAAGGCCTGGACTCAGAACACATATAAACCAAGTCACCTTGAAGAGCCAGATCCAGACTATAATACCTCTCACTCCTGAGCATGGACAAGACTGGAACCCTCAAAGTAGAGAGTCACATCCAGCCTGCCTTCCCTTACAGAAGCTATTCCACCATCTTGGTAAGATAAATGACATCACAGGCATAATCCGCTCTATGGGTAGACCCAACATATAAGCAATGCCAGCTTTCTAGCTGCAACTTCACCCTTTGTCTCCCACTTAAGACAAAGAGTGAGAATTATTATATTATTAGGATAATTCAGAATCTGCTCCAATTAATTTTTATTTTAACAAACTCTTTTATCAACCAGAAAATTTCTGAAGACAGTTTATTGCTATTTACAACCTACCGTGGTAAAAAAATACTGTCTTGAACGAACCACTATATATCACTTCCAGAACATGCCCTTATTGAGTATAAATTTGACCTATCTCAATAGATTTGTGATAAGAAGCAAATGACGAAACTATGCATATTTAATCATATCTAGAATATTCTAATGCCAGATGTAGCCCAAAGGAAGGCAAAATCATACATTCATTTGAAACAAGCACAGATTTTTCCTTGTCTTCGAAATCTATGCTACAAAAAAAAGGCCTGCTGAAATTTCTTCATATTCCAACTAAAGGAGAATATAATGGAAGTAATTCAAAACAACTTGTCTAAAACCAGGAGTTCACTTATACATACAGCCTCTGAGGTAGAGTGGGTAACAAACCCCTATGTATCAGGAAAATTACCTGATTTTATTATAAACCCAAAGCAGAGGATTACATTACAATAAACCACATATATTACCTAAATATTTCCATAGAAAAGTCGCGGTTATGTCTACCAAGTTCTATATTTTAATCTACTGAGTTTGGCCTAAATCTCAAATGAGACTACAATGGAAAACCGGATACATATTCTGGTCCTTATTATGCTCCTTAGCACAAAATATATTTACATTTATAATGTACTTAGAGAAAATAGATGGAAATTTTAACTGCTAGTTTATGGGCTCTAAATGGCTGGCAAAGGAGCATTTTTTAAGGAAAGAACTTTGTCCCAGGCTCTAGTTCTGGATATAACAGTGCTATCCCTGATGTACCAACAGGAGGGTGCCCATTTAGACATACCTTCCTTGGCATGAATTAGGTCATTAACAGCTTGCTGCACTCTCCCTACGTTATCCTGATAAACATTTGTAGGGCCTTGGCTCTAATTCTGGGGGCTGTCTACAGACCTGACAAAGAAGATAATTTATTTTGGTACTAAGTTCACTGGCCCAGATAGGCATCATCAAGATTATCATTTGATACGTAGAACTAATCAGCCAAAGCGGTTTTATATTTTTCATAAATGCAAAAACAGCAGCAAATAAAAATACTGTATTCTAAATTATTCTTAATTCATATAGTGAAGGTGTTTATGGGTTAAAATTAGAAGGTTTCTTGGTGATTAAAGCTGAAATATTATTGATCACCATTTCAAAGGTTTTATGTGAAACTTGGGAAAATATTGCAGCTTGCTTTGACACTGATTGTATTCCTTTAGTAAAAAATTGCTATGTACTTTGTTTCACGTGCTGTGCTAAGCTCTTTGTGTACCATCTTATTTATTCCTCACTAAACCCCTATGAAATGGGTGCGATTATTCCCATTACACAGATGAAAAAACTGAGGCTTGGGAATATTAAAATTTTGTCCATGTCCACATAGTTGGTAAATGCCATAAGGAAGGAAAAGACAAAGTCTAGCCCCAAATCTCTTTAAAGAATACCAGTGACTATCAGTTTAGTGGATTTTTAGTGGAAATGTGTATGAATATTCCAGAAATTTTAGTCATTCTTACTTTGAACATATTGGAGGTACGGTTACTTTAAGTCAGAGAAAACAACTGAATTATAGACTGTTATCAAAATACTCTTTTATCATCTCAAGCATATGGAATGGCTCAAAGGAACCACCATCTATGAATCATCTGTGGAAGTCTGCCTCTCACATCTTTCAAGAATTTGATGATTAGCTGCAAGGCATGCAGTGAGCCCAGCGCCTCCAACTGTGAGATACTGGGGATTAGTTGACCATTTGAGTTGGTGGGGGACAGTAGGGCATAGCATTTCTGTCCAATATGGGATTCCTCTACGGGAAATCTTTGAACCAATATAAGCTGGTTCAAAGCCACCCATTGGGCTGAAAGAGGCTGTGTCAGAGCTCCAGTGCTGTCCGAAACTCTTTCTGCCCAGTCCATTTTCCTTCATGCTTGCCTTTCACAGGCATCAGGCCTGCATCATAGTCTGAAGGTTCCCTGCCTACTCCCAATCCTTCTATCAGTTTTCTTTCAACAGACATTACCCTAATACAGCTCTTATACTTCTAACTCTGTTTTATTATCCACTTTCCAGAAGATCCAGTCAACACAACCAATAAAAAATATTTTCACATAATGGCCCTACTAGGCCTGTTATTAAAAAAGAGTGATTGAGGTCAGGAGATCGAGACCATCCTGGCTAATACGGTGAAACCCCGTCTCTACTAAAAAATACAAAAAAACTAGCCGGGCGAGGTGGTGGCGCCTGAAGTCCCAGCTACTCAGGAGGGTGAGGCAGGAGAATGGCGTGAACCCGGGAGGTGGAGCTTGCAGTGAGCTGAGATCCGGCCACTGCACTCCAGCCTGGTCGACAGAGCAAGACTCCATCTCAAAAAAAAAAAAAAAAAAAAAAAAGAGTGATTCAACCAATATTTGCTAATGTTCTGTCATATGGAAAGTGATGTCATGAATTCCATGGGGAGACTAAACTGATATAAACAAAAGAAACAAGTGTGCACCTGTAATACAGACTATACTTCATACAACCCCTTAATTCCCAGTAGTTCTTAGGCAGGACACATCCCAAGGAGTCTTGGGAGGATTACTCTGGTGGTCCTTCTATTAAAGGATGGCTGGCCGCTTCTATTAAATTAAATACTATTCTATAGTTACTGCAGAAGAACAAACCATGTTTTTAAACTGTTGGTGGCTTACCTAAAAGATTATTTAAATGTAGGGGTACCAATAAAGAAAGATGCAACAGCTAGGGGACTCAAAAAGTATGCATGGAGGATTCTATTCTCTTATATCAGAAATTCCTTTATTTTTCATTTGTCCAGTATTCGTCTAGCGAAATTAGATCACAGTCTCCTTTAAGAAGAAAGAGAAAAATTTTAAAGATGAACAGTGATGCATACAACTTATCCTCTCCTGGTAACTTGTTATTCTACTGTTTCCCCAACTGAATTAATCTCTGCACGAAATGTATGCTGTTTAAGATAAAAAGCATTCATGTTCTTAACAGGATTTTTCCTTAGGTTTAGTCATTCATTCAACAAATATTTAATACCAACTCTGAACTAGTTACTGTATAAGTAGGCAGGAATAAAATGATGAGCAAGACAGACATGGTCCATACTTCCTTGGGTTTAGAGTCTAGCTCAGTGCTTTTCAAACTTTAATGTGCCTATGAATCACTGAGATGTTGTTAAAAATGCATCTTCTGATCTAGAAAGTCTGAAGTGAAGTCCGAGATTCTGCATTTCTAACAAATTCTCAGGATGCTAGTGATGCTAATCCACAGGCCACATTTCGAGTAACAAAGAACTAGTTTATTGACTCTAAGTTGCTGTGGTATGATACATTCCTACACTGTGAGTACTTCCTTTGAGATTTTTGAATCAATGAATATTGCCAATATAATGGAAAATACATATTTTCACCATGATGCCTACTGGATGGAATTTTGAGCTGAGAGAGCAATGATTATAGGAATATGATTTACCGAGAGCAAAAGGTAAGAGGCGAAGCATTTAATGACATCATGATGGCACCAAAGAATCATGGAGTTCCTCGGGACAGGTAAGAAGATGGCCTGTGCGATTACAAAAAGTCAAGAAACAACAGATGCTGGCAAGGCTGTGGATAAATAAGAATGCTTTTACACTGTTGGTGGGAATATAAATCAGTACAACCATTGTGGAAGACAGTGTGGTGATTCCTCAAAGACCTAGAACCAGAAATACCATTTTATTCAGCAATCCCATTACCAAGTATATACCCAAAGGAATACAAATCATTCTGTTATAAAGATACATGCACATGTATGTTTACTGCAGCACTATTCACAATAGTAAAGACATGGAATCAACCCAAATGTCCATCAATGATAGACTGGATAAAGAAAATGTGATACATATACACCATGGAATACTATGCAGCCATAAAAAGGAATGAGGTCATGTCCTTTGCAGGGACATGGATGGAGCTGGAAGCCATTATCCTCAGCAAACTAACACAGGATCAGAAAACCAAACACCACATGTTCTCACTTATAAGTCAGAGCTGAGCAATGAGAACACATGGACACAGGGAGAGGAACAACACACACTGGGGCCTGTCAGGGGCCAGGGGCAGGGAGAGAATCAGGATAAATAGCGAATGCATGTGGGTTGAATACCTAGGTGATGGGTTGACAGGTGCCACAAACCACCATGGCACATGTTTACCTATGTAACAAACCTGCACATCCTGCACACATATCTCAGAACTTTAAATTGTATTTAATTTAAAAAAAAGAAGATGGCCTGTGAACATGTTAGCACAGTCAGGGCAATGACCTACTCTCCTCAAAACTGGCACAGAGCTAAAAGGGCCAAGGGAAACATTTTAAACATTTTTCTAAACTCTGCTCTTTCTTAATCAGTAGTCACCTTTCAGCTCTCTCAAGTATACCACTAAAATTTTTGATGTGGGATGTCAAAAACACACAAAGGTTGGTCCTGTTCAAAATGTATAATCTCACAAATAAAAGGAGGCTAAATATATGGCTAGACACCATATGCTCATAAGCAACTGCTTATGCAAATTGTCAAATTATTATATCTTAAAATGGATTTGTGGGAGGTGGAGGGTGGAAGGAAAGAAGCAGGTTAATTTAGTTTCATGCTATTTGAAGCCAAGAAAACAGGTCATGTGGAATTGAGCTGGGAGAAGGGTTGAGTTTTTTCATTTCTTCTAGAGTCAAAAAAGAAAATCAATCTGAGATATAAAAAAGGGTAAAGTCTCTTTGATTTCTACAACCCAAAATGCCCAGGCATCAACACATGCAATGAAAGGCTGCAGGCATCTTAAACTCACCTACAAATATTTACTTTGCCAGCTAATCTTTAATAGTAAGAAGAACTCCCATTAGTAATTTAAAGGAGTCTTGGCCAGAAAAAAAATCAGATAAATGAAGGGGTTAGCAGGAAAGGATGATCAAGGTTAGCTGTGAAGGTAGGTAGGTATGTTTATACTACACATTCATATAAATATATCCCCACATGTGGATGGCAATGCACAGACCAATGAGACGGGTTTGCAAGGAACCCATCCTGCAAGATCAGAGACAAGTCTACCTGGTGAGCTGCAAATGCTGGTGACTTTGCATACTTCCCTGAAGACAGATGTGGAAAACTGACTGCTAAAGGAGAGAATAAGTCAAATTCATTATACTGCTCACACTTATGCACACCACCATGAAACGCAACAATCATTTTGGATCTTTTTAGAGGTTTCCTAGTTTTCTTTTTTTTTTGAGTTTTTTTAGAAGCAAGAGAAAAAGAGAAGTCAGCTGAAAATGTTGTTACTGATGAGTGAAAAAGATACTAGGTTTTGCTGCCATAGTTACTTGCCAGAAAGTTCTTTCTTCTTTTCTTTTTTTTTTCTGGAGATGTACTATTTCACTTCAAAAACGAAAGAGTTTGACAGGTGATTCTTGGGGCTCTCTCACTTACAACAATTAGTGTCTGGTACTGAGGTGGCTCTTCATGTCACAAAACAAAATAGGAAGTTCCTTTATAAAAATCAAAGAATAATAATTTAAATGCCTATCATAAATTTCTAAATTAAAGTCTGGCCTAAACACCAAACCAAGTTATTTCAATCACTTAAACAAAAAAACCTAGCATATGAATCAAAGATGGTGGTTATTTGACTGGAAGCAGACATAATCCAATATAGTTGTATTAGTTTTCTATGTCTACTGTGACAAATGACCACAAATTTTGTGATTTAACATAACACAAAGTTACCTTTTCTTTTTTTTTTTTTTGAGAGGGAGTCTCACTCTGTTGCCCAGGCTGGAGTGCAGTGGCGCAATCTCGGCTCACTGCAAGCTCTGCCTCCCGAGTTCACACCATTTTCCTGCCTCAGCCTCCCGAGTAGCTGGGACTACAGGCGCCTGCCACCATGCCCGGGTAATTTTTTGTATTTTTAGTAGAGACAGGGTTTCATCGTGTTAGCCAGGATGGTCTCCATCTCCTGACCTTGTGATCCTCCCACGTTGGCCTCCCAAAGTGCTGGGATTACAGGCATGAGCCACTGCACCCAGACAATACAAAGTTATCTTATAGTTCTGTAGATCAGAAGTCTGACATGGAGCTCACCAAGCTAAGATACACTTGTTGACAGGGTGCCTTCCTTTCTGGAGGATCCAGAGAGGAAGAATCCATTTCCTTCCCTTTTCTAGCTTCTAAAGGTCACCTGCTTTCCTTGGCTCATTGTCTCCTTCCTCCATCTTTAAAGCTAGCAATGTTGGGCCAATTCCTTGTCTCACTGCCATCTCTCTGTCTATCTCTCTCTTCTACTTCTAAGAACCATTGTGGCACTGAGAGCATCCAAATAATCAGAATAATCTCCCTATCTGATTAGCAACCTTAGTTCCATCTGAAACCTTAATTCATTCGCCTCTGTCATGTAACTTAACATATTCACAGGTTCCAAGGAGTAGGACAGCCTTAGGACATCAGGATTTTAAGGACATCTTTGGAGCCCATTCTTCTTCCTACAATACTAGCTTTCTTTAGCTGGCAGAAACGAGGAGCTAAGAAAGACTGTAACCATTGTCCTTACGAATATAACCCTGTTCTCCAGCAGTTTTGGCAAGGCTTCATATGGCCCCAATATAGAATTTTACATATTATAGACTGAATTAAGAGATTCAAGAACCAACTTAACAAATGCCTCACATACATTGAAAGTTTTGCTTTTTAGGTTTAATCATGAAATTTAAAACTAAAAAAAAAAAAAATACATTGTTCTTGTCACCAGTTTTATGATAGAATATGAATAAGCTTATTTTATAATAGTTCTTTGTGGTACAAGTCAATATATTCTTTTGTAAAAGAATAAAAGTGTTAGTCTCTCTAATTGGAACATAAACTTCACATCATTCAATTATATATTTGGGTTTTGCTCATTATCCTAATTTCAGAGTCAGGCAACTAAGATAGACTATTGTGAAAAAGATCAGTAGTGTTCACCCATATCTGATTCTCTCCTCTTTGGGCACAGGAAAGACTGTACTCTCCAAGCCCTTGGTGTAAAGTTGGGCCACATGACTAGTTTTAGTCAGTGAAATTGAGAGGAAGTAATTTCCAAGCTGAAGAATTTATCTGTGGGTGTGCTACTTCCAAACTACTTCTGCTGCTTGTGGGAACATTGAAAGCCACATGCTGAGATGGTGGTAGTATAAAATAGAAGAAGCCTTGGTCCGTAGTCACTGCACAGGGAATATTTTCCCTGAGAGATTCCATCCCACATAGGACTTTATAGGAATAAGCTATAAATCCCCTGTTACCTAGGTCAGTAGGTGTATTTGTTACAGCAGCAAGTCTAGCCTAGCCTGACCAATACAACCGAGAAATATCATATTGTACTTCACAGAATCAAAGACACCATCCATTTTGAAATGAATCATTATATATCATTAATAAAACTACTGTCCATGGAATTATGATATGCTATCTATTTTAAGATGCATCTCAATTTCAGAGTTGTTCAAATGTGCAAAACTGTATTTTAGACTGGATGAAATATGGTATATGTCTAATTATAAGGAAACCTAGAAAATTTTAAGACTTGCCTCATTTTCTAATAAGAATATCAAACTTGAATGTTGAACTATTAGGAGTATAAGTCAAACAGATACATTTCTATTTATAATACATTGTTAATTTAGTAACAAATTTAAATTTACGTTCTCATATTATATAAAATATTTAGAGCTACTGCTTTTTTTCCCACTCTGAAATTTCATGAAATATAATTATTTAAACTCCTCACATGCATACAGACTAAGGGTCCTTGTCATGACTATGAGTTGTGCAATTCCATACTTCCAGCTCATATTTTTCTGATAAAGCTCTCCTTGAAATCTGCATAGGAAACTGTCAGTACAAGTTCTATCTTTTTCTTAGCTTGTCTGCGCTATTATAACAAAATAGCACGGACTGGGTAATATAAAGAACCGAAATTTATTTCTCACAGTCCTGGAGGCTGGGAAGTCCAAGATCAAGGCAACAGCAGGTTTGGTTGTGTGGTAAGGGCTGCTCTCTGCTGCCAACATGGCGTGTCATTGCTCGATCCTCTGGAGTGAAGGAACACTGTGTCCTCACATGGTGGAAGGTGGAAGAACAAGAGGGATGAACTCACTCCATCAAGCCCTTTGATAAGGGTACTTAATCCCATTCATAAGAAGGGCGTCCTCATGAGCTGATTGCCTCTTAATGACCCCACCTCTTAATAATTGCCAACAACTGAGTTTTTGAGAGCAGACATTCAAGCCATAACAATCTTAAAGTACAAGTACAGTCATGTACTGCTTAATGACATATCAGTCAACAATGAACCACATATACAGTGGTGGTCCCATAAGATAATAATTAAACTAAAAAATTCCTATCACCTAGTGATGCAGTGTGAATACACATACTGCACTGTCAATCACATAAAAGTATAGTACCTACAAGTATGTACAATAATCATACAATAATCATAATAAATACTTATGCTACTACTTCATACTCCTTCTACTTATTTAAAAAATGTTAACTGTAAAACCTTCAAGAGATACTCCAGAGGAAGGCATTGTTATCATAGGAGGTGACAGCTCCCTGCATGTTATTGCCCATGGAGATCTCCCAGTGGGATGAGATATGGAGGTGAAAGGCAGAAGGCCTAGGTTGGTATGTGTGTTCGTGACTTCATTTTTAACAAAGACTTCAAAAGTTAAAAAAATTAATGTTAAAAGTAGAAAATAGCTTATAGAATGATATAAAAAAGAAAATATTCTTGTACAGCTGTACAATGTGTTTGTGTTTTAAGCTGAGTGTTATTATAAAAGAATCAAAAAGTTTTTAAAAATTAAATTTTATAAAGTAAAAAAGTTACAGTAAGCCAAGGTTAATTTATTGTTGAAGAAAAATATTTTAAAAAGAAATTTAGTATAGCCTGAATGTTATATATACAGGGCTTATATATAAAGTGTACAGTAGTAAACAGTAGTGAATGTCCTAGACCTTCACATTCACTCACCACTCACTCACTGACTCACCCATGGCAGCTTCCAGTCCTGCAAGCTCCATTCATGATAAGTGCCCTATACAGGTGTATCATCTTTTATACTGTGCTTTTACTGTCTATTTTCTATGTTTACATATACAAATACTTACCACTGTGTTACAACTGCCTGCAAGATTCAGGACAGTAATATGCTGTACAGGTTTGTAGTGCAGGAGCAACCGGCTATACCACAGAGCCTAGATGTGCATTACGCTATGTCATCTAGGTATGTGCAAGTATACTCTCTGATGTTTGCTTAAGGATGAAATTGCCTAATGACACTTTCTCAGAATATATTCCTGTCATTAAGCAGTACATGACTGTATTCATTTGAGTGATATTTGAATAGGTTTTTTTGTATGTTGTTGCTCATCTTATGTCTGTAATTTTTACAATATAACTACTTACTATTCTTTTTATAGTGCTTTTCAAAGACTTGTTAACAAAGACATCCCAGTTTTTCAACCTACACTAGGGCAGGAATCAGGTTCACAACCTCAGTACTGTAAAGCAGCATAGGGTATGTTCTAAGAAAGGAGAAAAATGATCAGGGAGATTAGTCAAGGAGTCCTGGTAGGAGACATCTTCTGATGTCGCATCAAGGAGGACGTCTTTGAGCTGGGTCTTAGAAGATAAGTTTGCTTCTAACAAGTAGACAGGAGGTGATAAGCAGCATCTAAGTATTCTATATCTGACTTGGTAGAAATAGCTCCTGTCACTGATTGAGCCAAACACAGTAACAGACATGTATGTCACTGTAATGTTAACAAATGTGTTATATCTAATACATGTTATCTCAATACTCACAGTGAAATTTTCAGATTGGTATTACTAACTGCATTTTACTGATTAAAAAATAAATTTAAAAACTGCAGAGCACAGAAATTATGTTCCTTAAAATCACAGTGCTATGACATGGGAAAGTCAGGACTCAAATGCAGATCTGAAAGATTCCCTTTCATATGGCAGCTTAGCTTTCTTTGGGCATGATAACAATGTTCTCCAAGTGGTAAGCACATAAGCCCTGAGCACAACTGTGAAACCTGCATGTATGGAAAATAAATAAATTTATCAACTAAAGGAAAACCATACTGTGTATGTGCAGAGCACTGTCTGAAACACACATTATAAAAGGTTTTACTCTATTACATTTGTTGCTATACCCTATTTATATTACATTTGCTTAGCATGCCATGTCAAAGTGGCTTGTTGGGCACGTGTTAGTCAGCATCCAGCTTAACTTTTCAAACTGGATATCATCTTCGAAATTTTAGTTAGAGACTTGTCATACAGAAGGAACACTCTAAATTATTATATATGCCTCAGGGTGGAGAATCAGCACATCTTCATTCAGTATTAGATTCATTATAATTACCCTGTAGAACTCAGAAATTAGTGAGAACTGCAGGCATCTTTATTCCTGAGAGCAAGTATTAGAGTCAGGTGGAAACACTATTAGGAAATGCAAATATAACTCAGTGGAATAAGTGACAATTGTGAAATAAAATCACCATCAATTTATGTTTATAAATCAAGTCTTGAAGACATCTAAAGCTCTGGAAATGATGGAAGATCTAGGAATGTGGAAGTAACCCCTGGCATTTGTTTGGTCTTCTTTTCTGAGAGCTAAAGAGCCAGGCAGCTCCACCAGCTGGAGACATCTTGGGCTGGGCATTGGAGTCTGAGCTACTACCTTTTGTTGTATTAAGCTCCAGTGGCTTTAGTGGTCACTAGGTCCTTTTAGATCTGCTGGTAGGGCTCTCTGCTACTCAGATGTGTGCACCTCCACCCCCAACTATAAAGACGGAAGAGAGAGGAGCTAAAAGATCCATGTCCCTTATCTCCAAATAGCCAACTTTCCTCCCGGGAAAGGACCCCAAAGCTTTGTTAACACTCATTGTGGAAGACAATGTTGTTCAGCTGATGTTAGAAGAAAGTCTCAAACCCCATGATCACCCTCTGGATTAAGGACTCTGTGTCCCAGGTGATACCCAGAGATCTTCCCAATTGCTTTCTATCGCCATGACTTCACTTGCATCTTTCTTGGCCATTCATTAGCTAACACACAGACAGTTAAGCATTACATTGTTTCTTCTGAATATTTTAACAATTTTTTAAATTTATCAATTTTATTTAGGTATAATTTATATACAATAAAATGCACTAATTTAAAGTATAGAGTCCAATGAGTTTTGACAAATATACACATCTGGGTAGCCATCACCACAATTAAGACAGCAAACTTACAAACTTTTCTATCACAAAAAAAGGTTTCCTTGTGCCCTTTTGGAGTCAACGCCCACCACCACCACCCCCAGGCAGCAACTCGCCTAATTTCTATCACTATAGATAAGTACTTCTGGTTCCAGAACTTCACAGAAATGGAATCATTCCGTATGAACTCTTTTATGTGAGGCTTCTTTCACTTCTCATAATGTTAAAAGTATTTATCTATATTGTTGTATATATTGGTGTGTGTTCCTTTTCAGTGTCAAGTAGTATATATTCCATCGACAAACTACACATTTGCTTATCCATTCACCTGTTGATGGACACTTGACTTGCTTTTAATTTTGAGTACTTATGAATAAAACTGCTAGAAACATTTGTGTACAGGTCTTGTAGACACATTTTCAGATAACTATCTAAAAGTGGAATTACTGAGTGAGTAGAGGTTTTCTTTTTAAAATTAAAACAATAAAAACATATCATGTTTAATTAACAAAGTTCAAATCACTTTATTTCCACTTGAACTTTTAAGAAGAAGAGGTGACATCATAAGTCATAGAACAGCCCAGAACTGCAAAGGGCATATGGGGTTCCTACAGGCAAGCAAAGCACAACCACCTAGAGGTCAGAGCTATCTCTGAGCACTGGGCTCAGTGCTTGCTTAAAGAGTGGCTGAACAGGAAATGAAGAGGTGACAGCTGGTCAGGATGTGGGTAAGCAGCCAAGGCCTATTTCACTGCATTTTCTACATCTGATTGGTGGGGTAGGGAGTCATGCTCCTGGTAGACCTAGGATCAAGAGTCTCAGGCTATTCCAGCTTTGGAAAAAACACTGCTCTGAAAGTCAGCTGTGAGTTGCTAACAAATATAAAATAACATAAAATAACATAAATAAAATAAAATAAAATAAAATAAAATAACATAAAATAACATAACATAACATAACATAAAATAACAAAATAACATAACATAACATAAAATAAAATAAAATAACATAAAATAACATAAAATAACATAACATAACATAACATAAAATAAAATAAAATACAAAGGCTAGAGTACAAGGAAATTCCTGGCAAAAATTAATGGGCAAGAAATCATTAGCATTACATATAAGAAGTTAAATGGGGATAATTTCTTTAACATTTCAGTTGCACTTTCTCAACTGATTATAATGGTTACCCATGACTTTCACTAGATTAAATCATATGCATAGTCAACTAATGCATATCAAATGTAAATAATAAGTCTTATCCTGTCTTTTTTTCCCCTGCAACTAACTCCTCATGTGCCAGAGGGAATTTTCCAATTCAACATCAAAGACTAATTAAACATTTGGTGTAGGAGCTTTGAAAGAATGACTGTGTAATTTTATTTTACATATATATGCCAAATAAAAAATAAACTAATAAAAACTTCCTTTGGGTGCTGAAAGTTTGCAGTCTAATCTTCTAAAAGGCAAAAAGCATTGAAAAAATAATTAACCACTTCAGAGTTCATCAACAAATTAAGTCTCATGTTTCAAAACTTCAATTAATCCCTGTGATCACTAATTTTCTGGTAGTTGCCCACCTTTCTAATGATTTGTCAAACCCAAGGCTTGCATTTTCTTTTTTTCTTCTTTTTTTACTTTTGTTTTAGGTTCATTATAGCACTATTCACAATAGCAAAGACATAGAATCAACCTAAATGCTTACCAAGGTTGTATTTTCATAGTTCTAAGTTTATTTTTTGAATTTAATATTAAGAAAGAATAGCATTTAGAAAGTATGAATTTACAGACAGGAAAAAATAGCGGAAATGTTTAAAGTATTTTACAAGGCATCTGATCCACCTAAAACTATTATGTATTTTTTCTAATCTGATAGTTTATCATAGAGTCCTAAGTAGTCTTTACATTACAACATGAACAAAGTGGTCAAAGAAGTAGATTTGACGATTTCCACTTTGGCTGGTAAATCAACACACTATCTACCATACTGAAACCTCCATGACAAAGGACAAAATGAGAGGTAAGAAGGACATAGCTTGAGTTTCCCACAGTAGCCGGAACCTGTGGTCAAGACTAGCTTGGGAGTAATTTGGCTACTACAGTTCACAAAAATTAGCAGAGACACATGACAAAGACTCTGCCTTTCGAAAGTCCAATTCCTTTGACATATTTTTCTGTTTCTTACAAGTCGATTGCTTCTACTCACCACCACCGGAAACACATCCTTTGGGGGAAATGGAAAGGGTGGTGTACTAGATAGAAAGCAGGAACTCTGCGGTCCTTAAGCAAGTCATTTAATGCCTTTGGATTCTCATCTATGAAATGAAGTATTAAGTACTTTTCCTATTTGAAATCAGGAGGAAGCTCAGACTTTTTGGTCCTAGACCACCCATTCAATATCCTGCCCTGGGGCTTCCTATGCATAAATAGTGATGGCTCTGTCCTCCAGTAGAGCACAAGCCACAGGTATCGGGAGTTACATACTGCCTAACTTTCTCAGTTTTCTGTCACTGGAAAAGGGTCCAATTCAGACTCCAAGAGAGGGTTCTTGGACCTCGCACAAGAAAGAATTCAGGGCAAGTTCATAGAGAAAAGTGGAGGCAAGTTTATTAAGAAAGTAAAGAAACAACAGAATGATTACTCCTTGAGGAGAGCATGGCATGAGCTGCTTGACTGAATAGACTTATAGTTGTTTCTTGATTATATGCTAAACAACAGGTGGATTATTCATGAGTTTTCCAGGAAAGGGGTGGGAAACTCCCGGAACTGAGGATTCTTCCTACTTTTAGACCACATAAAGTAACTTCCCATGTCGTCATGGCATTTGTAAATTGTCACAGTGCTGGTGGGAGTGTCTTTTATCATGCTAATGCATTATAATTTACATATAATGAGCAATGAGGATGATCAGAGGTCACTTTCATTGCCATCGTGGGTTTGGTGGGCTTTGGCTGGCTTCTTTACTACAACCTGTTTTATCACCAAGGTCTTTATGACCTGTATTTTGTGCTGACCTCCTGTCTCACCCTGTGACAAAGAATGCCTTAACCTCCGGGGAATGCAGCCCAGTAGGTCTCAGCCTTATTTTACTCAGCCCTTACTCAAGATGGAGTCGCTCTGGTTCTAATGTCTCTGACATTTCTATTTTTAGAAACAGAAGTCCATGGGATATTTCTATACTTCCGAATTTTACTTTTGGAAACTAACAAATAATATATTAAATACCATAAAAAGCCTAAGATAGAAATTCATCTGAAATACATATTTGTTTGTCAAGAATGTCTGTTACAAGATGGCTTCCATAGCACCATTTTAAAAGTTGGCTGATGCCAATCTAAAGAGCTTCAAGGGGCTTGTCTCCATACAGCTGAAGGAGGCAGCACAGGCTCTAACAGCTCTATCAGGAAGACTTCAAGTGCAAATCTGGGATGAGAAGACAAGATAATTCAAGGTTCACTACCTTAATTCTCAACTTGAGAAGAGAGCTAAACTGCTGCCAAAGAGAGCTGTTATATCATTGTGCAGCCCTAAGGATGCACTTGCAGACCTCCAACAACACAAAGTGCAACTGGCCAAGGATCCCAGCTGGTGTGCTCTGAAATCCATCTCTGCATTCTCTCAGAGGCTATGATGCCTCCCGATGGGCTACTACTGGAGCACAGTAGGAATACAAAGGCAGGCCTGTAGGATGGCTGACTTTGCTAGAGGACTTCCTGATGCCTTTGCTACCTCTGACTGCAGAGCAATCTCGTTCACCTCCACCAAACCTCTTTTCACTTGGAATAAGACTTTAATCAGTGGTCTAATGGTTCCCCTGTTTTTTTCTAGCTCTTCCTTACTTTCTTTTATGTAAGCATTTTCTCTAAAAGTAATATTGCAATTGTAGTCCTGTCTTAGCATCTGCTTCTCAGAGGTCCAGACTAACATTCATTCATGTATTCATCCACTCATTAATTCAGTCAAGAATTACAGAGTGCTTAGAATGTTCCTGGAACTTTGCTCTAGGCACTGGGGAGACTGGTGAACTATACTGAGAAGACACATTGATAACCCTTCTCTGCTCAAAGCGTCATAACTGCTTCCCCTTCTTTAGCACTTACTGTGTGCTGGGCACTGAACTAAGACCACTCCACATGCCACATCTCATTTGCTCTTCACAACAGCCCTGAAAGAAGGCATTATTATTCTTATTTCATAGATAAGAAAACAGACCTAGAGAGATTATGTTGTCAGGGCCTTTTCTGATAGGGCCAACATTTTTACTCCAAAACCCATGCATTTAACCATTAGCTTATGATGTACCTACTCCATTTGGATGTATCTGCTCCATGTGGACCACTGATTAAAGTCTTATCCCAAGTGAAAATAGAGGTTTGCTGGAAGTGTACTCATTTGCTGTGTAGTCTGAGGTAGCAAAAGCATCAGGAAGTCCTCTAGCAAAGTCAGCCATCTTACAGACCTGCCTTTGTATTCCTGCTCTGAGCACTTTTATTTTCTGGTAATGCACATCTGCATAGTTGATTTTCCAAAGCCTGGCTTCATTTCTTCAATTTAAATTTATGACAGTTGGGAGAACCATTTACAGAACAGGGAAAACACAGTGCTCCAGAGCATTCAGAGTTTGCATGATTCCAAAGTCAGGTTAACGACAACATTGTTTAACCCATCCAGAAGAAGTCTCTCACCAGATGTGAGTTTCCAACTCATCCTCACTATTGCAAAGAAGATAGAGAGGACAGAAAAATCCTTAGCTTCTCTACTTTTCATCCTGGTCATAGCCTAGCCCTGGCAAACTGATAGCAGGTAGCTGCATATACCCAGAGCTTCTCTCAGAGGTCAGACAGGCCCACTGCAAAGTCAGCCACAGCAACCTGGGTAGCAGCTGTGAGCATCCTTGTGAAAACCAATGCAAACACGTACCATGATATCCAAGGTCAGATGTGGCATCCTCTACAATTGATTCAAGTTTGCGGAGGTCCATGGAAGGAATAGGCTGAGGCTCAGGCAGGTTCTCTAAAGTCGGTTCATCAAATTCCTTGTGGAAGGTAATTAACAATTCATGAGATGCTGATAGAAGGAAACAGCACTACCACAAATGAAAAAAATATTCTTACTCAGAAGACTACTTGGAAAGAAGCCTACCTAATCCTCTCCCTTAAACATTTTCAAACTTCAGGAGGTAAGTTGGGATAAGAGAAACAGCCCTGAATCAATGAGACAGGTGACCTTGCACAAAGCATTTAACCTTCATGGGCTCAGTTTCAGGATCATGACTAGGTAAGCCAAGTGGGATGCCCAAGGTACCCAACTGAAGGTACTCACTCCATTGACAGCTGAGGGGGGCCTCCTTCAATTTGGCACCTAGGATATTCCACTTACTACACCCTACTCCAGCCCTGCTCAGTTTCTGCATCTCAAAATTAAAGGTGTTAGCTTGAATGACTTACAAGTTCCCCTCTAGCTTTAAATCTCTGTGATTCTATGAATTCCAATTTCCTAAAAGAAAAAGATCTAAGATACCATATGATGAAAGAATTCACACTTCCAAAAAATAAAAGGTTTAGCCAAAATCAATAGGCATTTCAATAAATCATTTTGCCTTTTCCCCTTAGTTATGTGTGTGTGTGTGTGTGTGTGTGTGTGTGTGTATATGTGTATGTGTGTGTGTGTGTATTTGTATTTGAACCTGGAGCTGGTGCTGAGTTGATCTATTTTTCTTGATAAATGGTATTCATGGGAAACTACTCCAAGAGTATCTTTTTTAATAAAACAAAATTTAAAAGAAAGTTCAATCTAATCTCAATAAGTAAAATGAAGCCATGCCACACTGCAGTGCAGTATTTGTGAGAATACCATCATAAAGTGTTTTTAAGAAGTCAGTTTTCTGTACTGTATAATACTTGTTTCAGGAGGTGAAATTGGTTCCAAATTTCAAAGGATTGCTGAGAGTACACAGAGAATTTTATGGATAAAGAACAGAGAGTACATGAAATACATCTTTACGTGCACTTCGAAAATTATTTGAAAATAAGAATGTATTTGGACTCTCAATTAACTTTGATTTGCTGTTTCTCTTTGAAGAGAAAGATAGAATTATTATAAATGCTTCTTTTAAAAGGAGAAGGACCTGGTCTGATCTTTGGTCCCCATTACCACTCTATGTATGGAGACCTCATCTGCTATGTACTTTTCACAGAGACCTAACTTTAGCCCCAGCACAACTGTATATGCCACAGGATCAAAGACAGACCTGGCCTGTCTTATGTATTATGGAATCTAACTGCTTTAAGCTGTCATTCTTTAGAGAAACGGTGCCTAACATGATTCCACATTCAATGGTGCTTCAAGATTTCAAAGCCCAAATTCAGCCAAGCAGAAAATGCCTGCCAAAATAAAAGGCCTTGTCAGCTAGGGTCTGAAAAACAAAGCAAGCCACTCTCCTATATGCCTCAAATAATTTTTATAACATGTTTAAGAGGTGACATAGAGCCCATTCTCTCCCATAACTCTGATTCTCTCCTATAAGTGCTTTAGAAATATAAAGTAGCTTGCTTCCGCCAGGCGAGAGACATGGAAGAAGGAATAGAGAACAGAGCCCCAGTGAGATTAGTAAGAAATTAAATCATAAACGTGTATGGGCAAGGGGAAGGAAAGCACTCAAAGATGGGAGCATTTTTCTCTTCCTCTTCTCCTTCTTTATCACATTTTTCTTTAGCCTCTTGCATCTGATTAATCTAATTTCTTTCCTATATTTATTTCATCTTTTTCAGCTCAATGAAGCTTTTTCCTGCTACATTTAAAACCCTTCAGGCTCCTCTGCAAAGTGTTCGGCTTCCCATTTTATTTCCCCTTTGTTCTCTGGATATCATTAAACCTGCCTTACTTTTGTGCTGAATATGTGTGTGAATATGATTAAACTTGCCTCTTCCCTGTCTTGCCACCTCTCTTCATCCTCGTCCTGGGGTGAACAAGAAAGTCTTCCCTCAGGTTGCTCCTCCTTTTCTTCCATTCCTTTTAAATGTGTTTTTTCCTAAAGAGATTATGACAAGGTCTGTTCAGTAGTGGTTTTCCAAGTCTTCCCTCATCTGAGATGAAGTGCTGCTTTCAGGAGGCCCATTTTCATTATTAATCAGAGTGTACACAGGAATCAGACCAGCAGCATACGAATTAGCAGAGGACTTATAAGAAATACAACATTTCTGAGCATTCTAGAAAACTATGTCCCCATTTCTATAGCTGAATAAACAAGTACTTTACACATGAACACACTCAGAATTCTTACAATTCTGTCAGCCTCCTTGTCAGGATCTGTGGGAATGTGCAGTTCTCAGCACTGCAGGGGGACAAAGCAGACTGAACCAGAGAAGAAGACCCACCTTCACAGGCTATCATTTGCAGGGCCTAGAAGTGTGTGGGAAGTTGAAGAAAGGCACCCAGTTTTCAGAGGGGGCTTGAGTCCTTCCACAGTGGTGGCATCAAGACCCTTCTCCAAGTAGGGATCCAGCCCTATTGTTGACCCCATGGCTTTTCAGCCAGCAGGTTCTTCACTCACCAAGTTCCCTGAGCAGGAAAGAACCCATCTCCCAAGTCTCTGTAGCCTGCAGCAGATCCCACATGGGGACTTCACTTACATGGAGTGGTGGATGGGTGGGAAAAGGGGGATGGAATTGAGCACATATCAAACCAGCATCCCCGTATTGTCTGCTAACTGGTCCATTAAACAGAGGAAGACTTCTGAGGTTAGAGGAAGCTAGGCCTCTTATTGGTCCCAACTTGGGATTTTTAGAACTCCAAAGCACATAGAACCCCTAAATAATTGAGAAAGATGCATTACTGGCAGATCTCCCCTTAAGAGGGGCCCTATCTGGCTGAGGGTGAGGTCTCATGCATGCCCCCGGGTTTGGAGCCCTCTGATAACTAAGCTACAACAGAATTAGCATCCCTGGGGCTTGGGGGATTGTACCCGCAGCCTCAGGGGGCTTGGTGCTTCCTGCTAAAGGAGAGAATCTCTCACATGCAGGGATCTCCATTAATAAAAATCAGAATTTGAGACAGTAGAAGTTCTCTATAAAAATGGCTTCATCCCAAGTTGCTTTTACCTGAAGAGCTATGAGGTTGGTATTGACATCTATTGCCCAAATTTGACATTGTGAAGACCACCTTATTAATCAGAGCCTACCCAAGGCCTGTGGCGACACTGTCAACCATTAGAGAAAATGGTGTTTGCTATTTACAGATTCGGAATGCCGAGGATATGAATTTGGGGTCATTTCATGTGAATCTGCAACTCTATTCATTATTGAACATCTATGGCAGTTAAAATTTGAATGAAGTTATCAACATAATGTACAACAAAATGGGTAGGAAACAAAATAAAAAGGAAAAGAACAAAAACCAAAGAGAACAATGTACTAAAGAGGTAAAGCAACAACAGCATGGGTGGAATTAAAAATTAGATACACACACATTTGTCCTGTCAGCTAATCATTTTAACCCATCAGTTACGCATTCAGTGCCAATTCAGTTGTCTTGTGCAGAGTAGGCGCTTGATTTTTGTTAAATGGATCAATTGACCCACCTCTCGCTACAGCCACTTCGAATCGTTGTCACCAACTGTTGACCTACATTCTAGAATCCTTCCTGGAACTCGGCAAAGTTAATCTGGATGTTCTTGTTTTCTCCCTCATCCCTTTTCCTACCCAATCATCGCCAAGAATCTGAAGCAAGAAAAATTTTCATGTAAACTTTAAAATAAGAGGCTACTTACATGGAGTACATCAACACTCAGCTGCTGAAAGTTCCGAGATCTCAATTCTTGCATTCGTTTGCTATTTTCTTCATATTTTTCTTCCACAATCTTTCTGTAAGTTTAAAGTGAATGTAGAAAAATAACTGTGAATTGCTAAAACCGTGTCTATATTATACAGATGAATGTGATCCTTATTTCAACAGATTGACTGGGGGATTAGAAAATTAGGCCATCAGTTCTCTTCCTCATCAAGGTGAATGTGGTGCAGCACCCATCTGATTCTCTTTTAAAGCACACACAGGATGTTCTGGTTCCTTATTCACCCTTACAAATCCCAAAATGCAGCAGCAGGAGAAGGCAGTGCTCCTCTCTGTGTGTTCTCCAAGTGCAATGACAGAGCTATGTGTTCCCAATGCCAAGCACAGTGCCTAACACATACTAATAACACAAAAACTGCTTTCAGGATGAACAAACCCATAAAAAGTAAAACTAGAGCCACATATCAAAGGATGTGTGAGGAAATATATGGGAGTTATTGTGCAGGGGAATTTTTCTAGACACATTTACTTTGTTTTTTCTTATTACAGGAGAGTGAGTTTAAGAGACCTGCTACTAAACTGGGAAAAAGATCTGAGTTCTTTGATTACTTGTGGGCTAATTGATACTCAGGTTTTCCTCACTGAACACCCTTCTGGTCTCTTGTCTCTAAAATGGGTACATTATAATTCTTCTGACAATAGAGTAATTTTCCAGCTAAAACACAAGACCCCCTTGATTCTACAATCAACAATTAGAAACAATTCCAATACAATTTATTCACAAAATCAAGGCCAAACTTTATTTAAAACCATTACCTTCAAATAAGAAAAATATATTAGTGTAACATGTGAAAGGTATGTGACTTCTTTGTATTAAAAGTTTTAATATAAATATTTTGTAATCTGCATATGTTATTAAATTTACCTTTTTAATCTGTTCCTATCAGAGATTTAATTTTCCTTTCATCCTCAGCCAATGACATGAATCATGGCACCTTGGAAATATCACCATTTCTGAGGTATTACAAACAGATTTGGGGCTGTGAGCTGATGCAATGGCTCAAGCAATTTATGTGAATATATTTTCCCAGTAAAATTCACACTCAATGTCACAGTGGTTTGCAGAAGCCAACTTGTATTGGCTCCCAAGAGCAGACTGTGTAAATATCTTCCCAACTGAAAATTAAATGATATCATATTGGTAGCTTGATATTAGTCACAGTGGAAGTATTTATATCACAGAAAGCAGCAAACAAATCAGCAGCCCCCTTCAAATCCGGAGCTGGTTATTAAATATTTACCAGCACACCACTGCTCACAATGTACTTTCATGGAAATCTTTTTCTACCCATTTATTAAAGAAAGCACATGTTAAGGGAAAATAGACTCATAGATTCTTATTTGGCTTATCATGATATTCATTCTAAGTACAAGGACACCTCTAAATCAGTTTTCAGATAAACTAACAAGGTAACAAAATGAATAGATTTGTGTTCAGGTTCTTTCTGTCTCTCTAGTTCTTGACTGGGGCTCCTAAACTACCAAAACGTTGGTAGAGGAAGAAAAAATAAGAAACACTAGGAAATTTGATAACCTACCAACAGATAAATCAGTTTTTCAGAAATTGAGGCTCTTAGGCTCTTTGAAATTTCATTTTATACATGTATTTTTTCAGTTTTATTAAAACTTAATTGACAAAAATGTTTAGATTTATATATACTATGTGATGTTTTCATATATGTATACATTGTAGGATGATTAAATCAAGCTCTACTCTGTTAGCAATTTTCAAAAAGACAAAACAGTGTTATTAATTACAGTCACAATGCTGTACAATAGATCTCCAAAACGTATTTCTCCTGTCTGACTGAAACTTTTTACCCTTTGGCTAACATTTCCCTATTCATGCCCCCCGCCCCTAGTAACCACCATTCTACTCTCCTCTTTCGTGAATTCAACTTTTTAAGATTCCATATATAAGTGATATCACACAGTGTTTGTCTTTCTATGCCTGGCTTATTTCTCTTAACATAATGTCCTCCAGGTTCATCTATGTTGTCGCAAATGACGGGATTCCCTTCTTTTTTAAGGCTAAATAGTACTCCATTATATGTATTTATATCACATTTTATTTATCCCCTCATCTGTTGATAGATACATATGTTGATTCCATATCTTGGCTACTGTGAATAATTCTGCAATGAACACTGGAGTGTAAGTATCTTTTTGATATACTGATTTCATTTTCTTTGGATATAAATCCAAATGTAGGATTGCCAGATCATATGCTAGTTCTATTTTTAATTTTTAGAGGAATCTCCATCCTATTTTTCCATAATGGCTGTACTGATTTACATTCTCACCACTACTGCAGAAGGGATCCCTTTTCTCTACATCCTAACACCTGAAATTTCACTTTTTCATGTAAATATTCTAATTACTAGTGATATCTCCCACCAGCAACACTGCCCTGAGCATAGACTTTTCTAAAGATTTCACTTGACAGAACAGAGCTCTGTTTCCCGTCTACTTCTTCCAAAAGCTAACAATTTCCTGCCAATAAAGTCTCCTTCCTATAAATAAGTGAGGTCTCCTGGTAGAAGGTATGCAGCAAGCACCTAGGGAATCTGGGTAAAACAGTGATGTCTCCAGCTGGGGTATGTGCAGAAGCTGTCAACAGCGATGAGGTTTCATTTGGAAATTGACTCTATTTTCATCACTAATAACCTCCCAAATAGTTAATCTTTCCCTTCACACAAGACTGAAAGCCTGATATTAATAGCACCTGACATTCAATCTATGGCTCAATAGTCATCTTGAAGTGAACAAGTGAATGAATAAACACATAAATACATAATCGTATGCATTGGGGTTTCCTGTTTTGGTTTCTGCTTTTCTCTGTAAATTCCCTGAGAGCCCTGAGAAGTAGTACTAAGCATGAGTGCCTAAAGGAAAAGCAACTTACTTCAGCTTCCTGGCTTTCTCATCAGCCACCTGGAGCTTTCTCAGCCTCATCCTTTCTCTTGGAGTCATTTTCTGTACTTCTGACAGTGCCCTCAGAGTCTGCAGGTGGATCCTTTTTTGCCTATAAATAACAAAGATTCCCCTCATATAGCCCATCCCAAACATGTTCAGAAAAATTAAACAAATATTTTATAAAAGTATCACTACACTACTGAGAGCAAAAGCATCTTGAGACAGGCTAGGCAAAAGCTAATAAGCTTTGGGTATGTAATGAGCCAAGCAGGACTGTAGTTAATAAGCAACACTTTCCAAATTAGATTCTTATTTAAAGGAAATTATTTACTTTCCAAATTCCTGCTCATTTCACACCAATGACTAGTTTTCATAAAGTAAAACAAATTAGGATCTCGGTCATTAAAGAGTAAATAGACGGGCACAGTAATTCCACTATGTGTATAAAACACATAATCTTGAGAGGTAGGCAGAGTTTGAATCCCACCTCCACCACTCATTTGCTCTGTGGCCTTGGGCAAGTAACTGAACCTCCTTAAATCTCAGTTTTCTCATCTGCAAAGAATGGGCCATAGTAAGTATCACATGAGATAACATATGTACACTGCCTAGCACATAAAAAGTATTCCAAATGCTAGTATTATAATAGCTGAATCTTATTTTTTAACTTTTATTTAAAGTTCAGGGGTGCATGTGCAGGTTTGTTATACAGGTAAACTCGAGTCATAGGGGTTTGTTGTTCAGATTATTTTGTCACCCACATATTAAGCCTAGTACCGATTAGTTATTTTTCCTGATCCTCTCCCTCCTCCCACTCTCCACCCTCTGAAAAATTCCAGTGTCTGTTGTTCCCCTCTGTGTGTCCATGTGTCCTCATCATTTAGCTCCCACTTATAAGTGAGAACATGCATTATTTGGTTTTCTGGTCATGCGTTACTTTGCTAAGGATAATGGTCTCCAGCTCTGTCTATGTTGCTGCAAAGGACATGATCTTGTTATTTTTATGACTGTGTAGTATCCCATGGCATAAACGTACCACATTTTCTTTATCTAGTGTACCATTGATGGGCATTTAGGTTGATTCCACGTCTTTGCTATTGTGAACAATGCTGCAATGAACATATGCGTGTATGTGTCTTTATGACAGAATGATTTATATTCCTTCAGGTATATATCCAGTAATGGGATTGCTGGGTCAAATGGTATTCTATTTTTAGGTCTTTAAGGAATTACCACACTGTTTTCCACAATGGTTGAAGTAATTTACACTTCCACCAATGGTGTATGAGTGTTCTTTCTCTCTGCAGCCTCCTCAGCATTTATTTTTTGACTTTTTTTTTTTTTTTTTGAGACGGAGTCTCACTCTGTCACCAGGCTGGAGTGCAGTGGCATGATTTCAGCTCACTGCAACCTCAGCCTCCTGAGTAGCTGGGACTACAGGTGCGTGTCACCACACCCAGCGAATTTTTGTATTTTTAGTAAAGATGGGGTTTCACCATGTTGGCTAGGATGGTCTCGATCTCTTGACCTCATGATCCACCATTCTGTTTGGTGTAAAGTTTCTGAGAACTTGGCCAGGCGCGGTGGCTCAAGCCTGTAATCCCAGCACTTTGGGAGGCCGAGATGAGCGGGTCACGAGGTCAGGAGATCGAGACCATCCTGGCTAACATGGTGAAACCCCGTCTCTACTAAAAAAAAAAATACAAAAAACTAGCCGGGCGAAGTGGCAGGCGCCTGTAGTCCCAGCTACTTGGAAGGCTGAGGCAGGAGAATGGCATAAACCCAGGAGGCGGAGCTTGCAGTGAGCTGAGATCCGGTCACTGCACTCCAGCCTGGGCGACAGAGCGAGACTCCGTCTCAAAAAAAAAAAAAAGTTTCTGAGAACTTGCCCTATGAATCTGGGTGCTCCTGTATTGGGTGCATGTATATTTTGGATAGTTAGATCTTCTTGTTGAATTGAACCCTTTACCATTATGTAATGCCCTTGTCTTTTCTGATTATTGTTGGTATAAAATCTGTTTGGTTTGAAATCAGAATAGCAACCCCTGCTTTTTTCTATTCTCCATTTGCTTGGTAGATTTTTCTCCATCCTTTACTTTGAGCCTATGTGTGCCATTGCATGTGAGATGCTCTTAAAGACGGCATATAGTTGGGCCTTGCTTCTTTATCCGACTCTACACAGCGCCTTTTAATTGTGGCATTTGGTCTGTTTACATTCAAGGTCAGTATTGACCTGCATGGATTTAATCCTGTCATCACAATGTTATCTGGTTATTATGCAGACTTGTTTGTATGGTTGCTCTATAGTGTCACTTATAGTCTGTGTACTTCAGTGTATACCGGTAGTGGCTGGTAATGGTCTTTCCTTTCTATATTTAGGAGGTCTTATAAGGCAGGTCTGGTAGTAACAAATTCCCTCAGTATTTGCTTGTCTGAAAAGGATCTTATTTCTCCTTCATTTATGAAGCTTAGTTTGGCCAGATATGAAATTCTTGGTTGGAATTTCTTTTCTTTAAGAATGTTGAATGTTGGCCCCCAGTCTCTTCTGGCTTGTAAGGTTTCAGCTGAGAAATCTGCTGTTAGTTTGATGGGCTTCCCTTTCTATGTGACCTGACCTTTCTCTCCAACTGCCTTTAACATTTTTTCTTTCATTTTGACCTTGGAAAACCTGATGATTATGTGTCCTGGGGATGATCTTCTTGTGAAGTATCTTACTGAGGCTCTTTGCATTTTCTGAATTTGAGTGTTGGCCTCTTTATCTAGGTTGGGGAAGTTCTCATGGATGAAATTTCTATGTTTCTATATAACATATTTCTATGTTTTCCAAGTTGCTTCAATTTTCCCCACCTCTTTCAGGGACATGATTTGATCTCTTTTACACAATCCCATATTTCTTGCAGATTTTGTTCATTCCTTTTTCTCTATTCTTCCCTGTCTTATTTCAGAAAACCAGTCTTCAAGCTCTGAGATTCTTTCTTCAGCTAGGTGCATTCTGGTAGTAATACTAGAGATTGCATTTTTTTTTTTTTTTTTTGAGATGGAGTCTCACTCCATCATTTAGTCTGGAGTGCAATTGTGCTATCTCAGCTCACTGAAACCTCCGCCTCCCAGGTTCAAGCAATTCTCCTGCCACAGCCTCCTTGGTAACTGGGATTACAGGCACATACCACTACACCTGGCTAATTTTTGTAGAGATGGGGTTTCGTCATGTTGGCCAGGCTGGTCTCGAACTCCTGACCTCAAATGATCCACCCACTTCAGCCTCCCAAACTGCTGGGATTACAGGCGTGAGCCACTGTGACTGGCCTGAAATTGTTATAGTGTGATTTTCAGCTCAATCGGGTCAGTTACATTCTTTTCTATACTGGCTATTTCGTCTGTCAGCTCCTGTATCATTTTATTATGTTTCTTAGCTTCTTTGGATTGTGTTTCAATGTGCTCCTGCATCTCAATGATCTTCATTCCTATTAATACACAGAATTCTATTTCTGTCATTTCAGCCTTCTCAGTCTGGCTTAGAACCCTTGCTATAGAGGTACTGTGGTCACCTGGAGGAAAAAAGGCAGTCTGGTTTTTTGAGTTCTCAAAGTTCTTGCACTGGCTCTTTCTCATCTTTGTGGGCTGAATTTCCTTCAATCTTTGAAGTTTTTTTCCTTTTATTCTATTTGATAACTTTGACAGTTTGATTTTGGTATAAGATGGATTCAGTAGACTGGCTTTGTTTCTGGAAAATTTTAGGCAGCCAATGCTCAGCTCCCAACTCCTGGGCTGTGTGCTCTAACTCTGGGAGACCTGTATTGGGCCCCAACTTTGTTCTCTGGCTCCTCAAGGTAGTCAGCTCATTGCACTGGGGGGCCCAATTTGCTCCTGGACAGCTGGTCACTACACTCTGATGGGTGGTGCCAGCCAAAGCATTTTGTAGGATGGTGGCAGCAGGATCCATCCTTGCTTGCATGTGCCAGCAGCGGCAGCGGTGGTGGAGTGGCAGTGTGGAGGGGTGCACACTTGTCAGCTGTGGAAAGGTGCTAGCAGGTGTCAGGGTGCCTGTCTCCCTGTGGGCGTTCACAGCAGCACCAGAAGCAGAATGGCTCAGGGAGCTGGGTCTCTCCCCTGGCAACTGTGCATGTGGTCCTACTGGTGGTGGTGCTAGCACAAGGTGCAGCACTGGTGGGCATAGGTCTGTGTGCAACCTCTGTGCATGTTGACATGCACAGAGGTAGGAGTGCATGTCAGGGCAGGGAAGGGTCCGCTGTTCTCTGCACCTAGTTTCACTCTAGCAGCACTGTTGGTACAGGGGCAGGGTGCTGGCAGGGCCAGGGCTGGCTGCCTTTGTGCCGCCAAGGCTCTGACTGCAATGGCAGGGGAGGTGAGGTGGGATACACTCCCGTCAGCAGCAGTAGCAGGGCACATGCATGTTGGCAGGGCAGCAAAGTCAAAATCTGCCCATGTATATACATGCCAGAAAAGCAACATGGGGAGGGGTGTGGCTGTTGAGCCTGGGGAAGCTGCAGTTAGGGGAAGGAGTAGGTCTCCCCACTGGATCTCTCCTCCAGTTAGGCATGATTCTTCAGCAGTACAGGAGCTATGATGTAGACCCCTAGGGTACCCGCGGCTGCACTGCAAGCAGGCATGGTCAGGCTGGGCCTCAGGAGAGGCCAGAAGATCAAGGGGTGCTCAGGTCAGATCAGCCTCCTCTAATGGGCAAGACTGCCTGCAGAGTTCAGGTCTGACAGTTCCCCTGGGTCTAAAGTCTCCCATGGGAGCAAGTCAAGCCTAGGGGGATGGTCTCCCTGGCCATGCTCTGCTGCAGACACTCAAGCACCAAACCCTCTGGGCTCCACATCGGCTGGTGTGCTGCCCCTACCACTTCTCTAAGCAGCTCTCCCTACCAACTCAAGTGTCCCTGGTGGTCAAGGGGTCTCCTCCATCTGGAATTCCAGAGGCCTGTGGCAAGAGTAGGTTGCTCCCTGCCAGTTCAACTCACCCATTCCCCCAGCGTCACTGGAGACCAGGAATGGGTCCTGGTGCACAGGTGTACAGTGGCCCCATGCAGGATTCCCAACTTCCTTCCCCTTCAGCCCAGTTTCTGTGCCTTCTCTCCAGCCACTCTCAGTTGTTCCCTCTGAAGATCTGTTAGGAGTGTGCCAGTAGTCCTGGTCCCTCAGCGGCAGCTGTTCCACCTGGCTGCACCTAGTTGGGCATCTTGTCCCGTACCTCATGCTAAATTTTATTGACTATGTCTTCTATTCCAGGCTTAATACAGTAGATATTTTTGTTGTAGCATGGTGTCATGGTTAATTGCACAGATTAATAACACACTCTGGGTTTAAGAATACACAAACTTTTTCCCCCTGCCCAGACTGTAATGGACAATGTCTATACTCCCAGGGCCAACACGAGGTTTAGGATAGTGAGATACCTCAGGTGCAAAATCTAAGGGGGCACCAAAAAATTCAGTAACCAAGATAATTTTAATGAAAATTATTTTTAAAAATCAAAGTTAATTTCAAAAAGTTATAAAGACTACAATAGCAAAATTTTAAGGACAGGATCCAACCCTGAACTTATACAATTCCACCTCACTTTCCTCACCCTGATCCTGGCCCTGCTGGACCCTGTCTTTAAACTTTTAATAATATTTTGTTACCAGGGATTTTAAGCATTAATTTGGAGTTTTGCAATATTGCATTAAAATTTTATCTTGATTATGAGTTTTTGGTGTCCCATTGAAATTTTGCCACAGGGTCAAGGGCCTCACTCGCCTTATCCTGGTCCCAGCAGATCCCTGTGAATACCTTTAGACTTTTTTTTTGGTGGAATGTTCACAGCCTCTTCAGTGTTTTTGATCCCAACAATCAGCACATAAACCTCTTTCGATGTATGATTAATGTTAAGCATGTTTCTTTAACTGAAAAAGAGGCTAAATAATCACATTGGCTAACATTTTAGCAGGTAATAACCCCATGCTTATAAGCACTTTACATGAATTAACTCACTTAAATGCAGAGCAACTCTGTGAAGTAGGTACTTTTTTTAGTCATAGGGAGGTTAAGTAACTTGTCCAAAGTAATATAGAGTATTACCTGGGAGCTAGAATTTGAATTGAGAGAGTGTTATTAATCTGTGTAACCACTACACCATGCCACAGCAAAAAATATTTACTGTATTAAGCCTGGAATAGAAGACATGGTCAATACAATTTAGCATGAGGGAGGGGGCAAGATGGCCAACGAGAGGCAGCCAGATGGACAGGGATGACTGGCACACGTCTAAAAATCTTCAGAGGGAAGGCACATTGAAAGAACTCCAACCGCATTCTCAATGGCATTTGCTTCTCTTCCTGACTTGGTTAGGGCCCAATACTATAGAAGACCTTTTGCACTCCACTCTTTCCTTGACAAACACTATGAGAAAATTGTAATGACCTCTGAGGACAGTTCTAATACCTCTCTGACACCATCCAGACCACAGACTCCAGAGGACATTCAATTTTCAGGAATATACATCTCTTATTTTGTCAGACCAATGGATCTCCTTGAAACATAGTCATAGATCTCAAAAATAGCAGTGACCATCTGAAGTCAGTATTTCATAATGTAAAATACTGTCCAAACAACTGGATTCTAGAACACTGTTAATTGTAAACAGTGTCAGTTTTATAACTGCAGTACAAAATGATAGACAAAACTAGTCCAGTATTTAAAAAATATCTACTACTCTCACATCTCTAGTTAATAAAATACAACTGGAAATTTCGATGTTTCTTGAAATAGCAGATAATAAACCATAAAAACAAGGTTATTAGGAACATGCCTAAAAATTTACCCCCTGTGGTATATAGTGTATCTTAACTGGAGATCATGCAAATTTCCTCAGTTTGAAAGTGAAGATGGAAAGCAAACATGGTGGAGTTGAGAAACATTGGACTGGGTGTTGGAGGAGTATGTTTGTGCTAGAGCAGCCTATTGAGGGCTTCTGTTTTCACCCCACTGTCCTGCACACCTCTTGTATACTACAGTCGTTCATGACTATACAACTATGCAAAAACCCAAAACATAAGAACCTAGTATTCTGGGTTCTTGCAAGTTATAGAACAAAAATTTTGAACAAGGTAGGAGAGAGAAGTTAGATCAGGAAATAATTGTTTCTTTGGGAAATACATTGTTTAGTTCTTATATGAAGGAATGTATATTTCAAGAAAGTGAATTTCGGCTTATTTTCAATTGTCCCAGGACTTCACAATGTTCTCTTGTCAATAGATACTCTGCCAGTTCACATCAAACAAACAACATGTGAAAGCCATTTATGGTTATTATGGAAGGCTCATTAGCATAAATGTTACTAAATATTTGGGATATTAACTTCTCTATATCCTTGCAAGGCAACTGCAGAGCTACCCTGCAGATTTGTAAGCTGTGCAGTGGTTTAAACTTTTATGATTTCAATTTGCTACCACCTGGGGTAAAGGGCTTTGGAACACCAAGTTCCTGAAGCTCCTTAATTTCTTGGCAAGACTTAAGTGAATTCTAGGATACTCCATGCAGTCAGTTTAGTGCTAATAGATTTTTAAAGACAAATGCATTCAACATTTACACTAGATGGGCTTTTTAAAAACAAAGCAATTACTTACATGGCATTAATTATACGAGCAGCCTCCTTCTGACATTCCAAATTCTTGTCTTCCAGAGTCATTTCTGAATGTCTACACATTAGGTGCTGCAAAAGAGATCAACAACCCTGACATACCTTAAAGGCACCTCTTTCGGGATGAAAGGGAATAAATTACCAAGTATCTTTTCAGATTTGGGGTACTTTTGACCATGGCAGGGAGCCTGAGAACAAAGCATGCTATTTTTTCCTGGGTCCCATAAAATTACATGGTAGCTTTTCCAATAAGGTTTTGCAGGGTCAGGCTCCTGCCTGTCTCTCCAGCTTCATCTTGCACTGCTTGCTCTCTCACTCCCTTTTGCCAGTCATGGGCAGGCCTACTTTCAACTACAAGAAGACACAAGCTTTTTCCAACCTCCCAGACTATAGAGGACAGTATCCACACCCCCAGGGCCAGTGCAAGGTTTAGGCAAGTGAGATGCCTCAAGCGCAAAATCTAAGAGGACACCAAAAAACTCAGTAACCAAGATAAATAATTTTAATGAACATTATTGTTAAAAACCAAAATTAATGTCAAAAAACTATAAAGAATACAATAGCAAAACTTTAAAGACAGGATCCAACCCTGAACTTACACAGTTCCACCTCACTTGCCTCACCCTAATCCTGGCCCTGCTGGATCCTGTCTTTAAACTGTTAATATCTTGTTACCTGGGATTTTAAGCATTAATCTGGATTTTTAAAATATTACTTTTAAAATATTATGAGTTTTTAGTGTCCCCTTAAATTTTGCCCCAGAGTCCAGGGGCTGGCTCACTTGCCTCATCTTGGTCCTAGCAGATCCCTGTGAATACCTTTTGACCCTTTTTCTTTTTTTTGAATGCTCACAGCCTCTTCAGTGTGTTTTTGATCCCCACAACCAGCATATGAAGCTCTTTTTCAGAGGACCACCTGCAGGTTCTACTGGATCCCATTTGGCCTTCATAGAAGGAGAGATGGAAGTACCAGGAAACCTAAGCCTACCCCCCTCTCTCCTGTCCTGCCTTCCTCATGGCCGCATGGGCTTCCCTGAGAGCATATGCTTGCATAAGAAGCCTCCCATCTGTATCTACCTCCAAGGCACAACAGGACCTTTGTGCCTGCTATTCCCTGTGATTCGAACACTGTTTCTGAGGCTCTTTACATGGCTGGTTGCTTCCCATTGGCTCGCTGGTAAAGAAATGTCAAGTACTCCTTTGACCACCAAAGCCCTTCCTTTCTCCCTTATTTTTACAGTATCCTGTTTGTTTATTATACTTTCTTCCTAGTGCTAGGCATATACATATGTTACTTACATCCTTACTTTTTCTTGGTTATTGGCTTCTCTCACTAGTCAAGCTTCAAAAGGACAGGAAACATATCTGTTCCTTTCATTTTGGCATCCCCTGGTGTCAGCACAGTGCCCAGCACTCAACTAATAAGTACACATCATTTATCACCTTTGCTTCCTTTGGATTTGGAACATGCCCCACTGATGAAAAGGTATGCACAGTTTTTAAGATGGATGACCATTTTGTGGTTCTTCTTAAAGTTACACATGAAATTACAGAGGAAACTTGCCACAGGGATTTGTATTGTAAAACCCTGAGACGTTAAAAACAAACAAACAAACAAACAAAAGCCCTCTTTAGAGGGGTCCATTTGCTGCTTTCTTAATACCTGAGACACGGCCTCTATATCACATTTCCTAATTTACAAGAAAAGAAAATAAACTTAGCTAATCATTAAAAAGTATTATTGAGATATATAATAAAAGTATTGGAATTATAAATGCTCAATGATAATCCTAGATTTTAGTATTCTCTGTTAGTATATTCTTGTCCTTGCAGGGATATAGTTACAAAGCATCTGGGTAAGATCTGTCAACAGGGCTCCAAGGACGGATGTTGAGTTTTGGCATAAAATCAGAACCCTCACTTCTCATTTTCAATGGCACTAGGGAATGGGAGTTCACACACACCTTATTTTGGAAAGAGATTGTCCTGACTACTATTTTTCTCAGCTTTTTAAAATATGTATTTATTTATTTATTTTTGAGACAGAGTCTCACTCTGTCACCAGGCTGAAGTGCAGTGGCACAATCTCGGCTCACTGTAACCTCTCTCTCCTGGGTTTAAGTGATTCTCCTGCCTCAGCCTCCTGAGTAGCTGGGACTACAGACACGCACCACCATGCCCTGCTATTTTATTTTATTTTATTTTATTTTATTTTATTTTGTATTTTTAGTAGAGACGGGGTTTCACTACGTTGGCCAGGATGGTCTCGAACTCTTGACCTTGTGATCCGTCCGCCTCAGCCTCTCAGCTTCTTTTTGACCTTTTTCCTCCTTTCTGGTTGATTCTTACTGCATCGTATCCCCTCTGCATATCTTCAAGTCATGGAATGTGTATATAAATGCTAATACCTGTTTTGCAGAATCCCTTTCATTTTAAATACCTGTAGCTGCTCATCAATGTAAGGGATTTTTAAAATTTCGATAGCAGATGGTCTTAATGAAGGATTCTTGTTCAACATGCTGTAATGTTTAAAAAGAAAATTATTTTTCAAATGAACTAAAATATAAGTACAATTTTCAACTATTTCTGTGACAACATATTTATTTCTATACCTTTCCATGATGGCATTTAGTTCTTCTGGATATCTCTCAGGGAGAGAAGGTGTGTCACCTTCAACAATTTTTAAAACAATGGATAAGAAATTGGAGCCAGCGAATGCATGATTCATGCAGCACATCTCATATAAAATGCATGCCAGTGACCTGAAGACAAAGTCAAAGAATTTAAACAAGGAACAAATATCCTATTTTAAATTTTTTCATCATACAAAACCTCAGATGTGTTGGGGCATTGGCTGTGAGGCACAAACATGCAATCAGTAGTTGACTTAAAAACTGCAGTTTCATACTGTTTTTTTCCATTTAAATACATGTCTACCAAAAAAAAAAAAAGTGAAAGAATAAAGCACAAAAGTAAGTCTGAATGACAGCTTTTTTATCAAAGAATAAGCAGACCAAGAGTTAACAACATGCCCACACATAGTAAAGATTCTAAGTATTTGATCAATGTAAGGATTTTTTGAATTAGCCTTTAATAAATAAAATGCAGCTGAAGATTATCTTCCTAAGGCAGTTTGATAATTTTATATATGCAAAATATAATTTTAATTTAGCAGCCTAACCTTCCCTCTAATGTGTATCCAAGCATTTTTAAAAGGAAACTGGCATTATTTATTATTCTCTGAATATAATCCATTTGCAAGTGTGATGGAAGAGCAGCTACTTGAAGCCCACATTAAAATGTATAATTCTCCTATGGTGAGTATGAAACAGAATATTAAAATTCTAGATAAGTCCAACACTGATTTGGATTAACCATGCAAATCAATAACCTCTAAACCAGCAGGAAAATATTTTAAATAACTCTACATCATAAAAAAAAAAAAAAACTGAAAGAGAAATTCCTGTCTTAGCTTAGTATTAAGAAATAATAGCACTTCTCCTGCATAATGAATTATTTTTATCTTATGGACATTATGAATTATGTAACTGTCCAAGTTTTCCTTTTCATGTTAGTCAGTTGAAAGATAAGAAATAAACTTGTGATTGACCTTGTGTAAGTTACATTTTATGTAACTTTTAACAAAGTCCTTAACACAACAAAGGATAGACAGAAATACATACATTAATAATATCATTGAACTATTTTGTGGGTGTTCATGAAAATGTGCATTTGTAAGAGAATTTTGGATACATACACTGAGAATATTTCTGTTTCAGTAAATAATAATACTAAAAATTTCCAACTGAGCTGATTGATACTTTACATTTTACAAAGCACTGACAATATCTCAACCGTCCCTCATAACTTCCCAGTGAAATAGAGTAGAGCCCATGTAATATTTTTCCCATTTTATAGATAAAAAATTGGCTCAGAAAACTTAAATGACTTGGCCAAGGTCATATAGGTAGTAAATGGTAGAACTGACTCTTGAATTAAGGCATTTATCTTTCAAAATCCTAGACTGTTTCCATTAAGGAATGCTAGAAAGAAGGGGGAGATATTAGAACAAAGTGCATGAAATCAACTAGAATACCAATATCAATGTAAATATTAAAAATGATGAAAATTATTTGAAAATCAATAAATTTTGTATCTATCTGAAAGACTATTAAATGGCATCTGGTTACATTTCTATACCCAGAAAAAACATTCCTTCAAATTAAGATGAAATAAAGATGTTTTTAGCCAAGCAAAAACAGAGATTTCATTATCAGCAGGAAAGCATTTCTTAAACCCTAGACATAAATTTTTCTAACAGAAGAAAAATGATCCAGACAAAAACAATGAGTACAAGAAGAAAAAAAAGAGCACCAAAAAGTAATTTTGTTAATATGCATAAATGAATATTAACTCTACAAAATAAAATTAACAATATCTTGTGGTGTTTAAAAATTATGTAGACTAAAAATTCATGACAAAAATAAGGCAAATGACACAAGAGGGAAAAGATTCCAATTAAAAAACTAAATTATCAGACTGGAAAAATAAAAGGTATATTCTGCTCACAAAACAAACTTTAAATGTAGGAACACAGAGAGGCTGATAGAAAAACCATACAAACACCAAAATGGCAAGAAACACAACTAAGATTAAGATGGTGGATCAATAAAACAAGTAAACCACCAGGAATATAAAACAATTCTAAATCTGTATACACCCAATAATGTGTGTGTGTGTGTGCATGTGCATCGTGTGTGTGTGTGTGTGTATGAAGCAAGAACTGACAAAATTAAAAAAAATCAATCAAGATAGAAAAAATCTACACGATGACAAAATTGACACAATTGGCAAGTTGATGTCAATGCAACCAACAATAACAGAATTCAATTTTTTTTCAAGGGCACAGGGAACATTTACCAAAATTGACAATTTACACAGGGCCATAAAGCAAGCCTTAACAGTTTTTAAGGACTGAAATCTTCAAAGCCTGACCACAGTAAAATTGTGCTAGACATGAATAACAGAGAGATAGAGAAAAAGAGATAGTTGAAAAACCATAAAATTTCCAACTGCTTGAAAACTAAGAAATACACATCTAAATAATCCTTAGGTCAAACAAGAAATTAGAAAACACTTTTAATGGAATGCTAATGAAGATACCAAATATCAACACACTGAATGCAGTTAAGGTGCTTACAGCAAAATTCAAAGTATTAAATGCATATATTACAAAAAAAAAGCTTAAAATCTATCATATAAGTCAACTTGAGAAGCTAAAAAAACAGCAAATCACACCAAAGAAAGTTTAAGGAAATAAATTTTAAAAGAGAAGAAATTAATGAAATAGAAATAAACAATAGAAACAAAGTCAGTGACGACTAATACATTTAATAGATCTGTAGTAAGGCTGATCAAGAAAATCAGAAAAAAAAAAACACAGATTAACAATAACACAAATAGAAAAATGTGCAACACTATAGACTCCACAGATATTAGAAAGTATTAAGATGACATTATAAACATGTTTTTTCCAATAAATTTGACAATATGGATAAAATTAAGTCTTCTAAGAACACAACTTACTGACACAAGAAGAAAAAGATAATCTGAATAGTTTTTTATCTATTAAACAAAGATAATTTCTTATTTAAGGTAATAAAACTCAAAGAATTACCATTTGACCCAGCAATCCCATTATGGGTACATACCCAGAGGAATGTAAATCATTCTACTGTAAAAACACATGCATGTATATGTTCATTGCAGCATTGTTCACAATAGCAAAGATATGGAATCAACCTCAATGCCCGTCAATGGTAGACTGGATAAAGAAAATGTGGTACACATAAATGATGGAATGTTATGCAGCCATAAAAAGAATGAGATCATGTCCTTTGCAGCAACATGGATCAACCTGGAGGCAAACTAATAGAGGCACAGAAAACCAAATACTGCATTTTCTCACTTATAAGTGGGAGCTAAACATTGACTACATGTGAATGCAAAGAAGGGAACAAAAAACACTGGGGCCTACTTGAGGGTAGAGGGAGAGGAGGAGGTTGAGGAACTCAAAAATAAAAGTAAAGAGGCAGTTGCTGTAACAAACTATAAACAAACAAATAAATAAAGGTTTAAACACAAAAAATACAGTTAACAATAATTTATTATGTATTTCAAAATAGTTAGAAGATCTGGAATGTTCCCAACACAAAGAAATGATAAATGTTTGAAGCAATGAATATCACAATAACCTAGATTTGATCATTATGCATTGTAAGCTTGTATCAATATACCACATGTGCCCCATAAACATGTACGACTATTATATATGCATAAAAAAATTTTTAATAAAAAAAACTGCCTATTGTGTACTATGCTTAACACCTGGGTAATGACATAATCTCTACACCAAGCCCATGTGACATAATTTTTATTTTTATATATATATAAAACAAACTTGCACATGTACCCCTGAACCTAAAATAAAAGTTTAAAATAATAATAAATGAGATAGACAACAGAAGTATCCCCTGACCCTCTATCTCAAAAGTAAATATTATAAAGCAATCCTTGTAAGAACAGGAGCTATATTTGTTTGGCTTTGTTTTTGCCTACCCATGTATTTTCAGCACAACAACAGAACAGTGGCTAGCTTTATCTTCTCAATAGAGATATTTGTTAAATACAGAAAAATAAAACAAAATAATAAAAAGCTCTTGCAAAGAAAAACTCCAGGACCAGATGGCTTTACTGATAAATTCTTCCAAACACTTAAGAAATAAATAACAATAATCTTACTCAACCTCTGCATTTTGTAAGACCAGGACAAGTTTGATACTAAAATATAATAAGAATATTATAGGAAAGGAAAATTACAAGCAAATGTTTTCATCAATGTTGATTCAAATAACCCACATTTACACACACATATTAGCAAATGGAATACAATGACATATTAAAAAGATAATACATCATGACCACGTAGATTTTATTTCAGAAATACAGAGTTGACTTAATATATGAAAATAAATAAATCAAAATGTATCTCACTATAGAAAAAAGTTGAAAACCCATATCACCATCTTGATTGATGCAAAAAAGCATTTTATAAAATTCAAAATGTATTGTATTTTTAAAAAGAAGAAAACTCCCAGCACACCAGATATAGGAAGGAACATCCTTAATCTGATTTTTTGAAGCTTAAAAATATATAGTAAACATGATGCTTATTGGTGAAATATTGAAAGTTTATTATTTTCTTCTGAGATTAGGAACAAAATAAGAATGTCTACTATCATCACTTCTATTCAACACTGTAATGAAGGCGCTGCCCAAAGCGATAATGCCAGAAAAAGTAAATTTTTTAAAAAATCTATAAAGATTAGTAAAGAAAACATTAGACTGTCATTAATCATGTCAACATGACTGTGTACAGAAAAAATTCCAAAGACCTGACAAACTGTTAGACTTAACCAGGGAATTACACAAGACTGCTGAATACAAAGCCCTTCATTTCTATAAACTTGCACAAAAACACACTTAAAGTGGCCCATGAAATACCAACCAAAATCCTAGCAGACATTTTGGCAGGAACTGACAAGCAGATTCTAAAATTTATATGGAAATACAAAGGGACCTGAATAGCCACGGCAATTAAACAAGAACAAATTTAGAAGTTTGTATGACCTGACCAAATATCAAGATTTATTATAAAGTTATATTGCTTATATTATAAAGTTATATTACCTATGAAAGTGTGGTATTGGCAAAAAAGAAAAAATATATACCAATGAAATAAAATAGAGGACTCAAAAACAGATTCACACATATTTAATCACTTGATTAATGCAAAAATAAACTGCACTCCATGGTAGAGGAAAATATGACTTTTTCAACAAATTATACTGAGCCAATTGAATATTCATATAGAAAAAAATGTACTTGGATTTCTGTCTCATACCATGTGGCCACATACACACATAGATCAATTATAGATAGATGTTACTGTGAAAGATAGAATCAAATTGAGTCGGCTTTAAAAGAAAACAGGAGAAGATAGAATCAACTGAGTAGGCTTTTAAAAGAAAACAAGAGACTACCTTCATGATCTTGGAATAGGCAAAGATTTCTTAAACAAGACACAAAAGGCACTAGTGATAAAGTTATGAACTTATAAAATGAACTTCATTAAAATTACAAACTTCTATTCATAAAAAGACATCACTAGGAGAGTGAAAAGGAAGACACATAGTGTAAGAAAATATCTGCAACTCAAATATTCATCAGACTACCAAAATATGGATAAAATTAATTAAAACTTCTATAAATCAACAAGAAAAATGAGAGAATCCAATAGAAAAATTGGCAAAAGACTTAACAAACACTCAATGGCCAAAAGTCATGAGAAGATGCCCAACATTTTTAGTTATCAGAAAAGTGCAAATTAAAACCACTGTATCCTACCACTACATGCTACACACTCATCAGAATGGCTAAAAAGAAAAAGACAGACAATACCAAGTCAGTACTTGTTAAACTATGAAAAAAAAAGTTTCCTTAGGAAAACAAGAGGGGCTAAATATCACTAAAAAAAATAATCATCAAGTTGAACCAAATACTTTTACTAATGTAGAATGTGTAAAATATTTATGTTATGAATTGCCACAATATACTTAGTTATTTCCCCATAGAAGAATCTATAATTCAAACTTCAAGAATGTCCTCTTATACAGAATAGAAGAGTTACAAGAGACTATAAACATTTGCTCATTTCAAACTCTGGTTTTATCAGTGAGAAAACCAAAGCTGAGAGAGAGGAAGTAATTTGCCCAGAAAGATACCATGTCAGATCAGTTCATGTTGGTATTGGTATTAGTTCTCATCCAATACTTTTTAAAATTTCAAAGTTACATTGACCGCATTCTGTTATATAGCCTAATACACACATAATAATCTGAAAACTGAAAGAAAAGAAATCAAATTTGCAAGTCCAAGTAACAGAAGGCTAGCAATCACTTAGCACCTACACACTCTCTTCTGATGATTTATGCTCACCCCACATAGGCTCAGGGTCTGCTTGAGGAGAAGATTAGAAACAGAACAAGCTAGACAACCTCTCCTGGCCTGGGCATATCTGAAGGGTTGTATGGGAGCAACAACCCCTGATCCAGAACATTTTAAAGTGTCTTGGAAGCAGCTATTAGATTGTCTCCACCAATAATACAAATGGTAACAACAATAATGATAATAAGAGTAATAACGAATATGATAGCTGGAATGTTAATAGTGTTTACTATGAGTCAGGCCCTCTTCTATGTTTCTTTCATATTTTAACTCATTGACTTACCCTCACAACAATCCTAATGAGGTAGGAACTATTATTATCATTCCCATTTTTTAGATGAGAAAACCATAAGATTAGGTAAATTGTTCAAGGTTCCATATTGAGTAGGTCATAAAGCTGGGATTGTAGGCCAGGCTATCCAGCTCTAGAGACACAGACTCTCTATGCTATCCTGCTTCTGGATCTTGCACCAATCAGAGCATTTTGGATCACGAAAGGCTCTCTTGAGTTCTACAGGCTAACTTAGTAATCAATTAATTTTGATATAAGACTACAGTACTCTCTGTTTTGGAAATCCTCTCAGTATGCAGTGCAATTACCTTTTTCACTTTAATGACTAATATTTGCTTGCACTCTAGCACATAGAGAAGACTTCATTTATCAGTTAGTAACTTGTGGAAACGGACCTGCTATAGTGGGCCCAGTGTACCTACCCCTGGAATGGGCGCCAGTAACCGAAACTTGGACCAACTGATTACAGAAACTACCTTGACACTCAAAGGTAAAAGATTTTTGGTTACCTACCATATCTCAGAGCCTCTGTCAGTGTTTCCCAAACTTTAACATACATGCAAATCACTTAGGGGTTTTGTTAAATACATATGGTAGATAACCAAAATACATATGGTGACTATATTTCTATGTACCAAGTGTTTTTTTTTTTTTTTCTAGTTTCCAACCAGATATTTCCATATAGGAATCATCTAAAACTCTTCACTTCCATCCTTTTAAAATAATTTCTTTTATTTGACTCCCAGGTCTTCAATCTGCTGATACAAAAGTAGATTGGGGGTGGGGGAGAGCTGAAATAAACAAGCGAGACGTGTATTTTACTTAGAAGTCTATGATTTGCATTCCTTTCTTTTTCCAAAATACATACAACTTTGAAGAGGTAAGCAAATAAATCCCTGAGGGACTGAATACAAGCAATGAAAAAGAAGGCTGGGATCAGGTGTCTGTGAAGCAAATTACACCTGAACTCCATAAACTTACCATCTGTCCAAGTTGAACAACTTGTCCAGAACTACTGAGAAAATTTCTGAAGCACAGGTTGACTGACAATAAATCACAAATGTAACTCAGGCTTTGTCTTGTCTTAAGGTAACTAAATTTACCCTTCAAAATCTGCCAGACTCTGCAAAGGCAGGCCTGCCCCAGGTCAATGCATGACTCTAGCTGGTTAGGAAGTTTTGTTGATCTTCTAGATAATGTTTTTATTTGATGTAATTGAGGAGCATCCTGATATATTCATTTAGAAAAGAGTAATCAGTTCAATCTACGGAAAGAGTAATAGAAATGTAATACAAGAGTAGTGGGTTTTGCTTTAGTGTGTATCACCCTAAATGAAAGTCTTTACTTAGGTAGAATTGAGTATTAACCTAAATTCAATCTAAATATAATGAAATGAAAATAAATATAACGAAAAACATTGGGCTGCTTGAAGTAATAGTACTTAAGAAACAATATTATATAGCAGTTGTTTATGAATAACCTGCCACATCTCAGAACCTCTATCAGTGTTTCCCAAACTTTAACATATATGCGAATCACTTAGGGGTTTTGTTAAAATGCTGATTCCAAGCATTTGGGGGGAAACAGTATATACAGTGGAAGCATAGTTTTTAGATCTTTCTTGAATCCACATATGAAAACAGAGCAGCTACAGAACAAAACTCAAAATCCATGAATAATATTTATTATAATTTATAATAAAGTCAGGTGATAAGGTGTCCCCTTGAACCTCACAGTGCACGTGAAGGAACACAAACCACATAGCCACATGACTGGCATAGTATCAGCATCTCTGTGAGAAGAAGCAGAGGGAAGCAATGGAATGATCAAGGGACATGACAACAGAAGAACCTCAAACTATCCACAGTGGGCCAATCTAAGCACAGCAATTAAACCCAGCAGGGGTTCTGCCCAATCCAAAAGCAGGATGAATGCAAGAAATCCCAAGATAAGGCTTAAAGCAGCTGGAGTAAAATAGTTCAGGGCTGTCCAAAAGAATTTATTGAGGCCGGGTGCGGTGGCTCAAGCCTGTAATCCCAGCACTTTGGGAGGCCGAGATGGGCGGATCACGAGGTCAGAAGATCAAGACCATCCTGGCGAACACGGTGAAACCCCGTCTCTACTAAAAAAAAAAATACAAAAAACTAGCCAGGCGAGGTGGCGGGCGCCTGTAATCCCAGCTACTCGGGAGGCTGAGGCAGGAGAATGGCATGAACCCAGGAGGTGGAGCTTGCAGTGAGCTGAGATCCGGCCACTGCACTCCAGACTGGGCGACACAGCGAGACTCCATCTCAAAAAAAAAAAAAAAGAATTTATTGAACTCATGGAAATGTTCTTATTTCTACAAACAATAGCCACTAGCCACATTTGGCTTTTGAGCACTGAAAATGTGGCTAGCGTGACTGATGAGCTGAATTTTTTAAAGAATATTTAAAAAGAAAAGTGAACTCATTTCTTTTATCATATTCTAATATACTGTCACATTTTAGGGAAGACGACCCATAAAATGATAGACAAAACAAGGTTTCGGTGCATTTTCTCCTGTTCATACCAGCACTTTCTAATTACTTTCCTCCACAACTGAGCTTTACAATGTTTCAAGGAAGATTATCAAATCTCTCTCCACTGTAGTGCTCCCATGTCCTCCATATCATAAGAATGTGGCTAATGGAGGAAAAAGATCAAAACCAGTGAGTGAGGAGGACAAAGAGACCACAGGGTGGCAGAAGAGAAAAACGGACCAAAAGTCAAAGCTTCTTTGCATCTTTAGCTGTTCTTGAGGTCAGTCACAGTTACAAATTCTACGCAAACCATACAACTTGGGAAAGGATGTGGAGAGTGTTCGGAGTTGGGGTAGGGAGGTAGGTTGGCAATGGAAACAATGATCAAAGCATCCTTACATTAGCAACGGTTATTCACTCAGCCACTCCATCAAGACCGAATATGGCAACAGCCAGCACTGCTCATGGGGCATCAACTGCTTCATACTTTGACCGAATTGCTATGTTCCAACTGCTTTAATAATTTTATATCGTCTCCGGAGGCTCTTTTATGATGGACAGAACATTAAAAGTAGTAGAACGTGCCAAGTTAATAGAAGACCTACCTATCTTCCTCCTTTGGTCTTCACCAATCTTCTCCCTCCTGTCAGTTTTCTATAGCCCAGCTGGCATCATAATAAGACTGATTCCCCTGGTAGATTGATTGCTCTTTGCAAATATTCTTTTTCCCTTCCCCCATGGGGGTAATTGGCACAGGACCTGCTTCAGTCAACGGAATATGGGTGGATACGAAGTGTGTCACAACTGAGTGGAGGATCTAAAGGCAGACATATGCTCTCTCTCTAGCACTGTACTGTCCATGTTAGCTCAGAGCATAACCTGTGTCCTGGAGCTGGGAAAACCATGGATCAGAGCAGGACTGCAGCTTGGAACAGAAACTCAGTTAATCTGCAGTCCTCATGTAATGCCAAAAATAAATATACGAAGTAACTGAGAGTTTTTTGGAGTTCTTTGTTACAGCAGCAAAGCTGACTGATACATCATTCCTCTGCTTAACAGCCTTTAGCAGTTTCTTATACTCCAGAAGAGTACAAGCTTCTTATCATAATTACATGGGTCATTCACCATCTGACCCCTGCCCGCCCTTCAGTCACATGTACCAGCACTCCCCTTTGCCACACACACACTTTGTCCTACAGCTAATCAGAAGACTCTGAGCTTTCTCATGCTTCCATGTCCTTTCATACCTTTTCTCAGAGTCTTTCAGGAGTCAGAGAAGGTCCAAGTCATTTGTAACTACTTTTAAATTCCCAGTATATTTTTTAAATGAATAAATACCACAATAAAAGTTTCAAAATTGGAGGTATGTCTGAAATTTTGGCATTAAATAAATAAATACCTTTAACATATACCACCTCATTTGGAGATAACTTTAAACATATACATTTGAAGCCCTTTGTGAATGAGAAGGCCCTGGCCAAATGGTTCTTCTGGCCAGCCACTTTCTTTCCCTACATAGTTCCCTCCCTCTTCTCCCAGTGGGCACCCCTCATTTTTGGTCATTGCCATTGGGTCTTTTTACCTGAAATACATTTGCCAAACTCTTATCCATTTTTTCCCCATCCTGAGCAGGAATCATGCACTCTCTAAGACTGTAGCTGATGCTCTCTACCCCTATCTCCAGCTGTCAATCACTCTCCGCTTTATACATCAGAACATGTATTGTACTATAACAGTATACAGCAATTTGTTTACATGTTTATCATTCCTTTGAGGACAGAAACCTTGATGTCTTCACGTCTCTTCCTTTCTGCAAATACTACCCTAGGGGCAAGAAAGAGTAAGGCTAAAGGTATGAGCTGTTCTGGTACACCACCTTTCTGAGGTAGGAGGAGAAGCCCTAATTTACAAATTTCCATGGTATAAATACCATGGTTGTTTTCAAGTTACTAATGTGACATCAGTGAACACTGACTTGAGAAGAATTGTAGATAACTGGGTCTTATGAGCTGGTATGAGCTCCAGCATACCACTGAATCATGGGAGTGATAGAAAGATAAGACTGGAGTCAGATGGTCCAGTGCTGGGGCAGACGTTGGGGTGGGGGTTGGGAGAAAGAAGGCAAGGTCAGGAGGAGTGAAAGAAGAGTTCTGAGGCACATGGAAAAGTTTCTGGTCTGGAAGTTCTCAGCTGTGGTCCAGGTTCTTGGGTTCTACCCACCAAACAGACCAGCAAGTAGAGTGCCAGATTGCTCTCCCAGCACAAGCCTCTTCTCTTAAGCAATTTATTGAGCCTTTTGACATAAAGAAAACGAACACTGCCAGACTGTCATATGGAGGCCTAGATTAGAGGCTACTTCTCAACTCCTGCCTGCTGCTCTCCTGATGAAGTCCTGCTCCAGTCACCACTGCTGCATAAAAAACCACCCCAAACCTTAGTACCTTAAAACAACAATAATCAGTCATTTTGATTATGAATCTTTTTGGTCAGAGACTGACAGGGAAGCCTTGAATCTGCTCCCCATAGCATCTGCTGGTGATGTTCAACTGAGGCTTAAGGATCCACTTCCAAGATGGCTCACGCACATGACTGGCCAATCGATGCTGGCTATCAGCTGGAAGCTCAGTGGGGGTAAAGATCAAAGGCCTTGGTTCCTCTCAATGTGGCCCTCTCCATGTTGGCCTCTCAATGTGCCACTCAGGCTTCCTCACAACAGGGTAGTTGGGTTCCAAGAACAAGAATTTCAAGAGAACCAAGCAAAATCTATGTTGCTTTTATTATCTAGATTCAGAAGTCACATAGCATCAATTTTGCCATAATCACAGCCTTACCCAAATTAAAGGTGAGGGAATACAGACCCCAACTCTCAATAAGTGTCAACATCACATTGTAAAAAGAACATGTGAGAAGTGATATGTTATGATGGCCATTTTTGGAAAACACAATCTGCCACATGCCCCTATGGATCATGGGCCATTTTACCTTATGCTCCCATCCAAAGAGGTCTCTTTCCTCAGAAACTCAGGCCCTGCCCAGGCTCTCATGGCCACACTCTTTCCTCGCCCCTGATGCTCCTTGCTACAAAGCGCCCAATCCTGGAATTTGAAAGATTCAACCCCAATTTGACTTCCTATAGAAAGACTAGTCTCAACTAGGGATTCCAAGACTTAAATTTAAAAAGCAACTTAAACAATGAAGTGTGGTGATAAGATTTAATACTTGCCAAATAAATTTGCATGTTTGAAATAAGAACTTGTTAACACAAGCAAATTTTTCTTTTAGTAAGAGGAATGAAAGAAAATTCTGAGCTAAGCCTCCCTCTCCAAGTCTCCCACAAAATTAACAAAACAAGAGTATATAAATTTGCCACATCATTTATTAATGACTTAAATCTGCTTGGTCCTCTATTATCTTCTTTTTTTTTTTCTATATATTAATGTTTGTTTTTTATTCTGCTTGTTTAGATTTTTTTTTTTTTATTACACTTTAAGTTCTAGGGTACATGTGCATAACGTGCAGGTTTGTTACATATGTATGCCCTTGCCATGTTGGTGTGCTGCACCCATCAACTCGTCAGCACCCATCAATTCATCATTTATATCATGTATAACTCCCCAATGCAATCCCTCCCTCCTCCCCCCTCCCCATGATAGGCCCCAGTGTGTGATGTTCCCCTTCCCGAGTCCAAGTGATCTCATTGTTCAGTTCCCACCTATGAGTGAGAACATGCGGTGTTTGGTTTTCTCTTCTTGTGATAGTTTGCTAAGAATGATGGTTTCCAGCTGCATCCATGTCCCTACAAAGGACGCAAACTCATCCTTTTTGATGGCTGCATAGTATTCCATGGTGTATATGTGCCACATTTTCTTAATCCAGTCTGTCACTGACGGACATTTGGGTTGATTCCAAGTCTTTGCTATTGTGAATAGTGCCGCAATAAACATACGTGTGCATGTGTCTTTATAGCAGCATGATTTATAATCCTTTGGGTATATACCCAGTAGTGGGATGGCTGGGTCATATGGTACATCTAGTTCTAGATCCTTGAGGAATCGCCATACTGTTTTCCATAATGGTTGAACTAGTTTACAATCCCACCAACAGTGTAAAAGTGTTCCTATTTCTCCACATCCTCTCCAACACCTGTTGTTTCCTGACTTCTTAATGATTGCCATTCTAACTGGTGTGAGATGGTATCTCATTGTGGTTTTGATTTGCATTTCTCTGATGGCGAGTGATGATGAGCATTTTTTCATGTGTCTGTTGGCTGTATGGATGTCTTCTTTTGAGAAATGTCTGTTCATATCCTTTCCCCACTTTTTGATGGGGTTGTTTGTTTTTTCATGATTGTATATTTAGAAAACCCCATCGTCTCAGCCCAAAATCTCCTGAAGCTGATAAGCAACTTCAGCAAAGTCTCAGGATACAAAATTAATGTGCAAAAATCACAAGCATTCTTATACACCAGTAACAGAAAAGCAGAGAGCCAAATCAGGAATGAACTTCCATTCACAATTGCTTCAAAGAGAATAAAATACCTAGGAATCCAACTTACAAGGGATGTCAAGGACCTCTTCAAGGAGAACTACAAACCACTGCTCAGTGAAATCAAAGAGGACACAAACAAATGGAAGAACATACCATGCTCATGGATAGGAAGAATCAATATCGTGAAAATGGCCATACTGCCCAAGGTGATTTATAGATTCAATGCCATCCCCATCAAGCTACCAATGACTTTCTTCACAGAATTGGAAAAAACTGCTTTAAACTTCATATGGAACCAAAAAAGAGCCCACATTGCCAAGACAATCCTAAGTCAAAAGGACAAAGCTGGAGGCGTCACGCTACCTGACTTCAAACTATACTACAAGGCCACAGTAACCAAAACAGCATGGTACTGGTACCAAAACAGAGATATAGACCAATGGAACAGAAGAGAGTCCTCAGAAATAATACCACACATCTACAGCCATCTGATCTTTGACAAACCTGAGAGAAACAAGAAATGGGGAAAGGATTCCCTATTCAATAAATGGTGCTGGGAAAATTGGCTAGCCATAAGTAGAAAGCTGAAACTGGATCCTTTCCTTACCCCTTATATGAAGATTAATTCAAGATGGATTAGAGACTTAAATGTTAGACCTAATACCATAAAAACCCTAGAAGAAAATCTAGGTAGTACCATTCAGGACATAGGCATGGGCAAGGACTTCATGTCTAAAACACCAAAAGCAACGGCAGCAAAAGCCAAAATTGACACATGGGATCTAATTAAACTAAAGAGCTTTTGCACAGCAAAAGAAACTACCATCAGAGTGAACAGGCAACCTACAGAATGGGAGAAAATTTTTGCAACCTACTCATCTGACAAAGGGCTAATATCCAGAATCTACAAAGAACTATTATCTTCTTATACTTATATATTAATATTTTTCTAGATTCAGGAAGTTCTCTGTTATTATTCCTTTTAATAAACTTCTTACTCCTATTTCTTTCTCCACTTCCTCTTTAAGGCCAGTAACTCTTAGACTTGCCTTTTGAAGCTACTTTCCAGATCTTGTAGATGGGCTTCATTCTTTTTTTTTTTTCTTTTTTCTCTTATTTCAGAGCTCTGCGTATTTTCCAATATCCTGTCTTCAAGCTTACTAATTCTTTCTTCTACTTGATCAATTATGCTATTAAGAAATGCTGATGCATTCTCCAGTCAATTGGATTCCTCAAGTCCAGAACTTCTGCTTGATTCTTTTTAATTATTTCACTGTCTTTGTTAAATTTATCTGATAGAATTCTGAATTCCTTCTCTGTGTTATCTTGAATTTTGTTGAGTTTCCTCAAAACAGCTATTTTGAATTATCTGTCTGAAAGGTTGCATTTCTCTCTTTCTCCAGGATTGGTGCCTAGTGCCTTATTTAGTTTGTTAGGTAAAGTCATGTTTTCCTGGTTGGTCTTGACACTTGTGAATGTTCATCAGTGCCTGGGCATTGAAGAGTTAGGTATTTATTGTAGTATTCACCGTCTGGGCTTGTTTGTACCCATCTTCTTTAGGAAGGCTTTCCAGGTATTTGAAAATAGTTGGGTGTTGTGATCTAAGCTACATTTGCACTGGGGCTACCCCAAGCCCAGTAACACTGTAGTTCTTACAGACTTGTAGAGGTACCACACCTTGGTGGTCTTAGATAACATGCAGAATAATTCTTTGGATTACAAGGCAAAGACTCTTGTTCTCTTTGCTTACTTTCTCCCAAACAAATGGAGTCTCTGTATTGAGTTGCCTGGAACTGAAGGTAGGGTGACACAAGCACTCCTTTGGTCAACACTATCTGAAGCCAGCATGGCACCCTGTAACCACTTCCTATTACCTATGTTCACTCAAGGCCCTAGGGCTCTACAATCAGCAGATGATGAAGCCAGCCAGGTCTGTGTCCTTCCCTTGAGGGGTGTGAGTTTCCTAGGTTCTGGGCAGGTCCAGAGATGCTCTCCCAGAGCCAGGGACTAGAGTTAAAAACCTTAGAAATCTGCATGGTGTTCTATTCTACTGTGGCTGTGCTGGCACTCAAGCCACATGACACAGTCCTTCCCACTCTTCCCTCCCCTTTCTATGTGCAGAAGAGCTTCACTCCATGGCCACCACCACTACAGGCCTATAGGGAATATTCCCAGGCTACCACTGATGCTCAATTAAGGCCTAAGGACTCTTCCTTCAGCTTGTGGTGAATACCACCAGGCCTGGAACTCATCCCTCAGGGCAGTGGCTCCCCTCTGGCCCAGGGAAGGTCCAGAAATGCTATCCAAGAGCTAAGACATGGAATCAGGGACTCCAAGATCTCACTTGGTCCTCTACACCACTGTGGTTGAGCTGTTACTTGGTTTTTGGTTCTTATGAAGGTGATTCCTCTGTGTAGACAGTTGTAAAACTTGGTCTTCCTCAAAGGATAAATGCTTGAGGGGAAAGATACCACATTTTCCATGATGTGATTATTCTGAATTGCATCCCTATATCAAAATATTTCATGTACCCCATAAATATATACATCTACTGTGTACCCACAAGAATTAAAAATTTAATTTTTTTAAAAATCTGGTGTTCCTGGGGAGGGCCATGATCAGTGGGGTCCTTATTCAGCCATCTTGTACTGTCACTCCTCCATCAATATCAATTTAACAAGGATTCATTAGCTATGTTATTAACCTTTTTAAAATTCATCAGGCCAAATTAGTACTATCTGCAGAGTTTGTATCAACCATTTCATTCTAGTCATTGAAAAAAATATATTAACACTCAAATATACTTCACCTCACTGCAATGTTTTCTTACCCAAGCTTCTATTGGATGAAAAAACTGACTCCAGTGCTTATTCCCTAGGAAAGCACTCCCTAGTCAATAGCTTCCTTCTGAACCCATATAAGAACTTCCCAGGCCATGGGCAATGAAAAAAAATGAATTCTTTTGCTCCAGAGCTTTCTTCACTAAGAGGGAGCTGATGAAGCTGTTGGCTGCCAGCTACTAGATGGCCCCATTTTAGTTACAGGAAATGCTGCCAAGTTGGACTGTATTTCTCAAAAAAAATAGGCTGTTGTCCCCATCCCTTCCCTGACCATCCTGGAAATGTTCTTCTGTGAGAATACTTTCTTGGTCCTGGCAGGTCAGGCAGGTGCTGGTTCTTCTCTATTTTCTTCTACCCATAGCTAATCCTTGTCTGATACTTCGGCCGCAAGATCACAAGAGCCTGAGTCCAATGTTGGGCATGAACAACATTAGACTCCTTCTCTGTCCGCTACCCAACCAACCTCCACACCCAATCTCCGAGAAAAACCCTGAGAGCTTCACAGTACACTCTGGATGTTGCCACTATTCCCACCACTGTTCCCTTTACTTAAATCACTCAAAGAATATGGGGGCTACAAGATCAAAGAGCCATCTAGTTGGCTTCTCACAACAAAGTACACAAGACCAACAGTGAAATATTGTTTTCTTTCTGTTTAATTGCAGTACCACTATTCAAATAATATTGTCCTTTATTTGTTTCTCTTACCAAAATAACATACTCTAACTATTCATAGTTTAAATCAATTTAATGAGCTGGCCTAGGAACCCAACTCATATTTGTATTTCTCCTGTGGGTACAAGAGTATTCAACAATTGCTTATACAAATCAGCTGTGAACAAAGCATTGTCCTCAGTAAACCTAATTATCCTAACTTTGCAAATCACTTTATAAACTTTTGGAACCTAACCCACTTTTAGGAGAAGGACTTCCTGTACTGAATGCTATAAATAAATGAAGCCGGAAAAGTTTAACAGATTTCAGAATGAAGATAATGTTACATATGAGCAAACATTAACAGATGAAAACATAATTAGTATTAAGCCAATTCTCCTTTAAGCAAATTCTCCTTTAAGCATTATAAATATAATATGTACAGCTATTAGTGCTAAAATAAAACACTTGTCAATTATTCATAAATGTTTCCAATCCTAAAAAAAAAAATCCACAATAAACAGATGCTACACACTGAGATTCAGAGACAGGTTCTCGACCTCCTTCAATCTAATTTTTCTAAGAGTGTCTACTAAAGATTACTCATCACATGTATGTATCTGCCACTATAATTAATAGTTCTCTTATTCTTCCCATTTTAGTTTGGCAATAGAAATTTCATTACCAGATAAGCCCACTTTGATTCTGATACAACCAAGGTAATTACTAAATCCATAATAAGGTGGTTACTTGGGGTCAGGATGATGATGAATCCTAAGCTTGTACTTGCTGAAAAGTTAATAATCTCTGCAAGGAGAGCTAACCTAAAGCTCAGAGAAACACATTAAAATCCTTCAGCATTTGTTATATTTTGGAGGTTTTGGTTGTTTTTTTTTCTTTAGTCAGACATTTTTGTAATCCTAAACTACAGCAATACTGTCTGATATCCCATAATTCTCCATTATAGTAATAGTAAGAGCAGGAGCAATTTTTTTAAAAAAGAAATAACACTGACATAACTGAGACAAATACTCTATGCTTTCCTTTCCTCTCCGTGGGTTCTTTGCTTTCATCTTCTAGAAGACATTCATCTGATCTGGAAAGCAGATACAGATGCCCGTCAAAAGGAGCCAGGTTTGTTACATATAATTCCAAAAACTTAAATGATAGGCTTTGTAAATTAATTTACTCTTAATTCAGATGACATAACATAATATCTTCCTGAGATACCATATAACCTTAAACTATAAAGATATATATTTGAGTCTATTTAAAAATGTCTATAATATTAATTTTTAAAATTAGATGTAAAGAGATATATAGGTACATAATTGAAATCCAATCTGAAGCAAAGCCCAAAACTGATTCTCAAACTAGAGAAAGGGACTCCAAAAGAAGCAAGATTTCTCCTGATAGGTAGGAATCCTATCACTTTTGCTTTATACCTAAGGGATGTTACATAGTTCTGGGCAAATAGTAGATGTTCAATAAAGCAAAATTTAAAGGAACTCATTAGTTATTCCTCTAAAAATACCTTTGTGATGTTTGGTTCTGTTTGGTTTGGATTTTCCTTTTCTTTTGGATGTGGTAGTTAAGTGGGTTAGAAGGAAAGAAGAGAGAAGATGATAGGTGAATTGGAAAAGACCTCCAGGGCAGAAGTAAGCCAATGATTGAAAAAAAAAAAAAAAAAACCTGTCAATAATTTAGAAATGAACAATTGCAAGACTGAATTGAAAGGACAGGATTTGTGGGGAACTGCCATACCTAGACCTAATCTTGACAATGTTCTCTCCCATTTGGTAGGCAGGAGAACAAGGAACAGATAACGACCCTTGTGAAAATCCTAAGCAATATCCCCTGTTGTGGTTCACTTTTCCCTAACCAGAGAAAACGTAATTTTCTACTTTGTCTTCTTTAGAAGAGTGAAGTGAGCACATCTTTTGCACTGCTTATCTTTGAAAGCTCAGAACTATTTATGTTGATTTGTATACAATAATTATTTACTTAATTAACTAGCCCTCAGCTAGATTGTTCTTTCAGTCCTTAACAAGCAGAAAAGTATATATTAAGATTCCTCTTCAAAGGAAAAGAAATAGGACCTATTGCTTACACTAGAACATACTGAACACAGTTTTCCACATGGCTTCTGCAGTGAGATTTCACCTAGTTCCATAACAAGGAAGGAGAAATTACTTTGATACAAGAGCTCAGAGAAACTGAGACATCGCAGATGTATCTATCACTGAAAATCCAGAAATTTTAAAATTTAGTTTATCCTAGTCCAGGCACGGTGGCTGACACCTGTAATCCCAGTACTTTGGGAGGCTGAGGCGGGCAGATGATGACATCAGGAGATCGAGACCATCCTGGCTAACACAGTGAAACCCTATTTCTACTAAAAATACAAAAAAATTAGCCGGGCATGGTGGCGGGCACCTGTAGTCCCAGCTACTTGGGAGGCTGAGGCAGGAGAATTGCTTCAACCCAAGAGGCGGAGGTTGCAGTGAGCCGAGATCATGCCACTGCACTCCAGCCTGGGCGACAGAGCGAGAATCGGTCTCAAAAAAAAAAAAAAAAAAAAAAAAAAATAGTTTGTCCTTAAAGCCAGTATCTTTAGTAAAATTCTTAAAAGTAACAAAAAGAAAAAAATATATAGAAAATCTGTACATTCCCCAAGAGATTGAAGTTAATCTTAAAATAGAATAAGGACAGTACTTAGGTTTACAAATACTTTATTTAATAGGTTAACAGAAATGTATTAAAATTTAATGCTTACGGTACATTAAGAACTTTCCCTTGTGATTCAGGAACTAAAAATCCAAAACCAACCAATTAATCAATGAATAAAGAGAATTTCTGAAACTAGTTTAATGAAATAGATCAAGCTCTAAATGCAAAAGACCTTCTTTTACTCTGGTCACAGAAATATTCACATCAAAGGGATAAAGTGAATGTATGCAGCAAGCAAATGAGCTGAAAGACAAAATGCACCATTGTTTTAGGACAGCAGATGAAGAGTCTAGCCCACGAGCCACTCACCAGATGTCCGACTTTGTGTCATAGCCTTGCTGTTTCAGAGCCTCAGGACTCATATAATGGGGAGTTCCAGTTAAAGTTGTGGCCAGGTCACAGGATCCCATTAGGAGTCGAGAAACTCCAAAATCTCCTTGAAAAAATAATTAATTTTTATGAATACTTTAAGCCAACAGAAAATTAGCCCTGGAAATGAACAACTGAATGAGTGCCTAATGTGACCATTTTATGATGCAACGGTTCATAGTATTTTAACAGGAAAGAGAAGTAATATATCTTAAATTACACAACGCTGGTAAATAGCTTTAAAAACATAAGTTTTATAGGAGAAGGAAGACTTAGAGCCAGGAAAGTGAATTATGTAAGCTAAAATGCTTTACTTCTGGAATTATGGGAAACTAGACAATGTGATATAAAAAGCTATTTCAAGTCTGAATAATGGCAAACAGAATGATTTTGGAAAAGCTAAACAAGATGATATACAATTTCACCTGAGGGGGGAAGAATTTCTTCTTAAATTTACAATAAAGGAGAGTTTTAAAGAAAAGATCTGAGACTTTTTAAGAACATGACTATGACTATAAAAATTTGAATCTATCAGCTTTTTTATACTTGCCTAACTAGTTGCACGCTTTTATTCCTTCCTTCCCCAAGAACACCCTATATGATGATTAGATGATCTAGTAGCTGGTAATGAGGAGAGGTACAGTTCTGAAGAACTAAAGGTTAATAAAGCCATTATATCAACATTTTAATTATCTATAACCGCTTATTGCTTGTGATGAAATAATATAAATGAGAAACCCGTAGTAACTAATCAAACCAGTAAAAAGACTCTAATAACTTGTAAAGTGCCTGGCATGACACAGGGAACTCAAAGTATATTTGAAAATCTATCAAATAAATTTGATAGATTTGTATACCTCAATTTATATCAGATACTCAGAAACAACATAATTAGGTTTTGTTGGGCCCATCAGGTAAGAAACCTGGGAAATTTAGTGCTCGTTTCAGCAGCACACATACTTAAAAATTGGAGAAATTTAAATAAACCAATGATTACTCTAACACTTCCATGTACCATTTACTTAAATTTGATATGATAATATCTAGAATATACTGTTCTGTGTTTTTGGAATTCATACCTTTTAAAATCTTACCAATTTTAAGTAGATTATTTTTCAGAAATATATTCTTTGACTTTAAGTCTCGATGAAGTATCCTCCTACAAAAGGCAAAAAAGATATACAACTTCACGCAGAATATAAAATGTTTAAATCCCCACGTAAATAATATATATTATTGCATGTGATTTATACATAAATATATACTCCCATAGATATATCTTTCAGTGTTTAAAAGCTACAAAGTCACAACACTTTCCAGTTTCCCTGTTTGAGGAAACAAAAGTTTTAAAATAAAGATTTTAAAGGGTGGGGAACATGTGGTTTGGAGAAAGGTGACATGCTTTCAACTATTTTAGTAGGCTATATTTTATTATGTTTTTGTAGCATAATCTACATAGTACTATATCCAGTAACCATATCCTCAATTGATAGACCAGTTTGTAATCTATTATTACCCAAATGTCCAAGTTTTGTATACTTGTGAAAATAATAATGTTGTTGATGACATTTAAGAATAGGTAACACTTATTAAATCTGACTACAAGCCAGTACTGTAAATTATGTCAGTTAAGACCTTTATTTTATGGAATTATGAAGAACTAGAAAACTTGAAAATCTTTACATAAAAAACTAAAATGCTGAATAAAGCATACAAATATCTTCATATATACACAGTTGAGCTCACATAAAAATGAGAAAAATTCCCTGGGAATTACTCAAAAAGAAAATGAAAGTCATTCTAGGCCATAAAACATTAACAAATCTGAAAGAAGAGAAATCATACCATTTCTGCTCTCACATCAAAATGGAATCAAACTAGAAATTAATAACAGAAAGAAAACTGGAAAATCACAAAATATGTGAATATAAAACCACACACTTCTAAACAATGAAGAAGAAATCTCAAGAGAAATTTTAAAATATTTTGAACTAAATGAAAATTAAAACACACTTTATCAAAATTTGTGCGATATAGCAAAAGCAGTGCTTAGAGGGAAATGTATAGCATTTAATGTATATATTAGAAAAAAAAGGAAGATCTGAAATCAGTTATCTAAGCTTCCACCACAGAAAACTAGAAAAGAAAAGCAAATTAAATCCAAAGTAAGCAGAAATACTACAGTAGAAATAATAAAATTGAAAACAAGAAACCAATAAAGAATATCAATAAAAATAAAAGCCGGTTCTTTGAAAAGATCAATAAAATCAACCAGCCTCTAGCCAGCCAAACTAAAATAAAAAGACAGAAGACAAAAACTATTAAAATCAAAAATGAAAGAGAGGGTGTCACTACAGATTCCGTGGACATTAAAAGAATAAAAAAGCAACACTATTAACAATCTATAACCACAAATTTGATAACATAGATTATAGAACCAATTCCTTCAAAGACACAAGCTGCCAAAAATCACACAAGAAGAAGCAGGCAATTGAATAGGCCCATCTTCATTAAATACATTCAATCAATAATTAATAAGTTTCCAAATAAAAAACACCAGGCCCAGATGGGTTCACTGGCAAATTCTACCAAATATTTAAGGAAGAAATTACACTAAATATCTATAATCTCTTTCAGAAAATAAAAGCAGAGGAAATACTCCCTAACTCATTTTAAGATGTCAGCATCATCCCAATATTAAAACCAAACAAAGACATTACAAGAAAAGAAAACTAAAAACCAGTATCTCTGATGAATGTAGATGCAAAAATCCTCAATGAAATATTAGCAAATCAAATCCAACATTGTAGGCCAGGTGCGGTGGCCCATTCCTGTGGTCCAAGCGCTTTGGGAGGCCGAGGTCGGCAGATCACCTGAGGTCAGGAGTTTGAAACCAGCCTGGCCAACACGATGAAACTCCATCTCTACTAAAAATACAAAAGTTAGCTGGGTGTGGTGGCGGGCGCCTGTAATCCCAGCTACTTGTGAGGCTGAGACAGGAGAATCGCTTGAACCTGGGAGACAGAGGCAGCAGTGAGCTGAGATCACCCCACTGCACTCCAGCCTGGATGACAGAGCGAGATGCTGTCTAAAAAATATACATATTATACACCACAACCAAGTGGGATTTATACTAGGTATGCAAAGCTGCTTGAACATTTGAAAGTCAATTAATGTAATCCATCACATCAACAGAATAAAGAAGAAAAATCACATGAAAATATCAATAGATGCAGAAAAAGCAATTGACAAAATCCAATACCCATCCATGACAATAACTCTGATAAACCAGAAATAGGGAATATTTACAACAAACCTACAGCTAACATCACACTTTACAATGAGAACCCTGAAGTTTTTCTCCTGATATCAGGAACAAGGGAAAAATGTCCCCTCTAATCATTTATTTTCAACATTATACTGAAAGTCCTAGCTAATTAAGTAAAACAAGAAAAAGAAGTGCAAAAGGTCTAGAGATGGAAAAAGAAAAAACAGACTCTCTCTGTTCACAGATGACATGATCATCTAAGTAGAAAATCAAAAAGAATCAATTAAGAAAACCTCCTGGAATTAAGAAGTAATTGTAGCAATGTTGCAGAATACAAGATTGATATACAAAAATCAATTGCTTTCATATATACCAGCAACGAACAAGTAGAATTTGACATTAAAATTAAAATATACTTACATTAGTACCCCCAAAATGAAACACTTAGGTATAAATCTAATAAAATAGGTACAAGATCTATATGAGGAAAACTACACCACTGTAATGAAAAAAAAAAATCAAAGAAGAACTAAATAAATGGAAAAATAATCCATGTTCATGGATGGGTAGACTCAATATTGTCAAGATATGGATTCTTTCCAAATTGATCAATAGATGCAATGTAACCCCAATCAAAATCCCAGGAAGTTATTTTGTAGACATTGATAAACAGATTCTAAAGTTTGTATGGAAAGGCAAAAGACCTCTATTTGGTCATTTGAAGGAGAACAACAATGTTGGGGGACTGATACTACCTGATGTGAAGACTTTCTATAAAGTACAGTAATTAAGACAGTATAGTATTGGGGAGAAAAAAAAAGACCAATAAAACAGAATAGAGAGCCCAGAAATAAAATTGCATGAATACAGTCAACTGATCTTTGACAGAGAAGCAAAGGCAATGCAATGGAACACAGTTGAAACAACTGGGCATTCATATACAATAGATGAATCTAGACACAGACCTTACAGCCTGTGCAAAAATTAACTCAAAAATGAATCACAGGCCTAAAAAATGTAAAACGTAAAACTATAAAACTGCTAGAAAATAATACATGATAAAATCTAGATGATTTTAAGTTTGGTGATAACTTTTAAAATAGAACACCAAAGGCACAATTCATGAAGTAATTGATAAGCTAGACATTATTAAAATAAAAAACTCCCGCTCTGCAAGAAAACACTGTCAAGAGAATAAAAAGATAAGCCATAGACTGGGAGAAAAGATTTGCAAAAGACATATCTGATAAAAAGATTGCTGGCCGGGCGCAGTGGCTCATGCCATGTAATCCGAGCACTTTGGGAGGCTGAGGCGGGCAGATCACAAGGTCAGGAGATAGAGACCATCCTGGCTAATGTGGTGAAACCCTGTATCTACTAAAAATACAAAAATAAAATTAGCCAGGTATGGTGGCGGGCACCTGTAGTCCCAGCTACTTGGGAGGCTGAGGCAGGAGAATGGCGTAAACCCGGGAGGTGGAGCTTGCAGTGAGCCAAGATTGTGACACTGCACTCCAGCCTGGGTGACAGAGACAGACTCAGTCTCAAAAAAAAAAAAAAAAAGACTGTTATCCAAAATATACAAAGAACTATCAAAACTCAACAACAAGAAAGCAATCTGGTTTTAAAATGGGCCAAAGACCTTAACAGACACCTCACAAAAGATGATATTCAAACGGCAAATAAACCTGAAAAGATGTTCCACATCATATGTCATCAGAGAAATGCAAATTAAAACAACAATGAAGTACCACTACACACCTATTAGAATGGCCCGAATCCAGACACCGACAACACCAAATGCTCACAAGGATGTAGAATAACAAAAACTCTCATTCACTGCTAGTAGGAATACAAAGTGGTTCAGCCACTTTGGAAGACAGTTTGGCAGTTTCTTACAAAATGATACAAATGCTTACCACATAATCCAGCAATCATGTTCCTCGGTATTTATTCAAATGAATTAAAAACTATGTCCACACAAAAACCTGCACAATGGTGTTTATAGCAGCTTTATTCATAATTGCCAAAACTTGAAAGCAACAAAAACGTCCTCCAGTAGGTGAATGGTTAAATAAACCGTGGTACATTCACACAATAGAATATTATTTAGTGCTAAGAAGATATGAGCTATTAAGGCATGAAAAGACATAGAGGAAACTTAAATGCATACTACTAAGTAAAAGAAGTCAGTCTGAGAAATCCATATATGTTTCCAGCTATATGACAATCTAGAAAATGTTAAACTATGGAGACAACAAAAAGATAAGTGGTTGCCAAGGTTTAAGAGGGAGGGAAGAATGAGTAAGGAGAGCACAGATAATTTTTAGGGCCATGCAACAACTTCATGGTACTAAAATGATGGTTACATGTCACACATGTGCCCAAACTCAAAGAATGTACAGCACTAAGAATGAAGCCTAATGTAAACTATAGACTTTGACGATAATGATCTGTCAATGTAAGTTCATCTGTTATAACAAATGTATGGCTGGTAGCAATGCTGAAAACAGGGGAGGCAATGCATGTGTGGGAGCAGGGGGTATAAGGGAAATCTCTGTACCTTCCACTCAATTTTGCTGTGAACCTAAAACTGCTTTAAAAAATAAAGTTTATTTTAAATTTTTAATCAGAGCTTTGAGTAGATTCAATAAATTTGGATTTCAGGGTCCACAAAGGAAGAGGTATCTTAGTAAAAAACTAAAGCTTTCAGCTGAAAGCTCTGAAAAACTTCTTCATAGAAATAAAGGTAAACTAAAAATAGACCAAACCTCCAAAAGCCTACAGCCTACAGTTAAACTATTTCAGTTCCTGATTAGATCAAGGTGATCTGCCCTAAATATAACTCTCAGGCAGAGAAAAAAAAAAAAAAACCCTTTCCAGAGAAAGATAATATCATCTAACATCTCTCAATATTTCACATATATTGTTCAGCATTCACTCAAAAACTACCAGGCATGCCAAAAGATAAGACCAAATGATTAAAAACCAAAGGAAAAAAAGAGATATAGAAACAAATACACAAGTGATCCACTTATTGAAATGATTGGACAAGGGCTTCAAAATAACTGTGATTATATGCTCAAGAAAATAATTGACACAATGGAGAATTTCAATAGAGAGCTAGATTTTCTAGGAATCAAATAAAGATTCTAAAACTGAAACAAAATTTTACTAAAATTAAGAATTCAGTGCATATGTTTGAAATCAAATTAGACACAGCAGAAAAGAAGACTTAGAAACTGGCATAATGGTTAGTGAAAAATATTTCAACTGAGGTGCAAAAAGAAAAAAAGATTAAAAACAGAAAAGGCTGGGCACGGTGGCTCACGCCTGTAATCTGAGCTCTTTGGAAGGCTGAGGCAGGTGAATCACCTGAGGTCAGGAGTTCAAGACCAACCTGGCCAACATGGCGAAGCCCCATCTCTGCTAAAAGTACAAAAATTCGCTGGGCATGGTGGCAGGCACCTGTAATCCCAGCTACTCAGGAGGCTGAGAAAGGATAATTGCTTGAACATGGGAGGTGGAGGTTGCAATGAGCCAAGATCATGCCACTGCACTCCAGCCTGGGCAACAAGAGTGAGACTCTGTCTCAAAAAAAAAAAAAAAAGAAAAAGAAAAAGAAAAGAAAAGAAAAAGAAATAAATAAAAAGAAAACATAGAAAAGAGTATGAGACATCTGAAATATGGGCTTAAAGTTCTAATATATATATATAAATAGATTCCTAAAAGGAGTGCATAGCAATGAAGAGCAGAATGTGAGTGATGGTCCAACATACGTCTATAAGCACTGTGAAAGGAAAACAGGGGTGAAGCAAAATTCAAAGAGAGAATGACTAGGTATTTTCAGAATTTAGAAGGACACGAATTCACAAGTTCAGAAGCAAAACAAATCCCAAGCAGAATTTTAAAAAAAAATCCGCAAGTAGACATAACCCTGTAATATTGGAAAACACCAAGGACAAAGAAGATGTTGAAAATCAAGTGAAAGAAAAGATATTACCTTAATAAGAACGTCTGTTAGATGGAAAGTGACTTCTCAACATCAATAACAGAATCCAGAAGACAGTGAGATAATATTTTCAAAATGTCAGATAAGATATCTGTCCATCTGGAATTTCATTTTTAATAACAGCTAAATAATAATACATATTTAGCTGAAATAGTAGTTAAACTATTATAAAAGAATGAGGAAAAAAATAAAAACATTTTCAAAGAAACAAGCAAAGAAACTGAGTGTTTACCATTCACATAACTTAAGGATTTCTTTTAGGGAGAGAAAAACATGACCACAGAAGGAAGACATGGGGTGGAAGATGTGGTGAACCAAGAGATTGATAAAAGTGGGGAAATCTAAACTAGTTTTGGCTTATAAGCCAATAATAATGGTAGCACTAATTAATAATTTGTGGGGTATATAAAGAAAGTAGAACTGAAATCCTGAATAAAAATAATGGAAAAGAAGGACACAATTGGAGTCAAAGTCTTTAAGGAGAAATTGACTGCAGTGTATCTGCCCCCCTGCTTAAACAGGAGAACCCAGTCTGGGAGCAGTATTCTTGAGCCTTAGGTCAGAAATGGGGTTGTGACTTTACAAAATGAAAATCTGTCCTTTAAACACCAACTTAAGTCCGTCAGTGGCTCTGCACTGCTTCTGGAATAGAGTCTACAGTCTGCTAGAGATTTCAAGATCTGGCCCTACCAATGCTTCTGGCAGCCTTAGCAAATGCTTGAGCCACATTTCTATTAATATCATCTCTTCTTCTTCACAGTTCTTCACTCACAGTAGATGCTCAAGAAATGCATATTGGTTTTTAAAACACCATCCTTGGTACAAAGATGAATACTCTAGTGGGACTCATTCATTAATCAAAAAAATAATTATTGAGTGCCAACTAGATGTTATGTGCTATACTATATAATGTGACAGATATAAAGATTCATAAGACAGTATCTCATAATGCTTACACTCAGGTTAGAGAGTTTTTTAAGTACACCAGCAACTGTAACAGATGGCAGAAGGGAAACCTAACCATTGTCACTTTACTAAAGAATTATTTATAATTGTAAATAATTACCAATAAAGACATTCATCTGGTGGTAAGGAAACATTTCTCTCAGTAAATGATCACTCTCAGGTACATGCCAACCAAATTAATATTACTATTATAAATTAAAACCAGAAATATCAATTATAAAAATAATTTTATCACTAGAATTAATGATAATACAAGTGTAACAAAATTACCTTTGTAAAGTGTTCAGGCCTCAACCATCCAGCTTTATTCAATTATTGAATAAAGCTGCAAATTCTGACTAAGAACATTTTAAAGAAAAGTCACTCATAAAGATCACATAGTTTACTTTATAGGACACAAATGGGCAGAAACTCAACGGGGCCTATAAAATCAGCATATAAAGTGAAGAACTGGATATGACAGTGAGAATTCCGCTAATTCAAATAATCTTTAGCCTCTTTAACCTTTCAGTGGATTAGAGAAGAACAAGTATGTTTCTAAGAATAGAGAGAAAAGAGAAGAGCAAAACGAGACAATGCAACCCTAGGCCACTTCATCTTGAGGTCCATAACTCCAGATGTTATAATCCTAAGCACTATACTACTATCTTTTTACTATTATGCCCAATCTGGAGATGAGGAAATCAAGGCATAGAAAGGCCAAATAACTTGCCCAATGTTGTACAGCCTATTGGTTCAAACTTAGGTCTATTTGACTCTATAAACCACTATTCTCACGTAGGTCTGTTTATCTGTAAAAACTTTGCTATTTAATAACTATTTTCTACTGCCTTCTTACATTCCCACAATACCTAGACCTGTGCTGTACATGAATATGTTGCTGACTACTTACTGATTTAAAAAGAGAACAACAGTATTTACTAACTGTGTTAAATGAAATCTGGCTTTCTCTATGCCCACTCTTGGGGTTCTCTTGGTATGGCAGGAACTGTTAAACGCCTACCCATAACCATTCTCCTCCTCTTCTCCCTTGACACCAGAACCCATGAGCCTCTGGGGAGGCTCAGCCCTCCTCAGACCTGTTAGGTAAAGGAAGTGGGGGGAGTAGGGGGTGAATGCGGCACGGGGATATGATTACTGAGTTAGATACAAAACTGGTTAATACCCAACAAGGCCATAAACCATCATCACCAGGGATATCTGTTCCACTAGACAAATTATTTGCATCTCTGCTGGACAAATATATTCGAGTGTGCCTCTGCCTCCACAGAGTTACAAAACAGCCCAGATAATAGAAAGTTAAGGCCAGCACTGCAATGAAAAAAAATCCACTAATATATTTTGTCTCTTCCATGTTTTTTGAAAATATTTTTAACACCAATGAGACATAAGGGAAGTCTGCTGGAATCTTGTAGGAAATATTTCCCTACTCTTCTAAAAGACAAAAAAGCAGGGGAGTGACATGCCATATGTCCCTTTTACCTTTTCTGGAGTTTGGTTACTGTTGTATGAAGGCGGAATATGTGGTCGTGTTACAGCCATCCTGGCAACCACAAGACAAGCCTGACTACAAAAACCAACCACACTGAGAATGGTGGAATAAAGAGAAAGAACTAGAACCCCAGATAATACTGCCAAGCCACCCAAGTTAACCGGCTCTAGAACAACTCACTTTGGAGACTTCTTGTTAGGCAAGGTAATAAATTTTCTCTACTCTTTAATCTGCTGCTGTTATTTGCAATTAAGAGCATCTTAAGTTGATCACTTAGTTTCTACAGCTATTGATTCTAGGAAGTCAAAGAGATCACAGGTTTAGGATTTGGAATAGTGAGCTAAGGAGCCCACCAGACAACTTGGTGCTATAACTTTGGAATAAGTAAAACATTCCAAAGAAACTCACCTGATGACACCTAGACTAGACAAGCAGAAGATGAATCACAAGCAATAATACACTGATAGGCCTCTATAAATATATAAATTAGTAACTCATCAGTAGATACTTTAAGAATAAGGCATACAATATATTAGAAAGCAGTTATGAGAAGTAATTAGCTGGCACTGTGGTAATGGAACAATAAATTCTATGCAACAAACCAGGTATCAAGCTATTTGCTAAATATCTATTGAAAAATCATAATTGGCCAGGCATGGTGGCTCATGCCTGTAACCCCAGCACTTTGGGAGGCCGAGGTAGGCAGATCACAAGGTCAGGAGTTCAAGACCAGCCTGGCCAGCATGGTGAAACCCCATCTCTACTAAAAACACAAAAATTAGTTGGGCATGGTGGTGCATGCCTGTAATCCCAGCCACTTGGGAGGCTGAGGTAGGAGAATTGCTTGAACCTAGAAAGTGGAGGTTGTAGTGAGCTGAGATCATGCCACTGCACTCCAGCCTGAGTGACACAGCGAGGCTCTGTTTCAGGAGAAAAAAAAAAAAAAAATCATAACGTATTGGCTTAGCGGTTACAGTAAGCCAAAATGGGCCAGGATATTTTTGTCCCATGCTTGCTAATATCCTTTCCTTTGAAGTATATGAAAATGAAATCTAAGAAATAATAAGGTAACAGGCAATACAGACAGTTTATATGAAATCTTTCTTCTAAAATCCTCAACACAGTTCTCCATCTATTATCTCATGTGCACCATACCATATCTGTTCCAGTGGTGGGTCCTTCTCATTTCTATGTTTCATGATACCCAAGTGATATGGTTAAGATTTGCTGACAGTTTGTGGTTAAAATTCATGCTAAAGGCCGGGCGCAGTGGCTCAAACCTGTAATCCCAGCACTTTGGGAGGCCGAGGTGGGCGGATCATGAGGTCAGGAGATCGAGACCATCCTGGCTAACACAGTGAAACCCCGTCTCTACTAAAAATACAAAAAACTAGCCGGGCGAGGTGGCGGGCGCCTGTAGTCCCAGCTACTCGGGAGGCTGAGGCAGGAGAATGGCGCAAACCCAGGAGGCGGAGCTTGCAGTGAGCCAAGATCACGCCACTGCACTCCAGCCTGGGTGACAGAGCAAGCCTCCATCTCAAAAAAAATAAAAAAATAAAATAAAATTTATGCTAAAAATCCCATCTCCATCTCCCCATCAGGCCATTCTTCCCCAGCATCCAGGGCCCATGTTAGGATGAAGAACAGTCTGTGGAGGTACAGAGAGCAGGCATTTCTCAGGCCTCCAGCCCAAGGTAGAACTGTGGAGAAGGTATGGACAATTCTCTTCACCTCCCCTCAAGCCCTTATATGAATAGTTTCTGAAACCCTCCCTGGAGGTCTGTCCTTCATCTGGCAGGTTCTCAGGGTGGATCACAAACTCTTCTTGCCAAAGGTGCTGGCACAGCCAATGGATCCTTCGTGACGCACAACCTAGGCAAATCCCGTTACTGGTCTCTGCCATTTGGCCCCTGTCCTGGGTGCTGAGGCACCTGCCTTTCTTCATCTGTCTCATGTCCCCTCACTAACACAATGAGTCCTCTATATTACAAGTCAGAAGCAGGGTCAGGTCTTCCTCAAACTATTGGCCACTGCCAGCACATCAGGAGTGTGCCCACACCTGGCTCAGGGGTGAGTTTGCCTTGAAAAAGTGACTACACGATATCCTGAAGAGGTGAGGACCAGGAGAAAGCAGGAATCTCCAGTAACACCAAACACAGCTTCTCTCTGCTTTTCCATCTTCAAATCTGGGGTAGGACACCTCCTTCCACAGTCATATTTACTGACTCAGATTTCCAAGTATGTCTCTTCCCTGGAAGCTTCACTACACTAAAAATGAGTTCTTAACACTGCCTTTCAGGGAACATTTTAGCCACTCTACCACAATACCTCACTGAGCTGGCTGGGAAATGCATGGGCAGTGAGGTGATGAGGAAGCCATCTTGGAGTAAGTGTCCCAGCCCTGTTCTCTCCTCCACTGGGAAAGCACCAACAATCGCAAAGCCTCAAGACCACCAGCAGGTGGGCTGTCTGCAGAGAGGCTGCTCTGTCCTTTAGTGTAAGAAATTGACATTAACTGAACTCCCGGCCCAGAACAGGAATGGGTTTCAGTGCAACATTCTCAAGACAGCTTTCAGTGAACTGTGAATACTCTCAGCTTTTGACATCATTATTTATGTTTATGCCATATGTTACAGATTTAGAATAGCATATAAATAAACCAAATTAAAATAAGTACAGGAAAGCTCCAAAGGAGTGAACAGATCCTTCGTTTTTTTCTGTAACTTCATTCTTCTTAGTGTTTCCAGGGTCGTCTTTATCTCCTCTGCGGCTGCGCTGTATTAGTCTGGGTTCTCCAGAGAAATGCATGATAAATGATTTATTATAAAGAATTGGCTCACAAGTTAGGGAGGCTGAGAAGACCCACAATCTGCTGTCTACAAGCTGGAGACCCAGGAAAGCCAATGGTATAATTCAGTCCAGTCCAAAGGACTGAGAACCAGGGGAGCCAATGGTGTAAATCCCAGTCCGAGGGTAGAAGATGAGATGTCTAGCTCAAGTAGTGAGGCAGGAACAAGGGGGCAAATTCCTCCTTCCTCTGTCTTTTGTTCTATTTAAGTCATCAAGGGATTAGATGATGCCTGAGGAGGGCAATCTACTTCACTGAGTCCACAGATTCAAATGCTAATCTCACCCTGGAGACACACCTAGAAACAATGTTTAATTCTGGGCATCTACCGCCCAGTCAAGTTGACACATAAAAACAACCATCATATATATAAACTAAAAGTTTTTCAAGGCATTTGCAACAAACCTAACCTCTTCACATGTATTGTGTCCAAGGTAATCTTCTTAACTCATATGTAAGCCAATTTATGTAATTTTCAAAATATACTTTAATATATACTGTAGATCATACAAGGAGAAAACTAGAATAATGCTTTGTAGACAAGCCTACATTTATCAGCTGTGATTTGAAAGATTTTAGTTTAAAACTGAGTGAAACATTGTAGTAGACTCATTCTTGTTCCCAAGTATTCACACTTCTTATTCCTTGCAGTGAGGGCTCCCTTTGGGAGGAAGAGGCATCCCACACCTCTGACATTAGGAGTGGCCATGTGACTTCTCTGGTCAATGACATGTGAACAGACTGGATGATTGTCATGTCTGAGCAAGGGGTTTCCGCTCTCTTGCTTTTCCTTCCACCAGGAGTAAAGCCTGTCCCAGATAGGGGTTGCTCCTTCAGTTTGGGTACTGGAATGAAGACATGTAGAACAGACTTGCAGATGACCCCTATCTGTCAATATGCAACATGAGCAGGAAATGATTGCTGCTGTAAGCCACTGACATTGGAGTTTTGTTAATACAGCATGACTCCCTTCAGCAAGAACATGTTTTAGTGCTACATTCTCAAAGTAGCTCTCAGTGAGCTGTGAATAGTCTTGGCTTTTTAACATCATTATTTATCAATGTTTATGCCATATCCTAAAAAAATCATTCTTTTGGATTTAAAATGTTTTAAAATCAGATAATTAAGATAAATAAGTTTATTTTCTGAAGGAAATATGTTTTATCCTAAATTAAATATTGAAAACCAACAGAAGTGAAACATAGATTACACATTTACAATCAGGAATAACATATATATATATATGTAACTGCTCCATTTAAAACCCATTCTAAAGTTGCATCAAGAGGAAGACACACCTTCCTTCCCCTCCTCACTCCAAATTCCCAGAAATACAAGAATTTTTCAAGAGGAAATTCATAATAGTGCTAGAAAACAACAGTTATATTTAAGCAAGGTTGCTTTTTTTTTTTTTTTTTTTTTTTTTTTTGAGATGGAGTCTTGCACTGTCGCCCGGGCTAGAGTGCAATAGTGCAATCTCAGCTCACTGCAACTTCCGCCTCCCGGGTTCAAGCCATTCTCCTGCCTCAGCCTCCAAATAGCTGGGATTACAGGTACTCACCACCATGTCCAGCTAATTTTTTGTATTTTCAGTAGAGACGGGGTTTCAGTAAGTTGGCCAGGCTAGTCTCGAAATCCTGACCTCATGATCCACCTGCCTTGGACTCTCAAAGTGCTGGGATTACAAGCGTGAGTCACTGCCCAGCCTGCTTTTTTTTTCTCCAAAAAGTCAGGAAAGAAAGCAGGAAGAGAAACCCAAAACTTAACCCACTATTAGAAGAGTCCTGCCTTTGCATCCCTCTACCCACAGCAGTCACTACTTCAATCATGCATTCTGCACAGCTTTTCTGGCTTCTTCTCACTCTTCCCACTCATTGGCTTCTGCTTTCTAAGATTACCTCCTAAAAAAATCTATTTGTACCCTAGTCTTTGTTTCAGGGCTCTGATATTGTAGGAATCCAAACAAAGTCAAGCCCTGATGGTTCCCTAAGATCCAGGGTCTCACTTCTAACTTCCTTCTCTCATTCTCATTCTCTCTCTCTCCTCCCTCTTCTTCTCCTTCTCTCTCCATATTCTACCCAGCATATTCACAATTAAACTCATCACCATTGTTTCAAACCTGTCTTTCCAACTTCTCATTCATCCAGGCACAAAACCTCAGGTTCATCTTTGACCTTCTATCACATGTCACAGATCCACTTAATTTCAAGTCCAGCCATTTCATCTTACTGAGTTCATTATTATCTTTCCTCATTCTACCCACCTCTGCCAGCTTGGTTTAGGCCTTATAATCTCATACATGTATATTATAAAAGGTTCTTGACTGATAACTCAGGTTATCTTCTCTCCTTAGTATAATTTATCATCTAACCTTCCTGAAGCAAGCTCTGGCAATATTACATAACTCTACTCAAAAAGCGCTTGTGGAGTTCAATGTCCATGCTCCAAAATAAAGCCCTCTTGACCTCAACCTACCTTTGCCAACAACTTTATTCATGACTCCAAGAGCCTTCCCAACAGAACCACGCACCATTCTCTCTAAGATTTCCATGTTTTTCCACCTCTGTGGCTGTGCTCTGTTCCCTATATCTGGAAAGCTCTGACCCATTTTTCATCATACTCAAAACCTACCTTGGGTCAAGTGCTACTTCTTCCAAGAAGAAGCCTCCATTGATTCCCCAAATGAAAACATTATCTCTCTTCTGATCTCCTGTAACACTTAAATTGTACTCTTCTTGGCACTTTTATCACTTGTTTTAAACTACAGTATAACTTACATTAAAATGCAAAAATCTTGAATTTGATGATTTTTTACATATATATCAACATACGTACCACTCTTGTAATCCTCCACCCAGATTAATATATAGAACATTTCTAACATCCCAGAAGCTTTCTTTGTGCCCCTTCCAGGCAAAACCCCTTTGCAAGTATAATCTCTATTCTGACTTATCTTAGATTAGTTTTGCCTACTTTTGAACTTCATATAAATGTAGTCATACAGTATAGACTCTTTTGCACCTGGCTTCTTTCATCCTACATCTGATCTCTGAGATTCACCCAGGTCATGCTTATTATCAATTGTCTATTGTTTTAAAATTATAGAATAGTAATTTTAAAAGTCCATTATAGGGCCATACCACACTCAGGTAACCATTCCACTGTAGATGAATATTTTTTAGTGTTTTCGCAATTACAAAAAAGGCTTCTATGGACATTTCTGTATACCTTTTGTTGGACATCAGCACTCACTTCTACCCTTAGGAATAGAATTACTGGGTCATAGGTATTTGCATGTTTGGCTTAGGAAGTATTGCCAAACATTTCTCAAAAGTGTTTATATCAATGTATACCCATTAACAATATAAAAGAATTCCAGGTGCGCCATATGCTTACTAACACGTGTTACTGTCATCGTTTTTAAAACCGCTTTTGATGTCTGTGCTCTCATTTCTATATTAAATTATAACAATGACATTACACAGAGCTTAACATTTTGCAAATTTTTAAACTGTATAATATCTCAGTGCATATTTTCTACCCTATAATGTAAGCAAGGAGAGTCCTATTATTATCCTTACTTTATATTAGGTAGGTGCAAAAATAGTGGCTTTTGTCATTAAAAGTAACGGCAAAAACCACAATTACTTTTGCACCAACCTAATAGATGAGGAAACAGGTTCAGAGAGGAGAGCTTGCTCTCATGACCAGCTTGCTCAAGGTCACAAATCTAGTGAATAGTGGAGACACTTAATCATGTACATCCACCATGGTACATGGCTTATAGTTATAAGAGTACATGTTTTATGCCTGCTCGCTTACTGACAGCTCTTTGAGGTTGACACTTATTTTTAATTTATCACTATCTAATGAGGGAATTAATGAACTGAAATATGAAACTATAATTTCTCTGTACACAAAAACTTTACAATAATTGGTTATAATAACACAATGACTAAGAAGCACCATCACTTGTTACCTGAATCACAAAGGATTGTATTTCAGATCCAAGGATTCACAAATATCCAAATATTTAGTCTCATTTAATGACTTTCTTTGAATATTAAAGGATTTAAAAATTATAAGCCTTTGTTTGAAGGGTTATTTTAAACTCATTATTTGAACTATTACTAAGCAGTCTTAAAGGTATCAAAACTATTTGGGTTCTTAAATCAACCAGATTCCAGTTTTGTATTTTGGGCATAGAATACAATAGTTAGCATCTTAATATGTGTTTTTTTTAGTTGTTTTTCTTGTATGTAACCTAACAATATGCTAAGAAATAGTAAAGAAAATAAAAGAAACACCAATATAAATGTATGTACATAGACGTTTTATAGTCAGTAGCTTTGGGTACCTTAGTAAAAGATTATTTGATTCTTTTAAGTCAAATAATCTTTCAATAAAAGATTTCTTAAGATAGTTTGACATCATCCAACAGATTGTTATGAGGTGTCAATAAATCAGTAGCTATCTGTATCAACAAGCATGTGTTTTAGGAGATACATGGCAACTTCCAGAATAATCCGATTACTTTTTATGCTGTCAGGAAGTACAGATGACACATTTAAGCAATCTGACATCCATGGATAGCTAGACCCCGGTGTGCCTTATAAATTACCCCTTTCATTCAAGAAGAATGGTACTGTGTGTTAATGCCCACTCCCAAGATGAAAGCTACCATATACACCTCAGAGTATCCACTTCTTTTTTGTCTATGTATGTTCATCTTTTCAAACGTGTTCATATCATTTTTGGGTCTCTAAAACATTTAACTTCTAAAACTTCTTACTTTTGACCTATAAAAATTCATTAAAATTTTAAAATACATTTTTTGAGGCAGAGATCGTAAATGTAAATCGTAGATAATTGAAATAATTGACCTTCATTATCAGATACTTCACATCAAAACTGACTTTCTATCTGAATACTTACCTCTGTGAGGCTAAAGAATACATTCTGTCTCAATTACTGAGCTCTTTTGGGATGTGAACCTAGCTAAGTGTGCACTGACACATTCCACGGTGACCACACAATTCATTTGCGGCATACTAAGATATTTACCACTCAAGCCTGCTGTAAGATACAATAAATTCATACGATGCCAAAGGTATCTGAGAACTTCCTGTAATTCATAGGAGATGATCAGATATAATGAAATGTGTTTAACACAAATTTCTGTCTTATATTCAAGGCCAACTTGAGTTTTAGAAAAGCAACAAAAAACTATGCAAATAAATCCTCTAGATATAATCATTCAACAGTTTTCTCAAGGAAAAACATATTATAGATGTTTAATTACAATCATATATTTTTTGAACTTGTTTTCTTTCAATTATAGAAAAAAAATTCACTTTTCAAGTTCAGACATGACTGTTAAAAATATATCATATTCCCAGTAGCAAATGAACATACCTCTCATGCATGTAGTCAACTCCCAAAAGCAGTTGGATAAACCAGTCTATTATTTGGTTATCTGGAAAGACTTTTCCAGCTTCTTTATATTCCTGAATTTTATAGTCCAGATCTCGGCCCTGAAATGAAGAGCATAATCTTCCATATTTTTTCAGCTAATATATTAAAATCAAGCTCACTTAACAACAGTTAAAACATAGCAGTCACTGTTTATGAGAAAGTGCCACACTGTAATTATCACTGACAAAGATTCTCTCTTTAACCAAAGTCTCTCCAGGTTCCTCTGAGCACTCTTTTCAGCTCAGCCTCAACATTGACCTATAAAGACTTTAACAAACATACATGTATTAATAGTTTCTAAAAGCCTAAGGCCACAACCCTAGGATGGTCCTCCCACCCCTTAAAGTTCCTGCCTGATCAGCTCAAGGTAGACAAAAGAATTGACTGTTTCCTCCAGTCAATGCCTGAAGATAGGGCTCTTGTCTCCCAATCTCTAAAGCAGGTTAGGAGTCTAACTTTGATGAGCACCAGTTAACAAACCCACATGGGTTTACAGGGACCAACCTCCACTTTCTGATTTTTGTAATTTTTCACTTCCTTGGCTCTGCTCAGGCCCCTGCTGTTCCTCTTTCCTATTCCCTTATTCTCCCTGAATACCCAGTCACTCTGCACAAATCAGAATGGAGCTCAGCTCTTTCCCCTAGTGTCAGTAGTTACTTCATAAAATCTGTTTTAAATGTTTTAATGATATCACTCCAGGAAAAAACCCTTATAAGGAGAAAAGTTACCACATAAACCTTTAACCTAAATTATTTTGTATTATATTACCTATATATGCACCCACATAAAACTAGCAATAACTTTTCTTACACTTAGAGTTGTATATAATTATAGAATCTTAACATATATAAAACTTTAAAAGGTCGGCCAATAAAATTCCAATCAGTGATATGAATTTAATGCAAAGTGATGATTTTTGGTGAAACTAAATTGGTACTTACATTGTGCATATAGCTGCTGTAGTATAGATTCTTTTGAGTTTGGCATGCCTAGGGTACCATGTGCATTGGGATGACTGAATTCCCTTTCCTCTATATAGCTATAGCAAAACCCTAAGGAATATAATAACTGTAGATCTATGTGGGGATCCAGGCAAATCATTTAAGCATTTAGTTAAGCTCTATCCTATCACTCACTGGCAATAAGTAAAATAATACTTATTATTAAGGTCAAAAACTAACTATGATCAAAAATGACAAAATCTAAAATAGGCCAGCAGTGTCTGATATAATGTCCTTTCTGAATATGTTTTATTGATGTATTTCAATTGCTATAAAAATAAAAATGTCAAATGCTAAATTCTCTTAGAGAACCCTTAGACCTGATCCATTTTACTGTAAAACACAGAAAAATTAGAGATAATTTGAGAAATGTTCCTCTAAAGAAAAGAATGGATTAAATGTAACTGGTCTTTGCAGGATGTAGAACGCAGGCCCCATAAAGAGTGGGAGAGGTACTTACCATGTTCATGGGGAGCAAAAGTGGAAAAAATGAAGCTAGTCACAGACTACTCATGACAGAGTTATTGTTAAGATGCAAAGGAAGAACATTTATAGGCAAAGAGACAATCCAAAAGAAATTACTTCTAATGAAACAACATGAGGTCAACTGATTCACTTATAATGCATTTTTTATTTCCTTACAGTGCAATGTGCAAATATTTGCTTAGCATTTTCTCTCCTACACGCGACCATAACAAATCGAAAGTATAGCAAACATTCACTTGCAGCCTAGCTCAAGTACGGTTTCCTGATAGATTTTCTGGGCCAAGGAGAGTGTTCCAAAGTTTGGTAGAATCCAAAAATATGGTGAATTGAATACTTAACTCCTTGTCTAAAAGACTATCATTTCTTTCTCATTTTTCAACCCTGCCTTTATTTCTTCTCTCTTTTTAATCCTAGAGTTTATCAGAATTCTGTTGAGCCACACAAGCTGTACTCTCACGTTTCTATAAGTTGCAAAGAACATTTTTGACAATAGATCATTATAACATCCTGTGTAGTAGACATGAAAGTCCTTCAGATGAAAGATGACCTGTAAATATACAGTTGACCCTTGAATAACATGGGTTTGAACTGCTTAAAATGTCAGTTTACAAGCTTATAATATCAGCTTCTAAGCTGATATTTTTCAACCAAACACATACTGAAAATACAGTATTTGCAGGAATGGAAATCTGCATATATGAAGGGCTTTTGTATATATGAAGGTTCTGCAGGGCCAACTGCAGGACTTGAATATGCGAGGATTCTGGTATATCTCATTTAGTTTCTCTGAATACGATCACACATCTCCAGTGGCGGAAAGACTATTGCCTACATGTTTCCATCTTCTTCCAGAATACCTTCAGAGGAGGAGTGAAAGGAGAGAGAAAATGAAGACAATGATAAAGAAAAAGGAAAAGAAAAACTTGCCTTAAAGAAGTATCAGTGAAGCTGCCTGCTAGCTTCTTATATCAACCCAATGTTTACCGCTTTAAAAACACCAAAAATAAGCACAATTTTCTCTATGTACAAAAATTATGGCCCTAGAACCTGTGCATTTTTTTAAAACCTGTTAACCTCACTAAGGACAAGAAGGAATTACAGTGGCCACAGTGAACTGTTAACCAAGATAAAATTGATCGCTTGTGAGGCACATTAGAGAAGAAAGGATCCAACATACCACAAAAGCAATGGGACACATTCTTTAATTGATACACAGAAGTATTAAACATCTAAGATATTAAATCAATCAAAGATTTCCTCTTTAAAAGATTTCTTAGAGAAGGTGAATCGAAAAAATCCTAAGTCTTTTCTACAAACATCAGTCAAAAGCTTTAGCCATCTGGGTACGTAATCTTGTCTCATGGGCCAGAAAAAATTCACTTCCAGATATCCTTTAACATATTAGAGAGCTTTGTGTTACCGTACTTGGCACCGGGCTAAAATTTTTAAATGAATACTACAAGATTTGTTTTTATGTTTATATTTATATATGTCAGTATGTATGTTATGAATGTGTAATATATTTCTTTTTCCTTATGGTATTGTCAAAATTAAATTGTAAAAGAGAATTATTTAATTGGCTTAAAGAAAAATAAGTTCTTACATAAAATAGGTATTCCTTAAAACCTTAGAAACAAACCTAAAATATTTTTCATGTTTACATAATCTTGGATAATCTTTGGTAAATAGTAGCTAATAAAAGTATATTGGCTTGATTAACGCAGGCATACCTTCAGAGTTGTTGGCATTTAGTATAATACAGATGTACAACTCTTCTTCCCTAGGTTTATTTAGTAAAATAACTTCATGCTATCTCTATGTGACATAACTTGTCAGCAAGAAAAATAACTTAAGGTGATGGCTAGCTATTTAATATCTCATCTTTATGAGCATGTCAAGTATAATTATTAAAAGTAAGTGTTAAATAGAGGTAAGATAGGCCGGGCGCGGTGGCTCAAGCCTGTAATCCCAGCACTTTGGGAGGCCGAGATGGGCGGATCACGAGGTCAGGAGATCGAGACCATCCTGGCTAACCCGGTGAAACCCCGTCTCTACTAAAAAAAATACAAAAACACTAGCCGGGCGAGGTGGCGGCGCCTGTAGTCCCAGCTACTCGGGAGGCTGAGGCAGGAGAATGGCGGGAGCCCGGGAGGCGGAGCTTGCAGTGAGCCGAGATCCGGCCACTGCACTCCAGCCTGGGCGACAGAGCGAGACTCCGTCTCAAAAAAAAAAAAAAAAAAAAATAGAGGTAAGATAAAATTCCCATGTGAAAAATGTCCTTGCTATACTAGAAATTTTTAATATTCTTACGAAGGATGGGGGGATAAAAAGCCCTAACAAGATAGAAATAAAAATTTGCTTCCTCTACCATTTCTTACCACAGAGAGACTAAAGACAGTTGGGACTGTTAATAAATGTTCTGTGGCACATTGAAAAAGAAGTATTATAAAACAGTACATGCTCCTAGAATTATAATCCACAGATTTTCCAATCTATAGACTGCTGGTATGACATTCACACTTGCTTTCTTCCTAGTGTTCACTAGAAATTAAGGTCATAAAGGGCTAAGAATTCTAATTAAAATATGTAACTAAAATTACTAGAAATAATAAGGAAAACTATTTTACATGCAAGTATACAATATAGGTAAGATGTGCTCTTGGTAAGGAAAAGCATAAGTTATGAGGATGTGTATTGCTCTGTTAAAACAAAAGGAGAAAAATTTTTGTTCTAAAGTAGAATGATTGATCCAAAACGAGAAAGAAGTATAGGGGGAGAAAAAAACTGACTGGATATTAGAAAGTGATATGGTTTAGCTGTGTCCCCACCTAAAATCTCATCTTGAATTGTAATCCCCATAATCCCTACATGTCAAGGGTGGGACCTGGTGGAGATAAATCATGGGAGTGGTTTCCCCCATGCTGTCCTCATGATAGTGAGCGAGTCTCACAAGATCTGATGGTTTTATAAGCATCTAGCATTTCCCCTGCTTGCACTCACTCCGTCCTGCTGCCCTGTGAAGAAGTGCCTGCTTCTCCTTTGCCTTCCAACATGATTATAAGTTTCCTGAGGCCTCCCCAGCCATGAGGAACTGTGAGTCAATTAAACTTCTTTCCTTTATAAATTACCTCTTCTTGGCTATTTCTTCATTGAGAATGGACTAATACAAAAAGACTGTAGAAGAGGAACCTTGGGAAAGAAATGTTATATGTGATTCAGCTAGCTAAGATTAGATGTGCTATTTGTACATTTTTCTAAAAATTAAGCATTAATATCAAAAACACTATGAAGGGAAATTAGAATTTCATCCCCTATGTTAAAACAACTTTTTCTTCAGGTATTGGTCTACTTTTAATAGGAAATTGTGAAAAGACTTTTTGTTTGTTTGCTTTGTTTTTACCTCTTAGGTAATTGGCCAAGGAAATATTCTGTGTTTTGTCAAGATAATTAAGAAAGTCAGTAAAAGGAATGCCATGATGGCTGACTTGCCAAGATGGCTGACTAGAAGCAGTTAGTGCATGCTGCTGTCATGGAAAAGAGGCAGAGTGGCAAGTAAACACTAGTTCTTCAAGTGGATCATATAGGAGGCCATGTTTTGATTCATCAAGGAAGCAACAGCAACCCCACAGAAAGCAAAGAAAAGCAAGGCAGGACAGCTGCCTACCCAGGATTGGTGCAGAGCCAGAGGAGGCTCCCAGCTCTGAGGAAAGGATGAGCGAGAGTCCCCAGGGACCACATGTCTGCATGAGCTTTGTAATCTTGGGCACAGGAGAGGCCCCCAGCTCCCCTGGGCTTCCAGATCAACACAGAGAGCTTTGCGGACTCTGTGCAGAGCTACCACTCAAGCCCACACTGAGCTCCATGAGCCCTGGATTCCCGAGCATGCTGGTGCCAGCTGCCATAGCCCTACCAACAAAGGAGCTGAGGCTCTCTAGTGCACCTCTAGGATACGGACCACATGCATGGTGCTGAGGAGAGGATGAACTGCACATTGTACCTCATCATGGAAGGTCCAATGGCCTGGGCCCCCAGCACAGCCACCCCACCCCAACCTGAACATTCCAGCTGGTCATTGCTTTTCTTTCCTCTGGGATGGACCTCCCAGAGCCAACTAACAAGCCTGCTGCAATTGCCACTGCTGCAGCCCCTGCCCCTGCTGTCCTCAGGCTGGGGAGAGAGTAAAGAATCTAAGAACTATCATTGGCCTCCAGCATGCCATAGCTGCTATACAGTAAGGTGGCCAGACTGTTTTCCATGCAGATCTCTGACTTTGCTGCTCCTGATTGGGCAGGGCCTTCCAGCTTAGTCCCCCAGAGCAGCTGCCTCACTCCCACCTGATCACTTCAGTTAGTGGTGGTTCTTCATTTCTCTGGGGTGGAGCTTCCAGGGACAACTGACAGGCCCTCTGTCATTGACACCACCATAGTACCCACTCATCACTCCCACCACCGAGGCTAGAAAGGGAACAAACAGCCTGATTGTTGTTGCAGGCCTACAGCACACCACAGCTATCCTATGGAGAGGAGGCCAAACTATCTTCTTTGGTCTTCCCTAGGCAGAGCACCCCCCAAGCCTGGGCCCACAGCACAGCTGCCCCATCCCTGGCTGATCACTCAAATTAGCCATGGCTATGCATTTCTTTGGGGTGGCACCCCCTGAGGTAACTGGCAGGCTGTATGCCATTGCTGCCATTGTAGTCCCCACCCCTGCTGCCCCCAAGGTGGGGAAAGAACAAAAAGCCTGATCTCTCCCCAGGTCTGCAGTGCATAGCCTGGGAGTCCTAAGGCACTCGAGTGGGAATGGAGCCCACACTCTCAGAGCACTAAGAGGGGTGAGTCACAGGGGTTCATGGGCTGCAGCAGGAATAGGCATGCCTCACTCCACAGAGCCAGACTGAAAAGGTGTGGTCTATCTCCCTACTGCAGCCTCTGACTGAGGGAACTCTGTAGCCTAAACCCCTAACAGAAGAAATGCAGGTACAGTGCCAGTGATTGGAGGGAGTTCCCCCAAGGCCCAGGAGTAAACTCAGTGAAGGGGTCACCTCTCTTGCCACTGCACCACAGAGCAAGCTTGCAAGTGGCAGGAAATACAAAGGAGCCATGCAGCTGAGTAAGAGCCTCTACCAGCAAATACTCTTAAGCATCATCTACCGGATTGCAGCCCAAACTACAACAACAAAAATACTTTGCTAATATAACCCCCTGTAAGACTAAGGGTAAGAATTCAGCCCAAATAAAGAACCTGCATAGAGCTTTAGCCCTCTGAAAACATCCAGAAATGAAGCCAACTAACTATACTCAATTTATACCACAATTAAAGGAACAGCAACCTTCTCAGATGAGAAAGAACCAACACAAGAGTTCTGGCAATGCAAAAAGCCAGAGTGTACCCTTACCTCCAAACAAGTCCACTATCTCCTCAGCAATGGTTTTTAACCAATCAAAAATGACTGAAATGACAGACATAGAATGTGGAATCTGGATGACAAGGAATCTCATGAATATTCAGGAGAAAGTTGAAACCCAACCCAAGGATTCCAAGGAATCTAGTAAAATGATCTAAGAGCTGAAAGATGAAATAGCCATTTTAAGAAAGAACCAAATTGAGCTTCCACAGCTGAAAAATTCACTATAAGAATTTCATAATATAATCAAAAGTATTAACAGAAGGATCGAAGCTGAGGAAAGAATTCAGAGCTCAAAGGCCAGTTTTTCAAGTCAACTCAGTTAAACAAAAAGAAAAATAATTTTTAAAAATGAATAAAACTTCTGAGAAATATAGGATTATGTAAAGAGACCAAATCTATGACTCAATGGTATTCCTGAGAGAGAATAAACAACTCAGAAAATATATTTGAGGATATAGTCCATGAAAATTTCCCTAATCTTGCTAGAGAGGATGACATGCAAAACCAGTAAATACAGAGAACCTTGGCTAGACATCATATAAATCAACCATCCCCAAGGCACATAGTCATCAGATTCACCAAGGTCAAGGTAAAAAAAAAAACTTAAAGAGAGAAAAGTCAATTCATGCACAGAGGGAAATCCATCAGGCTAGCAGCAAACCACTCAGCAGAAACCTCACAAGCCAGAAGAAATTGGGGTTCTATTTTCAGCGTTCTTAAATAAAAGAAATTTCAACCAAGAATTTCATATCCCATCAAACAAAGCTTCATAAGTGAAGGAGAAATAAAACGCTTCTCAGAAAAGCAAAGCAGTTCTCTCTATTTAAAAAGCTAAGGTTTTTCTATAATTACGTAACTGTCTTCGAAGTATTTTAATTATCACTCTGCTTAAATGACTATTGTTCCCAGTGACCTATGATCCTATTTTAATTAAGTATTTTAAACCTTTTGACATTTTTTAACAACTTCTCAAAATCAAACATTAAATTAAGGCCTTTCGACCTCAAACTAACTTTGGAAGTTTCCCAACTGACCTCTGGAATTTCTCAAAGGAATTTTTTCCTCTCTTCTTATAAAAAAGAGAGATGTGTTAAATTGCATGGGAAGCATTGTCAAATAATAAGTGTTGCTGAACCATCTTTAAGTTATATTGCATGGGTATGTTATTAATATGTTTTCCAGAAATTATATGAAATTCCCAGAAACCTGATAGTCTTGATATATTACTATCACTCATAATTTTAATTATTTTAAAATACTGTATATATAGAAAAGGAAACAAAATTTTCTTGTCAATTGCATTATAATTAATTTTCACCAGACATTTAACCATTATCATTTAAATTCTTATCATCCACAGACAGCTAATTGTTTTACTTTGGTACCTTCCTGAAAGCTATTGAAAACAACTATAAACCTAAATTTTTCACCTTTGAGGGGATTCATGGAAACAACTCTGACAACACAGGTTTCTGATAACCTTAGGTTCATACAATTAGATTAGATAAGAATTTCCAGAACTCTAATGAATAAATTGATTGGTTCATAAAACCACTAACCCCACATCAAGTAGAACATGAATTAATTGGTTGCCAAGGAAATGCTTCGGCAGTTTTTCATACTAAGTCAGCCAGTACTGAAATTGTTAAGATACACAATTTGAGTGAGCTCCATGAGCTCCATGAGAGGTCAAATTACCTGTGATGAACTATTTCATAACCAGTGCCTTGTGCCTGAATTGGAGAAACCAACTGGTATTTAAAAGGATATAAATTCAATGTTAAGTGTGGGCTAATGGAGGGCTTGGACAGTTGCTTGGTCCTTCCTGACTCCTTAAAGCTTTAATTATTAAAAGCTCTGTACTCTTTAACTCATCAGAGGAAAGATAAAATAATTCCAATTATTTTTTAAAATACTGGCAGGCTGTCTCTTCTCAAACTGTTAAAATGGTTTATAACCAATGTCTGGTTTGTCAAACCCATAATTTTGACAAGACAATAAAATACTCAGATGATACATTTCCAGCACCTGCTGGATCATTTGAATATTTACAGACGGACATCACTCAATTCCCACCTTCAATGAATATTTTCTGGATGTACAGAAGCTTTTCCATCAAGCAGGAAGTTTGCTGATGTAACAGTAGCTAAAAGGTTATCACGAAATGTGTTTGCTTTGTGGAATATTCCTAGAGAATATTCCTCCAGTGGTAGAGGTGCTCATTTCACTGGACAAGTTATAAAGCAGTTAAATAAGTTATTACAAACACAATGGTATTAGGCAAAGCCAACTGAATTGACTGCATTGACTTGTTCAAAGGTATTACTGATTGATGGCAATCAGCTCCACTCCCCTTGGAAAACACAGACTGACCCCTTATAAAATAGTTACCGGAAGATGTATGGCCCTAATAATAGACTCACAAATCTCTTTCATAAGTTATGAAAGAACACTTTCATAAGTTCTGACATGACTTAATATTACAAGATTTTAATGCATTATGCTTAAGTATATATATATATATATATATTTTTTTTTTTTTTTTTTTTTTTTTTTTTTTTTCTGAGACGGAGTCTTGCTCAGTCGCCCAGGCTGGAGTGCAGCGGCGGGATCTCGGCTCACTGCAAGCTCCCCCTCCCGGGTTCACGCCATTCTCCTGCCTCAGCCTCCCAAGTAGCTGGGACTACAGGCCCGACACCTCGCCCAGCTAATTTTTTTGTATTTTTAGTAGAGATGGGGTTTTACCGTGTTAGCCAGGATGGTCTCAATCTCCTGACCTCGTGATCCGCCCATCTCGGGCTCCCAAAGTGCTGGGATTACAGCCGTGATCCACCGCGCCCAGCCATGCTTAAGTATATTTTTACCAGTTAAAAGAAACCCTTTGTGACCCACCAGCTGATGACAACTAGATCTTTCATGATCTAGAACCCACTGAATGGGTCTTTTGGAAGCAACACCAGAGAAAGACTGCCCTTGAGACTCACTGAAAGGGACCATACCAAGTTTGCCCACCACCCACACTACCACAAAATTTCAGGGCCTCAAGCCTTGGATCCCTACATCTCAACTCAAGAGAGCCCCTCCAGACTCTTAGGACAGTAAATCCACTGGAGATCTCAAGGTAAAGCTGACTAGGGAAGCTTTTCCCTAGTCATGTGATAATTAAGATTTCAGAATTGACAGCTTTTGCAGGGAACTAGACTGAATGCTGACTATCTCATGTTAAACCTGAATCCCTATATGATCTTAGAGATATTCTAGTTCACCATGTAACAGATTTCATTAATATTCCAAGTGTGACTATTTGTTCAAATTGCACATCTGGGCTGGGCGCAGTGGCTCACGCCTGTAATCCCAGCACTTTAGGAGGCAGAGGCAGGCAGATTACCTGAGATGAGGAGTTCAAGACCAGCATGGCCAATATGGTGAAACCCTATCACTACTAAAAATAGAAAAATTAGCCAGGCCTGGTAGCACACGCCTGTAATCTCAGCTACTCAGGAGGCTGAGGCAGGAGAACTGCTTGAGCCCAAGAGGCAGAGGCTGCAGTGAACCGAGATCATGCCACTGCACTCCAGCCTGGCCGACAGAATGAGACTCTGTCTCAAAAATATATATTTAGACTATTGAAGGAAAAAACCAGAAAAGGCCCTTCAATAATAGGTCTCAAAGTGAAATGTCCAAAGGAAATAGCCAAATTCCCCCTTGCCTTCTGGGTAGAACTTTAAAAAGAAGAAAGATACCTGTTGTTAGCATTAAGCAAGGGCTATGTGAAATCAACAGGAAGAGGGAACACTGAAAGATTAAATTAATCCAAGATCTGTGTCTTGTGCTCCTCAAGTTATTCTTCCTATTTCCATTTTACATGTTTATCCTCAAGAAAAACTATCTGTCTTGCACTTACTGTGTTCTTTAATAAACACAGCCAGATGCAGTCACTCACATCTGCAATCCCAGTAACAGGTGGCTGAGGTGGGATGATCACTTAACGCCAGGAACTTGAAACCAGCCTGGGCAACATAGCAAGATCCCATCTTTAAAAACAATTTTTAAATTAGCCCAGCCTGGTGCCATGCCTGTATTCTCAGCTGCTTGGGAGGCTGGAGTGGGAAGAGCATTTGAGTCCAGGAGATTGAGGCTGCAGTGAGCTATGACTGCACCACTGCACTCCAGCCTGGTAACAGAATGAAACCCCAATGTCAAAAATACAAAAAACAAACAAACAAACAAAAACCTCTGATTTTTCTGAGGATTTAATTATGATAGACAAGTCACTCAAAGATTTAGACACAACAAATTATGATTTGACACAACAAAGAAATACAGTTTTTAGTCTGATTTTAACTCAGCAATATGAAAAGCATTACTTTCTTTCTCTAAGCTGTGTTTAAAGAAAAAAAGCTAATGTTTTTGATGAAATGTAATGCCTTGGTCTAAGAAATTCATATTATAACATCTGTAAGAATATTCTGTTTTCTTAACTTTGTCCTTGAGAAATATTTAATACTGACTTTTATTGCTAAAATAACTTTCATGAAAATGTATTGACTTTAACTGACCCAAAATTAATATTGCCCTAAGTCTATACAGCTATCAAAAAAATGTTTTTCTTCACTAAGATTATCCCTTGAAGGTTGCAATAAAAGATTTGATATTAACTTCTAAGGTTTTCAAAATCTGCAACCCAAACTGCAACGTTTGATGGATTAATACTATCTCCTCCTTTCACCATCCCAGTTAGCCAATGACAGATTGACTTTGAAATGCCAAGGCTTTAAAGAAACGAAGAACAACCAAAATACAGTGTTCTCAACCCCACCTTTGATTGCTATTATCAAATTTTAAATCCCAAAATGATTTGCTTTTAAAAATTAATCCTTGTATTAACATTAGCAATCAAAGCACTTACAACCTTAAAAGACCAAAGAAAAGCATTCTTAGAAGCCTGAATTTAAAACAAAAACAAAAACAAAAAAATCCCTGCAATGTTTAAGGCTAAAAGGAGCTTCAAAAATTATTCTGTCCTACTTTTTATTTTAAAATGAAAAAATGAAAAAGCTTCCCTTATTAATTCACTGGATTGACAACTTAAAATGCTATTCCTTCATACCCTACCATATCTCCATTAAATAAGCATCATTTCAGTGGACCTCAAATATTATGCATCAGAATCTTCCAAGTTGCTTGTTTAAAATGCATATCCCTATTATCATAATTATCATTATCATTATCATCAATAACTCCAACTCAGTAAATGCAGATTGGGTGCAGTGCCTCACGCCTGTAATCCCAGCACTTTGGGAGGCCAAGGCAGGCAGATCATTTGAGGTCAGGAGTTTGAGACCAGCCTGGCCAACATGGTGAAACCCCATCTCTATTAAAAACACAAAAATTAGCTGTTCATGATGGCACACGCCTGTAATCCCAGCTACTTGGGAGGCTGAAGTGGGAGGATTGCATGAACCTGGGAGGCAGAGGTTACAGTGAGCCAAGATCCCTTCACTGCCCTCAAGACTGAGCAACAGAGCAAGACTCCACTGCAAAATAAAACAAAATAAAATCATGAAAAAGCTTCCCTTATTAATTCACTGGATTGACATCTTAAAATGCTGTTCTTCACACCCTACCATATCTCCATTAAATAAGCATCCTTCCAGTGGACCTCAAATTTTATGCATCAGAATCTTCCAAGTTGCTTGTTTAAAATGCACATCCCTAGACATTATCAACAATAACTCCAACTCAGTAAATTCACATAGGCCCAAGGAATCTGTATTTTTAACAAGCATCCTTCATGACTCTAGGACAGGTGGTCCATGGAACAAACTTTGAGGCATGATGCTAGGCAATAATATAAACAGGCCATGTGCTTAATATTTAGCCTGTCAGTGGAAACATTTTGTTTAATAGTTTGAAGAACTCCAAAGGCAAAAGATGTACTTGGGAAAGGCAGGGTTGAATAAGAGTCATTTTACAATAACATGTTTTTGAAAGCCTGTTTCATTACTTAGGAGAATACCAATAAATGGAGGTGAAGGCAGTGGGGGAGGAAATCCTTTGTCATTATATTGTACAACCCGAGGACATTTTCCTACAATTTTGGAAGTGCACTTTAAGAGACTGCATAAAATGTGGGGGAAATGTCAAGCCACATTATGCTTTTGAAAACAAAACAAGAAAAAACAGCTTCTAAATAGGTACTGAAGCATGCCATGAAGTATTATGATTTTCATTTCTAATAATATAAATGAACATCTTGAGTTTAGTTAGTATTTTTTTCAAATTCTTTTAGAGATAGTATTCTTTTTGCTGAGGTAAATGTAGATGAATAAGAAACATCAGAACTTAAATTCTTAAGTGATGTGAAATAATGTGAAATAATGCTTTTATCTATAAAGCACAGGGTTTTTTTAAAAAAAAAAAACAACTTTGAAATAAATAAGTGTGATTCTATTTTTAAACATTTAGATTTATATAAATTAATATGATAGCCAAAGTCTTACCCCAAATATCATAAATTCTACTGGGTTGCAGATTGCTTTCTATTAGTGAATTAGTGCATTTCTTTTAAACAAAAGTAGTTTTGCTTTTCAATTGTTAGATTTAACAATTTTAGGTAAAAATCAGTGGTCTTATTTTTTATTGTTTTTCATTAAAATGTCGAAATATTTCATAGTTTAAGAAAGAAAGTAAATGGAACAAACCAAATGACTTTAATTTTGATACTTACAAAAATCTCAAATGGATCAGTTGAGGTATATAAAAACATTAGACACTCATATTATTTACAGCCTTCCCTAACTGAACAAAATCTAGACCCACAGAATTGACACAAGATAAATTCAGGGAGGCCTACCTACTCCTAGATGGAGCTGCCCAGGAAAACCAGAGGGCCCTGATTGGACCCACCACTCTGAAAACAATGCTTAGTTCCTTCAATCAGCAGCAATCCCAGCAATGCAAACCACTGAAGACAGTCCTGATGTGTGGACAGCCCCACTGTGTGGATGCCGGATTTGAGCTCACACTAGGAAGGATGATTACCAATCAGTGTCACAATGTCAATATTCCAGGGGTGTTCCTCATCTATAAATGACCAATTCTGGGGGGTGGGGTGGTCCCAAACAGGTTTCAGGACTATGAGCAGTGGCTGTGAAGGACAGAAAAGGATTTGTCTCTAATACTAGACACAACACACCCAATATGAAGTTCTCTAAGAACCCTCTGAGAACTAGTAAGCCTGGTGGCTGCACATCATTGCCAAATTTACTTGTAATAGTCTATTGACACCCACTAGAGATTCAAGATTGCAAAACTCAACCCGCTTACTTGGTTCATTCAAATACTTTTGCATAAACAAGAAACATATGAGAAAATTTCAAATGTTCTGTTTTACAGTATAATCAGATTGGAAAGTACTTGCCTGAAAGTTACTATCAGGCCTATTAGTGTTTAAGAATTTGCGGCCGGGCACTATGGCTCATGCCCGTAATCCCAGCACTTTGGGAGGCTGAGGTGGGTGGATCACAAGGCCAGGAGATGGAGACCATCCTGGCCAGCATGGAGAAACCCCATCTCTACTAAAAATACAAAAATTAGCCGGGCGTGGTGGCACATGCCAGTAGTCACAGCTACTCAGGACGCTGAGGCAGAAGAATTACTTGAACCCGGGAGGCAGATGTTGCAGTGAGCTGAGATTGCGCCACTGCACTCCAGCCTGGTGACGAAGCGAGACTCTATCTCAAAAAAATAAAAAAAAAGAATTTTCATATTTCTTCCTTTTGGCATGAATCCTCATACTAAAGGCTGCACACCAATACTCAAGAGGTAAAAACTAGCTTGCCTTCTAGAAAATAGCTGGAGGGCAGAAAGGGGGGTAACAATGAAATAACGAACAATTATAATAACTTTCATTATTGAGAATCTACTAGGAGAAAAGCTCTGATAGTCACTTTTTCAACATTCATTATTTCAAATCCCTATAAAAACAAAATATATGTTATACTCTCTTAAGAAAAACAGGTCAGAGAAATGAAATAAGCTGCTGAAGGAAATGCACAAAGATTTGAACAGAAGATGCCAAAGTCTACATTTTCCACTATTTAAAGCCCTATCCAGTCTTCCATTGAGAGAAAATAAAATTGTCATATCATGAGATTAAAATTTTGCATTTGTGTACAAATAGTTTCTATGAATATGTATATGTATTGTAGAAATAGAGATGGATAAAGACATAGAAAATAATTGAGAATAAGCCAATAAAAAGAGCAGCTATCCCAATACCCCTAGTCTTAGTTCTGCCCTGGATGTAACAGTCAGAAAATTACTCCACTCTCTGGGGTCCTGTTTCTTCATCTGTAAAATGGAATTAATAATCAAGAATTTAATTCTCCTCAAAAAAGGATAGGGACATGTTAAAAAGACACAGGAGCCAACTTGAAGGAGCCCCATTAGCCAAAGTTGGAACAATTTGAGCAAAATAAACAGTGATGGTACTGGGTGATAACCCATATAATATTTTAAAATCCATGAGTTCATACTAATATAAATAAATAATTGAAAAAATACATGGATGGAGGAGAAGAAGCAGCTCTTCCTTACAGGGGAATCCCAATCAGTAAATACAGAAAGAATGAGAGAAATATATAATCACAATTAGGTAAAGACTAGAGAGTAAGAATCACTGCAGGCAACTTCCACTGAAAGAGACTAAAATCAGTGAGTGAAGATTTGAAAAGAAACAGGCTATTATTAATAGAAAACTCTCAAACTATCTTATCCAGGATATTTATCAATTTCAAAGGGAAAAAATAAAAACTTTACAGTGAAAAACCCACAAGACAGAATCTTAACCAAGTGATCAAAGTTAACATCATCAGTAATAAGATACAGCCTGTACCCCTTAATATAATGTACTGAGAAGAATACAATACTACCATTGCAGTAGTCTTGCCAAGAATATGTAACCTCAATCTAATCATGAGAAAACATTAGATAAACCCAAACCGAGAAACATTCTACAAAATAGCTTGCCAGTACCCATCAAAAGTGTGAAGTTCATAAAAAACAAGGCAAGAAAGGGAAATTGTCACAGATTAGAGGAAACTAAAGAAATAGAACTAAATGTAATGTAAAATCCTGGATTGGATCCTAGAATAGACCAAAGGCATTAAGGGGAAAACTAGTAAAATATTAATTTTCTGGTTTTGATAATTAAACTATGATTATGTAAGTTGTTAAAATTAGGGAATGTATTTAACTGCAAACATATTACAATTAAAGGTGAAGTATTGGGTTCCTAAATCACATCCCATGCTTTTCTATCTCTGAGTCTTTTATCACATCATTCGCTTTAGCTGAAAAGTCCTTGTTCTATTCTTCTTGGCCAAGTTTTTCCCGTACCGTGAACTCAAATAGAATGCTAGCACCTTCATGGTTCCCATGGTCAGAAGTCATTTATCTCCCCTATTACTCCCACAGCACTTTAACCACACCCTTACCATAACACGTACCACATTCCCCCTTGTATTTTAGTAACTGATATGACTCATTAATCCTGCCTGACAAGATCCATTAAGTATTATCATATTATCTCTGTTATGCCACACAATGACTATAATTGTATCTGAAACAGACCTGGTGCTCAGTAATGGCTTTTGAAAAGACCCTTGATTACAATTGCCATTGTGAACTTCAAGTTTGCAAGGCATCAATAAATAATCCAGACTGCCTATGTATTCATATGCAATGAGAGCTAGAACTGCCAAGGCAAAAGGGAGCTCACCTCAGGTTAGCCAGCATATTTTTTCCTATTAGAGGACGCATATACGGAAAGTTAAATTAGGATCAGAAGGTTGCTGGGGAAGCAAGGAGAATAAGTTGGGCAATTTTCGTGAATAGAGCAACAGGCTAAATGGCTTGATCATAAAACTACACCCACTACAGGGCCAGACTCTCCTGTTCTCAGCTCTGGGCCTCATCTTTGCTTAGTGCTGCATCAATACTGACAAATTTTTCCTTTATGACTATTTGTCTATTTCCACCCTAAATATTCTCTCCTTTTTAAATTTTTTTTTATCATTTATTTTGCCATTCTCAGCCCTGGCTGCATTTTAAAATCACCTGGAGAACTCTCAAAAACCCTGATACCTGGGCCATTCCCGAGGACCAATTAAATCAGATTTTCTAGAGGTGGGTCTCAGGCCTCAGGATTTTTGATAGCTCTCCAGGTGATTCCAAGATGCAGCCAATGTTGAGAACTAGTACTATATTGATAAAATTTTTGCTTACCTATGTTAATATCACCAAGCAGAAAACAGACAAGTTCAACATTTCCTGCCTTTTTCCCTGATATCATATGTTCTCTCCACCCCCCTCTCCTGAGGATATGTGATCTCACCTATTCTCTAGTGTGTCTACTAATTTAATGCCTAGGTTTCTGGAGACGCCTTGTCTTCATCCAAATGGAAGGCTTTCAGGCAGTATCTCACAGGCCTCCAGTGCAGCACATTGTTAGGTCTATCAGCACAGTAAGGTAGGACAAAATACTTTTAACATATACAACAGGCAGAAGGATTCAATATTTTATTATTACCATCAGTGTTTGACAGAAATGAGGTGGGAGGCAGCTGGAACCAAGAGGTAAAGAGTACATCCAAAAATGTCTTGAGTGCTAACTTCTTTGTGGTTCACTATGTGGGTCCACGATGTGATAGAAAAATGAATCAGAAAAAGATCAATCCAACATGCTGAGAATCTGACATGGTTCATATGATGTAAACTGTGCTTTGTACCATGAGAGATAAAGATGCTATGAGAGTTGGGGGGATTGGGATTGGGGTGGGGAGTGATTTCTAGCCAGGAGATTATAAGAGGCTTTGTTTATGGGAAAGGCACCTTGTTTATTGGAACCTTTGATTATGGGAGAGGGGGTGGCATTTAAGCTGGGCCTGGGAGTCAGGGTAAGATTTGAAAATGTGGGACTAGGAGGAAGGGCATTCTCAGAGGATATGGCCTAAGCAAAGATGAAAAGGTGTGAAACTGTGGAGGATGGGCAGTAGTTCCATTTCCTTCCTACATGGAGGAAAATAGAAGACATTAATATTTGAAATATTCTGTCATTCTGGTAGTTGTGGAACTATTCCCCATCAAAGATTTGGTTAAATCTTGACCAGAAATTATGAGAGTTCAGTTGTCTGATGTTTAACACTCATAATCTGATGTATGTGTCCAAAGGGTTGGGTAGTAGATGCAGAGGCCTCACTCATGCATTTATATATTTCAGTCTTGAAAGGCCCCAAATTAAATTACAGAAGAGGGAATCTGGAGATAAGAGATCAGCCATTTCAATGGTAGTGATAGCATTTTTCTATGAGGTGCAATTTTGGTCACCTGCCATTTCCTATACTATTATTTTACCTTATTAAAAAGAAGATAACACCAGCCCTGTGCAAGTTAAGAGTCAATTTGGGTCTGATGATGAGAAATATCTCTGTTAACAAGAACGGAGCAATCTGTGCAAGTCACTCCTCAGGAGTCTGGGGAAGTGGCAATCTGCCAGCTCAGCGGCACACAGAGCCCAGGCAGCCCCACAGCTGTCTCTCAGCACCGCCAGCAGCCATTACCATGGCAACAGCCCCTCCCAGGAGAGCAGCTCAGCCCACTGAAACCATCCATCATTTAAAAATCAACACAGATGATTCCGGATGAGATCCTGTGCAACAACCACAAAAATTTTATAGAACTGTCCTTTCTAAGGACATAATTCAGACAATATAGACTGTGAATTCTATGGGTGATTCTCAAAATTCAGTATGCTTTGGGCTCATTTGGCGGGCTTGTCAGAACACAGATTGCCAGAACCCCACCCCCAGAATTTCTGATTCAATGCAGCTGGCTGGGGTAGAGGCAAAGAATTCGTATTTCTAGCAAGTTCCCAAGTAAGGTTGGTGATACTGGTCTGGGGTCACACTTTGAGAACCACTGGGTTACATACTAGCATTGTATCACTGTTGATTTCCTGATTTTTGATTACTGTACTATGGTTATGTAAAAGAATGTCCTTGGTCTTAGAAAATACTCAAAGCTATATTATATTTAGGACAAAGGAGTATCATGTCTGAAACTTATTCTCAAATGGTTCATTAAAAAATGTAGATAGAAAGATACAGCAAATGTGGAAAAATAACAATTTGGGAATCTGGATAAAGGGCATACGGAAGTTTATTGTGTTATTCTTGTAACATTTCTGGTAGTTTAAAATTACACTAAAATTATAAATTTTTTCAATTAATACAGGGAAAGAAAGTTATAGCAATATATACCATGTATGTCTAATGAAATATGAATGAATTAGCCACATATGGTTATTCACATAATGAATTAACCAATGAAGCCACATATGGTTATTTATATTTAAATTAATTAAATTTAATAAAATAAATTTAAATAAAATTTAACATCCAGGCCCTCAATTGCACTATTCACACTTCAAGTGCTAAAGAGCCATGTATATGACTAGTGACTACTACATTAGACAGCAAAAGTATAGCCCATTTCCATCAGCACAGAAAGTTCTGAGGAATAGTGCTGACTACAGTTTAAAATATTCTAAGACACGGAAAAAGTCTTTGAAAAAGTCAATGTCCTAAAAGCAGCAAGAGAGATAGCAGTAACAGTTTAAGCAGTATGAGTCAGTCGTTTCTAAAATAACAGTTTATTAACTGAAGGAGGCTAAAGAAGAAATATGATGAAATTACAGCAGGTGGATCATAGTATGCAACATATGCATATGCAAGTATCTTTAGCTTTGCATGAATTGGTGACATATTTGCCAGAGTAACTATTCAATATCACTGGTCACACCTGTCATCATCTTACTGATTTTCTCAACAATCCATTGGATGACGGACAAGCAGATATCCAAATGACCTGGTTCTTCTCCACTTACCCTCTGCCCTGTCCACTTTCCTCCAAGCAAAGCAGGGTTAAGACATAGATGGGAAAATACCCAGCAAGGCCAAGGCTGACCTGAAGGGGAATGGCCAAGACATGGAATATTTCAAACTTGTTCAGATATTTTAACTTGGCTATTGGTTTCATTTTGGGTGACACATCAGCTAATGTGTAAAGCAGGCAAGGTTGTTTTCGCTGCTATCCCTTCTCCTTCTGAGCTTCTTTTCTTTCTCCTGTCTCTTCTTTTTTCTCTCTCAAACAAATGGCACCTTCAAGTTAGGTCAAGTTGTCCAAAGTTTCTGGCCCAAACAGGACTGTCTACTCTAAAGAACATCTTTTTTTCCTCATGTCTTTTGGGCTCCAGCAACATCCAAGCGATAAGCTGACTTCATCCTAAAGTATGAACAGCACCACATTCTCCCAAGGTGCATTTGGCTAACCCTAGCTTCTATAATATTCTGGGAGATACTTTTTGAGCATAGTCATCTTTGGGTATTCTCTGCCTGACCCAACCCCTGTCAGTCCCCTCTCCATAACCTCTCAGGAGTAAACACACAGATCCACACTGCAGCTACACATGTCCATTTTCCCCTCTCCCACTTCTCTAAGCAGCTTCACACTCCCTTGGGACTCAGTAAATACACAGCTATTACTTGGACAGAACTCAGAGTGGTTGGAAAAATTGTAAATACCTCAAGCTATAAACCACAAATTGATAAATATGAAGAATTCTTGTGGGGAAAAAAGCCATACTTCCATTTCTAAACTTCCACTGAAGAAATTAAACCATAGAGCTAGAATTCAAAACTCAGGACATGTACCTCTACTCTAACCAAGCATCTGTTAGAGCATTTAAATGTCCATCTAAACATCAGACCATTCTAGAAGGTCTGCCCCTCCCCCATCAAAAAATTGTTGAAGCATTCTTCTGCAGTAATTTCTCCTTTTTTGTTTTTTTGTTTTTTTCTTAGAGATAGGGTCTTACTCTACCACCTAGGCTAGAGCACGACAGAAAGGTCACAGTTCACTGAAGCCTTGAACTGCTAGGCTCAAGCAATCCTCCTGCCTCAGTCTCTTGGCTAGCTGGAACTACAGGCTCATATAACCACACCCTGCTAATTTTTAAATTTTTCTGTAGAGATGTGGGGGTGGGGGTGGGGGGGGGTCTCACTATGTTTCCTAGTCTGGTCTCGAACTCCTGGACTAGCAGTCCTCTCACTTTGACCTCCCAAACTGCTGGGATTACAAAGTCCTCTCACTTTGACCTCCCAAACTGCTGGGATGAGCCACCACACCTGGCCTCCTCCTTAAAATATATTCGTTTTTACTGAGTTTGCCAGTGGAGGGAAAAACCCTTCCTTAGAAACAAGTTTTATCAATTATCTACAGATAATCATTCCTGGCTGCAAGACATGGGATCCCAGGTCTTTATAGTTCAATTTATGGTTTGATAATTGGACTTTTAAGATCTCTTTACAGAAGGCTTTTTACCATTCAGCATATTTTTATAAAGACTTCCAAGAGAAAAGGAGAGTCTCACCTCACAGTACTCCGTGATAATGCAGAAATTATCTTGCTCCACAAAACTTGCATGGAACTTGACAATGGCTGGGTGGTCCAGCTTGGAGAGGAGCTGGGCTTCCAAATTGGCCTGCACAGTTTCATTTGGATTTAGTTCTCCAACAGATATCTCCTTAAGTACCTTTCTGCAGTCAAAAAAAATTTTTAAAAACATTTACAGCCGACAAACACATTTAACAAATATCATCAAGTGGTACAGAGACACTAATTAATGCCCAGGTTGTGACCTACTCATATATCTGGTATTGCCTATTATGACACTGTGTCTCCTGGTGGGACCTGGGCCTGTTTTCCTGTCCTGCTTCCCCAAGGCCTCTGACCTCCTCATCTGTGTACCCTACCGTTCTATAAGGGCAGACATGGAACTAATCTTGAGCAATATTGCTGGGGTGGCCCTTCCTCCACCTCTCTAGATGTTTCAGTGTCTCTTGGTTTCTCTTATAGTTATCTATTTCTGTCTGTCTCTTTCTATGTGTGTTCATACACACACACACACACCACACACACACACACACACACATATGTAATCCATCACTCTCTCTGTATCTTATTCTTTGCCTCTTTCCTTCTCTGTGTCTGCCTCTTTCTGTGTCTCTCTTTGCCTCTGTGTATGTATTTACACGTATTTACACACACTCACAGGCATGCTTCTCTCTCTCAGCTTAAAGTTTTCCAAATATATTTACTTAATATCGGTAGGAGCAATATTTATTTATTTTCTTTTTAAAACTATCCTTGGCATATCATACTTTATTACTACCAGTATTTAAAAGGAAACATTAACTAAAAACATTAATAGAGATATTTAGTATTTCTAACATGTATAAATGAAAGAGCTCATTAAATCCCCAAGCCATTAATTTAAAAATTGTGATAACTCTGTGAGGAATAGACCAAAACATTATCTCTTCCCATCTAAGAAAAAAAAAAGAGTCTGATAAACAAATCAATTATAATACCAAAGTGTAAACTAGACTATAGGAAAAAAATACCTTAGAACACCAATTATGTTTGCAGACACAGTCTGTTGATTATAAGTAAGCACTGGCAGTTCATTAAAGCAAGTTCAGCAGGACCCGCACTAGAAAACATTTTACAAAAATCTTCCTTAGGAGTAGCTACCTATGCATGTCAATAAAAATGTATTATCGTAGAAAATTTCTTTAGGCCCTTTAACCAGCTCATAGATTAACCATCATTCGCCAGTCCTTCCTAACAGATGCTGACAGATGCCCTTGCCACAGGGAATGCCTCCAGCTAGTAAGCTCTCCTTGACATGCCCATGAACTTCTGCCCTCCCAGTTGAGATGTGTGCTTACCCAAGTCATCGTGTTTATTCCCAAGTCTGCTAATGCCAGTTATGCTCATCATTGTAAATTTACGACTTCAGTATAACTTAAATGAAGAGTGAGCGTGAGAGTTATCTCTGCTAGGAAAACTAAGTCAAATGAAATCCAAAAAACTTGAAAATAAAAAGTTGCAAAAATAAAAAGCTGTCAAGTACCTGAAAAGACCGTTCTGAAAAGGTTAAAAATGTGAAATCTAGTATTCTAAATTCAGATTGTTACAGAAAAATAAATCTAGAAAACTAGGTCCTAAAAATAATATAACAACAATATATATCTTACGGATACAGTTTATGCAAAAAAAAAAAAAGATGAAGTCTCTAACCAGAGGACACTGGACACTGACTATACAGCCCAAAACTGGAGAAAATGTACAATGATATATTTTAAGTTGATGTAAATGTTTCAATTAATGTCATTTTATTTTAAAATTGTTTCCTTTTTTTAACCAAGTACCAGCTCCAATCACATTGGAGAGCAGAGCTTCTACCATTTTTAAAAATGTGATTATATTATTAACTTTTCAGTAATTCAAACAAGCCTCTCCCTCTGTTTTATGATAGAAGAACTGTAATATCCTCAGGCATTACCACAGGTAGAGCTTTCTTCTTGTTTCATATTCAGGGTCTAGAAGTTTTGATATTGCAGTCAGCACACTATTGTATAGTATTCCCCCATACCATTTCTCAGTGAGAGACTACAATCAAAATAAATAAATAAATAAATAAAATTTTAAAAACTCATTACAATTCTAAATTAGGAAATCCATCCTACAAGCTGACAGCCTAAGTAGGAAAATGTAGAAAGTGCCCTTATCCTATTCTGGGGTTGGGTAACATTTGATTTTTTTTTTTTTTTCCCAGAGCAGTAAAAGCTAGGTTAAGTTTACATTCTCCAAAAATCTCATAAGGAAAACCTTCTAATCCAAGATGACCATTACTGGAAGTCACTTCCCCTAAAAGTTGAGTTCCCTAAAATTTGAGTCCTTTAATATTTTATTCACTTTAAATGTTCTCCATAGTCTTCCCATTCTGAACTCATCTCATCCCCAAAAGACACCAACAGCAGGCATAAGCTGCTTCCACAGAGGAGGCCAATTTGCATTAGAAAGGGCAGCTGTGCCTCAGGAGCCTCACAGACAAGGACTCCACTATGACATTAACAGGTGTCTTTCAATGTGACTGCAACATAGAAAGCTGGAACACTTGTCTTCCTTCCCCTAACAGGTGTTTTCACATTAGTTTCAAACACATTAGTTTCTTATTAAGTAGGCTCCTACTTAATAAGAAGTAGATTCTAGAGAAATGCCTGCTTGGTAACATTCTGTAAAGACTGTTCTATCAAGAATTTGGTTTAAAATGACCTAATGTTATTAGGAGTGGCATTTCAGACTGTTAGTATACCCAAAGAAGCTTGAAATGACATACAAGACTATGTTTTTTTGTAACTACTGAAGATTACAAAGCAGCAGGCGAAGCACAATGACATCTTCGTAGAGTTTTTTCAGTAATTTACTGTACCCCAGCTAGCATGCAGTTATAAAAGTCACAGTGGTTAAGCTTGACAATATAAAGTCTTACAGACTTGCAATATTCTCTTGCTGTGAAGGAACAAATGCCATAAAAAGCTTCAAGATACTTATTTTTCCTTGCAAACACCAACTATTGTGCAGCAGAGCATGAGACTTTACATACAAAATGTAACTATCTGAGCCCCATCTGGCACCCTGATGATAAAGCATAACACATTTGTCCACAATTTAGCAGATGAAGGGAGGGCTATTAAGACAGGTGATATCTATTATAATCATCTCGTAGATGATGCAGAGACATTCACCTTCCTTGCCTGAAATCACATCACTGAGCTGACAGAGGAAACTCTCACTGCATATCACTTAATACGAGATCCATATCAGCCAAAGACAGCATGGAAACTTACCAAGTCAGGGACAGCTTGTTACTTGCTCAGTGATTCCCAGTCTGTCACCCCTCCTAAATAACATGACAGACATTTATCTTATCAGAGCCTCAACTCAGGAGAAATTTCATGCCAGTAGCAAAATTAGGCATCCCTTGGAGACGTACTCATTTTGCAAACTTCCCAAGCTACATGCTTTCTTTCTTTCTAGAATCAGCAAACTGACAAACTTTGGAGAATAACTTTGGAGATTCGGGATAACTATGGCTAATTTCATTCCCTTGAAATTGGCCTACATTTTGTAGAAATGGGGAAGATGATATCTTTGAGTTATTAATGAAGGGCTATTTTTCTCCAAATTTTCACATATCTTTTCACATTTTCCCCATTCAACCAGCAGCATACACTGCTTCAGGAAAAAGGTGACATCACCACAGAGAATATGAGTCAAACACACGTCTTGAGTTTTAAAGAAAAGACCAAGGCTAAAGAGAAAGGATCTGGAGGAACATATGAACAGTGAGTGGGTGAGCATTCTTCTGCCAGGTGAGAAAGAGATCAGGGGAAGGGGACAGGGTCAGAGGGCAGGTAAAAAAATTAGGAACTGCTGAGCCCTTGAAAATAGTTGCTGTGCTATCAGGTCCAGAAAGGCAACTAAAAAGAGAACTCCGAGATGGGTAGGAAGGTCTGAGAGGAAGAGACCTGTGCTCTCCCTCCAAAGTAGGGCTTAAAGGATTGCAGAACACCCACATTTTCTTATGTCCAGCAAGGGTAAGGAGCTGCAAAAAACTCTCCAAGGGGCGTGTAAACAGATGGGCCTAAGAGAGCTCTAGAATCTCCGGTACCCCAGGAAGGCGTGGGAAGCAGCAGAATGAGATGACATCATGCAGTCAACAGCCATCTCAGTGAGGGCCAGTCAGCTGGTAGAACTGGAAACCTTTGCAGTAGAGACAACGGTCCTTTCCTTTCTGATTTAACTATTAACATTCATTACAGGTAACTAGTAAATACCTACTACACGACTACAGTGTGGTGGGCACTGAGGAGTTAAGGTCTCTGCTTTTGTGTCTACTGGGAAAGATAGACAACAGGTAAATGTGCATGAATGTGTGTATATATCATGTATGGTTGTGTTTTTCAAAACTTCCAATTCCGATGAATGCTGTGAAGTTGAGGTAAGGATGTCTGAGGCCCTTCTGCTTTCAGAACTGTGACCCTGATGTGATCAGCAGCTACTGTACCCACTTCGCCTAAGTCACGGGAAATTTTCATTTCAACTTAAACGAGTAACTTTTTGGCTTTGTATTTTGCTCTGTGTGTGTGTGTGTGTGTGTGTGTTTATCATTTGCCTGTTTTACAAAGAGAGATTATCAAATATAATCAGGAGTTTTAAGATTTTTCATCCCTCTAGGAAGGGAGGAATTATTTTTATCTGCCTTTCTTAAATGGGAAGGTCTCTTTTTTCTAATTTACAAGGAAATAGTTTCATTATAGAAAAATTTGAAAACACAACATAAGGAAAATATTACCCACAATCCAACATAGAGACCATCAGAATTAACATTTCTGTGTATTTCCTTGCAATCTTTTTGCTACATGTATTTCTTAATAGTAGAGACCAAACAGCTTACACAATTTGCTTACTGCTGTTTTCATGAGACATTATGGTAGCAGACACTTGTCATTTGTGGCTGCCCACTTTAGACAGCTTCCTTACATTGTGGCAGATCCCTGGGCTGTGAGTCTTGCCTCCACTGGAGAGAGAAAAACAGACAAACCAACCCTATGACTCCCAGCCTCCCTTGAGCTTGGGTGCTGATGTGTGACCTAGGTTCTGTCAGTCAGCTGCATCCAGCCAACACTCTGACGTGAGTGTGAGCTGCATCAAGAAACAAGGCGGCACACGGTCTCCATTTTGCAAATACACGTATCATCAGAAACAGCATAGCCCTGAGCTCAAGGGCAGTAGGTCATTTCATTGGTGATGTTCTGCCCTCTAGCCTGCTCCCCCAGCCCTCCCACCACTGCTGTGAACTATCTGTGTTCTATAACAAATCCTTTTCTGCTTAAACTGGCAAAGGGTGGCTGCTCTTACCTGCACCTGGGAGTGCTGACCAATGCAATTATGCATCACAGAAGTACTTTCAGGTGTTACCACAAATCACTGTAGACACTTTGGGGCAATGAAAGCCAAACCTCCAAAGGTCTGGCTCATTTGGTTCGTTTTTATTTCCACCTTAGACTCTTCTAATGCATTTAAGGCTGCGGTAATTCTTTCTCCATTTACAGATAGATAGAAATTGATGGTGGAAAACATCCTGTTTTAAAGTTATTTCATCTCTTTTAATATGATATATAACTTTCAAAAGTAAAGGAGCATGAAAAAGATATATAATGGCAGAGAGTAATGTTTATTCAAAAGTTGGCACATTGATAAAAATAATGGAAAAGCCAGGAACTAAAGGTACCTAAAGGAATAGCTGGTGGGGAGAAAAAAAAGAGTAGAGGTTAGTAGCAAGTATACTACAGTATACTACAGATGGAGTTTCATTTTATTTCTGTTGTTTTCCCTTCCCTTGGTAAAACAACAGTATTATTTTTATGTCTGTGTCACATTAAAAGACAAAATTATTTTATGGGTTATCACCATATGCCATAATATGCACTGCTTTTTGTTTTTTAACAATTAAACTCGTAAACCTAGCTCATTCGGGGGTTAGAACTCTCTAATTCATCTTGTCCATTCTACACACCCCTAATTCATCTTGTCCATTCTACATACCCCTGATCACAAACATGTAGCAGAGTCTTTGGACACAGCACGGGTTAAAAGGGCATCATGGTGCAGTGCAGGGATGGCAAACTGTAGGTGCCCATGGCAGACATCAGCAACTGGGGAACAAACTGCCAAAGACTTTGAGAAAGGAAATCTCACCTTTCTGTTACTTTACCGTCTATTAACTATCTTCTGTGTGACAAATACCATGCCATGTGCTGGAGATACAAAGATGAAAAAGATAAAACTCCTGCTCTCCAAGAGAGCTCAGTCCCATGGGGAGGCCAACAAGTATATAAATAGTTGGACAACTTCATGACAAATGATAAAATAGAGCTGGGGGTGGGCAGTGAGGATTCCTAACCTTTCTTTGAGGAGAGAAGAAAAGGCAAAATCTACGGACTAGAGTTTCAGGATGTTCACTTTTGCAAATGCAAACTGCTTTACACTTGCTACATTGCCTTTTCCCTGGGTGGATCTCAAGCAGCAAAATAAATGAATTCATCATTCTTTACTATTTGCCCTGTAAATCAATATAAGAGTGTCTAATATCCAATAGAAGAGTGTCTGTATTTGTATTACCTGAATAGACTATGAAAGCTAATCAGCATATGACTTTAAAAAAACTAGTTAATACATTATATTATATATTACAATATTTTATATATGGTGTATTTTTCCTTAAACACATACATACACATACACAAAATCACACTATACATTATGGAATGTGGAATTAAAATGTTACAGGGAAGAGGAGTATTTTTTAAGAGATACGTAAAACTGTCAGGTTCATAAACCTCTCCTTCCTGTTTTCTTTCTTCCTTCCTCTCCACCTGTTTATTCCCCATTTTTTCCAAAAAAAAAATTGAAGCTTTACATAGCAAGATATTTAAAATCAGGGTTAGAAACCCTCCCATTAAGCCATGCTTTGCTCTGGAAGACTCTCTTCATTTGGGTCCCCTAGAAGGAAACCTTGAGACAAGGATTTGAATGCAAGTAGTAATTTGGGAAGTAACAGGAAAGTGGGGAAGTGAGACCGGAGGGGAAGGAAGCCATGAAAGGGTATATCATCAAGACAGTTACCACTGAGAGCAACTGGAGCTTAATTCTGTCAAGAAACTCTGGGAGCTAGTGTAGAACATTAACCTCAGAGTTCTCCTGCACAAAGGGTGAGGAGTGATGGGGCTGGGATATTAATCTGCCAGTTCCCACTGTCCACTAGCTAAAACTGCTCCCTGGAAGTATTAATTCCTCCACTCTTCTCCCTAGGCAGAGGACAGGAAATCCTAGTGGCTGGAAAGAGCACTCAGGCAGAATTGCATGGCAGGCAGCTGGAGGCTGAGTCCATGCATAAGAAAATGTTAAGTGCCCAGGGGATACAGGCAGGACCTCAACACTGTCTTCCACAGGATAAAAATAAAGGAAATTCCTCTCATTTTTAATTCTGGCCTGGTTTCCCTATACTCCTGAAGATGGCTAGTATATAAAGATTCCTAGACAAAGTAAAATAAAGTGGCTTGAATATTCAGTAATGAAACTGCAAACCAATTATAACCTATAGACAAATTCCATTTACTATGCTTTTCAAGACTGATTTTGTTTACAAATATTTTAGCAGCATGTAAGAGTATCACATACAGATAACAAGCAAATAATTAATAATCCAGCTAATAAAGAACAAAAAAGAATAAAATTATTTCAGATATTTTTGTTTGGCAAACATGCTATTTCCGGCTGCTGTCTAGATTATATTCCATCTGTGGTGACAACTTTCATGCAGTGTTTCAATGCTGGTACTCTAAGAAATCATTGTAAGTTGCCTTTTAGTTTTAAGGAGCAGAAGAGGATAAACAAAAATTTTAGGAGTAGGTGGTTTGAAGACAAATATTGCATGAATAAAAAATATTTAATCACCACCATGTGAATTCTATGAGTTTTCTCATCTGTATAAATAAGCAAAATAGAAATGACTTGAGCGCATGTCTCAAGGCTGGCAATAGTGCTGGTGCTCCCTGGAGTTCTCTGCAGAGAATCTCCTGTGTTAATGCAAGAATAGAGCTGGCATCCAAATGGACCATGTCCTGCATTTCCCTAGAGGGCTTCTTGGAAGTGACGTGGAGAGAAGATAAAATGTCTGACTGCTCTGTTGTACAAAGCCCCTCCCCAAGCACATGACCAAAGAGTTGTTAGCCAAGCCAAACAAAAATGCATGAGTGCATGCTAATTAACTGGGGAGCAACAAAAGTCTGCATTTGTTCAGGCAGTGTTGGAAAAGCTTGTGCATTTGTGCACTCACAACGTGACAGTCATGTCCTCCCCCTACCCCCATTTCTAAATCACAGCCGCTATAAAAGCTTCTGGGGCTGTCTCCTAGAAGACTAGAGAAAAAATTGCCCATCCCTCTTCTTTTACCGACAATATGAGTGGATTCCCTTCATGGAGGAGACAGCTTTCTGGAACTTCTTTTTGTTTACTTCTCTAAAAATTCTCTTTACCACCAAGGATGCCCTGGGTCAATTCTAACTTCCCTTTTAAAATCATATGTAACTCCTCCTCGTCCCTGTCTTTCTCCCCTACACCCTGAGACAAATGGTCAAGCAATTCTATTTTTCTTATTTATACAGATGGGCAAAGTCATTGGATATTGTGGCTTAATTATTGTGAGAAACACTGATGACTGCCTACCCCACACAAAGTCATCCCCCAACACCCCTAACATAATATGCTCTGGAAAGGAGGATCCTCTCCCTAGTTCCTGCGGTGAATCATAATTGGTCTGGAAAAGATGTTCCTCACTGATAAAAAGAGAAGTATGAGAGGAAACTCTTCTTTCATCCGCATCTGCATGTGATCATCTGCTTGTGACTCCTTGAACTACGGTAGCCAGCTGGAGTCATGAAGTAAGCCACCCTAACATGACTGGCAGAAGCATGGAGAGGTAAGACAGAAGGCACCAACATCCCTGATGATGTTGCTGAGCCGCTGAATTAGTCAACCAGGAAGTGCTCTCTCTCCAGACTTCTTGTTAGGGGGATAAGAGTTTCTTATGGTTTAAGCCAATTTGATAGCATCAGCCATTTCCTGATACTAACACTTTGCTACAAGAAGTAAGAGAAGATGTTGAAAGAAGAGATTAGAAACAGGTAGAGAATGTAGTACAGTAAATATTCCACTATTTGTAAATGCTTAAGGTTATAAAAACCCAAATGATAAAGTTATTTAGGCATAGCTATGCTGTACAAAAAGATTAGAAGAAAGGTAAGCCCTTTGAGAACTGGGTTATGTCTTATTTACTTAGAAAGCAGTTAATGAGTCTCCTAATTTAAAACATGTATAACTTGGCTCTTTTCTATTTGAGCATTGATATGAATCTTTTAAAAATCATGACAAAATGAACTACAGTGAATGACACAGAAATGAACCCACTGTGAGAAAAAAACTGGGGGATAAATGACTAAAAATTGTTATTAGTACATTTCAAAACTAAAACAACATGATATTTGTTTAATTTGAAAACATAATTCAAAATTATTTTATATAAAAAATTTTAAGTTATTTAAAAACAGTATTCAAAATTATTAAAATTTCACCAGTGTTACACTTCTTCCTTTAGGTGATGATATAGAAGTAATAATAGCAAACAGAAGATAATCTAAAATGAGAGGCAAGAAAGAAAACAGTAAAGCAAGGGGAATGGATGATTCACCAATCAAAAAATATAAAGATTTTAAAATACATACTGAGTTGAAAAAGACCAAGAAAAAAAGAATTCTTAAAATATTTGGTTTTCACTCTCTCTTGCCAAAAAAGAAAATAAAAAGAAAGTACACTTTATGAACAGTAATAAATATACCTTTTTCTATAGTTCTCTAGTGATAGGAGAGAAAAAGGTACTAAAAATGCAAGTTTATAAAAATTTGCTTGCTAACATACGTGCTGGAATAGCTTTGATCTGGAAGCTGAATTACCAACAGAAGCTGATAATAACATTAGCATACACCAAAAAAATGGCAGATATTCCTACCTGGAAAAAAAGGTTTTGCTCCGATGTTTCACAATATCTCAGAGAAATGATAACACCCACTGTAATGGTGTGGCCCAAGAGAAGCACAAAGCTACCCAATTTTCTTAATGTGTTCCCCATATTCAGCTTCTTTTCCAGTTTTGAAATGGATTTTATGTATTTGTAGAATTTTAAAGCTGGACAAGACCTTCTGAAAGCAGATAATCAAAGCACCTCAACCAATTGAAGTCCTGGGACATTAAACAATTAATCCAAGGTCACGAAGCAAGTTACAATGGAGCCACCATTTACCTCTTAAAGGAGGAAACAGACCATCAATTCTGAAGAATGGACTTTTGTCTCCAGATTTAATGGTTTTCCCTTTCTGCTGTTAGATCTGTTAGATCTTCCGTGTCTAATGAGTAAGACAGTCTAAAATTTTTCATTTTTCAAAGAACAAAAACTCCTGATACCTGCTTTCTTCCCTTCCTTAGCACTTAAGTAAAAAGAAAAAATCAAAAACAAAAATCTTGTCGTTGTGATTGGAATAATGGTTTTGCTTTCAATGAGGCACTAATGACTCTATGTCTGTTCTTCATTATCATTTGAGAGTTACAGAAATCACACGGAAGCCAGGAATATTGTCAATTATAGCGCCACAGATTGGGAGGTTTGGGAAAAGACATACAGAAGAGGGAGGCAGCGTTTCTCAGGACTTACTCTCCTAACAAGGTGGTGAAGTCTACATTTTGAGGTTGTTCTAAGTACCACAACCCTGCAGGTATAATTTTGTGTTTGAGGGCCAGTCTTTTTAAAAGTTCAACTGAGCAAAATTCATTTGATTTTAAATTGTTAAACAATGGAAAAGTAGTAATATGTCTTAAAAACAAAAATAAATATTGATAACATAAGACTCTAGGCAGCAAATCACTCATTCACTCCCTTACGCTTTGAAAAGTTCTGAGCTTATAGCAAAGATTCTACTTATGAAGGCAAGGAAATTAAGGAGCATAACAATATTAATAAGGATATAAAAAAATTACCACAGATAATTTGGTTAGCTTCTGTTACAATTATTATATGCTCCAAATTTAAAATCAGTGTTAGGCTAATATTCAAAATGCAATATTCAAATGAATAATTCATTCCAGGTTTATATTTTGAACATTACAGAAAAATACAAGAATTGCAGATTTCAGTGAGATAATCAGATGACCATAAAATCAAGATACAGAAACAAATTGAGTTTTAAGAAGCAACAAAAGCTGATTAGCTCCATTTCCTTGACTAGGTAAAAATGAGAAAAGATAAACACTGTTTAAAGTAAAATTAAATTATGATCTAGGCAAGAAGTTGTTTAATAAAATAAAAATAAAAAATAAAAAAATCTAGAGTTTTAATGATATAAATTTCCTTAACCTTATTAATAACAGTAGTAGATTGGCTGTCTTAACAGTAAGACAGCCAAAATAGCAAAAGTTTGTAATTCTAAATTTCAATCTCTATTTCATCATCATGGCAAGTGTAATATGCGGGCTTGAGCTACAACTTTCTGACTATAGGACAAAGCAAGTTGTTACTGTACTTAAGTTTGAGATGGAAAGCGAAGAAAATGAAACCCTGTATAAGCATACTTCCCTTAGAGGGTTTAAACAACTGATTCTGGGTCTTTCATTTTTGCTGAGTTATGCTTATACCCAAATAAAAGTCTATTTTTATACACCTAAAAGTCAGGGCTTAACCTACCAAGAGAGCTCAAAGTAGAATCTACTACTAGGAAGGATCTAGTTTCCCTGAACAACAGCTTATGGATTTAGTCATTGATTTGTAACACACACAAAGTCACCATGGACTGTGTAAGAGGAGGGGGAGACAGGGAGAGAGACATGGCTCGCCTGTCTTTGATTACACAGGCTTCCTTTTCTGGAGACAGGAGGGTGGAGGGGAGCCTGGCTAAATAAAGTGCCTTGGACGCTTAGCACTTGCTACAGTCACAGAGATGCTTTGTGGTTTCGCCTGCCTGCTCAGGTTGTCTACAGGAGCTCAGCAGCAGAGACATCCTCCTCAGGTCATAAACACTAAAAGAAAAAGAGGCTTGAGCATGGTTTTCTGTGAGCTTTGTTTCTAGAGATTCTGGAATTTGAGGATAAATCAAATGTTTTCATGTTAATATGATCAAAGGAAAATATTATTAGAATCAAAAAGTGTCATAATAAGTCTCAAAGAAGGAACACAGGGTCTTAGAGCAGTGCTTCTTGAATTTTTTTGTGCATACAAATCACCACAGGATCTGTTCAAATTCTGCTTCTGGTTCAGCCACTCTAGAGTGGGGCCTAAGAGCCTACATTTCTCAGGTCCCAGGTGATGGCTGCAGCTGCTTGTCCAGAGACCATACTTTGAGCAGCAAGGTTGAGAGCACGCAGGGGTCCAGAAGACTGCCAGGGCTAAAAGTGTTGAAGAGCCCCAGTGTTTCTCTAGAGGCTTGGGGCAGAGGGTAGATTTGAAGAGCAGACCAACAGACAGGGAATGTGTCCCCCTCTACTCCCCAATCTACTCACCCCTCCCTCCTTCCCAGCAACCTTGAAATCTCATTTGAAAACAAAGAACTGGGAACAGCTGCTGGTCCAGCTCCATCACCTTACAGATGAGAACACTGGAACTCAGAGAGGCTGCAAGAGTGGATTACATGCCCTCCTGAGGATATTCCACAACCAACACTGATGTGACCCCAAAACCGTCCGTTTTAAAATACTATGAAGGAAACCTTCCTTACATTTTAACCCAAATTATTTAATCTATAGTTTGCACTGGTTTCTTCTTGTTCTGTTCCCAGTAATGATAAAGTACAACAGCCCAATGACCCTTTGAACATTTCTTATTACACAATTTATTACCTTAATGTATTTATACTCAGCTTCATTTCACAGACAATTTGAAATAACTTATATAATACAACAAAAAATTAAGACCAGCAAGCACAGAACACAAATAGGGAAAAGAACACAAATATGCTGGCCAGAAATTATTGCTATGATCGAGCTTCAAATTTAATTCCAAACTTCTTGAAAGGTATTTTTATTATCACTATTAATACTATTGCTGTTATTGATGGTAATGTAATAGATACAATTCTTGCCTATTACAAGGGGTATTTCAATCTTTAGATCCTGAGTGTCATAAGCTAGTTTTAATTTTAGTCACATAACAGTGAAGATGTTTCCCAACGAGAACATCAGTGGTTCTATTAAATAAAATTCATTCAGAAACAAAATTCCAACTTACATATGAAATAATGCACTTTGATGTCTAACAAGAAAAGCTTCTCAACTATTACCTTAATTCCAGTTTCTAAATTCAGTACACATGTATGGGGCACCTGATCTGTGGAACGTACTTTACTTGTCACAGGCATAGCCTGTGCCTTCAGGGACTTTGCAATCCAGTGGGAGAGCACAGACAAATAACTAAAAGCTATAAGAAACCGTCATGCACCTTAAAAGGATGAAATCAATATTCTAAAGAGGTAATCAAAGACCAAGATATGAGATAATCATAAGAAAACCTCTACCCACTAAAATAGTGATACTGGTGATGATTATGGCAATAGTAAGTGCTATACGTGAGACAGTTATTTGGCACCATGTACTGTGCTAGGAAACTATTAAAATCCTCTTGAAATAAAGAAACTAAGATACAGAGAGATTAAGACACAGAGTCTGTTAAGTGACAAACCACACTCAATAATAATGAAACTGGGATCCCACTTGTAAATCCTCTTTTTTTTTTTTTTTTTTTGAGACAAGTCTCGCTCTGTTGCCCAGGCTGGAGTGTGGTGGTGTGATCTTGGCTTACTACAACCTCTGCCTCCTGAGTTCAAGTGATTCCTACCTCACCCTCCCAAACAGCTGGGATTACAAGCATGCGCCAACATGCCTGGTTAATTTTTGTATTTATTTATTTATTTTTAGTAGATATGGAGTTTTACCATGTTGGCAAGGCTGGTCTTGAACTTCTAACCTCAAATGAACAGCCTGCCTTGGCCTCTCAAAGTTCTGGGATTACAGGCATGAGCCACCGCACCTGGCCCCCACTTCCAAATCCTGGGCATCTCACTATCACACCACTATGGGATGCTGCCTTCTGAGTTTATGATGTCAAAGTCCAATGAGCTTCACACCAAGAACACACCTCAAAAATACATCTCTGCACAAGGTTGATAGTCTGAATAATCTGGAAAAAAGGGGAGAGGCGACCTCCTGCCCTCCCTATCCCCAAGGCCCATGTTCCAATTTTTATGAAAAGTATTTTTCAAAAATTGTACAGCAATAATCCTGACACAAATTGCTGGCAATATTGAAGAACTCATGATTAAACAGGTGGCTTGTGAAAGTTTAAAATATAAAGCAGCGGCCAGCAGGAGCCCACATGGGCTTATGGAGAACATGCCAAATTAACCTGATTTCTTTCTGTGGAGGGTTATTTGATTGGTAGATCAGAGAGAAGCAATTAGTTGTGGTATATTATGATTTCAGCCCATCTGATAAAACCATGTTAACATGTCAAAGAGAAGAGTCTGTGATATCCTTTTCATGTGGGAGAAATGCAGTCTTCATGTGGATTCATGGCTCGTCGAACAAGTAGACCAAATATGTTGGAGTCTTGTGTCTCAGGTCATTTTTCATGTGGTACTTCCTAATGCCATTGAGATCCCTAACAATATCCTCACCTACATTTTATTAATGACTTGGACGAAAATCTAAAAAGATACACTTACCAAGTTTGTAGAAGACACAAAGCCAGACAGCATAATCAATAGACATAAGGGAAAGTGAACTTTTCAAAATGACTGAAGAAGCTGAAACATGAGCTGGAAATCAACAAAACTAAATTTTGCAAACTAAAATCTGAAGTTTATAGTTAGAGTCAGGAGAATCAAATCCTCAAATCTAAGATGAGTGACACCTGGCTTAAGAGCAGAATGGCTCATCTATAAAAACTCTGGGCAGAGTGTGTGGGAAGGGGAATACTTCTTCCCCCATCACCCCAATTCAATATGAAACAGTATGTGGCTGCTAAAAGAGCCAATATTCCGGGCTGATTTTGAAATGTATGAAAGATTTTAGTATCATTACACTTGGCTCCATCATATCCCTGGTGTTCAGGCCTCATTTCAAGGGGAATATTGTCACCAAAATTAGTTCAAGGAATGATTTTAAGATGTTGAGAGGTCTTTTTTTTTTTTTTTTTTTTTTTTGTTGAGACGGAGTCTCGCTGTGTCGCCCAGGCTGGAGTGCAGTGGCGCGATCTCGGCTCACCGCAAGCTCCGCCTCCCGGGTTCCCGCCATTCTCCCGCCTCAGCCTCCCAGTAGCTGGGACTACAGGCGCCTGCCACTGCGCCCGGCTAGTTTTTTGTATTTTTTAGTAGAGACGGGGTTTCACCGTGTTAGCCAGGAGGGTCTCGATCTCCTGACCTCGTGATCCGCCCGCCTCGGCCTCCCAAAGTGCTGGGATTACAGGCTTGAGCCACCGCGCCCGGCCGAGAGGTCTTAAAACCAACTTATCCAAGGAACAGTCAGAGAAACAAGGAGATCGACAGAGATAATGTATTTCAAGGAATAACTTGTGAAAATGTGCTAGGAATGTTTTCCTTGTCATTCATTTAAGACTTAAAACCATATAGAGTCATCCTTATTTTCCCCATTTTACAGAGAAGAAAACTGAGACTGGTAGTCTAGGTAATTGTCCAAAGTAAGTGGAAAGACTGAGATATAAATACAGGAGGTCTGACTTTAAGACCAAAGCTCTTTCTACTCATTATTAATGTAATCTTTAGCCAGCGTTTAAATTTCAACAATAACAAGAGAAATCAGACTAGCAAGGCCATGATAACTATGTTGTAAAGTTCCTTCCTGTATATGCCCAGGTTTTCATGCCTTTGTGCCTTCACTTATGCTATTTCTGCTGTCTGGGACACTCTGTCTCTACCCTTTCTCTGCCAGATTTATATTCATTCTGTAAGTTTGGCTCCAGTGTTCACTCTTCCAGAATGTCTTCTCTACTCTATAAAAATAGAATAAGTGCATCTCCATCTAGCATGCCCTGCAAGGGGTTGAAAATGCCTATTTACATTCTTGTTTGCCTGACTGGTCCATAAGCTCTTTGAAGGCAAGAGCCTTCATGTCCATGAAGATCACATGTTCAATTTAGTTTTTATTTTTTGTTCCCAACAGTTTTATTGAGACATAATTCACGTACCATTAAATTCACTCTTTTCGAGTGTACAATTCAGTAGTTTTTAGTATATACCCAGAGGTCTGCAACCATCAACACTGTCTAATTTTAGAACACTTTTATTATCCTTATTATGGATTGAATTGTGTTCCCCTAAAATTCTTATGTTGGTGTCAACCCCCAGTGCCTCAGAATGTAACTGTATTTGGAGATAAGGTCTTGATAGAGTCGATTAAGTTAAAATTAGGCCAGCAGAGTAGGCCCTAATCCTATATGAGTGTTGTCCTTATAAGGAGAGGGAGAGACCACGGACACACTTGCACAAACACAGAAAGGTCGTGTGAAAACAGAGCAAAGAGGTGGCCATCTACAAGCCAAGGAGAGCAGCCTCAGAAAAAAACCACCCTGCTGGCACCTTAATCTTGGACTTGCGGCCTCCAGAACAGTGAGAAAATAGATTTCTGTTATTCAAACCACCTAGTCTGTGGCATTTCATTATGGCAGCCCTGGAAAACTAACACAGTCCCCAAAGAAATCCCTTATCTATCAGCAGTCACTACCCATCTCCACTCTCCATAGCCCCTGGCAACCACTTTTCTTCCTGTGGGTTTGCCTGCTTGATATTTCATATAAGTTGAATCATAGAATATGTAGTCTTTTGTTACTTCTTTCACTTAGCATATTGTTTTCAAGGTTTATCCACACTGTAGCATGTATCAGTATTTCATGGCTTCTCATGGTTAAATAATATTCTATGGTATGGATATACCACTTTTTGTTTATCCATTTATCAGCTGATGGACATTTGGGTTGCTTCACCTTTTGGTTATTAAGAATAATGCTGCTGTAGACATTTGTGTACAAGGTTTTGTGTGGATATATGTTTTTATGTCTTTTGGGTATATACCTAGGAATGGAATTGTTAGATCATATCGGTAATTTTACATTTGTAGTAAATTTTCTGGCTGGTGAGTTACTCTATGATTTCCTCAAGCTCAAGGATAATCATTTTTTCAAATACTACTTTTATGTCACTCTCTTGCTAAAGATCTTACAGCTTTTATATTCCCCATCAGACAAAACTTATTAAGCCTCAAGTTTAAGGTATTCTATCAGCTGGACCCTATCTGGACTATTAATCATTACTCTCAAACCTGACCCATCTACCTCCTCTATTCATGATCCTATCCCTGTATCATTTTTCTTGCTTCTAGTCCCTACTCTGTCCCCTTCCTTTCTATCACATCTGAGAAAAGGACAGATGCCCTCCAAGAGTTGTATTGTATTCACAACTCAGAATTCAGGGCATAGAGAAGATGGTCCTGGAATGAACAATAATCGGCTGAATTAATATCTTAATTAACCACAGAGTAAGGGGCTTGGGTTAGATGACATAAAAACTCCATTCAGGCTAGATGTGGTGGCTAACAACTGTAATCCTAGCACTTTGTGAAGCCAACGCAGAAGAATTGCTTAAGTCCAGGAGCTTGAGACCAGCCTGGGCAACACAGTGAGACCCCCTCTCTATAAAAAGTAAAAAAATTAGCTGGGGATGGTGACACGTGGCTGTAATCCCAGCTACTTGGGAGGCTGAGGCAGGAGGACTGCTTAACCCTAGGAGTTTGAGACTGCAGTGAGCAGTGATTGTGCCACTGCACTCTAGCCTGGGCAACAGCAAAAGTCTGTCTCTTAAAAAATAATAATGATTTTTTAAAACTTCATTCATACCTAAGATTCTCTGATTCTGTTGACAGATTATCTTCATCAGCTGGGCCCACCCTGCCCTGAGATCCCTTTACTTCCATTTCTCTTGCCTACCTTTAAGTAGTTGGTTACAGTGAATGCCTGAGTCTCCTACTACAGCATTAGTGGGGACAGGTTGGAGCCTGGAACTGGCCAGAATAGAGGAGATGATGTGGTGGTCCCTTTCCTCCTTGACAGTCAGAGCTGTGGAGTCACATCTCTACTAGCACCACTACTTGTTTAATCAGGCTGTGGTGCTAAATCTCTAAAACACGATGCTGAGTGCAAGAAGCCAGATGAAAACAGTGCATACCATATGGTTCTATGTATTTCAAATGCTAGAAAAGACTTACCTATAGTGACAGAAGCATATCAGCATTTGCCTGGGTTTGGGATAGAGGAGGATTAGAAAGAGCACAAGGGAATTTTTTGAGGGTGTAGAAATGTCCTATGTTTTATTTCTGGTGGTGGTTACCACAGTGTGTAAATTTGTCAAAACTACTAGAAATGTGCACTTCAAATGGGTACCTTTTATTGTCTATAAATTATTCTTCAACGAAGTTGGTTTCTTTAAAAGTTAGGCTACAGTAATGAGAGGGTAGCAGAGGAGAGAAAGGCTGCAAAGGCATTTTTAGTCTTTAACCTGGAAGGTTCTCTGATTCAGATCACAAGGTTGAGTACCTTTTATGGTGATCAGAGTTCCAGAGATAACAGGAGCTGCCATGTACATCTATTCCCAAGTTACACAGCAATATGAAAATTACTCCACAACACCGTAGTTACACTGCTACACACACATTCTGTCACCCTAAATTGTGTTCCTTGGTATGGGGAATGTTGTTGCCTAACAAGTTTTGTGTGCCTTAGCTCTTCCCCTAAAATGTAAGCTCCTAGAAGAGGGTTTTGGTTTTTTGTTTGTTGGTTTTTTTTTTTTTTTTTTACTTTTTTACTTGCTCTTTGGTGCCTAGTGTTACCAAGGCCCATTGACTTCATTCGTTATCAACTCAGTTATCTTTTGATTGAACATGGTGTATGTTACAGTCTGATCCCCTGGACTAAGAATTGGGTGCTGATGACATCAAGAATCAGGGGCCTCAAGAAGGCCACTGTGGTGGTAGCAGAGGCAGCAAGATGGAGTTCCTGGGCGGCAGTATCATGGGGCCCAGCACCAGTGATGGCAGGGAGGTTGTCCTCAGTCTGGCCCTCCAGAAATCCCTGGTGAATCTGTGACCCACACATTAAATTTATAATAAATTCCTTCTGGGCTCCGGTCAATAGAAATCTTGTTTTCTCTTTCTCAGAGAAAAGCAAGAGTAGGGAAATCAAACAGAGGTAGGAAAAATGTACACACTGTCCTTGAGAAGAGACCTGGTCATTTTAGATATAGCCAATATCAAGATACATTATTTGATCATAAGGCAGAATAAAAATTAGGTGGGGTCTACCAGGTGTAGAAATAGCATAACATCTCCAGAAAGACTACATCCTGCCCTACCTGCCCTACTTTCTACCCAATGCAAGACTTCCTTCTGTGGCAGATGGGCCAGCTAAACTCAACTTGACATCACTTAATGAGGCAATGTCCTCCTGACTGTGATTCTTGTCTGCTAGTCCCACTTCTGCAGCCTAGAACAGCATAGATCATGCTTACCTTTGAATACACTGCAGCTCTTCAGATATTTTAAAAATCTTTAGTTAAGGCGATGGTACTCAAACTTCGGAGTGAAACAGTACCCCCACGATCTTGTTTAAATGTAGATGCCGTCCAGTCTCCAACTCCCAGCACGAGCGACACAGAAGACCGGTGATTTCTGCATTTTCAACTGAGGTACTGGGGTCATCTCACTAGGGAGTACTGGAAAATCGGTGCTGGTCAGCTGCTGCAGCCTGACCAGCGAAAGCTGAAGCAGGGCTAGGCATCGCCTCACCTGGAAGCGCAAGGGGGAAGGGAATCCCTTTTCCTAGCCAGGGGAACTGAGACACACAACACCTGGAAAATCGGGTAACTCCCACCCCAATACTGCGCTTTAAGCAAACAGGCACACCAGGAGAATATATCCCACACCTGGCCGGGAGGGTCCCACGCCCACGGAGCCTCCCTCATTGCTAACACAGCAGTCTGCGGCGATCTATCCCCAAGGCAGCAGCGAGGCTGGGGGAGGGGCGCCCGCCATTGCCGAGGCTTAAGTAGGTAAACAAAGCCGCTGGGAAGCTCAAACTGGGTGGAGCTCACAGCAGCTCAAGGAAGCCTGCCTGTCTCTGTAGACTCCACCTCTGGGGACAGCCCACAGCTGAAGACCAACAGGGGAAGCAGTGGGGGCCTGTGCAGACGCGAACGACTCTGTCTGACAGCTTTGGGGAGAGCCGTGGATCTCCCAACGCCGAGGTTGAGATCTGAGAACGGACAGACTGCCTGCTCAGGTGGGTCCCTGACCCCTGAGTAGCCTAACTGGGAGACGTCCCCCACTAGGGGCAGTCTGACACCCCACACCTCACAGGGTGGAGTACACCCCTGAGAGGAAGCTTCCAAAGGAAGAATCAGACAGGTACACTCGCTGTTCAGCAATATTCTATCTTCTGCAACCTCTGCTGCTGATACCCAGGCAAACAGAGTCGGGAGTGGACCTCAAGCAATCTCCAACAGACCTATAGCTGAGGGTCCTGACTGTCAGAAGGAAAACTATCAAACAGGAAGGACACCTATACCAAAACCCCATCAGTACGTCACCATCATCAAAGACCAGAGACAGATAAAACCACAAAGATGGGGAAGAAGCAGGGCAGAAAAGCTGGAAATTCAAAAAAGAAGAGCGCATCTCCCCCTGCAAAGGAGCGCAGCCCATCGCCAGCAACGGATCAAAGCTGGTCAGAGAATGACTTTGACGAGATGAGAGAAGAAGGCTTCAGTCCATCAAACTTCTCAGAGCTAAAGGAGGAATTACGTACCCAGCGCAAAGAAACTAAAAATCTTGAAAAAAGAGTGGAAGAATTGACAGCTAGACTAATTAATGCAGAGAAGGTCATAAACGAAATGACAGAGATGAAAACCATGACCTGAGAAATTCGTGACAAATGTACAAGCTTCAGTAACCGACTCGATCAACTGGAAGAAAGAGTATCAGCGATTGAGGATCAAATGAATGAAATGAAGCGAGAAGAGAAACCAAAAGAAAAAAGAAGAAAAAGAAATGAACAAAGCCTGCAAGAAGTATGGGATTATGTAAAAAGACCAAATCTACGTCTGATTGGGGTGCCTGAAAGTGAGGGGGAAAATGGAACCAACTTGGAAAACACTCTTCAGGATATCATCCAGGAGAACTTCCCCAACCTAGTAGGGCAGGCCAACATTCAAATTCAGGAAATACAGAGAACGCCACAAAGATACTCCTCCAGAAGAGCAACTCCAAGACACATCATTGCCAGATTCACCAAAGTTGAAATGAAGGAAAAAATCTTAAGGGCAGCCAGAGAGAAAGGTCGGGTTACCCACAAAGGGAAGCCCATCAGACTAACAGCAGATCTCTCGGCAGAAACTCTACAAGCCAGAAGAGAGTGGGGGCCAATATTCAACGTTCTTAAAGAAAAGAATTTTCAACCCAGAATTTCATATCCAGCCAAACTAAGTTTCATCAGTGAAGGAGAAATAAAATCCTTTACATATAAGCAAATGCTTAGAGATTTTGTCACCACCAGGCCTGCCTTACAAGAGACCCTGAAGGAAGCCCTAAACATGGAAAGGAACAACCGCTACCAGCCATTGCAAAAACATGCCAAAATGTAAAGACCATCGAGGCTAGGAAGAAACTGCATCAACTAATGAGCAAAATAACAACTTAATATCATAATGACAGGATCAAGTTCACACATAACAATATTAACCTTAAATGTCAATGGAATAAATGCTCCAATTAAAAGACACAGACTGGCAAACTGGATCAAGAGTCAAGACCCATCAGTCTGCTGTATTCAGGAGACCCATCTCACATGCAGAGACATACATAGGCTCAAAATAAAGGGATGGAGGAAGATCTACCAAGCAAATGGAGAACAAAAAAAAGCAGGGGTTGCAATCCTAGTCTCTGATAAAACAGACTTTAAACCATCAAAGATCAAAAGAGACAAAGAAGGCCATTACATAATGGTAAAGGGATCAATTCAACAGGAAGAGCTAACTCTCCTAAATATATATGCACCCAATACAGGAGCACCCAGATTCATAAAGCAAGTCCTTAGAGACTTACAAAGAGACTTAGACTCCCATACAATAATAATGGGAGACTTCAACACTCCACTGTCAACATTAGACAGATCAACGAGACAGAAACTTAACAAGGATATCCAGGAATTGAACTCATCTCTGCACCAAGCGGACCTAATAGACATCTATAGAACTCTCCACCCCAAATCAACAGAATATACATTCTTCTCAGCACCACATCGCACTTATTTCAAAATTGACCACATTATTGGAAGTAAAGCACTCCTCAGCAAATGTCAAAGAACAGAAATTATAACAAACTGTCTCTCAGACCACAGTGCAATCAAACTAGAACTCAGGAATAAGAAACTCAATCAAAACCGCTCAACTACATGGAAACTGAACAACCTGCTCCTGAACGACTACTGAGTACATAACGAAATGAAGGCAGAAATAAAGATGTTCTTTGAAACCAATGAGAACAAAGATACAACATACCAGAATCTCTGGGACACATTTAAAGCAGTGTGTAGAGGGAAATTTATAGCACTAAATGCCCACAAGAGAAAGCAGGAAAGATCTAAAATGACACTCTAACACCACAATTAAAAGAACTAGAGAGGCAAGAGCAAACACATTCAAAAGCTAGCAGAAGGCAAGAAATGACTAAGATCAGAGCAGAACTGAAGGAGATAGAGACACAAAAAACCCTCCAAAAAATCAATGAATCCAGGAGTTGTTTTTTGAAAAGATCAACAAAATTGACAGACCGCTAGCAAGACTAATAAAGAAGAAAAGAGAGAGGAATCAAATAGACACAATAAAAAATGATAAAGGGGATATCACCACCGACCCCACAGAAATACAAACTACCATCAGAGAATACTATAAACGCCTCTACGCGAATCAACTAGAAAATCTAGAAGAAATGGATAATTTCCTGGACACTTACACTCTCCCAAGACTAAACCAGGAAGAAGTTGAATCCCTGAATAGACCAATAGCAGGCTCTGAAATTGAGGCAACAATTAATAGCCTACCCACCAAAAAAAGTCCAGGACCAGATGGATTCACAGCTGAATTCTACCAGAGGTACAAGGAGGAGCTGGTACCATTCCTTCTGAAACTATTCCAATCAATGAAAAAGAGGGAATCCTCCCTAACTCATTTTATGAGGCCAACATCATCCTGATACCAAAGCCTGGCAGAGACACACAAAAAAAGAGAATTTTAGACCAATATCCCTGATGAACATCGATGCAAAAATCCTCAATAAAATACTGGCAAACTGGATTCAGCAGCACATCCAAAAGCTTATCCACCATGATCAAGTGGGCTTCATCCCTGGGATGCAAGGCTGGTTCAACATTCGCAAATCAATAAACGTAATCCAGCATATAAACAGAACCAAAGACAAGAACCACATGATTATCTCAATAGATGCAGAAAAGGCTTTTGACAAAATTCAACAGCCCTTCATGCTAAAAACGCTCAATAAATTCGGTATTGATGGAACGTACCTCAAATAATAAGAGCTATTTATGACAAACCCACAGCCAATATCATACTGAATGGGCAAAAACTGGAAAAATTCCCTTTGAAAACTGGCACAAGACAGGGATGCCCTCTCTCACCATTCCTATTCAACATAGTGTTGGAAGTTCTGGCTAGGGCAATCAGGCAAGACAAAGAAATCAAGGGTATCCAGTTAGGAAAAGAAGAAGTCAAATTGTCCCTGTTTGCAGATGACATAATTGTATATTTAGAAAACCCCATCGTCTCAGCCCAAAATCTCCTGAAGCTGATAAGCAACTTCAGCAAAGTCTCAGGATACAAAATTGATGTGCAAAAATCACAAGCATTCTTATACACCAGTAACAGACAAGCAGAGAGCCAAATCAGGAATGAACTTCCATTCACAATTGCTTCAAAGAGAATAAAATACCTAGGAATCCAGCTTACAAGGGATGTCAAGGACCTCTTCAAGGAGAACTACAAACCACTGTTCAGTGAAATCAAAGAGGACACAAACAAATGGAAGAACATACCATGCTCATGGATAGGAAGAATCAATATCGTGAAAATGGCCATACTGCCCAAGGTTATTTATAGATTCAATGCCATCCCCATCAAGCTACCAATGACTTTCTTCACAGAATTGGAAAAAACTGCTTTAAAGTTCATATGGAATCAAAAAAGAGCCCGCATTGCCAAGACAATCTTAAGTCAAAAGGACAAAGCTGGAGGTGTCATGCTACCTGACTTCAAACTATACTAACAAGGCTACAGTAACCAAAACAGCATGGTACTGGTACCAAAACAGAGATATAGACCAATGGAACAGAACAGAGTCCTCAGAAATAATACCACACATCTACAGCCATCTAATCTTTGACAAACCTGAGAGAAACAAGAAATGGGGAAAGGATTCCCTATTCAATAAATGGTGCTGGGAAAATTGGCTAGCCATAAGTAGAAAGCTGAAACTGGATCCTTTCCTTACCCCTTATACGAAGATTAATTCAAGATGGATTAGAGACTTAAATGTTAGACCTAACACCATAAAAACCCTAGAAGAAAATCTAGGTAGTACCATTCAGGACATAGGCATGGGCAAGGACTTCATGTCTAAAACACCAAAAGCAACGGCAGCAAAAGCCAAAATTGACAAATGGGATCTAATTAAACTAAAGAGCTTCTGCACAGCAAAAGAAACTACCATCAGAGTGAACAGGCAACCTACAGAATGGGAGAAAAGTTTTGCAACCTACTCATCTGACAAAGGGCTAATATCCAGAATCTACCAAGAACTCAAACAAATATACAAGAAAAAAACAAACAACCCCATCAAAAAGTGGGCAAAGGATATGAACAGACATTTCTCAAAAGAAGACATTCATACAGCCAACAGACACATGAAAAAATGCTCATCATCACTCGCCATCAGAGAAATGCAAATCAAAACCACAATGAGATACCATCTCACACCAGTTAGATTGGCAATCATTAAGAAGTCAGGAAACAACAGGTGTTGGAGAGGATGTGGAGAAATAGGAACACTTTTACACTGTTGGTGGGATTGTAAACTAGTTCAACCATTATGGAAAACAGTATGGCAATTCCTCAAGGATCTAAAACTAAATGTACCATATGACCCAGCCATCCCACTACTGGGTATATACCCAAAGGATTATAAATTACTCTACTACAAAGACACATGCACACGGATGTTTATTGCGGCACTATTCACAATAGCAAAGACTTGGAATCAACCCAAATGTCCATCTGTGACAGACTGGATTAAGAAAGTGTGGCACATATACACCATGGAATATTATGCAGCCATAAAAAAGGATGAGTTTGTGTCCTTTGTAGGGACATGGATGCAGCTGGAAACCATCATTCTTAGCAAACTATCACAAGAACAGAAAACCAAACACCGCATGTTCTCACTCATAGGTGGGAACTGAACAATGAGATCACTTGGACTCGGGAAGGGGAACATCACACACTGGGGCCTATCATGGGGAGGGGGGAGGAGGGAGGGATTGCATTGGGGAGTTATACATGATATAAATGATGATTGATGGGTGCTGACGAGTTGATGGGTGCAGCACACCAACATGGTATAAGTATACATATGTAACAAACCTGCACGTTATGCACATGTACCCTAGAACTTAAAGTATAATAAAAAAAAAATGTAGATCCCTAGGCCAAAGCATGGAAACTTTGATCTATAGTAGGTTTCAGCTGGGTTCTAGGAGCTGTAGGTGATTCTGCTACAAGTGATTTATTACTTTCATTTTGAGTCCCTACAGTATGCCCAGTTCTGGATGGGGGACTGGGGATATAAAAACAAACAGAAATAGACAGTTCTCCAAGGAAGATATACACATGGCCAATAAGCACATTAAAAATTACTCAGCTTCTTTAGCTATCAGGGATATGCACATCAAAACCATGAGACCACTTTACACATACTACATACTATGAAAGCTAGAATCAAAAGGACAAATTATAAGTATCAGTGAGGATGCAGAGAAATTAAAACCCTCATACACTGCTGGAGGGAATGCAAAATGGTACAGCCACTTTGGAAAACAATCTGGGCAAAGAGAAGACAGTCACATGTGATACTGTTTACCAGTCTTCAGAATTAGGAATGATATCTACCCAAGAAAAGGATACTTTCCATTTGATTTACTAAATTTTGGACACTGCCTAGATACTGAAGTGGAAATTCCTTTTAGATCTCTGAAAATATGAGACTAAAAACATGGATGAAATATCAAAGCTACAGATGTAAGCTTAGGATCACTTGCTCTCAGGTAATAGGAAAACTTGGGAAAGTAAGTAGAGTGAATGTGAAACACACCTACACTTAAACCATCATCCTTCACCCCAGAGAATGTTTTGCCAGATAAACTTGGAATGTATTATTAGAAGGCTAAATTGCCTGATGAAAAAAGCAACCAGAGCCAGTTAAGGGCAAGACCAAGCATATTTTCTCTCACTAAAATTGGCCTCCAATACCTTTATGTTTAAAACTCCATGTGAGGTTATACAGATCTGCTCAAATGAGGTAACTTCACCCTTGCTCATTGTTTTTAGACTCGTAGAGCCAAAACAGTTCAATTATTTTGATTGCTACTGAACTACGCCATACATCTGTCTTTTAACAGGGGCTGCTTTAACTGCCCTCCCTCCCCATAATATCCATAATATTCTGTGTTCGAGGCCATAGAATTGGCATGGTACCTGTGCAGTCACATAGGACCCAGTGCTTAAAAGAGTCTCACACTTGGATTAATGCTCTGTTATCACTGGCTTGAAATTCTTAATAATTTTTTAACAAGGGACTATGCATTTTTCACTTTGTACTAGGCCCCACAAATTATGTAGCTGGTCCTGTCTGTGTTAGTCAAGCATAAAACCTCTTTACAATTGACTCTTGCTAAACTAACCAACATCATTCTTGGTCACTGGATCAACTTTCCTTTTACATATTCCATTAAGTGGGGCAGGGCTCAGTTCTGTCAACCCTCTATGTGTCTGTCAATACAGTAAGTTCTCTGAAAGTGATGCAAGATGTTGGTTACAGATGGGGAAGTCAAGGCGGCTACAGAAACACTTAAAAGAACTAAAACATCATCTGTCAATGCAAATGGGAGTCAATTGTGTGCATACTTTGATACAAGTCCATTAAATGCATATACTTCACCCTATGTGAATGGATCTTAATTTGGCTTCTTGAAAAGGCTATATGGAATAATTAAATGCACATATCTGCACATTGAAAGGGCATCAGTGAATGGTGTGCCTCTGATGGGACTTTCATTACATGTTCAAAATCAGGTTTTATTTGTTATGGGTTACATTTCTAAAGTTCAGGAAAATATGAATATTAAGTCATCACAGTTTTACAGTAACATCAAAAATGTATGTAAAACACAAAAATTAATGTACATATTTCCTCTTTATAACAACTTTATTGAGATGTAATTTATATACCAAAAACCCTGCACATTTAATGTATACAATTTGATGGGTTTGGGCATATGCATACACCATGCTACTATTACCATATACAATTTCTTTCTGTATTTGATTCTCCAGCTCCAGATAAAAGTACCTCAAAATAAAATTCATAGTAGTTTTGATTAGCTAAAACATATTTTCAGGGGAACCAAGAAGACTAGTACTTCTCCATAACATAATTTCAAATGTATTTTCATTGTTCATTAAGGGTTCTCCTGAAACAGAGATCAGTTATACCTTGTATTAAAAATTTTTTTAATCTTTCTTTTGAAGCCTCCTGATAGTACTACTATAAAACCAAATGAAAAGATGCTTTTGAAGTACTTAGTTTTTTCAAAAGTTACACTATTGTTAACATAGAAAATGGAAATTCTTTGGAATAAAAGCATTATTAGCGTTACGAAATTTTACTTCCATTTGGGCCAGTCACCTCTCCTCAGTTAACCTCAGTTGTAACCGGGGATAATTCCTGTTTCCCAGACAGATTTGTTTGTGAGGATGGGAGAGCTAATAGGTATGATCATCTCAGCAGGTAAAATTAGGGCTGATATCCCTCTCTTGTCTATACTGCAGTATGAATCTCTTAAGGGAACTGTGATATCTTGAGGCATAAAGAGATGAAGATAAGTCAATGGGTTGTATCTACATAAAATACAATGACATGCAATATCTAGATATTATACCCAGAGCTTTCTTTTAGTCCTCAGCCTAAAGGGGAGATTCCTCAATGTCCAAGCAGCTCTAATCTGGGGCTGGTATTGCTCTCTCTAAAATTGGAAGCCCAGGACAGGAGGGTTTGCCCCTGTGGCTGCATCCCTATAGACATAGAGGGCATCTGCTTTGACTCCCTTTGTTATCTTCTCTCAAGGCAGAAATGGCAGGCCCTTGATGACATAACTGTACATCAGGATGCACAGAGCCAGTTTCTCTTTGTTCTCCACTAGAACCATAGAGAACAAGCTGGCAATGATTTCTGACCAACAGGAATATGACTCACAGGGAGTTTCAAACATTGTGTGTTTCTCTCACTACAACATGTAGCATATATTCTGGAAGAAGGCACTCTGATCTTGGGGTAACACACTTAAGAATAAACAGTAGTCACTGAACATCAGAACCATCAGCTCCCCAGGAGAAACCATTAATGAGAGTGTCTGGATGCTTTTAGGCCCCAAATGGATGATTTCCCTGAGGACCTTCATATCTAACCGTGATAAGGGAAAAACACAGTGAGTGTGCTGACCCCTGCTAAAGGAACAAAATATCTTCAGGCACTGCATGAAGCTGAAATCTGGAAAACACAGCCTCTCTGAAAACACCTAACTCCTAGCATAGGCAAGGAGACCATGTCTACAAGGGGAGGGATGGGGGCAATCATCTAGATCTCTCTATTCCAATCCCATAGCACCCATTCATCCCAGTGTGAAATCTCTCCAGCAGAGCAGAAACACACAATGAGGCAGAGACAGACCGAACCAGCCCAGAGACCTAAAAGTGAAAGTCTTCACTGATCTCAAGGCAGTAAAATGAAGCCCTTCGGAAGAAAACCCCAAGTGCCATTTCTCCCCACCCTCATTCATGCTTTACTCCCCTGTAAAATGGTTCCAACTCTCCAGAAAAAGGGAACTGATTAACACACAGTATACTTGGTCTCTTTGCACTATTGCCCAAACGTAGAAACATAAACATACGTAAGAAAACTGTATCCTTCTGCTACTGGAAAAACAAGAGCTTTAGTGGTAAATTTTGCTCCAAAATCTCTTCCAATGATCTTTTGTTTTGGGTGTTTCTGTCAGACTAAATATTTACTGCTTAAACAAACATAATATGAACTACCAACTAGCATTTACCAGACACACATTCAACTCCTTATCCTCTTTCCTTGTTTTATTTTTATTTCATGATGATTATTATTTTTAAAGACAGGGTCTCACTCTGCTGCTCAGGTTGGAGTGCAGTGGTGCAATCATAGCTTGCTGTAACCTCAAACTCCTGGGCTCAAGTGATCCTTTCACCTCAGCCTCCCCAGTAGCTAGGACTACAGGCATATGCCAGCATATCCTGATTTTGTTTTTGGTAGAGATGGGGTCCTACTATGTTGCCCAGGCTGGTCTTAAACTCCTGGCCTCAAACAATCCTCCCATATCAGCCTCCCAAAGTGCTAAGAATACAGGAGTGAGCCACCATGCCTGGCCCCTGATTTATTTTTATCTATAGTCTTTAATCACATTTTAGTATATTATATATTTGTATTTATTGTCTATTTCCTTCCAAAGCCTCACTAGACTGTCCCCTCCCTGAGAACTGAGACTTTGTTTTGTTCACTGCCTGAAACAGTGCCTGACATTGTCAGCATTCTATCCATTGACCAAAGACTGAATGAAGACATTCATGCTGTAGATTACTTATAGTAAACACTACTTTCTAATTTTTACAGACTAAATGATTCTATTGCATTAAGCACTTGGCTGATAGAAACTGCATCTCTATTTTTTACTACAGGACCTGAAGAGATAGGTCTTCAAATCAAAGTGACCCCCTTCCTGCCTGAGGAACACAGCAAGACATCAAGGCTCTCCTGCCCCAGGGGTGCCATGGTCCAGACAGTTTATTAAGACATCAGCCTTGCTTGCCTGAGGCTAGTCCTTCTGCTACATCTGAAAAGAAAGGTGAAGCAAGCTCGCCCTTGGATCAGAAAAAAGGAAAAAGCAGGGTGAAAAAACTGCCCAACTGTACCTTAGAAGAGTAATTTCAAACCTTGGTTTCACCAACTAAGGTACAACCATCAACCTAAATGATAAACCCCTCCCTTGGCCATCTTCAGCAATTCCACATCTAACAGGTGCATTTTTTATTTAGAGATAGGCTGTCACTCAGGCTGGAGTGCAATGGCGCGATCTAGGCTCACTGCAACCTCCGCATCCCAGGCTCAAACGATCCACCCACCTCAACCTCCCAAGTAGCTGAGACTACAGGCATGCACCACTATGCCTGGCTAATTTTTTTTATTTTTGTAGAGACAGTGTTTCACTATAATGGCCAGGCTGGTCTCCACCTCCTGGGCTCAAGCAATCCACCTACCTCAGCCTCCCAAAATGCTGGGATTACAGGCATGAGCCATGGTTCCCCTCCATCATCAGGTAAGTTGAGATATCCTTCACTGGAAGAACCTCCACTCCCTGCAGTTCCTCTAGATTTATCAACTGCATCAGGACTTATGTCTCTTTTGCTCAGGCCTGCAGATTCATGAGGGGCTTCAAATGTTGACTTTCTTTTTTTTTTCTTTTTTTTGAGACAAGTTCTGGCTCTGTCACCCAGGCCAGAATGGCACGAGCTCAGCTCACTGCAACCTCTGCCTCACAAGCTTAATCCTCCCACCTCAGCCCCCAGAGTAGCTGGGACCACACCCGGCTAATTTTTGTATATTTTGTACACATGGGGTTTCGCCATGTTGCCCAGGCTGGTCTCCAACCCCTGGATTCAACCAATCCACCAGCCTTGGCCTCCCAAACTGCTGGGATTACAGGCATGCGCCACCCTGCCTGGACAAATGTTGACTCTTAATAAGAGCTCTAAACCGGGTTACAGCCTCTGTCCCTAAGATACACTGACAGCTTGGAAAGATGTTCACCACAACTTTAAATGTGTGTCCCATTTCTGGGCCACCCCAAGTCTAATACACTAGGAGTTAAAATTTATAATAATCTTGTCAGTTGTGTAATCTTACATTGTATTGCATTTTGGTATGTTAATTTTTTATCAAATGTAGATATTTAAAGTATATCCCATTTTTGTTGTCCTGTGTTACACAGTCTTATAGTTAAATAGGCCTCAAAAGAATAGAAGTGGCCCAGATCCCTCTCAACTTCTAAGAGACCCTGATCTCTCTCATCCCATTGGCCCTTCTAATAGAGTTATTGGCATTCACATCCTATTTTCAGACCAAATGTCAGCTCCTGGAGTACAAAGGCTGTGGCTGTTTCAGATGCTTGATGAATGACTGAAACTGCTCTTTGCCATTCTCATGGACACTGGAGAGTTAAGTTTGGTTAAATTGACGGCTTTTTCTTTTCAAAAAGAAAGAATACACATATACCTTTGTGTACACACAAGCTAGGAAACATCAAACTAATACATGGACGGCAAATAAAACCAGATCTAGCTCATGCCAGTTACAATGATCTGTGAAGATAAGAAGATTTCTTCAGATTTACTTCTCAGCCAATTTGTGCTTTTCCTAGGGAGAAATTAAAAGTTTGTTAAATACCTATGCTTAGCCTTTTATTAATTTAGCCAGTGAAATTAAAGTACTGGTAGACTGTAATTAAATGAAGACATTTTGGACCTTGAATTAATGCTGCCATTGGAAATGTTGACATGGCTTAATAGTTGGTCTACATGTTACATTACCACCATCTACTGTTCATAATGGTCAATTTTTAAATAGTGACTTTTATTCTTATTTCCCTCAGTGAATCTTTTGTAAATTTAAATATCACATATACTTGTGACCACTAATTTCAATACGGGGTCCATGGTATCCAGCATGGGTAGTATTTCCCAATTTGGGCTCCTTGGTACACTAACACTAATAACAGTGTCCCGGGGGGTGAGGTGGCGGAGGGGAGAGGAGTTCGGTAGTGAAATGTTTTGGAAATGCTGCTTGCTACATCCAGGCTTAAAAAGTCACAATTTTACCCCAGCAAATTTAAGGATCTGAGGAGTTCTTCAGTAAAGAAACTGGTTCAATGTTGTGGTCCAAGCTTGTATAATCATGGAAATCTTTTTAGGTATACCACCTATTAATATTTTACAAGACATCAGAGTTTGGTGCTGTAGGGTTTAAGGTCAGAGGGTAGAAGCCTATTCCAAAAACTCATAGCTGCAAGTGTTTCATTCTATCAAATGTCAATAAGAAAACTAGACAATTTTACAACATAATTTCTGCTCATAACTTGCCACCAGGTTTACACTTTTCTTATACTACCTTCAAGAAACATAGGATGGCAAGGTACCACTGTTGTCACTATCACTTCACAGCAGTTATTTCTGAAAGTGAAAAATCATCCCACCACTAGGCCTTAATAACAAGTTTACAGCAGTACTTCTCAAATGTTGCCAGCAAAACACCCCTGACAGTAAAGAAGGATAAATTCAAACCCCTGGAATAAGACTGCCAAAAACAGCACATTTCTGAAATCTTGTATTTTATCTTAAAAATTCATGCAAGAAATAGTGACATGTTTGTGAAATGACAAATGTTCAGGATTATCCACTGCAGTGGTATTTTTAATAAGAAAAGATTTAATATAACCCAAATGCACATGAACAGGAAAATGGTTAAATAAATTATATTACAACCATACCATGGAACATACTATTGAGTTTTAAAAAAAAAAAGAAAAGAATGGGGAAATGTTCTACACACTAACATGGAAATATCTCCAAGATATTGTGTCATATGAAGAAAACAAAAACAAAACAAAACAAAAAAACAGAAGTGTACAACATGCTAGCTTTTATCAGAAAGGGGAAAAATAAGAATCTGTATTCTTAAGTTGCTAACGTATGCATAAAGCAATTCGAAAAGGAACCAGAAGAAACTCTTAACAGTGGTTACCTTTCAGGGAAGAGGATGAGAACTCAGAAAAAGGAAGATAAGGATGAGGAGAAACTCAAAACTAGATCTTTTGATGTTTTTTGAGCCACGTGAATGTGTAACCTATTAAAAATTAATTATAAAGTCAAAAATCATGCAAATGTTTTACTCTACTTCATAACATATTCAGATTTGTCTTAAGAGTTTAAGAAGCAGGGCATAGCTACTCTGGAGGCTGAGGAGGGAGGATCACTTGAGACCAGGAGTCTGAGAACAGGAGTTTGAGACCAGACTGGACAACACTGAGACTCTGTATCAAAAAAAATTTTTTTAATATAGTTTTTAAAGGTTTTAAAAATTACCCATATATTTTCAGTATATAACAGTACAACTTAATCCATATTTAAACTCTGATTGGTAGGTTATCTGAGATATATAGGGTCTTATGTGAAACATATGGATTTAGGCCACTTAAAAGTTGCTTAAACATTTAGCCTTCATTCCATTTGGTAAACCAACATCAATACAAAAAACATCTGGAATCTCTACTAAAAAATACTTGTTCGACAGTTTGGGATTTTTATCTACAGGCTTGGGTATTTTAGACCTGGCAATATTAACCCCAGGGAGGGTCCCCGGACTCATGCTCAAAATTAGTACTAACTTATTTTGGAAGTAACTGCAGAGAAAATGCCACAACACTGAAATGACAACCCAAAATGGGGAGTGTCACACAGTTACGCGCGCTGGTTGGGAGGCAAGAAACCTCAAAGGCAAACCTTCTGCTTTATAATCTAATGTAACTGCAATGAAAACTCTCCAAGTATTTTCAAAATATTTTTTAAAGCTTGGTGATTGTTTTTAAAATTAAGCAGTCTGGCTTAAGCCAAACAATTTTCCACTACATTTCCCAAATTTTAAAGAAGTAGGCTTCATTTGGTTATACTAATTTTTTTTTAGAGGCAGGGTCTCACTCTGTCACCTAGGATAGGATGCAGTGGTGTAATTCTAGTTCACTGCAGCCTTAACCACCTCAGGCTAAGGCAATCCTCCCACCTCAGCCTCCCGAGCAGCTGGGACAGACCACAGGCATGCGCCACCATGCCCGCTAATTTTTTATCATTATTTGTAAAGACAGAGTCTCCCAATATTGCCCAGTCTGGTCTGGAATTTCTGGGTTCAAGTGATCCTCCTGCCTCAGTCTTCCAAATTGTTGGGATTATAGGCATGAGCCACCATGCCTGGCTTTATTATACTTTCATAGAACTTTTTCTAAAATGCTTTCTATGTATGTGGAAAATATATGGCATTTTTATATGGTCTAATAAATAGATAAAATATAACTCAAATATAACTGATGAAACAAGCAAATGCAATATGATTAGTGTCAATAAAATGTACTAAAAGTTCCTGCATTTTATTCCAGAAAAGATATTCTAGGTGTTAAGTTTTATGTCCTTGTCTACCTCCTATGAATGATTTAATAAACCAACAGTATCATAAAAGTCTCCTACATTCTTTCAAATTGAAATTTTATTTCTAGGTATAAATGAGGCCAGAATTAAAAAGACAAACAGCATGAATCGATGAACCGTGCAGCACGACCAGCAGGGAGTCATTTGTTACTGCTTTCTTTGATTTCAATCCCGTCTCAGAAGGCTGTTCTCTGTGGAATCCCTTCAGAGAAACAAACAGGCAGTGGGGACCGCAAGGACTTAAAACTCTACTGCAATCTCCTGATGATCTGTTGGATATTCATAAGTGGCAAAATGATTCCACCTTTAGGTTTTATTCCAGTTGTAATAAAGAATTATGAATAATTGATCACTGGGTAATAAATTATTCAGGTAGGCACACAGTTTCCAAGGAATCCTGGAGTGAGTCTGGTTAATGGCAAAGTAGGAGCTTGAGGCAGCTGTTGAGGGGACACCCCCACATTAACCTCATGCTGCAGAGGCATGAGTAGTTAGTACCTCTCAGTGTGGGCTTTTCAGTAGGGGCCATATAATGCCTTTTGAATTTTTTTGGGGGGGGACTGAAACACCTGTTTTATTTTCCCAATCTAAACAAAATTTCCTTGATGTTAGTGTTATCACAAGCAACAATTGTTTTTTTAAATTGTTTTTGTTAGTTATAACATGTAGTTAAAAGTATTCATAGATACATGGTTTAAAAAACAAAAAAAAAAATCCTCAGAAGATCTCTACTTTTAGAAAATGCAGTTTGAACAATATCTGGCAAATTTGGAGGATCATGTATTATTGTTATAAATAAGGCAATATAGGAAATAAAAACACAAAACTGACATCTTGGTTCTGCATCAGTTTATCTGACAAACTCTTGAAATAGATAGTTTAGTAGAAAATACACGTTTTGGCCGGGCGCGGTGGCTCAAGCCTGTAATCCCAGCACTTTGGGAGGCCGAGACGGGCGGATCACGAAGTCAGGAGATCGAGACCATCCTGGCTAACATGGTGAAACCCCGTCTCTACTAAAAAATACAAAAAAAACTAGCCGGGCGAGGTGGCGGGCGCCTGTAGTCCCAGCTACTCGGGAGGCTGAGGCAGGAGAATGGCGTGAACCCGGGAGGCGGGGCTTGCAGTGAGCAGAGATCCGGCCACTGCACTCCAGCCTGGGTGACAGAGCGAGACTCTGTCTCAAAAAAAAAAAAAAAAAAAAAAGAAAATACACGTTTTACAACGTTGAGTAACATATATGGGCTAAAGTGGGCTTAACATGCCACTGATGGGCACACAAATTAAGCCACTTGTGTGACATAAGTACACATACCAATTAAAGAAATGACAAAGTTTTAAATTGTCATCTAAAAGCAAGAAGAGTCCCAAAATAAATGATGTGTAGAGTGACGATTAAAAGTGGGCTGTCTTAAGATAAAATATTCATTCTCAAACTGCATACCACTAGGACACATACCGCCTAACTACTGCTGGTTCACAGGACTAGCAACCATCAATCGTCTCCTTGCTAATTGGTATAAAAACTGCACAGAAATACGTATCTGAAATTGGATCTCTAAATTTGTCTCTAGATTCCACATAGAACATAATCATGCTGAGTCCATACCATGAGGTCGATTTGTTATTGTATATGGATTTATGCCTTTAACTTAAAATGTGTTTTAGAACCAAAATACTAAACTAACAAAACTTTTAGCTAACTACAGCCAAAAAACAATCATTGTTACTGTATGTACTATCAATTAGAAAACGCTATGCTAGTTCAAGCCTCAGGTTCAGGAAGTCAAAATGGACACCAAGTCCCCTGTAGGCAAAGCAAGTCAGCAGGCAGCTATCCTCCTTACAGTGCTTCAGTACACAGCTGCCAGCGTCTCAATGCAAAAGCCCAGAAGAGAAGCTGCAAGGTCAGGAGGGCTCTACTCCTCAGGCTGAAGTGACACATAAATGATGCATCATTCCACTCAGAAGTTACTAGCCAGGACACAAAAAAAAGAAATGGTGCACAGGAGGCAGGACTAACTTGCAGCTCCCAATCGGATAGAGCAGTGCGTGGAGACTCACATAGAGAACTTTTGCTCCAACAACTACCACAGGAACGTACCAGGAAAGCCAAGAGGATCCACAGATCCTTTGAAGGAAGCGGATTGCTGCTGCAGGCACCTGGAGACAGCCAAAACATTGTGAGTGCCCAAGGTGTGAAAGAGGGATGTCTGCCCCCAAATACACAGCCTCACTGGGGAACGTGAAGGTCCAGATCACAGAAGAAGGATCTGACCTTACCTGGAGCTGAGACAAATTTAGAGAGCCAAGTGAAATACAGGTGTAGAAGCAGCAGCAGGAAGAGCCCTGTGGGCACTCTTGGTCCCCAGGGAAGCCGTTTCTGATTTTGTCTCACAGGGGTCCTTGGGGAGGGCTGCCAGAGGAACTGGGAAAAGACCACAGGGAGAAGGAAACTTCCAGCTGTACTTTGTAACCATTTTGACCAGACGCAATTTCCTGGACAGAACCCGGGGGAGGGGGTGAATAGGGAATGCAAACACAGCACAGAAGCTGCGGCAGGTGCGGAAACAGAGAACCTGAAAGTCCTGCTTGCTTTCTCAGTGGGGAGGCTGGTAGCCTGGGGAAAGTTCCCAGCCCTGTTCACCCGCTGCCTGGAAATAAACTCAGTGCTATTGAGAGGGCATGGCAGGGGTAAGACTGGCTTTTTGGGATACGTGGAAACTGCATGAGGCCTTTAACTACTGGTTTTCTCCCACTTCCCTGGTGACCTTAATGACGCAGCAGAGGCAGCCATAATACCCCTGGAAACATAACCCCACTGGCCTGAGAACCACACCCACATACCCCACAGCAGCCACAGCAAGCCCCACCCAAGAAAAGTCTGAGCTGAGACACACCTAACCTTGCTCCAACCTGATGGTCTTTCTCTACCTGCCCTGGTAGCTGAAGACAAAAGACATAATCTCCTGGGAGCTCTATGGCCCCACCTACCACCTGATCCTTCCTATACTACCCCAGCTGATGCTCTCTTGAAAGCGCCACCTCCTGGCTGGAGGCCAACCAACACAAAACTAGCACAATAAAACTACAACCAGGGACTGTCACAGAGTCCACTTCACTCCCCTGCCACCTCCACTGCAGCAGGTGCAGGTATATACATGGCTGAGAGACTGAAGATGGTTCACATCACGGGATGCTGTGCAGACACTCCACACTAGCAGTCCAGAGCCCAGTAGTTCTGCTGAGTGGTTAGATCCAGAAGACAAATAACCACTGCAGTTCAGCTCTCAGGAAACCACATCCCTAGGGGAAAGGGGAGAGCACCACATCAAGGGAGCACCCCCATGAGACAAAAGAATCTGAATGGCAGCCTTTGAGCCCCAGATCGTTTCTCTGACATAGTCTACTCAAAGGAGAAGGAACCAGAAAAACAATCCTGGTAATATGAGAAAACAAGTTAACACCCCCAAAAGATCACACTAACTCACCAGCAATGGATCCGAACCAAGAAGAAATATCTGAATTGCCAGAAAAAGAATTCAGAGGTCAGTTATTAAGCTAATCAAGAAAGCACCAGAGAAAGGTGAAGTCTAACTTAATGAAATCAAAAAAAAGATACAAGATATGAAAAGAAGAAACTTTAGTGGAATAGAATACATAAAAAGCAATAACTTCTGGAAATGAAGGACACACTTAGAGACGTGCAAAATGCACTGAAAAGTCTCAGCAAGAGAATCGACAAGTAGAGGAAAAAACTTCAGACCTTGAAAACAAGACTTTCAAATTAATCCAATCTGAAAAAGACAAAGAAAAAAGAATTTTTAAATAAAGCCTCCAAGAGGTTTGAGATTATGCTAAACAACCAAACCAAAGAATAACTGGTTTTTCAAAGAAAGAAGAGAAATCTAGAAGTTTAGAAAACATACTTGAGAGAATAATCAAGGAAAACTTCCCTGGCCTTGCTAGAGATCTAGGCATCCAAATACGAGAAGCTCAAAGAACACCCGGGTAATTCATTGCAAAAAGATCATTGCCTAGGCACACACTCATCAGGTTGTCTCAAGTCAAGATGAAGGAAACTATCTTAAGAGCTGTGAGAAATACTTAATGTAAATGACGAGATGGTGGGTGCAGCAAACCAACATGGCAAATGTATATTTATGTAACAAACGTGCATGTTGTGCACATGTACCCTAGAACTTAAAGTATAATTAAGAAAAAAAAGAATCACTCTATTGGAAACCAGATACATATTCTGATTAAGGGGGGAAAAAAGAGCTGTGAGGCAGAAGCATCAAGTAACCTATAAAGGAAAACCCATCATATTAACAGCAGATTTCTCAGCAGACACCCTACAAGCTAGACGGGACTGGGACCCTATCTTTAGCCTCCTAAAACAAAATAATTATCAGCCAGGAATTTTGTATTCAGCAAAACTAAGCTTCTTAAGCGAAAAAAAAAGATATAGTCTTTTTCAAACAAACAAATACTGAGAGAATTCACCACTACCAAGCCAGCACCATAAGAACTGCTAAAAGGAGTTCTATATCTTGAAAGCACATTTTCACAATACACCAAAATAGAACCTCCTTAAAGCATAAATCTCACAGGACCGATAAAACAAAAACAATGAAAAAATAAAAAGGTATTCAGGCAACAAACAGCACAATGAATAGAATAATATGTATCTCAATACTAATGTTGAATGTAAATAACATAAATGCTCTACTTAAAAGATACAGAATGGCAGAATGAAAAAGAATTCACCAACCAACTATCTGCTGTTCTCAGGAGACTCACCTCACACATAAGGACTCATGTAAACTTAAGGTAAAGGGTGGAAAAAGATATTCCATGCAAATGGACACCAAAAGCAAGGAGTAGCTATTCTTATATCAGACAAAACAAACCTTAAAACAACAGCAGTTTAAAAAGACAAAAAGGGACATTATACAATGATAAAAAAAAAAAAACTTGTCTAAAAGGAAAACATCACACTCCTAAATATATATGCACCCAACACTGGAGCTCCCAAATTTACAAAACAATTACTGCTAGACCTGAGAAATGAGATAGACAGCAACACAATAATAGTGGGGGATTTCAACACTCCACTGACAGCAACAGACAGGTCAGCAAGATAAAAAGTTAATAAAGCCACATGACGTACTACCCAGCAACTATGGAATATACATTCTATGCATAAGCACCTGTAACGTTCATTCTCCAGGACAGACCATATGATAAGCCATAGAACAAGTCTCAATAAATTTTAAAAAACTGAAATTATATCAAGTACTCTCTCAGGTCACAGTGGAATACAATTGAAAATCCACTCCAAAAGGAACTCTCAAAACCATGGAAATATATTGAAATTAAATAATCTGCTCCTGAATGAGCATTGGGTCAACAATAAAATCAAGATGGAAATTTAAAAATTATTTGAATTGAACTATAATAGTGATAAAACCTATCAAAACCTCTGGGATACAGCAAAGGCAGTGGTAGAGGAAAATTCATAGACTTAAATACCCACATCAAAAAGTCTAAAAGGGCACAAATAGACAATTGTCGATTTTAGATCTTTCCCGTTTTCTCCTGCAGGCATTTAGTGCTATAAATTTCCCTCTAAACACTGCCCTAGCTATGTCCCAGAGATTCTGGTATGCTGTGTCTTTGTTCTCATTGGTTTCAAAGAACTTATTTCTGCCTTAATTTTGTTATTTACTCAGTAGTCATTCAGGAGCAGGTTGTTCAGTTTCCACCTAATAGAGTGGTTTTTAGTGAGTTTCTTTGTCCTGAGTTCGAATTTGATTGCACTGTGGTCTAAGAGAGCATTTGGTATGATTTCTGTTCTTTTACATTTGCTGAGGAGTGTTTTACTTCCAATTATGTTGTCAAATTTAGAATAAGTGCTATGTGGTGCTGAGAAAAATGTATATTCTGTTGATTTGGGGTGGAGAGTTCTACAGATGTCTATTAGGTCCGCTTGGTCCAGAACTGAGTTCAAGTCCTGAATATCCTTAATTTTCTGTCTTGTTGATCTGTCTAATATTGACAGTGGGGCATCAAAGTCTCCCACAATCATTGTGTGGGATTCTAAGTCCCTTGGTAGGTCTCTAATAACTTGCTTTATGAATCTGGGTGCTCCTGTATTGGGTGCATATATACCTAGGATAGTTATCTCTTCTTGTTGCATTGATTCCTTTACCATTACGTAATGCCCCTCTTTGTCTTTTCTAATCTTTGTTGGTTTAAAGTCTGTTTTATCTGAGACTAGGATTGTAACCCCCTGCTTTTTTTTTCTTTCCTTTTGCTTGATAAATATTTCTCCATCCCTTTGTTTTGAGCCTATGTTTGCACATGAGATAGGTCTCCTGAATACAGCCACCAGTGGGTCCTGACTCTATCCAGTTTGTCAGTCTGTGCCTTTTAATTGGGGCATTTAGCCCATTTACATTTGAGGTTAATATCGTTATGTGTGAATTTGATCCTGCCATCATGATGCTAGCTGGTTATTTTGTTCATTCATTGATGCAGTTTCTTCATAGTGTTGATGGTCTTTACATTTTGGTTTGTTTTTGCAGTGGCTGGTACTGGTTTCTCCTTTCCATATTTAGTGCTTCCTTCAGGAGCTCTTGTAAGGCAAAATCCCTCAGTATTTGCTTGCCTGTAAAAGGTTTCATTTCTCCTTCCCTGATGAAGCTTAGTTTGGCTGGATATGAAATTCTGGGTTGAAAATTCTTTCCTTTAAGAATGTTGAATATTGGCCCCCACTCTCTTCTGGCTTGTAGGGTTTCTGCAGAGAGGTCTGTTGTTAGTCTGATGGGCTTCCCTTTGTGGGTAACCCAAACTTTCTCTCTGGCTGCCCTTCACATTTTTTCCTTCATTTCAACCTTGGTGAATCTGACGATTATGTGTCTTGGGGTTGGTCTTCTTGAATAGTATCGTTGTGGTGTTCTCTGTATTTCCTGAATTTGAATGTTGGCCTGCCTTGCTAGGTTGGGGAAGTTCTCCTGGATAATATCCTGAAGTGCGTATTCCAACTTGGTTCCATTCTCCCCGTCTCTTTCAGGGACACCAATCAAATGTAAGTTTGGTCTTTTCACATAGTCCCATATTTCTTAGAGGCTTTGTTTGTTCCTTTTCATTCTTTTTTCTCTAATCTTGTCTTCACACTTTATTTCATTAAGTTGATCTTCAATCACTGATATCCTTTCTTCTGCTTGACTGATTCAACTATTGATACTTGTGTACGCTTCCTTCACGAAGTTCTCGCACTGTGTTTTTCAGCTTCATCAGGTCATTTATGTTCTTCTCTAAACTGGTTATTCTAGTTAGCAATTCCTCTAATCTTTTATCAAGGTTCTTAGCTTCTTTGCATTGGGTTAGAACATGCTCCTTTAGCTCGGAGGAGTCTGTTATTATCCACCTTCTGAAGCCTACTTCTGTCAATTCATCAAACTCATTCTCTGTCCAGTTGTGTTCCCTTGCTGGACAGGAGTTGTGATCCTTTGGAGGAGAAGTGGCATTCTGGTTTTTGGAATTTTTCAGCCTTTCTGTGCTGTTTTTCCCTCATCTTCGTGGATTTGCCTACCTTTGGTCTTTGCTGTTGGTGACCTTTGGATGAAGCTTTTGCATGGTCATCCTTTTTGTTGATGCTATTGCTTTCTGTTTGTTAGTTTTCCTTCTAACAGGTCCCTCTTCTGCAGGTCTGCTGGTAATTTCTGGGGGTCATTCCAGACCCTGTTTGCCTGGGTGTCACCAGTGGAAGCTGCAGAACAGCAAAGATTGCTGCCTGTTCCCTCCTCTGGAAGCTTCATCCCAGAGTGGCACCTGCAAGATGCCAGCCGGAGCTCTCCTGTATGAGGTGTCTGTCGACCCCTGCTGGGAGGTGTCTCCCCATCAGGAGTCATGGGGGTCAGGGACCAACTTGAGGAGGCAGTCTGTCCCTTAGCAGAGCTCAAACACCGTGCTGGGACATCCACTGCTCTCTTCAGAGCCGGCAGGCAGGAACATTTAAGTCTGCTGAAGCTACACCCACAGCTGCCCCTTCCCCTAGGTGCTCAGTCCCAGAGAGATGGGAGTTTTATTCATAAGCCCCTGACTGAGGCTCCTGCCTTTCCTTCAGAGATGCCCTGCCCAGAGAGGAGGAATCTAGAGAGGCAGTCTGGCTACAGTGGCTTTGTGGCGTTGCAGTGGGATCGACCCAGTTCAAACTTCCTGGCAGCTTTGTTTACACCGTGAGGGGAAAACCACCTACTCAAGCCTCAGTAATGGTGAACACCCCTCCCCCTACCAAGCTCAAGCATCACAGGTCGACTTCAGACTGCTGTGCTGGCTGCGAGAATTTCAAGCCAGTGGATCTTAGCTTACTGGGTTCCGTGGGGGTGAGATCCACTGAGCAAGACCTCTTGGCTCCCTGGCTTCAGCCCGCTTTCCAGGGGAGTGAACAGTTCCATCACGCTGGCGTTCCAGGCACCACTGGCATATGGAAAACAAAACAAAACAAAACAAACAAACAAAAAAAAACCCTGCAGCTAGCTTGGTGTCTGCCCAAACAGCTGCCCAGTTTTGTGCTTGAAACCCAGGGCCTTTGTGGTGTAGGCACCCGACGGAATCTCCTGGTCTGCAGGTTGTGAAGACAGTGGGAGAGACTGAGCTGGAATGCACTGTTCCTCACGGCACAATCCCTCACAGCTTCCCTTGGCTAGGGGAGGAAGCTCCCCGACCCCTTGCACTTCCCAGGTGAGGCAACAGCCCACCCTCCTTCTGCTCACCCTCCGTGGGCTGCACCCACTGTCTAACCAGTCCCAATGAGATGAACCAGGTACCTCAGTTCGAAATGCAGAAGTCACCCGCCTTCTACACTGATCTCACTGGGAGATGCAGACCAGAGCTGTTGTTATTCGGCCAGCTTGCCCTGGAATCGCCTTTTGAATTCTTATACAGTAGAAGTCTCCACTGAGTACTTCCAAGTACTCAATACTGAGTTCCTGTCCAAGTATAGTTATGAAATATTGAGCCCTTGCCTCTTCATCCATCAGAACAGGATATTATTACCAGCTGAACACAACTTTTGCTGCTGAAACTAGTGTTGAACTAAAAAACGGTCAAATTAAAAAATGCATACACAGATACACACCCTAAACACACACATACACACACATACACGAGTATATATTTATGTATGTATACACACACACACACACACACACACATACAGAGTTTTTATGGTTACGTGAGCTACCAAAATAATGCCAAAATAAGCTTCATCTGGGGGAAATTATCTACTGTTGTCAGTTTTCAAAACCTTTTGAATATGTACTTACTCTCTGTAAGTTCAATAGTCAACTGCTTTAAAGCTTACTTAAAATGCAATTTCAGATATGTGTCAGGTCCAATTTATATGGAATACCCAAATGTTTCTTTTTTTAAGTAATGTTAAACTGCCTTGCAACTCACACCCGTCATTAATCCTTCCTGTAATTTTGATTACTAAAGCAATTCTAAAAATAATAGAAACTACTCATTAGAGCTCAGTAATCTTTGCACCAAAATGTCTTTGAAATAGCAATATAAATTAAAAGCAGCTGATCACCAAATAGCAAATCCAATATCGTAAAAAGTGGATTGGCTGATAGTATCCCCAAACTCACAGTGTATGCATTTATATGAGCCTTATGAGATGGAAGACATAAGAAAAGAAGGAAGAGAGGAAATGTAGGGCTGTTGGGCCACAAATCTTCCTTGAATCTCCCCTGAAGGAAAGCAGCCATAGCTAAGTGATTAGATTTTAAAGGGTTTCTCAAAATTCAAACTAATAGGGAAGTGGAAACATCAACCAAACTTTAATTAAAATGCATGTGAGAGAGACTGAGAAAACTGACACCCAAGCACATTCTAATCAAAAATTCAATATTCCAAATTTTCCACTCTTAGAAAGTTGGAAATCTAGGACAATATTATCAACTACATTTTGACCTCCCTTCTTCACTTGCCCAATAAAGGTACCAAAAACAAAGCCTACAATTTTTCTCTGAGCTAAAAACAATAAAACTGGCTGGTATGAACCCAAGATTAAAAAGCAACGCTCGGCTGAAACTGTCAAGTTTCATAATGATTATCATCAGTAACTGCAAATTCAGCCAGTTTAACAGTCTTAAGGGTTTTCATATATCATGGTACAGGGTTTTTGCTTTTTCTAAACACAATTATTAAGGTACAACTGACATATAATACACTGCACATATTTTAAGTGTATAATTTGCCAAATTTTGATATATGTGTATACCCATGAGACATGACACCATCTCTACAATCATGATAATGAGCATATCCATCACTCCCACATGTTTCATCAGGCTCAGGGTTTGCTTTCTTAATAACTAAAACTTTGGGTGTTTTTTTTTTCCATATAACTACCCAAATAAATACAGCACTACTATACTAATAAGTATGTTCTATAGCATGTCAAAGGTTCATAATTATTCATTCATGAGTAGCAGGTACTAGGGCTTATAAGAGTATTGGAGAAATAAAAAGTGTTCTCGTTAAACTATGGAGTGGAAATTCAATTTCATAGCATTTTAAAGCAATAAAGGTCACACAATATTAACTGCTTATTTTTGATACTATATAACGTTATTTATACAATGCACAATTGGTGGAGTAAACTAACTACTTTTAGAACTCTGGTGCCAACAATGTTTATTTCCCACATAGATATACAAATTACTCTTAATTAAATTTACAAATCACTCTTTCCAAAAACCAAGCTTAGGAATAACTGACCAAGAACTATGAGTAACATGAGGGTTGTTTTTCTCTTAGGTTGACTTGTAAGTCATGCACATCACTCAAAGTGCACTTTTTAAACATGGATGTCATGGCAACTAAACTTTTTTCCCCAGGAAAATCAGTTGAAGAGTAATAAATTGATCCAGAAACTAATTTTAACTTAAGAAATTTCTCCCTTCTCATTTTTTTAAAAATTTAAGTCATGTAAGTATCTCATTTCAAGTTACTTAAAGGTAGATGATATCACAACTAAAATTTTCAGTTCAAAATAGGTATAAAGTTGGGTGCTGGCCAAAATTGCCCATATTACTCTTAAGAGATATTCATGCATCAAAAAGGAACCAGATCAGTTTAGAAGGAAAGGACGGAGCAAAACAGATGCCTCCCTCAACTGATCCAGTTAAAGTAAGCAGTGGTAAAAGGGAACTGCCTGCTGCCTGCCAGGAAGAGAGCAGGGCTGCTGGATGCACCAAAAGTTGTTGGAGGAAAAATTCTCCCAAAAAGGCTGCTTGTGTAGAAACAACAGCAAGAAGGGCTAGTTACAGATCATACTTGAGGGTGTCATGCTTGCTTTGGGGTCAGGAAATTAGTTAGTTGACTGAATATTCTACTATTCACCAATCATTAAAAACTCTGGATTTGGTTATTGAGGTTCCTCTGGACTCTATTAAAAATCAGCTCACTTTTTATTATAATACATCTCAATGAAAAAAGCCCTTTTAGGTGAAGGAAAAAAACCCACAAGGTGGACTACAGCCATCAAATTTTGCTATTGCATTTTTTGCACTCATTCTAAAATACTTTATTTATTGAATAATGAGATACAATAACTTAATAGGCTTAACACACAAATCTTGCACTTTAAAAATTTTAGGAAGTCAACAATGACTATGTAAAGGGATCAGCATATCCAATTACATTTATTATTATTATTATTATTTACTAGAACAGCTTAGATATTCCCCCGTCTCATACATTTAAATGAAGAATGCTATTCCATATTTCATGGGATATCATTCAGTGTTAGCCAAACCGTCAGCTTCCCTACACTCATATTCACCAGAACAACATACTGGAAGAACAGAGTGGAATGATAAATTTAAATAAGTCTGAAAATCTAACAAGTATACTATTGTAATTTGAATATACTTTTACTGCTGACACTAATACAGCTGTAATATTTTAAATAAATCACTTTTGTTTTCTTTCAAACAACAGTAATGTAAGAAAAAAGAATTCTTTTTAAGAAGAAATTTTGAGTATTGCTGCCTTCTTCTTAATTGTTGTCTTCTTCCTAAATGTTTCTTGGCAATTCAGTCTTAAAAGGAGGCTTTTTTGGTCCCTGCCCAAGCCAAAAAGAAACTGAGGGTTTCCCTGAAGCCTACTCATCCTAGAATATTTTATTAGTCATCTTTGATCTGTAAATATTAAAAACCAGATATAAAGAACATGGTTTCTTTTATGCTAACACATGCAGCAAAGCAGCCTCAGGAAAGTCATTTACCTCAGAATATTGGCTTCATTACCATGATTGAAACTAATCAAAGTAACTATGTGCCCTTGCATTTTCTTCTCCCCTTATCCATTCCATCTCCCAAACTCTAAATGTAACATGGCCAGAAGCTCAGAGGCTTGACCTTATTGTGTGCAGAGAACTGGCAAAGCACAAAGTGAAGCTCAAATGTACTCTTTCTATATTTACTTAGAGGAACCTAAGCACAAGATTCTAAGAATCTGAACTGTTTTAAAAGAGATTTTAATATGTTTTCATGTTATACTTTCTCTTAAAAGATAAGCAGGAAGATTTTTTTTAAACTGTGAGAAACTGAAAGAAACTGTGTTTTGAAGTCTGGCAGGGCAAAATAGAAATCATTAGTTTCCTCCAAATTGTTTTCATAACTCTCCACTGCGTAAACCACTGAATCCTATTAAATTAACTCAGCCCACTCAATAAACCCACTCTCCCTTCACAGATAACCACTAGAGAACCCCTACACATAATATAGAAATAGTAGCTTTAATAAGAATACATAGCTTGAGCTCAAAGTTGAACTCATTAACTCTACTGATGTTTTGCTTAAAATGACTCAAAACTGAAAGATATGTTAAAATGATTAAATAAATCAGACAGAAATATCCATAAGTAGGTATTAGTAGATGCAATGTATAAACATTAGCTTTGCTAAAGGCTATCAGCTATTAAATGGCAGAAATTACAGTCACAATCTGAATAGCTGAAAGCGTATTTTTAATATTACAAAAACCCACACATTTTAGTGGGAATTATTACTCATGCTGGGCACGGTGGCTCACGCCTGTAATCCCAGCACTTTGGGAGGCCGAGGCAGGTGGATCATGAGGTTGGGATCACGAGACCAGCCTGGCCAAGATGATGAAACCTCATCTCTACTAAAAATACAAAAATTAGCTGGGTGTGGTCATGCGTGCCTATGATCCCAGCTATGCGGGAGGCTGAGGCAGGAGAATTGCTTGGACCCGGGAGGTGGAGGCTGCAGTGAGCTGAGATTACGCCACTGCACTCCAGTCTGGCAATACAGCAAGACTCTGTCTCAAAAAAAAAAAAAAAATGAAGTTATTTTTATCTAATTACTACCAAGCAAGTGTAGCTATAACTCACAACTGACCCAAAAAGTGATTCCACTGAATGACACAGAATGCCTGTCACTTCTCAGTGACCAAAGCTTGGTTCCTTAGTTTTTCAGTTATGCTACTGACAGGAAGAAAATGCTGAAACAGTCGTCACATCAAATTGCTGACGACACTAAAAGGCACAATAGTCTTCTACTTCAAAGAAGGTACCAGAATCTATATATCCAACAAGAGGCAGTTAAATGACATGAAAGCCATAGACTATTATGCAGGCATTAAAAATGATGCTTTTAAAGAGTATTTACTAACATGGGAAAATGCTTACATTTTCGTGCTTTAAAAAAGCATAAGATTGTATAAACACAGAACCCTATTCCATTTTAGTGCCTTTCACATTGAACACAACTGTGCTCCCATCCCTTTGCCTAGTACAAGGATCCTCAAAACGCAGTCCTCTGAGAAGTAGTAACAACTGTTAGAAATGCAAATTGTCAGGCCCTGCCCACCAGATCTGCTGAATCAGAAACCTCTGGTGTAGGGGGGAGCCCAGCCATCTGTTTTAATAAGCTCTCCAGACAATTCTGATGCTCAATAAATTGTGAAAAACACTGGCTACTTCTTAGTAATTCTTCAGATTTCAGCTGACAGTTCTCAGGCAAGTCTTGCCTTGCCCAACCTCCCATCCTGCAAGCATAGATGAGTTTATTGTACCTCACAAGAACCAAGATTTTTCTTTCACAAGTTATTGCAGCTATAATTATTTATGATTATGGAAGCAGAGTTTTTACCTCCAGACCAGATATTTCAAGTCTAGTGACACATATGAATCACCTGGAAGTTCTCAAAAATCCTTGGCCATACCCCAGGCCAAACAGAATTCACTGGAGTATGACTCAAGCATCTGTACTTTTTAAATACTGTGATTCCACCGTTTGGTCAAGGTTAAGAATCACTGTACCGGACTCAAGCTCCAGATGACCAGTAAACGGTGACCAGTATTTGTTGAATGCATATGTGGGGTTTTTTCACTTTATTTTGTGGGGTTTGTTTTGTTTCAGTCTTGCCTATGATACACCATTCCAAATGCACAGAAAGTAAAAAGTGAAGTCTCCTTCTCTTCCTGTCTCCCACCTCTGAGGCAATGACTGGGACCAATGTCATGTTTCCTTAAAAGACTGAATATTTGTCAATGCATACAGAAAAGACCACAAGTTGGAGGCAGGATTATAGATTATTTTACTGCTTCTTTATGCACACCTGAACTTTTTGTAAAATGTATACACATTCCTTTCAATATTGGGAAAGGAGGTACCCTAAGAATAATTGTATGGGTATGCATCCAGAGCTATTTAGTAGATAAATACTGGGTCTCAGGGATCCCACAGCAATAGCCACTTAGAATGTACATACAGCTGCTGTTCCATTTTGTCAAGTTCAAAGAAGAGAGCCTTTACCTGGTTTAAGCGAGTAATTGCCCAATTATTCTGCCTGCTTATTTTGGTTATATTTTCACTTCTGATTAGATATACAGTTTCTCCAGAACATCTACCAGAAAATGGTGGGAGGGCGCACAAAAGGAGGAGGTACTGTTCATCCCAGGAACCAGATTAATAAGTGGCATCATGGTTTATAGATCTACCTTGTCTTGATTTAGTTAGTATAAGCTCCTCTCCAAGACTGACCATCTCTGGGTATATGAATATGAAAAGCTGAGGCCTGGACCCCAGGGCGGTGACTCAACTATGGTTCAGTCCTTTGAAGACCCTGAGCCCTTTTGACTCCATGCCAGTTGGTGATTCTATCTCAATACAGTACTTTGGAACAGGGCTGCACGTCTGAGATTTCTATAAGTAGAAACTGGAGTAAGGAGAGCTTTACAACAATGGACCCAGACTGTTTTGGCTTTGGGGATTTTTTCAATTATCTTTTTCTTACTTTCTACCTCCCTTACTCTTATGGTCTAAGACCACTCCCCTCTGTTAGTATGACTCATTCTAGCATCAACTCTTGGCCCCCTATCCTTCATTTTGTTTCCATAGCTGGGTGGGAAATCAGCTTGCTAGGACTTCTAAAAATCTGCTTTAATATGGACCCAAGAGCTCTCCGAGGAGGCAAGAGCCTGGACTTGAGGGACATTTTTTTAAGGACTTGTAGGCCTTTTCCTATTTAATTCCTGATCCTCATCTTAGGCAGACATATGAGATAGAAGGGGGAAAAAAAATGCCTTCTATAGAGATAAAACATTTCCATGTTTACCATTTTTCCCATATTTAGGCAAAGACCAAGATGTAGGATCACAGTTAAGGGGAAAAATGTTTGGATATGTACATGGATAGGACCAAGATGGAAAATACACATAAATTAGATAGTACATAGAAACAAGTAAGATAATTACCATATTGAGCTAGAAAGGGAGTTAGGCAGTGGCCACTCCAACATCTCCGTATACAACTAGTATACAGCACAAGACAATGCTTAAATATCTGTGTGGCAGCAACAACCTGACACACAGATATTTAAGCATTGTCTTGTGCTGTATACTAGTTGTTTTGTGTGTGCTGATTTAGTCTTCCAGACTGGAAGCACCTGAGGGCCAGGCCTTATCTCCTACTGCCTCAGTTTCCTCTCTCGTGCTGATTCCAAAGCAAAAGTTTAATATTTAAATTGTATTAAATACTTAATAGTTGACAGATTAAAACAGACTATAGCAGAAAACCAACTCTGCATAGTAAGATCACTGTATCTTAAATGCGATAAATTTTTAAAAAATCATTATCACAAACATTCTATGCCAATAAGATGAATGTTGAAATTCGTTGCAGCTGTGGCCATGATTAATTACAAGTTTAATCATGTATTTTAGGGTAAACCTATTTCCTTAACATCTCTTTCTTATTAAATTACATGCACTATGCTAATGTTAAGGGCCAAAATAGTTTCTTGGCTGATCAAATCTTTTGGGTTTGATTTTTTGAAAAGATACTTTGACAACTTAACAAAACTATAAAATAAAATGAATAAGAACTAGCACAACTTTTTAGGACTATGACAACATAATTAGACCAGAGTGTCTATAATTATGAAAGAAAATATTCTCAAATATTGTTTTATGAATTTCATGATGCATAATAAAGGAAAAACCTCTATCCTATTCACTACGCATTTTAACAGTTTAATTTTATTCTACTGTTATAATGAAACAAGCAATGCCCGATATTTATGCCAGAAAGAAAACTCTACAAACATGCATCAAGCAAGTGTAATGTCTGTAGCTTTTATTTTAATCTCACAGCTAATTCAGAAAGTCAGTAAAAATGTTAAGGAATTTGGTATTTACATTGTAAAATTACAGGTCAGCCCATATGCAAAATGTCAATGGTGGAGTGATGCCCCCAGGTGGCATAATGATAAATTGCAATACTTTGATTGAAAAGTTAAGTACTATGTACATATAGCTCTTCCATTTTGTCAAGTTCTGATTAAATCTAGAAACGTACATAAGGAATCTGTATTTCACAGGAACTAGTCATAAGTCCTACAAATTTATGGTCTACCCAAGTCACTCCTTTAACACTGATACCAAAGTAGAGTCTGATACCTTCCTCATGAGCTCAAAAAGTTAAGGGTGTATCTGCAAAACAAAAAGGGAAGCCATACCTATTCTGATGTGTTGAAGGAATAGCATTCATACCATTATAAAAATCTCTAAAAACTATTCACCTTCTAGCCACCTCTAACATTAACCAATTCCCTATGTCTAGCATGTAAAGCATAATTTAAAACCATATCTAGTCAAATTGCTTGGACAATGAGTAGTGCTATAATGTGCTTTGCTCACAAACTAATGATTCAGTATCAACACTAAAAAAAAAACCAAAAAAAACAAAAACGAGTTTAGTTTCCTGCCTCCATACATGCATTACACATAACAATCACTGATGAGTTGATATCTTAGCTAAAAGGTTCACATTTTGAGAACTAGTTTATTTTGGACAGCCACAGAGATATAAAAGATGACAACAGAATTGTTACAATCTCAAGAAAAATCATTGAATAAGTTTTTTAAATTACATTCCTGGTTTCAGATTGGTTTATTTGGGAAATTTTTCTCATTTAAAAGTAATCCAAAAAAACCTTCCATTTATTAGAAGTTTCCAATTGCAGTCATTGGGTGGTAATTAGCTAAAGTTTTGTTAGGCTTCCTTTAATTATTCCTTTAACTTGGATTGTTTATAATTAAGGTGAATCTGTGCTGCTTTTGAGGGATAATTATGAGCGACGCAATGTGATATCTAAATCTTATATAAATAGGCAGATATCGTATTATTATTACAGTCCTATGAGGTATTATACCCATTTTAAAGATGAGAAAACCAAAGCTCAGATGAGGAATGTGCAGAATCTAGACTTCACATTAAGAACAGGCCTGGCTTTACTCCTTGTTTACATCCAAAGCTGGTATTTTAACAATGACACCATACTGCTCTGTTTCTATTACAGCATTCTAGAATTTTGTGAGTAGTCACATTCACACTTTTTTCTGATTTTAGCAAATAATTCTAAAAGCAATTGTCTACAAAGGTTGGCAGGTAGTGGAAAGGTGTGATGCAGCTGTATGCAAGAGACAGTGAGGAGAGGCAGGAATGTGGCTAACTGGAGAATACAGAATTTGTCTAAAGGAGTAGCTGCTACCTAGCTTTAGCAGCCCATTGTGGCTACACAGGAACTGATGTTAGTAAACGTTACCAAATCTTTTTTTTTTTTTTCCTAGAGAAGACAAAATGCTCAATTTATATGAGCTGCTCATTTAAAAATACTAACTACTGGCCAGGCACGGTGGCTCATGCCTGTAATCTCAGCACTTTGGGAGGCCAAGGCGAGAGGATCACCTGAGGTCAGTAGTTCAAGACCAGCCTGGCCAACATGGTGAAACCCTGTCTCTACTAAAAATACAAAAATTAGCCAGGTGTGGTGGTGCACTCCTGTAATCCCAGCTACTTGGGAGGTTGAGGTAGGAGAATCACTTGAACCTGGGAGGTGGAGGTTGCAGTGAACCAAGATCGTGCCACTGCACCCCAGCCTGGGCGACAGAGTGAGACTCTGTCTCAAAAAACAAAACAAAACAAAAAAACTGACTAATTTACTAAAAAGAAACACTACCCAGACCAAACAAAAGACATCTGAAAGCCACATGTGGCCAGTATGCAATATGTTTTGGATTCCGATGATGAAAGATTCCTTTCCCAGAGATTCTGGACTAGACCTTCTGGTGGCAAATGATTTTTGTCCGTTATCCTCACCATTGGATTCATTCCACAGACACAGACTCTGTCTGCCATCTTCAGCTCTGGTCATACTTTTTTAAGATTGGTTCAGGTACAAGAAAAATCACTAACAAATCACTTACCAACCAACCAGCCCCAGCCCCCTTTCTTCTCTCTCGTTCTCTTTCTCTCTCTCTTCTCCCCAACTACAAATACACTCTCTCCACTCACTCGCTATCTCAAGTCTAAAGGTTTCAAGTTTGATCTTCATACGTCTTATTTTACATCCTTTTAATCAACTTTTTAGTCCTCCTATGAATTATCTTAAAATTTTTCATATTCCTCATTAGTTGAAGAAACCAAAATTGGATATGATCCTACAGTGTAGTTTTTAGAAGTATTGGGTCTGGTTTAGGTCTTACTCTCAACGTTTCCATAAAGGTTCTCTAATAATTGTCAGAAACTTATCATTCTATTCTAAATGGGTAGAAGAGCACCTCTAGGATTAAAGGAAAAAAATCCTTTTCAGTAGGAATCATAATGCATGTTCTAAGGACATCAGAAAAACGCCAGCTCTTTTATCATCCCTCATGTAGAAATTAACTAAAAACTATAAATTCTAGATAATTACAGCTTTTAAAAATTCTGGACAGAGACCATTTAAAAGGTTGAGTTTCAAAACAAAGTAGTAACATCACTAACATTTACCTTTACAATTCCTATGACCTATGAGGATGTAGAAAAGTGTTTATCACACTGATTTTAAATCCACTCTGAAATATCCAATAGGCAAAAGCTGGAAGAACTTAGAGTAGCCTTAAAACCTCAGAAGAAAACAATATACTATGGGATGAAAATGTGGTCTTCTGGGGTTAAGGGCTGATATCTTGGATCATTCTTCCTTCTGCTTTCTGTTCCTCCCGCGTTTCTGATAGGCAAGTTTCTTACCCTAACTTCAGTTCCAACTTACTTTCCATTGCAGGAAATTAAAAAACCTTTATACCAAAAATGGAGGTTTATCTGCAAGGGAGGTACCATCTAAAGTTTTTAAGAGTTTTTCTCTATTATCAAAGTGTATAGGGTCCGATTATAATCAAAAGAGACAAGGTGACAAGGCGGTCATCAACATAAGCTAATTTTAAATGGGACTGTCCATTTGGTTTAAGTATTTAATCTGACGGCTTTCTGATTACGGAATTTGAAAATCTCCCCCATAGAAAGCCCAAAGAAAATTAATACTGTACTTTCTTTGGTATACCCCATTCATCTCAAATGTTAATAACTGTTCATTTGTATTTTGTAATATTTCTAAAAATAGTCATGATGAACAATTCTTATTTTCTCATTCAAGAAGTTCCAATCATGTTAAGTGGAAGCAATATTGTCACTGAGACTGTGACATGCCCAAACATCTTATTTTCACATAATCTTTCCCATTTCTAGTTCCCTTCTCGAGGTCATTTGGATATTATATTCACCTGCTGAAATGTCTTTAAACCTAATATGAAAGACTAATTAGGGAGCTTACCTATTTTCACGAAATACTTGGTTTGGTATAAAGAGCAAAGTGGACATTGCTCCATGCTCTTTTTTTTTTTTTTTTTGACATTCTTGCTCTGTTGCCCAGGCTGGAGTGCAGTGGCATGATCTCGGCTCACTGCAACCTCTGCCTTCTGGGTTTAAGCAATTCTTGTGCCTCAGCCCCCCGAGTAGCTGAGATTACAGGCATGTACCACTCTGCCTGGCTAATTTTTGTATTTTTAGTAGAGACAGGGTTTTGCCATATTGGCCAGGTTGGTCTTGAACTCCTGGCCTCAAGTTATTCGCCCACCTTGGCCTCCCAAAGTGCTGGGATTACAGGCATGAGCCACCATACCTGGCCTCCTTCATGTTCTTAATCAGCTAAGACTTGCAAACAAAAAGCAGCCTACTCAAGATTCATACGAAGTATTTTTACTTACAATTCCTCTCCTCGTTTGGCTTTCTTGTCTGAAACCAGATAGACAGTTCCAAAACTTCCACTGCCAAGTTTCCGTTGAAGCACATATCTTCTTGCAATCAAGGTCTTTGGATAAGTGGAAATGGCTGTTGATCCACTCACACACTTAGCTGCCTCTTGGAATTTCAGCATTGCTCCAAACAAGAGAGAACTGGTTCATTCATTTATAGAAACTTAACATTCGAGTCTCCTAAGAAATGGTCAAATTCATCCAAACAGTGTTGGTCAATTCCTTAAATATGAAAAATTCAAAGATCAGGTCTAAAGGATGCTAAACGATCTCTAACAAAAAGTGTAAGTGCAGTGATTATCTGCACCTTGATCAGCAGACTGAATGACAACGTATTGGTTAACAACTTGAAAGAAAAATGTTAAAAGGTAAAGATACCACAAATTCCAGTAGAAGGCAATCCTTCACAGGAAGAGCCTCCCTTTGTACATTGAAATTTGGCAGAAGTGAATTATAGCCAACTTTCCACAAATATCTGGGATGGACATCTGTTTTACAATCAACAATCTCTTCATTTAAGATTTATACTCCCCACCTACTTATAAAAGACTCCAAATACAAGAACATTATCACTTCCTTAAATCTATATATCTGCATCAACCTTTTTGTAATGCCCTCTTCCCACCTTATGTTTACTTTGGTTTACAAAGAGAGTTAGGATTAAACAAGGAATTAGCAGGTGCTGTTTCCTTTAGATTTTTTTTTTTTCTGTAGATGTTAAACCACAGTTTTTGCATTTATTAGAGCAGATGCAAAGAGAGATAAGGATTCAGAGAGAATTTTTTCCCATGCTCAGCAAATTCTAGTTTCTAAAGTTCCTATTGTACACATTGTGTATAATCTCCCTGGATTAAAAACAGGAAGAGTTAACAAATTCAATTCAAACCTAAAATTGCATTTAATGTCAGTGGAATATAAATGTTACACATATATTTGTAATTCTTCAGGGAGCTATGAGATGTGACAGTTATGAAAGCCAAGACTGTTTAGGCTGGGCGCGGTGGCTCACGCCTGTAATCCCAACATTTTGGGAGGCTGAGGCGGGCAGATCATGAGGACAGGAGATCGAGACCATCCTGGCTAACACAGTGAAAGCCATCTCTACTAAAACTACAAAAAAATTAGCCGGGCGTGGTGGCAGGTCTGTAGACCCAGCTACTCGGGAAGCTGAGGCATGAGAATGGCATAAACCCAGGAGGCGGAGCTTGCAGTGAGCCCAGATCTCGCCACTGCACTCCAGCCTGGGCGACAGAGCGAGATTCCATCTCAACAAAAAAAAAAAGAAAGAAAAAAAAGAAAGGCAGGACTGTTTCATATGAGTAGGTACAAAGTAAAATCATTTTTATTCCATCAGAATGTTAAATGTTTTGTTAGTTATCAAGAAAAGTGTGCTTTTTGTTTTAAATTTATATAGAAATAACCTTTTAAATTGAAAACTGCTTATACCTTGAAGCTAGGTTTTCACATTCAACAATTCCAAAGCTATGAGACAAAAACGTAGTTTTTAAGGATGGTCAATGGGCCTTACATGATGGTGTCCCTCAACCACAAAAACTACTAGGGCAAGTAACCACAAAAATCTCAAAACAGAACATAAGTAATGCCCATTTACAACATTTTCCTTCTTAAAATGTATTAATCAGTTAAGTTGTACCTGATACCAATGAGATTAGTTGCCAGCTTTTTTTTCCCCTTCCAAAGACATGTTAGTAAAATCTGCTGAAAAAACAACTAGAGAGCAGGCCTCTAAATGTACCTTTTGTTTTTACTTCCCCTTCACTGTCATAAAAGTGATGCCGTCTGGCCATACTAAGCTGTTCAAATAAATATATGGACTTACAGCCTTTCCAACCGAAAAGGGTCCTTCAGGTCACCCAGTAATTCTCCTTAAAGATGAGATTAAGGTTCCCTTTAGGGAAGGACAGAATTACGGACGGACAGAATAGTTACGAGAAGTTCACTTCTAGCGGCTTCTATTTGTAAAGGACAGTCTAAACCCAGCAGTGCTTAAGCAGTCTGGTCCGGGCTGCAGAAGACTCTGGGACTAGGTTCCCTCCCGCCCAACCTCACAGACTCAGCCCTGCCACCCCCATTCCAGTCCACTTTTAGGTCATCCATCCCATCAGTCTCCTCTGTGCAACCATAAACCTACCCAAGAATGTTTCGCATTGTCTAGATTCTAGAACTATCTGTTCACTTGACAACACCCTCCCCCTCGAGGTTTGTGAGTGAACTTGGGCACTGAGAACACATCTTCGTTATTTCTGCATCCCCAATCCCTGGCATAACCCCTGGCACATACTAGGTGTTTAATAAATCTTGTTAGGGCAAATAAGTGACCAGCAGATCAACTCCCGCCCAAAGGAGGGAAAAAAAGTTGGCTGAGAAAGCTAGATGGGAACTTGGAGAAAGTTACCACTTGTGCAAACTACCGCTTCTCGGTGAAACAGATCTGGCTGAGGGCAAAAGACAACGGAAGGAGGAGTATTTACAAGTTGAAAATCAGTAGTTACCTTCCCAGGTAATAAGAGGAAGCCAATTTGTCACCAGGTTCTGCTATAATAGAAATCTACCTTTAAAGTAAACCTTAACCTTAAGGTAAAACGAACAATTCCGTGCTTCTTCACTTTTTTAAACATTTACATTTTGGCAAAGCAGGTTAACGTTTATTGAGGGGCACTAAGATTGGGGTAGATGCGGAGATAAGACGTCCAGGAAAGCGAGGAGATCGCAGCCATGGAGTCCTAGAGATTCGGAACCCAGCCCGAACAGCTTGAAACCATTACCTTCCCCCTCGCAGGGGAGCCTGGCGAGCCCCGAGGAGCACAGTGAGCTTTACCTTTCCCTGTTGTGGTCGGAGCGACCCCCGGGGCTTGCCCAAGTCTTGCCAGTAATCGAGCAGGCCTCAAACTAGGGGAAACCGCACCTACCGACCGCCAGACACCGCGGGCCACGGCTGTTTGGAATCGTCGCCAGGGAGACGGCGCGGGGCATACTGGGAAGTCGGGATGAGGCTGCAGCAAGGCGGAAGTGTTCGCCGACCCAAGTAGGCGGAGAAAGGAGAGGAGGATCGGCGGGTCAAGCTTTCCTAGCCTGACAGTAGCCACTTCGGAACGTACGTCCCAGCCCTCTTTAGCTACTTAGCGCCTCCGGGCCCGGGAGCACCTGCTCTTTGGCGCAGTCTGGCGCCACCGGCATCCCGGAACTGTACTTCCCAGAGACGTCACACGGCATACTTCCGGTTCCCGCTCTTGGGGTTGGACTCTCACGTGCAGGAGCCAGTCCTCGCTGGGCTCTAGCGGGCTTCTGATGGAGGAGCTACTCCTCTGGGAGGAAAGAGCAGGTGGGCTCTGCTGCAGGTCCGGGCGGCGCGTTGTGAGGGCCGAGGTGGCACGGTGTGTGAAGGCCTGTGTTTGAAGACTTAGGTCAAACCTTTGCCCGCCTTTCCCCTGTGCAGCTGTATGCAGCTGTCGATGCAAGGCCCTGTAATTTGCATAGGACGAGTTGACAGGGCCTCTACTTGTCGACGCTTTACAAGACTGTCTTGCAAAGAAATAAGTACTATACAGGATAGGGTTCTGAGATACTGACAGGGCTGGGACTAGCGTGAGGTAAGTGTAAAATGTAAATGGATCTCAATAAAATTCAGTAATCAAGGTAAGTTTTAATGCAATATCTCTAAAACTCGAAATTATTGCAAAAAAAAAATCCGTGAGTGACAAAATGTCACGATTTTAATGTAACAGTACCGTGCTGCGCCATATTAAAGCCTGAGGCGCCAAAAGAAAAACCAATTCTGATCCTGCGAGTTAAGTTAGCCAGATGAGGAAGAGTAACTGGGCCAGATATGAAAAATAAGATGATGAAGGCCTGGCGCGGTGGCTCACGCCTGTAATCCCAGCACTTTGGGAGGCCGAGGCAGGCGGATCACAACGTCAGGAGATCGAGACCATCCTGGCTAACACGGTGAAACCCCGTCTGTACTAAAAACACACACACAAAAATTAGCTGGGCGAGGTGGCGGGCGCCTGTAGTCCCAGCTACTTGGGAGGCTGAGGTAGGAGAATGGCGTGAACCCGGGAGGCAGAGCTTGCAGTGAGCCGAGATCGCGCCACTGCACTCCAGCCTGGGCGACAGAGCGAGACTCCGTCTCAAAAACAAAACAAAAAAGATAAGCGCTCATGATTAGGGGTGTAACTGGATAGAGGGGTTCCTAGAGGCATGAAGCAGTTTTCCGTATACCAAAAACTATGCCAATTAAGAAGGGCCCACAAGCCTAAAGTCTGAAAGAAGTTCCGTGACTGTCAATACAAAAGAAAAACTTGATCGCTATCATAGGTCCTACACAGCTCACTGTACTGAAGCCCAAATGCTTTGTGATTATGAGATGAATAATGATATCATTTTTTAAGCTTAGGACTTTTTACTTTGACCCACAAAACAAATACTGTGTGCTGTAAGATGTTGTCTATTACCACTTCAGAATCAAAGTTCACAGAATTTCTATACTTCTGTGTCAGTAATGGACTTTAATGATTTTTCTTTAGAATTAGCAGCAGCCTCTGTCACCATCCAAAGATCACAACCCATGAAACCACTGAGTTTGTGCTTTGTATCAGAAAGCAGAGGAGAATGAAAAAGCAAACCGCTAACATTGCTTGAGGATCTAGGTAAGAATTTATGGATGTTGATATCTATGTTCTATCTACAGAGCACTTCATAACATTTGCTGTTGATTTAGTGGTGCTGGAAGCAATGACTTGGTGCCCCATAGCCAGCATCAATTGAAAATGCTTTCTGTTGTTTTAAACAGGTGATTAATTCTTTAGACTGTTGTCATGGGTATCCGAGGACTAATGAGTTTTGTGGAAGATCACAGTAATGAGTTCTTCACTGATTTGAAGTTGCGGGACACAAAAATTGTCATTGATGGCTATGCCCTTTTCCACCGTCTTTCCTTCAATTCAAACTTGGAGCTCCGGTATGGTGGGGACTATGATTCTTTTGCAGATATTGTACAAAAATTCTTTGAATCACTGTTTGCTTGTAATATATGCCCATATGTTGTATTAGATGGAGGATGTGACATTTCGGATAAAAAGCTTACAACTTTAAAGGATAGAGCTAGAGAGAAGATCCAGATGGCCCATTCCCTTTCTGTTGGTGGGAGTGGGTATGTATGTCCCTTACTCATCCGGGAAGTATTCATACAGGTTTTGATCAAGCTGCAGGTATGTTTTGTCCAGTGCTTTTCAGAAGCAGATCGGGACATTATGACACTTGCTAATCATTGGAATTGCCCTGTGTTATCGTCAGATAGTGACTTTTGCATTTTTGACCTGAAAACTGGGTTTTGCCCATTGAATAGCTTTCAGTGGAGAAATATTAACACTATTAAGGGCACACAAAACTATATCCCTGCCAAATGCTTTTCCCTTGATGCATTCTGCCATCACTTTAGCAATATGAATAAAGCTCTACTGCCTCTCTTTGCGGTGCTATGTGGAAATGACCATATTAATCTACCTATCATAGAGACATTCTTAAGTAAAGCATGTCTTCCTCTTGGAGCTACCAGTTCTAAAGGGAGGAGACACCACCGAATCCTGGGACTTCTGAATTGGTTGTCTCATTTTGCCAACCCTACTGAAGCACTAGATAATGTTCTGAAATACCTCCCAAAAAAGGATCGAGAAAATGTTAAGGAACTTCTCTGCTGTTCCATGGAAGAATACCAACAGTCCCAGGTGAAGCTGCAGGACTTCTTCCAGTGTGGTACTTATGTCTGTCCAGATGCCTTGAATCTTGGTTTACCAGAATGGGTATTAGTGGCTTTAGCTAAAGGCCAGCTATCACCTTTCATCAGTGATGCTTTGGTCCTAAGACGGACCATTCTTCACACACAGGTGGAAAACATGCAGCAACCAAACGCCCACAGAATATCTCAGCCCATCAGGCAAATCATCTATGGGCTTCTTTTAAATGCCTCACCACATCTGGACAAGACATCCAGGAATGCGTTGCCTCCTCAGCCTCTAGCTTTCAGTGAAGTGGAAAGGATTAATAAGAATATCAAAACCTCAATCATTGATGCAGTAGAACTGGCCAAGGATCATTCTGACTTAAGCAAATTGACTGAGGTAAGTATTTGTAATACTAATGACATTTTTGTAAAGTACTTTACAGGTTACAAAGTGCTGTCTTGTATATTAGCTCGCTTACTATAACAAACTGATGAGGTTGAGTGCTATCTTGCCCTCATTTCATAGCTAAGAAATCTAGAAATTGAGTGAACTAGGTAATGTCTTAGCCAGAGAGTGACGGTGCTAGGACTCAAACCCAGCTCCTTTAGCTCTAAATCTACCATTTCCACTGTACTTCAGTAGTCTGTGTTATCTTCACAGTTATTACTACTATATTGTTATTACTACTAGGTTAATACTAGCTATCAATAGAATGGGGTTATGTGGCTAAAAGGAAAAAAATTCACAACTGAAAAAAAAAGTATAGACACTAATGATAGGCATAATATCTCAGACTACATCAGATTTCAAATAAGGTTAGTGCTGATACTAAGGTCTAATTTTTTAACTTTTATTAATGAAGACCTTTTTTAAAATAGGTTTTTGTGGCCAGGCGTGATGGCTCATGCCTGTAATCCCAGTACTTTGGGAGGCCGAGGCGGACGGATCATGAGGTCAGGAGATCGAGACCATCCTGGCTAACAAGGTGAAACCCCGTCTCTACTAAAAATACAAAAATTAGCCAGGCATGGTGGCAGGCGCCTGTAGTTCCAGCTGCTCGGGAGGCTGAGGCAGGAAAGTGGCATGAACCTGGGAGGCAGAGCTTGCAGTGACCAGAGATTGCGCCACTGCACTCCAGCCTGGGCAACAGAGCAAGACTCCGTCTTGAAACAAAAAAAAATAGGTTTTTGTGTCATTATGGTTATTTGCCTAGTTTGATACAGAAAACATGACTCTTAGCCTAACTCAGTGTTGCTTAAACCTGAGTAACAGACCACCTTTTCAAGGAGAAAAAAATTCTCATGGATCCCAGTGTTGTCTTTTTATATTACATATTTAAAATTACAAATAGATATGAAACGATGCTCATAAATGAACTAGATTCAGAAATTAAATACAGATAACTTAAAACAAAAAAACAATTGCAATGCCCATTAGGGGATTTTCTTAGATCCAATGAAATATTCAGTCTCATAAGACTCATAGACCACACGTGGCACCAGTCTACTCAAGGATGTAGGACAGCAACCACAGCTTCCCAGTGGGTTTGAGTCAGGTTTTCCTTTTCTGTCAGAGTTCTCCCAGCACTGTTATCAGTCTACATCAAAGGTTTACCAACATTGGTGATTTTGTCCCCCAGAGGACATTTGGCAATGCCTGGAGACATTTTTGTTGTCCCTACCTAGGGAGCGGAAGGGGTAGTGGTTGCTACTGGTATCTAGTGGGGAGAGGCCAAAGATGCTGCTAAATTATACAATCTGTACTTACAGTGCACAGGAAAGTGCCCCATAACAAAGAATCTCTAGCTCAAAACACCAGTAGTGCCATTCCCTGGGCTATACAGCTGACCAGGAACTAGCCTCTTAGCCTCCTCATCAGTCACATCTCAGACAGGAGATGAATGTCATAGTGTATGAGTGCAAGAGCCTTCTTGGCATGGGGCAGTGAGTCCAAGAGCCTTCTTGGCATTGTCGAGTGACTGTTAAACCCCCAGGGTTTCTTTGGTGGCGGGGTGAAGAAAATGTTTTGGAATTAGTGATGGCTGTACAAGTTTATAAATATACTAAACCAAGGCAAGGTGGCTCATATCTGTAAGCCCAGCATTTTGGGAGGCCAAAGTGGGAGGATCACTTGAGGCCAGTAGTTCAAGACCAGCGCCTGGGCAACACTAGAAGACTCTGTCTCTACAAAAAAAAAAAAAACTAAAAATTAGCCAGGCATGGTGGTAGAGCTACTCAAGAAGCTGAGGTTGGAGGATTGTTGAGCCCAGGAGGTCAAGCCTGCAGTGAGCTGTGATTGTGCTCCCTGTTGAGCAAAACCCTGTCTCTAAAAATATATATACACTAAACCCACTGAATTGTATACTTTAAAAGGATGATTTTTATTACATATGAATATCTCAGTTAAATAAAGGAGAAAAAAAGGTTTCACTGGCTTAAAAGCCCCGTTCCCTATAGGATCCAGTCTTTCTTATAATTCATGCCATAAACATAGCTAGCTAGGTCCCTGAGAGGGATAGCCTACTTAAGACACTGCACTCAGGGAAACCCCAGGATATGGTGTCCCCACCAGGTATTTATAGTTCATTTATATATAGTTTAAGCTTAGATGCAGTTTTATAAGTCATCTTTATAATGCTTGGTAACACAACAGACAACCTACCTTTAGCACATTTCCAGGGGTACAAAACTAGAAAGTGGAGCATAAGTCAAATTCTCCAAGGGATTTATTAACACTTTACCCACACCAATAAAATTCAAACTATAGCTACATTCTTAATGTTTTGCTGAAATTACATTTCTGCTGAAACATAAATGGTGCTGTTGAAGGACAGTTTTTTAAAAAAAAATTTAATGGCTTTACTGAGAAGTAATGTACAGTGAAGTGCACATATTTAAAGTGTGTACTTTAATGAGTTTTGACATGTCTACATCTTTGAAGTCATCCTACAATTAAAATAATGAATGTATCCATAACCCCTAAAGTTTCATCTTGTTCCTTTGCAATTCATGCTTCCTTGAGTATAAACAAAGTAAAGTGCACAAATAATTTGTACAGCATGATAAATGTTTGCAAGGTCTATACATCCATGCAAAGAATCATTATCGCCACCCCAGAAGCTTCTCCTAGTGTCTGGTTCCAGTCACTCGCTCTGCAACTCCCTATAATCACTCTCCTGACTGTTTAACAACACAGAATAGTTTTAACTGAATTTTTACTTTAGAAATGAACTGTTTCATCTGGCTTTTATTCCACATGAGATTCATTTGCATTGCTGTGAGTAGCTGATTTCTCGTTGCTGTAACATTATTCTATTTTGGTATATTACCATTATACACTTATGAGCATTTTTTTTCATTATACAGCTTATGAGCATTCGGGTTCTTTCCAATTTTCCATTTCCATGTATTCATTAGCCATTTGATATTCTGTTATATGAAGTTTCTGTACAGTTTTTTGTTCATTTTTATTACCATATACGGTACCTTTGTCAAATAACATACTGTGAGTAGTCTCTCCCATTGTTTATTCACTCTAGTATGTTTTGATGAACAGAAGTTCTTAATATACTCTAATTTACATTTTTATTATTTGTGGTTACCACTTTTATGAACTGCTTAAGAAATTGCCTACTCCAGGGTCATGAAAATTTTTTGCTGTTCACGTTTAGCATTTAGATCTATAACTTAGCTAGAATTGGTTTTTTGTGGGTGCGTATGGTGTGAAATAGGGATCAGGACACCTTTTTTCCCCACATGGAAATCCAACTGAATCCATGAGTATAGCAGGCTGCTTATATTCCTTGTTAAGGAGAGATGACTTAGTGTTCTCATCATTTACCTGGATTCAAAATAGAGTGAAATTTTAGTTCACTCTCTCTGCTGTGCCATCACCCAGCTTTCTCTTGGCATAAATTAATCAATTCTGAATTTAGCTCAATGCTTGTTCTAATTAGCCCATGAAAATTATAAATGTACCAGGTGCTAACGTGATTCCAAACACAAATGCAGGAACAAGTATAGAAACCTTGTGATAGTACCTATTCATTTTGTTTTTTACATCTTGTTGTAATACATTATCTGCTTTGACCAGCTGTTGTTAATAGAAACTGTATAGTCTCTCATTTAATTCCCACAATAACCACATGGGATAGGTTTTCATTTTGGTTATGTTAGTTGCAATAGACAGAGCACCATTCAAGTTAACCAATGGAAGGTTAATCATAAGAAGACACAGAAGTGGATCATTCTTAAGGAGTAAGGCAGCCAAGACCAGTAGACCAGTCTCTCTCCGGGCATCTCTGCCTCTCGGGGCAGCTGCTTCTGCAGGCTTGTACTTTCACTCCCCCTGGGGAAGAGGGAAAGTAGTGGTCACATGGGATAGAACCTAACTTTAAGGGCTGTGAGTTGAGTACTTCCCCTTTTGGAAGGAACTGAGGACTGGTGAGTTTGATGAAACATCTTACACAAGTCATTATAATGACCATTTTACAGATAAGTCAGACAGACTGTAGAAAAGGTCTGAAACCTTTCGAACAAGGCCATAGGGTTAGTGCAGGGCAGAACATCTCTGAAGTCACAGCCAGACTGCTTTGTTTATGAAAAGTTGTAACTTGGCTCTATAATTCAGTAATTTAAATGCTATATATCAGAAAAGAATTGGTGTATTTTCTTAGCTCTACTTAGTGCATTTTAAAAACCAGTTTAAGAGTTTAGTTTCCACTTTAAGTAGTTAAAACTACTTCCAGTAGGGGTGATTGGTTATACTATAAAGCTCTTTGCATATTTCTAATTTTAAAATTTTTATCACAATATTATTAAAAACAGTATTTAGAAATATCGTACTAAAGTTTTCATGCATTAATGACAAAACTATTTTGTCATTTATGATGTGTTTTGTTTCAGGTGAACATCTCTAGTCTCAGCTGTCAACCACTCTTTCTACTAACTAGATGTTACGTGCTGAGAAATCTATCACCATCTCGACTTTCCAGAAAGCAGAAAATCTTTTTCTGGCTGTGTGCAGACACTAGGGATACAACTTTTTTTTCCGTAAAGTTTGATTTTAAAGTCCCCCAGAAGATGCCCTTTTAATGTTCCTATGAGTGCATGACCTGTAAGGTCCCTTCTGGTTCTTACAAGTCTTGGTAATTCATTGAGGTAAAATTATTTCAACAAGAACCTCAGTGCTCTTATAGCTGTTTACTTCTGAGCTTTTACTTGAAGTACACTTTAAACCATGAAGTAAAAGTGAGTGTGGTGTGTTACTGCAAGCACAATGCAAGTAGTCCTTAAAATATTCCTATCTCCCTTGAATATACCTCTAATCTACAAGCAGCCCCCTGGGACAATCCCTGTGTGTCTTTTATGCAAAGACAATAAAGCATTCAACAGGGAAGGGACATGAGACAGGACCCAAACAAATAGAAAGAGTATATGCCACAAAGGGTTCCTATAAGCAACGTTTGTCTTCTGGAGGCAATTAGTAATGGCATCATGTTGAAGGCAAATGCCTGTTACACAGGCAACAGGTGGGGTTGAGTATAGAGCTTTGTTTCTCAAAGTAGAATACTTGGGCTGCTAGTTAAAATGTATATTCCTGGGCTCTCTCAGGTTAGTCAATCAAAATTTATGGAGTAGGGCCTGAGGATTGAATTTTTAACAAGCTTCCCATGTGACATGTGCACTGAAGATGCTCACCAGCGTATACAAAGAGGATGGAAAGACATAAGTAAAGGTTGTGTAGGAGTATGCAGTACACCCATTCAACCAACCATATTTATAAAGCATCTTATTCATGTTCTAAATGTTGTGAGTGTGGCTGATTTTTTTTTTCCCCACAAGAAGTTTTAACAGCTGACAGAAGTTTCATTAGCATTAAATCTCTTCATGCTATGGTGGAAAAAAAAATAACAGACATTTCCCAAAGTAACTTGCAGGATCCTTGGTATTTTCAGCTCTCCTTGAGGCGGCGGCAGATGCTTCTGTTAGATACCCTGAAGGTGAAACAGACCATCCTGGAGCCAATCCCTGCTTCACTGAAGTTGCCCGTTGCTGTCAGTTGCTACTGGTTGCAGCACAGTGAGACCAAAACAAAGCTACATCATCTACAATCCTTACTGCTCGCAATGCTAGTGGGACCCTTGACTGCCATAATCAACAGCCCTGGTAGGTAACTGGAAATTACAGGAGTATATTGTTGCATGTTGCTTGCAAACTGTTTGCTCAAGAGTTTACACAAAAAAGTATTCTTGGATTTTTTACTCCCATTAATTATATCAGAACTTAGATGTGGAGTCATCAAAATATCATTCATTCATTGGTAAATATTTTTTAACACTTCATGTGCCAGGCTCAGTGCTGGAGGGCTTGAATCTTAAGTATACAGCAGTGAGATATGTTGGGATACTGCCAGCTCCCATCTCTTTGGTGGCACCTACTGCTTTAACTTGTGAAGTATGACAGTGTATTTTGCCAGCTGCATTTGTATTCCATGTTCCCTGTCCAATTATTTGCACAGCAGCAACGTCATCACAAGAAACTTGCCCAGAAGAGAAACTTCTAAATACCTACAGCCACTGCATTCTTGCTTATACATCTTTTTATTCCTTTTTCTCTGCTGTAAGTTTCAATTAGTATGTAAGTAGTGATGACATAGTAATTTGTCTTTTTTTTTTTTTTTTTTTTGAGATGGAGTCTCACTCTGTTGCCTAGGCTGGAGTGCAGTGGCACAATCCTGGCTCACTGCAACCTCTGCCACCTGGGTTCAAGCGATTCTCCTGCCTCAGCCTCCCAAGTAGCTGGGATTACAGGAGCCTGCCACCGCACCCAGCTAATTTTTGTATTTTTAGTAGTGACGGGGTTTCACCATCTTGGTCAGGCTGGTCTTGAACTCCTGATCTTGTGATACACCTGCCTGAGCCTCCCAAAGTACTGGGATTACAGGCATGAGCCACCACGCCCAGCCAGTAGTATCTCTTAAATACACCGAAGCAAGTTTATCTGCATATAATACAAGGTGAAGTAAATGCTGAAACATTGGGACACTTTAATACTCTAGTGGAATATCCTCTTTAAAGATTATGAATGCTCTACCACTGTATAAATATGTATAATAATTATACTCTAGAATAGTACTATCTAATATGGTGGCTACTAGCCAGACGTGGCCAAAGTTAAATTCCATTTAAATTAAAAATTGAGGTTTTCAGTTACACTAGCCACACTTCAAGTGTCAGGTAGTCACATATGGCCATAGACTAGCTTACTGTATTGGACAGCACTGCAGAAAGTTCTATTAGATAGTGCTACTCTACTCTAGTTTACTGTTTTATAAGTTAGATAAAAGAATGGAACAGCATGGACTCCTGTTTCCCAAGTATTAAGGCTCAAGCTTGACAGCTGTCAGAGGGACTATTGTTATACGACAGCCAACTTAAATCACTGAAGGCCCACTGCTGCTTTATGAACACAGATTTAGGATATTTCCTCTGATTGAATAATAAATACACTGTAAGAAAGCTCTCAGAGCACAAGCCTATTAAGTTTTTACCTGAGTCCAACAGAAGGGGCATGTCAAGGGTCTGTTTCTTTTCTTTTAGGAAACGTGGACCCTGTCCCCAGGCAGGCTCAGTGCCTTGATGCTCGCTAGTTGTTAAAAGGTGGGCCTCCTTTTGATTATTTTCAGATTGGTCCAGATGTTCATTTTGTGTACCCCTGCCCAAACAAATCTGTAGAAACTTAGAGCTAAACACACGCAACCTTCCTTATTTCCTAGGATTGCTGCTTCTTGCCCCTTATCCTCTACTATGAAAAGAAGCTGATTATTTGCCAAATTCTCCAAGTCATACTTTAGCTTCCTCCCATAAAACACAGAGGTCAAAATGTGTTTTGAACACACAGGTTGTTTCTTTAACACAGATGTACCACAGCATGGGAGTTTCGGTGAAAGAGAACAGTAAAGAGAATATTATTTAATAGTCATTTGTATTTTTCATAGACACATATTTAGGGTTTAGAGAATTCAAATGCAGACATGTTTATAGTCAGGTAGTAGACCAGTGGAAGAGATCTTATTTCAGGGAAAAAGTAAATTCTGATGGGTTGAATAAAGTTAGGTCATCATTAAAAAAACAGTTCAGTATCAGTATTTCCATTTATACAGCAAGGCATTTATGAAGCCAGAAGAGAAAAACATCTTAGTTTTTTTCAATGCATTGTTTTCTGTATGGAACTGGTAGTATATGTGGGGAAATGCAAAGCTGTTACGGTGCTTCTGAAATACTGCCCTTGGGTTGTTTCTTTATTTAGGTAAGGAAGAGCTGCAGGAAGATGGTGCTAAGATGTTGTATGCAGAGTTCCAAAGAGTGAAGGTGCAGACACGGCTGGGCACAAGACTGGACTTAGACACAGCTCACATCTTCTGTCAGTGGCAGTCCTGTCTCCAGATGGGGATGTATCTCAACCAGCTGTTGTCCACTCCTCTCCCAGAGCCAGACCTAACTCGGTAAGCACCATGGGAAACTTTAGTTCAGATGGAAGCACACAAAAGTAAATACAGTACTTTCACTTATATATAAAGCAACAAAGTTACTTAAAAAAAAAAAAAAACCTAATCTTAGTGTAATTGATTTTGAGTCAGTGTTACAGCTGAAGAGCTGGAAACAGGAAAAATATTAAATTTCCATATTCTCGAAGAATGTTTCCATGATTCAATCCAATTTTAAAACATCAGTTCCTTTAAGTAAAACATTAATATGTGGGAGAGGGGAGGTAATTGTTGGTAGGATATAACTCTCTCCTTTCCTCTTGGTCTTATAAATGTCACTTTGTAGAGCCTTTTTCTGATAACCCACCCTAGTGAGACATACTGTCTACCCTCATTCACTCTAGTCCTGTTACTCTGTATTTTTTTTAACTGCATTCCTTACCACCTTGCATATGGCTTACTTATTCATTCAAATATTAAATGCCTACCCTGTGCTAGGGTGTAGGGACAAAAACAGAATCTCTGCTCTAATGGAGCTTTCATTCTAAGTGAGATGATGAGTAGATGCCCAAGTGAACTTAACATAGGATGTTTGCTTTACCAGGCAAGAAAGACAATAAGGGAGTTGAGCCTATGTGCCACAGAGTAATTATAATGTTTGTCCGTGGAGTTTAAGCTGGGTATCATAAAAAGAAATGACAGCAGCAGTAGGGTGTGGAGCAGTGAAAAAAGTGATAGGATCAATGGATTGGACATCTTGCTAATTGACCATCCAGGAGGTACTTGAGGGAGAGATGAAGATAAAAAGGAGATAGATTATGTTTTGTTTGTCTCTCCACTCAGATGTAAACTCTATGGGTGGAGGGGCTTGTCTATTTAATTTGCTGTTGCAGCCCCAGTGCCTTCAATACTTTGAATGAGGATATATGGAGGCATACAAAATATGGTGGGACTTTATGTATTTCAAGGTAAAAAGCCTCTTGGCAGTAAACAGTGTTGTTAATGTATCTCTGGGCCTTATATCTGAGCTAACACAAATAAGACTAATTGGCCTTTGACCCATGGATTCTTTATTTCTTTTGTTTAATAATTTAAGGTCATTCTTGACTGGATCCTCTTTAGTTACCACAAATCCTTTTAAAACAAAACAGGAAACACAAAACCAAACAGTTGTCTTAATTATGATTTAAAGAGCAGGACTGTTCTTTAATCTCAGCATAACCAAGGCTTTTTACACAGAGATTTTACACTGATTAAATGATGGTTCTACATGGATTGCTGAGGTACCAGTTCATCAGCTTTGTCCATAACTAATAAACTTGTGGATTCCAATTAATCTCATCTTCTATTTGTGAAGGTTTTTAGTCCCAGTGAATGACCTTGCAAATGATGCCAATAAATTTTCTCATATTCTAACAAACCACCTGTTTGGTTTATCAGGGTCATTTTAAATTCCTTTTCTTTAAAATTAAAGTGTTAAAGACACCTGTTCAGCCTGGGACTAACTGCAGAACCAGCTAAGCATGCATCATGTAATTTGTTGATGAAAAGTTTTTAAGTATCACCAGCAAAGAATCTTTGTCATACCAGCTCAGTTCCTTCCTTCAAAGAACAGATTATTAAGTAATTTCAATAATATTATAGAGCAATAAGAGCTCTCATTGTTTAGATGCATTTGTTGAAGCTATGTCAATGGTGGTTATCCTGTTACACTGAATTAGTTCTTTAACAACATACTGTTTTCTCCCTTTGAACAGACTGTACAGTGGAAGCCTGGTGCACGGGCTATGCCAACAACTGCTAGCATCGACCTCTGTAGAAAGTCTCCTGAGTATGTGTCCTGAGGCTAAGCAACTTTATGAACATCTATTCAATGCCACAAGGTCATATGCCCCCACTGAAATATTCCTACCAAAAGGTAAATCAAATTCAAAAAAAAAAAGGCAGAAGAAACAGAATACCAGCTGTTCTAAGAACAGAGGGAGAACCACTGCACACACCAAGTGTTGGCACAAGGGAAACAACCGGTTTGGGTTGTTAATGGTTGAAAACTTAGAGGAACACAGTGAGGCCTCCAACCTTGAATAAAATTCAGTTTGCATCAAACTAGATGTATTTAATATAATCCTTACTTAAAATTATTCTGTTACCTCCCTTGAAACAATTAACTTTTTCTTTAGGACTAACCTGTTAGGGGATAAACACCACAACAATCTGAATTCCAAGTTATTTTGTATTTTGCTTTTAATAAATACAACCTGATTTAAGAAACTTTTGTATTTCTAAATATGTTTGAAACCATGTTTATACTTCTCATGTTCCACTTCAGCAAGTTAACGGTAATATATGCTATATGCTTTAAATTGCTGCAGTTTAGCCAGCTACATTCTCAGAAAGAGTAGAAGTCTCACTCAATTATTGCCTTTAAGTAGCAGCTGGTTATCATTTCAAAAATTTTTAAGAACAGTTTCCTCTTTGTACTTTAGTATGAAGTCTGGGCATGAAAGGTAGAGAAGTGAGGATGCCAGACAGAAAATGTCTCTACTAAAAATAAGTACTTAAGTCAATGAGACCATGACAGGATTGAAGAGCACTTTAGGTACACTCCAGGTTTTAAAGCAGAAGTTGAAACTAATGGCCCCAGCCAAATAAGAAACAGCATCCTGAGCTGTTAGACCTAGAGGAGGAGGAAACAGTGAGAAGTGAAAATATCAGAGATATATGCAGCAATACCAGACTCTATGCCCTCTTTATACTATAGATTTTGACCCATTAATGAGATGTGAAAGTAATGAGTCACACCCATTATTTTTTAATGAAAAAATTAGAATGGAAAATATCAGATATACATATCATGTATTAGGTCATTGTGTAAAATGTATTCCTTACTGTGGACTGTAGTGAAAAAGTTTAAAAGGTACTGCTCTGGAAAATACTGCCAAATAGAGGCTGCTAAAATTAGAAATACCTGAAGAGTTGTGAAGGTGCAAGCCAGTTCCAAATAAGAACTTAAAAATAAAGAGAACCAAGTAGAATAAATGCATTGGGCAAGATCCGAAAATATATTCAACCTTCATTTTACTTGTATTCATACAAATTGTGTTCTTCTCCTTCTGTACTCTCTCACTGGTATATTCCATCAGGAATAGCCCTAAAGGTAGCTTTAAAGCTGCCATTTTGAGCAGCCTATGTACAGTTCCTAATATCTGATAAACAATTTTCTTTACTGTCCTAGAAGTACCATACTCTTAGAGGAATAAGCCCAGCATCAGCCAGTATCAAACACACACCTGCCAAGTGTTGACTGGGTTTCTCCATTTACAAACGACACAATACATCATTTGCTCCTAGAATATTCAAACCTAACAATTACTTTGTTAAATAAGAGTTCTTGAAATAAGGAAATTTTTATTATTTTCAGAGGATTACATGGGAGTTCTTCAGTAAGGTTATTTTTATAACCTTACTAACAACCATCTCCAAAGAGATGGTTATTCCCAGAAGAATCAAGAAAAGAGCAGTCATCTATTTTTGAAAAGAAATGTTACTGGAAAATAATGTATCTAATGGGGACTATAAACATGTCAGACCCGTGCTGGGTGTGTGGCTCACGCCTGTAATCCCAGCACTTTGGAAGGCCAAGGCAGGCAGATTATTTGAGGTCAGGAGTTCAAGACCAGCCTGGCCAACATGGTGAACCCCATCTCTACTAAAAATACAAAAATTAGCCAAGCATCATGGCAGGCACCTGTAGTCCCAGCTACTCAGGAGGGTGAGGTGGGAGAATTGCTTGAACCTGGGAGACAGAGGCTGCAGTGAACCGAGATAGCGCCACTGTACTCTAGCCTAGGTGTCTCAAAACAAAAACAAAAACAAAACAAAAAAAAACCACACACACATTAGACCTTTGTTATACCAAATCCTCCCTACCTTGATTCCTGGAGATTTGAGGCTAATCTGGAGATTATATTAATATAACTGTCCCATTTCCTGGGTTGTCATCAACACTGCTTCTTAAAACCACTGAATTACCAATCATGTTTTTCTTTGATTAAAAGTGTCCTCCTCCAGCAGAAGTAGTAAGTCAGGTTCCTTTCTCTAACCATGGCACTCAGGACCATTCCACTGAAAATTATCCAGCCTTGCAGTAAAGGGGTGAAAGTCTAATAATGTCCCTTTAAGCATACTACCCTGGTGTATACCTTCTCCTACATATATTAGATGAGAGGTCACAGGCACTTCACAGGAGTATGTAAGGTGGTTCACCGAAGAATGATGACATAGCACCTGAACCCCCTGCAGAAGACATTCTTGTTTAAGCTGCTTGGGAGACAACATACAATGAAATGACAAAAGATTATTTTATTAGGTTGGTGCAAAAGTAACTGTGGTTTTTACCATTATATAAAGTATTGTCTGTCAGATGCAAAATGGCAAAGTGCAGACTGAATACTACAATAAGGAAACAGCAGTCACCAGGATGAGAGGTTAAATCACAGGAAGATTCTCATGCCTGGCTTTTGACCTGGCTTTAAAGAATAGGAATTTTAAAATTCAGATCAGATATACATTAGGAACACCTGTGTAGAAGCAGAATGTTATACATCCCATATTCCCTTTCCAAAATCTAGTTTCCTGTGTTTGCAATCAAGTGATTAGGTCCTGCTCTTTCTAATTCAGTTCTAACAAATGAAATCTCATCTTAGGCTTTGGAAATTGTCTTCAGTTGGCAGCTCAAGTAACAAAAGGAACTCTGGGCAGCTAAGATGAATAAATTTTAGAGATAAAGCTGAAGAGACAGGAAAACTTTTACTATAACCTAATCATGTTCTGTATTTAGTGGTGATAAAATTATATGTGAAGTCTATTTTGTACAAGCACTTTTTGAGACACCTGGACCTTGAAAGTTTAATATACATCCTGTAAATATAATCACAGGTCTTTCATGCTATTTGATCATGGGGAAAGAATTCAAATTAACCTTTTAGCATCTGAATTTGAATTTCAGAAGATAAAGACCATAGCTAAAAAGCCCTCAGAATTCTCTTTTTCTCCTTTGTGCACAAAAGGAAATAAATCAATGACTATGCCTCAGTTGCCCTACCTGCAAAGGATTTTAACAGTCCAAATTATTGTGTAAAAGATAAAATAACATGTATTTTTAAGTTACTTAACACAGTGCCTGATACTAAAAATGTGTTATTAAGTGACGGCCATTGTTATATCCCCAGTGAAAAGCCAGGGCAAAGCAAGGAATGTGGGAAGAAGTGACTGAGTGTTAAGCAGTACAAAGATTAAGACAACGTTTGAGACCAGAATTGCCATAGGTTTAAGAGCACAATTTTGCAGAGGCAAAAGAGATCAACACTATCAACTATAGTGAAGAAGAGAGACGGGCAGGAATGTGAAACTATTATAGCAACTCCAGCAGTAGCCACACTGGAAAGGGTAGAAAACTACCAAGAGAATTTCAATGGGCAGCCAAGCTCAAACTTAGAAAATAATGAAAAAAGACTAGAAGGAATTATCCCCATGTGAGTACCTGTCCCCCTTTAGCCCTTTTTCCTATTTTCAGAATTTTCTGTAGTGTTTTTAAAGCTCAATTTGAAAGAGTCCTTGGCATGTTTAAAGATAGGAAAAGGTGGCCAGGCGCAGTGGCTCACACCTGTAATCCCAGCACTTTGGGAGGCCGAGGTGGGCGGGTAACGAGGTCAGGAGATCGAGACCATCCTGGCTAACACGGTGAAACCCCATCTCTACTAAAAATACAAAAACAAAATTAGCCGGCGTGGTGGCAGACGCCTGTAGTCCCAGCTACTCGGGAGGCTGAGGCAGGAGAATGGCGTGAACCCAGGAGGCAGAGCTTGCAGTGAGCCGAGATCGTGCCACTGCACTTCAGCCTGGGCGACAGAGCAAGACTCCGTCTCAAAAAAAAAAAAAAGAGAAAAAGGTGAAGAGCAGATATTACCATTTCCTAGGAATTTCCTCTTCCTGCAACTACTAGCGTCATAAACCTGGCCCTACTCCATAATCCTAAGGAGGCCAAACCCGGTTTTACCCTTAGCAAGGTTGCCAGATTTCACTGGGTGCTGCTCTCTCCCACATGCTGTTTGGCTGGCTGGCGTACCATGAACCTGAGCAGCACCTGGAAAGCCGTCACTACCAAGACCAGAAGGTTCCATAAAAAGATAAACTTTCAGTGGTGCCTGACTCAAAATGTGACACTGTATTTTCAATAAGATAGATGTGGGGTACTTGGTGTTTATCTCATGTCTTTTAATGACACACTTCAGTCATCACAGCTAAAAGTGATTCTGCATCTTATACCAATTTGAAATTAAATACTACTCTTGGAAAAATGCCACCCCACTTCCAGCAGCAGCTTTCTGAGCCATACAGGATAAGCTGCTTTTGCATTTCTTTCCAGAGGTATGAATAATACTAAATTCAAGTCCATCCAGCTGTAAAATTTCTAAGATGAGAACTTCATGTTGAGGAAGGAAGTTTTAAAATTTAAAAGGCATGACTGCACGACAGTCTGTTAAAATGGGAGAAGTGAATGAGATAATACATGAAAGAAGAATTCCCAGCTAGTTTCGCTGGATTCTGTTTTTAGGGAGAGAAATCAAATGAAAAAGGAACATGTTACAATGCACATTCAATCTCTTCTATTCCTGCTACTCTTGAAAACATTCTATTTGGTTAAAATAGCTAAGTCTTTCTCTCAAAATATAAATATATTTTTCTATTTATGTATATATGCACATATATAGTCACCTTTTGGTATCTGTGGGAACTATGCAGATATGTTTTGGTTTAGAATGTTCTGTTCTGAGAAAATGAGTTAGTGACTATATTTTTTCCCTCAGACTGAGCTGTTAGGATAGTTTAGTTTCTACTATTACTAAATGTTGTCTTCTCTAAGCAAGATAATATACTTTAGCCTATTCAGATTAAGCTTTGTTTCTCTGGGTTTGTACAACCAATAGGAGGGAAACTTCCACTTCTCTTCTGCATCCAAGAGGTAGAAGTGAGCCCATCAACCAGACAGGAGAAGACTGCTTCAGATGGATAAAAAATTGGGTGAGCAGAGAAAGAGAGAGAGATAGGAAGCACAATTCAGATGGGACAGCAGATCAGAATACTCCACCTACTGTAAGAACAAGAAGCCTTGATAATGTGATGGCATGTCCTCCTGGTTGATGATGTTTTAACAACAGTCTTGAGACACTCTGACTTTCTCTACATGGGGGCCTTGACGGAGACTCAGAGTAGTCACTGACATCAAATCTGCTACCAAGTGCAGATTTGGTAGTGCATCCATGCAAGAGAGAATATATTGTTGGGAGATTGGAGGGTAGAGAAAATTGGTGCCACTTCCTTTCTAATCCACTGAATGCAAGGTACAGGCCTATTTTCCTCTTTTTGAATATCTAAATGAGGAGGCAAACTTTCTACAAAGGGCCAGATAGTAAATATTTTAGGCTTTACAGGTCATATAGTCTCTTGCAACGGCTCACCTTTGCTGCCATAGCATGACAGTGCCAATAAACAATATTGTAAATCAATGTGCATAGTTGTGTTCTAATAAAACTTTATTTACAAAAATAGGCAACAGGAGAATCTGACCTGCATGGCGTAGTTTCTTTCTTTTCTTTCCTTTTTCTTTTTTTGAGACAGAGTCTTGTTCAGTCTCCCATACCAGAATGCAGTGGCGCAATCTAGGCTCACTGCCTCCCAGGTTCAAGCAGTTCTGGTTCTTAGCCTCCCAAGAAGCTGGGATTACAGGGATGCAACACCACGCCCTACAGATTTTTGTATTTTTAGTTTCGCCATGTTGGCCAGACTGGTCTCGAACTCCTGGCCTCAAGCAACCTGCCTTCCCCACCCTCACAAAGTGCTGGGATTACAGGTGTGAGCCACCACGCCTGGCCATAGTTTCTACACCAAAACTAAATAATAGCTCCATGTGGGTGAGTTAAACAACATTAAATTAAACTATTTCCCTAACTTGTAATACCGCTAGCTGATGCATCGACCATCCAACCATCCAGACCCACTCCATATAGAAAAATACAAAATCTAATGTAATCCTATTACGCAACCACACAGATGAATGAGACAGAAATAGGAATTAAAACATTCTAATTTATAACTTCTTAAAATTGATCTAATACTGCTTAAATGTAAAGTTTGTCATGTCTTTCCTATCAGACATACATTTTCTACACAGTCCCCTATTTGTAAGACGCACATATCATGTGTTTCACAGTATGCCTGCAAGATGCAGACCTGACAAGAGCAATGGTCCAGGCATTATACGGTATTTTATTTATGACCATAAGATGGCACCAAATTGTCACTTGTCAACTAAAGGGCACTTTGATATACTTATCACATAGAAAACTTTAATAGAAAGTTCTTTAATGTAGTTGAGAAGATTAGTAATTTTTTTAAAAACTATTAAAAGGCACATTTTCAAAACCTACAAATCCAGAGCCCAAAAATGGATCTCTGGAATTTATATAGAACGATTTGCTCAGTTTCTGGCATTGAGTGCTCATAACAATGAGATGTGGTTTCTACTCAAAAGGGTTACTAAGTAGAGCAATGCAACTATTGCTTAAGAAATAATGATGCTAGGGCACCTTTGCGTTAAATATGAAAAGAAGTTCTGTCAGGCCTAACAGCCATGAAGGCCATGAAGGCCTAACACCACAGAAATGCGAGCCTTTGTCAGTATATTTGTCAGTTTGGCCAGATTTGAGTAAAACAGGATAGGAATAGCAAACTCAGGTGTGTACAGTGACCTGCACATGAAACACCATCTACCTGAAGCAGCTGTGCAAGCACAGGCTATTACATCATATATGCTCATGTGTACACGAGAACACCAGCAGATTTACATTAGAAAAGGATTTCTAAGGATAAAAACTAATGGCTCAAATAATTGTTTTCACTTTTCTCCCCAAACTTTGACACTTAATTTATGAAAGAGATGACCAAATTTCTGTTTAGATTTATCAACAAGTGTTTTCAACTTAAATTTTTAATGCTTTCTAAAACATAAAAATCCCACAATTTTATGTTGTATGTAAATATTTTTTATTTTTAACTTATATTTAAATAAGTTATATGCAAACTTATTGCTACATTTAAAGAGTGTTTACAAGAAGTTAGGCTGGGCGTGATGGCTCACACTTATAATCCCAGCACTTTGAGAGGTCAAAGTGGGCAGACTGCTTGAGCCCAGGAGTCTGAGACCAGCCTGGGCAACATAGCAAAACCTAATCTCTACAAAAAAATACACAAAATTAGCTAGGTATGGTGGCATGTGCCTGCAGTCCCAGCTACTCGAGAGGCTGAGGTAGGAGGATCACTTGAGCCCAGATGTCCAGGCTATAGGAAGCCAGGATCACACTACAGAGCAACACCCTGCCTCAAACCAAAAAAAAGTGTTCAAGAAACTGTACACGCCCCTCCCCCCCACACACACACACATTACAGAAATCTGGAAAGGTTATTCCTGTTGGCATTTCACTGGGCTTTGAAGTAGAGGTAAAAGCTCTGATTCTTAACATTGGGACAGAGAAAAAAGGATTTCAACTTAAAGTAACACTGTCCACAATGATCTCAAAGTCGACTGTACTAGAGCATTGTGTAGGAGACGAGACTAGAAAGGCCAAAAGAATTACACGTAAAATTTAAAAAACTAAACAGGCCAAGTGCTGTGGCTCGTGCCTGTAATCCCAGCACTTTGGGAGGCTGAGGCACGTGGATCACCTGAGGTCAGGAGTTTGAGACCAGCCTGACCAACATGGTAAAACCCTGTCTCTACTAGATATGCGAAAATTAGCTGGGCATGGTGGCACATGCCTGTAATCCCAGCTACTCAGGAGGATGAGACAGGAGAATCACTTGAACTCAGGAAGCAGAGGTTGCAGTGAGCCAAGATTGCGCCACTGCACTCCAGCCTGGGCTGTTTAACAGAGCAAGACTCCTTCTCAAAAAACAAACAAAAAAATCAACATTGTTTTCTACTCTTCTGCCACAATTACTCATTCAGAGTAAGTAGCTGTTTTCTAATGGTAATGTTATTTACTCACTGGGGTTTCCTCATGTGGCATACCTTAAGCTATGTGGTTCGTTGACACACACATAAACATACATACACACACACTCTCACCTCTTAGAAAGTGTCTTACTCCAAGTATCAAAAAAAAGTGCTACCAGTAATTCAGATCAGTGTTTTCCAGTCAGTAACCTTAATAACAGATTCACTATTAACATTCGATAACAAAGGAGATTGAAATATTATCTTGTCCTTCTGCATTTTGAATTTATACAACTGTTTGCTGATTAATAACTATGCTAAAGGAAAGTTTTTAAAGGAAATCTTATTCTATCAAAGCTGAGTTTACTTTCACTTACTGCTTAATTTAACAACAACAAAAAAATGGATGCTTGTTTTTCTACTAGCTTATCATTAGTCAGCCATAGCTTCAACACACCCAGCTGGGAAATCTCAAGGACACAACAAGCTTTACATTTCAGATGGACCTGTGTCCCACTAAACCCTGCTTAGCTTAGGTTCTTCTGCTAATAGCTCTACTATTCAAGCCAAAGGCCACAGACTAGTATCTTTTCCATTTTCCTTTTCTCCTATCCAGTCACGTCAATGTTCTCTCTCAGAAGATACAAATTCAAGGCTGGGCACAGTGGTTCACACCTAATCCCAGCATTTTGGGAGCCCAAGGCTGGTGGATCGCCTGAGCTTAGGAGTTCGAGACCAGCCTGGGCAACAAAGTGAAACCCTGCCTCTACCAAAAATACAAAAAAATTAGCCAGACACGGTGGTGTGCACCAGTAATCCCAGATACTCAGGAGGCTGAGGTGGAAGGATCACTTGATCCTGGGAGGTAGAAGTTGCAGTGAGCCGAGATCACACCACTGCACTCCAACCTGGGGGACAGAGTGAGACCCTGCCTCAAAAAAAAAAAAAAAAGACAATTCAAATTCCATGCCTTTCTCTCCATCCTGACTGCCACAGCTCAATCATCCCTTTACTCCTTAAGCTTCCTTGAGTTTCTAATTGGTCTCCCTATTTCAGTCTTCACAACTGATCCTCTCTGCTTCCATCAGCATGTTACGATACAAAAATCTAAACTCACATCAAACTCTTGAAATGCCATGGCATGGTATCAGACAAATCAATTGTCTCTGCTTTCACCATTAGGCTTCTGCCTCTCTCTCCAACCCTTCACACTGTACCTCCTGTCTTAACAGTGTCAAACTCACTGTGGTTTTCAGAGATTCCTTCTGGCCCCTACCACCACCTCTGCAGTGGCTTTGCAGTTTGGCTGCAATGTCCTACTGCTTCTCAGCTGGAGTTTCCCAACTTAAAATTTGATTCAGCTGTCACTAGTTCTAGGCAATTTCCATGACAAATTTCTTTGAGGATCCCATGAAGTTATTTGTCTCCTTCAGCTACTGTAGCATTCTGGACAACATTCACCATCCTACTGGGTATATTTCACATTGGTCTCCAGAACTGACTGAAAACTTCCTGAAGGCATGATACTACTTTTTTCTTTAAATCTAAACCCACAACAATGTTTATGGACAACTGTATCTACATTAATACCAGGGACTGGTTAACCATTATCCATTATTAACAATAACCAACTCTTGACAACCAAAACCCAAAATAATGTCATTAAATAAGAGTTAATGGTTCAAGTGGTAACTGAGCTCAAGGAATCTTAACCATCAGAATGATCTGTCTGTCCAATCACATACTAGTTAAGGATGAATATCCATACCACGTTTTAGTATGCAAATCAGCTGCTGTTTGGATTGCAGGAGCTCAGTCTTAAAAAGTCCTTCAAAGATTTTCAAATGCCAACGTCAAGGAAATATCTAGTGAAATGTGCACTGGACTCATTTTAATCTATGTGTATTTTTAAAGTAAATGGGCAAAGATCCCTATTAACTTTCCTGAAATAGCTTATTAGCAGTAATATCCCCTGCTATCTGTGTTCATGGGCTCCTATAGGGCAGGGATGCCATCATCATTCTACTTCTAGCACACTCCACGTACTAAATAAATGTAATGAAAAGATAATCACTTCATCATCTAACTTCATGGATGAGTCATATGCAGAAGTGAATTGCCAAGTGACAGAGGCAGAAAGCAAGGTAAAGTTAATTAGGTTTCCTAAATATTAGTTTATTGTTTGCCTCCAACTCATTTCAGTGAGAAACTATTTTAAAGTGTGACCAATACATACTTTACTTATGTAGTGTATCAAGGAGACCAAAACTTAAGTGATCTCAAAAAGACTACCAATGTAAAATACATACCCTACATGGACATGACAGGTAAATAATGTGTCTTATTCTTGTGAGGGTGGTTACTGCTATATAAACAGAGCCTATATCCTGAGAGGGGAGGGTCTCTGGGTTGCATGGTTTCACTTTTGTTTCATCTCTGGGTTATGCAATGTCCAGCATAAATGTGACACAACATGTTCAGCCTTGTTCTGTGTGGCCAGTTTTGATCACTTCAGAACTCTTTACCTCATCAGTGCATTATTTTAAGTTCTTTTCTTTTCTTCCCTGATGTTTAGCCATTATGGGGTCAGATAACTCCATAAAGTAGTCTAACAGGGAAAAACATCAAATAAGTTAGTATTGTTAGGGACTCTAGCAAGTCCTAGGATTAGGAAATGGGGTAAAAATTTAAAATTTAGATACCAGCACATTTAAATCATCCATGTCAACTTGGATTAATATATTATGGAAAATTGCAATCTGGATCTGTACTGTACATTCAACTGTGTGTACTATGCATTCTCCGGCATCCATATGGATAATTTTAATTTCTGTATCTTCAGCATCCATATGGATAATTTTAATGCTAATAGTCCCCACTGGGATGCCATTAACTTAATAAATCATTTTTATTTTTATAGTACAAAGCAAATTAATGTATAGGCATATTTATTTCAATCAAGTCATAATCTGAACCTAAAATGCAAAGCAAAAGATTAACGTGCATTTAATACGTATTTCAAGTCTTTGTAACAGAGAAGAAAAATCATTACAAAATTAAAGTATGAGACATCAAGTCACTAATGATAGAGTTGATTAGACAATGGCTTCCATGTTCCATCTAATGACATGGAACAATGTACATTTGACAATTCAGCCTTAAAGGGTTAAGTAGAATAAACTTCAGGCAGCTCCTTACACTCAACTGCCTCAGTAACAAGACTCAAAGAATAGATATTTTCCCTATCAATGACAATAGTTCAGTGCTAACACTTGCAGTTTAATATTGGATAAAAGCTAAGGAATGGTTCATCCTGACAGATTATAAAAGACAAAACTTATTAGCTTCAAGGATTAAACCTCTAAGAATTGGGACCCATTTCTGTTTATAGACAGAAATATTCAACAGAAAAACAAATTTCTAATTTTAAATTTCTGGCCCACATACTCAAAACAAATGACCTATACCTCATCAAGCTTCTATGAAAACTGATGGCATTACACACAAAATTCATCATTTCCCTAGCATGCCCAATGAAACAAAAAGAAGGTACAGAACACGTGATGAAAGTAGAAGAGACAGACTCAGGTTTGTGCTAAAATCAAGGCCAAAGAAGCTTCAGATGCACACAGAGCAAGGCCAGCAAAGAATCTTCCACATATACTCTGGTTCATAAACCATCTGCTTGGGTTTGGGGACTTTTTATTCTTTAAGTCCAGTAGCCTATACTTCCTAAGAAATATGATTAAAAACTACATAACAGCAAAAATATTAAAACAGAATTACTTAGCTGAGGTATTTGGATTTATATTTAGAGGATGACAAAATGATATTTGACAAAGTATATAGTCTCCTTTAACTCAAAAAGGAAGACATGTTAATATAATTTATTATAAACTTCAGCCCAATCAGTCTTAAATGTTTTTGACTCTATGACTAAGTGTTAATTATGGACACTGTTATGCTAGAATACCACTTGATAGCCCTGCATTAATTCTGCTATACCAAAGACATACCTTTTTAAAATTAAATTAAATTAATTAAATTAAATTAAATAAAGCAACCATTTACACTTACTAAGAAAAACAAAAATTTACTTCAAATTGTAGTATAGGCTTTTCAATCACAAAAAGAAAGAAAAGAACAGTGATCTGACAGTGGTCACATCCTGTGCAAAAAATTTGATACAAAAATGGTAGCACATGGTATCTGAGGTGCTTACATTACAGGAAAAAGGAAATACAGTAGCTGAAATATGGCACTCCTGGGAATCAACTTCTAAACCAAATAGAATGCCTTTGAAATGATTAAATTTATTTGTGTATTAGTAAGAAAGCCCCACCACCATAAATAGTACAATATTTAAAAATAAAAAAAAATATATCTATCTAAGATAGATAGTGTATTTATACTGTTAGACTTCTTTAAGTGCAGAAGGTGGTTTAGGTTTTGCCCTTTTTTTTTAAATTAAATAACTGACCATATGCTTTATAAAGTTTCACTCAATCACAAAAGCCAATTATATCAAGGAATATGATATCAAAGTTGCATAATTTCATGTGGGACTGCCAGCAGGTTAAAGTCTTAAGTCTTTAACATTAATGTTCATTTTTAGTCAATGAATAGTTAAAAAGTTCTCAAATCTTCATATCCTCTTGAACTTGCCCTTCTAAATGATCCTCAGACTGCAATTTCTAGTTTGCAAATAAAATAATGCAATATGCATCATACTTCAAGAAAAGATGATGATGTCGAACTAACATGCTTCTGGATCTTTTCCCTGCTCCTTTCAACCTTCTTTATAATTTCTGCCACTATGCACACTGATGAGGTGAGACCCAAAAGAAACAACAGATCTGCAAGAGAAAATAAGTTGGGTTTTACATTTCTTTGAAACTTACAGTTGCAAAGCTTAATAGCTTACATTTTTCTAGCATTTTACCAATTTTTTTTTTTTTTTTTTTTTTTGAGGCGGAGTCTTGCTCTGTTGCCCAGGCTGGAATGCAGTGGTGTGATCTCGGCTAACTGCAACCTCTGCCTCCCAGGTTCAAGCCATTCTCCTGCCTCAGCCTCCCAAGTGGCTTAGATTACAGGCATGTGCCATCATACCCAGCTAATTTTTGTATTTTTAGTAGAGATGGGGTTTCACCATTTTGGACAGGCTCGTCTCGAACTCCTGACCTCAAGTGATCTGCCTGCCTCAGCCTCCCAAAGTGTTGGGATTACTGGCATGAGCCATGGCGCCTGGCCACCACAGCTTTCAAATACATTGTTTCACAACTATTCCATAACGCAGGCACAATCACCCTCAGTTAAAAATAAGAAAAGAAAAAAGATATTAAATGACTTATCCAAAGTCATATAACTAGGAAAGGCAGCAGCCAGAATTAGAACCTAAGTCCTCTGACCACTTTCCCTGAAACCTTATGTGGCTAGCCTTTATCAGTAACACCAACAAAAGGAGTTTTTTATTTCATACATCACACAGCCCTTTAAAAAAGTACTGTATCAACAGTAGTAGATAATTTGAATGAAAATGCCTAACTGAAGATTAAAAATTTGACATTACTATGTTCTATTTCAAAGCATAGAAGACTTGTCTTTACAATAGTATCCACACTATCTCAATGCTTATTTACTGCTTGGAAAATTGCAGATGTTTCCTTAAAATGCCATTTTTTTAAAAAAGGGGAAGCAATGTGAATATGGAATTAAAATACTGAAATTCAACTAGTTCAATTTCAAGGTAATTTTAACTTGTAACAAAAAATACAGTGACACTGTGTAACTATTTTCATAAATACCCAAATTAAGAATTCAATAAAGGATAGCATTATTGTCAAATACATCATTCCTCACACTTACATAGGAAAACTGACTTTTAAATGCACTGTATTATACATATAATAAATGGTAACGTAAGAATAATGTGTAATTTCCAAACAATCTTTATAAAACATTCTGGTATTTGGGTCAGACTGACATTTTGTGAAATTAGAATGTACAAACAAGAAAGAATAAGAAAGAATTATTAGTTTGCTGAAAATTCTAACTTTAAAGAAGAGAGCAACTTGGTTTTCAGGGAGATTAAGTCTAGTTTTCTCTTCATACAAGATGGCATAGTACATAAAAAGTTATAAACTATACAGCAGGTTTTGATTTGCTATATTTGAGAATCACATAATATGATTTTTATAACAATTGATAACCTATGAAAAAGCAAAAACCAAAACCCTGGATTTAGGTGAGTAATTCTCGAGCTTTCCCAAATGAAAAAATAGATTCCTTTTTCAAATCAAGTGATTTACTTATTTTGCTATTTTAAAAGAATTTTAAAATTAAAACACATTAGAAAATATGATTTCTCTAAAATATATAAATGATAAAGATAACGTTTTCTTTACCCAGTATGCTTAGGCTCTCAGTCTGAAAAACCTTTTGAAGTGGAGGAAAGTAAATAACTAGTAATTGTCCCATGATGGATCCAAGAACTGCATAGCAAAACATTTTATTACTGCAGAGTCCAATCTCAAACACAGACTTGGTCTGTTGGCAGAGCAGAGAGTTCAATTATTACTCCTTGGTCACAGAAATAACTTCCTTATTATATTCACTTCTAATTTTTAATAAGCAGTTATCACTTTATCACTGAATTCTACAGTGTCAATTCTATGAAATCTCTTAAATTTTACTATTGTTTTGGAATAATTCAGATGGAATAAGGGTAAATATTAAAGTAGCTTTTATTATATTTATCAAGAAAGGGCTTGCTTAAAAAAAAGTGACACTATGTAAATGAGAGCATTTTTAACATCCCAAACATCATGAAACTTTATTTGTATTTTGCTAAATCATTTCTTCTTTTAACATCCCAAACATCAAGAAACTTTATTTGTAGTTTGCTAAATCATTTCTATCCATTCTCACTAAGGTAGATATCTAAAATCCTTTCTTGGAGAATGGACCTAATTATGTGTGTACTGAAAAAGTAAAACCACTTTTCTTAAAAAAATAATTACAGCTTCTTTAAAAATTGGTCAATTAGTGAGAATTCACTGTACTTGGAAGTTCTAGCATGGCAAATGGTAATATAGTTAAGGATTCATAAAGTGCTTTAAAGCTGAAATGAATAGTCACGCCTCAAATGAAACTAGTTTTTAAGGACAGTATGCTCTAAAAAAGTACCACAAAGCTCTAGCCCATTATTTTCTACCAAAACACTTAGACCAACAAGCAGTAGTCACACCTTAAGATACAACAAGGAAAGAAAAGCAAAATTAAAATGTCCTAAGCTTTGACACAATGACAGGAGTGATGGGAAAAAAATAGGCACAAAACAGCTATTGTACTCCTAGCAATACTGTCTTCTAAGATGAGATTAATAAAATCTCAACAGAACCTATGAGGTTTGTTCTATGCTCAGATAATGTTAACCACAATCTATCTTATAGCTATAGCCAGCTAAACCCAAACGACACCACCTGTGAATTATTAATACTTTTATGTTCTAGTCAGACATAAAGCTTACCTCCCGCAAATGCCCCATCCTCATTGTGACCAATGGCACATGTTTATAAGAAGGCTGTGTCTGGGGCTGCAATCGGTGGTTACAAAATTAAGCAAAGCTAAAAACCCATAATCTTTGCCTACTTATTAGAAAGCAGTCTACTCAAGTGAGTCAATCAAGTCAATCAACTAAGATCACCTAAACATACCTGGGATCTGGAACTTAGTGCATTGAACATGTCAAAAAACACAAAGCATGTGAAGGTCATTGTTGTATCTCGAGGTGTAATCACATTGTCTCGTAGCTGTCAAGAGGTAATAACGAAATTACTTTTCAGTGGCTGAATTTAATGGATAAATAACATGCTTTTTAAAAAATATAAATATTTTCTTTCTATTAGGAAGAAATAGCTTTAGCCTAACATATGAAACATAAAAGCTACCCAAATTTCCTATAAATCACCTAGCGAATCGTTGTAATCTACATAATAAAAAGTAAAAAAAAACCTCATGAACTATATATTAGATATTAAAATACTGTTATTATTTAAAAATAAAGTGGCTGTATGATTTTAAGACTCAGGTTTTCAAAATTCTCTCTAAATTTTCATGTATTTTTATTGTATCTGATACTTCTCTGCAGATTTATTCTAATACATGAATCAATAATTTTATTTATCCATAAAGATGGAAATCAAACTCTTTTAAAATGTTCTTATCATATTTTTCACTAAAAGAGCACCCTTAACTTCCCAGCCTTCTGGGTAACCCATCAAAATAACTAAGAATCCTATTATATATATAGAATTCATGTTAATATAGCAGCTTGGCCAGTGAATATACCTCACGCCAGAAGACAAACAAAGTCCCACAAACAATGATTATTGATGAAACAAGTATTTTAAGTATCAAGTTTTTAGTCAAAATGCTGTCTTTCCAGTTGCGAGGAGGTTTACGAATGACATCTTTATCCACTGGTTCTACTCCAAGGCTTAAAAACAAACAGAAAAATAAATTACTTTCAAGTTTTAAGGTTTGGATTTGTTACTTTCACAACCTCACTAACCTCAATTATTCAGCAAATTAAATGCTTTCTTATGGAAACAAAATGTTGAATCATAAAGAAAACCTTGGCTATGATTATGCAAAAATAACACTGATTTTGTCACTTTTTCTCTCCTCTTTAACTTGTTTGGCACAATTTGACAGGGGATAATCAACTTTCAAAAAACCATCCAATTCATTTATATGTAAGTTTACCTCAAATACAGTGTGAAATACATGACCTACCAACTGAATTTTGAAGTTATCTTTCATATAAAGAGGTTTTGACTGGGATGATTTGCTGGAGTGGCCAAATGACATCTATCACTCAACTACTCCATTAGTATTAAATTTTTTTAAAAAGTTATGACACTCAGGTCCTCTAATACTTTCCCAAAGTCTCTAAAACTGACAACAGCAGAACCTAGATAATAACACTGAACCCAGAAATTTCTCCATTATATCCAATTTTTAGAAATAAAAGGCTTATTTACTTCCTGAGGACAGGGATAGCACCTATTCCTGATCTATTCTCAACCTTAGGCTAGGCATCTAACAGTGGAAAGGCTCAGATCTACACTGCATGCACACTCAAAAAGAATAAATAAAATACGCACATCACACAATTTATAATATAAATGTTAAAACATTTGCTGCAAAGTTTTCCAACACTGTCCATAAATCAAGTTTTAAAACTCAGGGTAGCACACATTCCTTGTCTTTCTAGCTCATGCAATAAAAAACTCGTACCTTTGGGCTGGGGGTCCATCCATAATAATATTGATCCACAAAATCTGCATGGCATTGAGAGGATTAGGAAAGTTCATTAATGTAGCCAATGAGATTAAAGTTAATGCTGCTATACTCCTGTTGAAAAAGAGAGTCATTTAAAAATATCAGCATAGTAAATCTGTTAATTCTATGATACCACTTAAAAATCTCGTTACTACTATGCTTTTAAAGGAAGACTGTTTCAAGTAAACTATTCTTCATTCATGTGGACATTTTAAAGCTAATAGTATTTTAACAAAGGATTTTCAAGATGTTTAGCCAACAGGAACAAATAAAGAATTTTTATATCTGCATGATAGTTTCAACAGTATTTTGGTAACTGTTTTTTGACTACACAATACCCCTTCTACTTTTGGAAAAAGATACCAAGAGGAAACAATGAGATGCGACTCATCCCTGATTTCATGAGCTATTAATCACAAAGATTTATATATTTTGATGATACAGACATCTAATTGTTACATTTACAACCTATTTATCATGCCACTTTAAATTTCTGAATACAATAAATTTTCTTTTTGGAAAACTGACATATGAACAATGCTCAGAAATATAAGGCAGATAAGTTTCTAGGCATTCTGCTTAGGTTCTTTCTACTTTTCATATAATTTATCCAGAAGACCCATGGTGACAAATTCCTTGCAAACTTACGTGCTCAGCTGGAATCTAACGAAATTTTTAATGTTATTATAAATCCCTTTACCCTCTTCAATTGCAGACCTGAAATTTAAAAAATAAAGATGAAGTGAGAAAATATTATCATATAAAAATGTATCTATACTAAAACACTGTGGAGCTAATTTTGAAAATAGATTTCCAGCCAGGCACTGTGGCTCATGCCTGTAATCCCAGCACATTGGGAGGCCGAAGCTGGCAGATCACCTGAGGTCAGGAGTTCGGACCAGCCTGACCAACATGGCAAAACCCTGTCTCTAATAAAAATACAAATATTAGCCAGGTGTGGTGGCGCATGCCTGTAATCCCAGCTACTTGGGAGGCTGAGGCAGGAGAATCGCTTCAACTCAGGAGGCAGAGGTTGCAGTGAGCCGAGATCACACCACTGCACTCCAGCCCTGGCAACAAAGTGAGACTCTGTCTCAAACAAACAAACAAATAAATAAATAAAATAAAATAAAATTCCAACTAATACAACACATGTATCAATATGGAAACATTTATTTTAGCAAAGAATTAAAGTCAAGCCTAAGCTCTATCTGAACTAATTTGTCACAGTATTAAAATTCTTATTCTGAAGAAGATATTTCAAGATTAAAATCATACATTGTCTCTCCTCACAAGAGAAAATACTTCACATCCATAACACATAAAATGATTTGTTTTTGTTTTTGTTTTTGAGACAGGGTCTTGCTCTGCTTCCCAGGCTGGAGTGCAGTGGCACAATCTTGACTTACTGCACCTCGACCTTCCTGGCTCAAGCAATCCTCCCAACTCAGCCTCCAGAGTAGCTGAGACCACAGGCTCAAGTCACCACTCCCAGCTGTTTTTTTTTTTTTTGTATTGTTTGGAGGGATGGGTTTTGACATGTTGCCTAGGCTGGTTTCGAACTCCTGGGCTCAAGTGATCCATCCATCTCAGCCTCCCAAAGTGCTGGCATTACAGGCATGACATACCATGCCCAACCATGATTATCTTCTTCACCTTCCTCTAAGCTCATTTTTCTTAGTGGTACAAAATGCAGAGTAAAGGTTTAAACTAATGCCTGTCAGGAATCAAATGGCAATGAGATATATAAGAATTATAGAATTTAAGCTACGTGTTGTTCCTACACATCAAGTAGATCACATGTTGCAGACGAATTAAATAACACGGTTTACAAGGATTCATATAAATTCTCTCATTCATTTAGCTGAATCCAAGAAAATCTAGGCTTTTTAATCAACTTCCCATTTCTTCTAAGAACTCTATATAATTCTAATAATGGAAAGAAAAAACTCATATCCTTGCAAAAGCTTAGCAAATACTGTGAGTCCTGAGCTCCCAAATGTTTCGCTGTAGGCCAAATCAGAGTAATAAAACAGTCTGGAACATATAATTAGAATGTATCACTAAACTCAGGTCATCCAACAGGTGGCTACCAAAAATAAATAAATAAATAAATGGGATTCACATGATCCTCAACTGAACACTGTAAAACTGACACCACCATGTATTACACTGGAGTCTTAACTGGAAACTGTGGCTTACACAAATAAAGCTATCTAAATTTAATAAATTATAACATTAAATGAGGGCAACATAAATAAATTACTGATATAAAAAAACAGGCATGGATGTAAACTTCATAATTTTCAATATTTATTATAAGGCCCAAAAAAGAGTCATACATATGCATAATTCTAACTACTTGAATTTAACATAAAGGCCATTACTATACCATCATATTAGTGCCCAGAAAAAGGTGACATGCGGCTGGAACTTGGCAAATATTTCTTAAATGAGGGTCCTGCCATTTACTATGCCTGTTCCAGCCACACAAATCATTTTCTTCAGAACTATACAACAGACCATAAAATAGTATAATTACCCTAGAAAAATGGTTTAGTTTACCTAATTTTTAAATACTAATTCTTTTCCAGTTGAATTCTCTAGGGGTGGGAGACAGGAAAGGATAGGGGAAGATTCTCTGATAGGCATTCACTGAAACAAAGCTTACATTATGGTTTGAAAATCATCATCCACTAGGATCATGTCTGCTGCCTCTTTGCAAACATCTGTACCAGTCTGGCCCATCGCAACTCCAATGTCTGCAGCCTTCAGAGCAACTGCATCATTTACTCCATCTCCTGTCATGGCTACGACCGAACCGTTCTTCTGCAGCGACTACCGTGGAGCAGAGGACAGGGGAGAGGAAGGAATTCTGATAAAAATGTTGCTTCCATACAAAGCAAAAAACAAATTCTCCCTAATTATTTTTCACATAATTAAGATTAGAAATATATAGACCACCCATTTTTCAACAAACTTCAACAAATGGAGATCTCAGTAAGATAAAGCTTAGAAAAAGTTGCTACTAATATTTCCATCTGTGAGAACTGTATCTCTAAATTCTGTTCTTCAAACTATACAATGTTACTCAACCAGGGGCAATTTTGTCTCCCAGCGGACATCTGACAATGTTTGGAGATGTTTCTGAGTGTCATGATTTGGGGGATGTCACTGGCATCTAGTGGGAAGGGGCTAAGGATGCTGCTAAACATTCTATAACACACGGGGCAGCCCTTCACAACAAGGAATTATCTAGTCCAAAATGTCAATGGTGCCTACGTTGAGAAACTCTAAACTACACAATGGCTGGTTATCATGATTAATAACTTAAGACCATTAACTACTGGATACTATATCAGTTGCTTTATATATAACTGACTAATATAAATAATCATAGCCTTTTAAGTATTGTTCACACTATCACAACACTATTTCCTTGCTGTATTTATTTAGTTTCTAACTAATTACTGCTATTCACACTGGGAAGACGTGGCTATGGACCCCAGTTAGAACATTCTTTTATATTGTCTGTTTAAAGAAGGCTACATTTGCAGATACTTCATTCAAGTTTTCTTCTACATCTTATGCCAACTAAATTCTCTATTAGTGTTTCTATGTCAAGCTCTTACAAAAACAAACACTGTTTTGCTTCACAGTATTTCTGACCTTGATGCTCTACTCCCTGTAATGCAAACGTAACAAAAGTAAAGTAGCAGCATTTTGTATACAGAAATAAAACAATCTGATTCTTAGACACTCACCTTAATAATTTTCATCTTGTGCCTTGGGCTAGCTCTGTAAAATACTGCAACCTGTTAAAATACAAGATACACTAAAAATTTTCAGTATTAAGATTTCCACAGAATAACCCATGCATTCATAACTAATGATGAAAAACTCATCAATTTAAGCTGTATTTAATTTGCCACTGAGATCAAGCTTAAGCAATATGCCATAGGTTTCTTAAGACATTCATTTGATATGGTCATTTCGATCTTTACCAAAGGTACCACGGGAAATACACAATCTAAACAAGTCATCCAATCTATACCATTATGTGTAAACTCTGGAGGGAAAACAGCCTTATTCTTGAAATGTTCCAGAGACAAAAAAAGGAAAAATTCTCTTGCGTCTGTTTCCTACAACACTTGCATACAACTAAAATAGCCTTTTCCCTTTGTTCTGTCTTCAGGAGCAATAAAGAACAGCTGCTTCTCAATGTCTGTAGAGCCATTTTTTAGTGTCAAGTGTCTGCTCATTCCCTTTTACTCAGGTTAACTCATTAGCCTCTCTTCCACTGTACCTCTAAATTGCTTATATGATTTTATCTCTCCAAAACACATATTTAATCCTTTTTTCTGACCCCATCTCCTGATTTCCTGAAATCGTTTCACTGTGTCCCAACAAATCTCCTGTATTTTTTATTCTTTTTCACTTTGCTCTAACCTAGTGTTTCCACAAAACACTGCCATCCCTATAACCTCCTCAAATAGTACCACCAGAGGAGCGTAGAGGTGGAGCATGGTATCCTCTATTCTCCCTTCATAAAACCTCAGTTCTGAATGTCAGATGAGACTGTCACTCACTAACTGTAGGCATTCACTGCTCCAGAGTTCACAACCCCTCATTTCACAATGATTTTTAACTTCTGCCTCACTGTCATGTCACTGTCTCTAACAATATTTACAAGTTATGGTGATTTCAATAGACATAATACACCATTCTCTTTCCTACTCTCCTAGAGGATTCGTTCATATTACTTTTCTCTCCTCATACCTCCAATCTAACCCCTTTCTCTAGCCTCCTTCTCAGCCGACCACCTTGCTTCCTACTTTGGAGAAATCAGAATCAGAAGAGAATTTCCACAATTCCCTCAACTCATTATCTGTATCCAGGAACTAAACTGCTCTAGTTTTACTACAATGAACTGAATATGCATCTACTGCAGGTCAAAGATTCTACCTTCCTTACCTATTAAGATCATTACTCCAGAAATTCTCCTCCCTCCTATGCCAAAATGTTTTCCTCACTGCTACATCTTAACCATCAGTATACAAAAACATGTTGTCCCTTCCATATAAAAAAAGAAAGAAAATCACTTCCCTTCCCATTTCAGCTGCCACCCTTTCCTTTCTTTTCTTTATTATTATATATATATATATATATATATTTTTGAGACAGAGTCTCGCTCTGTCGCCCAGGCTGGAGTGCAGTGGCGCGATCTCAGCTCACTGCAAGCTCCGCCTCCCGAGTTCACGCCATTCTCCTGCCTCAGCCTCCCAAGTAGCTGGGACCACAGGCGCCCGCCGCCACGCCCAGCTAATTTTTTGCATTTTTAGTAGAGACGGGGTTTCACCGTGTTAGCCAGGATGGTCTCAATCTCCTGACCTCGTGATCTGCTCGTCTCAGCCTCCGAAAGTGCTGGGATTACAGGTGTGAGTGAGCCACCGCGCCCGGCCTATCATTATTTTTTAATGGAAGAAGAAACATGTTTGTATACTGATGGTAAAGTGCAGCAGCAAGGAAAAAATTCTGATACAGGAACAGGGAGGATTTTTGGAGCAGAGTTCCTTAGAAAGTTGCCTATACTTGCTCTCTCCTATTCTCTCTGAATCCATCCCATGATCATACTGTTATCACAACTGCACTAAACACGATTCATGACTTTCAAACACCCTCACCACCACCACCACCACATTGCTAATGCCTACAGTCATTTCTCATCTGACTTAACCTCTCCACCGTACCCTAACATAGATGATTAGTCCCTCCTGAAACACCATCTTTCCTTGGCTTCCACCACCACCAATACTGGTCTTCCTCCTACCTTTTTGGCTGTTCCTCCTGTACAGAATTCTCCTGATCTCTCTTGATGTATAGATGTTGAAGCACCCCAAGGCTCAGTTCCTTTCTCTATAAGAGGTCTCAGAATTCCCTACGCCTCAGGTGAGCATACCCAGGCACATGGCTTTGGATTTTACTTACACGCATTTATTTGAATGCATTTTTATCTCAAGCCCAGACATTTCTTCTGAAATCCAGATCAGCAAAACTAATTCCCATCCCTACTCCACATCTCCTCAATGTCTCAATCTTGCTCCTTCCTATCCTCTGTTAATGAAAAGTACATATGTGCAGTTGCTGGGGCTCCAAATTTGGGGAGCCATCCTTAATTCCTCCATTTTTCTTATGTGCCAACAAGCAGTTTAACAGCGAATCTTGTTGACTCCACTCACAAATATATCCAGAATTCAACCACCTTACTCCAAAACCATTGCCAACACTCCAGGCCAATACCTCCAAAGTGACTTTCTTATTTCTGCCCTAGTTTCCCCCAATTTGCAACACAGTAGCCAAAGTGGCACTGTTAATACAGAAGTGAGATCACGTGTCTTCTCAAAACCCTCAAATGATTTCACATCTCTCTCAGAACAAATGCCGAAGTTCTTTATCATCTACCAGGTCCCTCATGAAGTGCACATCTCACTGCACTCCTATCATTAGTCTTTTCCTGACTGAACTACATTGGCCTCCTAATTGTTCCTCACACATGCCAGGCACACTCACTCCCAGCCTCTGCCCTTGTCTGGAATGCTCTTTCTTCGGATATAACATGGGTCCCCCTTCTGTCAAATAGTACCTTCTCAGTGAGGCCCTCCCTAGTCATACTATCTAAAAATTTCAATCTCCCTCTCTAATCATTCAAATTTTGCCCTTTTATTTTGGGGGGGTGGGAGGGTGCTCTTAAGCACTTATTTAACATAATATATATCCATTTATCTTCTAAGACTCAAGAAGTCAGAGATTTTTGTCCTATACCAACAGTGCTCTATAAAGACAAATAAAATGAATGAACAACTGAATATATCCCAGTACTACCATAAAGACTGTTCCCTGGTTCTCTCCTTTTAATAAAGGTCTAAATAAAAAATGGTATTTTCTTAAAAGACTCAGCTGGACTGTAATATCACATTACTGATTATCCCTAGGCAATCCAAATATCATGAATCACATAATTTATGTTTGGGAAATATCCTTTCTTTCAAAAAAGTTCAAAAATCCATTCAGAAACTCTTCACTGTGTCTTTAAAAAAGACTCAGTTACATATATATCCAAAACATACTGGTAACCTTCTAAGTGAAAACTCTAATTACTGCAGAAATTAATCATGTAGCACACAGCACTGAAATATAACAAGTGTTTGGCAAAAGCTGCAAAATAAATCTGTTAGCGAATGAAAGGTCTTGACTGTGAGTTGTCCATGTACTTGGTGTGTTGAACAAAGAATTGAACGAAAGCACAAACTTATTGAAGCAAAAGTACACTCCACAGAGCAGAAATGGGCTCGAGCAAGTGGCTCATGAGTCCCAACTACAACGTTCTTCAGGGATTTTTTGGTTGTTTGTTTTTGTTTTTGTTTTTTTTTGAGATGGAGTTTCGCTTTTGTTGCCCAGGCTGGAGTGCAATGGCGCGATCTTGGCTCACCACAACCTCCTCCTCCCGGGTTCAAGCAATTCTCCTGCCTCAGCCTCCCAAGTAGCTGGGATTACAGGCACGAGCCGTACCATGCCCGGCTAATTTTGTATTTTTTAGTAGAGACGGGTTCTCTCCATGTTGGTCAGGCTGGTCCCAAACTCCCAACCTCAGGTGATCTGCCCGCCTTGGCCTCCCACAGTGCATTACAGGCGTGAGCCACCGTGCCCAGCCATTTTTTTTTTTTTTTTTTGAGACGTAGTCTTGCTCTGTCACCCAGGCTGGAGTGCAGTAGTGTGATCTCAGCTCACTGCAACCTCGGCCTCCTGAGTTCAAGCAATTCTCTGCCTCAGCCTCCTGAGTAGCTGGGATTACAGGTGCCCACCACAATACCCAGCTAATTTTTGTATTTTTAGTAGAGACAGGGTTTTATCATCTTGGCCAGGCTGGTCTTGAACTCCTGACCTCATGATCCACCGGCCTTGGCCTCCCAAAGTGCTGCAATTACAGGTGTGAGCCACCATGCCCAGCCTAGGGTTTTTACTAAGTTAAAAGAATTTGGTAACACTCCTAGGTGCCCTTTAGAGGCCTCCAATTGGTTACACCCTATGAAGGATTAGCCTGTGACCAATCAGAGACTGAAGTGGAGACTTGGTTCCCAGCCAATCAGAGGCTGAAGTGGAGACTTCTGTCTTGTTATCACAGGAGTAAAGATGTGGCCTACATGCCTAGAACTGGCTGCACCTGCTGTCCTTTTACTTATCTTGCCCAAAACTAACTGCACCTACTATTCTTTTACTTATACGTTTACCCTTGAGTACCCTAATTCTCTATTCTCCTGCCTCATTTCTCCCTGAGAGACATGATCCCCAGAAATCTTTATGGGAGGCAGAGGCACTGAGGATCAATTTTCTGTAGCTGCTTCTTGCTGGTCATGGGTGTCAACCCTGCCTATTGGGGATCATGGCTGTCCCGAGGTTAGGTGGATATCCGTGGGTTGCAGTGAGCCTTGTACTTGGTGGTAAAAGGTGCAGCTGGCTTGATCCAGTTGTGACAGTTGGGTACTTTGGCCTGATTTTAGATTTGGGCGAAGAGATAAAAATCATCAAAGAGAGTAGAACAAGGCCACATATTTTCAGAAGCAATCTACAAGGGGTATTTTTCTCTTCTTATGAGTCCTCCTTTTCAGTGTCACATTTGTGGTCAGCACTCACAGTTCTTTTGATGGAGATTAATAGACAAGATGTACTAGGGAAAGGAAGTTATAAAAAAAAAAAAAAAGGAAGGAAAATATTAAAGGAGAGGTTAATGGAAAAGATCTGTCTTGCATTACAATAACCTACCGAAGATCCTCAAATCTTCTAGGACAGATTCAAGAAAACTAATGCACTGAAGAAAAAACAAGTGATTGAAATAAAGATTTACAACCTATTAAAAATTAGACAATATATGAATTGGAATAATAATATGGGGACTTGGTGAATACATTCAGCGGAAATATAAATGGAAGTAATGCTGTAAAAATCAGACAAAGAAGAATGAAAGAGGATGACCACTTCTTTCAATGAATCAATGGAAAATGTAGAACCCACTAGAAAAAGTCACAAATGGAAAACACTGAGAATTCCCAGATGACTTAATAAACAAGCAAAACTGAGTTTCAGTACTCCTTTTTAATTGGCTCTAGGTCAAAGTACATAGCAACACTCTATTCCAAAAGGAGAATGAAATGTGTTCTAAAGAATTATGAAAAGGGATGGCTGAAAAATATTTTAATGAGGGGCAGAATTAATATGATTCTAGTACATGGGGGAAAACCTCAACAAGCTAGTGATTTAGAACAAAAGGTCTGTTTTATTTGTAACAATAATAAGAGTTATTCAAACTGATGTGAAGCAAAAGTAGCAAACTGTCTGAGTGCAGTGGCTTATGCCTGTAATCCCAACACTTTGAGAGGCCAAGGTAGGAGGATCACTTGGGCCCAGGAGTTTGAGACCAACCTGGGCAACACAGCAAGACCCCATCTCTACAAAAAAATAACAAAATTACCTAGGCATGGTGGCACATGCCAGTAGTCCCAGCTACTCCGGAGACTGAGTCATGAGGGATCACCTGAACCGGGGAGATCACCTGAACCCTGATCACCTGAGTTTGAGGTTGCAGTGAGCTATGGTCACACCACTACACTCTAGCCTGGTCAACAAAGCGAGAGACTCTGTCTCAAAAAACAAACAAAGGAAAGCAGAAGATGAGGCTAGGTGCAGTGGCTAATGCCTATAATCCCAGCACTTTGGGAGGCTGAGGTGGGAGCATCACTTGAGCCCAGGAATTCAAGACCAGCCTGGGCAACACATGGTGAGACTCCATTTCTACAAATCCTTTCTTTCAAAAAAGTTTAAAAATCCATTCAGAAATTAATTTTTTCTTTTTTTTTTTTCAAATTATCCAAGCATAGTGGCGAGCACCTATAGTTCCAGCTACTTGGGAGGCAAAGGCGGAAGATAGCTTGACCCCAGGAATTCAAGGCAGCAGTGAGCTATGATCATGCCACAGCACTCCAGTCTGGGCAACAAAGCAAGACACCATCTCTAAAAAAACAAAATAAAATAAAATAAAATAATTAAAAAGCTGAAAACCAAATAAACATATTGGCTGTAAGAGGGTTACATGAACACAAAATGAAGTGGGAAAAAAGACAAAATGAGGGTGGGGCAGTCCTGCTAACCAATGAGACAAAAAATTCACTAATAATATTTAGAGTAAAGACTTAGGTATTCAAAACATACAAACTACCTGGGAGGGAGGGCTGGTATTTATAGAATTCCACTTTAAAGTAGGATGAATTTAAGCAATTCAATGAGCTTTTGACAGGGCTTAGGTCTTACTTTGTTTTAGTCTCCTTGGAATAGCCTCAGGATATCTGCTATAATTAATGCACACCCACTCTGCTCGGGAAATCCCGACAATGTGATTTGTCCAGGCTGATGATGTAATTTGTAATTAGTTTCTTTCTTCTCTAAATACCTTTAGGTTGGTTTACAGAGTTCACCATAATTTTTATAAAATTCAGCCAGAGGACGAACTGAAGAAAGCAAATAAAATGAAAGTTTCACCACCTTTAGCATCTCTGAAAAGTTAAGCGAAAGTCTAATGGTAAAATGTTTAAGTAACTGCAGATTTCACATACATTTACTAATACCCTATCCCAATACCACTAAAAAAGTCCAATATGGGATTTATTCAGAAATAACATCAGGAAGAGATTACCAGGATAGAATGTGCACACACACACAAAGCCCTATTTAAATATATAAACATCTTCCCCACCCTAAAAACAAAGCGAACATCCACACTGCCCCAATTCTCTGGGTGGCAGTGATCCCAACAGTGATCTATGATCTCAACATATTGGGATCATAATCTCGAAAGATACAATACCAAATGCCATAATACCAAATGCTGAAATCCCTAAAGATCAAAATCCCTAAAGTCTAAACTCCTCAGCCAGGCTCTGTAATCCCAGCACTTTGAGAGGATGAGACAGGCAGATCACGAGGTCAAGAGATCGAGACCATCCTGGCTAACATGGTGAAACACCATCTCTACTAAAAATACAAAAAATTAGCCGGGCGTGGTAGCGGGCGCCTGTAGTCCCAGCTACTCGGGAGGCTGAGGCAGGAGAATGGCGTGAACCCGGGAGGCGCAGCTTACAGTGAGCCGAGATCGCGCCACTGCACTCCAGCCTGGGCGACAGAGCGAGACTCCATCACAAAAACAACAACAAAGTCTAAACTCCTAAAAATCACAATCACAGGATAGGAAAATTTAATAGAGAACGTTCATGTTAGTGTACATCGAATCATAGAATTTCAAAAAGAGCAGTGCCACGTAGAAAATGAATAGAAACATACTCTGATAGCCATGTTCTTAAAGAAAAAAAAGCAACTATTCATCATGCTGCAAGACTTCAAAATATAGTTAATGATCGTGAAGGTCAGCCAGTTTTTATGGACTATCTCCATGCAACTGTCCATCATCTATCTCGGTAATATAATTTTCCATGTCATAGTTTCTTTTTAGGTTTTTTTGTTTTTTTTTTTTTTTTCCTTCGGCGGGGAGGTAGGCAGACAGAGTCTTGCTCTGTCGCCCAGGCTGGAGTACACTGGTGCGATCTCAGCTTACCACAACCTCTGCCTCCCAGGTTCAAGCGATTCTCCTGCGTCAGTCTCCTGAGTAGCTGGGATTATAGGCGCCCACCACCACGCCCAGCTAATTTTTGTATTTTTAGTAGAGATGGGGTTTCGTCATGTTGGCCAGGCTGGTCTCGAACTCCTAACCTCAGGCGATCCATCTGCCTCAGCCTCCCAAAGTGCTGGGATTACAGGTGTGAACCACCATCCCCCGCCATTGTTTTTCTTTTTTTAGTTTCATTTTCCACTATTTTAAATTGTCAGCATTATTTTTTACAATTTGCTATGCTGTGTATTTCACCTCTGCATCATTTCCAACACTGGAAGCGTAAGTTATAGAGACGTATCCTTAAAGGAACATTTACAGTAGTAAAAAGAATAGAAGCTCAAATTTCAACAGGAAAATGGTTATGTAACTATATATATATATATATATGCTGTGCATTTACACACACATACACATGATATACTCAAAATACTGTACAGCAATTAAAAACATGTTTTCTAATAATAACTGATTTCAGAAATGCCAAAGTTATATAAGATGAATGTTCAGAATTATAACAGTATAAAGTAGCAACCAGGTTTTGTTAAACATATTTCTTTTAAGTCATAATAGGTTAACTTATTATGGATACTCTGTGGATGCATAACCTAAGTGTGGGTTAGATTACAGACAACTTCTATTGTAGCTCTTACTTTTCTATACCATTTGATTTTTCTATGTTGAACATATACTACTAATGAATAAATTTTCTAATCAAAAAAGTATAGACATACCTTACCTTAAGATGCAGAAATAATTTAAGAAAATTCCATATTCCGAATATGTAACTTGAAGTTTTAAGTGTAAAATAAATGAAGGAAGAGGTAGCACATTTTATTAGTAATAATGGATGGCTACAAAAGAGCTAATAAAATAAATTCCAGGTAAGTGCTTATTTTGAAGGACATACAAATAGAGGTGCATATATAAGTTAACCAACAATAAAACCAAGAAATCTGAACTGTCAGCAACTGGGAAGACTGCTGCCCACCTCTTATGGGGCACTTCCTACGGGACCTGTGTACCCACAAACCAGGCTTGATAGGCCCCTTACAAGGCAGCCCAAGATAATAAAGTAAGTTAATCTCATATCAGGGAACCTGGCTCTAAAGAAGTTACTCTGCTGTGGGGCAGAAGATTCCTCTCTTCCTACAAATAATTTGTTAGAAAAGCATTATAATCAAAAGTAAAAAAGTATTTCAATGGAAAAAGGATAGTCTTTTCAACAAATGTTGCTGGAATAATTGAACACCTATATGCAAAGAAAATAAACCTTAACCCATTACAACATACGCAAAAAACACACTCAAAATGGATCACAGACCTAAGTATAAAACCCAAAACTATAAAACTTCTATAAGAAAACACAAAGAAAATCTTTGTGAACCTGGGTTAGGCAGGGAGTTCTGAGATATCAAAAGCATGGTCCATAAAAGAATAAATTGAAAAACCAGACCTAATCAAAATTAAAAACTTCCCCTCTTGGAAAAGACACACTACCAACTGGAAATAAACATTTTCAAATAAATATCTAATAAAGGACTTGTATCCACATTATATAAAGAATGCTCAAAATTCAATAATTAGAAAACATAATTTTTTAAAAATAGGCAGGGCAGACACTTCACTAAAGAAGATATATGGATGGCAAATAAGCATATGAAAAGATATCCAATATCACTAGCTGTGAGGGAAATGCACACTAAAATCATCGTAAGATACCATTGTACACTTATTAGAATGGGGGATGAGGGCAATGACAATTCCTTGTGCTAGGGAGGATGCAGGACTATTAGAAGTTCCAGGCACTGCTGGTGGGGGTGCAAAATAATAAAGCCATCTTGTAAAACAATTTGGCAGTTTCTTATGAAATTAAACATACATTAAGTGTATGACCCAGCAATCACTCGCAGGTATTTACCTAAGAGATATGAAAATTTATTTTCATGCAAAAGCCTGTACACAAATGTTGACAGCTGCTTTATTCATAATCATCAAAAAGTGGAAACAATCTAAATGTCCTTAAACTGGTGAATAGGTAAGGTACATCCATAATAGAATTATTACTTTAAAAAACAGCAACAAACTACTAATACACACCACCGACAGAGATAAATGTCAAATGCATTATGCTAAGTGAAAGAAGCAGATTCAAAAGCTTCATTCATACGGTATGATTCAATTTTTAGTGCATTCTAGAAAAGGTAAAGTGACAGAGACAAAAAACAAATTAGTGGCTGCCAAGTCGTGGAAGTAGGGGGAGAGAAGGTAACCACAAAAAGGCATAAGATAATCTGAGGGGATGATGGAACTGTTCTATATCTTGACTGTGGTGGTGATTACAAGACTGCATACATCTGTCAATGCTCAGAACTATACACTAAAATAGGTGCATTTTACCATATGTAAATTGTACCTAAAAAAAAAATTACATACTCATGCTAAAATTAAAATTGAACAAAAGAGTAAGAAGTATAAAGCAATGATCTCTCTCTATCCTCTAATTCATAAATACAAGCACTTTTAATTTCCACAGTACTTTTCTCAGAGGAAATCTGGTTCTTGATAAAATTAACAATTTTTCACTGATATTCATAAACATCATATCATCAATAATCCATAAGACTACTTCAATGATAAGACTGCATTTCAGGATTTGAACCAACAAATCTGGTGGTTACTTAAATCCCTGATGTTCAAAATTAAACAGTTTCATTAAGATAGTAGTAGAAATGGTAACACTTAGAATAAGGCCTTTCAGTCTAAAAGGCTTTAGTTTAGGCCTACCTTTGGTACTATCTGTGAAAGCTGCTGGACATCCATTGCATCTATTTCTTCTCCTGAGACTGACTGGGAAGTTTTGGAATACAATCCCAGACGACTGGCTAAAGTGAATGAGAGAGAAAATGTAACAAACCAAATTGTTTTCGCTTGACGGGCTAACTCAACATAATGCTCAGTTAGTATGATTTGCTATGTATTCTCTTTTTTTACCTACTAGTAATACAAACCTATCTGAATCAATATTAAGTCTGGGGTTTTATGTTTGACTTTTATTTTTGTTTAAATTTAAGAATAAAGAATTTTCAAGGTTGGCCACGGTGGCTCAGGCTTGTAACCTCAGCACTTTGGGGCTAGAGGATCGCTTGAGCCCAGGAGTTCAAGACCAGCCTGGGCAATATGGCAAGACTCTGTCTCTATAGGAAAAAAGAAAAAAAAAAAAAAAAAGAATTTTGACTGTTTAAGCCAGCATACCTAACAATTGAAACTAGGCCAATCAGGTTCTGCTCAGCAGCTGAAATGCAATGAAGATCAGAGTGCATTTTAAGTACAGTGTCCAAAGCCAGACAAAATGGTGGTGGATCTGCGGTAATCATGTAGTTATACATAAATGAAAATAAACATTGAAAAGTTATTCTTCCAATAATATCATGTTCCTAGTGACCTATTCTTAGACAATATATAGTTCAAAACTCCTGGACTAGCCCCTCTCCAAGTAAGAATTAACAGAGTTTAGCCAACTGTTAAATTTATCAGTATGAATTACAGTTTAGAGGCTCTGGGAAATTCACTTTCATTCTCTTTTTCGCCTTTATTATACTTCTTAAGGTAATCTTAAATAGCATTCAAATATAGGTATACATGATAAAAAACAAATACATATAACAAGCTATTTTCTTCCAAATTATGCACAAGTCTGCTTTGAAAATTATACTTAAGTTGAAAGGAAAAACTAAGTTTCATGTTTGCTTTGATATTCATCATCTAGTGCTTTTATTCTGTCATCACGGTGATCATGAGATTAAAAATAATTACCCTCTGTGAATAAAATACATGTGATTTCATGATTTAGTTATGCATGTCAGTTACTACTTTTAAAACTATAATCAGTTTTTCAAACTTTATATAGACCATGAGCAAAACCATGAGTCGATTTCAACTGTATAATCTCAATATTACATAAACATATTCATATCTAATACTTCACAAAATTATGCACCACAGTATTTTAAGAAAAACTATCGAAAACAAAAGAAAGCAGTCTAGTTATACCGATTGCAACTGCAGTCTCCTGTGAATCTCCAGTAATCATTTTTATTGATACTCCTGAGGCAATGAGTGTTGTAACAGCTTCTTTCACACCAGTTCTAGGTGGATCAATGATTCCCACCAAGCCAAGAAATGTCAGCTGTCCCAGTTCAGGACCAGAAGCCAAAGCAAGAACTTAGGAAATAATAAAATCCAAACAACAACAAAAAAAGTGAGTCACAAAAACATCAGAATCTAGTTGACAGAATTTGGAGACAGTAACACTTCTTAAATAAATCACTTAAGACTATAATGTCATTTGTAAAATCAAATTGATTACAGACCAAAACATTATAGTTTAATGGTTCTGGATATGGGGTCCCTTTAAGCTGTTTTAACTAAAAAGAATCAAACTAAAGAACTGAAGGGCAGAGTAGGCAAGAGACGGAAAATGAACAGTATCTTCACATAGTAACCACATGCAGCTACTTTCAACAGGAACTACTGCCTCTTTAGAAAATAGAATTAATTATTTAGAGAAACTATGGGTTTGTCAAGCTTTAAAGTCAATTTTAAACAAACACCTTTGAAGGTGGCTTCCAATGGATCTTCATCTTTCTATTTGCAAGATCTCCAGAAAAATTAAACACTTTGAAGAGAAGGCTGTATTAATTAATTATACACAGCCTGTAACAACTTTGTACATGAAAACTCCTGGAAGGTAAAGTTAATTTGGAAAGCAGTTATAAAACCATAAATACCAACAATAGTTTGGATTCTTTTACTCTTTCCATAACATGAACAGACATTTCTTATTTGTAACTTTGGTTCTCTAAGAGTATGTAAATAACACCATCATATTATTATTTCTACTTATTTCCCTGTCATCCTTGGGCATGTAAGATAAAGTACAAAATACTTTTCATTTCCCAAATATCATTTAGCTTGCTCTCAGAATTATGGAACTACTTTCATTAACCAAAGGGATGTACCTGCATCTGAGACATTAGACTGAACAACATGCACATACAAACTAAACATAAATAAGTCAAGGGGAGACTGAAAAGCCCCAGAGAGACCAAAGAAAGTATCTATTCTTGTTCAAGCAGAAGGTATGAAAGATTACATATACCCCCCAAAAAAAATCAAGGTTAAAGGCAAGTAATTCTATTTTTCCAATGTGTAAGAGTCATATACCTAATTATTTATGTAGATATGGGCTCCAAAGGCTTTCACCCTTGAGAGAATGAGCCACTTCACAGTTTCTGGTGTTGGGATAGAGGCTGATGGTAACAGAAGGGGACAGTGACAAAAATGTACGTCAGCAAATCCTAAGATGGAAAGATCAGCTCTGCATACTCCTAATGGAGGGGTGGCACTAGTCTAGAGGTTAGTATCCTGTATTTATTTACTTCTTTAGCACCAATGAAAATCTGTTGCTACTCTCTGAGTCAAGGAGAGGTAAACTTTTTTCATGTGAAGAACCCCTGACATAAAACAAAATATACTCTAATATAAAAATTAAGAACCACAGTATTTTAGAAACTTAAGTTTTATAAGATATAACGTAAGTACATATCAACTGAGGTTTAAAATCTTTCTGTTCTTCATTATGGTAATCGCAGGGGGAGGAGGGAAATGGAGCACAAGGGGAGATAAAGAAGAAAAGACATGAAGCAAGAGACAAATGAGCAGAATGTTTCCCAAAACCCTGTGCAACAAAAACTTTCCCCTCTACCAACTCTGGTCTACTTCATAATGTTACAATACAAAACACACATACACAAACCTCCACAATCCTTCATATGAAAAGAGTTAGTCATTATAACGAGGTAGGAAAACTCTGTTCCAGAAACTAAGAAAAAGAGGGAGCATATACTAGACCTTCAAAACCTCTTTAAGTCCTCTAAATGCATGCCACTTTAAAACCTCTTGCTAAGTGCTGCTAAGAGTTCCCTACCTTTTTTTCTCCACTCTTTTAATGCTGTATTAATAGCTGGAAACAAAGCCAACAAACTCGAAGTGATTACATCCCATAAGTTCAAAAGAGGAGATAAATGGGTTTACATTTTGTCCACCAACAGTCTTTTTAAAAAATAAGTAAGTGCATCTTAGCAAAAGTAAATTTAAAAAGAAAGGGTCAAAGCCCCAGATGTCAGCAATCAAGAAGGAGATGAATCAGGGGAGTAACAGGCCCTCTGCACCAGTCTTCCCAGGATTGGCTCAGTGGAGCTGCCACTGCCCCTTCATACACAGGCTTTAGCAATCAAAACCCTAATTTTGTGGCAGCAAAGCCTCCCTGCAGTGCCCCTTAAGTCTCTGAAACTCTCACTTGCTCTAAGGATTGTAATCCTGGGCCAAGCCTTAACTGTCATTCTCTTTCCCTAGCTGAGGTGGAAAGTTGAGGAGTGTAAAGGAAACAAAGCAGCTTCCAGCAGCTGGGGCCACCAAACAGTTTGGTCTGCCAACTGTTCAGAAGGGAGTGAGGGTACAATGTATGAGGGCAACCCCTGTGCTCAATTCTCCAGAGTGTCAGTTAGCATTTGTACATTTGGCTTGATAAAAACATATCAAAACCCTGTGGTTTCAGAGACCCTGGGTCAGGCCCAAGTAAACCAGAAAAGAGGTTCCTCCTGCCGCAGAACTGATGCTGAGAGAAAGAATCTGCCTTGGCTTCAGGGGTCCAGAAAGCTTGAGGACTGAGGTGGGGGGATCCAGAGAATGTTACAGATTCAGGCCTTTGGGATGAAACCCCAGAAACTCTAGAACCTGCCATCAAAGCCTCTTACATTAAAAGGGGGAAAGAAAAGTTGTTTTCCTTTAAATTTTTTTCCATCCAAAATATCCATTTGCAAAATAACTTCTCAGCCACGAGTCTCTGCCTCCCATTTCCTTGGAGACGGGATGAAGTGTTAAGATGGTCACAATACAGCCCGTATCCCAGATGAGATGCACCAAGCTCTGGGGGCAGGGGTATGAAGAGTGATCTTGGTTCAGCAGCCTGGGGGCTGGCACAGAAGGTTCAGAGAGAAGGGCATAAAGCAATGGCAGCAGGCTGGGAGCAGTGTTCTCTGCTGATAAGGGCACCTTTCCAAACTTAGTTTATTTTAAGAACAGAAGCCCTATAAAACCATGCAAATGTTTAAAACTCAAAAAAAAGCCTTTGCTTAAGTGAACAACAAATAAAAACATTTCTCATATAACTTGTTTTTCTTCCTCCCAGAAATTGAAGTGCTTAGACTCCTATTTCATTAAAATAATAAAATTAAGGAAGCCAACTCTTCCAAGTGCTCAGAAACTACATAACTATATATATATTCTGCAGAAGCCAGATGACTATCCAGAAGGTAAGAATCAGGTTAGGACACCAACCACCAACCCCCTAGTCTTACACATGACATCCCTAGGAGAAGTGGCCTGATGTGTGTGTGTCCAGCAGACCCTCTCCCCATCACTGCTCAGTTAGCAGCATATAAGTAAGCAGTTACCTGGGGACTTCTTTACCTCCCTGGTGAACAGTAACAGATCAAGTTAGCAATCACCTTAAAGGATATATTAGAGGCTTCAGACTCAATTTTTAGAAAATTATTTTTGTCTTTAAGACAAAATGATAAAAAAAAGAGTAACACCATTTTACCCTGATCCATTTCCCTTCTCACAAGATAAACTTGTTTAAAATAAAATTTCTAACAACTACTCAGAGACCTCTGGAGATCTAAAAGAACCAGTGATTCATATTTTGCCACATTCTCAAATTTCCATCTTTTGAGGGCCAATTAACTAACTAAAACACAACACCTCAATATCGGCAAGGGTTCTACAAAGCCTGGAAGAGTTGGACAGCTGAGATGTGAAGCATGAATTCATCTGCAATTAAAAAAAGGCGCTACCTTTCCACCCCAGGGGACTATGCTGAAATAGCCTTACCTCTGAGTCCCGCTGAGCCCATGCGTGCCTTCTCTTGTTGGTACACATCTCTCTGCTGCTGAGTAAGTGTCAAAGTCTGCCCTTTGCTCTGGTATGTAGTACAGTACTTAATTACTTGTTCATAAGCACCTTTCATAAAACAAATCTCTGGTCTGTCCTAAGAAAAAATGTACCAAACACAAGTTTAATTTCAACTTGTACATACCTTCCATTGGACTCCAAAATTAAGTGGCATTCATTTTTCATAATTCCCAGAGAAGCTACTCAAGCCTAAGGTTTTGACTGCCACCTAAACTCTGAAGATTAAATATTCCTGTATGGAGCTTTCTGTATCTTTTATAGAAAACATCTATCCCACCATCCCACACATTAAAGGCAATGCTATATACCAAGCCCCAAATTTGGCACTCTGAATGTGGAAAGAGGCTCATTGCAACATAACAGGAAATGGTAGAGAAATAACAGTTCACAAAGGTTCAAGTTCTCTATTAGCTACTATATACATCTATATCTCCCTATCTACCTAAAACACCATTTAATTCTCCCAATCACGGTGTATTTATGGGTATTATCAGACTTTTTCTTTTATTTTTTATCATGGTAAATAAGCTTATAAAGCTTATAATGAAATACTGCCGCTTCCTGTCCAACCCTTCTCACCACTAGTCCTACTCCATGGAAGCAAAATAATTTTAACACTCTTAGCTGTTTTCTCTGATATTTACCCTCATGTTTTTAACATGTTTATACTGCTCCTTCTTCAGGTATCAATTTTATACACTGTCTATTGTGACAGATGTTGATTTCCCCATTCCCACTACCTATTCCCCCCTCCCCATCTTTATGATATAGTTAAAGCAAAATCTGCCAGTATTTTGTTTACATCAAGACTCCTTGCTGCTAAGACAAGTGTGGTAATGACTACAGCAATTCACAAATATCCTAGCTCTCCTGGTAGGTAGGAGTGTATTTCCCTATTGCCCTCCTCACTCTGAAAGTCAGGCATGACTTGCTTTAGCCAATAAACATGAGTACCTGTGTCACTTCCAAATGGAAATGCAGGTGCCGGTGCATAATTTCCTATTCTTCTACCCCTGCTGTGACAGTGGGTGCTCCCATTAAAATGGAGCTTCCATCTGCCTGAGTTCCCAAATAACTACAATGAGCAGATATTTGGGGACAGGTAAGCAGCAGGAGAGCATGATGTTGTTTTCATGGCCTATCCTAATTGATAGCTCAAACAGGATACTTCTTTTCCTGTTCAAGTTTCGTCTTTTAGAACGTTAATAACCACCTCTTTAATTTGCTTTGTTTTCTGTATACCTATCATTCATTCTTCCTAAACTCTTCAATGTAATATAAAACCCTTCTCATGGTATTTTTTCACAACAACAAAGAAGCAGATAAGCTATTACCTCTATATTATTACTGGAGACCGCCTTCCTTCACTCTTCTTTCCATTTCTAATTGGCTGATTTCTAGGCCTGCTGTACCACTGGTATCTAGGAACAATGCTCTACCTCTGTCCTCACTGAACTTTAAGTCTTTAAGTCTCGCTTTTGTTTTGTTTTTTAATCCACCAATATCTTTCTAAGAAAGGGTGTGTGGTGTAGGACACATTTTTCTTCTATCCTCACATTTGTAAGTTTAGCTAGGGATAAATTTCCTTTCATTTTGAAGGCTTTGCTCTATTATCTTCCAGCCTACAGTGTCAATGTTTTCACTGAAAAGTATAAAGAAATTAAAGTAGTGCTCCCTTATCCAGAGTTTAATTTCCTGCAGTTTCTGTTACTTAGCAGCAGTCCAAAAATATTAAATAGAAAATTCCAAAAATAAATAATTCATAAGTTTCCAATTATACAACATTCTGAGTATGGTGATGAAATCCCACTCTGTCCTGCCAAGGACATCATCCCTTTGTCCAACATATCCACACTGCATATGCTCCCTGCCCATTAATCACTTAGTAGCCATCTATGTTACTGGAATGAAAAAAACATGGTTATGTATAAGGTTCAATACTATTCATGGTTTCAGGCATCCACTAGGAGTCTTGGAGTGTACCCCACTGGGCTAAGTGGCAGAGTACCATACTTTAGTTCCTAAGCCCTTTTATATGATCTCCCCTTTGCTTAAAGCTCCCTAGAAGTTCTTCAAATTCTCTCTCTCCAAGTGTTCTCAAATTCCTTAATTATGGGTCTTGTGTTTATCCGTCACCCCACCCTGCTTTAACACACGTATTGTGCTGAGCAGTTGGTGGGCCACTTTATTCTAGATGCCAAAGTCTTTTCGTTCTGGAAAAGTTTCCAACATTAGTTGATGAAATCTTCTCATTTTCTGTTCTTTCTTCCTATTAACCTATTCCTACTACCCTTCCTATAACCACCACGGGGTCATTACTGGATCTTCTGTATTTATTTTTATTTTTCTTACCTTTTATGCTGTACACGTCTTTGACTTTGCTCTACTTTGATACATTTATTGACTTTATTTGATAAACATTTCATTGAAAGTTATTTCATCTTTTTTATGTTTTTTGGAAATTTTCTTTAGCATCTGTCATTACCTTTCTCTAAGACCCCTTTCTCTGTTGGTTTGGTCTTTGGCTTTCATACTAAAGATTTTCTCCAAGTATCTAGTAATCCCTCCCTGTTACTTGTTTTTAAGAGTGAAGAAATTAAAAGACTAGAAGCTCCATGAGCACTGGCAGAGCTAAGGATCAACTGGTAAGCCTTCTTGTAGGGTGATGAGATGAAGTCCAGGAGTAGGTAAGTGCTTCCAATAAACAAATAGTTTAGCTCAGAGGTGCCCCTTATGACAGGGCTCCCCAACTCCCAGGCAGTGGACCAGTACAGTCCGTGGTGTGTTAGGAACCCAGCCACAAAGAAGAATTGGGCTGCAGGCAAGCGAGCACTACTGCCTGAGCTCCCATCTCCTGTCAGGTTAGCCAGGGCATGAGATTCTCATAGGAGCATGAACTGTATTGTGAACTACACATGCAAAGGATCTAGGTTGTGCATTCCTTATGAGAATCTAATGTCTGAGGATCTGAGGTGGACCAGTGTCATTGCAAAACCATTCCGTGTGTGTGGAAGAGTTCCAGGAAACCAGTCCCTGGTGCCAAAAAGGCTGGGGACCGCTGCCTTACGAGACCAGGCAGCTTTTCTAAAACTCTTGAATCTTCTTACTTAGGGAATGAGAGTAGGGAGATGCCAGCCTTCATGTATTCTAAGAGACAAGTGGTGTTAAGAACTAGGGCTTTACCCTTCAGGACAATGACATCTTCTTAATCACTGTTTTCAGTCTTAAGGCTTATTCCTACCCTCTACTCTTATCCCCAGATTTGTGGTGTTCCACAGGGGTAAAGGAAGGCTAACCATCTGGCCTAAAGCAGCAGCAAAGGTACTTGGGGGAGTTCTGTTGGTTCCTTATTCAGAATTTCAAATATCTCTACTATTTTTAGCCTTATGCCTTACTCCCTGCCTCCAAAGGTACCTGGCACCTTTGAATCTTCCCTATACTTCCTGAGTTTATATCTTTTATTCCTTGTTAGTGATTTTCATGGGTTTCAGGGAGATAGTAAATATACATAGTCATGTTCAAGTGAAAGTCCTTTAAAAGCAAACTAGCCAATGAAGTTACTTTTAAATTGGTACGTTTCCCTATCTGTGTCAGGCTGACTTCTTACAGATCCTGAGTCACATCTGTGGGTTGGGGTTTTGTTCGTTCATTTCACCGGTTGGTTTTGTTTTGCAAGAGGAACTCTTCAGGTGAGCAAATGAGAAGAAGAATCAAATGTTTCCAAACATATCCTGCTACTTTCTGTCCCCCACTCCCACAACTAAGAAGATTTAGTCTTCCAATGTAAAACTTTGGTAAGATAACATTAAAAGTTGCTGAAAAGTAAAATTATTAAACATTACATGAGCCACACTATCTTCAAGTACTGAGCGATGGTTTACAAAATGTAGTGAAACAGACCTATCAAAAAAAGTCATATGCATATTCTTGCCATGTAACTATATGGTTAAGGGCCATCAGCTGAAAATCGCTTAAGTTTAATGCAATTTCTGAAAGCTTTACATTAAAAGGTTTAAAGTGTAAAGCATTTTATTTTTGTAGTTTTATTTCCAATTGTCTTCGTTCACCTAAGTTTATAAAAGTTCCTTTAAAGAACAGACAGAAATCTTTTTTTTGGCCCTCATGAACATAGTTCCTGGAAGACTTCAATTCAAAGTTCAGTGTTAACCAACCTGGCCTTCCTTTTAAACCCAGTATGTTTCCACTTATATGAATGAAGGGAGATCCCTTCATTCCTGTTTTCTACAGAGATGTAATCATAGGTATCATATGCAAAAATCATGTGTTTGCTCATAGGTAAAAACATATAACCAACTAGTCATTCCTGTCAAAGGAACTATAAAAATAACAAATAAGTCCAGGCGTGGTGGCTCACGCCTGTAATCCCAGCACTCTGGGAGGCTGAGGTAGGAGGATCATGTCAGTCCAGGGCTTCAAGACCAGCCTAGGTAACATAATGAGACCCCATCTCTACAAAAAATAAGCAAAATTAGCCAGGTATGGTGGCACGTGCTTACAGTCCCAGCTACTTGGGAAGCTGAGGTGGGAAGATCACTTGTGCTCGTGAGGTTGAAGTTGCAGTGAGCCAAGGTCATGCCACTGCACTCAACCTAGGCAACAGAGTGAAGGAAAGTTTAAGGGTGTGTGTGTGTGGTGTGTGTGTGTGTGTGTGTATTTATTTAGACGGAGTCTCACTCTGTAGCCCAGGCTGGAGTGTAGTGGGGCGATCTCGGCTCACTGCAACCTCCGCCACCTGGATTCTAACAATTCCCCTGTCTCAGCCTCCTGAGTAGCTGGGACTACAGGCACACATCACCACACCTGGTTAATTTCTGTATTTTTAGTAGAGACTGGGTTTCACCATATTGGTCAGGCTGGTCTCAAACTCCTGACCTCAGGTGATCCACCAGCCTTGGCCTCCCAAAGTGCTGGGATTACAGGCGTGAGCTACCGCATCCAGTCTAAGCTTCAATTAAAGTTCAGTTTAAACATCAAGCTGGTAATAGCAATTATGAGTGATATAATCATACACTGTAGATAATTCAGAACTCTTATTACACTAACTAGAAAAATTTCTAAAGCACCCAGGAATAATGTGGCAGCTTAAAATATTGGTATGTCATTTCGTCAGCTTGTAAGCTGGAGTAATCAACATGAATTACATACATTTGCAAACTACTTTTCAAAAAGTAAGGTGGTTTCATTTGTTCTGAAGATAAGACATTCCTTCAGGGAAAGAACACAGATTCAAACACAGTCTGCAAAGACCTTGTAAGGAACTGCCACGAAGAACTGAAAAAATTCTGAAAAAACCAGATGTCACAAGCTTTAGGAGACTGAGACTAGGCTACAACTCATTTAAGCTGTTTGCTCACACAGCAACAACTCCATGAATATATCTATGCATGGATTCTATAAGGAAAGACTATCAAAGAGAACACAAACAGTAAGAGATGAGTGTACTATTAATTACACGTACTTTCAAGCAACAAGTCTTTATTATGTACAATGACTATTTAAACCCAAAGGTGGATGGTAAATGAAAAACTAGTCATCTAAGCTAAATGGGAAATATGTATTCTTTAAACAGATGGATACCTGCTGTGTTCGGTGTACACACTTAACAGCCATCCACTTTTGCTCAGAGCTAAAAGGGTATTCAGTTTTTCTGATGTAGTCTTGTTGAAGTCCATCAAGACCCATCTGTATGGCACAAAAAGAAAGTTAATTCTCACCTATATGTGATTATTTTTTCCTTTAACAAAGAACAAGGATCACAACTTGTAGCTAGGTTGGCTGGATTATTTTTCAGTTAACGGTGAAAGAATAAATGCTCCATCTATATATACTGTACTTCCCTACACATCAGTATACATTTTCAACATGAAAGCCCAGGTATGTAGATAGAGTCTAAGGCAGGTTTTCTGGATTGTACGCTGACTAAACCTCCCACACCCACTATATTAATCCCTCTACCAGCTCAACTTCTGAAAGGAAGCAGGATATAAATAAATAAAACTACCCAATCAATTCTGAGCATGTATTTTTATAATCAATAGAAGTTTCAGATTAAATCTCTCACTTCTTAGGGACTCAAACGTCTCACTTGTTATCATCCTAGTCCCTTACCCTCCACCACTTTATATCCTGAATACTACCAGTCATATTGTTGTTTTCCCTCCCAATCGCCTTTGCATTAGTATCAAATATGCAAATATCAAAAATAACAAAAAATATCTTCCAAATATCAAAAAATGCTTAAATACTCAAAATTCTACCATGTATTGCTTTCTATTTTCTATTGAAACATGTTCAGGCTCTTCTTCTTGGCCTTAAAGGTTCTCCAGAAACCCACCACATACAGTGTCTATAAAAATCCTCCTGGTTGGCCGGGCGTGGTGGCTCATGACTGTAATCCCAGCACTCTGGGAGGCCGAGGTGGGCGGATTCTGAAGTCAGGAGATTGAGACCATCCTGGCTAACACGGTGAAACCCCGTCTCTACTAAAAAATACAAAAAATTAGCCGGGCGTGGTGGCGGGCGCCTGTAGTCCCAGCTGCTCGGGAGGCTGAGGCAGGAGAATGGCGTGAACCCGGGAGGCAGAGCCTGCAGTGAGCGGAGATGGTGCCACTGCACGCCAGCGTGGGCGACAGAGCGAGACTCCGTCTTAAAAAAAAAAAAAATCCTCCTGGTCACACAAATATATTTCATTTTATCCAGTTTGTCCAATTCATTAGCCACAACCCACTCTATGCTCTTTTACTCCTCTCTACTTCCACTTTAGTTCATTCCCTAGCTTACCTTATCTAAACCCTTCCTATCCTTCAAAGCCCTCATATCCCAGCTCTGAATTTGCATTGTTCTTATATGTAACTTAACGTTTAAGATTTCAGTGTCTGCTGTCTTGGATTGCCTTTTGTCTCAAGAATGTCAGTATAAATTCCTTACCTAAAATGTGAGGTCTCTGCCTATAAAAAGATAGGTTCGTACTCTTTATCTCTCAAAGAAACTAATATCTTTACAAGCATAACACAGGAAATACTTGATAACTAATTCATGCTTTGAGTACTATACTATTTTAGTTATAAGGAGACCAAATGATACAGAAATGTGCTTTTCTGCCAAGGAAACTATATATTCTAAAACTGTAAATTTTATTTCATTAAATATGTTATAATAACCTGTAATTCTATACTGTCTCTCATTTCAAGCAACCTCATTTAGAAGCCTCTTCTGGCTTTACACAAGTATCAAAATTTCCTTTGAATACTCTTGAGGTAGGAATAGTGATTTTTGTTGTGAGTGACAGCCTGTACTTACTAGGTTTCTCGCTGAATCAAATATAGGACTTACGGGATAAGGAGACAGATTGGGACAGATGAAAAGTTAACTGAGACTTTTTCTGCCCAAAACAAATTATAACTTTACAATCATTTTGAAAAATTAACAAAGGAGAGAAAGGAAAGACTGGGAAAAGAAAGCTGTTTTCTCATGACTGTGTTACTATCTTTACATAGAAATACTAAAGAATGTTGCCTTTTATTCATTCAAAAGTTAGTATTTATCAGCAATTACACACATTCATGAAGTATTTCACATGCAGATCTCAATATTGTGGAGGACAGGAACATTTCTTCATAAGAAATCAACGACTATTCATTAGTTTGTAACTTGCATGTGAACAATAAAGTTATAGTGAAAAACCTCTATACTTTATATTTACAGGAGTAAAACTGATACCCAAAAGATAGTAAAAACAATGTAATAGTATGAGTTTTTTTCACTCAATACCTAAAAACCAGTAATACTGAAATTGATGACACTGCGTTCTGTTGTGAGGGTAGTGTCTCATATGTCAAAGAAGAGAAATTTAGGTACATACCTTCATTGCAAGAGCAATTAAGGCTCCTTCTGTTGGCTTCCCCATTAGAGTATTGTTTCTAATTACAGCATCATTGCACACACAGCCCGCCTAAGAAAAATACACATAAACTATGAACCTATCACTGTGTCTTAAGTTATTATGAAGAAAGTCACTGTCTTGGAAAACAAAGTATTTACCTCAACAATTCTGCTAACAGCTGGGTTATAGAATCCATGAACAACATCACCATCAACAATCACTTCCCCAAATTGATTATAGCCAACTCCAGTAACCTAAAGGTCACAAAGTGGGATCAATAATACAAACACTACAAACACGTGCTGGTGACAAGACCTATAAAACCCAAAAACTATACTGAGTTCTGTTCATTTTATTTATAATGACACTGTTAAAGTGTTTATCTAGAAAAGTATTAAAACTTGTCTTTAAAAAGGACATTTAGTAAAGAAATATAGATTCTAATTCTCATCAAAATTATTAATCTAAAAAGACATTGTTTTCTACTTACAATATACTATCAAAAGAATAAGCTATGAAAATATACATAAGCTTAAACTTATACGACATTACACTTATATAGCATACTACAGTTTGCAAAGAACTCAAATCCATTACCATATGTAACATATAACACAAACCTGTGACTTTGACAAAAGTAGTATTCAAAGTATTCTTTCTGCAAACATGCAGGCCTGGAGACATTGAGATATATGCTAGCACTTACAAATCACTTTAACACAGCATATTACACACCAATTTTAAAAATCAGAGGTAGAGACAAACCTCTATCAGATGTCTAGAACAAACCAAGCCAAACAAAAGGAAATTTCACAATAAAAATCATACAATTTAGTGGCCAGGTGTGGTAGCTCACATCTGTAATCCTAACACTTGGGAGGCCGGGGCAGAAGAATCACTTTAGCCTAGGAGTTCAAGACCAGCCTGGGCAACAAAGCAAGATCCATGTCTATTAAAAATAAAAATAAATAAAAAATGTTTCATGACATAATTTAGAGGTAAACAATTAACAAATGATTAATGCATTACATATAGCATGACCTTAAAAGAAAAACTAATATTCTACCTTCCATATCTGGATCATATAAGCACATGTAATCCCAATGACCCTTCTGAATCACCCAGAAAGGGCACATTCACCAACACAGCATGGGGGATCTTTGACCAAATCTAACACCATAAATATCGAGTCTCTTTTCAAAACCTATGTAAAACGGACGTAAATAAACCCAAGTACAACTTCTGTCAATTTGTCTAATGCTTATTTTTCTCAAAGAATTAGCTATAAATACATTTTAAATTACTGTACCCAACATAAGTAGTGTTAAGAGCATTCCAGTCAAAAATCCTGCAGAGACTGAGTAGGATTAGACTTGTCCATAAGCACCTTCAGGAAGAACTACTGCACAGTGATGTGCACTTAAGAGACAATGTATCTATATATAATTGTTAAAATAAAATGATTCATTCATTCATTTATTCATTTATCAAGTATTTATTATTATGAAGCAGGCTCTGTGCTAGGCAATATAGTTCCTGTTCTCTTATAATGGGGAAAAGGGACAGAAAATTTTACCTAAGATAAGGACTAAGAGGTATGAAATGCTAAGAAAACATATAACATAGGGCCACTTCTGAGTGTTCTGAAGAATTGGGTTGAATTAAGGTGCAAAGGATGAAGAGACATTAGACTATCCTAAACAGTGAGAAAGGCAGCAAAGTTCCTAAAGTAGGAATAATTGTGTCACATCAAAAGAACTATAAAGCCAGTACATTTAGTGCATAGAAAGCAAAGGGTACCATATAAGGATAGAGGGGAAAATACGGGACAGAACATGTACGACTTTGAGAGGCCACAGTTCAGGATCCTAATCACAATGGAAAACCATTGGAGTATCTTAATTTATGGAGTGACATGCTTAAAATTTGGTTGTAAAAAGATCCCTCGAGCTACTTACGGAATGAGGGCATCAAGAATGGATAAAGACCAGTCAAAAAGCTTTATCAGAATGGCAGGTGAGAAATGGCGGTAACTTAAAGAAGCTGGCTATAAAGTAGATGGCTGGGAAAATTCTTTAGAAGTCAAAATTGGCAGGATTTAATTATGGATAGATGCAGGGGTGACCGAAAGAGAGATGTCAAGGAGGAATCAAAGTTTTGGATTGAACAAGTGTACAAGAGAAATGAGACAAAGACTTGGTAGAATCACAGAGAGAGAAAATAACTCCGCTACTAATTTACAGCCCTTTTGAAGGGAAGACACTGGAACTGTTAGGAATGTTAAACATCAAGTTTCTTAAAGCGATACTGTTTTTGTTTGTTAAAAACCTATAGAGTACCTCAGCATGCAGACCATCTGAAGTAAATATGTGAGTAACAGTCATTTCATTCTTCGTCAGTGTTCCAGTTTTATCTGAACAAATCACATTACAGCAGCCTAAAGAATTAAATCATTACAAGTCACCAAAAGAATCAAGGAGAAATATAGGTTCATTTAAAAAACAAATCAAAGACTAGAATCCTGTCCTACTTCTCTGAATTTTATAGAGATCAAACTCATTGGTAATTTTAGATTAACTTCCCTCATTATGCTTGTTTCAGCATAAGCAGTTTCTGAAATTAAAAATAAAAATTAGATGTTGACATTTTCTTATTTACATAGTTAGTTTCTACAAAGTTACTTCACATTAGCTTTATGTAATGATCTTATATAAGATCTTTGCTAGAAAGTTTGGAGAGTTCCTAAATATAAACCCATATAATTTCTTCAGTAGAGATTTTTCAAGGTATTTCAGTTTCTCGTATATGGAGGAGATATTAAAATACAAACTAGAAATTAAATTCAGTACATTTTTGGAGTTTCAAAGCATATTGCACATAAAGTTTTGTTAGAGCAAGATAACTACTATAAATTTACTGTTCTTACAGGCAAATTCAACTCAAGTATGACATTTGGGATCTGTAATAATACATTATCTTCTTTGACACGTCACAAGAAAAAAATTCTATTAATTTTACTCCAAGATTTCAGTTGCTGTATGGATTTTTCTTAACATGATTTGAGCATTAGAACATTATGATGTGGAAAGATTTCTCTTCAAGCCCCTTACCTAAGGGATAGGAATTTTTAATTGCCTTTTTCGGTTGTTAAAACCATATCCAATTTTGCCATAAGCCAAACATCATTATGCAAATATCTAAGATAAAAATTGTAAAACTCTGAGATGATTCACTATTGACATAAATTTATGCATCATTGCATAAGAATGCTCTTAATACAGACTTACCCAGAGTTTCAACAATAGGCAGTTTTTTCACAATGGCCCTTTTCTTCACCATTCTCATAACACCAAGAGCTAGTGTCACTGTGACCACAATGGGGAGACCTTCAGGAATTGCTGCTACAGCCAAACTATAACCAATATATACAAAGTATAAAATATAGGTTAAACAGTACTCACAGCAAAATTTAAATTGGATGTTACTTAAAGCTTAAATAAAATGCAAAATTAACATAGTCAATACCTAAAAAATAAACTTCTCAAAAGGAAGAGAAAGTTAACATTTACTGGATACCTAGTACCTACCAGGTTAAGCACAGTGGTCAAAAAATGTAGGTTCTGACATCAAATTGCCTGGATTTGTATCCCCGGCTTCACCATCTCTTACTTGTGTGATCCTGAGCTACTTACTAATCTAGGTCTGCAGTTTACTGTCCTCATCTATAAAATACAGATAACTACAAATGTTCAAACAAAAACTTATACATGAATGTTCACAGCAACACTATTCACGATAGCCAAAAGATGGAAACAGGCCAAATATTCATCAACTGATAAATGTAAAATTGTGACATCCATGCAATAGAATATTACTTTAGCCACAAAAAGGAATGAAGTACTAACACATGTTACAACATGAATAAACCTTGAAAACCTTGCTAAGTGAAAAAAGACATATACAAAAGATCCCATATTCTATCATTCCATTTATATGAAATATCTAGAAAAGGCAAATCCATAGAGACAGCAGATTAGTGAATGGTTGCCAGGGACTAGGGGAAGAGGGAAACTGGGGAGTGACTGCTTAATGTGTACAGGGTTTTCTTCTGGCATGATGAAAAGGTTCTGAATCCAGATAGCAGTTAACAGTTGTAAAACACTGTGACCATACTTAACTCCACCAACTTAACTCCTTAAAACTGTAAATTTTTATGATATGTGTATTTTATCAGTTTAAAAAATCATTTCACTCTTGTCTTTTATAATTAAAAAATAACAAGTCTTTCTTTGTGCCATTCCAAATACTACCTCTTGACTCTGCTAGAAATAAGGACATAAGCAATCCAACCCTTCATTCTACCACTGTTCCCTCTGCTGCTTCTACTTCCTAATTTCCATTACCAACTTCTCTTTGCATAATCTAGTACATTAGCATCCGTTTCTATAACCGTAATTGACTTTTTCATGCTTTATTTACTGGTTGATTTTAAAGTTGAAAGCAAATAAGCAACAATATTATTAGCTAAACAATACACACTGAAGAGTCAAGAAATATGTATTATCATTAATACTTCCTTTTCTCCTTTGGGCTACTCAAAGAGAATGTTCCTAGCTCAAAAGGAATCCTTTTTTTTTCTTTTTTTTTTTTCCTTTTTAAAATGCTTCCATTAAGGAAAAATAGGCATCATCACTTACAATTTAGATACAATGAATCTTTTCAATCTTATATTTAAGTCATCTTAGCAAAACTTTGCAGAGGAATAAATAAATTGTAAAAAACTTCACTCTAAATTTTCATTTTAACGATAACCCAAAACTATTCCTGGGCTTGAAGGCATCTATACCTGAAATGGGTAACATCTTTTGGATGCAACTAACTGCTCATCCACTGTTTTTGGTGAACTTGGAATATATTTGTCTTATAAATACTGATTTCAGATTTCAAAACATATTTCTAACAGGCTCTAGCTTATCATTCTAGTTCTTCTTTCTTGCATTTGTTCTGTCAAATTACAACACTTCTAAAACCATTGATGGTTCCCAATTGTGTTCAAAAGAGAACAGCTACCTTCTTTGGTCCATGACTGCAAAACATTTTCAATTTTAGATTTATAAACACCAATTACAATGATGACTCCAATGAATTTTTCTACTTCTGCATAATCTATTTCCTTTTAATCACTTTTATATTCATACCAGTCTTCAGCAGTTCTCCATTTAAAAGCAGTATGAAGTCAATGCTGGTAAACAAGCATCATAAAAGATGAATGAAATAGGGTCATATATTCGTTTAGCAAAAAGAGATGGTCCAGATTCTTGCTAAAAACTACTGCATGATAGGAGTCCTTGCTGCAGAATGATTAACTGGAAGAGAATACCTTTTTCTTTTTTGTCCTTAAAAACAGACTGCTCACTCATCAAAACTAAGGAGTTTGAGAAGATCTAGAGTATCATCATCCAAAGACTCAGTCTTGAGATTTCACTTGTATGATTAATTTCACCCACATCCTTACAGCCTACAGTGCTTCTACTTGGCTCCTTGCACTGATTTGCCTAATAATTGTGAAAAGTCTCTGTCAATTATTCTTTTTGCCATTATAGTAGAAAGTGAAAAATTTTGAATTCTCACTTTTGTTCAATGAAAGCTGTAACAAACAAACCTAAAGACTGTGCCTTTTGACTTCTTTTACACCTTCTTAAATGATGCAATACTTTAGGAAACACAATAAGAAAACTAAATAATAAGAGAATAGTGATGATTTATTTTATTACATCAACCTTCTAAATGATTCCATCATTTTTCTGCTTTCTTATTGTTTTAGTCATCTTCAGCACTCTTGCAAATAATTGTTAAAATAATTCCTAGGGTGAAGAAATTGTAAAATACTTCAAGAAAGAGGAAAAATAGGATCATTAAAGGTCCCATAATGTAGCTTATATTTATAAAATATTCCAGTGGATCCATACTGCAAAACAGAATTGCAAAATAGAATGAGTTTTATTCTATTTGAAAATTTTTAAGTTTCTTGTCCTTTGGAAGACCTTGAAGAAAAAATAAAAGTTATGATATGTCAATCTGTACAAAAAGAACTCAAATAAAACCCCAAATCCTCAAAAACTAAAAATGATCCAATGGATAATATGTGAGTGTTTAATATCTCAAACTTATTCCCCATTTTAAATTTATTTCATATTTAACCCATGGCTTTTTTAAATACAAATTTAAACCAAGAGTTTCAAATTGCATTTTCACCCCCTTGAGAAAAAAAAAAAAAATTCCTTCACTATATCACAAATATCTTTTTACTTCTCATTCATGATTCCTTGTAATCTATTTGACTTTTCTTTTTGAAAGACATTGACTTTTGTTCTAATATTTGAAATATCTCCTATGCCTACAACAGATGTCTACCAGGATTTCTTTTCCTTACTCTTGCCTTTTCTTATGTCTATTATCATCTTACTTTCCTTCACCCGTGTTTTGCTGGAATTCATACAAGGATGGGTAGGAAATGAATGTTCTACTTGCCTACTTATTTGTAACTAATCGGACCAATCCTTTGGCTAGGCCTAATTTACAGATTTATGATCATTTGCCCCGTAATCTGTTACCACTGCTCCACTGTATTCTAATGCAATCTGATGTTGCTATGGATGAAGAGCTAATAAAATAATCTTCCCCTTCTGGATTTGATTAACTCCAGTTCTAGTCACCTAGTGACCTGGTAAGAATAATATATCAAATATGCTGCTAGGTAACACTGCTATGATTAAGGGATTAAGGGACTAATAAAATCTCTCTGGACGAGGAAAGTTATAATTATCTTATAGGAAGTCATAGCTTTGAGTTTCTAAAGTGTAGTAACTCTTATAACTAGACACGTCCCTTGCAGGCATCTGGAAACGCATGTTTCAAAATATGTCTCTCATAGAGATATTTTAACCCAAGGTAAATCCCACACTCACAAGGTTGACCTTATCTCCTTTTACTTGAGTGAATTGCTACATGGACTGCTGCAGACTCTTAGAAGGCTGCCTGAAGTTACCCTGCTGTGTTCAGAGCACAGGTATCAGATGTGGTCTGTGAATGTCTTGTGAGTTGGAATGTTTAGAAGAACCTAAAAAGACCCCGTGGTAGAAACTGCAGTTGCTAATGAGAAGTCTGATGCCAGCGTAGTTACTCTTCCTTTGTAGATGTCCTGACATTTTTTCTTTAGTTTCACAATTATGTATCAAGGTTGAAGTTTTTTCCATTCTGCTTGGCATTTAGTGAATCCTTTCAATCTATAAAGACTTATTTTGCCTTAGCTTGAGAAAATATTTGTGTGTCATATCTTACATAATTTCTCCTTACATCTTTTTGAAACTCCAATTAGTTAGAAATAGTATTTCTGAAATTATTCCTTTTCATCATTTTATCTCATTCTTTCTAAGACTTTTTACTCTTTTTAAAAGGGGAGGAACCTCTTTGAATTTATATTACACCCCTTCAATGGAATTTTTAATTTCAGCTTTCATAATCTTAATTTCTAAAAACTCTTTCTGTTCTCTGATCCTTTTCTACAACAATCTATCTCATGGATGCAGTTTCTTCACAAGTCTCCGAAAATACAAACACTTGGTTTTTAAATTTGTCTTCATTTCTTCAATGTTTCGTTTTCCTCTGAAATTAATTATTCAGTTTCTATATTGTGAACTTCCTCTTTCATGCTGCTAATTTTCAATTAGACAATCCTTAATTGTCTATTTATATATAAAAAGGCAATAATGCATTAGTAATTCCAGACATCTAGTGTGGGTTTTCTTCATTACCATATATATACATTTTCATTTTTCTGGAGGTAATTTTAATATATGACTTCTGAACTATTTATGTAGCGATATTATACTCTTATGGTCTCCATGTAATACTGACCTCCATAATAAGACATAAGCTATGTCCATTAGAGAAATAAAAGAGGCAAAAGAGACTCCAATTATGAAGTATTGGAACTTACCTTACACTAATAGTAAACATTTCCAGGATATCTTTTCCCAGTAACCAGCCAACCAACATGATGATTCCTGAAAGACAAACAGTTATTCTTCCCTTTTACATACAATCACCTAGAAGGAACAGAACAAGCTGAAGGCATCTAAAACATCCCTTGACAATAAAAGGGAAAGCATATCAGATCACAATTAAAAGATTTTATAAAAATCCATTAAACAGGGGAGGTTAAAGTTAACACTGCTTAATGTGAATACTGTGCATACTCACATAGGTACACGTGTGCTCACACAGTTTTACTGTTGGTTGACACTGCTCCCATCTATCCCTTAAGGCAATAGTATCTTACTATTTTTTTTTTAAATTACCAGTATTTTCATACAATGAAAAACAGAAGGTGGCAGCAAACATATAGGTCTTCTATTTAATATCAAACGTGCAAAATTAAACCCTAAAACTTCATTTTCCATAACACAATATCCAGACACTTCTCAGCAAATCCATACTACATACAAAGGGACACTTAGGACTTGGCTCAAAAAGTGATGTGCCTTACGTTAAGCACCTACGACTGCACTAACATCTAAAAATTACTACTTTCAAGGCATTTCAAAAATTTAAAAATCAATTAAACCAATACTCCTTGCTTTAACCTTTTATCTTTGAAAGGAACAGGGGTAAAGTGGCACACAAGCAGGTTTGTAAGGAAAAACCAAACAGATTCATCAGAGGTTTGATAAAATAAACCTATCTCAAGACTGTAAATCAATATGAACATTTAAGACAAGGTTTTTTTCATCTTTGTATAGCTAAAGAATATCCAAATAGTAACTTTCTAAGATCCTATCCCAAACACTATCATGATGGAATTATGTAAAAAGGATTATTATACCAGGGGTCAGTAAACTATAATCTGTGGGTCTCTTGTCTGCTTTTGTGAATGAAATTTGTTGGAACATAGCCACACTCATTTATTTACATATTTTCTATGATTGTTTTCATGCTAATGGCAAAGTAAACTATTTCTAACAGAGACCATATGGACTAAAATATTTACTATCTAATCCTTTACAAAAAAAAAAAAAATTGCTGACCCCTGATCTAGCTCTTGACCTTGGCAAGAGAAATTATGTCCAATGTGATATACTAACATAAAACCAGATAATCATAAAGTTGAAACATATTTATTACTAAACTTGAAATGGTTTTATGGTATAGTGCTAATAGAAACTACAAAGATTTAATTGGCTAGAATGTCCTTCAGTTTATCAAATTCACTATAAAATTTCTAGAAAAGAGCAATAATCAAATGAAAGGAGTTATGAGGGCATACACACCAGTGAAAAAAAACTAAGACAACTTCCTACCCTTCTACTTTATGTTTACAATGAAGATAGATGGATAAACAGAATTACTATTTAAGAAGTTATTTCAACTAATATTGTATTAACAGAAATAGTGCTTCAAAATTGCATTACTCCTGTAATCCCAGCACTTTGGGAGGCTGAGGTGGGCAATCACGTGAGTTCAGGAGTTCAAGATCAGCCTGGCCAATGTGGTAAAACCCTGTGTCTATTAAAAATTAAATTAAAAAATTAGCCGGGTGTGGTGGCGCACACCTGTAATCCCAGCTACTTGAGAGGCTGAGGCAGGGAAATCGCTTGAACCCTGGGAAGCAGAGGTTGCAGTCAGCCGGGATTGTGTCATTGCACTTCAGCCTGAGCAACAAGAGCGAGACTCCGTCTCAAAAAAAAAAAAAAATTGTATTACTGACTTTGAAATACTAAGTTAGCTGGAATAATTAACATGGTAAGAAAATTAAAGGAGAAGAGGCTTCAAAATTAATGCAAGTGGTTAATGTGTGATAAAAACGTGACTTCAACCCCATGAATAAAGACTGGATTACATATTTAATGGGATAATTAACTTGAGTAAAAAAGTTAAAACTCTGCCTTAAGTCATGTACTAAAATAAATTTTAAAGAAAATAGTAAAATGTCAAAAATAAAAAACTATACAACAATGTTTTAATAAATGTTCTTATAAACATGAGGTTGGGAAATCTTTAGGAATAGAACAAAACCAACTTAATTGCAGAGATTATCAATAGGAGGGTGACAACAGAATCTCAAGGAAGAGGGGATGTTTTAACTCATTTGTGTCTGAGGTTGCAATTTTTTGAATTTTTGCAATCAGACCTTGGCAATGACCTTGAGCAGTAGGATATAAATAACTCCCACATGCTTAGCGATCCAATAATGGAACACTAGTCATAAACAGTTAATTACATATATTGCCCTCTTACCAAGTTTATTCTACATGCTTCAAAGGCAATTGAAATGGGAAAAAAATACTTATAACTTATACAACAAAAATACTGAAAATCTACTCATATAAAAAGCTTTTATCAATCTAAGACTCAAGACACAGGAAAAGGGACAATAATCACTGGCAGGTCATAAAATGAAATAAAAATGATCAACCCACACATGACAAAGCATTCGGTTTCCCTAATAATGAACTGTGAAATCAAACAATGAGAACTCTTTTATTTACAGTTGAAGTTAATGACAACACTTAAAGCTGGACAAAAATTTAAAAGGTACATGGATCCCCTTTGACTAAATAAATTTTATTTCTAAGAATTTTTCCTTAAAAAAGAGAGCTATTTACCAGAAGATACCCACACTGGAGAAGTATTTATATAATAAAAAAAAACCTCAAAAAATCCTAAATATCTAGAAGAGGTCTTCTTATATGTTTTCCCACAAAATAGAATACTATACAACCTTTACATTTGTTTTGTGTGAGCATCAATCCAATGACAAGAGTTTTATGACAGGACATGTGAAATAAAAATAGAAAAGCAGTCCATAAAACTACAGTATTACATTTTTGAAAGATAAATACTAAAATGTTTAAAGAAATATTTTCTGATTACAAGAATCAGAGTTCTATTTTTTCTTTGTTGAAATGAATAACGACTAGTAGTCTTACAATTTTAAAAAGTATTAAACTTAATAAAAAAAGAAAAGCCAATAAATAAAACTAGAATACCACCACCCTTCACATTCAGAAAAGAAAACTCAAATAAAAATATACACATACTCACTCTTCTCTTACCTATTATACCAAAGGAGTAAAAAGAAAGTTGTTTTCCTAAGAGGTCCATGCTCTTCTGCAGAGGGGTTTTTGGTGCCTTGATAAATTGAAGAAGAGTGTCACCACAATTAGCCATATTTACTAAGCTTTATCAAGTGTCAGGGACTTGCTAAGTGCTTGACAAAGCAATTCCTAAGTTAACAATCCAACTCTCCCATAAGGTAAATAAGCATCTTCACTGAGAAAACTGAGACTTAGATTTTACACAATGCCCAAGGTCACACAGTGAGGAACAGAAATTCTCTACTTTTAAAAACCTGTTTATTTGAAAAGGTCCATTCTCCCTATGCTTCCTTCTGAGAAAAAATCTGTTCTCCCTCCTACCAACCACTGCAGGACTTCATTACCATCAGCTGCTCTCTCACTTACTTTTCCAATTTTCCCCTTTCTGTATCCACAAACATGCTAGTAACCCAGGTATTTTAATCCCCCCTCATCTGCTAACCCTCTTCTCTATTCATCCCTTCACTACCACGCCTCTTGGAATGAGTTCCCACTCTGCATCACATACTGGAGTTTTGGCAGGTTACCTGAGAAATCCAGAGGATTTGGGGAGAACATGACATTTGCAGAATGCAACTTCCTTTTAAATAAGAAAGTATTTAAAATGAACTCATCTTTAATGCTTTTAGCCAAGAATATTTTGTAGGTTATTTTACTTGGCAATCTTTTCCCTGCCACCCTTACTTGGAATTATGTGAAGTTGAAAAAATTTGATAGAAGACATGTTCCAAGGTACAAATATACTAATTACTAATCCTTAAAATTACCACAACACTAATTTCTGAAAATAGTAAGATCTACAAATAAGTGGTTATAAGCCTTTTTCTGCTATAAACACTGAGTAAAGCTCAAAATCCTTTAGAATACTAACAACATCAATTTAGACCTTTTCAAATACAGGCTTTCCAATTATGTTTCTAAACAGAGACAACTGATTTCCATTCTGAATAAAATATTGCTCTCAACAGTATACAAAGTAATCCAATATTCTCTACTTACAATGAAGAATTCCAGATTTGGAACAAATACATCATTAACATATTAAGTACTCACCTCTTCTGCTTGCATCATTTTAAAAACCTCCCCAAATTCAGAATTTTCTCCTGTTCCAATGACAACACCCTAAGGGGAAAAACAGGAAAATACATTTACATCCAGATGAAATGTAAACTAAAACACATACACACACACATCCAATAACTTTCAAAGTCTTACCTACAGTGAAGATGTCTAACATACACACTCGTAAGATTTCCTTAGCAAATTTACTTTTTTGTGTTACTGTCATAACCATTTGCCCCTTATGATTTAAACCCTGGAAACAAACATTACATTAAATGTATTGCTGGCCAGGTGCTGCGGTTCACGCCTATAATCCCAGTACTTTTGAGTGGCCAAGGCGGGGGTGGATCACTTGAGGTCAGGAGTTCGAGATCAGCCTGGCCCACATGGTGAAATGCCATCTCTACTAAAAATACAAAAAATTAGCCAGGCGTGGTGGGATGTGCCTGTAATCCCTGCTACACGGGAGGCTGAGGCATGAGAATCACTTGAACCTGGGAGGTGAAGGTTGCAGAGAGTCAAGATCACGCCACTGCACTCCAGACTGGACAACAGAGTGAGACTCCGTCTCAAAACAAAAAGTATTGCAGACTCAATTCTGAGGCCTATTTTTTGCCTATATTAGTATTTCTGAAATACAAATATGTATTATACTCAATAGGAGACATTTAATATAGTTTCTTTTTATCCCTAGTGAATGATGTCTTTTGCACTGGTGGAGTATCAGAATTCAGGATACGAAGCATTTGAAATCGATCAACAGGTGAACAATATATAGATTATTACAGCCAGTATCATATCAACTACATTAAAAATTTATTTAACTAATAATAAACACATCCATGAAATCACTGTTTCTCTCTTTACAAAGAAACAGGTAATGAGGATTATCCATTATCTGTGAAATAGCAGAACTATGGAAATGTTCTACTTCAGGGACACAGATTCTCCCCCGTTTCACAAATAGATGTAATGGGTTAAGTTCAATTTTATCTTTTGTCATGTATTTGAAAAATTCCACATAAAATCAGCAAAAAAAAAAAATTGAGAAAATAGTTTCAAACAAAGGAACTGCTTTTTTCACAACAGGAAAAAAAATTTACCTTTGCTTTGCCACATCTGACCAGTGTTCCCATAAAGGCAATGTTACTTCTTGATGCAAGAGCTCCATTAGTTGCAGCTGGCTGAGGAGCTGTCACCTTAGAACAAGGCGTTGTCTCACCTGTCAAGCTGGACTCATCAATGGAAAGATCCACAGCCTTAGGGAACATAAAGAAACCCAGATTCAAATTTTGTGCTACATTTAACATCTCTAGAGTTCATAACTATCATCACTTCTTCCTCAAATATCCCTTTTCCATTGATTAGCCACATCTTGTATCAAAACCATCACTCTAAGACAAAAGACCAGAATCAGTACAATCATATTTTAAAATACAATTAAGTCAACAAAATCTAAGACAAGCAAAGTAGGATGCTGTACCATGAGACTAGATTAGTCCAAAATTGAAAATACAACTAGGAAAAATTTGACACTAGCTAAGACTCAATCTTCATCTAGAGAAAACTCAACTTTTCATGACAAAATATTATTTCCTAATTTTGTCAAGTCCCTAAAGTTCTGGAAAAATGGCTTGGCAGATTAAAACCACCAACGATGACTGAAAGTGATACATGAATAAAAGGGGAAAATGTCACTTAGAAATCATTTCATTTTGGAATCAATTTTCATAAAATTATTCTTGTTATACATCCCTACATTTATTCCAAATTATAATTTGCAAGACTCAAAAATGTATACAAATGTTTTCATGCAGATCATAACTATCATAATATCTTCCAACTCTGCAATAGAGCTCAATTTTGAAGGCTTCACTCCTGACACAGTATTTACCTACCCAAGCATACAGAAAAAAGGAAAAAAAAACTATTTTAAGAGTATAGATAGATACATACATACATACAAACAAGTGGGGGAGAGGACTAGGGCCAAGTAAGTCAGAAATAGTTAAGAGTTAAATAGCTTCCTCTACTGCAGTGCTTCTCAAAACCTTCAATACATTAATGTGAATCACCTCAACAGGAATACAGGTATACAGCAAAGGTTCTCAACGGAGGACAGCATCACATCCACTACCTCAGAACTTGTTAGAAGAGTCCTTTGCTACACCTCCAACACAAGGCAGAGAAAGTCAACCTAACAGACTGTATTTACAAGCCCTCCAGGTGATTCTGTTGCAAACTTCCACCCATTTTATTCCAGAAGCAATTATTCAAGGGTCCTTAGGGTACTCTTTAACAAACTAAGAATTAGTTCATGACGTTACTGATTTTACAGGCTCATTCATTCACCCAACATTTATTGACTATCAGTGTACGGCACTGAGCAAGTTCCTGGAAAGAAAACAGGATAAATTACTGCACAGTATCACTGCTATTTTAAGTTGAGTCAGTATTCTCAATCAGGCCTTTCTTAATCCTCAGTTCACACTATGTACGAAGTGTTCTAAATTTATATCTTCTTTTTCTTTTTTTTTGGCAGGGGGTGAAAAGTTATAAATTACATCTTTTCAAATGGTTCATTTCTGAGCATAAAAACCTCAAATAACCTCATGTAAAATGATTATTAAAAATTGGTTCACAGAATCATCTCCGCAACAAAACTGTTTTAATTTGATCAACAACATTCCTACATTCACTTAACAAATATTTATTACTGCTTACAATGTACCATGCCCTGTACTTTATCACACACAGCAGGAGAATCAGCAGTGAACAAAACAAAGTTTCTACCCCTGGATATAATGGGAAAGTGATTTTAAACAAGCACGAGTATATAATATACAATGCCAGGTGGGGGAAAACAACAAACATAACAAAGATAGAGTCACATTTTAGAAGAAAACATTCCCCAAAACCAGGTAATCCTCTGCAGAGCCCTGATAGACCTGAGAGCTCGAAGGCTGGGCCATAATTAGGGAGAGTGGATTTCCCGTAAAGGGAAAAAAGTACAAAGACCTTGGGGGCAGGAACATGCTTGGTGTGTTTGTGTGTTCCGGAAACACATAACTGCAAAAATAAGAGTTTACATTAGATTGTAAGTTTTAAAATATTCATCATGAAAATAAATGTAACTCCAAAGAGACAAAATTGTGCTAGCAATTCCCAAAAGTTTAGATAGTATGACAATGGAATGCATTTTCGTATCAAAATAAGCTTACAAAAATTATTCTTTAAAACACAGATCAATAGTCCTTTAGACATTAAAGGATTTTGCATTTAACATTAATTGTGTATACAAACACAAACCAGTTAATAAATTCGGGTTCATTACCTTAACCCAACTGAAAATTTTTTGTTTTTTTTTTTGAGACGGAGCCTCGCTCTGTTGCCCAGACTGGAGTGCAGTGGCCGGATCTCAGCTCACTGCAAGCTCCGCCTCCCGGGTTCACGCCATTCTCCCGCCTCAGCCTCCCGAGTAGCTGGGACTACAGGCGCCTGCCACCACGCCCGGCTAGTTTTTTTGTATTTTTTTAGTAGAGGCGGGGTTTCACCGTGTTAGCCAGGATGGTCTCGATCTCCTGACCTCGTGATCCGCCCGTCTCGGCCTCCCAAAGTGCTGGGATTACAGGCTTGAGCCACCGCGCCCGGCCAACCCAACTGAAGATTTAAAAAACACCTGCCATGTCCAAAGGCAAGTGAATTTTTCTTTATTAAAGGAACATATTTATTTGACTTTTCTTTCCATGTTAACCTTGGAACTATTTAACTTTTCACATAACACATTTATTAGCAAGGCAAGAAAAACAAATCTTAAAATGGGCCTTTCTTCAAAGATAATGTCAATACTAAAAATCGGCTGACATTTCATTGCTTACAATCTGCTAGGCACTATGCTACATACCTATGCTAAATTATCACATTTAATCCTACTAACAACTCCTATGAGGCAAGTAATTACTATTATTATCCCTGCTTTACAGGCACTGAAAGGTTAAGTAACTCACCCAACATTATAGAGGTAGAACGCTATGCAGATAAAATTCCAGTGTTGAAAGATTTTAACTCCAGATTCCTCTTATTTAAAGGATCAATCTACAAATTATTTCTCCTCCCCAATTTTGTAACCACTTATAGAAAAAGACAAGTATAACACATAAAGCAAATTTATGAAAAATAGTATGTATTTCCTGAATTACAAGTAAATTTATACAAGGTTCATTTTATTTAGCAAGCTCATCTTTAATGCTTGTTACAACAATCAGAGTTGAACAAAATTTTCCAAGATCTTAACTAGAAAAGAGATCCACTAATATTTAAAAATAAATACTTGTAGAAATTTACAGAATTCCTTCCCTAAGAGACGTAAAACTCATGTTTTCCCTTTGAAGACTTTTGCTTTAAATGTAAATCTTAAACATGGATAAATACTAACATGAAGTGACTAATAGAGAAGGAATTTTTTTTTAATCTGCTGTTTTTAAAAAGAGGAAAAGCATGATTTCATGGCTCTGTCAGCAACCTAGCTCTTTGGTTTCAGCCTCAGAACAACAATCACTTAAGAGAGCCCTTGTCTGGTGTAATACACAAGCTAATGTGGAAGAAAAAGGGGCTCAGGACCCTAATTTTTTTCTATATCATTATAAATTTGTAACTAAAACTGAAATTATCATTCAATGTGTCTAAATCTCACAATGTCCCGATCTGCAAAGATTTCAACTATCTGTTGAATATGAATACTTTCTAAGTCACAAGTTATTTTCTCTTAATAGTGACTGCAAGAGTTTTCCTAGGAAGTCGTTTTGAGGGAGTAGAGGGAAAGAAAAGGTGGAATTTAATAAATGAGGCAAGCCTATTACAGTTTAATAAAGTCACAATTTAATTCATCTGAGAAGAAAGATATTACAGTCATTATTCATTGCATTCATGAGAGAGAGAAAGGTAGGATAAAGTGAAATCAAAGACTCAGACAGCCTCATAACACCTAGCCAAAAGTTTAAGTACTAAACCCTCAGAAGACCTGCTAATGAACAAGAAAACTGATTTTCACTTTCATTCTTCTTCAAGCACTCTGGTGGAGGTGTGAATACGCTATAAAGCAGTTCAAAAATCAGAATATAAATAAGAATCAAGATGACTATATAATTCACAGTCTAAATATTTAACATCTACACAATAAAAATGACTGGAAAAATTCACAAGATTATTATTCACATAAAACACTAGGGAGAAAGAAATCAAATGCCAGTCACAAAGGTTTCCTGAAAGGCAGAAAGTACTTTTAAAAATTCACGTTAACATGGAACAACTGGCAGCTACAAATAAGTTCTTAAGCTAAAGAACTGTTTGACATACAGTATACTGATAAGGCAATCACCTCTCGAGTCTAGAATTAAAAGCAAATCATTAAAAAGCAAATTAGAAATGGATTTTTCTCCCCAGAAACACTCTTCCAAAATATTCACCTATAGCTGCCTGATCACAAAATTTCTTACTTCTGCTTTCAAAAATTAAGATACTTCACTGTTTATGCAAATGAAGAAAATGTAATTTAAAATCTTCATGTATGTAACTTATTAACACTCAAAGCCAAACCAACCAAGTGTTATGTATTACTGAAAACAATACATGAAATTAATTTTATCCCATGGTAAATGCTTACATAAATTGCTAACTTTCTGATTCGAGTATACAGAAAAAGTTATTCAGAAGATACAGCTGTTTCATCTACATTGAAAACGGTCAGTATAACCACCTTCCTCAATGATCTTAGCTACATCTTCTGAATAACTTGCTGCAGCTTCTCCACTAACATTTGCTGCTTCATCTTGCCCTTATATGTTATAGAGATGGCTTCTTTACTTAAACCTCATGAACCAACCTCTGCAAGCTTCAAACTTTCCTTTGGCAGCTTCCTCACTTCTCTCAGTCTTCACAGAACTGAAGAGAGTTATGGTCCTGCTCTGGATTAGGTTTGGTTTAAGGAAATATTGTGGCTGCTTTTACGTTTTATCGAAACCTTTCAAACTTTCTTCATATCCACAATAACGATGTTTTACTTCTTATCATTTGTGTGTTCACTGGAATAGCACTTTTAATTTCCTTCAAGAACTTTTTCTTTGCATTCACAACTTAGCTAATTGTTTGAGGCAAGAGGCCTAGCTTTCAGCCTGTCTTGGCTTTTGACATGCATTCCTCACTAAGCTTAATTATTTCTAGCTTTTGACTTAAAGTGAAAGACATGCGATATTTCCTTCACTTGAACACTTAAGAGGCCACTGTAGGGTTACTAATTGGCTTAATTTCCATATTGTTGTTTCTCAGAGAACAGGAAAGTCTAAGGAGAGGGAAAGAGCAGTTGGACAATGCAGCAGTCAGAAAATATGCAACATTTATTGATTACATTCATGGTCTTACATGAACATAGTTAATGGTGACCCAAAACAATTTTAACAGTAACAGCAAAGATCACTGATCACAGATCACCATAATAGACATAATACTGAAAAAGTTTGAAATACTGTGAGAATTACCAAAATGTGACACAGAGACACAAAGTGAGCACCATGCTGTTGGAAAAATGGCGCCAACAGACTTGCCTGACACAGGGTTGCCACAAATCTATTAATATATTTTTTTAAATGCATTATCTTTGAAGCATGATAAAATGAGGTATGCCAGTACAATCTCAGAAGGAAAAATGAGGTGATAGAAATAGCTGAAGATAAAATGGCTGAACGCTTCCCCAACTTGATGAAAGACATAAATCTACACAACCAAGGAGCTCAATGAAATCCAAATAGAATAAACTCAAAGACATCCACAATGAGACACATTATAATCAAACCATTGAAAGATAAAGACAGAATCTTGAAAACAGCCACAGTAACAACTTATCACATAACAGAATTTTCATTAAGATTAACAGCTTATTCCTAATCAGAAAACATAGAGGTCAAAAAAAACAGACATTTACAATATTCAGAAAAAAAACTGTCAACCAATAATTTTCTATCTGGCAACATTATCTTTTAAAAATGAAGGAGAAATTTTTAAATTCCTAAATAAACAAAAGCTTAAAAAGTTCATCACTAGTCAGACTTGACTCATAAGAAATGCTAAGAGACAGCCCTTTAGGCTGAAATAAGAAAGTAGAAAGTAACTCAAAGCCATATGAAGACATAAAGAATTCCAATGAAGCTATGTAGGTAAACATATGTATGTTGAGTTCATGACTCCTGTGTTTGCTTCCTATATAATTAAAAATGTATAAATGCACAAAATGCTTATAAATCTATATTAATGGGCACAGAATGCATAAAGATGTCATTTGCAACAATAACAAAGATGAGGGAGGTGTGGGCCATACAATTTTGTATGCTACTGAAGCAAAGTTGGTATCACTTCAAACTAGACTGTTATAAGATTAGGATGTTCACTGTAATCCACATGTAATCACTAAGAAAATAAGTAAAAAGTATGCAGAGAAAAGAATTCGAGGAAATAAAAAAGGTACATCCAAAAAAAAATCAATTGGAGGGGTGTGAAAAAAAAAACACAAAGAAGGGCACAATGGAGAAACTGAGGAACATAAAAAGATAATGCAAATAGGAAACAAGTAACAACAGAAGTCCTTTCCTATCAGCAATCCCTGTAAGTGTAAATGGATTAAATTCACCAACTATGTGATATAAATCCTTACAACGGAAAATTATTTGGCAGTAAAAAACAATGACATACTTGAATGGAGTACCTAAAAACATTATGTTAAATGAAAGAGGCCAGACATGAAAGACTACATATTGTATGATTCTACTTATATGAAATGTCCAGAATAGGCAAACGTATTTCAGTGGCAAGCAGATTAGTGGCTGCTAGAGGCAGGGAAAATACAGAATGAATGCTAAAAGGTAAGAGTTTTATTTTGAGAGTGATGAAAATGCTCTATAATTAGATGGTAGTGATGGGTGTACAACTGTGAATATACTGAAAACCACTGAATGATACACCTTAAATGTGTGAACTGTATGATATGCACATTATATCTTAATAAAGCTGTTTTATTATATATATATATATATTTTTTTTTTTTTTTTTTTTTAATGTGGTGGATGGACTAGTGCTTTTGGCATGGTCTAAAAGCTAAGGTTAAGTATGCAGAATCTCAGGCCCCACCCCACACCTGCCAAAACAGAGCCCAGCTGACTCCTATGCACATTAGAAGTTGGAATGAATTGCTCTAGGGCAACTCTATGTCAGTGACAAAACAGGCCTGAAAAAATCAAGCGGCTTGCCTAAGCTCACATGGTCAATTCATTTCATGAGCAGACACGTATCATTCTTTGAATCACAGTTGTTTACAAGTTGGTGTCTGCCAATGGGGAGGGCACAAACTGTCTTTTTCACTTCGAAGCCCTGAAGCCTGGTGCAATGTGCCATACATGGTTTTCAAATATGTGCTAAATGGCGAAAATGGTTTCATAACAGACCGATTTCCTAAGAAATGGATTACAATTGCCTAAATTAGCTTCATTACCAACATAAGTAAATTTAAAATATCACTATATATTTACATTTTATCAAATATTTGAAAAGATTTTTTTTGAAAAAGCATACCAAACCAAATCAGAATTGTAACCTGTGTTTTACCAGAATATTTTTTCATTGAGTAAATGGAACATGTATTTTATTAACTCAGGAAATCAGAATGCTTGACACAGAATGATTGCTCCAGTAATGGATTTACCCAACGTGGAGGCAGCTGCTTGTTAGTGGGTCTTAACAACAGACTGTGCAAGAATGTGAGCCTCACAAATAGAAACATAATGGCTACATAGGGTTCCAGTCAAGGAGATTATTTCTGACTCCTTCAGGTGGCAGGTAGCCAAAGTATATCTGTGCTGGCTCAATCATGCCCATTATCTTTGGTTTTTACTTCTCCTTAGAACTAGGGAACAGAAAGGAACAAGCCCTGAAGACACCAAAAACTACTCACTGAGCCAAACTGCTATACTATAACAAAGTACAAGGATTCGTGAGATTGAAAAATGGCTCACAATATAATGCCCACTGGCGTGTTCTTAAGTTTGAATTCCTGAGCTTGGCCTCAGTAGATCCTGACTCCTAATAGAACTAACCTTTCTGCCCAAATTAAAATGGTCTGGTAATCCAGTATCATAAAAACAGCTTAATCTTGGCTGCTAGCCCAAGTGGTAATTCTCTGAAAGAAGTCTGATACATTTAGAAAATCATCAGATCATAAACAGGTTTAAAAAAATGATGTGGGCCAACTGTAAGCATATGAACCACAAAGCAAAGTGTCAATGGACTACTTATTCAGAACTTCAAGTGAAAGAAAATCTTGCTATCATTTCAAGCGATGTGTTATTGGGCTTAGAAAGTTATAGCTGAGAGAGGTAAAACATTTTCAAAAGACAAAACAACAAACAAAAAAAACACAACCTTTTTTCATCTGACCCTCACACTGTTTTTTCTTACAAAGAGTTATTTATTCAAATATTGATATCGACTTTACCTGGAACAATACCGAAAATATGCTGTGTTTTCACAAAGACAAAATGTACTGTTCAATGATAGACTGGATTAAGAAAATGTGGCACATATACACCATGGAATACTACGTGGCCATAAAAAAGGATGAGTTCATGTCCTTTGTAGGGACATGGATGAAGCTGGAAACCATCATTCTGAGCAAAGTATCACAAGGACACAAAACCAAACACCGCATGTTCTCACTCACAGGTGGGAACTGTACAATGAGAACACTTGGACACAGGGTGGGGAACATCACACACCAGGGCCTGTCGTGGGGTGGGAGATGGGGGAGCGATAGCATTAGGAGATATACCTAATGTAAATGACGAGTTAACAGGTGCAGCACACCAACATGGCACATGTGCACATATATAACGAACCTGCACGTTGTTCACATGTACCCTAGAACTTAAAGTATAATAATAAAAAATAAAATAAAATAAAAATAAAAATAAAATGTACTGTTATCCAGGCATACATAGTCAATAAGATTGCTTCATCTAAAGTCATTGTCTGACCAATCCATTGGTTATCATCAAGTAATTGGCCAGTGGTGCCTCTTCTCAAATAACACTAAAAGTTAAAATAAAAACCCTCAGGGGGAAAAAAAACAAAGAACATGCCCAAAGCTCAATTCCTCTAAGTTTTACTGTCCTAGCTCCATCAATGCCTCTAAGGCTCCTGCTGGAAAGGCCACTGCCACCAACCATACAGTCCTCCCTCTGTAGCAGTGGATTCAACCAATCACAGACGGAAAATATTCAAAGAAAGTATAATTTAAAAAATACAAAAAATACAACAGTAAAAAACAATACAAAAGTTTTTAAATACAGTATAACAACCGTTGACATAGCATTTATATTTTATTAGGAGTTATAAGTAATCTAGAGATGATTTAAAGTATACAGAAAAATGTACAGAGGTTATATATAAATACTACTCAATTGTACATAAGGGACTTGAGCATCTTTGGATTTTGCTCTCACTGGATCTACTAGGACCGATCCCTAGTGGATACCATGGGAAAACTATCTTGACTCAACCACTGGCTTCTGAAAACCTGATACAGGCAAGGGGAAAACTACACAATTCCTTAGGTTATCAATATTAGTCTTTAAAAAGTATAAACAAAATGGCAGTCTCAACCTGTTACAGTCTTAACTATATCCCAAAAAGTCATGTGCTGTAGCTCTACAGTCAACATTATAATATTTGGAGATGGGGCCCTGGGAAGTAATTAGGATTAGATGAGGTCATGAGGCTAGTCCTAATGATGCCATTAGTGGCTGTATAAGAGGAAGAGAGAGAAATTGGTGTCTCTGCCACGTGAGGACACTGCAAGAAGATAGCCATCTCAAGCTAGCAAGGGTCCTCGCCAGAAACCAAACCGTGCCCGACCTTGACCTTGAACTTCCAGCCTCCATTAACTGTGAAAAATAAATAGCATGGTATTTTGTTAAAAGCAGCCCAAGTTAAGACACAGCTTATGAAGATAAAAGTTGCACCAGACAAAAGTTGTACAGCAGTCAGGTCACTGAATGTGCTAACAAGAAGTTGCTGAGGACCCAGGCAAGTTTACAGTCAAAATCTGAAAGCACTAAAATTTATGACAGTTGCAAAATGATGACACTGAAGTTGCAACCCTGGCTTTAGGCCTAGTCTGTAAGGGAACTAACTACACAGCAGAAGTTCACTTGCTTTCTCTAAAGTGAAATCTCTGTGCTTTGGAGGAAATTAATGATATCCCAAAGCTGACTAAGGAGTTTTCTGGTTCCTTTAAATCCTAAATGAGAGTTTATTTCATACAGTAGTATTAAATGACCAGCTAGCCTTACAAAATTATCCAAAGATCACCACAGCCAAACTGAGCCAACAAAACTCCAATAAGCCAATTTAATTTCAAAAAACCAGCAGCTTCTGCGTCCAGAAGAGAAACTGACTTTATCAGCCTATATCTTAACTCAGTACATTTAAATTTAGATGCAGGATAAAAGACCCCCAACTCTTTAAAGAAGGTTATTTCAATCTGCAGTCAAAGTAGTTGCAAAAGTCTGTTTGGGGTACCAGGTAATAGGCAAAACAAATAGGGCAGAATTAAGGTAGAGAGAATAAAAAATGTTCAACTATATCTGTAAAAGTGGATTAACTAGAACAAAATCAACCTAACTACAGTACTGCAGAATAAAATGTGCTGATGAAGTGCTTGCAAAGTTAACAAGTAGGGGGAAAACAATAATAACTAATAAATTACTCCACAAGACATATGCTTATAATTCTTACTAAATTCACAACGTCAGCCGGGAGCGCTGGCTCACGACTGTAATCCCAGCACTTTGGGAGGCTGAGGCAGGTGGATCACCCGAGGTCAGGAGTTCAAAACCAGCTTGGCCAACACGGCAAAACCCCGTCTCTACTAAAAATACTAAAAAATTAGCCAGGCGTGGTGGCAGGCACCTGTAATCTCAGCTACTTGGGAGCCTGAGGCAGGAGAATTGCTTGAACCTGGGAGACGGAGACTGCAGTAAGCTGAGATTGCACCATGGCACTCCAGCCTGGGCAACAGAGTAAGACTCAATCTCAAAAACAAATAAAAATAAAATAAAAAATTCACAATGTCTTCAATATATATTTGCTGAGTAGATAAAATACATACTAATCCATACTGACAGGTTTTCTTTCCTGTTTACATGTGAACTTTGAAATAATTAACTGTTAAGTCAATCAACCCTTAGTTAAATGAAAACCCTAAAATAGTTTTAGCAAGCCCTAATGGTGTTTTGAAGCTTCTATCATTATACTTCTTGAACCATGCAAATGGGAAACACCATTTTCTAACTATCCCAATGAGAAGTTCTGCTTCTCAACTGGAAGAGAAGCAGACCAGAATAAAGAATGGCATCAACTCCATGAATTGAAATTAGGGTTTTCTGGGGGAGGGGGAAGATAATTTATGCCAAGGGACAAGACTACTTAATCTGAGGAAGAATAATTCAAAGTATTGACATCGACAAAATATTAGGTACTGAAGGAAAGGAGAAGAGTAGAAAAGAATTAACATTAAAAAGACCTCAAAGAGGACAAAAAAAGATAATGAAGTAAAATTAATAGCACTTGCAATATTATCAATTATTCCTAGTCACCCAATTAAAGCAATCCACTAGCTTTCTAAGGATAAATTTCAAATATTTGGATAAAAGGCCTCTGCTTCAAGATTAAGCCAAGTTCATTCTTACTATAGTCTGAAAGGTTTTTCAGGCTTTCTACAGCATCTATGAGAACACTCATACTTTTGGCCATAGTATTTAAAGAGTGACCGCTCTGTAGGTGTTAACAAACAGCTTAATTCCAATGGTGGATAAGACCTGCATACTAATGGGTTCTGAAAGCCTGGTAAGCTAGGTGCCTATCTCCATTTTCCAGTTCTTCAATCTATTCTACACACTGTAGCCAGACTAAGGATAACATTATTTGCCAACTGCACAGGCGCCTCAAAAGGTAATTCCTAACCAAAAAAAACCTGAAGTTAAGCCTAGTATTCAAGGCCTCTGAAATCTGATTCCATCACACATTTTCTGTCTTTACCATATCCCAGCAGAGTTTCATACACTGTAATGTTTATAGTGATTTGAATGGTGTTGCTTCATTGTCTTCCCCATCTTTGTCCAGTACTACTCTTCAATTATCACTTTCAAAGCCATGTGGTCTGAGGCATATTCTGATCCCATTCAAATCAGGTGGAACCTCTCCCTTCTTTAAATGTCTATTACCTATTCTTTGAACTTCTCTTACTCAATTACTGAGTTCTGTTTTACGGTGAGTAATTTATGTACACATAGTATGTTCCCTAGTCACAAGTATTCTATCATATCATCTTTGTATCTCCCACAGTCCCTAACATGCAGGTTTCTATAAAGATCTGCTGATTCACTAAACAGACACCTCAAAAGATGCTACAGTAGGGACAGATATATTTTAAGGAAAAAAAAAAGTTTATATATGTCACATTTTAAAGTAGAATACCAAATGTTTCAAATCAACTATGTGTTAATTCCTTAAAACTGGCAATGTTTATCCTTTAATCTACATCCACGTATTTTCACTTATTACAATCAGATCCCCAAACTTACCTCAAACAAGCGTAAGTCAGCAGGAACTCTGTCCCCAACAGAAAGGCAAACTGTATCACCTGGAACCAAGTCTCGGGCAAGTGTATGCTCCAATTTTCCTTCACGCACACTGTAACATGAAATAGAAACAACCATGGTTAAAAAAAACATTCATGCAACTTATCTTAAAAAATTATTTCCAGTAGGCTTGTCTGAGGAAAAGGCAAATATAAGAACCAAGAAAAAGACTGTTTCTAAACAATTAAGATGCCAAGATGACAGAAAATCACTTGAAAAACGAACTACCTGTTCAAATGTAAAATGTGCAAATTGAAGCAACCTTTTCAATCACCTGGGTCTGTTTGATTGTGAATCTCTATACTCAGAACACTGTGTAGCACATACTTGAGTGCGCGCGCGCGCGCGCGCGCACACACACACACACACACACACACACACACCACACACACACACACACACACACACACCTGTTAAATACAGCCGGGCACTGTGGCTCGCGCCTGTAATCCCAACACTTTGGGAGGCCGAGACAGGTGGATCACGACATCAGGAGATCAAGACCGTCCTGGCTAACATGGTGAAACCCCATCTCTACTAAAAATACAAAAAATAAGCTGGACTTGGTGGTGGGCGCCTGTAGTCCCAGCTACGCAGAAGTCTGAGGCAGGAGAATGGCGTGAACCCGGAGCTTGCAGTGAGCCGAGATTGTGCCACTGCACTCCAGCCTGGGTGACAGAGCCAGACTACGTCTCAAAAAAATATATAAAAAATCTGTTAAACACATCCATGTCTCAAGAATCTCAGACTTTAAAGTTTTCAATGGTACAGGTTTGCTACATTAATGAGACCAGGAACTTTTTGTGTCAGATTAACAGTGTCTTCCTTACGTTCAGACGAAGTGGGGATAACGATACATACGGTACTAGTCACATTCAACTTCTATTTTTAAAGGGGCGGAAATCCATACCAAAAAAAGGATCATACCAATGGCATTCTGGAGGCACAAGTTTACTCAATTCTTCAAGAGATTTTTCTGAACGATACTCCTATTCAAACAAAAAAAGTAGAATTTAATTTTGTTCCTATGAATATATTCCATCTCAATCATTATTTTAAAATTTCCCCCAATTCTCATCTTTTCCTTTACTTGTGCTTATATTCTTACCCAGAGAAGCTTGTCCCTTATTTTAAAATGTTAAATTGTAGAGATCAATTTTGATAATTAAATATTCTCAGTTTTACATTTTAATATTCAATGTATAAACCTAAGGTTATTTAGAAAAAAGATGAAAACTGACTAGTATGTCCAAAGAGTACATAATTTGAGTCATTAAAAGTTTTAAGTCATTGAGCCTTAAAATTTAGATACTTTTATGTTAAGTGTCTAATGACCGCAGAAGTCAAAGAAAATTAACTGTCAACAACATTTGCTTTAGGGATTTAAGCCCATGCTAACAGCAATGGTTTACAAAGTAAGTTTGCTTAAAACAAACATGGGAAAAACAAGGAATAAGATGTGGCTGGCTCCATACTGACAGACCCAGTTTCCATTCAAACTGTGTATCCAAAAGGGAAAATTCTCAGGAGTTCTAACAATGTGATGTCCAGCTTTTTTCAATTCGGATAACAAATAGCTGAGGGTCAGAAACATCCTTCAACTCACACTACTACTTAGTCCATATTTCCATGAGCAGTCTTGCATCACACATCACTGCTATTTCTGCCTCATGTCTGCAGTAAGCAAAACAATCTGCTAATCTAAAGTCAAAAGAGGGAGAGGCAAATAGTGGAGGTAGAAAGGTTGGGAGTGTTTTGAGATGACTGCATTGCTAATACCAGTCAAAATGTTATATCCATCACAAACTTCAAATGGAAAACACAAGGCTATGTAAGAATAACTTAGAACATAATCAGTCTCTACTTAATATTAGAGTGACAAATATAAGGAAAATCTACAAATGTAAAAATCTTAAGACAACACCCCAAACACACGGAGGATATTAAGGAATTTGGAAGTTTACCCCAAAATTCTGTAATATGCTAAAAAATACCCACCAATCCTAGATCCCAGTAATAAATGACCTAGATGCTGCCCAATCTTTACCTATCTCTTCTGGTTCCTTAGCCTCTACTCCCTACAATTATACAGATACCTCTACATCAAAATGATCATTAAACATACCACCTAAAACCTAATAAATGCCTAAAAGTCATTTTTCAAATTTATTGTAAGGTGACATCATTATGATCATATAAAACAATTAGCTATTTTTATGGCTGGGAAGAAGTACAGTGGTGTGGGGAATGAGGATTACAAAGACACACGGGAAAAAGGGAGAACATAAATATAAAAAGGAATATAAAAAGCACTCTTAAGACACAGGTAATATAGCACAAATACCAAATAATGATAAAGTATTAAGAATTTTTTATACATTTTTGATAAAGAGCTTTTTGATTAAAGCATTATAAGTTCAACTGACAATAAATAGGATCTTTTTGGAGAGGATTTTTACTTGTTTATAGACTATTTTGTTGGTTTCACAGGCATATTTGGTGATGGGTCACATGTCTGTAAGAATCAGACCTAGCAATTTGAAAATAGGCTTTTTATAAAGTTTTCATCCTTTTGTGAGGTTTCCATCAAATGTACCTATCATAAAGACATTTAATAGTCTCAGCCATAGCATTTAATGTATATAATGTATATAACACTGTCTTGTGTAAAATTCCATATTGACTTACGTTAAAATCACTATTTTGTGGTGTTTTTTGAAAGCAGGGGCTTTCTAGTGATCAAAGAGAACAAGGTACTAAGGTCCTCCATACAAAGTGATACTATTTGCAGGAATCCTTCTGAAGTAGGGCACTCCACATATCTGACACATTCTTAAAGACGCAAGAAGGTCCAGTCATCCCGTGGGTCACACCACTCACTTGGCTGAATGAAGAGTTGCCTTGAATAATGCTTAGCCTGAAATGACCTATGCTAGACTAACCAGCTCCACCTGACCATGGGCAACATTTGTCTAAGCAAGAAGATTCCCCTAAAAGCGGAACCCTGATAGTCTACTAATGGAGCTCACAAACCTGCTGCAAATAATCTGATTCCAACTGGCTTTCCACACTGGGTTTCTACAGAACTAATAACAACTATGTTAGAGATTACCCTAAGAGGCTGGGAGAGTGAAAAGAAATACCCACGTAATAAATCATAGATGTAAGAACAACCATAGTCACTCAACGAACAGGCGTCAGATTCAAAACAGCATGAACTTCAGGCTTATACAACAGTATTACATTTTTCCCTAAGCTAGAATAATTCTATTCTTGTTAACCATGTTTTAGCTAAAAAGGAAATCTGCTGATATTGTGAAACACTGTTCTAAAATCTACAGAAGCTTCAGATATTTAAATAAACGTAAAAAAAGCCTACATTTGTTTATGTCTGTACTTATTAAAAGAAATCTTGACATTATCTCCACATTATTCACAGTAATTTTTAAAAGGGGCTACTTTACAAACGTTTTATTTACTGTTTCAATTACTTTGATCCAGATCACAACACCCCTTTTGTGGAGGAATGATAAACTGTTTTAAAGGGAGGGGAGAGGAGGTCATGCCAACAATGAGTAGAACCATTTTAATTCCTCAAAAAAGACTCAAAAATAAAATAAGGTTAGGCAATAAATTCAGCACACAAGTACAGCATTTGGCTAAGGGAATCAGTCACAGAAACCTGTGGAATTTTCTTCAAATGGTACATGATAGATCAACCTTTTAATTCTACACTTTTTTGTTTCATCTAGACTTAGCTCTAGTAGGTATTAAAACATAACAGTGTTATGAAACTATAAACTCTGGTCTAATTTTTTAATTGAAAAAATAAAAAAGCTTACTGCTGGATTTTATTTCTATTACTATGCTTTTTGTTTCCATCTGCTTCAGTTAGCCTTAACATTATCAAATAAAAAACTAGATTTTCTTCATCTCACTACCTAAATGAAAGCAGTTCCTTAGTCTCACCACAAGCTTCCCTGAAGAGTTGTCTGTATCTGAAATTATTTTGAAAACAAAGAATAAGTTGTTCTGATGGGCATTACAACCCCCAATAGCAGTAGGTTTTACCACAAGACACCTTGATTTTTAAGCAATTAACATACCATTTTCATGTTGGCAAAATAGACTACTTACCTGAACAAAGGCAACTGTAACAACGATAAGTATTGCCTAAACAAAAGAAACAGGCTTTTAAATCAGACATTAACTTGAGAAGTAACTGTTAACTGTTATTTTATTTCTCTATCTGCAGTCCCACAATAACAGATTTTAAACACTGAGATCAGCTGGATAAAAAAATCACAACTTTACCTTAAGGCCTGTGGGGGAAGCAGCCAACAGTTTACAGTGGCTTGCCATTACCAGGGCAGCTTCTCTAACTTTTTGATCTCAGGGCCCTTTTATGCTCTCACAAACTGAGGACTAGCTTTTGTTTAAGTGGGTTATATATACTGATATTTACCATATTATATTTTTCAACTAGTCAGTTTTCATTTCTACTTAACTCATCTAAAAAATTTAAACCTCATTACATGTTAACACAAATAACTTTATGAAAAATAAATTTTCAAAAAAAATTGTGAGAAAAACAGCAGTGTTTTAAATTTTTATATTTTAATATATGACTTTCTAGAAAGCTAGTATTCCATCTACTATAACATACTGTTCGGGCTAAAGCGTATGAAGAAAATCCAGCCCCACACAGATAAGGTGGAAAAGGGAGGAGCATATTTTTTTGTTTGTTTCTTTTTGTTTTTGAGACGGAGTCTCGCTCTGTCGCCCAGGCTGCAGTGCAGTGGCATGATCTCAGCTCACTGCAAGCTCTGCCTTCCGGGTTCACACCATTCTCCTGCCTCAGCCTCCCGAGTAGCTTGGACTACAGGCGCCCGCCACCACGCCCGGCTAATTTTTTTTTTTGTATGTTTAGTAGAGATGGGGTTTCACTATGTTACCCAGGATGGTCTCAATCTCCCGACCTCATGATCCGCCCGCCTCAGCCTCCCAAAGTGCTGGGATTACAGGCATGAGCCACCGCGCCCGGCCTAGGGAGGAGTATTTTAACAGTTTTTTCAGAAGATTGTGGATATTCTTCTTAGTTACTACACCAAAACTCAACAAGTGCTACTTACTTAAAGGTAATCTGCAATGTAGAATATAAAACTGTATCGATGAACTTTTCATAATCTATTATATTAAAATCCATTGACCTATCTTGCATTTGAACGGATCTTTTACCATTTCAGATTTTGTAACATCATGCATTGGTCTTCTGGGAAATATTGGTTCACTTGGTTATTCAAATCTTTCCCAAGATTCCCCAAATCTTTCCCAAGGTTATCACATTTCTTAACAATTTTTTTTAAAAAACACACATTTGTTGAAATCACTACTGATCTACATGGAATAAAGTCTTAAATACTGGGATGTTTTCCAGCCCATAGGAGTGCATACAAATTTTCCAAAACTCTAATTATTGCTTGAAAACCTGAAGTTTATCATTAGCAACATATTCTGCCAGTTGCCTTTCCTTGGTCTGATTCGCTCATTTAACTCACTTTCAAAAATAAGAATCTGCTGGTTACCCAAGTCCTAACACCCATAGTTTGTCTATGAGTCAGTCTCTCAAGTACACGGCTAGTTTGCCTCACAATAATTACCATTCCTTGAGACAACCATTGTATTTCAATATACAAAAGAGTTTCATGCACACTTCCCATTTCATTACACAAATTACTACAAAGGTTATGTACTCAAGGGTCCAGATTTAATAAAGTTAATTTTTACTGCTTTATCAAGAACACTCCTAAGAGAAACATGAAAGAAAACAATGACTGTTAACAAAGTTTGGTGCCATTACTTCGATTTGTGCTAAGGCCCTAACAATTTCACCCACCACTGTTTTTGTGCCATTAATGCCCAAAGTCTATAACTAAAAGACAAATAATGTTTTAGTATTATTAAAATGGTTGTGACCACACACACACCTTGAACAGGTCTCAGGGATTTCTGGGAGACTACAAGCAACAGTTCAAGAGCTGCAACTCTACAATACTAGCTACAGTGTTCTTAAGCATAACATAGTGCTTTTACTTGCTACAAATTTTTTATATAACAATGAAATGGGGCAAAAAGGAAAAAGACAAGAAAATAGTTCAATGAAAGCTAGACTAACCTAGCTGGAAAGAATAAAATCATATACAGTATATGTATGCAGTAAATACAGTATGCACTGTAAGGAATATTTTTAATTCCACATGTCAGGCTTTAGTTCACAACTAGTCAAAATATATTCTCAACTGCAAAGTGAAAGAAATTTAAAATTTAATCAGATAATTATAAAATTTCGTATCTGTGAAAATTATCAGATTGCTAAAGAATTTTCATGTGTGCTAGTCACAGACTTTTGAACATTACTCAAAATTACTGTAACTATAATAAAAGCAGAAGTTGAGCCAGGCACAGTGGCTCACACCTGTAATTTTGACACTCTGGGGAGGCCAAGGTGGGAGGATCACTTGAGGCCAGGAGTTTGAGACCAGCCTGGGCAACATAACAAGACCCTGTCTTTACAAAAATTTTGTAAAATTGATGGGGGTGTTAGCATACACCTGTAGTCCCAACTACTCAGGATGCTGAGGCAGAAGATAGCTTGAGCCCAGGAGTTTGGGGCTGCAGTGAGTCATGACTATACCACTGCACTCCAGCCTGGGCAATAGAACAAGAAACTGTCTCAACAAAAAGAATAAAATAAAAGCAGAATTTGGACACTGAAAAAAATCTGAGAGCATTTCTCAATTTATTTTCCAAAATAAAAACCAATCCCAATTTATACACTTACTCAACAGATCAAAAATATGTAATTTTTTTCTTACCACAGTGATACTGACGGCATCATCAAACTGATGCATTAAAACACTGATGACTGCAGAAGCCAGAAGCAGCATAATAAGGGGATTTTTAAACTGAAAGTAAAAACAAACAGCAATTTAACACAGTTTTGTACATGACAGTTCGCTCAGCAAAGGCTTTAAAAAAAAAAAACCATAAGAGTATGACTGGAAAATTACAAAAGTCTATACTCGGTTTATTTCATGTATCTCTTCGATTAACAAAAAAAAAAAAAGTTTATACTTAACTACATTTAAAAGCTTTGTAACAGTTCCTTTTCAGAAAAAAAAGAAAAGAAAATTAAATAGCAATACTTAAAACTAAGAATTAACCAATTCCTTATAGTATACAGCAATTTTTGGTATATTAATTTAATAAATATAGCTGTTCTGAATTTCTACTGAGGCTATAAAAAGCAGGAGAAGATGATTTTTAAGCTAAAAATTTAGGTTAAATACTGAATAGAACACTGAGATTCAAACATTTCTCAAGTAAGTACATTGGCATAGATTACAATTCTGTGGCTGACTAACATATCACAGAAAAGATTTTTAAGCTAAAAATTTAGGTTAAATACTGAATAGAACACTGAGATTCAAACATTTCTCAAGTAAGTACATTGGTATAGATTACAATTCTGTGGCTGACTCACATATCACAGAAAAAATTTCCCTCCTCTCCACAAAAGAAACTGAAGGTTTTCCTCGTGGCTAGCTCTCCTGGTTTCTCTCCTGGTTTCCATCTACCAGAGAAAATCATATCTAAAGAAACAGGACTATAGCATCAACCTGATCAGAAAGCATTTAAATGACCTCACACCAGAGTCAACCCCAAATTCTTCCAGTTGGACATTCTATTCCTTGAAGCTGTGATGTTAGAATCTCTTCCTCTGCTGAAGTGTTACATCACTGTCAAAGTTGCGAAGTAACTGACTAGGCCACAAAGAATCCATCCCACCAGAAAGCCCCAGCCCTTAGATACCATAGCTCTGAGGTTACATGCCACCACCTCCAAAGTCCCTTTATGGTTCCATTCCCTGGAACAAGTCCCAATCCAGGTCACATCAGAATCCTATAAGAAACTTTTAACAATACCAATGCCCAGATTCACACCAAATTAATTAAATCAAAATCTTTAGGCATAAGGCCCAGGCTTTAGAATTTTTTAACCCTCCCCAAGTGATTCTAATGAGGATTTAAAAAAAAAAAAAAAAGTTAAACCGCCCTACCAAAACAACACTACAACTGCAATATGGTTCAGGGCTGACCAACCAGAAACCTGACTGAGTCAGAGTACCTAGGTTTGAATCCAGCTGCTGGCACCTGTGTGTCACCTTAATCTTTTTAAGCTCCAGATTCTTCATCTGGTAAAACAGAGCATTATACCATAAGAACTATTATAAGGATTAACTAAGAACGTACATTAAAGCACCGTGTAAACCAAAAAACGTTCTTAAAAATGTTAGCTATTAACACCACACTTTGAGGGCAACCCCCATGATCTTTTTTATTTTCCCCTGAAAAAGCTGTGCCACATTACTAAGCACACCACTTGATAGATGGCAGGCTGCAGAGGAGGAAAGAATCACCCAGTGCTTTATGATTACGATGACTATTTACTGTTATTTGTTTGGTTGTGCTTAACTACATTACAAGCACTATTTAATTCTCACAGGCATCCCAAGGGGCAGGTGCTCTAGCTTTGATAACAGGATCAAGAAAGTAAAACATTAAATCATACTGCCTAGGGATAAGTCAAATCATTACAGTTTATAAATCCAGAGTAAACTATGTCAATACTTTCTGAAGTCTTGGTATTCTGGGAATGTGGTAAGTGTGAAAATACAAAGACACATATAAATAATACTCCATAAAAATAAGACAGATACACACGAGGTTCATCTAACCTTTAAAATTCCAGTGTTGTTACTTTAGACAAACTCATTTGCAAAATTAAGCCTGGCAAACTTAAGTTCATTAGCAGAAAAGGCACTTTAGAAAAGTTAAGTTAAACACAGATCTTTTCAGAAAGACTGCAGGTTAAAAGGCACAGACATTTACTAAAAAGAAATTTTTAGCAAAAAATATTTGTTTAGCAAACCAACCCAATTACTTCAAAACTAATCCTAGTAACCTGTAACTTTTTACATTAACACAATCATTATCAAGATAAAAACTGCCTAGAATAAGTCTTTCCTAAAAATTAGGATGAAAAAATATAAATATCATCTACTGAGAGCTAACTATCTCCTGTAAGGTTATGATCACCATTTTATAGATAAGGCTCAGAGGATAATAAAGACCATACAACTGATAAGAAATGAAGGTGTAATTTCTACCCAGGTAGCCTGAGTTTCACTTACCTAACTTACGTTTTACTAGTTTTCTGAGCTGGTCATGATTACCTTAAAAAATATTGCCATTCCTATCATTTAAATAGTGTAGGTTTGATATCAGCAAGGACACTACAGTCAATAGTATTATCTTTGTGTAATATATCCATATGGAAGACGCTGTCTTTAAGATTTGCATACTAAAAATACAGGAATTCCCAACCTAACAGTAAGCCCCAAAAAATGAAAAATTTTAGGTAAAAAACGTCTAAAAACTATTTCCTTTCTCCATAAACAATATCACCAAAGTAAGCAACTAAATAACAGAAGTCCATGTATTAATAAATTACACAGTAGAAGAGGAAGTAAAAGTATCTCACCTGAGAAATATACTTCTTCCACAGTGGCTCATCTTCACTAATATCAAACTCATTCCAGCCATGAAAGGCTCGCCTATGACTAACTTCACATTTGTTTAGACCATTCTGAAGATCAGCCTGTTAGAGTTTATATATGAAAGTTACTGAAAATGTTAGCACAGAAAAGAAAAACACAAAAAAGCACATAACATAAAGTATGGTCATATTTATAGAAACTACAACAGTCAAAACTAGTCTATTATGAGAGCAACCTATCAGTGGTTGCCTGGGGCCAGAAGGGATACATAGAGTGAGGGATTAATTACAAAGGGACATGGGGGAGCTTTCTGGAGTGATAAAGATGTTCTATCTTAATGGTGGTGGTGATTACATTTGTCAAAATGCAAACTGTACACTTTTAAAAAGTACATTGTATTTTATGTAAATTGTATCTCAACAAAATTGATGATTTTTAAAAAAATGTAAACAAAAAGGCAGAGTTTACCAAACCAAATTTAGGGGGAAAAATAAACAACACAACCAGCCACAAGACTTACAGAAAGCATTAACAGTACATTTTAATTAGCTTTTTCCTTTTCGTTGTTGTTCAGCTGTTTTCTAAAATCAGTTTCTCCAAAAGAACGTTCAAGGGGCCATAAATGCCTTCCTTGTTCTCTGGGCCTATCAAAACCCTGGGGTTGGTATTAATTTTTACTCTTGGACTGTGTAATTATTTCATGCTGAAATTTTGTGCTTCCTAAATTACTCAAAAGTAAGGAAGTTAAGATGAACTTCTTCTTGGAACAGTTTATGTTCTATAAACACTACCTACATCCTTCAGTTATTCTCTCTCATGATTTAGTATTCTAACTATTAAAGAATAAAATTATCTGTACCCCCAAAATAGTTGCCCTGACCAAAAGGTGATTATAAGAGTCCAATAATGGAGCCCTTCAAAACAAACATATTACAAATAAGTGGTTTTAAAGCAGAGTATAAATACAATAACAACAACAAAACTAAAAAAGGATACCCATTTTTTAATGCTATCACTAAAATATGTGACTGTTGAAGGAAAAATAAAAAATATTATCTTTTTTATGTTTCGATAGATACTACTTTTGAAAACCAGGAAGAGCCTACATAAGCAATTATAGACTATCTGCAATTCTAAACCTATACTTAGTTTTTACTTTACCTTAGAAAACCCTTATCAAAAAAAGATAAACTCCTACCACTACTTACGTTAATTATTTTCCTAATCCAACAAATCCTTACACAGCACTAATATAGTTCCTAGAAATGCTATTATGTTCTAGAGCTGCACTGTCCAGTCAGGTAGCCACTAAGCCACCTGCAGCTATTTAAATAAATTTAAATTAAATTAAAGTCAGTTTCTCCATCACACTAGCCACATTTCAAGTCATAAAGTCATGTTTAATTCTGTCAAGTTTAACCCCATGTCAAGCTCAACAGTCCTATTCAACTTGTGGCTACTATGCCGAACGGCACAGAACAGAATATTTTTATCACTGAAGAAAATTAAATTAGACAGCACTGATTTATAGACTCTAAGTGACTGACTTTATACCATCTAGTCCCTTCCTCCCCACTAACCACTTACTTGGAGAATGCTTGCAACTTCACTCACTGGTAATTCACTTGCTTTTTTTGATGTCAATACAGGAATCATTGTCTCATTTTCACCATTAGGTAGTTTTTGAAAACGTGCAACCTAGGAAGTAAAACCAAAGAAAAAATATTTGAATACAGCAAACAAGTGTAATGCAGTCTAGAGTAATAAAAATCCCAAAGTTCACAGCAACTAATTTTCCAGTTAGAAAAATATTTCAGACTAATTATGTATCTAGTCCTAATAGGAAAGACAATTTTTATACTAACCACATGCTACTTCCCAAGAAAATACATTTCAAAAACTAAGCCATCAGTGTCCAGCTAGAACACAAAATTTTCACATTGAATGAAAAGCACACTATTTCTCCACCAACATAAGAGTAAAAAGTAAAACAGATGTACTATCTAGCAGATCCTGATGATTACAAATAATCATAATCCTCTAAACTCATTATGTTTAACAAGCAAGACAAAGTACAGCTAAGCTTTCTCCATTTTAACTACTCCTCTTAGTCAGTCAGCTCATCGCTGATGTACCCGGGAAAGAAAACTGGCTACTCTTACCAACGCACCACGACAACAAGTCAGACTTTAAGAGCTACTCACAAACTAGGAGAAAAACAAGAAGTAAAAGAGACCAGATAAGCAAAGGATGCACAGGTTAGTGAAGGGGGGCTGGAGGTAAGGGTGGGGAAGGCTGTGAACAAGCATAGTCATGAGATAGTAGTAATCAAGGTACCTACTTGATGCAGCTTCATAAGTAAATATCTGTATCTACAAAAAACTGTTTAACACAATTCTAGAAATAAATCCTCAATACAGATTTGTTTTGAGTCCTAAGCTGAGATTCTTTACAGACAAAAAGTTTTGAGTGAAAACAGGAGGAGGACAAAAACTGCACACTATTGAAACTTTCAGAGACAAAAACACTTGAATTGCCACACATCCACTCGAGTAAAATAATACGAAAACTAAAATGATCATCTTACTGCCAAGAGACAAGTTTTTAAGCTTTCAGGTAAGATCTTTTCAACCTTGGATAATTAACGTTTTTAGGATAAAATATTTCCCTAAAAGTTTTAAAGCATTATCTTTAAGCAAATGAAATTAAAGAAGATTCCACTACATTAGAGTGTCATTACAGAGGCCTGCACACATAAAGGCTTTTTGCATTTACTCCAAAAAATGATAAATTGCTGAGGAAAAAAATCTTCTCTCGGTATGACTGAGTTTCTGGAACAACCAAATCATGTTTTCTAATCTTATTTATGTAAAAAGTACAGTTGGATGTCTCAATACTTTAAAACAAACAGCAGTAGTATTTTTCAACTTTTAATGAGGAGATATTGGTGAAGAAATATGAGGAAACTAGAGACAGATTACCTTTCTTTACTGCAAATTACTGAAATTATTTTATAGTACCATATTTTTACATAATTAAGAAATGTAAAAACTTAGAGGAAAGATTAGGAATTTTACAAAAGCCACACACAGGTTTTACAGACACTGAAATGCCCGTATTTCAAATCTATAAAACAAACTAGGACAGAGGAAAGACTTCACTGAACCATTCCTAAGTAAAACATTGGAGAAGATTCCCCCCAAATGATTTAAATCTTAAAATAATGAGAATTGAAATAACTGACATGGTTATTTTATCTTGTGAGATCATAAAGCAAAATTAAGAAGAATCAAGTAAATTTGCACTGCCTGCAGTGACAAAGAGATCAATAAAATGTCTTATTTCTAAGATTCCCCAAACCTTAGCTTCTTCATATATAACCTGGAGATAATATTGCTAAACAGAGATGTTTGAGGATTAAATACACTAGCACAGCGTTTGACTTACCACTAGTAAGAGCTCAAATGACAGCTATTAATACTTTTGTTCTAACGAGATCAATAAAGACTAAACAAGGTGAGTAAAGTCAGTTCATGATAATTCCCTATTAATGCTTACTTTTCTATCAATAATATATTGGAAATTGCTAACTCTAGTAGCCAGTATGCAATATGACAGCCTTACTCATAAAACGTTTCTCAAGTAATCCTTTGGTAGTTGGTACATAGATAGGGTCTACATTTGAACACACTTTACATAAAACCCTTCAGGGACATTGCATGGGCTCAAAGTAGCTGTAAATCTGCAGAGTAGGAAATTGTATTATTTCATATAATAAACAATAAAACACTAAAGGGGCATCATACTCTTTAAATACATAAAGGACTGCTTTGAGATGCTCTCCAGCTGCAACCACACCTACCTCAAAAGTGTGTTCACAAGTGGAGGAGTACTAAGCGACAGAAAAGCAAGATGGTAAAGTCCATCCCAGAATGCCAGGCCATATTTAACTTTGTCATTCCATATGAGTACTGCGTGGAGTAGAAGGCAGCAGACTCTCAGGAATACAAGGAGATGAAGAGCAATAAGGCATGTAGGTGTTTTAATGAAGAACATGGAAGCTGCCCATTTGGAGAGAACTGTTCCAAGTCTGCCTACCCTGATGGTGGTACAAAGGAGCCAGAGACAGAAAATGGGAACATAAACAGATACAGGGCCCAAGGAAGGAACCAACTCTGGGAGCTCACTGAGGAAACAGAACAGCAGCCCCTTTGGCAACAGTGAACAAGAGTCTTTCATCTTTAAGCTAGGTAAGAGGCTGCTTAAGCTCTGCCTGCAGGTGGGGATGATGACCTGACAGTCTCTGACGATGAATGCAGCTTGTTTCATGATACGCTAGATGATTTTTACAATTTGAATACACAGCAACTTTGCATGGCGTGTGAACTGGTCTGCTGAGACTCAGATGGTGGCTGTACCCTGTAGTAGTATAGCAGAGGCCTGTTTCTCTCCTAGGCAGGCCTAATCAACTCCAGGTGCAGTCATAATAATTTTTACCCAGAGCTGGTTTTCTTAATCTCTCATCTTTCCCCAAGGAATATACTGTTTTCTCTATTTTAAAAAGTTAAAAAGGCTGGGCGCGGTGGCTCACACCTGTAATCCCAGCACTTTGGGAGGCCGAGGTGGGCGGATCAGGAGGTCAGGAGATCGAGACCATGCTGGCTAACACAGTGAAACCCCGTCTCTACTAAAAAATGCAAAAAATTAGCCAGGCATGGTGGCGGGCACCTGTAGTCCCAGCTACTCGGGAAGCTGAGGCAGGAGAATGGTGTGAACCCGGGAGGCAGAGCCTGCAGTGAGCCAAGATCGCACCACTGCACTCCAGCCTGGGCGACAGAGCAAGACTCCATCTCAAAAAAAAAAAAAAAGTAAAAAAAAATCTAGCTTTCTTGTAAAATGAATTTAACTACCAGTTAATATATGTAGGTTGGTTGTTTTACCTGTTTTCAACCAGACTCACATAGTACTTATATAGCATTTATGAACTTTCCATATTCAGTTTTAGGACACCAGATACAAAACTAAAAACACTGGTCCTGCTTTGGGGTCCAAGAATAGAGGTGAAGGCTAAAAGAATCTGATGTGGCAAGCAGACTTCTGCTATAGACTGAAGAGGTGGGTCCTTGAGATTTCCAGTGAAATCTGTACATCTGTGTTTATGTATTTGTTATCTACCAAGATGGTATAATTCCTATTATGTGTACTTGTTCACTGGTTTCATTGCACACAAGAATACTACAGGGCAACCAAAACCAGGTGCAAATGTGTTGAGATGTTTAATGTGTTTCACATGATAGGAAAACTGTGAAAGAACACATATAAAGATCGCATGCATAAAATACACAGAGAGTTGGAAGGTGACACCCAAGGGTTGACAGAGCTGGTGTGTGTGTGTGTGTGAGCGATAAGGTTCTCATCCCTGCATACATGTGACATTCCTAGCCTTAGTGGCAAAACTTTAATAGTTTGAGTCTAGTATGGCAGAGACATTTTAAAGGATAAAGCAGTATATTGGTAGTTAGCACTACATAGCTGTGCTAGTTTTGTCTACATATTTATAGAAATGAGGATTAACCAGAGCAGTTAAAATGATCAGGCCCACGTAACATATACTGGGCCTTGGATATACTATTTTATTTAATGTTTTAGTATCATCTAGGCTTTCCAGTCCAAGTACTTTTTGAAAACCTTTGTCTCCTCATTGGAGTGGTTTTGCTATCAAGTTTTTGTGTTTCTTTTTGTGTTTATTTGCCTCGTTCCATGCCTAAACTTTGTAGGTAGATACACATTATTCAAAACTATTATCTAGATGCTCAAATTAAGATGGTGGATAGGAGGCAGGACTAGCTTGTACCTCCCACTCCAACGGACAGAGCAACATGTAGAGAGACTCACCTTATGAACTTTTGCTACAATACAAGAACCACCACAGGAACATGCCAGGAAAGCCAAGAGAATCCACAGATCCTTTGAAGAAACTGGATTCCCACTGCAGGTTCTCCAGGAGGCCTAAAAACTATGAGTCTGCTTGCTTTCTCAAGGGGGAGGATTGTGGTCTGGGGCAAGTTATCTGCCCTGGTAACCGGCTGCCTGGAAAAAGACTGAGTGATGTTGGGGAGGCATGATGCGAGTGAGACCAGCCTTTAAGATCGCGGGTTGCATGGAAGCAAGGTAAGGTCTGTAACTGCCAGCTTTCCCCCACTTCCCTGGTGACCTGTATGACTCAGCAGAGGCAGCCACAATCCCCCTGGGAATATAACTCCACTGCACTGGGAACCACATCCTCACCCCCTCAACAGCAGCTGCAGCAAGCCCACCCAAGGAGAAGCTGAGACAGCCTTATTCCTGCCCCCACCTGGTAGTCTTTCTCTAGCTATCCTGGTAGCCAAAGACAAACGTCCATAATCTCTTGGAAACTCTATGGGCCTGTCCACTGCCTGAGAAACCTGAATACTTGACCAAGTGTCTCTAGGGCAAGTTTGCATCCTCCCTATAGCACCACAGCTGATATGCTCTTGAAAGCACCACTCCCAGCTGGAGGACAACCAACACAAAACCAGCACACTAAACAAAAACACAACCAAGGACCCTCAGAGTCTACTTCACTCCCCAGCTACCTCCACCAGAGCGAGTCCTGGTATCCACAGCTGCAAGACCTGAAAACGGATCACATCACAAGACTTTTTACAGACACTCACCAGTACTACCCTGGCACCCACCCAGTAGCTCAACTGGGTGGCTAGACTCAGGAGAACAAAAACAATCACTACAGTTTGGCTCTCAGGAAGCCCCATTCCTAGGGCAAAGGGGAGAACACCACATCAAGGGAGAACCCTATTGGACAAAAGAAACTGAAAGCAGCCCTTGAATCCCAGATCTTCCCTCTGACATAAGTCTACCCAAACGAGAAGGAACCAGAAAACCAATTCTGGTAATACGACAAAACAACGTTCTTTAACACCACCAGAAGATCATACCAGCTCACCAGCAATGGATCCGAACAAAGATGAAATCTCTGAATTGCCAAAAAAAGAATTTAGAAGGCCAATTATTAAGCTAATCAAGGAGGCACTAGAGAAAGCTTTTTCTTTTTTTTTTGTTTTGAGACAGAGTCTCACTTCAGCACCCAGGCTGGAGAGCAGTGGTGCAATCTAGACTCCCTGCAACCTTCACCTCCTGGGTTCAGCTATTCTTCCACCTCAGGCTCCTGCGTAGCTGGGATTACAGGCGCCCACCACCACACCTGGCTAATTTTTGTATTTTAGTAGAAACATGGTTTCATCATGTTGGCCAGGCTAGTCTTGAACTCCTGACCTCAAGCAATCCACCACCTGTGCCTCCCAAAGTGCTGGGATTACAGGTGTGAGCCACCACATCTGGCCTAGAAGTAGCCATTTTTATATCAGACAAACTAGATTTTAAAGCAACAACAGTTAAAAAAAGACAAAGAAGGCCAGACGTCGTGGCTCACGCCTGTAACCCCAGCACTTCGGGAGGCCGAGGCAGGTGGATCATGAGGTCAGGAGTTCAAGACTAACATGGTGAAAACCCGTCTCTACTAAAAACACAAAATATTAGCCAGGCATGGTGGCGTGTGCCTGTAATCCCAGCTACTTGGGAGGCTGAGGCAGGAAAATTGCTCGAACCTGGGAGGCAGAGGTTGCAGTGAGCTGAGGTCGCACCACTGCACTCCAGCCTGGGTGACAGAGCGAGACTCCGTCTCAAAAAAAAAAAAAAGACAAAGAGGGACATTATATAATGATAAAAGGACTAGTACAACAGGAAAACATCACAATCCTAAATATATATGCACCTAACACTGGCGCTCCCAAATTTATAAAACAATTACTACTAGGCCTAAGAAATGAGACAGATGGCAACACAGTAATAACGGGGGAACTTCAATAATCCACTGACAACACTAGACAGGTCACCAAGACAGAAAGTCAAGAAAGAAACAATGGACTTAAGACTATACCCTACAACAAATAGACTTAACAGATATTTACAGAACATTTTACCCAACAATTGCAGAATATACATTCTTTTCACCAGCAGATGGAACATTCTCCAAGACAGACCATATGATATGCCACTAAATAAGACTCAATAAATTTAAGAAAACAGAAATTATATAAAGTATCCTCTCTGACCACAGTGGAATAAAACTGGAAATTAACTCCAAGAGGAACCCTCAAAACTACATAAATACATAGAAATTAAATAATCTTCTCTTGAATGATGACTTCAAGTCAATAATGAAACCAAAATGGAAATTTTAAAATTCTATGAACTGAGGGGTAAGAGTGACACAACTTATCAAAACCTCTGAGATACAGCAAAAGCTGTGCTAAGAGGAAAGGTCATAGCATTAAATGTCTACATCAAAAAGTCTGAAAGAGCACGGACAACCTAAGGTCACACCTCAAGGAACTAGAGAACAAGAACAAAACCAAACCTAAGCCCAGCAGAAGAAAGTAAGTAACAAAGATCAGAGCAGAACTAAATGAAATTGAAACAAAAAATTACAAAAGATAAATGAAACAAAAAGCTGGTTCTTTAAAAAAAACAAAATCAATAGACCATTAGCAACATTAACCAAGAAAAGAAGAGACAAGATGCAAATAAGCTCAATTAGAAATGAAACGGGCGATATTACAACTGATACCACAGAAATAGAGAAGATCATTCAAGGCTACTATAAATACCTTTACATGCACAAACTAGAAAATCTAGAGGAGATGGTTAATTTCCTGGAAATACACAACCCTCCTAGATTAAATCAGGAAGAAATAGAAACTCTGAACAGACCAATAACAAGTGGTGAAGCTGAAACAGGAATGAAAAAATTGCCAAAAAAAAAAAAAAAAAAAAAGTCCAGTACCAGATAGATTCATGGCTGAATTATTTCAGACATTCAAAGAAATTGGTACTACTGTTACTGAAACTATTCCTAAAGATAAAGAGGGAATCCTCCCTAAATCATTCTATGAAGCCAGTATCACCCTAACACCAAAACCAGGGAAGAATATAACAAAAAAAGAAAATTACAGACCAATATCCTGAATAAACACAGACGCAAAACTTCCCAACAAAATACTAGCTAACTGAATCCAACAGCCTATCAAAAAGGTAATACACCATGATCAAGTGGGTTTCATACCAGGGATGCAGGGACAATAAATGTGATACATCACATAAACAGAATTAAAAGCAAAAATCATATGCTCATCTCAATAAACACAGAAAAAGCATTTTACAAAACCCGGCACCCCTTTATGATTAAAACCCTCAGTAGTATCAGCATAGAAGGGACTTACCTCAAGGTAATAAAAGCCCTCTATGACAAACCCACAGCCAACAGTATACTGAACGGGGAGAAGTTGAAAGCATTCCGCCTCAGAACTGGAACAAGACAAGGATGCCCAATTTCACCACTTCTATTCAATGTAGTACTGTCTTAGCCAGAGCAATCAGGTAAGAGAAAGAAATAAAGGGCATCCAAATCAGTACAGGGAGAGTCAAACTGTCACTGTTCAAACATGATATGATCATATTCCCAAACTAGAAGACCCTAAGGGCTTATCAAAAGGCTCCTAGATCTGATAAATGAATTCAGCAAAGTTTCAGAATACAAAATCAATGTACGCATATCAGTAGCACTGCTATTCACCAACTACCAAGCTGAAAATCAAATTAAAAAACTCCATCCCTTTTACAACAGCTGGAAAAAAAAAAAAAAAGGAATTAAATACTTAGGAATATACCTAACCCACGGGGAGAAAAGATCTCTACAAGGAAAACTAAAAAACACTGCTAAAAGAAATCATATATAACACAAACAGATGGAAACACATTCCATGCCTCATGGATGGGTAGAATCAGTATCGTGAAAAGGACCATACTGCCAAATGCAATCCACAGATTGAAAGCAATTTCCTTCAAAGTACCATCATCATTCTTCACAGAACCAAAAAACAAATAAACAAACAAACAAAAAATCCTAAATTTCATATAGAACCAAAAGAGAGCTCACACAGCCAAAGCAAGACTAAGCAAAAAGAACAAATCTGGAGGCATCACATTACCTAACTTCGAACTACACTAGAAGGTTATAGTTACCAAAACAATATGGTACTGGTATAAAAATAGGTACATAGACAAATGGAACAGAATAGAGAACCCAGAAATAAAGCCAAATATTTACAGCCAGCTTATCTTTGACAAAACAAACAAAAACATAACATGGGGAAAGGGCACTCTATTCAACAAATGGTGCTGGGATAATTGGCAAGTTACATGTGAAGAATGACACTAGATTCTCATCTCTCACCTTACGTAAAAACTCAAGATTAAAGGCTTACTTAAATCTAAGATCCAAAACCATAAACACTCTAGAAGATAACATCAGAAAAACTCTTCTAGACACTGGCTTATGTAAAGACTACATGACCAAGAACATAAAAGCAGATGCAACAAAAGCAAAAAATAAACAGATGGGACCTAATTAAACTAAAAAATCTTCTGCAGAGCAAAAGAAATGATCAGCAGAGTAAACAGACAACCCTTGAGTGGGAGAAAATATTCACAAACTATGCATCCAACAAAGAACTAATACCCAAAATCTACAAGGAATTCAAACAAACCAGAAAGAAAAAAAAATCCTATCAAAAAGTGGCCAAAGGACATGAATAGACAATTCTCAAAAGAAGATATACAAATGGCCAATAAATTTATTTTTTTATTATTATTTTTTAAATGCTCAACATCACTAATTATCAGGGAAATGCAAATCAAAACCACAATGAGATACCACCTTACTCCTGCAAGAATGGCCATAATTTAAAATTTAAAAAAATAGATGTTGGCATGGATGTGGTGAAAAGGGAACACTTTTACACTGCTGGTGATAATGTAAACTAGTGTAACCACTATGGAAAACAGTATGGATATTCTTTAAAGAACTAAAACTGGAAATACAGTTCGATCCACCAATCCCACTACTAGGTATCTACCCAGAGGAAAATAAGTCATTGTATGAAAAAGACACTCGCAAATGCATGTTTATAGGAGTACAATTCACAACTGCAAAAATATGGAACCAGCCTAAATGTCCATCAACCAATGAGTAGACAAAGAAAATGTGGTATATATATACCATGGAATACTACTCAGTCATATGAAAGAATGCAATAATGGCATTCACAGCACCCTGTATGGAGTTGGAGACCATTATGCTAAGTGATGTAACTCAGGAATGGAAAATCAAATATCATATGTTCTTACTTATAATCGGGAGCTAAACTATGAAGGACACAAAGGCATAATAATAATACAATGGACTTTGGGGACTCAGGTGGAACAGTGCGGGGGGGGGTGAGGGATAAGACTACACATTGGGAACAGTGTACCCTGCTTGGGTGACAGGTGCACCAAAATCTCAGAAATCACCACTAAAGAACTTGTCCATGTAACCAAAAACCACCTTTCCCCAAAAACTACTGAAATAAAAAATATATATAAATAAATAAAAAGATTCAAGTTCAGTTTCCAGAAAAAAAGAAAAATATCTCCAATAAATGATCTAACTTTACACCTCAAGGAACCAGAAAAAAAAGAACCAAGTCTATAGCTAGGAGGAAAAAAATAAAAAAGATCAGAGCAGAAATAAATAAAATAGGGGAAAAAAGCACTGAGTTGGTTTTCTGAAAAGAAACGAACTTCACAAACCCTTTGCTAGACTAAGAAAAAGAAAACTCAAATGAAATCAGAGATGAACAAAGACTCATTACAACTGCTGCCACAGAAACAAAAAGATTGATAAGAGGCTATCAACAATTATACATTAACAAACTGGACAACCTAGAAAAATGGATAAATTCCTAAAAACATACAACCTATCAAGACTAAACCATTTTAAAAAATAAAATTTCAACAGATCTACAACTAGTATGAAAACTGAATCGGGAATCACAAACCTCTCAACACAAGAAAGCCCAAGATCCTATGGCTTCATTGGTGAATTCTACCAAGCATTTAAAGAATAACCCCAATCCTTCTTAAACACTTTCAAAAAATTGAAAAGGGTAAAACACTTCCAAATGAAAACAACAAGCCAATATCCCTGATGAAGATAAATGCAAACCCTCAAAATACTAGCAAACCAAATCCAACAATTCATTACAAGCAGCCTACACCATGACTTAGTGTGATTTATCCCTGTGATGCAATGATGACTCAACATATAAAAAATGTATTAATATGATATACAACATTAACAGAATCAAAGATAAAAATCACATGATCATCTCAATAGATGCAGAAAAAGCATCTAACAAAAATCAACACCCTTTCATTATAAAAACTCTCTACAAACTAGGAATAAAAAGTAACATAATAAAAACTGCATATCAAAAGCCCACAGCCAACATTATATTCAATAGCAAAAAACGGAAATTTTTCCTGAAAGATCAGGAAAAAAGCAAGGATGCCCACTCCCACTACTTCAGTTCAACATAGTACTGGAAATCCTAGCCAAAGCAATTAATCAATAAATTAAATGCTTAATAAAATATATTAAAAAAATATACATCCAAATCAGAAAGGAAGTAGTAAAATTGTCCCTTTTGGGCCAGGCACAGTGGCTCATGCCTATAATCCCAGCACTTTGGGAAGCCGAGGTGGACGGATCACTCGAGGTCTGGAGCTCGAGACCAGCCTGGCCAACATGGTGAAACCCCATCTCTACTAAAAATATAAAAGTTAGCCAGGCGTGGTGGCAGGCGCCTACAATCCCAGCTACTTGGGAGGCTGAGGCAGGAGAATCACTTGAACCTGGGAGGCAGAGGTTGCAGTGATCCAAGATTGTGCCACTGCACTCCAGCCTGAGCGACTGTACGAGACTCTGTATTGGAAAGAAAGAAAGAAAGAAAACTCTCAAGATTCCATTTTTAAGAAACTGTTAGAACTAATAAACAAATCTGAGTAAAGTAGCAGGATGCAAAATCAACATACAAAAATCAGTAATGTTGCTATACACTAACAAGCTATCTGAAAAGAACATTAGGAAAACAATCTCATTTACAATAGAAAAAAAATTACCTAGGAATAAACTTAAATGAGGTAAAAGGTTTGTTTATTGAAAACTACAAAACAATGATGAATGAAATTAAACAAGACACACACAAAAACAGAAACACCTACGTTCATGGATTGTTAAGACTTAATATTTTTAAATGTCCATATTATCCAAAGTGATCTATAAATTCTGTGCAATCGCTATCAAAATTTCAGTGGTATTTTTATAGAAATAGAAAAACAATTTAATTCTGAAATTCATATGGAACCACAAAAGACCATAAATAGCCAAATCAATCTTGTAAAAGAACAAAGCTGGAGGCATCATATCCTGATTTCAAAATATATTAATATTACAAAGCTATCATAATCTAAACAGTATGGTACTGGCATAAAGACAGACATATAGAGCCACAAGAACACAAAAAGAGATCCTAGAAATAAGGCCACACATATATGGTCACCTGACCGTCAACAAGGATGCCAAGAATATACAATGAGGAAAGGAATGGCATCAGGAAAACTTCATATCTACATGCAAAAACCTAAAAAAAAATAAACTGGGCCCTTTTCTTAAACTGTACACAAAAATCAACTAAAAATGATTTAATAAACATAAGACATGAAACTAAAACTCCTAGAAGAAAACATACAGGAAAAACTTCGTGACACTGGTGTCAGCAATTATCTCAAGGATTTAACACCAAAAGCATAAGCAACCAAAACAAAAATAAACACGTGGGACTACATCAAACTAAAAAGCTTCTACACAGCAAAAGAAATAATCAACAGAGTAAAAAGGCAACCTATAGAATGAGAGAAAATACTTGCAAACATATATCTGACAAGGGGCTAGTCTCCAAATATATAAAGAACTCCTATAATTCAACAGTAAAAAAAAAACACAAATAACTCAACTTAAAAATGTGCTAAGGACATCAAGAGACATTTCTCCAAAGATATACAAACGTGCAGTAAGCACATGAAAACATGCTCATCATTAACCATCAGGGAAATGCAAATCAAAACCACAACACAAATCAAAACTTACAACTGTAAGGATAACTATTATCAAAAAACCAAAACAAAACACAACACAACTACTGTTGGTAAGGATGTGAAGAAATTGGAATCCTGTTGGTGGGAACGCAAAATGGTGCAGCCACTATGGAAAAAAGTATGAAGGTTCCTCAAAAATTTAAAAACAGAACTACTATATATTCCGGCAGTCCCCCTTTTGGGTATTTATCCAAAAGAATGAAATCAGGATCTCAACGGGATATTACCACTCCGATGCTCACAACACTATTCACAATGTGATAGTGATAGGTGCAGAAACCTAATGTCCACCAACAGATGAAAGGATTTTTAAAATGTGGAATATATGTCCAATGGAATACTATGTAGCCTTAAAAAAGAAACTCTAGGCGGGGCGTGGTGACTCGTGCCTGTAATCCCAGCACTTTGGGAGGCCGAGGCAGGCGGATCACCTGCGTTCAGGAGTTCGACAACAGCCTGGTTAACATGGTGAAACTCCTTCTCTACTACAAAAATTAGCTGGGTGTGGTAGTGGGTGTCTATAATCCCAACTACTCCGGAGGCTGAGGCAGGAGAATCACTTGAACCTGGGAGGCGGAGTTTGTAGTGAGCTGAGATCGTGCCATTGCACTCTAGCCTGGGCGAAAAGAGCAAAACTCTGTCTCAACAAAAAAAAACGAAGAAATTCTAGGGATCTCGGACTCCCTGGACACTCCCTCCAGCCCAGCCTCGCTATCTCTGCCTGCGATGCGTGCTCCTGCCTCCGACTCAAAATGCCTGCGTGGAGAGGTGGAAGTAAGTGTGGGGTCTGCGGGAGGGCCATTCACCACGCAGAAGAGGTACAGTGTAATGGCAGGCGCTTCTACCCATACTGCTTTCTATGCATGGTTTGCAGGAATAATTTAGATAGCACGACAGTGGCAACTGACGATGAAGAGATCTACTGCAAATCCTGCTATGGAAAGAAGCATGGGCCAAAAGGCTACAGTTTACAGCCAGGGCGCTGGCACACTTAACATGGACTGTGGTGAGAGCTGGGCATCAAGCCAGAGTGTTCAGCCTCACATGCCTACAACAAATCCAAAGAATTCTAAATTTGCTCAGAAATACAGAGGTTCTGAGAAGTGTTCCAGATGTGGGGATTCCGTACATGCTGTTGAGAAGGTAACTGGAGCTGGAAAGCCCTGGTACAAAAACTGTTTCCGATGGCAAAGTGTTGGAAGAGTCTTGAATCAACACTCTGACTGAAAAAGGTGTAATCTATTGTAAAGGGTGCTATGCAAAGAACTGTGGGCCCAAGGGATTTGGCTATGGCCAAGGAGCAGGGCTCTTGTTCATGCCCAGTAAGGTGTAAACCCAGAACCAAGCATCACACACTGAGAATCTCTTCATAATCTAGGCACAGATAATCTTTCTAAACTACTGCAAAATTCTACCAGCATTAAGTACTATATATTACCCTGTACTCGGATAGGCTGGCTAACTCGTAGGAGAGAGCACTGTATCTTATCCTTTTGCTTTATTTGCCAGCATTTTTTGGGAACCATTTCTTCTACACTTTAAATAAAACCTCAGCTTGAAAAAAAAAAAAGAGAAATTCTACAAAATGTCACAACGTGGATGAATCTTGAGGACACCAGGCTAAGTGAAATAAGCCAGTCACAAAAAGACAAATGACTGCATAACTCCACTTATATGAGGTATCTAAAATAATACAAATTCATAAAAATCAAAGAGTGGAATGAATGATGGTTAGCAGAGGCTGGGAGAAGGGGAAATGGAGAGTAGCTAATCAAGGGTCATGAAGTTTCAGTCAGGCAAGAAGAATAAGCACCAGAGAGCTGCTGTACAACACTGTACCTATAGCCAACAATAATGTATACCTTCAAATTCATTAAGAGGAGAGATCCCTTTACCACAATATTTTTAAGAGAATATTTTTGCAAGTTAAAAAAAAAAAAGTTTTCACCTGATCCCAAGTTTTACTAGTGTTTTTAAATGTTGAGGTAAAATAAAAGCAAAAGTGTTACATCTTAATTTTTAGCACACACTACCATGTAAGCAAGATTCAGAAATAATACTCTGGCATTCATTCCCAAATGTTATGTGTTAAACACAACTGCAAACCATCTATAATACAACAAAATCTAAAGTCTTACTTAGATAAAACAAATTCAAAGGTGTTCACATATTATTAATCTCCTTTTTAAAAAAAAAGAAATGTCTTTTACCTGGTAGTTAAGTTTATCTTCATAGAATCCACTATTCTCCTGAACTACAATGGGATAATATCCCAATAAATCCATCACAAGTTGAAAGTGACAAGTCAAAGATCCATTTCATACACCTAACCTACCGAAGCAAACATCATAGCTTAGCATAGCCTATCTTAAACACACTCAGAACACTTACATTAGCCTGAAGTTGAGCAAAATAATCTAATATGAAACCTATTTTATAAAGTGTTGACTATCTCACTATTTAATAAATAATACTGTACTGAAAGTGAAAAACAGAAGTACAGTTTCTACTGAATGTCTATTGCTTTCACACCATTGTGAAGTTGAAAAATCCTAAGTCAAACCATCACAAGTTAGGGACTTGTGTGTACTTCATTTCTGGTAACCAATGACCTTAGCTGCTTTAAGGATACAATCAGGAAAGTGAAATCAGTCAGTACACATTGACTTACAAAAGCTATGTTTAGAAAAACCAATCCTCGACCTGAGTAGAAAAGAGGGCAAGAAAACACCATTTGTGTGGTTTTTGGACAATAAAAAGATAAAGAGAACCGAAGGCTGAATAAAAAAAGAAAAAGAAAAATTGAGCTGCTGAGTGGCTGAATAAAAAAAGAATAACAAAAGAGAACTGAGGGGTCAAGTTAAGCATAAAGGTAAGACATTAAAGATTCAAACAGTCCTCCACTTCATTAATCAGGGAACTTGAATTCTGTCTGCAATGGTACCAGCTGTTTCCCCGCTAAGGCAAAAGAAATTGGTACTGCAGCAATATATAATGGCTTTGAAGATAAAAAAAAAAGAAGAAAATACATACATATATATATAAAAATGTAAGCACAAATTTCATCTTTAACCCTACTAATCAATCACCTTTTGGGCCCATCCTCCAAGGAAATCATAGTTTCCACCTCACTTTATTTTTTTATTTATTTTTATTTTTTGAGATGGAATCTTGTTCTGTCGCCCAGGCTGGAGTGCAGTGGCGTGATTTCTGCTCACTGCAACCTCTGCCTCCCAGGTTGAAGCAATTCTTCTGTCTCAGCCTCCTGAATAGCTAGGATTATAGGCACACGCCGCCATGCCTGGCTAATTTTTTTATTTCAGTGGGGGGGGGGGGGGGCGTCTCACCATGTTGCCCAGGCTGGTCTCAAACTCCTGAGCTCAGGCAATCCACCCATCTCAGCCTCCCAAAGTGCTAGGATTACAGGCGTGAGCCACTGTGCCTGGCCTCCACCTCACTTTAAACACTCATACTCCATGAGGCTCTCTAAAAGGAATGTTACCTAATAGAAGACTATAAGAATCCTATTTATTAACTATACTTAAATATTCTGTTGTCACAAATAAGTTTGCTTTACATGTCCCAGTAATGCTGCCCTTCACATATAAGGATGGCGAATCCTCTATTATTAAGATACATAACCCATTTATTTAGTGACAGTGGATCTGGACTGACTCAGAACGCCTCAGGCTAAATATAAATGGCTAAATATAAAATCTAAAACCACACTACTGAAGTGGCATATGTAGGGGAGGTCTACCACCAAGTCCCTTGGCCTGAAATGCTTGTAGCACATTTCTGCAGGCAAGAGCCAGGTGCAGCCTGCACACTCCATACCCTACACTAAGCTTTTAGGCCTCATTCCTTCTATGAACATTTTTGTGATGTCTTACGATAACTCTGAACCAATTACTCACGCCCAGTTCCCTATCACTTAGCTATCACTGCTCCTCCAGACATGTCTTTTCCCCTCAACTACACTATAAACTCAATAGCTATAAGAACTGCAGGTCACACAAACCAACACTGACCATGCCTGGCATATAGCTGGTACTCAGGAACTGTTAAATAAAAGGATAAATGAAAAACGAAGTAACCAGACTTTTTCCCTAATTTTTTCAACCAACACTATATCCCTAAACAAAAACTGTACATTCTTATAATTAAGAATGAATTAGGCCGGGCGCAGGGGCTCATACCTATAATTCCAGCATTTTGGGAGGCCAAGGTGGGTGGATCACTTGAGGTCAGGAGTTCAAGACCAGCCTGGCCAACATGGTAAAACCCTGTCTCTACTAAAAATACAAAAATTAGCTGAGCATAGTGGCAGGCACCTTTAATCCTAGCTACTTGGAAGGCTGAAGCAGGAGAATCGCTTGAACCCAGGAGGCAGAGGTTGCAGTGAGCCAAGGTCACACCATTGTACTCCAGCCTAAGCAACAACGCAAGACGCTGTCTCGAGGGAAAAAAAAAAAAAAAACAATGAATTAATCCCAGTAAGTTCACAATTAACCCTTTTCTTTCCCAATCTTTACTAAGAGGTAGGAGGGAACCCTCTTGTCATCCAAAGCAACAAACAAGTCAAAGAAGATTCAACAATCCTACTGTTTTCCCATAAGTGCTAATGCTCTATTTGCTCTGTATTATAACAACTGCAGAATATCCAGATGGTTCTCATACTTGTTCAGAAATAATTGGGCTTCTTCTATTGGTCATGTTCCCCATGTTTTCTGTGCTCAAGGTATGCTATGGGGTAGGGAGGCAGAACGTAAAAGGGATGGGCAATCAAAATCTTAGTCAAGCAAGTTAATCACTCCTACACAACTACTTGCCTAACATATATCAGTAATTCATACCTATGTTTTTAATTCCTTGCTTCAACTTCCAATCCTTTCATTAATCAAAGACACCCTCTACTTAGGAGGCTAAAGCAGAGGATCAAGAGTTCAAGCCCAACCTAGGCAAAATACCAAGACCCCAATTCCTTGCCCCCCAAAAAAGACAAAGACACCCCAAAATTGTATTACTGAACACAAAGTAGCCAAAAGTAATTCAACGTGAGTTAGTAACCTGAATGAATTTTTCCTTGTGCCCAACCTGGGCAAAATACCAAGACCCCATTTCCTTGCCCCCTAAAAAAGACAAAGACACCCCAAAATTGTATTACTGAACACAAAGTAGCCAAAAGTAATTCAACATGAGTTAGTAATCTGAAATGAATTTTTCCTTATGAAACTATAGGGCTTGGCTGGTCTGAAGGTAGCTGAGTTACCTCAATTGATTGTTCACAGTTAGTTACAGATCCTACGCCTTATTCTACTCTTTCCCCCTTCTCACTGAAATGCACTTGACTAGTTAAAACAAACAAACAAAAAACCCTATATGGCTTAAGCCTTAAACTGAAGAACAAAAATGTCTAGCTATGAAACTTTCACAGGGCACTTTCATTTTAAAAGATCAACTATTTATCCTTAAAGGATCTGCAAGAAATAGGGTGTTTTCATTTCGAAGCTTTGAGTTTAAAAAAAAGTCTAAAACTCTACTGATTTCACATTTAGTCATTTATATGTTATCACAGTAGCAGTTGGAGGAAACACAATAGGAAGAAGAGGAGAAGAAGAAGAAACACAATAGGAAGAAGAGGAGGGAAAGAGCAGGCTTGCCCTTTAAACTGCTAAGTACCAGTGTTGATGCTGAGTGCTTTCTTTCTAATACTTCATTTAATCCTCGGAAAACGCTCTGAAGGGGGCATTATTTTCACTATTTTTTTACATAGGGAAATTAAAGATTAAAGAAGTAATGTGCCCAACATAAAAAGAAACTAACAAAACTACTAAGTGATATGGCCAGGAAGTGAACCATTGTGTAACTCCAAAAGCCCTCCTTCTTAACTATTGTACAATATTTAAATTAGTCATGTAATCCAAAAATTTCAAAGTAAATCCAGTTTAGAGAACTAATTTGAGTACAGTGAGACTAGATTTAAGATCTAAGAACACAGCTTCTTTTTAACCAAAAGCAACCTTCGTGCAAAGAATCTTTTCATCCTTCCACCTCCCCTCTTCCCCCATACACACACCAAAAAATCTTAAATAAATACAGCAGATTTTAACTTTCAAAAAAGAGAAAACAATCATTTAAAAACAGCATGTCTTAAGTAGAATAAGGCTGTACAGTCTTCTGATGCCAACAAGACATTTTATAAACACTGTCACATGAAAATACACAGGCAAACTGCATAATTTCTGATAGGTGAGCCAGTAGTATTACTCAGTACCACCAGGTATGACACAAGGCTCTATTCTGTTAATATTTTATCAACAACTCAGGTAAATACTGAATAGCATACTTATCCAAGATGACATTAACTCAAGGCTGGAGAGGGATAGCCACCTTGCCTCATAATCAAAACAAAATTCTAACAAGTGATTATCAGGCAGAATCAACGAGAAGAGGCAATACACCACCATCTCAACATTTACAAAAGCATACGTATACTTATTAGAGATAAATGTAAAAACCTACTACTGGCTGGGTGCCGTGGGTCATGCCTGTAATCCCAGCACTTTAAGAGGCCAAGGCAGCAGGATCACTTGCACCCAGGAGTTCAAGACCAACCTGGGCAACATAGTCAGACCCTAACTCTATTGACAATAAATATAAATATATATTATATATAAAACCTACTATTATACTGAAAAACCAACTACTAACATACCAGATGCTAAGGTTCTACAGTAATAATTCAGACAAACACATGGGTTAAGTTGACCTCATACATCATTTAAAGAGCTGTAAAAGCATTCTCAGTGTAAACCTATTGCTAAAAAGGTAAACATTATCCTAAACTGCATTATGAGAAAGACAGCTTTTTAGTCCAACGAAGTCAAGGAGCCTAGAATATTTTACAACAATCCAAACACACCTTGAGAAGTCTATATTCAGTTTAGGGCATCATTAGAGCCTGCTACTAAGCATGGCATACTATGGTAACATTTCTGGAAATGAGGTCTTAAGATGATCGGTGGAAGGAATTAGGAATATTCGGTCTAGAGAAGTATGAAGGGCAGTACCTGACCATTAATTGGATTTCAATAAAGATTTCTAAATAAATAAAAGATATGACAGGCACCTTCAAATATTTTAAGATATGTTACATGAAACATGACATTCTCCCTAAAGACAGAGCCAGCATCAACAGATAAGTTTCCAATCACCATAAAGTTTCTAGGAGAGATGTTGGTGCCATTTTTATATGGGGTGGGAAGCTGGTCCCCTTACCTTAAAAATTCTAGGAATGGTCTGGCAAAATGCAGAGGGATCTCACTGCCTCCTTACCACCTGTAGTACTAAGATTTCTGAAAATGTAACAGTAACCTCTATTAAGGGAGATAATGTGAAATGGTTACCTTCTTCACTGAACCTTAAGTTCCAGAGCATGAACCCAAAGAACAGTGGCATAATCAGGCTTCAATGCGCTTAAGTATTCTTAAATATTATTTGTACTTAAAGAAGTAAATATTCTTAAATATTCTTCATTTGATGAATTAAAAACTACCACAATCACAACTCTAAAAAGATAAATCATATTTTTCTCCCATACTTACAATACATAGAAATGAAAAATGTGGTTCTAAATGCTATATTTGTACCCAAGAACTAATTGCAATCCATTTTCCATATAGCAATAAAAATCACAAAATGAATTTACTTCTGGAGACCAACAGAGATTACATACAAAACAATCAAACTGCTCTGGAGACCAAGAGAGATTACTACAAAACAATCAAACTGACAGAAAAAAACAAATATCTTATTCCTAAAGAGTAGTATTAATTCTAATTTTACTTACACTACTAAGTCATTCTTAATGATTTTTCAGAAAATAAAAACCTGCTCATTGTTTTAAAAAAAGTCAAGTAATGAGAAAGGATTTAATGAGATTTCCAGTCCTACTGCCCAGAAGTAACCTCTGTTAACTATTTCTGTGTATACTGCCAGCCGTTTTCTATACAGGGGTGTATATAAGTATTTCTGGTTTTTTTTTTTTTTTAAATTACTAATACAACCACACAATAACAAATTTTGTCATTCAATACATCTTGGACTCTATGTCACCTTATATAACTAACCTGCCCCATTCTTTTTAATGGCTCACAGGGCATTTCATTATATGTAGTACTTCAATTTTAACTAGTCCTCTTGATGACATTTAGGCTGACTCCTGTCTTTTGCTATGACAAATGTTGCTGCAGTAAACATCCTGTACAAACTTCTTGACATGTTTGTGCAAGTACAGGTACAGAATACATTCCTGAAAGTGAAACTTTTGGTTGTGCATATTTTTTATTCTGATAGCTACCACTACTGATCTCCAAAGGGACTGTGTCAAAATCTTCAAACTCAGAAACTTCTATTTTCTCCACAATTTAGCCAAGACTAGTCATCACTACACTCTAATCTTTGCCAATCTGACAAGTGAAAAATTATAATTTTGTTTTTAATTTGCATTTCTCCATGACTGAGGTTGAACGTCTTTTCATGTATCTTTTGGCCTTCTATTTCTGTGAAATGCTTGTTACCTAGAATAAGGTCACACCCAAACACAGTACTCAAAAAGTCTTATGTTTGGTCACACCCAAACACAGTACTCAAAAAGTCTTATGTTTGTACCTATGTAAGAATATTATATTCTCAAAGTAAAGGACAATTCAAGGCAATACTTATGAAAATTCCAACTGCCTTTTTAACAGAAATGGACAAACTGATTCTAAAATTCATATGGAAATGCAAGGGACCCAGAATAGACAAAACAATCTGAAAAAAAAAAAAAAAAGAGAGAGAAAGAAAGACAAACACTGTTAAAGGTCTCACACTTCCAGTTTCAAAATTAACTTACTACAAAACCTAAAGTAACCAAAACATTATGTACTTACATCAGCAAAGATATATAAACCAACACAATAAAGAGTCTAGAAATAAACCCATAATTTATGGTCAATTGATTTTTGACAAGGGTGCCAAGACATTCAATGGAGAAACAATAGTCTTTTTAACAAACAGTATTGGGATAATTGGATATTCCATGCAAAAGAATGAAGGTGGGCCCTTACGTCACATCGTATGCAAAAATGAACTCAAAATGGATCAATCGTGAAAGTTACACTATAAAATTCTTATAATCTTCATCACATTGAACCAGGCAATGGTTTCCTAGATATATAAAGCATAAACAATAAAAGAAAAACATATATAAATCGGACTTCATCACAATTTTAAAAGTTTCTGATGTAGAGGACACCATTCAGAAAGTGAACAGGCAATCCACAGAATGGGAGAAATATTTACAAACCATATCTCTGAAAATTATCTTACAAACATTGCTGCAGTGAACACTCTTAGGTAAACGTCTTTGTATACTCGTACAAGTATAGAATATATTCCTATCCAGTATCCAGAAAAAATATGTGTGTGTGTGTGTATACACACACATATATATGTAAAGAACTCTTACAACTCAACAATAAAAAAGTAAATAACCAAATTACATAATGGTCAAAAGATTTGAACAGACATTTCTCCAAAGATATACAAATAACCAATAAGCACATCACACTTCCTAGTTTCAAAACTAATCACAAAATCTACAGTAATCAAAACATTGTGATACTTGGATCAGCAAAGACTTATAAACCAACAGATTAGAAGTCAGAGTGCAGAAATGATTTTTGTGTATGCTGTGAGATAAGAGCCCACCTTCATTCTTTCGCATGAAAATCCATGCATAACGACATCATTAGTCATTTGGGAAACGCAAATCAAAACTACAATGTGAAACCACTTCACACCCCCTAGGATGCAATGGAAAAAAAAAAAAAAAAAAAAACAGCAAAGTGTTGAAGAGGATGTGGAGAAATTAATCAAATGGAATCCTCATACACTGCTAGTGGGAATGAAAAAATGGTTCAACCACTATGGCAGTTACTCAATAAATTAAAGATAGAATTATCATGACCCAGCACTTCTACTCCTAAGTATACACCTGAAAAAACTGAAAACATGCTCACACAAAAACATGTTCACACAAAAACCCCATTCATGTTCACACAAAAACATGAATACTCACAAGTGTTATTTTTTGACAAAAAGTAGAAACTGATAAACAAAATGTGTATATCCATACAATAGAATATTATTCCATCGCAAAAAGAAATGAAGTACCAACATGTGCTAGAGGAAGACATAAAAAGTCACATACTGTATGATTCCATTTATATGAAATGCCCAAAACAAGCAAATCCATAAAGACAAAGTACATTAGTGGTTACCAGGGGCTGGCAAAAGGGGAGAATGGGAAGTGACTGCTAATGGGTAAGAGGTTTCTTTTTGGGGTGATAAAAATGTTCTGGAATTATATCAATATACCATTTTGTGACTATACTAAAAACCACTGAGTTATATATTTTAAACTGATAAATTTTGTGGTAAGTGATTCTATCTTGAAAAAGAAAAACCCAGTAAAGGACAGGGTTTACAAAATAATTTAATTCATGATTTACCACAGCTTTAAAAGAATTAGCATTAATACTGTAGGTGGCTCTGGGTCTAAAATTGTGCATCCAGAACAAATAAGATTTAGTCAATGGGCATGATTTCAAGCACTGACAGTTATGGGGCCACAGCTGATACCAATTCCTAAATGTAAGCGATGTAGAAATCAGAGCTGTAACTGAGGAATCAGGCAAGCAAGCCCAAGAGAATGATTGCCAAAGCACATGTCCTTTAACTGCTATCCTGCAAAGCAATTACAGCTGTACCCAACCTTAAGCAAACCCAGTCCTTTTAAGAACACATCTTTATCATAAATAAATGGGGGAGGGATACTGTGCTATGATGAAACAGGATGTAGGAGGAAGTTAAAACAGCATACAAACAATAACAAGTGAACCTAATTTTATTAGAAATAACTAACATAACCCTTAGGCAGGGATGAAAACAACCCAAGTAACTTCTGAAAACAGAATTTGCCTATACACTATAAAGTTAAAGACAAATATTGTACTCTAGTTTAAAACTGTGTGTCTCACCAGGGAATGAATAGGTTAGTAATTCTAAAACTACTTTTGTTTGTGTGTACTCCGATGAAACAAGTAAGTCAATATACTGTGGTTGAGAACAGTTTCTCACCTTTGGATAAGGAAGTAACAAGGAAAGAGAAAAGGCCTGAAGAGGAAAAAAGACCAAAATGGACCCTATGGTGGGAGAACGGAACTGGAAGCATCACTGGCAGTTTTTAATTTATATACTTTCATGGATAATGAAATAAAAACATATGTGTTCATACATGTTACTAAACATATACACTGCTAGTTCTATCTACTAAGAGAGCCTAGAAGCAATGACACCCAGTAGCAAGGAGCACAATCGGCACCCAGATCTTGGTTTCTAGATATCATTCTCTAGTAAAACGAACTCAGCTCCCTGGAAAAATGGTTGATTCCATGGCTGGTGCAAGCAGGAAAAATACAAGATACACTCAGAATATCATGTGATATCAGAAAGTAAATCAGTGCTCACAAAATCAGAGAGGGTATTGTAGAAAGGACACAGGAACAAATTTTCAAGTGCCCTCAATAACCAAAGCGAGAATGACTTGAGCAACAAATACTGGATTTTAACCCATAAAGTAAAATATCCACAAAGTCATGTAAATAAATTAATTGGATAATTAATAAATAAAGGAAAGGGGACATTACTTCCTTAATTGTAGAATTCCAAATATAGTAAGAATGAGTGAAATAGAAAACTCACCATTAAGCAAAGACCAAAGCAGTAATAAGTGTTGCCAGTAAGAAGCATTGATAGATTGCGAAACTGGCCCATGTACAGTATGATGGAACACAGGATATTGCAAAACTGGCCCATGAAAAGTATGATGGGACACAGGATATTTGCAGTACCTCCCCACTAGAGGAAAGTATTAATTACAAAGGAATTACTAATTATTATACAAATACAAGGTTAAAATGAACATTTATTATTAATTACAAAGGAAAAAACAGTAACTTTACAATGAAGAAATCTGGCAGACACAGCCTTAACCAAGTAATCACATTAACTTTACCCGTCATAAGACATGCTAATCATGGGTAAAGATCTGACAACCCCAAATTGAGAAACACTCTAAAAAATAACTAACAGTACTCTGCAAAAGTGTCAGTAACATTTATAAAAGATGGGAGGAAAAAAAACTGAAAAGCTTAACAGATGGGAGGAGACTAAGATGATGATAACTAAATGCAAGGTAGGATCCCAAATTGGATCCTGAACTAGAAAAAGGATAGTTTATAAATGTGAATGTCCTGGTTTTAATAATTATACTATGGTTATATAGGATGTTAACATTAGGAGAAGTAACTGGGCAAAGGATATCCAGGACCTCTTTGTACTATTTTTATACCTTTTATGTAAGTCTAAAGTTATTTCAAATTTTAAAAATCAACATAATTTTAGAAGATTTTAGAAAAACCTCTCAAAGGAAAGTAAATCTTTCTACTATAATTGAATTTACATCGAGCCGTTAACTACACCTGAATTATACTGCCACTCTGGAAAGAATTTGGCAATTTTTGATCATTAAATTAAAAAGTGGGCATAATACTCCATCTACTGATACATCCGTTTATATAAATTATTCTAGGTTTGAAAGAACTCCGGTACAAGGATGGGGGAAAGGGGTATCATACCATTCACATATTTTTTAAACCAGTCCATTTTGTTGCCATCCTATATTAAGCATGCAACTAGTGTTTTTTAAAGCCTTCAGTGAGCAACAATTATTTTATTAGCAATAAAGACGACAGAGGGAGGGGAAGGGAGGGGAGGGGAGGGAAGGGAAGGGGAGGGAAGGGAAGGGAAGGGAGGAGGAAGAGACAGAAGGAAAGAAGTGAAGGAGGGAGAGAAAGAAAGTTTTGTTAGACTCCTTTATACCTTCCCCTAATACCTCCCCCACCATGACCAATGACATTCATTTCATAGAGCAGCTAATTGGCGAACTTAATTTTACAGGCTATGACAAACAAAACCTTTATGAAAAGACATTATGGTGGCATTCTTAACACCCTGTGCTTCCAGACCTAAATAAACTGCAGGTACAATGGGGAGCCACATAAGCCTGTAAAAGCAGTTGATGGTCAAATACAATTCAACATCATTTAAAGCTACCAACTTTGAATCCTATAGGGTTAAGTTAAACGATAATTTATTTGCTGTCACAAAATGTACTCTATTATTATTTTCCATTTTTAAATAGTGTTCCTCAAAAGCTAATTTTTCTAACCAACTAATTAATGAATAGAATATTTAAATAATCTTAGTTTAAGATGAAAAACAAGCATGTTATTTCTAAATTCCATATGCAATTAATAAAATGTACATTATTAAGTCCAATACATAGTTTACTGAACTCAAGGACTTTTACCTACAGTAATTCCATTCTATAGATGGAGAAAATAACGTATAGTAAGAGTAAACTGGTTTTTTTCCTCAAAGGAAAGAAATAGCAGCAAAAAATTCCAGTGACTCCCTAAAAATGAGAATGCCACACAACTATGTACATGTAAGGAGACTTTAAACACTGAGGCTATGACTAGAACAGATCACTAAGGAAATGGTATTAGAGATTAAAATGTAGGTGGTCCTGCCCCTAACATCACCAAAAAAATTGGAGGGAACATTCAGCACCTTACAAAATAAAGTAAAAAGGCACCTGAGGACAAGCAAAAGAAAGCCACCTAATGAAGACCCTAAAAAGGAAATCTAAGGAAGAGTTCTGGACTTCAGGGAGAGGTCTACTTAGAATCATAAATGGATAAAAAGGAAAAAGGCAATAGAGACACAGGAGGTCTACCATTTTCCATGAGAAATAATTCAGTACATTTTGGTCTTGATTTCAAAGAATAGTAAAATTGCTTCCAAACAGTAACAGTTCTGTGAGCAATAAATAATACATAAAATGTATTTACAGGCTAAAAAGTACAATTTAAGGGCTTAACTTCATTGATCTATATTAAGGGTTTAACTTCATTGTCTACTGCTAAGGGAACACTAAATACTGAATCCTGAAATAGTACAAACCCAAACCAAAGTATAATCAAAATCATAATTTGATAAAATCAAGAGAAAAGCATTAATATTATAAAAGCTACTCTATGTTTCTAGGCATCCCACTCACCTCTCAGGAAAAAAAAATACGTGTGTGTGTGTGTGTGTGTGTGTAGCTTTGAAATTAGCAGTTAAAAGACCAAAAGTAACTCCCCTAAATCTATTCAACAAGTAAGGTAAGGGAAATTAGCATTTGCTGAGTGGCTCTTACATGCCAGGCCCTTGTACACACCCTGCCTTGTCTAATTCTAACAAACCTGAAGTAGTCATCATCTCTTTACAAGCGAGGAAACCAAGGCTTAGAGGAGTCAACTTTCTTGCCGTTTGTTAGAATAGTGTTTCTCAATCTTGGCACCACTGACATCTGGGGCTAGACAATTTTGGGGGCGGCAGGGGGGAGGTAGAAGATGCTGTCTTACAGATTGTAGCATGCTTACCAGCATCCCTGGTCTCTACACACTGGATGCCAGTAGCATCCTTTGGGTTGTGGCAACCCACCATTTCTCTAAACATTGCCAAATGTCCCTTGGGGGCAAAATAATCCCGAGATGAGAACCACTTAGTTAGAAGGAAGACGCCAGCATTTTCATTCAATAGGTACGTGACAAGAGGTACGTCCCAGACTCTGTTCAAGATGAATAAAGGACAAATTGAGGTCTCTGCCTTCAAGAGCTCACTTTGAAACCTGGTACTTGATTTAAAACCTCTCTCCATGCATAGCCATATGAGCCTCACACCATGACAGTCTGACCTACATACTCCCTTCAGCCAGCCCCTAAATCTGCTCACTCCTTCAATCACAATCAATGGCACCCTCACTGACCTAAATGATATCTTGCAGTCATGTCTGATTCAATTATTCCCTTAATTCTCTGTATCTAGTCACTGTCCAAGTCCTGCTGATTTTTCTTAGGAGTAAAATATCTCCGTCATCCATCCCTACCCTTCATTCCCATCACTCTAATATAGATACAAACCAAACTCCCTGTATCTTCTAACAGAAGATATCAGGAGTAACTAATCTCTTGGTCCCTCATATGAATTAGGGGTACATATCAAGATATAATAACTGATCTACCAACTTTTAGGATAGAGGGCTGGCAGACTTCAGAGCAGTCCACAATGACCACATCTTTCTCTGGGGTGGGGAGGGATGCTGGAATTTCTCATCTGATAGTAGTTTCATAAGCCAAATACTAACTCTTAAGTAAATAGTAACCCTCACAAGCATTAAGAAAAGGACATAGCAGAAATTAGTTTGCATGCCATTACAAAGTGATTTGCATGCTATTTCTGACATTTGTGCCGTGAACTGCTTTTACCTGCTTCAAAAGAAGGTAGAACTGGCACTCAACAGAGCAAGTAAGGTGCAACTCCCAAAGAAAGCTTAATTAAACCAACTAATATTTCCACCCCTGCTGATGTAGAAACCTAGATGAAGGCAGGTAAAGCAAACATGCTGCTGGGGAAACACTAAAATAGATGGCCAAACAAAATCTAGTGAAATGCCTGTATACAAAGAGAGATGTAAATCTCATATATAATACATACAAATAAAATCACAGCATCAAAAGGCTAATTTATTTATACTACAAATGAAAAAGACTCCTATTTAAGATGAGAGGAAATCCAGGACCCGGTTCAAAGTTGGATCTTGCCCTTAGGCAGAGAATAACAGAATGTTTATGTACTAATGTACTAATGCTCTATCCTTTTTAACTTCCAAACACCATAATCAAGACAAATTTCTGAAATGCACAACTTAACCAAAACTTTTAATTTTTACTCTGCATGTTTAAATTTTCAAAAAAACACATTTACATGTTCAAAAAAAAGTCTGATGAGTGACTTCCTAAATACTTCCACTTATTATTTCTGAGTTTTCCTATAAAGGGCTGATGGCAAACATACTTACTATTTAGGGTCCTGCTTTTTCCAACTTTATCAAGCTGTTTTAAATAAATAAATAAACGGAAGTAATTTCTATAAGGATGCATCAATATCTCAAAGCTTTCTAAAAGAATAAAGAATGTTATTCTACAGTTGGGCATGGTGGCTCATGCCTGTAATTCCAACAATTTGGGAGGCCAAGGCAATAAGACCACTTGAGTCCAGGAGTTTAAGACCAGCCTGGGCAATAAATCAAGACCTCGTCTTTACAAAAAATTAAGAAATTAGCTGGGTATAGTGATGTGCGCTTATAATCCCAGCTACTCAGGAGGCTAAGGCAGGAAGATCACATTAGTCCAGGAGTTTGGAGCTTTGAAGAGCTATAATGATGCTACTGTGTTCCAGCCTAGGTTACAGAGTGAGATTCCATTTCAAAAAAAACAAACAAACAAACACACACACACACACACACACACACACACACAAAGAAAAAAAAAGGATGTCATACTAAATTAATGCATTTCCTTCTGAGGGACACTATTTTAGGTCGGCACGTTTATGAAACGACCCAATGTCAAACCAAAAGGCCTTTACTTAAGAAAGCAATTATAACAAACAGGTATATTAAATAATTCCAATTCACACATTCTCTAATACCTATAGCAGAATTTAAAAAGCAGAAATAGAAATTGAATTAGACACCCAGTTACAGCCATCTTAAGATAATGCTTCTGACCCCGACTATTACTGTCTTCTGTCTATAACCTAGGACAGCTTTTCAACATTTCATTCAAACTTTTTCTAAACACATCACAAGTTTAGTCTAATCTAAATTAACACAATTGGTTTAATTTATTTGTAATTCTACAATTTATACCTTTGTCTGTAGCAACCTAAAGCCTGAAGACAGAAGATACACAGTTGACTCTTTAACAACATGAGTTTCAACTGTAAAGGTCTGCTTACACTCAGATTTGCTTCTGTCACCCCAGACAGCAAGACCAACCCCTCCTTTTCTTCAGCCTACCCAACATGAAGACAATGAGACTGAAGACCTTTATAGTGATCCACTTCTACTTAATGAATTATAAATACATTTTCTCCTCCTTATAATTTTCTTGGTAAGTTTTTTTTCTCTACTTTATTGCAAGAATACAGTATATAATACATATAACATACAAAATATGTGTTAATCGACTATTTGTTATCAGTGAGGCTTCCAGGCAACAGCAGAGACTATTAGGAGTAGTTTTCAGAGATTTAAAAGTTACATGCAGATTTTCAACTGCATGGTGGGTCAGCACCCCAACCCCCACATTGTTCAAGGGTCAACTGTATTAACAAATACATACAAGTAGCAGTTATACACATCCAAGAGGAAATTATCAATTTAGTCTTCTTTTTTTGAGAAATCCTTTCTTTTATAAAATGACGGCATTAACCTCAGAATACACTCTTTACTGCCTTTTACCAACATTTGTCTACATGAAAAGCATAAAGATAACGTTGTCATAACTGATGCCTGAAACCATTATTAAAAAGAATTTCTGTTTTAACAAAGTAAATGTGAGGGGACCTCTTGAACTGATCCTTAAGATATTTTAAGATGCTACATGGAACAACAATGTAATCTAAAATTCATGCTAACTTTACCATCAAACCACAGTGTTCTTGGCACCTTTAAAACAAAATTTAACCTTGTAAAACAGATCATGGCTAACTAAGATCTCCAAAATCAGTCCTGGGCCCCTAGGGGTCAGGGGTTCCCTAGGAAACTATTTTGTTTCATAATGCTTTGGGTTAACAGACCTGAATTCTGCTGACTTTAAATGAATGACAAAAAAATGAAGACAAATCAAGTATTTGGAATCCAACTGTCAGAAGGCTACTGCATACAAGTACCCTCTATAGCACCCTCTGGCTTAAATTACTACGGTTTATAAAATGTTGTCATACATACAGTCTCTTTTAGTTTCAACTCTTTTTCAAAGTACTAATTAAGAGTATCATTTTATGGACAAAACTGCAAACAACATAAACTATATTTCCCACGCCCAAAGATATAAAATATTTTTATAACCTGGTTTCCTATTTTCAGTTAAAGGAATCAAATTAAGGTGGCTTCTCATCCCTTTTTCCCTATAGCTTCTCCAACTATAGTAGCACAATCTTTTCTTGAGACATTCCTAGATGATTAACAATTTGAAATTGAATTAAGAAACTGCTTTTAAAAGTAAAGTGTAAATACATCCATTTTCAAACGAAAAAGATTGAGGGATTGTTCTCTACACCTATTAGCTCTGTCTATAATCTTAAATTAACCACATCCTGAAATCCTGAAGACTATTACATTTCTATTCACTAGTCAAACATTTAAGGCTATATTAAAGTTTCACGTGTATTAAAGTCACACTGAATTTTCTATGGGAAAGGCCAAATTTATTCCAGAAAATAAATCCATTACTAGAAAGGAAAAACTAATTTGCAAGCTTCTCCAGCTAGAAATATCTTTTCTAGTAAGCTATCACTTTAAACATGCAATTAACTTTTAAAAATCAGGTAAGAGCTGTTTACTTGTGCATCTCAAGGTTCCTAAGTGGTATCTGTTTAGATTTGTGATAAACATGTAAAAAGAAATTCCAAAGGGTCTGGATAAAATGCTAACTCACGACTGAATGTTAAGTAGTCCAAAAATTCCAGGAAATTAACATTTTAAATGTTCCTAGTGACAAGCAGAAAGTGTTCATGAAACATCCTGGAGTCTACAGCTAAAAACTGGTCAAGCTTTGCTGAGAAAGTTTAAATGGGCCCTGGGAAAAAGGTCCAGAAGAATCGAAACTGAAGTGCCAAAGAAAATACCACCATTGCTGAAGGAACTGACACATGGATGAAACCATTTCCTCCCCACACCACTGTAAGCTACCTAAGAACCTTCATGCTGATGCTCTAGGGAGCCACTATCAATTCCACACTGTTCACACCTACAAATATAACTTACCTGCATACCTACTGGAGGATTCTGTTACTAGGGAACAGCAGCATCACTCAATTCATCCAAGTTAATTGTACATCAAACATTGCTCTGGCAGCATCATTTATTACCTACACCAACTTTGCAAGAGGGCATTGTCTCATTTACTGATGAGAAAACTTAGACGCTGAGAAAGCTTAGAAGCCGAGTAACTTGTCAGATTTTTTAAGGGAGGAAAACATTACCTGCCAGGCTTCAAACCCAAACCTGTCTCTTTCTATATCGGACCCTGGCTTCTTGCTAGAGCCCTAACTTTTTCTGTAGGCTTAAAAGCACTAATGCCATAGAAAATTCCTTACCTAACTCCACTCAACCCTCAACTAACAATGACAACTTCATACAGAGTACTTTCGCCACAACTGTTCCCCCTTCCAACATTCAGCTGTTTCATTCAACATGCAATATTAAAGCCAGGTGGCCTATTAGTATGTATCAAACATTCAGCTAGGCTATTTATAATTAACATTTACTGAGCACTTACTATGTGCCAGATACTGTTTGAAATGTTTACAATAACCTCATAAGGTAGGTTCTATCATTATCTTTATTTTATGAAGAAAGGGAAGCACAGAAAACTTTAATATGCACAAAGATAAACGGTAAGTAACGAATCCAGCATTCAACTCAGTTTCTATGGTTTCACCACAACTCAAGCTCTTATACATTATCATTCCTCCCTCACAAGATAATTCATACAGGGTTTCTCATTTAATCCTCTCAACTCTGTGAGTTAAAGATTATCAATTCCAATTTATAGATGAAGAAATACCGGCTCAGATAGGTGAAGTAATTTACTTAAAATCACACAGCTTTAAGTGGTTCAAGACAAGTTAGTCAAGACTTGAATTCATTTTTGTTTCACACCTCCAAATTGTTAATACTACACCATATCAAGGAAGGATGAGAACTATAAAAAGGCGAGTGAACAATAAAAAGGAACAGGTATCAATCTACGTAGTTTAATATGGTCAATCACTTTTGAAAATTTCTAGGCTATATACAGGTTCTTCTTCAAACTGTTTATATAATAAAAAAACATGTTATGACACTGAGGAAACTGACAAAAATGGTCTCTTGATGGTCAAGAATAACAGGACAGAAAATCCCACACGTTTTGAAGAACTGTATAATCTTTTACTATGAAACCACAAAATTCATATTTGGCCACAAAATACAGAGACGGACACAAGCAGGCACCATGCTCCTATCTCACAACCACCGCCTCCCACCTCAGTAGATAATGAGAATCGGCTTCATTACTCATGCTCCTCTTCCTGAGAGATCAAGAAACAAAAGCAACATGAAAGAATCCACCTACTTTAGGCTACCCTCTTAAATCGGGTACCATTCTGAAAACAAGCTCATAAACATACATTAAATTTTAGAAGTTAAGATGTTTCTACCAAGAAACAAGTATATGAATGCATTTAACATTCTTTGTCTCATGTGCAGAATGGATTTGCCTTTCTTAAATCTATAAACTTAAAGAGAGGACAAAGACTCAGAAAAGTGATTTTCCTATCACCAAAAACATCACTGCTTTCAAATGTTTCTCAAGACCCAATTAGACAGTATAACTCCTCTGCAGTTATACACTTTAGTATTTCAGAAAATGTCTTCCACCAATTATCCATCCAGAGTAAAATTGGACAATATAATCATGACTCTCATCATATTCCCTACATAGCCCAGAGGTCTCAGATAGCAAAACTGATTACTGCATCTATAAGAAACATCCATTTCAAAATTACTAGTCCTAGTAAGACAATCAAGCTTACATTCTCAACAACGGAAAAACAAATTAGAAGCAGCCAGCAAGCAAGACTGCAGCTCCTTTATACCAGATACGGATTTTTTAAAACAAATTATAGAAGAGGAAAAACCTGTCATTTGTTAAGTATCTTTTATAGTATTTTGCAGCCCAGTTAAAGGCAGAAGAAAAAAAATGATCACGCACAAGTCAGAAGTCAGTCCAAAGAATAAGTGTTGTTTCAGGAGGGGGAAAAAAAATCACTTATTCACAGTTCAACAATTTTAAAAATAATCAGTGTTGTGCAGGAAAAGCATTAAATATTTTAACGAGGCCAAAGGGATCATGTAACGTGAATGACGATCTAATGTGTCCAAAGTGTACAGTGAACAAACAGGTTCCGCTGTCAACCTCCTAAATGATGTTTTGAAATAGGGTAGAACTTTAAGAAAAGCACTCACCTCATAACATTTCATTAAATTCACAGGTTTTTGTTTTGTTGTTTGTGTGTGTGTGTGTGTGAATTGAAAAACAATGAGCTTTTTCCCCCAGTGCTAGAGATAATAAAACATGGCTTGCTTTCTTATAAATGAATCCTGCCACATAGAGGCTTGAAACGCCAATATACAAAGATGCAGCCCATCCCCTTGTCCCCCATTTCTACTTCCCCTCGGGTAATTCCTTTCAAATAGCTATTTAAACATACATAGACGCTATCTGAAATGAAAACTTTCCTCCCATTCCCTAAGCTGAAGAAAGCAGGAATTCCTCAAGAAAGCTGAATTAAGCTCAGTCACCCACAGAACCCCAATCTCTCAAATGCCCTGGGTTACCAAAATAAAAGCTGGATACCCTGAGTAAGCAAATCCTTGGACACTTCACACACACAGTAAATAAATAAGCTCACTAAAATAAAAAGGTGGAAAAACAAAGTCAACTTAAAAGCAAACCACCACACCCTCAACTCCGCGTTGCAACCGGTCGGCCGGGGGCCTTTACCTTCATTTTCCATCGAAACTGCACTCGGGTTGATGGCTACAAAGTCTTTAGTGTCAGCCACGGCCACACTGGGAATAGAGAGAAGAGGAGGACAAGGAAGAGAAGCCCCCGGAATCCCAGGCTGTCACCCCCGCTCCCGGCCACGCGTCCCACGGCTGCTCCCACCACCCCTAGCAGCAGCATCTGCAAGAGAAACCAGGAGAAGCGGCGCTGACGAGAGAGAGGCTGAGGAAGGAGTTCCCCGCCCAGCCGCTATCTCGGGAGCCCCCCCGCCCCGCGCCAAGATCCCGCACCCGCCCCATCGTGTGCCCGCAACGTCCCCAGCTCACGCCAGTGGGGCGGCGCCGTAGAGATGCCCCCCCAGCCAGGGGATCCCTGAACCTCCCCTTCCTTCAGAACCTGGAAGTTTCTAGAAATGGGGGCAGGAGGTAATACTGGTACCCACCCAAAGCCCCACACAGCCCTCCTCCAGGCTGCGGGGTCTCAGCCGCGGGGCTCGCGGGGGCGACCCGCGCGCCTCGAGAGAAGAGGAGCTGCTCGCGGGGCAGCGGTGCGAGGCGGGAGCCTGCTCCAGGCGTGAGAAGAAGCGAGCCGGAGGGAGGAAGGGAGGGAGAGAGGATGGGCGGGGAGGGGAAAGGAGACGAAGTGAGGGCACCCGTCACGGTCCGCCGGGCCGGCTCCGCGAGGCCGTGCTGGTCTGCTCCCGCCTCCGACTCCTGCGCTCCGCCCCTCCCCGCCGACGGCCGCCCAGTCGCGCCCAGCACTCCTGGGCCCGCCGCGCACCGAGCTTTGTCGCTACTACTTCCGCTGCGAGAGGTGCGCGCAGGCGTATTGGTGCTCACGGGCGGGGAAGGCGGAAGTGAAGTGAAGGCCGACTCTTCGGCCTGGACTGGACAATGTTTGTGTTTGGATCCGTCCGGTAGGAGGTCGCGCGGGGTTGGTGGCCCGCCCTGTTCTTGCCGGCGCCTCCCTTATCCCAGGGACGGTGTCCGCCCGTTTATGTGCACCCACTGAACGCGAGGGTCGGAGATTCGCCCACGCCGCGTGTTGGCCACACATTCCCGTGGGGCGGCCGCGGGGTCGGCCCAAGCTGACAGCCATGGCCGCTGTCCCTGAGGCGTTTAAGCGCTCTCTACAAATTCTGTAGGAGAAGCCGCTCCCGACGGGGTGGCAGTCACAATCTCAGCAGGCGACGTTGAGGCCCGCGGAAGAAAGGGACGAGGTATCCATGCTCCTGCCAGGGACTGGAGCACCATGAGGAGCCTCCCAGGTCTCGCGCTCTCACTTGCAAAACCCTGCACTGACTGCTTGGTTTTTGCGGAAGCCGGTCATCGCGGGGCGACTTCCCAAAATTCCGTAAGGGGTGTGCTTAGTTACCATGTGTAATGAGAGAGCAAGGTTCAGCCTCAGAGAACTCCAGGGAGAACTAATCTTTTTCCTTCGTTTGCGGTGTATGGAACTGGGGAGAGGCTGGAACAGCAATTAGAAACCAGTCGTACAGCGGTCGAAGCCAATGAACGAGCACTTCTTCGGCCGCTGTACCTTTGTCCAGTGGCAATGCCTTTTCACACGTAAACATTTCACTTGCTCGGCATCTTACCCAGACCCCTAATAAGTGCTTTTTAATGAACGATTGATTTTAATAAACCTTGGTGAGCCAGACACGTAGTGTTGAACGGAAGTCCTCGCACATCCATAACCACTAGAGGGCAGGGCTTCACCTACTGAGTTGGTGATCACCCTCCAGAGAACTCAAAAAGAAAATTTATGTATATGCTAGATGTGTTTTTCTCCATCAACACTTAGACACTTTACAAATTTGCTTTTTATCTCAGGTCCTGTAACATATCCCAGTGTGCTCTCTAACCACACGTTCAACATCAAAATTAACGGACGGGGTTGCCTGTGTTTCTATATTGGTTCCCAAGTAAGTAGTACTAGACTAGGATAGAAAATTCTGGGCAGCTTTCTAGATTTACCTTTCTTTTAAGAAATATTGAACCTTTAATCAGCGAGGTCACTTTTAAAGATGAACCCATAAAAATCACCATCAAGTAGATTTCTAGTCTTAAGAATTAATTATTTATGATCCACCTCTGGCGTGCATGGTCAGCGATTTTTGTCTACACAGTGATATAGAGCCAAATTAACGTACAGGGTTGCCTGTATTTCTATATCTGTTCCCAAGTAAGTGGTACTAGACTAGGATCGAAAATTCTGGACAGTTTTTAGATTTACCTTTCTTTTAAGAAATATTAAACTTTTATTCAGTGAGGTCACTTTTAAAGATGAACCCATAAAAATCACTATCAAGTAGATTTCTAGTCTTAGGAGTTACTATTTATGATCCATCTCTGTCATGCATTGTCAGTGATTTTTGTCTACGTAATGACATAGCCTATGATTTGTACAATGATTGTGCTCTCTCGTAATCAATTTGTAACAGTTATCAGTACATATTCAACCTTGAAACAGCATTATATTAAAAATGAAAGCATCTAAGGTAGGAAATTACACAATATAAACATTTTGGCATTAACGTATGCATTTACAAAATAGAGGGTAACTGTACAGAATTTGATATTGGGTCACTTTAGCTGAAACATTTTTCTAAAGCAACTTTTCAGAGCTATCGTATTAATAGACTGCAATACTCTAGCATTAACACTGAATCTATAACTCTTCCAAAAGATTTATAGCTCCATGGTTTATTCCTAAAATGACTTAAACTGAAATTTTACTTTTGGTCGCCTAAATTATGAAAATCATTGTTCCTATTACTAAGCCAAAAAAGAAACTGGTAAGATCAAGATCAGCTTTACCAAGAAGAATTGACCAATGAGTCATTTTATATAAAAAAAAACTTAAGCATCTGCGAATTCTGGTGTCTGAGGGGGTTCTGGAACCAATCCCCTGTGGACACTGAGGGATGACTATATACATACATGTCATATACACACGTATGTATACATACAAACAAATATATGCACATACATGTACATATATTCATACACACTACCCTTCTTTCAAAAGATTGTTGTAAGAATCTCATAAAGTAAGTGAACACAGGTTGCAAATTATAAGCACTATAGAAGTATAAGATTATTATAGAGAGAAACGAGCAAATCCCTGGAGTGTTAGCTACAATGAGACTGATGGCAATGAAATGTATTATGTCTAAGTTTCATCTTATTGCTTCCATAGAAATCAAAGCTCTAAAAATTCTTTCTACTCTCCTTTTGTCCTGAATATTTAACCTACAAAATTAAGTGCATCTGATGCAAAAAGTGGTCACATGAGCAAGAAGGGGAAATTTGTCAGGCTTCTCCGCTTGGGGGAAATATTACAAATGGGAAAGATTGAAGAAGAATGGTCATGATGTTCTAATTTTCTTTATACTGTGCTTTATTCCACAAAGTATGTGAGGCATCTTGGTTTTAATACCAAATTTGATAGCTGCATTTTTATAAACCTGGATGGTAAAAGAATATTTGGTTCTTTAGGGATTTAAAAATTAAAACTTAGAAAGATTATTTTAAAATCTTTCATTAGTTAATTAATGTCTTCTTTAAAGGCTGTTTTAATGTTGTTTAAAGTATCAGAGATTAATAGTTAAGAAATTTCACCTAGCTGCTAGAAAATAAATTGTTTTATTTTAAGTTGAACATTTTATTTATTTATTTACTAACTTACTTAAGAGACTCTGTCACTCAGGCTGGAGTGCAATGGTGTCATCATAGCGCACTGCAGTCTTGAACTCCTGGGCTCAAGAGATCCTCTTGCCTCAGCCTCCCAATGTGCTTGGGATTAGAGGCATGAACCACCATGCCTGGCAAAGTTGGACATGTTAAAAACATATAAAGATGCATCACTTTATTTTTATAAGCTAACCTACTCCAACAGAACAAAAAGAAGTATTTTTCTTCTTATAGGATAAAGGACATGCTAAATGTCAAGTTTAGAGAACTATACAGTTTTATTGCCAAGAGTGTTGTATGAAATCAGTGCCTAACAAACACTACCAGAATTGCTATAAATCTGCCTTGTTCCATGTTTTGGCAGTGCTGGAAGATTAAAAGTTGGAAGCAAAAATAAAAATTGAAGGACTCATATGAGCTACTTGTGTTTGGTTGGTTTTAATATGACCCAGATCCCCAAGTACTCTACAAATATTTTATCACTCACATAATTCCATAGCCACTTTCACACTTGCTAGCATTCTAAACATGAAATATTTCATGAAACTGAGAAGATGAAATGAGAGAACTTATACTCTTAATTTTTATTTTTAAAGAAGTTTATTTCAAGTATGGCATAGTCTGTCCATTTATTGGCTCAGATTCTGAGCCAATGGTAATATTTGGGATCTCTTATATACTACCAGTCTTCTGGATTAGACATGAGTGTGGATGGGGTGCATGTGAAAATAAAGAGGTAAGAGCAAAGTGAGTGTGAGTCCCATGACCAGGAGTACCATGACCCATGAACATCATTTCCATGGAAAACAGACATACAATATTCCAAATTATATAAACTACAGGATTTGTTTTGAGATACAAACGCACCCATTTAAAAGAGAATATTCCATCTAGTCTCCAAACTAGGATAATTTACCTCTGGCCCCAAAACACTTGACAGCAGTGAACATATAATAAAGACCTATTAAATAAATGGATAGCCTGAAACATGTTTATCATAAATATTTTTTGTTGAATGGATAACAATCTACTTGTTTCCTATGATCAGACTAAAATCCAAGCTTCTACTTTCCTGTAAAACAAAGAGGACTTACAGGATTTTTAAGAAGTTTAAGGGTCTGGTGCATCTCACACCTGTAATCCCAACATTTTGGGAGGCTGAGTCAGGAAAATTGCATGAGCCCAGGAGTTCAAGACCAGGCTGGACCACATAGTGAGACCCTGTCTTTACAGAAAATAAAAACATTAGCTGGGTGCAGTGGCACACACCTGTGGTCCCTGATACTCGGGCAGCTGGGGTGGGAAGATTGCTTGAGCCCAGGAGGTCGAAGCTGCAGTGAGCCATAATCATGCCACTGCACTCGAGTCTGGGGGACAGAGCAAGAACCTGTCTCAAAAAAAAAAAAAAAATTTAAAAATATGAACCTACATCTCCAAAAACCACAAAGGGGTTAACTAGGACAACATTATCTGAATGGGAATAAGTCCTAATTGTTGTAAGAAATGCTTGATATTGAGCACTGCCCAGAGCAGATAAAATTGCACACCCAGAATTTGAGCCCAGGTAACCATTTGAAATTAAAAGATAACAGTGTTGAGGTGGTTGTTTCCATGCATTTGAGAAATTTTAGCTGAACCTGTGCTTTTGATTTTGATGGCATGCATATTAATACCTGACAAAAAGCATTATACACTAGGTCCTCGAATAAGGTCATTTTCAACGTCATTTCATTAAATGATGAGAAAAAAGAAACATCAATTACTGGTGGGGCCGTTGTATTGAGTTTGTACATTCTCCCTGTGTCTACATGGGTTTTCTCCAGGTATTCTGGTTTCCTCTCATATCCCTAAGTTGTGCATGTTAGGTTAATTGCCATGTCTAAATTGTCCCAATGTGAGTGAATGTGTGTACGTCTGTACCCTGCGATGGAGTAGCGTCCTGTCCAGGGTTGATTCCTCCCTTGAGTGCTGAGCTGCCAGATAGGCTGCAGCCACCTACAACCCGAAACTGGAATAATTGGGTAAATAATTACCTTACTTGTTTTATTAATCTTTCTTAAATGTATGTATAACATTTTTACAATTTATTTCAGTGTTTAATATTTGAAGTGTTTTGGGAGCAGAGCAAGATGGTGGAATAGAAGCCTATACCATTGATAACTCCCGACAGGAACAACAAATTTTAACAATTATCTGCACACTGGAAGGCACCATCACAAGAACCAAAAATCAGAGCAATCAGAGTACCTGGTTTTATATTCATATCGTTGAAAGAATCATTGAAGAGAGTAGGAGAGACAGTCTTGAATCACTGACACAACCCCTTTTCCCCGTAACCTAGCAGCAGCCGTGCTACACAGAGAGTCTATACACTTGGCAGAGGGAGACTGCAGTCACTAGTAGTCTTTCTATTGAACTCAGTGCTGCCTTGTCACAGTGGAGAGCAAAGCCATGCTGGGCTCAGCCAGCACACATGCATGAAGGGAGCATTTGGACCAGACCTAGCCAGAGGGGAATGGACCATCCCAATTGTCAGAACTTGAGTTTTTGGCAAGCCTCACCACCATGGGCCAAAGTGCTCTGAGGTTCTAGGTAAACTTGAAAGGCTGTCTAGGACACAGGGATTGCAGTTCTTAGGCGACTTCTAGTGCTGGGCTGGGATGGTACATGACCTAGGGAGACACCAGCCAGGGAATCTAAGGGAGTGCTTATGCCATCCTTCCCCCAACCCCAGGCAGCACAGCTTGAAGCAACAAAAGTGACTCTGCTTAGGAAGAGGAGAACAAAGAAGACTTTGTTTTGCATCTTGCATACCAGCTCAGTCAAGTAGGATATGGCACTGGGCAGTCATGAGGCCCCCATGCCAGACCCTAGCTCATGGACGACATGTCTAGACACACCATGGGCCAAAAGGTAAACCGCTGCCTTGAAGGGAAGGATCCACACCTGGCAGGATTCATCACCTGTGACTAAAGAGCCCTTGGTCACTAAATAATCAGTAGCAGTACCCAGGTATTGCATCATGGCATGGGCCTTGGGTGAGACTCTGAGACGTGTCTTCAAGTGACACCCAGAACATTGCCAGCTGTGGTGGCTATGGTGAGAGACTCCTTCTGCTAGAGAAAAGCAGAGGGGAAAGTAAAGAGGACTTAGTCTTGCACCTTAGATACCAGCTCAGTCAGAGTAGGGTAGATCAATAAGTGGGCTCTTGAAGTCCCCAATCCCAGGCCTAACCTCTTAGATGGCATTTCATGACCTTTCCTGGGGCCACTTGAGGTCAGGAGTTTGAGATCAGCCTGGCAAACATGGTGAAACCTCGTCTCTACTAAAAATACAAAAAAATAGCCAGGTGGGTGGTGTATGCCTGTAATCTCAGCTATTCAGGATTAAAAGAGGCAAGAGAATCACTTGAACCCAGGAGGCAGAGGTTGTAGTGAGCCAAGGTCACTACTGCATTCCAGCCTGGGCAACAGAGTAAGAAAAAAAGAAGAAGAAAGAAAAGAAAGAAAAAAGTATATGACAGACACACAGCTAGTATCACCCTGAATGGGGAAAAACTGCGAGTCATTATTGTAAGACTGGAACATAAAAAGGATGCCCACTTTTTCACCACTACTCTTCAACATAGTACTGGAAGTCCTAGCTAGAGCAATTAGGCAAGATAAATAAATAAAGAACATCCAAATTGTAAAGGAAGAAGTTTAATTATTTTTATTTGCAGATAATATGACTATATATTTGGAAAAACCTAAAGACTCCACCAGAAACTGTTAGAACTGATAAATAAAGTCAGTAAGTTGCAGGCTACAAAATCAACATACAAAAATCAGTAGCATTTCTATATGTCAACAGAGTACAATATGAAAAAGAGGTAAAAATAATCCCATGTATGATAGCCACAAATAAAATTAAATCCCTAGAAATTAACCAAAGAAGTGAAACATCTCTATGATAAAAACTGTAAAACACTGATGAAAGCAATCGAAGAGGATGCAAAACAATGTAAAGATATTCTATGTTCATTGAATGCAAGAATTAATATTTTTAAATGTCTAAAGCAATCTAGCGATTGAATGCAATCTCTATCAAAATGCCAATGACTTTCCTCACAGAAATAGAAATAACATGGAAAACATGGAGAAACACCATCTCTACAAAAAACTTTAAAACTAGCTGGGCATGGTGGTGTGCACCTGTGGTCCCAGCTACCTGGGAGGTTGAGGTGGGAGGACTGCTTGAGCCCAGGAGGACAAGACTGTGGTGAGCCATGTTCACACCACTGCACTCCAACCAGGATATGAGAGAGAGAAAGTGTGGGGAGGAGGAGGAGGAGGAGGAGGAGGAGGAGGAGGAGAAAGAAGAAAAGGAGGTCTTAAAATAGGTAAGTTAAATTGCCACTAGCCAATATCTTCCACCAACTTTGAAAACTTTGCTGATGGGTTGGTTGTTTTAAATTGAAACTGTGGGACAAATTCTATATCGTATCTGCATGCCTTTAGCTGTGTTTGCATTAATAGCCTAGGCCTCCTCCCTCCATTTAAATGCTGTATCAATTTCATATCAGAAACATTTTCAATCTCTCTTTATCCTGCTGCACACTGGGCTGTGAGAGTGCTTTGGGAAAGGTTGCATTTCCTCATACCTACAAAATGGTACATTTTGCACTTAAAAGTTTTCTATGCCAATAACTGCTAGAAGTCAGATATTTTCTGCAAAGCTTGCATCTGTGTCTGAACTTGTCCCATGTCCTTCCAGGCCCCCTGCAGAAATCATATCTCTCCACTGTGCTTCCTATTGTGCAAATAAATGAGAAAAAAGGCACAAAATGCCATTATGATAATAAATTAGAGAGTGAGATACACAGCCCCAAGGCTTTATGAGGATCCTGCAGTTTAGCCCTGGGCAATCATGCAAACAGACCACTACTCCCACTGAGCATACTATGGGAAATACAGAACCCATATCAATGAGATGGTTTTTGAAATAGATAATGAAAAGGGGGAAATTACAATTTTGGCAATATAGCTTGTGAGATAAATGACAGAGAAGGGTATTTACAAATTGGCAGGAAAGAGTTTTTGCAACACAAGCAAACTGTTAATCCTTTAGGTTAGAAAATTTATTGCTACAATAAAAGATCAGGTGGAAAATTGTATTAGAAGCATTTACAGTATGCCTTCAGACAACCTTATTTTTATTCCTTGGTTATGAAAGGTAATGCTTTTGTAGCCTATATCATATTTTAAGTTTTTAGTATTTCCAAATGTCTTATATTTAGGGGAATTAGAAAAATGAGGATTTGAAGGGTAAAACTTTCTATGAGTGGCAACAGATAAGCTGAGGTGAAAATTTGGGGCTTGAACTGACCCAATCAGCTCCCAATTCAAACAACTGAATGCAAAACTATTTTCTGCAAAAGTGCTACATCAACTACTAGAAATATTGGTGTTTGAAATGAGCAGTGTCCCAGTCTAGAATATTTAACAGGAGGCTTATGACCTAAAAATGGCACCAGGCCCTTCGAGGTGAGTAAAGGGAACTCTGTAATTTTCCAAATGATAATTATAGTATATCTTTTAATGAATATCATAAGTAATCCTCAAACATCTATTCCCAGCCATCATCAACACCTCTGCACTCCTCCTAGGTACCTGCTGCCACCACCATACCAAATAGGGGTTAAAGGACCAAATCACCTTAGGGTTCACTATCACTTCTGCCAGCAACCCAGCCCATTCCAGTGATGAGGTCACCAGGCACCCATGTGCTGCCCAGGGACCCAAGGATCATCTCACCTGGCATCCCCATCCAGCACAGCTTTCCTACAGCCTCCACAGACAACTGCAACCTAAGTCACTGAGGAACTTGCAGACACCACTGATGTTAATGACAGCAAAAAAAATTATACAGAGAATATACTATTGCACCCACCCAGAATGAAAGCCAACGCACTCTACCCAACTGACATTATGAATACAACTATAGGAAAAAACCTTTTTCTATGAAAGATACTCTATAAAATTGGAAGAAAACAACTGTTACACCAGATGCACAGATATTAACATAGAGAAACAAAAAACATGAAAAAACAAGGAAAATAACAGTACCAAAAAACAATGGTAGTTCTTCAGTAGCAAAATACCAAAAAAGGAAATGCATGAAATGCCTGAAAAGGAATTCAGAATAATTATCTTCAGAAAACTCAGTGAAATGCAAACAAACACAGATAAACAATACAATAAAATCAAGAAAACAATTCAGGATCTGAATGAAAAATTCAACAGAGAGGTACATTTCATTAAAAAAACAAACAAACAAATATTGGCCAGTCATGGTAGCTCACACCTGTAATCCCGGCACTTTGGGAGGCTGAGGCAGGTGGATCACAAGATCAGGAGTTCAAGACCAGCCTGGCCAACATGGAGAACCCTCGTCTCTACTAAAAAATAAAAATACAAAAATTAGCTGGGCATGGTGGTGTGTGCCTGTAATCCCAGCTACCCGGGGGCTGAGGAAGGAGAATTGCTTGAACTGGGACTCAGGAGGCAGAGGTAGCAATAAGACAAGATTGCACCACTGCACTCCAGACAGAGCGAGACTCTGTCAAAAAAGAAAAAGAAAAAGGAAAAAAAAAAAAAAAAAAAAAAAATATTAAAACTGAAGAACCCAATGAATGAAATAAACAATACTTATATAGTTTCAAATAGCTAGAAAGTGTATGTTGAATGGTCCCAAAATAAAGAAATGTAATTTAATAAAATAATAGCTGAAAACTTCCCAAATTTTAGGAGTGATATAGACATCCAGGTACTGGAAGCTGAAACATCTCCAGATAAATTCAACACAAAAAGGTCCTATTTGAAATGCATTATAGTTACACTGCCAAAAGTTGAAGAAAGAATTTTGAAAACAACAGGAGATAAGCGTGAAGTCACATATAAAGGAATCCCCATCAGACTAACAGCATATTTCTCAGCAGAAACCTTACAGGCCAGGAGAGAATGGGATAATATAGTCAAAGTGCTGAAAGAAAGAAATCATCAGCCAAGAACACTATACCCAGCAAAGCTAACTTTCAGAAATGAAGGAGAAATAAAGTATTTTCCAGAAACCAAAAACAGTAAATGCATTCATATCCCTACAAAAAAAGCTTAAGAAAGTCCCACATTTGTAAACTAAAGGCAACATCATAACTACCATCAAGAAAACATACAATAATGTAAAATTCACTGGTAGAACAGATACAAAAATAAGAAAGAAAAAGGAACTAAACATTATCACTACAGAAAATCGTTAAACTGCAAAGAAAAACAAGAAATAAAGGGTACATAAAACATTCAGAAAACAATTAACAAAACGACAGAAGTAAATTCTGTTTTATAAATAGCAACCTTAGGGCTAAACATTTTATGGTTTTCTAAATTTTTTTTTATTATACTTTAAGTTCTAGGGTACATGTGCACAATGTGCAGATTTGTTACATATGTATACATGTGCCATGTTGGTGTGCTGCTGCACCCATTAGCTCATCATTTACATTAGGTAGTTCTCCTAATGCTATCCATCCCCGCTCCCCCCACCCCACAACAGGCCCCAGTGTGTGATGTTCCCCACTCTGTGTCCAAGTGTTCTCATTGTTCAGTTCCTACCTAAGAGTGAGAACATGTGGTGTTTGGTTTTCTGTCCTTGCTATAGTTTGCTCAGAATGATGGTTTCCAGCTTCATCCATGTCCTTACAAAGGATATGACCTCATCCTTTTTCATGGCAGCATAGTATTCCATGGTATATATGTGCCACATTTTCTTAATCCAGTCTATCATTGATGGACATTTGAGTTGGTTCCAAGTCTTTGCTATTGTGAATAGTGCTGCAATAAACATACATGTGTATTTGTCTTTATAGCAGCATGATTTATAATCCTTTGGATATATACCCAGTAATGGGATGGCTGGGTCAAATGGTATTTCTCATTCTAGATCCTTGAATAATTGCCAAACTGTCTTCCACAATGGTTGAACTAGTTTACAGTCCCACCAACAGTGTAAAAGTGTTCCTATTTCTCCACATCCTCTCCAGCACTTGTTGTTTCCTGACTTTTTAATGATTGCCATTCTAACTGGTGTGAGATGGTATCTCATTGTGGTTTTGATTTGCATTCCTCTGATGGCCAGTTTTTTCTCTGATGATGAGCATTTTTTCATGTGTCTGTTGACTGCATAAATGTCTTCTCTTGAGAAGTGTCTGTTCATATCCTTTGGCCACTTTTTGATGGGGTTGATTTTTTCTTGTAAATTTGTTTAAGTTCTTTGTAGATTCTGGATATTAGCCCTTTGTCAGATGGATAGATTGTAAAAATTTTCTCACATTCTGTAGGTTGCCTGTTCACTCTGATGGTAGTTTCTTTTAAACATTTTAAATCCTCCCAATTAAAAGATATAGACTAGCTGAATGAATAAGAAAAAACAAAACCCAACTTTATGCTGCCTACAAGAAACTCCTGTCACCTGTAAAAACAGACAGAGATTGTGAGTGAAGAAATGGAAAAATGTATTCCACACAAATGAAAACCAAAAGTATATAGGAGTAGCTATACTTATATCAGACAAAATAGATTAGGCTAGAGAAATAAATAAAGAGCATTCAAATTCAAAATGAGGAAGTCAAATTGTCCCTGTTTGCAGAAAACATGATCTTATATACAGAAAAATCTAAATACTCCACAAAGTACTTTTAGAACTAATAAACAAATTCAGTAAAGTTGTAGGATACAAAATCAACCTACAAAAATCAGTAGCATTTCTGTATGCCAATAAAAACAACAACAAAAAGAAATCAAGAAAGCAATTCCATTTATACTAGCTACAAAAAATCCCTAGGAATAAATTTAACCAAGGAGGTGAAAGACCTCTACAATGAAAACTATAAAACACTGGTGAAAGAAATAGTAGAGGACACAAAAACAATGAAAAGACATCCTATGCTCATGAATGGAAAGAATTAGTATTGTTAAAATGACCATACTACTCAAGCTACAGATTCAATGCATTTCCAATTAAAATACCAATGACATTCTTCATAGAAATAGAAAAAACAGTCTTAAAATTCATATGGAAACACAAAAGATCCTGAGGAGCCAAAGCAATCCTAAGCAAAAAGAACAAACCTGGATGCATCACTCTGTCTGGCTTCAAATCAAATATACTACAAAGTTTTAGTGGCCAAAACACCGTGATATTGTATAAAAACAGAAATAAGGACAAATAGAACAGAATAGAGGACCTAAAAATGAATCCCAACTATTTACAGCCAACTAATTTTCCGAAAAGACGACAAGAACATAACACTAGTGAAAGAACATCCTTTTCAATAAATGGTGTTTGGAAAACTGAATATTCATATTAAAGAAGAATTAAATTAGACCTCTAACTCTCAGCATATATAAAAATGAACCCAATATGGATTAAATAATTAAATGTAAGACACAAAACCCTAAAACTGCTAGAAGAAAACAGGGAAAATGCTTCTGGACATTGGTCTAGGAAAAAAATTTATGGATAAGACTTCAAGAGTACAGGGAACAAAAATAAAAATAGACAAGTGGGACTATATCAAACGAAAAGCCTCTACACAATAAAGGGTATCATCAACAAAGAGGCAACCTGTAGAATGAAAATAAATATTTGCAAACTATTTACCTGACAAAATATCCAGGATATACAAGGAACTCAAAAAAATCAGCAGCTCAAAAAATAACTCCAAAAAACCTCAAATATTTTATTTTAAAAATGGGCAAATGATCTAAAGACTTCTCAAAAGAAGACAAGCAAATGGCCAACAAGTACATGAAAAAAAAAAACTCGACATCACTAATCATCAGAGAAATACAAATCAAAACCACGATGAGATATCACCTCACACTTGTTAGAATGACTATTGTCAAAAAGACAAAAAATAACAAATGCCAGTGAAGATACAGGAAAAAGGAAACTCATACAGTATTAGTGTGATTGTGAATTAGTACAGCCATTATGGAAAACAGTATGGAGGTTCCTCAAAAAACTAAAAATAGAACTGCCATGTGATCCAGCACTACCGGATACCTATCCAAAGACAAGCAAATCAGTGTATTGAAGAGGTATCTGCACTCCCATGTTTATTGTAGCATTATTCACAATAGCCAAGGTAATGGAATCAAACTACAAGTCCATCAACAGATGAATGGATAGAAAAAATGTGGTATATATGCACAATAGAAAACGATTCAGTTATAAATAAGAATTAAGTCCTGTCATTCATGGCAACATGGATGAACCTGGAGGACATTATGTTAAGTGAAATAAATCAGGCACAGAAAGATAAGTAACACATATTCACACCCATATATGAGCTCAAAAGTTGAAGTCATAGAAGGAAATAGTAGAATAGTGGTTACTAGAGGCTGGTAAAAGTAGTGGGGAGGAGGAATAGGGAAAGGTTGGTTAATGGATACAAAATTACAGCTAGATAGGAGAAATAAATTCCAGTGTTTTATAGCACTGTGGGATGAGTATACTTAACAACAATTTACTGTATGTTTTCAAAAAACTAGAAGAGAGGATTTGGAATGTTCCCAACAAAAAGAAATGATAAATTTTTGAGGTGATGGATATGCTAATTGCCCTTACTTGATGATTACGCATAGTACAGATGTATCAAAATATCACTCTGTGTTGCATAAATATATACAACTATTATATGTGGACTAAAAAGAAAAGAAAAAATCCATTTGTTTCCAAGATCATTAGTCTAAGTTAATATTTCCCAGTGTGGCTTTACTGTGAACAGCATCAGCATCACCTAGGAATTTATTAGAAATGCAAATTCTCACACTCCAGTGGGTCCAACTGAATCAAATTCTGGGGATTAGATGCAGAAGTCTGATTTAGCAAGACTTTTCAATGATTCTGAATGCTTGGAAGTACAGCAGCCACCTTTTTATCCCTCCTTCCACCCTTCCCCTGAGAAAAGACAATACTAAGAATGGCAAAGTAGTGACTCTAAGAAGCCAAGTCCTTTATTATATAATTAAGCTAAGTCCTTTATTATATAATTAAGCTAACAAACCAACTCTGGGGCCTCCCCTACCACTAGACTTCCTCTAATGTGAGATAATAAACTACATTTTCTGTTACATACAATCAGAAGCATCTTAATTGACAGATTAAATGAGGGGGGAAAAGTTTAGTTTAGATTAATAGGTTAAAATGTTCATTGGTTGATGGTTTGGTTGTTCCTATAAAAGTGAAGAGTTTAAAACAATATGAATTATTCAAATGATAAAATGTTAAGTACTTAAAATGTTAAAGGCAATATTAATCAATAGGAAGTTACAGAATAAGATGTCCAAAAACTGAATGAGGAAATGTGTCTGTTTTTTAAGTTAAATAATTGCCATATTAGCAGATAAAGTTAAAAACTGGCTATTGACTTCAGAAATTCCATTGACAAGTTTTCCTTATCACTCATTAGAAATATTTTAAAATTATATAACTGACTGTGTTTTATTCTTAAACACTGATGATCTTTTAGAATTTTTATTTATATAGTTGTGTGCCCTGACACTAGATTCTTTTCTTTTCTTTTCTTTTCTTTTCTTTTCTTTTCTTTTCTTTTCTTTTCTTTTCTTTTCTTTTGAGACAGAGTCTTGTTCTGTCACCCAGGCAAGAGTGCAGTTGTGCGGTCTCAGCTCACTGCAACCTCTGCCTCCTGGGTACAAGCAATTCTCCTGCCTCAGCCTCCTGAGTAGCTGGGATTACAGGCACGTGCCACCACACCAGGCCAATTTTTGTATTTTTAGTAGAGATGGGGTTTCACCATGTTGGTCAGGCTGATATAGAACTCCTGACCTTGTGATCTGCCCACCTTGGCCTTTCAAAGTGCTGGGATTACAGGAGTGAGCCACAGCACCTGGCTAGTTTTTTTCTTTAACTAATGATTAGTTAGTGACAGATTCAACTATGGAATTGCTAAAATGAAACTAAGTTTACACTTTCTTAAAGTATAATATAGTCTTTTCTTTTTCCCAAAAGGTAGGCAAAAATGTTTATTATTTTGTGGTTTGCACATCAACTTGTTTCTATTAGCAGACACAATTAGAACAGTTAAAAAGCTATGACATTTGAGTTTTTAAAAAACGTACAGTTATTGTTTCCTCATTTAAATGACCAAAATGTTATTTTAACCCTGGAAAAGTACAAAAGTACTTGGAAAGGTAAAGATGTCAACATCGCACATTTGATTAAAACATTGAAATTACTTTTAGGGAAATGAGAATCAATTCTCACTGAACAGACACCAAAACTACATATTTATATATAATTAAATGTAGTGCTCAAAACATTGCGAAGAAAGCAGACTAGATTTCATTAATTGCTTTTTAAAGGTGATGAAGATGCAACTCATACAAAGGAAGCTCCCTGCTCAAGAATTTCTAAGTGTTTAATGTCAGAGTTAGGAGTCTAATATCCATCTTGGCTTGGGTATCCCTCCATCCCTCAATGTTTCCACAATGCCTTATTGGAGAATACATAAGAAGCTGCTCTGTTTATTTAGTTACCTTTTGTAGTTTATCATTTTGTTTGTTTAATTCTTGCCTGTTTCAATTCAGTGTGGCCCCCTGCAACTGTTATAGTGTCTAATTCCTGAGTCTAGGATATTTGCCCCATAGCTAACTTGATGACTCTCAAGATTGTGTTAATAAAGTAACTGTCTTTCTTAGTCACTCTTGGTCAGTATCTACATCTATTCACTTATTGTTATTCAACCTTCAGATACCATTACTGAAGAAATCATTCTCCAAGCAGATCCTCTTCTAGAATCCCTTGGGTTTATCTTCTTGGAGTTGAAAAGTACTGCTCAAATGGGAGTGTAGTCTCATGAATAATAATCACAGATAGGCATAGTACTGGTAAAAATGGGAGTGTGATCTCATGAATAATAATCACAGGCATTTTATAGACATTATTCAGTAGGTAATTGAGACATGTTAATTAACATGCTCTATTGAAAAATCAACAGAATACATATTAAACATATGTCCTAGATCAAACGCCACTAAGTACTATTCAGAATATTGATTTCATCTTTCCAGTTAAATTTTTGTTATTCAGAGTCTTTATAATTATATTTAAATAATAAGCAGAGTAAGGGCTAGGGAAAAATTGAGGGTTTTATTTTTTGTTTCTTTTCATTAAGACCTCATAATGGCTTTAGAAAGCATGAAGGACATGACAAGGATTGGATCTTTTTGTATATTCCATGATTTAAATCAACAATTGAAATTCTCAGTTGCTGCATAACTTTAATCAGTTATCAAAGAGGATATAAACAGATAAGAACATATTTTAGGTTATATTCTTAGGGCCAAGACGTTGCTTAAAGTTTGTTTTTTTTGTTGTTGTTGTTTTTTTTTTGAGACAGAGTTTTGCTCCTGTTGCCCAGGCTGGAGTGCAATGGCATGATCTCCGCAATCTCCGCTCACTGCAACCTCTGCCTCCTGGGTTCAAGCGATTCTACTGCGTCAGCCTCCCAAGTAGCAGGGATTATAGGCAAGTGCCACCACGCCCGGCTAATTTTTGTATTTTTTAGTAAAGACGGGGTTGGCCAGGCTGGTCTTGAACTCCTTACCTCAGCTGATCTGCCCACCTCTGCCTCCCAAAATGTTGGGATTATAAGCATCAGCCACTGCCCCCGGCCTAAAGATTTCTTACTTGACTAAGCATTAAGTAACACTAGGCATCAGCCAAGGTGGATGAAAATGGTCAATTAAGAACCTGTGAAACTGTAAGTCATCATTAGTATCCCTCTGGCTTTGACAATGACTTACCATCCTCTAAGTGGCATACATACTATTCTTAAGTAGGTATGACAACCCCTGTCAGCTTTGATTTTGAAAATATACATCATCAAATGATCTGCAATAGTGGTTCTGAAAGTGTGGTCCCTCCCACCTAGAATTTTTTTAGAAATGTAAACTCTTGGGTCCCACCTCAGCCCTACTGTATTAGAAACTCTGGAGGTGGGGCCCAGCATTCTGTTTCATTAGTCCTTTAGGTGATTCCAATGCATGCTAAAGTTTCGGTGCTGTTTACAAGAAGCATTAATCTTTCATCTAAAAATATTTTGATCATGCCACTAGTATTCAATTCTAAAAATGAATAAGAATGTACAGGGATAACTCAGAGATATTGTGAGCTTGGTTTGAGACCACCACAATAAAGCAAATATCACAATACAGCAAGTCACACAAATTTTTTGATTTCCCAGTGCATATAAAACTATACTGTAGTCTATTAAGTGTTCAATAGCAAGTCTAAAAAATGTACATACCTTAGTTAAAAAATACTTTATTGCTAAAGTATGCTAATGATCATCTGAGCCATCAGTGAGTCATAATATTTTGGCTGGTAGGGGATCTTGCCTTGACGTTAATGGCTATTGACTGATCAGGGTGGTGATTGCGGAAAGTTACACTGGCTGTGGCAATTTCCTAAAATAAGACAATAATAAAGTTTGTCGCATCAATTGACTGTTCCTTTCACAAATGCTTTCTCTGTAGCGTTTGATGCTGTTTAGTAACATAGTAGAACCTCTTTCAAAATTGGAGTCAGTCCTCTCAAACCCTGCCACTGCTTTATCAACTCAGTTTATAAAATACTCTAAATCATTTGTTGTCATTTCAACAAGGTTCACAGCATATCTACCCAGCAGTAGGTTCTATCATAAGAAAACATTTTCTGTATTTCCTTATGAGGAAGTAATTCCTCATCTGCTCAACTTTTTTTTTTTTTTTTTTTTTTTGAGGCGGAGTCTCGCTCTGTCACCCAGGCTGGAGTGCAGTGGCTTGATCTTGGCTCACTGTAAGCTCCGCCTCCGGGAGTCACACCATTCTCCTGCCTCAGCCTCCTGAGTAGCTGGGACTACAGGCGCCTGCCACCATGCCTGGCTTTTTTTTTTTTTTTTTTTTTTTTGTATTTTTAGTAGAGACGGGTATTTTAGTAAAGTATTTTATTTCACCGTGTTAGCCAGGATGGTCTCGATCTCCTGACCTCGTGATCCGTCCGCCTCGTCCTCCCAAAGTGCTGGGATTACAGGCATGAACCACCGCGCCTGGCCCTGTTCAACTTTTATCATGAAATTGCAGGCCGGGTGCAATGGCTCATGCCTGTAATCCCAGCACTTTGGGAGCCCGAGACGGGAGGATCACGAGGTCAGGAGATCGAGACCATCCTGGCTAACATGGTGAAATCTGTCTCTACTAAAAACATAAAAAAATTAGCTGGGCATGGTAGCAGGCGCCTGTAGTCCCAGCTACTTGGGAGGGAGGCAGAACTTGCAGTGAGCCGAGATAGTGCCACTGCACTCCAGCCTGGGTGACAGAGCAAGACTCTATCTCAAAAAACAAACAAAAAAAAAGAAATTGCAGCAATTCAGTAACATCTTGCCATTTCTACCACATCTGTACTTACTTCCTCTACTGAAGTTTTGAATCCCTCAAAGTCATCCATGAGGGCTGGAATCAACTTCTTCTAAGCTCCTGTTAATGTTGCCATTTTGTCCTCCTTTCGTGAATCACAAATGTTTTTAATGACACCTAGAATGGTGAATCCTCTCCAGAAAGTTTTCAATTTACTTTACCCAGATCCATCAGAGGAATCACTATCTATGGTAGCTATAGCCTTATGACATGTGTTTCTTAAATAATAAGACTTGAAAGTTAAAATCCTCCCTTGATCCATGGACTGCAGAATAGACAGCAGACATGAAAACGTTATTCTCCTTTTACTTCATATCAGAGCTCTTGGGTGACTAGCTGCACTGTGAAGAGCAGTAATATTTTGAAAGGAATCTTTTTTTTTTGCGGTCTCAACAGTGGGCTTAAAATATTCAGTAAACCATGCTATAAATGGATCTGCTGTCCTACAGGCTCTGTTGTTCCATTGATAGAGCACAAGCAAAGTAGATTTAGTATCATTCTTTAGGGATCTAGAATTTTCAGAATGATAAATCATCATTGGCTTCAACTTAAAGTCAACAGCTGTATTGGTTCCTAACAAGAAAGTCAGCCTGTGGCTTTTTATCCATGTTGAAAATCTGTTATTTAGTGTAGCCACCATCATCAATGATCTTAGCTAGGTCTTCTGGATTACTTGCTGCCACATCTCCATCACTCCTTGCTGCTTCACCTTGTACTTTTATGTTATGGAGATGGCTTCTTTCCTTAAATCTCAAGAACCAACTTCTGCTATCTTCAAACTTTTCTTCTGCAGCTAACTCACCTCTCTCAACCTTCACAGAATTCAAGAGAGTTAGGGACTTACTCTGAATTAGGCTTTGGCCTAAAGGAATGTTATGCCTGGTTTGGTCTTGTATCCAGACCGCTCAAACTTCTGCACATCAGCAAAAATACTGTTTAGCTTTCTTATGATTTATGTGTTCACTGGAGTAACACTTTTAATTTCCTTCAAGAACTTTTCCTTTGTATTCACAACTTGGCTAATTGATGCATGAGGCCTAGCTTTCAGCCTGCCTCAGCTTTCAACATGCTTTCCTCATTAAGCTTAATCATTTCTATCTTTTGATTTAAAGACAGGAACATATGACTCTTTCTTTCACTGGATCATTTAGAGGCCATTGTAGGGTTATTATTATTGGACTAGTTTCAATATTATTGTGTCCCAAGAAATAGGAGGGCCCAAGGAGGAGAGAGCTAGGGAAATCACTGGTCAATGGAGAAGTCAGAACACACACATTTATCCATTAAGTTTTCTGTCTTATGCTGGCACGGTTCAGGGCACCCCACAACAATTACAATAGTAACATCAAAAGTTACCACAGGTCATCATAACAGGTATAATAATAATGGGAAAGTTTGAAACATTGCAAGAATTACTAAAATGTGACACAGAGACATGAAGTGAGTGCATGCTTTTGGAAAAATAGTGCCAATCAGAATCCTCAATGCAAGGTTGCCAGAAACCTTCAATTTATAAAAAACACAATTACCTGTTGAGTGCTATGTATATATAAGTGAAGTGGAATAAAATGGAAGTATGACCGTATATGAATTTTAAACTTCCTCCAGTGTTCTTAAATTCTATAAGGATTTGAACTTCTTGGAGTACATAAATATGAGAGGAAAGAGTATTAAAATCATAAAGAAATCATACTTCTACTCTCTTAGGTAATTGAGTATCACATTGACAAAACCATGGTTTGAAAGAATAAGAACAAAAGTTAGTAATTCAGTGATAATGGAGCTACAGTTGTCATCCTAGCTATGAAGTCAGTTTTTGTTTTCTTATTCCAGGTCAGGACCTTTGGAAAAATGCTTCTTTGACTAGGTGTATCAAGTTTTAGCAGCACCAGTTAGATGAAAGAAGAGGGGTAGGGAAGCTTCACAAAGTAAGGATAAAATGCCATTTTCTTGAAACTGGGTTTCTCAAACAAATAATTTTATCCTTAAAGAAAAGAAGTTGTATAACATTTCAGAGGCTCTAAGAATTTCAAGTATATTACACACAAATTTTATGTTGGGGAGAGAGCAAAAGTATAGTTTGTTGACTGGCTTTACACTATTCTCACTATTTAATCACTTGAAACAAACTTACGTCTTCATTATCTGGGGCTAAAATACTTCTATAATTTGCTTTATTTATTTTGAGATGTACTTATAAGCCATGGTCTAGTTAAGTTGTAAATATGGGTAATATAGTAATGGTACAGAACAGAATTGTAAGCACTGCTTATATTTAAGGATAGTTATGCATAGATAATCAATAAAGGAGGATTCTGGAGTTTCAGCTAAGGAGGATATATATGAAAAAAGTAGATATTTCAATACATTATCAATGAGCAAAATTCAGCAAAAAAAAGTCAACATATGCTTGTTTATGGGGATTAAACAAAGTTAAAAAATTTTTAAATCAAATCAACATAAAGATGATCTTTATCCAGAGTATCAGACAAGTTTCAGAAGCTATGTATATTAGTCTGTTTTTATGCTGCTGATAGACATACCCAAGACTGGGACCAAAAAGAGGTTTAATTGGACGTACAATTAAATGTACCCAAATGCCTGGGGAGGCCTCAGAAACATGGTGGGAGGCAAAAGGCACTTCTTACACGGTGGCAGCAAGAGAAAATGAGGAAGAAGCAAAAGCAGAAACCCCTGATAAACCCATCAGACCTTGTGAGGCTTATTCACTATCATGAGAATAGCATGGGGAAGACTGGCCCCTATGATTCAATTACCTCCACCTAGGTCCCTCCTACAACACATGGGAATTCTGGGAGATACAAGTCAAATTGAAATTTAGGTGGGGACACAGCCAAACCATATTATCCTGCTCCTGGGCCCTCCAAATATCATCTCCTCACATTTCAAAACCAATCATGCCCTCCCAATAGTCCCCCAAAGTCTTAAGCCATTTCAGCATTAACCCAAAAGTCCACAGTTCAAAGTCTCACCTGAGAGAAAGACAAGTCCCTTCCACCTATGAGCCTGTAAAATCAAAAGCAAGCTAGTTACTTCCTAGATACAATGGAGGTACAGGTATTGGGTAAATGTAGCCATTCCAAATGGGAGAAATTGGTCAAAACAAAGGGGTTACAGGGCCCATGCAAGTCCAAAATTCAGCAGGGCAGTCAATTTTTAAAGCTCCAGAATGATCTCCTTTGACTCCAGGTCTCACATCCAGGTCATGCTGATGCAAGAGGTGGGTGCCCCTGGTCTTAGGCAGCTCCACCCCTGTGGCTTTGCAGGGTACAGCCTCCCTCCCGGCTGCTTTTATGGGCTGACGTTGAGTGTCTGTGGCTTTTCCAGGAGCACGATGCTAGCTGTCAATGGATCTACCCTTCTGGGGTCTGGAGGATGGTGGCCCTCCTCTCACAGCTGGACTAGGCAACACCCCAGTAGGGACTCTGTATGGGGGCTCTGACTCCACATTTCCCTTCCACACTGCTCTAGCAGAGGTTCTCCATGAGGACCCCACCCCTGTAGCAAACATTTTCCTGGGAATCCAGGTGTTTCCATACATATTCTGAAATCTAGGTGGAGGTTCCCAAACCTCAGTTCTTGACCTCAGTGCATCCGCAGGCTCAACAACACGTGGAAGCTGCCAAGGCTTGGGGCTTCCACCCTCTGAAGCCATAACCTGAGCTGTACATTGGCCCCTTTCAGCCATGGCTGGAGTGGCTGGAACACAGGGCACCAAGTCCCTAGGCTGCACACAGCATAGGGATCCTGGGCCCAGCCCATGAAACCACTTTTTCCTCCTGGGCCTCCAGGCCTGTGATGGGGGGTTGCTGTGAAGGTCTTTGACATGGCCTGGAGATATTTTCCCCATGGTCTTGGGGATTATCATTAGGCTCCTTGCTGCTTGTGAAAATTTCTGCAGTCAACTTGAATTTCTTCCCAGAAAATGGGTTTTCCTTTTCTATCACATAGCCAGGCTGCAAATTTTCCAAACTTTTATTCTCTGCTTCCCTTATAAAACTGAATGTCTTTAACAGTCACCTCTTGAATGTTTTGCTGCTTAGAAATTTCTTCTGTCAGGTATCCTAAATCATCTTTCTTAAGTTCAAAGTTTCACAAATCTCTAGAGCAGGGGCAAAATGCTGCCAGTCTCTTTGCTAAAACATAACAAGAGTCACCTTTACTCCGTTTCTCAACAAGTTCTTCATCTCCTTCTGAGACCACCTCAGCCTGGACCTTATTGTCCATATCACTATCAGCATTTTGGACAAAGCCATTCAACAAGTCTAACAAGTCTCTAGGAAGTTCCAAACTTTCCCAAATTTTCCTGTCTTCTTCTGAGCCCTCCAAACTGTTCCAACCTCTGCCTGTTACCCAGTTCCAAAGTCACTTCCACATTTTCGGGTATCTTTTCAGCAACATCCCACTCTACTGGTACCAATTTACTGTATTAGTCTGTTTTCACGCTGCTGATAAAGATATGCCAGAAACTGGTAAGAAAAAGAGATTTAATTGGTTCCACATGACAGTTCCACATGACTAGGGAGACCTCAGAATCGTGGTGGAAAGCAAAAGGCACTTCTTACATGGTGACAGCAAGAGAAAATGAGGAAGAAGCAAAAGCAGAAACCCCTGGTAAACCCATCAGATCTCGTGAGACTTATTCACTATAATGAGAATAGCACGGGAAAGACCAGCCCCCATGATTCAGTTATTCAGTTACCTCCCCCTGGGTCCCTCCCACAACACCTACGAATTCTAGGAGATACAATTCAAGTTGAGATTTGGGTGGGAACACAGCTAAACCTTATCACTATGCTATAATTGCAAATAACACATGAGTTTGCAAAAGCTTGATTACATCTTAATGAATTCTTAAAGACTTTATCTTTCCTTAGTGATGTTTTAATTTTTCTACTATGTAATCTTAAACAGCAATAACATAGTCTTTCTCTATGTGTGTGTTAACTGCTTGGAAGTATAGTAAATGGTGTGTTTAATATTAATTAGACTAATATAGGAGTATAAAGATCTATTTGTATTGGCAAAGAATCCCTTTGCAAATAATTCTTTTTTGAATATAAATGTGGCAGAGGAGTCTGAAACAAAGCTTTGAGTTTTAGCAGTACCAGAACATCTATATCTTCAACATATCATTTATAAAATATACTGAAAGAATATCCTCTACTTCATTCAATGAGTTTGGGAGCTGAAGCTGCTCAGAATAGGATCTCATATAACATCATCTTTTTGAAGTGCTATATGGCATGGCCTCTTGTGTATTATAGTATAGTACCATTTTTTTGGTTACACCTTTCCTCCAGAGCTGGGTTTTCTTGGAAGCCAACAAAGCTTAAGCTTCAAGGTTCTCACTTGCAGAACCCTCTTTCAAGGCCCTGAGAAAGACTGTAGCAATGTTCTCATAATCATATGTTTCAATAAAAATTTGCAAAATATATTTTACCTGCAATTGGCTTGAGGGCACTCTTTTTACTGACTTTCTCTCCTTCACAATTCTACTCCTATCAGGTAGCACTGAAGTGGCCATAGGTATATCTTGGATCTGGCTCAAAGAAAGTTGAGAAGGGGAAGCCCTGAGATTTCATTTGGATTTAGTGGATTATATAATTGTGGTTTGTAGTCATGCCTGTGCATGGTTAAAGTTATTGCTAAATGTTTTGGTGGAGAAATGACATACAGGAATATCCCTACTACCTGTACTAAATCAGTGAGCTGAAATCTTAATATAAATATGTCCCATGGTGCTCAGCACCTGAAGTATGTGGGTAGTAAGGGAGAAACAGAGCAAAAAGCTAGGCAATGGAACTTTTCTAGACGCTCATGAAAAGCAATTAACTATGTCTGAATTATCTTTCCATTATCTCTTTATAGAATGTTAAAAAAATCAGCCAAGCACGATGGCTCACACCCGTAACTTCAGCACTTTGGGAGGCAGAGGCAGGCAGATCACCTGAAGCCGGGAGTTCGGGACCACCCTGGACAACATGTTGAAACCCTGTCTCTTAAAATAAATAAACAAATAAATAAATAATAAAGACTGGGCACAGTGGCTCACGCCTGTAATCCCAGCACTTTGGGAGGCCGAGGCGGGTGGATCACGAGGTCAGGAGATTGAGTCCATCCTGACTACCATGATGAAACCCCATCTCTACTAAAAACACAGAAAAAATATTTGCCAGGCGTGGTGGCGGGTGCCTGTAGTCCCAGCTACTCGGGAGGCTGAGGCAGGAGAATGGCGTGAACCCGGGAGCCAGAGCTTGCAGTGAGCCAAGATCGCGCCGCTGCACTCCAGCCTGGGCAACAGAGCGAGACTCAGTCTCAAAAGAAAAAATTTTTAATAAAAATAAATCATCATTGTGTGAGGAGGTCATTAAAGATCCCGCGGCCCTCACATTGTAGGAACAAAACATTTTAGTGTGCATTCATTAATTTTTAATTGGTAAAAACACTTATTTCCTAGATTTTATGATGCCTATGGATTTGTCACTCAGATTTGTAATTTGTTGTGATTTCTTCCATTCTAAATAAATATTCACTTCGTATCTAATTTAATATTGACAATTTTGTGATGTTAATTTTTTTGTTTTTTTTTTTTGAGATGGAGTCTCGCTCTGCCGCCCAGGCTGGAGTGCAGTGGCCGGGTCTCAGCTCACTGCAAGCTCTGCCTCCTGGGTTTACGCCATTCTCCTGCCTCAGCCTCCCGAGTAGCTGGGACTACAGGCGCCCGCCACGTCGCCTGGCTAGTTTTTTGTATTTTTTAGGGGTTTCACCATGTTAGCCAGGATGGTCTCAATCTCCTGACCTCGTGATCCGCCCATCTCGGCCTCCCAATGTGATGTTAATATTATGTGTCAATTTTACTGGGCTAAGGGATGGTCAGATCGCTGGGGAAAAAACCATATTATTTCTGGGTGTGTCTGTGAGGTATTTGGGGAAGAGATTAGCATTTGCATCAGTGGACTGAATAGAGAAGATTCACCCTCATCAGTGTGAATGTTCCTCATCCAATGCATTGAGGATCCAAGTAGGACAAAAAGGCAGAGGAAGGGTGAATTTGCTTTCTCTGAACTGGAACATCAATCTTCTCCTGCCTTCAGATATTAGTGCTCCCAGTTCTTACGCCTTCTGACTCTGATCAAATTACATTGCTGGCTTTCCTGGTTCTCAAGCTTACAGACAGCAAATTATGAGATTTCTCTGCCTCCATAATTGCATGAGTCAATTCCCATAATAAATACCTCACCCCCTAGACAACCCTGATACAGACTTTTGAGACAAGGTCTCACTCTGTTACCCAGGCTGGAGTGCAGTGGCACGATCTCGGCTCACTGCAACCTCTGCCTCCTGGGTTCAAGTGATTCTCCTGCTTCAGCCTCCCAAGTAGCTGGGACTGCAGATGCGTGCCACCAAGCCTGGCTAATTTTTGTATTTTTAGTAGAGACAGGGTTTGACCACGTTGTCAGGCTGTTGTCAGGCTGGTTTTGAACTCCTGATCTCAAGTAATCCACCCACATCAGCCTCACAAAGTGTTGGGAATACAAGTGTGAGCCACCACACCATGCCGATAAACCTGATACAGATTTTATATTCTTTTTCTTAAACAAAGTCTCCCAAATGGAATAAACTTTAAACTTTGCAAAAATCTGTATTTCCACCTGTATTTCTCATTCTAAAAGAGATTTAAGGTATCTTCCCAACACAATAGTTGTGATGGCTTTATTTTCAACTCCTTTGTCCTCATTAATGAGAGAAAATCTGAGGTCAAGGAAAAAAGGAAGGAAAAAATAAAAAAGGAAGGAGTGAAGGGAGGAAGGAGAGAAAGGAATCCTATCTATGGAAGGTATCTGTGTATGAGGGAATGAATTGGGCTTTGGGGTCAGACAGACAAACCTGGAGCTAAAATCTCAAAGTCATCATTTATGAGCTATGTAGCAAGTTATTTTACCTCTTGAAACCTCAGTTCTCTCATCCATACAATGGGGATAATACCACTGACTTAGCAAGGTTATTATGAGAAATAAATTGCAACATATGTAAAGCACCTTGTCAAGTGCCTGACACATATAAGGCATTTAATACAAATTTAAAATGTTTTATTCTTGAATGCATAACCCAAGTTTTATCTCCTGAAATAGCCTTACTAATATGCCACCTTTAGGGTGAGTAGGAAAGAAATAATTCCAACATTTTTCTTGCTCTCTTCATAGCAAATCATGAACAGTATAACATATGTGGGTATTTCATTTCATTTTCTGTCAAGACATGAGACTGTCTGTACAAGGTGCAAAAATATGTCATCTTTCATTCTGAACAAAAGTTAACAAATAAACTGTTGTAGATGAACTGTCTAAAACATGGAATGGGATAGCAAATTTAGGAATCTTTATAAGAAGCTACACTGCCACTTACAGAAAAAGGTTTTGCACTTTATGTTTGCTTTAATGAAAAATAATCATAAATTAACTGTATTAGGGCAGCATCCAAATTATCTTTCTACTATCTCTTCACAGAATATTTAAAAACCATCATTGTATGAGGAGGTGATTAAAGACCCCGTGGCCCCCACAACGTAGGAACAAAATATTTTAGGATGCATCTGTTAACTTTTAATTGGTAAAAACACTTATTTCCTAGATTTTTTGATGCTTGTGATATTTGTCATTCGAATTTGTAATTTGTTGTGATTTCTAATTCAATTTCTTATTCTAATAATGTGCTTATTTCAAAGACAAAGCAACAGTTTTGATATTCATCCATTTACTGACTCCCATGTTTCACAGGCACCTAAGCACAGTAGATTATAAAAATTTTAAAGTAAATGAATGGATTAGAAATAGCTCAGGAGTCAACCCAGGGTCCAGGGGTCTCTTAGGCTTATCTGACACTTCACAGCTGTGATGCTGTGGACAAGAAGGATGGAACACCTTCAGAAGGGATTATAAGAAACAGCAAGTTGTCAGCAATGACCGCATTAAAGAAAATCTAAAGGTACAAGAGACTTGATTGAAGAAGAAGAAAAAACAACAGTGGTTAAAGTGCCACAAAATAACCTGAAATTTCTTGGTGCCCCCATTCATCAATGACTGCTATGTATACTTAGCTATTTATCGTTATACTGGAGGGGGTTAGATAACCTGTAAACTATGGATTAGAAGTAGTTAAGTGGTCGATTAGGCTTAGAAAAGCTAGTCACAGGTACATAGCTCTTCACTTGAGGTCTTTGCTAGATATAACTATATTTTTTTCCCTTGATGGAGAATTACATGCTACTGTAATCACCAAAGGCATTTGATTCTGTCTTCTTTGGTCTTAGACTCTAGAGCATCATGCTAAGACTATGGAATATTTACCACTAACCAAATAAAACAGGGGAATTCTAACTGATACATCTATACCCTCTGCCCTCTCCTTATTTCTAAAATATCTGAATTGTTCATCTCTCTATTGCCTATTATACTAGAATATCAGAGCTGCAGCCTAATAAGTCATTGAATCTTCTCTTTTATGATGCAGAAACCATTGCCACAACATCCCCTAAGAAGGGGCCACATACCCCTGCACTCTGCAGAAGATAGTTCATTCCTTTACCTTTCATTTTTAGAAAGTTCAACTTTATTAGTATATCATAACCCCTCCCTGCAATTCTACCCATTGGTCATGGTTATTTCCTCTGGAACCTCCCAAATGTATACCTATCTTTCTTCATGAATTAGCCCTATGATTCTTAAGTCCAATACCTTAATCACTCAGCCATTCTGGTACTATAGCCCTATGATTCTTACAAAACACATACACAAACACATATACAAAAGCAGTCATATATCTTCCTCATAAAGTCTTGAAATAATCCAGGATTATTTCAAGTATTTCAGTCTCAAGAGAGAATTCATTGCACTCCCCACATTCACTCATTCCACAAACCTGTATTCAGTGCCTTCCATCTGTCAGGCACTTTGCTAGTCACCTGGGATACATCGAGAATCAAATAGCCCCCACAGAAAGATGCGAAATTGCTACTAGGATAAATATAGCAAAGGAGAGTTACCAAGTGCCTTCAAAGGATGTAATGAAGCAAGGTGGAAAAGTCAGAAAAGGCTGCCCTAAAGGAGTTAATATTGAATTAAAATCTGAAGGAAGAGTAGATACTAACTGAGGGAGGATAGAAAGATGATTATTGGAACAAAGGCCCTAGCCAGGAAGTAGCAGGAAAACTTGCATACGTAGAAGAAGGGTGCTATAGCTAGGGTTCAGAGAACAGGGGGTGTGATTAATATTGAGTGTCAACTTGATTGGATTGAAGGATGCAAAGTATTGTTCCTGGATGTGCCTATGAGGGTGTTGCCAAAGGGTATTAACATTTGAGTCAGTGGACAGGGACAGGCAGACCCACCCTCAATCTGGGTGGGCGCCATCTGATTAGCTGCCAGCATAGCTAGAATAAAGCAGGCAGAAGAAAGTGGCATGAGGAAACTGGCTGAGTCTTCTGGCCTTCATCTTTCTCCCATGCTGGATGATTCCTGCCCTAGACCATCAGACTCCAAGTTCTTCAGGTTTTGGACTGTTGGACTTACACCAGTGATTTACCAGGGCCTCTCAGGCCTTTGGCTATAGACTGAAGGCTGCACAGTCAGCTTCCCTACTTTTGAGGTTTTGGGACTCAGACTGACTTCCTTGCTCCTCAGCTTGCAGACGGCCTATTGTGAGACTTCCCCTTGTGATCGTGTGACTCATGTGAGTCAGTTCTCCTAACAAACTCCCTGTTATATGTTCAAATATCCTCTAGTTCTGTCCCTTTAGAGAATGCTGACTAATACAGGGGGGCAAGGTCAACATGCAGCAGAGAGAGAATCAGAGCTGGACCACACAAACCCCTCCATGTTAGGGAGCTTTGTCTGTATCCAAAAAGCAAATGGAAGCCAGTGAAAGATCATAAGCATGGGGCCAGGGGTAGTGTTCAGAAGACCTCTCTGACTGTAGTGTGGATTCCTGGGAGACCAATGAGGAAGGTATTACAGTATTTCGGGTAAGAAGTAATGATGGTCTTTGGGCTAGGGTACTAGCTAGGGTACTACTTCCCAAGAGGGAAGTAGACCAACTGGTTTGGGAGTTATTTAGGGGTAGAATTGAAGGGAGTTAGTGATAGATTAAGTATTGACTAAGGGAGCAGAAATCACCAAAGATGAACCTAGGCCTCTGCCTCAATATCAGGATGGTGATATCTTCTTAGATAGTGAAGACAGGTTTGGGAGAGAGAAAGACCATGAGGGTGGTTGCTGGCAGCTAGAAAGCCATTTATCTTTTTTTTTTTTTTTTTGAGATGGAGTCTCGCTCTGTCGCCCAGGCTGGAGTGCAGTGGCCGGATCTCAGCTCACTGCAAGCTCCGCCTCCCGGGTTTATGCCATTCTCCTGCCTCAGCCTCCCAAGTAGCTGGGACTGCAGGCGCCCGCCACCTTGCCCGGCTAATTTTTTTTTTTTTTTTTTTGTATTTTTAGTGGAGACGGGGTTTCATCGTGTTAGCCAGGATGGTCTCGATCTCTTGACCTTGTGATCCGCCCGTCTCGGCCTCCCAAAGTGCTGGGATTACAGGCTTGAGCCACCGCGCCCAGCCAAAGCCATTTATCTTTATGCAAGCTATCGATGATAACTCTCAGGCGTCTTGCAGATAATGTGAAAAACCATTGGTAGCTTTTTATTTTTTGGTAAATACATAGCTCTTTTAAAAAATTTCTCCCTTCAGATAGAGGAAAAGTTTGTCATTACCATAATAAAATAGTTCCACTTTTAATGTCACATTTAGTAATCAGAAATATTAAAGTTGAACTTCATGTTGTCACAATTTAACTGTCAATGTTACCTGTATATAATTGTACAAATTCCTCCACAGGAGTGCCATAGACTCTCTGTCCTCTGTCTTAACCCATTTATGCCCAAGGTTGCAATTTTCTGAATTTTTACAATCAGACCTTGGTGATGGCCTTGAGCAGTAGGATGTAAATAACTCCCACATGCTTAGCGTTCCAATAATGGAACACTAGGCATAAATGAGATAACATTTATTAAGTTCTACAAGGAAAATCTTTTCCTCCTGTTTGTGAAGGACTGAAACTTTTTTCAACTCAAGCACAAGGACATGGGCTAAGCACTTTCAGTTTCCCCTCATATATCATTTGAACTGACAACGGATAGCATTTCATGACTTTTTAAAAAGACTTTTTACAATGAATAGCTTTGGTATACACTCAAGATATAACCAACTTACTGACTTTATGGAGCTAAAAACATTTCTTAAATCAAGTTGTAGTGAAATGTGTATCATTTTACCTAAAGAATCAGAGCCTACATTAGCAACCTCAAATTCTTATTTATCCTTGGAAATCTCAATATAGTTTTCTTTGGAGTGGGGAGTTCTTAATTTTTAAAGTATAATTCAGAGCAAGTATGAGAGCCAAAATGCAGAAACAAGTTTCTAAAATTCAAATTAAATTCAAATATTTATTTAACAATGCAACTTTGAGGTTAGCATTCATTAAGAAACAAAGCAGCAAAGGAAAAAAAAAAATCCAGTGATCCTGTTCCAACTAGAAACATTTTTTTAAACCATTGAAAGGAAACTTTAGAACAGCCTCCAAAACAAAATTTGATTCTACTCTGTAATTAAAACGTAGCTATAGTACATGCCCCCTGGGCCCAAAGACCACTCTCCTCATTTTAAGCAGATTCACTATTAAACAGGCAAGACTTGTCAGGTCAGCCCTTAAATAGTATTTCTCAATCCGAAAAAAAAAAAGTCTCTGTTCGAGAGAGCGAGGCATTGGTACAGGTCATCCCAAATTCTTGTAGATTAAATTAGCTGGCCTGTGTTTTCTGACTCCTAGTCTGCTTTCCTCCTGCAGGGACACATAGAAGGGGGGATTCAGACTGGCAAGGCTGTTGAAGGGCAGTGTAAGTTGAGGGACAAGGCACAAAAGAGCAGGCTCCGCTCTGCCTCAGTCTCTCATCAAAAGGTCTTATTTGTTATTGATAAGTTGACGCACAGGCATCACCTATTCTCTGGACCCAGCCTGTAGAGTTTTTTTTCCTCATATGGTCTTTTTCTACATCTCTGCTTAGGGGCTCACTATACATAACAGAAAGGTCACCGAAACGAGAGTCAAGCGAACCAAATTCTAATCCCAGCAGTGACACAGATGAGCCATGTGAGCTTGGGCAAATCTCTTAGTTTGTGACACTAGTTTCATGTCTGTAAAATAAATTCCTCTATGTGATTTCCCCTAGATCTCAACAGCCTCTGCTTACTAAGGGTAATAACCCTATTTTCACCATCTCTTACCCTCACCTGCATAACAACATCTCAGCCCCATGAACCCTCCAGCCCCATGGCTTCTCTAATACTTACAAAGTCCCCTTCTTCCATTCAATTACATTAATTTATCATCTATATGCCAGATTTATGCTTAGCACTGGGACTAAACTAGCAAACAAAATAATATCATATTCCCAGCATTGAGCTAAAATAAGATTTTCATTCAAAGCAGAACATTCAGACTGCTACAGGGAACACAGATTGTAGGATAACCAGAGTGAACATGGAGACACGAATTGGAAAACTATTGCAATAGTTCAAGTAAGAGAGGATGGTTGGCAGGATTGGAAGGGTGAAGATGGAGAATTCAGTAACTATTTTAGAAGTCTTACTGAAGGATTAGGAAGGGGACGTAAGGGGGAGAAAGGGAAAAAGAGAGGTGCCAAGGTGACTCCCAGGTTTCTGGTTTGAGCTTTTGTGCTGATCAATGGAAAAACCTGGGGAGGAGCATGTTTGGAGCTTGTGGAGTTCTCCTTGGACACATTCAGTCTGCAACATTCACAAGACATTCAGATGGAGATATCAAATAATGATTGGATGCATGGCTGAAGTGCTCTGGATATAAACATTTGGGAGTTTTCAGCAAATAAGTGTTTCAAACCATGGGAATAGAGAAACTCACCCAGGGAGAGAGAACAGGCTGTCCCACATGAGCTCACAAACTGTCTTCTCTCATTGTTTGGTGCTAGCAGTCATATGTAGACCAATGGTGCTGGCCCCTAAGAGCAGTACTCCCCAGGGGTTCATGGCGTACTTGGTTCTTGGCAGGCATCCCTGGGCTAAAGCTAGACTACAGTCAGCCCAGAAGTGAAGCAATTCTCCCTTCCACACTCAGTGTCCCGCTTGGTCACCTGAGTCACAGATCAGGCTGCTGAGTCTCTAGTACTTAGGAGAACATTGCCTGCAAGTCTCGCTCATTCCTTATAAACTAGACACCAATATCTGAGCCAGGCACTGGATGTTGCCCTCAGACCAAAATCACATAACTGAAACCAAACACCCTTATGCATGCGTTCAGCACACCTACTCAAACTCTTCTGAGACTCCATTTAGGCTCAGGCTGCCCACCATGTTCACCACTACCACCGTTACTACCACACCATTTGAATAATTTTGAGAGAAAGGTTAACAAATTTTCCCAACCTTCAGCATCTTCATTAATGCTCTTAATCTTCTACCTATGTGGGGATTTGGCTTTGTGAAACACTTGCTACCAGAGAATCTAGGGAAGCAAAGGATGAAATATTTGTTCTCAATTTGATAAGTAACCTACCAACCTATTGATTGCTGTATCACAGGAATAACACTACCACCATCAGAAAAGGCTGCCGAACAAATCAACCCTTGTGTCAAATCTTGTCTGTATGACACCAAGTGCAAGGAGAAGAGCACTAGGAGAAGCTTTAAACAAGAAAGCATACATGAACAAGGTGAATATAACAATGATCATAATTTGGACCACAGAAAAGGGGTATGGGGACCTTCTAGGTCTAGTAAAGCCACCTGTGTCACAGGCAATCCAGTGTGTACCCTCTGCCTGTTGTGTGGGTCACCTTTACACCAGTATCTGCCAGGCTCCAATGTGCCTGAGGGAACAAAAAACAAGATAATATCCTGTGTCATGTGTGCATGGTGCACACATTTTGATATGAAATCACATTATTTACTACATAGGATGTAGTAAGGGCCTTATCTGAAGCAAACAAAGTATCTTGGAAAAGGAAGACTTCACTCTTCCCAGCAGCACTGGAGAAAGCTTTTCACTCAGCCCATTTAATCTGAGGCTTGAAGGATGTACAGGAGACCTCCAGGTGGGCAAGTTGTAAGTAAAGGAGAGAATTCTAGACTAGAGGGGAAGTTCATTTAAATGTGCAAAAGTAAAGAAGCAGATGGTGTTCTGGGATAATATTCCCCAAGTATGTGGACCTCAACATGGTTGGTACCTAGCAGTGCCAAGTGAGGTGGGAGAAGATTTTAAGTGGCATGCAGACACTACATTCAATAACACTGAATCATTTGGGTTTGAAAAAATTGTCTACCTTTTAATTCCTTTCCTTCCTCACCCAGGAAACTTTCTCAGTTGGCTCCTAGGATGCTGTAACTTTTCTCTTAAAAGCTAATCTTCCTTATTAACAAATGAGCAGGTTTCAGGTTTGGAGGTTTTACAGGCAATAGTATCTACCTAGAATTTAATATTATTTTTCTTTTATTAATTATTTTTACTTATGGCTAATTACAATGGTTTTCCATTTACAGTTATGATATGAAAATCTTTTTCTAAATAAACTCAAATAATGTGATTTAAGTACAGAAAAATATGGAGGAGTTAATCATACAGACGTGGTAAACAGTAAAAATTATGACCATGGTATGTGAATATAGGAAATTTTAGAAATACTCTCAAGGAGAAAAGTTAGCAGGGTGATATTTTGGTATTACTATATTGTTCAGGGATCAAGCATGGTAAAATGGATAAAATTTAAAACCATGAGATAGAAATTCACATCTTCCTTTGCTACTTTCTAGCTGCATGGACAAGGGCTCTTAAGGGCTCTACGTCTCAATCCCTTCACCTTTATATCAAGGATTAGTTATACAAGAATGTAAGGATTAGAGGCAACAAATATGCAGGTCATAAGATTGTAGACATTATTAATCTCCTTTATAATTTCCCAACAAGCTTTCAAGTTTAGTTATGATGGACTCTGACCTAATTTCTCTAATTATGTGAGACATTAGGTCTGCAGAGCTGTATTTGGCTTTAAAAAGAAATCAAATATATTATTTCTCTTAAGTATTCAATTAACTTACATAAGAATTTAAGAACTCAGCATAATGCTCACTCCCAGCTGTTCCTAGATTGTCCAACCAAATGGTTGTAAACTGGGGAGGGGACTGCCCACCCTGTCCAAGTCAGAAGTTTTAGGTTAAATTCTAATGGTCTTCTGAATGCATTTTGTAATACTTCTTCAATAAACTAAAAACAACAAACCGTAGAACTATACAAACAATGTAGCCTCATCTCTGAAAATTTACAATACTGAAAAAAAGAAAAAAAAATCACTCAATTCATATTCCACAGTTTCGATCTCATCCTTTCAGCCACCTCTCTTCCTCCCATAATGAATGAGGCCTGAAGAAGCCTGTGAGCATTAAAAGATTGGCAAACAAAAACTTAGTGCCCTACCACTTGGTTCTCTAGTTTTCTACTTCAAACACAAGTGCAGGCTGAAACCTGGCAACCAAGAGGTTTGTCTTTTCATGGTGACACCTTGCCTAAGTAAGAGATAAACTGGACCAGCCTACCTCCCTTAGTGAACAGAGTCTGTTTGAATTTCTGGCCCATGTAAAATTATTAAAGCAGGGCACACAAGCAGTTTCCTCTCAAACAGTAGCAATGATTTTTATTTTCCAAATTATGCACTGCCTTTTTGGGAAACCTGTCATGAGAGGATTTTCTGCCTGCTAAACCTATCTTGCATTTCCTGGAAGTGTTTTACTAAGTGGGTCATCTCATGTCACAAAGGAGAAAAAATCCAGGACACTGGTGATATCTCCTGCACAGTTTTGCAGTTCTCATTACAAGCACAATGCACAAGCAATTTATGACTGCTGGATCTTTGGTATGGCTATACATTTGTCCTTCACATTTGTATACCACCATCACACTTCTTCCTAAATGAATCACTAGATTTAAATGGATCAGATATTGCTATTTCTTCTAACAATTTGGTAAAATTCATAAAAATCATTTTTAGAAATGTCTTTTTTGGAGACCAAAGGAATGGAATGATATAAATCTCACGCCATAAAAATGAGTGCATTATTTTAAATGAGACATGATCAGACATTTTAACAGTTTTTAAAATGCTTATGTTCCCAAGGGATAATATCTCCTACGAGAAATCATAGCTTTTGATTGGCTAAAAAGACTGAAAACGGCAGTGCTCTACCTCCTACCTTTTACACACACAAAAATGACCAACTGCTTCTGAATGATCTTTACATCTTGTTAATGATCTGTTTAAGGTTATTATAGTTTATAAAATGTTTTTTGTTTTGCAAATTCTGGCTATATAAACATAGCCATAAATACAAGAAGACAAGTGTACCTAGAGTCTGATACTTTCTTTGTTGAGATATTAATAGTGTCAAATTTTGTATCTGAGGCATTGGAAAATGATCAAAGAATTCAAAATTTAACTTCGATAGAGTAGCTCTTTAGAAGAAAGCAAGCATGTGGCTTCATTACAGAACTCCGCTTAATCTCAGGATCTAAATGTTCCAAGTTTAAATAAATTCTCACAAGCCTGCTTGCTTTCTGATTGCCAAGTCTGAACAGCCACAAGCAGGATCTGACCTGTACCTATAAACACGTAAACCAGCACAAATGAAATCACTAAGCGACGTAAAAGCAACAAGGAACAAGCACCCATTAATTTTAAAGCTAATATAAACAAAATGATACCTGTTCTTCGGCTCTTTGGTTTCTCAGCGTCGATAAATATCTCCTAATTGCATGGAGAGGATATTTTTTGAAATAAGAGAATCTAGATGGAGGCAACAGACTATCCATGGTGAGGAAAGCAAGAGGGTCTTTGTCTGCACCTCCTTGTCAGCAACCATACAAAATTTAAAACTTAGCAATTCCTCAGATGCCTAAAGATTTGTTTGTAGCTCGACCACTTCCCTCCTACAAACAAAGCAAATGTTCTCCTTGCTGTTTCCTCTTTTGGGTAGAGTTCCTGGTGAAACCAGACAGCCAAGTATGAACACTGTCTAGAAGCGTCCAGAAATGCAATGCCCAAAGGGCAATAGGAATTCAGGGGCTGGTCCACAGAATGCAAATTACTTAGTGGTAGTGATGCGACTGTCCTATTTCTAGCAACAGTGTTCTGTTGCAAGCTGTGTTAATATTAGCTAGCTGGTGACTTTCCATACCCACAGACTCTCGTGAGGCTTAATTTTAATTCTTCTGACACTTTTTCTACTTCTTAAACAGGGCATGAGATGTGGTTTTCCCAGTTTCCTTCTAGATTTCTTATCATCATGCGCACACACAGACACATAGCTCAGTTGCGGTCTGAGCTCGAAAGTGTTGATTCATTCAGTCTTGAAAAGACTGTTTTAGGGGACTTCTAAAAAAAATTAGCAAATTACCTCACTCTTCATTGTTATCAAGGAGCTCATTGTCAGCACTGAAAACGTTTGACTTGCACTGTGATACATTATGCAACATGCCCAGTAACCAGATACTTTACATTAATTGAACAATAGCTGCAAACAGATTCTGTTCTGAGTTAAAAGCCTTCTCTCCCTGAATCCTTATCTCAAATCCACAGGCTGAATTCAGAAACATTAACTTTCCCTAGGCTTTTAAAAATTATGATTGTAAGTGAGAGAAAATGTTATATGTTTACTTTCTAACTCTTATAAAAAAAATTCATGCCTAAAAAAAAAAGAAAAAGAAAAAGAATGCCAAGAGGTCTGTGGTCTTAGAGGACATGAAATCATAAAATTTTAAAGTTCAATATTTTCTTAATACTTTATAGAGATCACAGGGTTTTTCTAAACTAGGGCCCCAAATAGACTTTACTATTTTACTATCCTTTTAAACTTTGCAGTAGCTGGTTCCTTTGATGGAAATATTTGGTCACTTCTGTGAGGGGCTGTCATGTAGAGAATAGACTGGACATCAACACAAATTATGTGACCCAGAGTTTTCTTTAAGGGTGAAAGAAAGACCTGGTTTTTCCCTCTTCACAGAGAGCACTGCAAGTTAGAGGGGAAGAGGAGGTAGGCAGCGCTAGGGAAATTACGTTGCAGCCTGAGTTGTCCCCCTGGACAGCCTCCCTGACACTCCTGGATGGGTCACCTGCCTTCAGGGAACACACTTGATGGCCTAAAGCTGGTTGCACTGCAAGCAGCCCAGGCCATCTGTCAGGCTGGCATTGGGCCCATTGGCAAGGTGATCTTCCAGACTCACCAGGGCCAGTCTGGCAATTCCAAGAAGTCATTTACATATTGCTGCTGGAGCTGGCTCCTAGGAGGAGGCCCTGCCCTTCTGTCACCCCTCCAGGTGCACCATGCTACATGCATACAGAGGCTCTGCACGTCCTTCTCTGTATGCTGGAGACAGCTGACTCTAATGAGGGCAAGAGCGAAGCAGTGTGCTTGTGAAACACCTGAATGCTAACGGCACAGTGTTGCATGCTCCCTGCCAGTTCATGACCCAGAAAAACAAGTGTAGAAGGCCAGATACCCTGGGCCAACTTGAGGCCCTGGAAGGAGAGGCAGCCCTAGGGATTGTGGGGGCAGGGAAATGTGCCATTCAAATATACCTCTGAGATCCACTAACCGCCCTTTTGCTTCTCTTTTTAAAAATAAACGTTCGGAGATGCCTCTTTATTGTGGGCAGAAGCCAGCAGCCTGCTAAACACCCACAACATGACTGATGATCCAATCTTTTCCCAACAGACGAACACAAAGCAGACTTCGTTTCCACGGTTGTTTCAGGATCAGTTTTTCTTGGGCTGAGGCAAGTGATGAAAAGAAATGGGGAGGAGGGAGAAATGCAGCAACCCCAAACAAAAGTTGTTCTATTAGATTAAGCACAAAAAAGAAAAATGGGTGAAACAAATGCAACTAAAATTCCTTTAGGAATTTAATTGATAACAAATATAAATCATATCTAATACTAATTGGGCCTTTGGCCAGGTGATATGCTAACGTCTTTACATGTATCCTACATGTAATGACATGTAATCCTACAGTAACATATGAGGAAACTAAAGCTCAGAGAAGGTAACAATTTGCTGAGGTCCCATAGCTACAAAAACAGAGGCGAAGGGGATTGTAACCAGATAAACCTGACTCCAGTATACTGCAGAACCACTTAACCCCCTCCCAGAAATGAATGATCAGGGACCTATTAACTTGAAGAAGGAAAGACATGGAGTTACCTTGTTAAAGAGACATACAGGTCAGGCATGGTGGCTCACACTGGTAATCCCAGCATTTTGGGAGGCCAAGGCAGGCGGATCACTTGAGGTCAGGAGTTTGAGACCAGCCTGTCCAACATGATGAAAACTCGTCTCTACTAAAAATACAAAAACTTAGCTGAGTGTGGTGGTGCGCGCCTGTAATGCCAACTACTTGGGAGACTGAGGCAAGAGAATCACTTGAACCTGGGAGGCGGAGGTTGCAGTGAGCCCAGATCTTGCCACTGCACTCCATCGTGGGTGACAGAGCAAGACTCTGTCTCCAAAAAAAAAAAAAGAAAGAAAAAGAGAGAGAGAAATACAAATATAGACTGCTAGGAATTTGCAGACTATGATTGGAAAGCAAGTACGTCTTCTCAAACAATCATGCAACTTCCTATCCTGAATTCTCTGTAAATAATGTTCATATCATTACCTACCTCTTAAAGATTCCTTTATGAAATGATTCTGGTGATGCTAAAAAGAAGCTGTATTTGTAGATACAGATATTCTGCTTCCCAAATTTTGAAAACCACTATAATCTCAGTTTCTGTTTGACGTAGGTTTCAATGGTCCCTCTATATTGAATACAATATGAATGTGGGAATTTATGCACCCTGATTCTCAGGTGGTAGGCATAGTCTCCTTAAGTTTACAGTACGGACATCTCTGCCATCGCAGCTTGGAGAAGTGCCTTTTTTTTTTTTTTTTTTTTTTTTAGGAATGCCACTTTTAATTGCCACTGTGACTCAGGTGCCTTGATGAAAGACAGCTGACCAGAGTCCTGATAGCTACAATCTATATCTGCAAGGACTGAAGGGCTCAATGTTTCTTCCACAAGTATAAGAGGTGTATTCTGTCCTCTGCAAAGTAGCACAATAAAGAGTAGAAGCAGGCCAGGCACGGCGGCTCACTCCTGTAATCTCAGCAGTTTGGGAGGCCAAGGCAGGCAGGTCATGAGGTCAGGAGTTCAAGACCAGCCTGGCCAAGATGGTGAAACCCCATCTCCACTAAAAATACAAAAATTAGCCGGACGTGGTGGTGTGTGCCTGTAATTCCAGCTACATAGGAGGCTGAGGTAGGAGAATCACTTGAACCTGGGAGGCAGAGGTTGCAGTAAGCCGAGATCGTGCCACCGTACTCCAGCCTGGGTGACAGAGCAAGACTCCATCTCAAAAAGAAAAAAAAAAAAAAAGAGTGGAAGCAGTTATCTGTTATTTTGCAGAACTCACTCCCACCCCTTATCCTTGATAGAAAAATAGCCAAGAGAAACCATGAATCCAGGAAAGTCATAGGTTAAGGCTGCAATCCCACAATGAAAGGATATTTGTTTGTTCTCTGTGCTTTCTAATAATAACCTGCTTTTTTGTAAATGGCTTAAAGTATGGGGAATCCCAAATTCTTCACTTGAAAAGCAACATAATGAGGCAAAGCCAACACCAGGAAAAATAGTGTCAAGGGAGTGAGGAGAAAGATATTTTACAGGCTGGGCGCGGTGGCTCAAGCCTGTAATCCCAGCACTTTGGGAGGCCGAGATGGGCAGATCACAAAGTCAGGAGATCGAGACAATCCTGGCTAACACGGTGAAACCCCATCTCTACTAAAAAGTACAAAAAACTAGTCGGGCGAGGTGGCGGGCTCCTGTAGTCCCAGCTACTTGGGAGGCTGAGGCAGGAGAATGGCGTAAACCCAGGAGGCGGAGCTTGCAGTGAGCTGAGATCTGGCCACTGCACTCCAGCCTGGGCGACAGAGCAAGACTCCATCTCAAAAAAAAAAAAAAAGATATTTTACAGTTTATCCTTTTTCAAATGTTAAAGAAGATGGGATGAAAATGTAGGTTTGTGAAGTCATCTAGCTCTGTGCACGCACACAGTAGGTGTTTAATTAACATATACCAATGCATATTCATTGAAAGAGAATCACAAAGAAAAGAGAATGAGATCCAAGGGTTAAATACAGGTTGAGAAACGTGAAAGAAAAATTGAGAAACAGTGTCTCCAGGACACCTTTGAGTTGATGAGATTTTCAAATTGCATCAGGACAAAAATGAAAACCTCACTAATCTCCTCCTTCCAATCAGTGCTAAGAGTTCCTATCAGGAAAATGACTCTGTTCCCTGGGAATTAATCCAGCCCAGATACATAGTGAAGGGTCGGCAGTTAGGATGATGGAGAAGCTGCTAGCTCAGAAAACAGAAATCATTTATTATTATGAATTCCACTGATAAATCACTCTCATCTCACTAGATCTGTAGATACTGGTCCAGTCTCACATTCCTAAAAGGACAGCATCAAATACAATCAAGAGAGGAATGGGAGGCATTTAATATTGCTCATCAGGACAAGTTTATGCAGCACCAGATTCCACCTTATTGCATGATTAAAGCACTTCTGCTACTTCATAGGACAACATTTTCTTAGTGCCCTCACCACATAGGGAGTAATTATCCTACATCTGCAGATGGTGCATTTTTACTTTCCCAAAATTCACTTTCAAAATTCCCTCTATATTCCCATTACAACCATCATTCAGCAATTTTGATGTTTCTAATTGCTCTATAAACTGTGCAACTTTTATGCCTTTTGCTCTTCGGTTTCAAGTATTAATTTCTCAAATTCAACAATATTTCCATACTCATGAGACACTTATCCTTCACTTAAGAAAAAAAGGCATTTTCTGCATAGTTTAGGCCAAACTTGAACATGCATTTGAATCATCTGGAGGGCTTGTTAAAGCACAGGTGGCTGGGCCCCACCCTCAGAGTTTCTAATTCTGTAGGACTTGTGGGAGGAGCAGAGATTTTGCTTTTCTAACAACTTCTCCAGTGATGCTGATGCTGCTAGGAACCCCACTTTGAGAGTCACTGGTTTGGGAGCTGTCAGGTAGGGACATGGCTGTAGAGGGATTTCCCAGGTGGAGTTTGAAAGATAGATGCCCTGTTTGCTAAAGCACTTCAAGAGCTTCCATCAGGCCCACAGTTTAAAATACACTTCCCCAGTAGGGGTGGTTTTCCTCAGGCCAATGCCCATCTCTTTTCTCGCAGCCACTTTCCCATGAGGAAATTCCTGCATATCAGTCTTCACATGGGCCTCCCATCAGGTGATATCTTGACTTGATATCTGATTGCTCCCACATTCTCTCGCACTCATTTTCTCTTATCAAGGTACAGTGGTGCTATTAGTAGCCTTAGTTCAAGGAGATCATCTCTTGCTTTAGGCCCAGGACCAGAAAATAGAGCCAGCTCTACCCAATGCCCCCTCTTCTCCCTCTTCTGCCACTAGCTTCTTGTCCTTTTCAAGTTGGGATGAAGGGATCCTAAACCTGAAACAGGGAGCCCCCCTTACCACCAAGAACCTCCCAAATCACATCCTTTCTCAAACCCATCCCCAAGCACAACCTGCTCATCTTTGTCTCCAACATGCCCATGGTTTGGGATGAATCTTCTAACTTCATCTTCTTTCATCCAGTCTGGAGAATTCCCACTCGGGATGGAATTCCAAACTATTCCTTTAACACAAACATTCAAATCTCCCAGCAAACTTACTGTTTTTGATGGATTGGGGCAGGTCTTTGAAGCTGCATTGCCTTCTTCTTTCCAGCAGTCATGATTTGCTCCTTCCGGGAGACCTAGCACCAACCCAGAAGAAGAGGAAAGAGGCTTTTCTTTTTAAGGAAAATGGGGGAATTTCAAATTGGTGAGCATGCTACCAATAATTCTATATGAAAACTAAAAATACGGTTTTACTGCAATGCTTCTCAATCTTTCATGTGCACATGAATTACCTGGAAGGTCTGGGATAGAGCTCAAGAGTCTGCATTTCTAACAAGCTCCAGGATGATGTTGATGTTCTGTGTATCTTATCTTATTTTATTTTATTTATTTATTTATTTATTTATTTATTTATTATACTTTAAGTTCTAGGGTACATGTGCATGACGTTTATATCATGTATAACTCCCCAATGCAATCCCTCCCTCCTCCCCGCTCCCCATGATAGGCCCCAGTGTGTGATGTTCCCCTTCCGAGTCCAAGTGATCTCATTGTTCAGTTCCCACCTATGAGTGAGAACATGCGGTGTTTGGTTTTCTCTTCTTGTGATAGTTGCTAAGAATGATGGTTTCCAGCTGCATCCATGTCCCTACAAAGGACGCAAACTCATCCTTTTTGATGGCTGCATAGTATTCCATGGTGTATATGTGCCACATTTTCTTAATCCAGTCTGTCACAGATGGACATTTGGGTTGATTCCAAGTCTTTGCTATTGTGAATAGTGCCGCAATAAACATACGTGTGCATGTGTCTTTGTAGTAGAGTAATTTATAATCCTTTGGGTATATACCCAGTAGTGGGATGGCTGGGTCATATGGTACATCTAGTTCTAGATCCTTGAGGAATCGCCATACTGTTTTCCATAATGGTTGAACTAGTTTACAATCCCACCAACAGTGTAAAAGTGTTCCTATTTCTCCACATCCTCTCCAACACCTGTTGTTTCCTGACTTCTTAATGATTGCCATTCTAACTGGTGTGAGATGGTATCTCATTGTGGTTTTGATTTGCATTTCTCTGATGGCGAGTGATGATGAGCATTTTTTCATGTGTCTGTTGGCTGTATGGATGTCTTCTTTTGAGAAATGTCTGTTCATATCCTTTCCCCACTTTTTGATGGGGTTGTTTGTTTTTTTCTTGTATATTTGTTTGAGTTCTTTGTAGATTCTGGATATTAGCCCTTTGTCAGATGAGTAGGTTGCAAAAATTTTCTCCCATTCTGTAGGTTGCCTGTTCACTCTGATGGTAGTTTCTTTTGCTGTGCAGAAGCTCTTTAGTTTAATTAGATCCCATGTGTCAATTTTTGCTTTTGCTGCTGTTGCTTTTGGTGTTTTAGACATGAAGTCCTTGCCCATGCCTATGTCCTGAATGGTACTACCTAGATTTTCTTCTAGGGTTTTTATGGTATTAGGTCTAACATTTAAGTCTCTGATCCATCTTGAATTAATTTTCGTATAAGGGGTAAGGAAAGGATCCAGTTTCAGCTTTCTACTTATGGCTAGCCAATTTTCCCAGCACCATTTATTAAATAGGGAATCCTTTCCCCATTTCTTGTTTTTGTCAGGTTTGTCAAAGATCAGATGGTGTAGATGTGTGGTATTATTTCTGAGGACTCTGTTCTGTTCCATTGGTCTATATCTCTGTTTTGGTACCAGTACCATGCTGTTTTGGTTACTGTAGCCTTGTAGTATAGTTTGAAGTCAGGTAGCGTGACCCCTCCAGCTTTGTCCTTTTGACTTAGGATTGTCTTGGCAATGCGAGCTCTTTTTTGGTTCCATATGAAGTTTAAAGCAGTTTTTTCCAATTCTGTGAAGAAAGTCATTGGTAGCTTGATGGGGATGGCATTGAATCTATAAATAACCTTGGGCAGTATGGCCATTTTCACGATATTGATTCTTCCTATCCATGAGCATGGTATGTTCTTCCATTTGTTTGTGTCCTCTTTGATTTCACTGAGCAGTGGTTTGTAGTTCTCCTTGAAGAGGTCCTTTACATCCCTTGTAAGCTGGATTCCTAGGTATTTGATTCTCTTTGAAGCAATTGTGAATGGAAGTTCATTCCTGATTTGGCTCTCTGCTTGTCTGTTACTGGTGTATAAGAATGCTTGTGATTTTTGCACATTAATTTTGTATCCTGAGACTTTGCTGAAGTTGCTTATCAGCTTAAGGAGATTTTGGGCTGAGACCATGGGGTTTTCTAAATATACAATCATGTCATCTGCAAACAGGGACAATTTGACTTCTTCTTTTCCTAACTGGATACCCTTGATTTCTTCTCTTGCCTGATTGCCCTAGCCAGAACTTCCAACACGATGTTGAATAGGAGTGGTGAGAGAGGGCATCCCTGTCTTGTGCCAGTTTTCAAAGGGAATTTTTCCAGTTTTTGCCCATTCAGTATGATATTAGCTGTGGGTTTGTCATAAATAGCTCTTATTATTTTGAGGTACGTTCCATCAATACCGAATTTATTGAGCGTTTTTAGCATGAAGGGCTGTTGAATTTTGTCAAAAGCCTTTTCTGCATCTATTGAGATAATCATGTGGTTCTTGTCTTTGGTTCTGTTTATATGCTGGATTACGTTTATTGATTTGCGAATGTTGAACCAGCCTTGCATCCCAGGGATGAAGCCCACTTGATCATGGTGGATAAGCTTTTTGATGTGCTGCTGAATCCGGTTTGCCAGTATTTTATTGAGGATTTTTGCATCGATGTTCATCAGGGATATTGGTCTAAAATTCTCTTTTTTTGTTGTGTCTCTGCCAGGCTTTGGTATCAGGATGATGTTGGCCTCATAAAAAGAGTTAGGGAGGATTCCCTCTTTTTCTATTGATTGAAATAGTTTCAGAAGGAATGGTACCAGCTCCTCCTTGTACCTCTGGTAGAATTCAGCTGTGAATCCATCTGGTCCTGGACTTTTTTTGGTGGGTAGGCTATTAATTGTTGCCTCAATTTCAGAGCCTGCTATTGGTCTATTGAGGGATTCAACTTCTTCCTGGTTTAGTCTTGGGAGAGTGTAAGTGTCCAGGAAAATATCCATTTCTTCTAGATTTTCTAGTTGATTTGCGTAGAGGTGTTTATAGTATTCTCTGATGGTTGTTTGTATTTCTGTGGGGTCGGTGGTGATATCCCCTTTATCATTTTTTATTGCGACTATTTGATTCCTCTCTCTTTTCTTCTTTATTAGTCTTGCTAGCGGTCTGTCAATTTTGTTGATCTTTTCAAAAAACCAACTCCTGGATTCATTGATTTTTTGGAGGGTTTTTTGTGTCTCTATCTCCTTCAGTTCTGCTCTGATCTTAGTTATTTCTTGCCTTCTGCTAGCTTTTGAATGTGTTTGCTCTTGCCTCTCTAGTTCTTTTAATTGTGATGTTAGAGTGTCAATTTTAGATCTCTCCTGCTTTCTCTTGTGGGCATTTAGTGCTATAAATTTCCCTCTACACACTGCTTTAAATGTGTCCCAGAGATTCTGGTATGTTGTATCTTTGTTCTCATTGGTTTCAAAGAACATCTTTATTTCTGCTTTCATTTCGTTATGTACCCAGTAGTCATTCAGGAGCAGGTTGTTCAGTTTCCATGTAGTTGAGCGGTTTTGATTGAGTTTCTTAGTCCTGAGTTCTAGTTTGATTGCACTGTGGTCTGAGAGACAGTTTGTTATAATTTCTGTTCTTGTACATTTGCTGAGGAGTGCTTTACTTCCAATTATGTGGTCAATTTTGGGATAAGTGCGATGTGGTGCTGAGAAGAATGTATATTCTGTTGATTTGGGGTGGAGAGTTCTATAGATGTCTATTAGGTCCGCTTGGTGCAGAGATGAGTTCAATTCCTGGATATCCTTGTTAACTTTCTGTCTCGTTGATCTGTCTAATGTTGACAGTGGAGTGTTGAAGTCTCCCATTATTATTGTATGGGAATCTAAGTCTCTTTGTAGGTCTCTAAGGACTTGCTTTATGAATCTGGGTGCTCCTGTATTGGGTGCATATATATTTAGGAGAGTTAGCTCTTCCTGTTGAATTGATCCCTTTACCATGATGTAATGGCCTTCTTTGTCTCTTTTGATCTTTGATGGTTTAAAGTCTGTTTTATCAGAGACTAGGATTGCAACCCCTGCTTTTTTTTGTTCTCCATTTGCTTGGTAGATCTTCCTCCATCCCTTTATTTTGAGCCTATGTATGTCTCTGCATGTGAGATGGGTCTCCTGAATACAGCAGACTGATGGGTCTTGACTCTTGATCCAGTTTGCCAGTCTGTGTCTTTTAATTGGAGCATTTAGTCCATTGACATTTAATGTTAATATTGTTATGTGTGAACTTGATCCTGTCATTATGATATTAACTGGTTATTTTGCTCGTTAGTTGATGCAATTTCTTCCTAGCCTCGATGTTCTTTACATTTTGGCATGTTTTTGCAATGGCTGGTACCGGTTGTTCCTTTCCATGTTTAGGGCTTCCTTCAGGGTCTCTTGTAAGGCAGGCCTGGTGGTGACAAAATCTCTAAGCATTTGCTTATCTGTAAAGGATTTGATTTCTCCTTCACTGATGAAGCTTAGTTTGGCTGGATATGAAATTCTGGGTTGAAAATTCTTTTCTTTAAGAATGTTGAATATTGGTCCCCACTCTCTTCTGGCTTGTAGAGTTTCTGCCGAGAGATCTGCTGTTAGTCTGATGGGCTTCCCTTTGTGGGTAACCCGACCTTTCTCTCTGGCTGCCCTTAAGATTTTTTCCTTCATTTCAACTTTGGTGAATCTGGCAATGATGTGTCTTGGAGTTGCTCTTCTGGAGGAGTATCTTTGTGGCGTTCTCTGTATTTCCTGAATTTGAATGTTGGCCTGCCCTACTAGGTTGGGGAAGTTCTCCTGGATGATATCCTGAAGAGTGTTTTCCAACTTGGTTCCATTTTCCCCCTCACTTTCAGGCACCCCAATCAGACGTAGATTTGGTCTTTTTACATAATCCCATACTTCTTGCAGGCTTTGTTCATTTCTTTTTCTTCTTTTTTCTTTTGGTTTCTCTTCTCGCTTCATTTCATTCATTTGATCCTCAATCGCTGATACTCTTTCTTCCAGTTGATCGAGTCGGTTACTGAAGCTTGTGCATTTGTCACGTATTTCTCGTGTCATGGTTTTCATCTCTGTCATTTCGTTTATGATCTTCTCTGCATTAATTAGTCTAGCTGTCAATTCTTCCACTTTTTTTCAAGATTTTTAGTTTCTTTGCGCTGGGTACGTAATTCCTCCTTTAGCTCTGAGAGGTTTGATGGACTAAAGCCTTCTTCTCTCATCTCGTCAAAGTCATTCTCTGACCAGCTTTGATCCGTTGCTGGCGATGGGCTGCGCTCCTTTGCAGGGGGAGATGCGCTCTTATTTTTTGAATTTCCAGCTTTTCTGCCCTGCTTCTTCCCCATCTTTGTGGTTTTATCTGTCTCTGGTCTTTGATGATGGTGACGTACTGATGGGGTTTTGGTATAGGTGTCCTTCCTGTTTGATAGTTTTCTGTCTGACAGTCAGAAGGACTGTCTGTTGGTCTGTTGGAGATTGCTTGAGGTCCACTCCAGACCCTGTTTGCCTGGGTGTCAGCAGCAGAGGTTGCCGAAGATAGAATATTGCTGAACAGCGAGTGTACCTGTCTGATTCTTTCTTTGGAAGTTTCCTCTCAGGGGTGACTCCACCCTGTGAGGTGTGGGGTGTCAGACTGCCCCTAGTGGGGGATGTCTCCCAGCTAGGCTACTCAGGGGTCAGGGACCCACCTGAGCAGGCAGTCTGTCCGTTCTCAGATCTCAACCTCTGCGTTAGGAGATCCACGGCTCTCCCCAAAGCTGTCAGACAGAGTCATTCGCGTCTGCAACGGCCCCGCTCTTTCCCCTATTGGACTGCAGCTGTGCGCTGTCCGCAGAGGTAGAGTCTACAGAGACAGGCAGGCTTCCTTGAGCTGCTGTGAGCTCCACCCAGTTCGAGCTTCCCAGCGGCTTTGTTTACCTACTTAAGCCTCAGCAATGGCGGGCGCCCCTCCCCCAGCCTCGCTGCTGCCTTGCGTATAGATCGCCGCAGACGGCTGTGTTAGCAGTGAGGGAGGCTCCGTGGGCGTGGGACCTTCCCGGCCAGGTATGGGATATATTCTCCTGGTGTGCCTGTTTCCTTAAAGCACAGTATTGGGGTGGGAGTTACCCGATTTTCCAGGTGTTGTGTGTCTCAGTTCCCCTGGCTAGGAAAAGGGATTCCCTTCCCCCTTGCGCTTCCAGGTGAGGCGATGCCTCGCCCTGCTTCAGCTCACGCTGGTCAGGCTGCAGCAGCTGACCAGCACCCATTGTCCGGCACTCCCTAGAGAGATGACCCCAGTACCTCAGTTGAAAATGCAGAAATCACCGGTCTTCTGTGTCGCTCGCGCTGGGAGTTGGAGACTGGAGCTGTTCCTATTCGGCCATCTTGCTCCGCCCCGTATCTTATTTTAATTAGCAAGAGTCCAGTACCTCTTTTGGAATGCAAAATCAACACTATCTCAGAGCCTCAGTTTAAACTCCAACTTTAATTACAGAAGTTTCTTCCATTAATACTCATCACAGTTTGCTATTTTTAAAATTCATTTGTTTACTCTTTTTTTTTTTTTTTTTTTGTCTTCTGTACTGGAACATAAGCTCCATGAGGGCAGGAATCTTGTTCATCTCAGTCACCATTTTGTCCCCAACACTTAGCACAGATGGTAACGATGTGGAAGCCAGGGAACAGAAGAACAAGTGGTAACTCACTTAACAAATGAGCTGCAAGTTAAGGCAACAGCAAGGAACACTAAGAAGAAACCCAATTTGCACTACAGAATTCCCCAAAGTCTCCAGAATTGGCAGACCAAGTAATTCTGGAAATGGGGGCAGAAACAAGGTGGTTGGTTGACAATCTTTAAGATGCATTTTGACCAGACCCCTCCCTACTCCATTAAGGAGAGGATAGAAATTTCTTTGCGGAAGATTGGCATTTATTTTCATTCCTGTTCTCTTGGCTCTTTGAATTTGTGTCTTTAAAAGAAATAGCAATCCTTCTCCCTGTATACAGCTGCCTTCTTTTTCATTCTTTAGGCCTCAGCTTAAATCATACCTGCTTGGAGGGGGTTTCCATTCTTTTCTATCTAGAATAGGTTCTCCCTGATTTTTTTTTTCTCACCAGGTAAGTTCTTTCTGTGTGTAAGTTGTTCACTGAACACAGGGAAGTCATGGGGTGATATTATAAAAAGAAATTATTGCTGGGCGCAGTGGCTCACACCTGTAATTCTAGCACTTTGGGAGGCCGAGGCAGGTGGATCACGGGGTCAGGAGATGGAGACCGTCCTGGCTAACACGGTGAAACTAAAAATACAAAAAAATTAGCTTGCATGGTGGCGGGCGACTGTAGTCCCAGCTACTTGGGAGGCTGAGGCAAGAGAATGGCGTGAACCCAGGAGGCAGAGCTTGCAGTGAGCCGAGATCACATCACTGCACTCCAGCCTGGGCTACAGAGTGAGACTCCATCTCAAAAGAAAAAGAAAAAGAAATTATTTTCTACTCCTACTATCCCTTTATATATGACGTGTGTGTGTGTGTGTGTGTGTGTGCATGCGTGCACACCTTCCTCTATATATGAGTAAACGTTGGAGCAGTCTGCATGACTTTTTTAGTTACTCAAAGGAACTACAAAATCCTACAATAATTTCAACCTAAGCCAGTCTCTATTTGATATGGCCTAGTCTAAGAAAATATTTTCAACATGATTGACCTTCTCGCTTCGCTTTGGCTGAAACCTACTGAGCACTGACTACTTTCAGCAGAAGAGAGAGGAGTGGTCTCACTCTCTCATTTCTCCTCCTCTCCTAGCTTGCTCACTGAGATTTCTGAATCTGCCAGGGCAAAGGCAGGGGTTGGAAGGAGAGACACTGTGAATAGAAAGCTCTCACTTGGCTGGTGCTGTGGTAAGATGGCCTCGTTCTCTCTGGGCCTGGCAGTTGTTTAGAGTGTTCTCTTTCCCTGGAAGGCTCTTCATTCATTGCAGCTTTAGGAACCTGGCTCAAAGTTATCCTCTCAACCACAGGGCTGCTACCACCCTTAATGCATGTCAGATTCACCAGTGTTTGGTTCCTGGGTTTAGCTGACTTGCTGAGAAAGATTTCCCTGACCCTGATGTTATAAAATATTTCTCTTTTTTTTTGAGACAGAATCTCCCTTTGTCACCCAGGCTGGAGTGCAATGGTGCAATCTCAGCTCACTGCAACCTCTACCTCCTGGGTTCAAGCAATTCTCTTGCCTTAGCCTCCTGAGTAGCTGGGATTACTACAGATGTATGCCACCACAACCTGGCTAATTTATATATTTTTAGTAGAGACAGGGTTTCACCATGTTGGTCAGGCTGGTCTCAAACTCCCGACCTCAGGTGACCCACCCCCTGCCACCCCCCACCTCGGTCTCCCAAAGTGCTGGAATTACAGGCATGAGCCACCATGCCTGGCCTTTCTCTATGTTTTCTAATATGCTTTGTCTTTTACATTTAGATATTTAACAACATTTAAAATTTATTTTTGTGTATGAAATGAAGTAGAGATCTATTCTACTTTCTTTTTTTGTTTGTTTTTGAGACAGAGTGTCCCTCTGTCGCCCAGGCTGGAGTGCAGTGGCTCAATCTCGGCTCACTGCAAGCTCTACCTCCCGGTTTCACGCTATTATCCTGCCTCAGCCTCCCAAGCAGCTGGGACTATAGGCGTCCACCACCATGCCCGGCTAACTTTTTTTTTTTTAATTTTTAGTAGAGACGGGGTTTCGCCGTGTTAGCCAGGATGGTCTTGATCTCCTGACCTCGTGATCTGCCCGCCTCAGTCTCCCAAAGTGCTGGGATTACAGGCGTGAGCCACTGTGCCCGGCCCTATTCTACTTTCTTACAAATGGATAGCCATTTTTCCTAGCCCCATATATTCATTCGCCACAGAATTATAATTCAACATTTAGCATCTATTCATTTCTAGTATATGCTGTGTATTAGTTTGCCAGGCCTGACATAACAAAGTGCTGCAGACTGAGTGGCTTAAACAATACAAATTTTTTGTCTCATAGTTCTGGAAGCTAGCAGTCTGAGATCAAGGTGTTGGCAGGATTGGTGTCTTCTGAGGCCTCTCTCTTTGGCTTCTAGATGACCATCTTCACCTTGTGTATTCACATGGTCTTCCTATCTCCAAATAAAAACCCTATCTGCAAATAACATCACATGCTGAGGTACAGCAGTTTATGACCTCAACGCATTAATTTAGGGAAGCAAACAATTCAGTCCGTAACAATTTGAATCTATTTTCAGATGCTCTATTTGTCTATTCCTGTGTTATCACAGGGACAAACTTACAGATTACTTAGAAGACAATCTACAATTTAGAAATTAACTTTTCTTAATAGTTCAGGGGTAATATCATTTGTAAAACTTTCCCCAATCTCTTCAACTCTCCTGCTAGAAACATATACCTCTCCCTGTGTTTTATTTGAACCTCCATTATAATACTGTTCACTTTATAAAGAGGTATGCCAACTTCTGTATTCAAACTAGACTGCAAGCTCCCAGGGCTCAAATAACTAAATTATTACTAAATATTATTAAATATTCATATTTGATATTAATAATCATTTATTGACGCTTACTCTGTATTGAACACTGTGTTTTGAGTTTTTCTTGGATCTGCATCCTGTGAAGTAGAAATAAGAAAGAATTAAAGTTACTTGCCTGAGAGCACATAGCAAGTGAGTGACCCACTTAAGATTCCAACCATCTCTATTTGACTCCAAATCCTAAATTCTTAGCCATTACGCATCACTGCCTTGACAGCTGTTTTGTACCCACTTCCATCTCCCCACAGAGTGCCTGCTGCACTGTAGGTATTTAATATATGTGCTTAGAAAGTGAACTAAGCTGAAAGGCACACCAACCAACAAGTTTTTTTGATGTCATTCTTTCTATTTAAAAACTCTTGTGACTAATGAGCTATTTTAGGTCTGGATTACTGTGGCTGAAGTAACAGATATGTGATCAGGTCCTCCTCATCCCCACAACACATAGAGCCTATGCTTCCCAATACTGGGAGTTATCATTTCCTTCCTGTATATTCCTGGTCTTTAATATAACCTCAAACCAAATTCCAATACATTGTGTACTTGATGCTACCATTACTCAGCATGTTAAACCAATGTCATAGGCCAGGTGTGGTGGCTAGTGCCTATAACCCCAGCACTTTGGGAGGCCGAAGTGGGCAGATCACTTGATGTCAGGAGTTCATGGCCAGCCTGGCCAACATGGTGAAACCCATCTCTACTAAAAATACAAAAGTTAGCCAGGGATGGTGGCACACTCCTGTAATCCCAGGTACTTGGGAGGCTGAGACAGGAGAATTGCTTGAATCTGGGAGGTGGATGTTGTGGTGAGCTGAGATCACACCACTACACTCCAGCCTGGGTGACAGAGCAGGACTCTGTCTCAAAAAAAAAAAATAATAATAATAATAATAATAATAATAATAATCAATGCCATAAAAAGCTTTCATTTAAATATCAAAATAAAATACTTTTATGAAAGAGATTAATTAGCAAATAGGTAGTCAATAAATGCTAATTATCCATGATCACTAAAGAATTCTGCAGTGGTTGACCTATGAACACTATAACAATGTGTTGATTGGATGAGTCAAGTTGTTTAGGATGGAAATATGGAGGGAAGGCTCCTGATGGTGGTAGTAATAGCCCATTGTTAGGCGCATTAATTGTGACTAGAACAATGCCTGTTTATACCTAAATTGCTCTATCTTTCCTAAATGTGAGGAATCCACATCTTTATAAAATTTTGAATAATATTATCTACTAAAAATTTATTTATATTATGCTTCAGTTCCCTGGATGAAAGAGCCCTGTATTAATTGTGTAAAACATTTCATCAAAATGAATAAAGTCTCTATTACTATCTTCAGCATTAAAATGTATCCTTATTCTAATTCACAGTTGCTTTATTTTAAATTTTTTTAACTTATTTCATTAAACTATTCCAAACAATCTCTTCCCTTCCTCAATATTAGTTTTCAAACACTTACATGTTACTCTATCTCCCCAGAAGCCTTTGTTTATGGTTCTAACATTTTTATTGCTACAGAATTCATTTTAGCTCTTTATGATTTCTCCTGCTCCAAGGTCCTGTCTAGATCTGACATCTTATGATTCTGAGATGCTCCACAATGAAAACAATGTTTTAAACTCTGAGCTTGTCAAGCTCCAAAAGAATATAAGGTTGAAGACGGGGATAGGGCAACAGAAGTGCTGTTATTGCCACCATTCTGCAGAATTGGAAAAGTAGCTCAAAATGACAGCATGGGTTGAGTCTCCTTCATTCATGTGGCTACAAATGCATAAACGAGTCTGTTTCCAAGAGTGTGTCAAGGTTTTCTCCTTCCCAGTAATTTTTCCCCAAGTGTATTTCATGACTTCCTACCAGGCATATTGTATATAAAAACTGACTGCCCCGCCCCCCCCACTTAACAGCAGGTGTCCAACTTTCAACTTCCATCTACATTATTTCTTACAGTTCTGTCCTTATTAGGAGTTACTTCCTTTGTTTTGCAAAGAGGCAGCCTTGTAACAGGTGTCTTTATTTGGCAGCTAACATTGCCAGAGCCACTTGAGTTTCTTCCAGTCTGTGGCTGGGCTTCTTGCAATTGATTGAGGCAGATGTAATGTAGAGACTACCATTTGAAATATAAAATGGATAGATTGGCTAGAACATCTGAATGAAGATTTCATTTTGCTAATTTTAAACACGCAAGTGCTAAAGAACACATTTTTAAACAATTTTACAGGACATCAACTTTTCAGTGTGGTCCTAGCTTAGCTTCTCTCTTCTCAAATGCACAGTTCGCCTTGTTTGTAGAAAAGAAGGGGTGACTTATGACAGAAGTAATGCGCTACCTTTCCTTCTGAAAGCACAGCCAGCCCCATGTGACCATCAAGCTATACTTAAGACAACCATTCCTTGGAAGCATAATTCCTTATCAGAGCCAGAAAAGGACAGTGTCCCCACTAAGAGAAGTATGCCAATTACTAAGTTATTGTTTCTCAACTCCAAACTCAAAATTCTGTTCTCTACTTAGCAATGCTGGGATTCTACACACTTTTCTGCTTTGCCAGCTGTTCCCCATTAGCCTTTGCCAATGGAAAGACACTGAAAGTTTGAAGGAATAAGAGGGGGCTTACTCCTTTTTATTTTAGTTTTGCTTCCTGTTCTTGACAATCACTCAAGCAACACTTTTTTCACCCAAGCAACTGGACTTTGGCAGCAGTAGTTCACTTTTTTAGGAGAAGCTGAGTCCAGCTTGCAGTTTTTCTACCACTCCCAGCCAGTCTTCTCTCCTCAAATATCTGGGCTCCAGCCCCCAGGACTCTCCTCTTCTCCTCTGAGTTCAGACACAGGAATACCAGCTGGTCGGTGCCTCCTTCCTCAGAGGTCTAGGTCTTAGACTTCCCCACTTTGCACTAGGAATACTTAGTAGGCCCAGATTTCTTGCATTTACATGCATGGAATTGAAATTCAGGTCATTTTATTTGTATATATTACAGGTAAAGATGTCATAAGAAGGCTGGAGGACTTGGGAACATTCCATTTATGTGTTAATGACTCCCAAACCTGTATCTGAATACCAGCTATCTTTCCCAATATAAGAACCTGTATGTACCTCAAATTCAGCATGTACAAAATTAAATCATTATCTTCTCTCTTAGATCAATGAATTTTGATATTATTGATCAGTTCCTAGCAAGTGCTACTTTTTACCATCTCATACAGTTTTCAAGTGCTGTCAGTTTTCATTCTTAAATGTTTCCTACATTCCATTGTTACTTCACAACCCCAGTTCAGGTTCACTAAACTTTTATGATACTCCTTAAAACCCTCCTAACTTGTCTCTTTGCTTTCCAGCTGTTTCTAATCTAACCTAATATTTCTAGAGTGTGTGTGGTTCTAAAAAAGATATACAAAGATAATACACATTTATAATGTCCGGAACACAGTTCCAGATCTGTCCAGTAACTCTGAAATACCCTCTTTCCACTCCAAATCATTGAAGATTTTGCTCTTCATTATTGGTTTTGAGCAGTTTGATTATGTGCCTTGGTGTCTTCTATGTTACGTTTCTTGTGCTTGTTTTCATTGAACAATACATTCGTTTCTTATTTATTAAAAACAATGAATCTGTGGGTTTATTGTTTTAATCAAGTATAAAATATTTTGGCCATTATTTACTCAAACATTTCTTCTGGTCCCTCTTTAGGAGTCCTCAATAACATGTGTCTTAGGCCACTTAAAGTTGACCCACAGCTCATTAGGTTTTTTGTTTTTCTTTTTTTTGTTTTTTTGAGATAGAGCCACTCTCTGTCACCCAGGCTGGAATGCAGTGGCGTGATCTTGGCTCACTGCAACCTCTGCCTGCAAGGTTCAAGCAATTCTCCTGCCTCAGCCTCCTGAGTAGCTGGGATTACAAATATGTACCACCACACCTGGCTAGTTTTTGTATTTTTAACAGAGATGGGGGTTTTGCCATGTTGGCCAGGCTGGTCTCGATCTCCTGACCTCAAGTGATCCAACTGCCTGAGCCTCCCAAAGTGCTGGGATTACAGGTGTGAGCCACCAAGTCCAGCAATTTTTGTATTCTTTTTCCCCATGTTTCACTTTGTATACCTTCTATTGTTCACGTCTTCAATTCATGTGTTATGTCTAATCTGCTATTAATTTCATCCAGTGTACTTTTCATCTCAGTCATTTTAGTTTTTATTTTCAGAGGTTCTACTCGAATCTTTTCTTATACTTTCATGTCTCTATTTAACATTTTGAGCATATGAAATACAGTTATAATAGCTATCGTAATGTCCTCATCTTCTGATTCTAACATCTGTGTTTGTTCTGGGTTAGTCTCAATTGACTAATTATTTTCCTCATTATGAGTCATATTTTTCTGCTTCTTTGTATGTCTAGTAATTTTTGTTTGAATGCCAGACATTATAAATTTTATCTTTTGAGTGTGGAATATTTTTGTGTTGTTATACATATTCTTAAGCTTCATTCTGAAATGTTTGTTAAGTTACTTAGATATAGTTTGATCTTTTTGGGTCTTACTTTTATGATTTGTTAGGTGTACACATCTATGATTTATGATTTCTTAGCTGTATTCAACCAGAGTTAATTATTTCCTATTAATAAGATAAAACTTTCCTGAGTTTTCTACCCAATGCACCAGGAATTTTGAGTTTTTCCCCAAATGGCTTAAGAACAGGTACTATGCCTGACCCCATGTTAACTAGGCACTGTTGTTCTCTACTTCTTTTGGATGTTTCTTTCCCAGCCTTAGGTAGTTTGCAGATCATATAGACATAGATCACTACCCAGCTAAATGCTCAAGGAGGACCTTGAGTATATTTCTAAGGTCTCTCTGGGGTCTATGCTCTGTCACAGAGCAGTTCTCAGGATCAAGAGTTTTATATATGTAAAGGCCTCTAACTTGTTGCCCAACATATAGTTGGGACTCAATAAATACTTTAAAAATCCAATTTGGATCTCCAGATACAATAAACTTTAGTGGACATTTCTCATTCTTTTTTTTTTTTTTTTTTTTGAGACGGAGTCTTGCTCTGTCACCCAGGCTGGAGTGCAGTGGCGTGGTCTCGGCTCACTGCAAGCTCTGCCTCTTGGGTTCACACCATTCTCCTGCCTCAGCCTTCCAAGTAGCTGGGACTACAGGCGCCCGCCACCACGCCTGGCTAATTTTTCGTATTTTTAGTAGAGATGGGGTTTCACCATGTTAGCCAGGATGGTCTCGATCTCCTGACCTCGTGATCCACCCACCTCAGCATCCATCCACCTCGGCCTCCCAAAGTGCTGGGATTACAGGAGTGAGCCACCATGCCCAGCCTTCTCATTCTTTTGACTACCCAGCGTCTATAATGTTTTCTAATCAGGCAGAGCTTGTCTGCCGTCATAGAAACTGCAAAGAAGAAAGTAAGAGAAGAAGCAGAGACTACACTGAGCTTATTCTAGGGACAGGAAGCAGCAGGGCAGTGAGAGCAGCTCCCTCCACTCTTTAGAGGCAGCATTCTCAGTGGCCATAGTAATAATGGTCCATCAGTGCAGAAGTGCGATTTTCATTCTATCTGTTCTGTGGTGAGATTTAGGGCTCTTTTCTAGCTGTGTCGCCTGGCAATCTGGTTGTTCTTCCAAAGATTCTGCATGCCATCCAGTATCCTTTAACATTTTGCATTGTTAAAGTATAGCATAGATACAGAAAAACACGCACATAAATTTTTTTTTACAAAATGAATTTTTACAAACTGAGTGCATTTTTATAACCAGTGCTCAGATCAAGAAACAGAATATTACCAACAACCTTAAAGCTTCCTCATTCCCTCTCTAGTCACTACCATCTGCCATCCGAGGATAACCAAAACCCTGACTCCTAGCATCATAGATTAATTCTCCTTGTCTCATTTTTCATCTTTATACAAATAGAATCATACCACATTTGTTGTGTAGGTCCAACATTTTGATTGTGAAATTTATCCATGTTGTTTGGTTTAGTTGTATCTCACTCTTACTAGCATGGCAAAGTATTCCATTCTATAAATATACTATAATATTTATGCATTTGTGTTGGGGGTTCTCAAGACCACCCCCAGGCTCAAAGATTTGTTGGGAAGACTCACAGAACTCAGAAAAGCTGTTATACTCATGCTTAAGATTTATTTCAGTAAAAGGATACAGATTAAAATTGGCAAAGGGAAAAGGTGCACAGGGCTGAGTCCAGGAGAAACCAGGAACAACTTTGTAGCTGTCATCTCCCAGTTGAGTCACACAGATAGCGCTTAATTTTTTCAGCAATGGTATGTGACAGCACATGCAAAGTGTTGCCAACTAGGGAAGCTACTTGACCCTTGGCATCCAGGATACTTATTGGAGACAAAACTACTCAGTCTTCAGAACCCATAGGTCAAATGGATACAGTGAGGCCTAAAGCCTCAGGCATACAAAAATAGGCTTTTTGTTAGTGCTAATTAGCTGACATAGCCCAAAGCATTAGGCATAAAAAGATATTCTTTTCAGGCAGGATAGTCCAAAGGCTCAGAGACCTTTTCCCAGGAATCAGGCTAAGGGCCATTGCTGAAGACCTTGGGCATGTACAGGGTTTGAGGAGCCCAGGCATACAGGGTTAACCCTGTTTACGTATCATTATATTGTTGATGAGCATCTAGGCAGTTTACATTTTTATTTAATATGAATAGTGCTGCTGTGAACAATGTTGTACACATTTTTGTTAAAGATTTGTATGCATTTCTATTAGATGGTTACCTAGAAGTGAAAATGGTAGATTATAGGATATAGCATTTGTTCAGCTTTTATATACACTGCCAAAGAGTTTTCCAAAGTGACTGTTACAGTTTGCACTCTAAGTATCAGTGTAACATACGGTTCCAATGTCTTTTTCAAAAGCAGTTTTATTGAGATATAATGGATATTTAATACATTCTATATTAAATTATCCAATTTGATAAATTGTGACATACATTATATTTACACCTGTAAAACCACCACCACAAGCAAAATAATAAAAGTATGGTTCAACTCCAAAAGTTTCCTTATATTTCCAATATCCTCTCAATTGATTCATTTTTCTATTACAAATCAGCCAGAGTCAGTTTCTGTTGCTTACAACTGAGACTTCCTAGATGATATAATCCTATCTTGCATTTGTGCCCAGCTTGATCCTCCGCACTTGTTTTCATTTCAATTCTTGCTGAGCATCTTTGATGTATGTCAAGGACATAGATTCTGATTTTTGCCTGTGTGAGTCAGTTTGGTCAGATTCCAGATCATCTGATTATGGCTTTGTCCTCAAGACTCCTGGTGATTCCACACATCATTTTATCTCCAGTTTTCTGCATATACTTCTTCCTGAACTGCCTTATAGCCACTGGCCCCAGTCCTTCCTGGTTGGCTCAGAACCCAACATCTCTAGATTCATCCCGGAACAAGAGTTTCCTAGATGCTGAGAGAAAGGGCTTCTCCCTCAGCCCTTCATTAAGTTGCATAGACTAGTGATATAGGTTGAATTGTGTGCTTCCCTCCACCCCACAAAAATATATAGATGTCCTAACCTCCAGTACCTCAGAATGTGATTTTATATGGAGATAGTGTCTTTACTTCCACATAAGGCCATATAAGTAATCAAGTTAAAATGAGATTGGGGTGGACTCTAATCCAATATGACTAGTGTCCTTGTAAAAAAGGGAAATTTGAATACAGATATTTGAACGAATTTGGACACCATGACATAAAAACAAATAGAGGGAAGATGATGTGAAGAGAGACAAGGAAGAAAGCCATCTACAAGCCAGGGACAGAGACCTGGAACAGATCCTTCCTTCACATCCCTTGGAAGGAACCAACTCTGCTGACACCTTGATTTCAGACTTCTAGCTTCAGAAGAGTGAGACAATAAATTTCTGTTGTTTAAGCCACATCATTTGTGGTACTTTGTTAAGGCAGCTCTAGCAAATTAATACAACCAGGTAGGTGCATTAGCTTTTCTCCATCATTTTTAGATCATGTGGAGTACAACAGAGGATCAGAAGGCAGTGCCTGCCCTTTTGGAAACACTTCATTATAGAAATGGAGATTGGGGAGAAAATAACGTGGGAAGAGTAAACTAACTCCAGATTTTTTACTTTGGTCATTCATGAGACCCTGAATAGGAATGGCTAAACCCTGAAGTTCTATACTCCTTGTTCTTTTCTTTCCGTTTTCTCAAATTGATAAGCGTGATTCATTTTTCACAGCCATCTGTGGGAACACATGGACTCCTTCAGTTAGTGGCTATTAAGAACTGTTCTACAGTCTGATGGGGGTGATTTGGGAATGTTTTTCTCCTAGGTCCTTTTCATGGAAACTTTTCCAAAGCAAAAGGTTAATAAAATTTTGATAGAGGCAGATACAGAATATCTTGAAAACCCCCTGAAATCTTCTCATCACCTTTAATCAGGTCCTCTGACAGGCTGAGTCCTTGTAAATGCTGATTTTGCTTTACTTGTAAAATCTTATAAAGTCTATTTGCCTTGTTGGTCAAAAGTTGATTAAAGAAGAAATACCAAGGAGAAAGAATGACAAACAGAAAATATACTGAAAATATTAAATGGGCATATGATTTATTGCCCCTGCAGTTCAATCTAACAATAGAGAATATAATAAATTTGCCCCCTGAGGAACTTCTTTTCCACTTCAAGTCCTTACTTTGGCTATTTTCACCCTCCAATCTCTATCCTCTTTTCTAGTTTTTAGGTCTAGAATTGCAGATATTTCAACAAAGCTGAATAATGACCCATTTGGCTGTGCCTTGGGAGTCAAATTCTGATTGCTTCTTGGAAGTGAGCATAGTGATATCCCCCTGGGGCCTTGCTCTGGTGCTGTTAGTGAATATCTTGGTTTCCTGGAGATCAGAGATCCCCTCCTGCAGCTCTGGCTCCACTTCCTCCCACTTCCATGGGCAAGTATCACTCTGCTGTCTACAGCGGTTGCTTTTTTCTTCTTTTTTAAAAATTGAGATTAAATCCATATAACAAAATTTACCATTTTAACCTTTTTAAAGTGCACATTTTGGTGGTTTTTAGTATATTGACAATATTGTGCAGCTATCAGCAGTAACTCCAGAATGTTTCCAGCACCACCCAAAAAAACCCTGTACCCATTAACTGTCATGTCCTGATTCCTCCACCTCCCTTTTCCCTGGTACCCATTAATCTATTTGCTGTCTCTATGGATTTGCCTATTCTGGATAGTTCATACAAATTGAATTATATAATTATTGGACTTTGTGTCTAGCTTCCTTCACTTAGCAGGTTTTCAGGGTTCATCCATGTTGTAGCATGTTTCAGTATTCCATTCCTTATTTGGCTATCTTTCCACTGTATAGATATACATTTTATTTTTATTTATTTATTTATTCATTTCTCAGTTGATTAACATTTGGGTTGTTTCCGTTTTTGGGCTATTAGGAATAATGCAGCTATGAATATTCAGGTATAAGTTTTACTGTGGACATATGTTTTCATATTTATGTATATGTATTAATATATCCACAGGGTATATACCTGTGATTGGAATTGCTGGGTCATATAGTAACTCTATGTTTAAGTTTTTGTAAGAACTGCCAACCATTTTTTGGTCTTTTCTTTTCAGGGAGCATAAGATGATAAGATTGATTTCGGATGCACTGATGTTTAGGAGAAGCTGAACTGTCAGAGAGAAATGCCTACCATGAGTTGAAGATGCAAGAGTGGAGCCCAGGTGGGCATATCAAGATTGCATATGTCAACTTGGGCATCATTCAAATGCAGTGACTGCTAAACCTATGATGGAGATGAAGTCTCTGAGGGTGATAACAGATAGAAAGAAGAAAATATGAGGAGCCTATGATAGGCCCAGCACTGCCTAGGATTGTACTTTACTTGTGTTAGTTTAATCATTACAACATAAAGAAGTGAGTGCTACTATTAGCCCCATTTTATAGATGGGGCAACTGAGGCTCACTGAGGTTAAGCATATGACCTAGTTTGCATAGTTTGTATACAGCAGAGCCAGGATTTAAATGCTGGCAAAGAACATAGATATAGCCAAAAGAAATTTAGAGAATGAGAAGCAAATTTAAAAGAAAGACAGAGACCCATTAATTGCAATAGGATGGGATAAGTGAGTTACTGTGTTCCAGAATAAAAGGAAGAAAATTTTTTGTTTGTTTTTTGTTTTAGAAGGAATATGTCAATTGTGCAGACTGTTACAGAGGCATCAAGTAAACACAAGATAGATATATATATAATAATATCTAATTACCCCATTTCTGACCCTTTACAATTCTCAGGATATTTCCTATTTAGCTTTTAACTGATCTGTCCTGGCTGCTGCTCTATATGCATTTTCCTCTGCAGAACAACAGGACATCACTGAGTTGCTATTATAGACAATAGACGCATTTCAGAATGAGTAAGGAAACCAATTATTTACAGAGAAAACAGTTTCACAAAAACTAATTTTTTTAAATTTTTTTTTTTTTGAGGCAGAGTCTCACTCTGTCGCCCAGGTTGGAGTGCAGTGGCACAGTCCTGGCTAACTGCAACCCCCGCCTCCTGGGTTCAAAGGATTCTCCTGCCTCAACCTCCCAAGTATTTGGGATTACAAGCATGCACCACTATGCCTGGCTAATTTTTGTATTTTTAGTAGAGACGAGGTTTCACCATGTTGGCCAGGCTGGTCTTGAATTCCTGACATCAGGTAATCCGCCTGCCTCAGCCTCCCAAAATGCTGGGATTATAGGCGTGAGTCACTGCGCCCGACCAAAAACTAAAATTTTTAAGTAAAATGAGATTCTCTCATGGTAAGTCATGAAGTAAAATTTTGAATGCATAACACTAAATAACTCTTAGTACCAGAAAGAAAAAGAATTATACTGTAGCATTGAAATAAAACTGTATTGTATGGATAATGAAGCAGTACCCTCACCTTTCTTCAGTATTTTGTATCTTTGACTTTCTTTTCCCCCTTTTCAGATGGTGGCAGGTGGACAAGATTAAAGTGCCGTTATTTCAGAGCACTGAAGCACATCCACGTAATGATGACATTATGTGAGAAATCTCAGGCAGTTTCAGCTGGTCAAGTCTTTTTCATTAGTAGTCACAGGTATTGCTGGGGCTGGAGTCTTCCCCCACTTCAGATTCTTGGTTTATTTGGCACTTCAGGATATTTTCAAAGATAAAATAAGGTTGGATTCCCTGAAAAACCAATTATAAAAGCTTTCCATACAAAGCTTTTGTATGGAAAATTGCCATGAAAAACTAAGGAACAAATGTTTTTAAGAGAAAAATAAGGTAAAAATAAAGTGAAATCGATGTCATAGTAAGTCTCTGTTATTCACAAGTCAATGGGTGACAACCAAGCAACTAACTAGAATACATGCACCCATTAGCTTGTTTGCAGCTCGATTTTACAGGCTGCTCTTTGTTAGAAAACAAACGGTTTGAGGGCTGCTTTTTATTAAAAGAAAAGTCTTACCGAGAACTCTTGTACCCTCACTCTCCGGCTAAATAGTTTTTTCTAACTCCTATATTACTAGTTGCCTGGTACCTGGCACTGGGATGATTAAGGCAGAAGAATATTGTCTCTTGGGTGTATGAGTCAGATAGTGGAGGTAAGACTCTGGATTGGTTAGTTTGCATATCAAAGGTATGCATGCTCCTGGCTGAGTCTTTTGCTGCCTCTGAGAATTGGCTAACCCTGAAAGGGGCTATCTCTCCCTAGCTAGTTAGGGTTTTTAAGATATCAAAACATCATAACAGAAAAATTTTAAAATATATAACCTAAAATGTGGGTTTTTTCCCATAATTTGTTAATTGTCATGAAAAGGCCAAAGCAATGAAACACTGTTCTATTCTGAATATGAAAGAGGTATTTATATTAAATTGAATTATAAGGTACTGTAAGAAAAGAAACCAAATTTATTGAAGCCTTCCCAGTTTGGGCGATTTTCTAACATTAATTACATCTATGTTAATTACTTCTTGTTGATTATTCCAATTCATTTTACTTATTTATTTATAGATAGACTCTAGCTCTCACCTAAAAGGGATTTAGAAAGCAAAAAAGACCTAAAATCAAATTTGGATGAGTAATGTTAAAAAGCTGTTAATGTCCCATAACCCTGCAGAAAGCAGAGTATATTAGTATATTAACGTGGGCAGCATAAGGCTATCTGGTTAATACGGTAAAATTTCAGAGAGATTTATGTTCACTCTTCATCTCTTTTGCAGTCATTTTTTTCTTCAGGGTTGCCTATCTTCCTTGTTACTAGTCCTTTGTAGTCTGTGTACTATTTGATCTCTTCTCTAAGGTTTTATTAGAGTTTTGATACGGACTTTTTTTCTCTCTAAGTGAAGGAAAACATCAGACATAGCTTTATTACTGCCTCCTGCCCCCTTCCGAGCCCATAGTCACAGGTCTCCTGGCTGTAAGTAGAGCTCTATGAAACCTTGCCAGTCCTTCATATCAGTGAGCGGGGCTGAGACTGTGGGATCTTCTCTCATGGCTGCCATCCACAGTTTAAGTTCTGGAGTGTGGGCTACACACTCATTTAACTTCATTGCTTCCAGCCGTTCAAACCAGGGCCAGCTGACGTGATCAATCATAGAGACGGAATTGTCACCAAAGAAGGCTGTCTTCTTATTAACCAGAACCTCCTCTAGCTTGCTAAATTCTTTACACAATGCTTCTTTCAGGCCAGCACCGTCTTCCTTATTTCGGCTTCTAAGGAAGCTTCCTACTAAAGATGGCGCCTTACAAAACAACTTAAAGACCATCTTCTGGCAAGCTTTCTCATACCGGTCATCCGGCAACAACTTCTTCCCTGAGTATGCGTCATCCAGGTACTCACAGGTGATGGCGGACTAGTAGATCAGCTGACCCTGACTGTTTTCCAGAACTGGCATCAAACTAAAGGGATTTTTCTTAAAGAGCCACTCAGGCTTATTTTTAAGGTTGATATTGATGACTTCATGCCTGATTCCCTTGGCCTTCAGGACCAGATGCGTCCTCTCAGCAAACGGGCAGAACCTCATGCTTGTAGACTCGGATCTGGCCCTCTGGGACCAGCCCCGGGGGCGTGCTTCCCTTCCGCAGGCTCCTGGCTGACTCCTCGGACATCGCGGCGCAGCGCAGGCCAAGCTCCCAGTGTCGCGGGCTCTCGACATCGACATTTTGAACATTTGACATCTCTTTAAACTTTAAAATATTTAATGAAGTAAAAAAACTCCAAAGTTATACAAACACATATTATTTTTGAGTAATCATTGAGTATTGACACATTTAGATTAGTATGACATTCTAATAACTACACCATTAAGTTCAAAAAGGAAGATACATTTCTACTTTAGTGTTACTCATAAACAAATTCAAAACTCAGGTTTCTGTTTTGCTTTGTTGTTCTTCTTTGGTTTTTGGAGGCAGAGTCTCAATCCATTGCCCAGGCTGGAGTGCAGTGGGGCAATCTCGGCTCACTGCAACCTCTGCCTCCCAGGTTCAACCAATTCTCTTGCCTCAGCCTCCTGAGTAGCTGGGATTACAGGCATGCACCACCACGCCCAGCTAACTTTTGTATTTTTAGTAGAGACGGGGCTTTGCTAGGTTGGCTGGGCTGGTCTCAAACTCCTGGCCTCAAGCAATCCACCTGTTTCAGCCTCCCAAAGTGCTGGGATTACAGGCTTGAGCCACCAGGCCTGGCCTGAAAACTCAGTTTTTAAAGATTAAGTAAAGAAATGCTCAGGAGCTCATTCATTTCACATCTGTCACCTGCCAGTGTCTACAGTTATTAATGACCTCATGTTGTTTTCATTGTATTTGCATGCCTGCACATAAACCATCCAGAATCATTATATGAACTACTTTCAGCTAAACCTTGGGAGAAATCATGCCTTGCATTTCAGATAAAGAAGTGACCAGTCCAGGGAGGGAATCAACCATGCTTACAACATTGATGCTAATAGGTAATCTTTAAAAAAAAAAAAAATGTATTTACTGCCTGCCACCATAGATGAGCCGGTATGATTTGGGCTTCTGGGACCACATCCCTTATGACAGAAACCTGTTGACATTTCCAAGACTCAAGATAGGCTATGTGCTCTCTGTTCCATGAGAAGAAGGGGCTAACAAGGCCTCAGTTATGACATTCAGGAAAGAAAACAGATATTATCAGTGGGAAAAATCCACTTATAACCAGCCCAGCATGTGTTAGCTGTTAGAACCACTGTGAGAACTCTCTGCAGCCCTTATGTGTGGTCTAGAATCTTCTTTGCAGTTGATGACTATGACACAATTCAGTTCTAAGTCCACAAAAAATATGTTTTATCCAGAATTTCCTATATCAACTAGATTATCTCTGCTATCCAAATTCATGTAGTTTACTTTCTGCAGGATACTGGGATATCAACAGCTTTTAGGGTTGCTCACTCAAACTTCATTCTAGGTTTTTTTCCCCTTCCTAATTTTTTTGGGGGTAAGAGTTGGAGTTTATTTGTTGTTTTTTTGAATTTTATCTCCACAACCAGCCAGTTCCTTACCCCTTCCCCACTTCTCTTAACCCTCCTTTGGTCCCAAGGATTTTCTCTCCTCTGGTACAAATGGACATCTCAGCTCCTCCATATTGGATTGGTTGCCTAGCTGACTCCCCGCATCAAAGAGAGTTTTGGTCACAAGGCATAGAATAACTATTACTCCATCGTCCTGCCTGTGCATAGTTAGGTGATAGCACAAGTGCCACCCCTCCCTTTTTCTAACAAAGAGAGAAACAAGATTAGAGTTCAGCACTTGGGCTATTATTTCATAAAGAGTTCAGTGCTTCTGCACAATTGCCTGATCTTTATCATCACAATTCAATTTTGCAGGATGCACTGAAGAGAAGAAATCATGTTCAAGTTATCTTCCTCCTTGTACAAGAACATCCAGCAACAGCCCCTCCTCCCAATTCCCAAAGGAAGACAGCAGCCACTGCAACTACTGAATGCCATTAGAAATACCAAGATGAGTCTCCTCTGTTTCAAGACTTGACAGCTTTGTGTTTTTTCAGGCACAGAGAGTTGACCTGACTTTTCTTCTTCTGAAAGCTTTCTGCAGGGCCCTGCAGAATAACTTTTGCTTTGATTACTCAGTGATTTACAGCCCTTCTCATTTGCTTCTCATATCTCCTTTTTCCAGAGTATAGGGAGCTCTCCTTTTACCCTGTTGCCTCAAAGCAATTTTTCTTATCATCTCCTGGAATTTCAAGGCTTATCTCCTTTATGCTCTTTTGATTCTCCTAAATAATGATTGTCTATTTTCTTCTTTCTTCCTGCTTCCTCTCTTCCTCCCTCCCTTCCTTTTTACCTTCCTTTCTTCCCCTCCCTTCCTCCTCCTTGCCTTCCTTCCTTCATTTCTTTCTGTCATTCTTTCTTTTTTTCTTTCTTTCTGGCATCTGTGTTTTCATCATAGGGGCAGATTTAATATAAGCACAGAGCACTGTAATTCTAATAGAGAAAGAAAATAATACGTTCTTGATCTCATGTTTACCTAGTTTGTATCTGCAAATGTTCTTGTGAATTATAGAGTTTTGTGATAATAGTTGTCTCAGTATTCCTGATATGTCTGCAAAAGAGCATGCCAATACTCAGATATAAGAGAGATGTGTTAGCAGGGCTCCTCTCAGAAGCAAAGCTGAGACAAAGATTGAGTGCACATAGTCTATTTGGAATGTCGAAAGAGAAGGGCAGAAGAGACAGAAAGAAATAATATAAGGAAGCTAATCTATAATGGGTATACTATTAAGGCAACTACCATAGTGTCCACCTGAAGTTTAATTCTTTGGAGAAGTTTTTAAAAATTGTGCAAAACACACACTTAATTATGATTCCAGTCAAGGGGCAAGGGAGCTGGAGTATTTATACATTGTACTTAGTAAGTTTTGGTTAAAGGATACCCCTGATGGGTTATGAGTTACCCGGGCACTTTGGGTCTGCCCTGCATGAAGGCAAAGTGGGTTCCAGCAGTCTGAGGGCAGCCCTCTAACAAAGTTGTAAAAGCTGAGTGTTGGAAGGCAGACTGGCATGCACAGAAGCGAGGCAATAGGGAGGGGGCACTGGTGTATCCACTGTAGGGAACCAAGGGAGAGAGGTTGAAGGGCTTAGTTTAAAATCCCACTACCTATGCAACAAGCAACCAATTTGAAACTTATAGTGGTGGTGGACTATGTTGTGCCCTCAGAGTTCTCTATAAACAGGTGGCCCAGGTAAGCAGATAATGAGAGGAGTAGCCATTTGTCTTTATTCTAGCTGCCTGGCCCCTAAAACCTTTCCTACTGGGGAGTTCTACACCATTAAGTGACTTGGTAAAATGCTCGCATTCCAGAAGCCAAAAAGGCTGGCTAAAACTTTCTTTCCTTGCTTCCTTGTAGCCAGGATATGGGCAGGTGATCTGGCCTTAGTCATTCAAAGACTCCTACCTGGGACTTCTAATCTTCAGCAAGTAAGGCAAAGATGAAGGAACCGTGTGTGGGGTTTTTCCTGATGGTGCTGTTGAGAGTGCAGGAGCAGAGGAGTCAGTGGTAGCGGCCTGACAGCAGTGGTGCAAGTATGACCTTGCTCCCTAATTTGTGCCCATTTTCACATGTCTTTCCAGCAAATTTGTCTTCTGTTTCACTTAGCAAGTCTTGGCTTCTGTTGTCTGCCACTGAGAACAATTGACCTTTGAGAATAACAAAATTTGGAATGCAGGCCATGCCCTGTTCTGTGCAGAGGACTTTTCTAGGATCTAGAGACAAGGATGAGAGAAATAAAGGCAATAGATAATAGATGTTTTGCCTTCAACAAAATCATAATCCAGTTGAACAGATAGATACAAAGTAAATTCATGCAAAAAAGCCTGAAATATACATACTTACATTATCTCATTTACATATGTTATCTCTATTACTTAATTATCTCTTATATATTTGGGGTCATTTATCCTCAGTAACCCTGCCCAGGAAGTACTATTGCCTAGGATTTGCAGAGGAAGAACCTGGGGCATGGAGGAATTAAGTAATATTCTCAGAATGCTAGAGAGTTAAGTAATATTCCCCGAATGCTACAGTCAAGACATGACAAAATTGAGACTCAAACTCTGTTGTGTCTACTCTGCCACATGCCCTTCCCATTAGCATTCTGTTTGGGAGTACCTTGCTGTACATGGACAAGGGGCTAGAGAAGGGGTTGGCAGACTATGACCTATGTACTAAATCCAAACAGCCAATTCTTTTTGTAAATAACATTTAATTAGAGCACAAACATACTCTCATTTTCTTATGTATTGTCTATGGCTGCTTTTGAGTTATGATAGCAGAATTAAGTAGTTGCAAAACAGTCCATATGGCCTGCAAGCCTAAAATATTTACTATCTGGCCCTTTTCAGAGAAAGTTTGCCAACCTCTGAGCTAGAACATAGATTTAAACAACTTAGTTTTGCTGAGTTAAGCTTCTCAGGTTCTTATAACTGGTGTCATCTGATCTGCACTATTCTAGGGACATTAATGACTATATGATAAGTACAAAGCAATAGCCATATGATGATAATATACTAATGATGATAATAATAACTGTCATTAATAAGGACTCCCTATGTTCAGGCTCTGTATTGAATGCTTTACTAATATGCTGTAACTAGCCTGATTTCAGGTTCAGAGAGGTTAAGTAAAATTGTGCAAGAGCAGAGAACTGTTAAGTGGCAAAGCTGGATTTACCCCACATCAATCTGTCTCCAGAGGCTGGGTTTTAACCAGCATACTTTACTGTCTTTCACATCCATCATGAAGAGTGAAGTCTAGACAAAAAGAAAAGGCTAATTTTCTGAGGCTCTGTGGAGGCAGGCAGATCATCAAGGGCCACCTGAAGAAGCTGGCGTGAATGAGACAGTGAATGTCAGGTGATTCAGAGCAGGAATGTTTGGTTGTGATGGGCACTTCTGAAGTTGTCAGGGTTCCACTTGTAACAAGGTTCCACTTATAATTACCAGAGTTGCTTCAACAGGGTTCCACTTGTAATAACCAGAGTTGCTTTAAGTTTGCTCAGTGAAACATGTTGACAAACCATTCAAGATAGTATTGCTGTAGAAACCTAACAATGATGAAACAGAAGCCAATTTAGTTCCTCAACCACTAACATTTGGCTTTCAAGAACTTCTGAATATTTTGAATGACCCATCTCCCAAACCTTTACAGCTTCGATGATAATCTGGAGAATTTTCCTGGTCTACCCATGCTAGGGGAGCAAGAGAGTGGATTGTGAATCCTCTTAAAGAGGGTTGAAAATAGGCCTGCCTCGTCTTGGAATGTCAATTGCACAGTGCCCTACCTTGTTGGGAGATTCAAGATAGTTCATGATAGTGATGCCAAGAGGCAACATCATTCCCTTGGCTTCAGCCCTTACTTGCTCCCTGTGTTAACGGAGTCCTTACTTACCTCAGGTGTTGGACACCCAAGGATGTTAGCAGCCTCAGAGCTTCCCACTGCACCCTAAAATATGCAGAGCTTGGCACTGGTTCCCCTCAAATTTTGGAATCCCAGTTCTGAACACAGAACTGCAATGTGAGTCTTAGAGTCTAAATTGTGGCCATTAGCCTGGACACTTTCAAGGGCAGGGAGAATCTCCTACTTCTCTTGGTATTATCTGTGCCTAGCATAGTTAGCATATTGCTGGGCACAGAGAAGGTCATAGAAAAAGATTTAGTGCATCACTGTATCAACCTCAAGGAAAGCCAAGACAGGACAGCTGGCTATATTTCTTCTTTATTCATGCATGGCATTCCCTGGGTTCCTGTGGGCTAGGGCTCAGGATCAGACTTCAACTCCTGAATCCATTAGCCTGGTGCTCTGGGTCTCATGTACCCGGAAAAGAATAGTAATATTAATAATATAATAAAACAACTACCATTTTAGCAAGAACTAAAATTTATTTGATGATTAAACCTACCTATAAGTAGATGTTATTATCCCCATTATATAGATGAGAATTAGACTCAGAGAAAAAGAAAAAACTTGTTCCTAGATTATCGTATTAATTTTCTATTGCTACATAACAAATTATATACTAGAAATTTAGTGCCTTAAAACAACACACATCTATTACCTCAAAATTCTCATGGGAGAAGTCTGGGCACAGCTAGCCTAGTTCTTCTACCCAGGATCTCATGGACTTCAATCAAAGTGTCAGATTGGATATATCCTTACCTGAGTACTTGACTGGGGTAGAATCTGTTTCCAAGCTCATCCAGGTTGTTGGAAAAATTCATTTCCTTGCAGCTGTATGACTGAGGTCCCAGCTTCTTACTGGCTTTCAGCTGGAGATCCCCCTTCAGGTCCTTGAGATGACCCACAGTTTCTCCCACGTGGCCCTTTTCATAGGTAGTTCATATGGCTGGTTGTTTTTTCAAAGCTAGGAAAGTCTCCCTAGTCAACTAAGATGGAGTTTTATATATCATAACATGAATCAGGGGAGTGACATCAAATCGCCTTTGCCATATAATGCAACGTAATTACATTCCATCAGTAGTGACATTCCATCACATTAACCATATTCTGTTGGTTAGGAGCAAGTCACAGTTTCCACTTGCACTCAAAAGCAGAGGATTACATAAGGATGTGGGATTATGCAAAGGTGTGACTCATTGGAGGTGGCCTTAGGAAGTGCCCACTACAATTACATCACTGCTACGTGGCAGAGCAGGGATCAGAGCCATGCCACACTGCCTCCCTGACACTTCTAGGTTCCCTCCTTTCTCCATCTGCCCCTTTTGCTACATGGAATTGTCCTGTCACATGAATCTCAAGTCGTAACATTAGAGACACCTTTGACTCTGCCCTCAAAGTCATGCTCATACCTTTTTATGATTGAGTCCTTTCCTTTTTTCAATATAAACTCTCTTGAAGAGGATTTAAAACAGCCCTTCTTGTCTTGGAATGTAATTTACATAGTACCCAGTCTTGTTGAGAGATTCCAGGTGGTTTATGACGATAAAACAACCAACAGAGCCCTTAGAGTGAACCTGGGTGGATATATTATGAAAACTCAATACTATCTTACATGGGCTGAATTCTGTTTCCCCTAAGGACAGCTTGTATATACATGCAAATAAAGATTTAAAAAATATCCATAGACGAAGAAAAAGACTAAAGGCTATTTTTCAGTTAAGTCAGTTCAGAAACACTCATGTCTGGATATAATTTAAATTCCCAATGAAATGCAGTGGAGACAGATCAGAGGCACAGCCTCTGTGAAGAAAATTGTCAATGCATGAGACATCTCTGTCATAGTGTCCCATCATCTTTTTATTTCTGGGAAGACAGACCCTGTCACCAGTCGCTGATGACAACCTTATCATAGAGGTTGCCATATATTTGTGGATATGTCTGATTTCTTGGCCTTTTTTCATTTTGTCTAAGTAGTGATACAGTGTAGATCTGATTTGGTGAGCAGACTCCACAGAGAGCTTTGTCTACTGTTTATTGGTTTGTGATGAAAAACAGCTCTGCAGAAACATAAAGTGTGTTCTGCTCCTGAGTCTGAGACAGATTCCAAGTTCATTCAAACTCATAAAAAAAATTGAAAAAAGGAATAGAAACTCAAGCTGGTCTTCATTGGGAATAGGGATTGCTTTAGCAGGTATACTAAAGTTTTTCATCACAAGTAAGTTAGGCAGCCCAAATACAATTTTTATAATATGCCAGCACATTGTACAGTGCTCCCATCAATCATAGCAGGATAATGTCACAGTAAAGAAAGGTCATGGAGGAAAGCAGAGAATTTAACTGAGCTGAATTTATTAAAATACTGTAGAAGCAGATAAAGTCAGTCCATGCAAAACTCAAGTCTATACAACACTATTGTGTGTATAAAAGAAGACAAGGTACTTGCTTTTTGCCACCCAAACTTTAAAAACTACATACAATTTACAAAACTGTGTTGCTTTTTAAATTGCTTTTGCATTGGGGGAAATATTTATTTAAGCAGGTTAAACCAAGGAAATAAATGACAAAATAATGTTCAGTATTTTATGTAATGAGATACTTGATTGAGTTCCACAAAAGAATGGTGATTAGAGACTAGTCAGTGGGAAGCTGCTATTACGCTAACCTTTTGCCATTCCTTTATGACGCAGACCCACAGTGGAAAATGTAGTTGTTATTTTTGAAAGTAGATCCTGATTCTTACAGGACTTGATTGCTGGGGGCAGGGGGAGGGCAGTGAGGAGCAGAAGGGAGGGAGAGAAGACCCAGATGTTTAGAAAGTTAGACCTAGTATGACTGGGCACTGGCTGGGGAACAGGTGAAGGCAAATATCACCCTCTACCCCACTCCCCTACCCCGATCTAATATTAGAGAAGAGTTGTGGAAGAAAAAATAAAAGGTGAGATTGGAATTATCTGATTCCTTAGGATACCTCTGCTATAATAGAAAACTAAATTGAGGCAACAAAATCATTGAAATAGCTCCTATAATAAGTGATTTGCTTTTCTAAGACAACCAGAGCGGGCACAAAAGAACCAGCGAGTAGGCAAGGGTAGGAGCAAAACTGCAAATTTATTTTTGGTCACCTAGCTTCAGGGAAGAAGGTGGGTAGGGAGAGGTCTGTCGGCCTCCGGCAAAGGAGGCCAAGAGAGTTGCCCGGTGGAGCTCTTGGACAGAATTCCTAATACAGTCCCGACAGGAGTGGGGCGCTGGGAAGTCCGCGCGGGGCGTCTGCCGGGAGCTGCTTTTCTAGGACTGGGAGGGCAATAGGCGGGGCATGGGCATGTCCGGGGCGTTCTGCAGGTGCGACCAGGTAAATCTTGGTTTCTTCGGATTGACGTCACCTGGTGCATGCCCAGTTGGTCTGCACCTTCCCAGGCGCTGGCTGCATTTTCGCTCGCGCGGGAAAAGTTGGTGATGAAGAACCTGGAAGTGCGCCATCCTGCCTCCGTTCGCCCAAACAATAAGAAGTTGGAGGAAGGAGAATCTCAGTATGAGGTGGCACTCTAAAATTCTCCTGGCATTCTCCTTCAGCTGCAAGGTGGTGGTTATTGCTCCAAGCATCTTATCCTTATAGGATGCAGGGTGGGGGATGGGGAAAGGGATGCACAGAAACAGTAAAAGGGATGAGTCTCACATGATCACAAGAAGCTGAAACACAGAGCAGAACTGGAAATTGTCAATGAAAAGATTGTCAAACTCTGTTAAATATTTGAAGGGATTTATTCTGAGCCAAATATGAGTGACCAATGGCCTGTGATACAGCCCTCAGGAGAGCCTGAGAACATGTGCCGGAGGTGGTCAGGCTACAGCTCACAACTTGGTTTTATACCTTTTAGGGAGACATAAGATATCAGTCAGTGCATCTGGAAAGCAGAACAACTGAAAGCCAGGGCAGGGGGCTTCCAGGTCATAGGCAGATTCAGAGATTTTCTGATTGGCAATTGGTTGAAAGCATTGTTATCTAAAGACCTGGAATCAATTGAAAGGAATGTCTGAATTACAATAAGGGGTGGTGGAGGCCAAGGTTTTACCATGCAGATGAAGCATCCAGGTAGCAGGTTTCAGAGAGAATAGATTGTAAATGTTTCTTATCAGATTTAAAGAGGCTGTTCTATTAGCCTTAAGGTCTGTGTTGATGTGGATGCTGGTCAGCTGTGCCTGAATTCCAAAAGGGAGAAGGGCAAATGGCTTTCAGTTGTTCTGCTTTCCAGATCAAACCAATGTAATACATCTTACATGCATTGATTGATATCTTATGTCTCCCTAAAAGGTATAAAGCCAAGTTGTGAGTTGTAGCCTGACCACCTCCGGCACATGTTCTCAGGCTCTCCTGAGGGCTGTATCACAGGCCATTGGTCACTCATATTTGGCTCAGAATAAATCCCTTCAAATATTTAACAGAGTTTGACAATCTTTTCATTGACAATTTCCAGTTCTGCTCTGTGTTTCAGCTTCTTGTGATCATGTGAGACTCATCCCTTTTACTGTTTCTGTGCATCCCTTCCCCCATCCCCCACTCTGCATCCCATCATAGCCTGAACTAATTTTTTGGGTTAACTTTGGAATGCCCTTGGCTGAGAGGGGTCCATTCTGATGGTTGGAGTGTTAGATATGAGTTCTAAATTTCTTTTCAAAGAATTAATATGTCAATATGTTCAATTCTTTGCCTTCTACTTTTAAACTTCCTCATAAAGCAACCTTTTTTTGATTACCTACTCCACCCTGACTCATTCTGATCACCTACACCACCCTGATTCCGATCACCTGCTCCACCCTAACTCATTCTGATTACCTGCTACCTGCTCTGCCCTGACTCCTGCCAAAGCACTCACCCTGTCTTTCTCTTTAAATTAGCCAATCGGAATTAGTTTAGCCTGTGCAGTCTAACCCTAGCCAATAGGGGAACAACACAGCAGCAGGGGCCACGTGCATCAGGGATAAGAACCCCTTCCCCTCCCTTGTCCAAGTGTGCACTCACCATTGTTCCATCTGTAAGGGCGCACCCTTCTATAGCAGTAACTTGCCTTGCTGAGAATTAAAAAGAAAACTTTATATTCAAGTGCTATTCCTTTTGCGGCACTGAAACTTTACATATAACAGGAGGATCTTTGAATTTTATTTTTCGTTTACAAAATAAAATATACTTTTAAAAATGGAAGGAGTATGGGTTGGATTTAAAGAGGATGAGAGGAAGGGAGGAGAGAAGTGGGGGAGGCAAGTATGAATTCTGGCAAAGTGCTCTGATCTACCCTTGATAGATGCCATTATTTGGAGGAAGCAAAAGAAAAACCAATCACATGCAATTTCCTTCCAATTCAAAAATTTGGATTTATAGAAAACTTGGATATAGGCCAGCCTAGGGCCAGAATAAGCTTTCAGGATTGTAGTTAAGGCTGTCATCGGAGCTATGAGGAAAAGCTACACAATGGATCAATTCAAACATTTTAAAAAGTAGAAAATTCCAATCCCATTATATAATTTTAGTAGAACCCCAAATTTCAATTCACAAAGGCTCACAGGATAATTCCCCTCTGTGGTATTTGTCAGAATCTCTCTTCTTATGAATTTATTTTCTTCTTCCTTGTTAGAGCAATGCCATACTTTTCAGCCTTGTGTTTTTTTCTTCTTATTTTAGGCCTCAACTTTTTTTTCTGTCTAGCTCAGCATTGATGCTTGCTCACTTTTCAGGGAAACAAATTATTTCAATATGAGTATGAACTTGTTAAACCAAGACCCCAGGAATACTGTTTGTTATTAGGAAGAGAATTCCAGGATACAGCTGTGGCTTGAAAACTTTTAAACATCCTTGTATGTTTACGTGGCAGAACTGACAGGCACAGGTGAGATTTCCTTCACAGATGAGCTTCTGGAGGAGTGGTATAGGATGATGAGTGAGATGCAGACTCTGGACTCAGACTGCTTGGGTTTAACATTTGATAAAATTATGACCTATTCTGTGTGGGATGTTGCAAGCTATGAAATTATATGTCATCATTTTATCATCAGTAAAATGTCGATGATGTTATTAGCTACCTCATAGAGTTGTTGTGAGGATTAGAGTTAAATATCACCAAATCCCAACTACTTAACCATCTCCATTAATACCTATCAATGGTGTCTAAGCCATCATTATCTCTTTATGGGTCACAATCTCCTCACTAGTCTCTTTGCCTTTACCTTTGCCCAGCCACACAGTGGCCAGATGTATTCTTTTGTAATGTAAATCAGATGTAATGTCATCCTTCTGCTCACCACCCTGCAAAAACTCTCCATCTCATTCACTGGAAAGACAAAGTCTTCACAATGGCCTTATAGGGTCTTATAGACCCTATATGACCAGGCGTTTCATGATCTCTCGAACCTTGTCTCCTGTCAGCTTTCCCTTCCCTCACCTATTCCAGTCACACTGGCCTCCTTGCTGTCTCTGAACACACCAACTGTTCTTTTGCCTTAGGGGATTCACTCTGGCTGTTCCCTCTGCTTAGAATGTTCTTTCTTCAGATATCTATGTGATCCACTCCATCTTCCCCTCCCTCCCCTTTTGGATAGCTTTATCGAGACAGAATTTACATGTCATAAAGTTCACCTGTTTTCAATACACACTTCAGGCCTAGCACAGTGGCTCACACCTGTAATCCCAGCAGTTTGGGAGGCTGAGGTGGGCGGACCACTTGAGGCCAGGAGTTCAAGACTAGCCTGGCCAATGTGGTGAAACCATACCTCTACTAAAAATACAAAAATTAGCCGGGCATCGTGGTGCGCACTGGTAATCCCAGCTACTTGGGAGGCTGAGGCAGGAGGATTGCTTGAACCCAGGAGGCAGCGGTTGCAGTGAGCCGAGATCATGCCACTGCCCTTCAACCTGGGTGACAGAGTGAGACTGTGTCTCAAAATAAAATAAAATGAAGTATAAATACATACACACTTCAATGGTTTGTAGCATGTTTATAGAGTTGTGCAATTATCACCACAATCAATTTTAGAACATTTTCATCACCTCAAAAAGAATCCTTTTACATTTTACCTAACATTCTTCACTTCTCCTGTCCTTCCCAGCACTTAGCGTGTTTTCAAGGTTCATTCGTGTTGTAGCATGTATCAGTACTTCATTTGTTTTTATGACCTCATAATATTCCTTGTATGGATCTCTACCACATTTTGTTTATCCATTCATCACTTGATGGATGTTGGAGTTTCCACTTTTTGGCTGTTATAAATAATGCTGCTGTGAACGTTCATGTATAGGTCTTATGTTAACATATTTTCAGTTGTCTTGTGTATATATCCAGTAGTGGAATTGCAGGGTCATATGGTAATCTATCTTTAATCTTTTGAAGAACTGCCAAATTGTTTTCCAGAGTGGTTGTACTATTTTACATCTCCACCAGCAATATAAGAGGGTTCCAATTTCTCCACATCCTCTGTCATACTTATTTAATTCTAGCCACTCTGGTGAATGTACAGTAGGTTTTGATTTGCATTTCCCTAATAATTAATGATGTTAAGCATCTTTTTATCTGCTTATTGGCCATTAATATAACTCCTTTGGAGAAATGTCTATTCAAATTCTTTGCCCATTTTAAATTCGTGATTTGTCTTCTTGTTATTGAGTTGTAAGAGTACTTCATATGTTCTGGAAACAAAGCCCTTATATATGTGATTTGGAGATACTTTCTTCCAATCCATGCATCCTTTCACTTTCTTGATGTCCTTTAAAATGCAAAAGTTTTAAATTTTGATCAAGTCCAGTTTATTAATGTTTTATTGCATGAGCTTTTGGTGTTATATCTAACAAATCATTACCCAATCCAAGTTTGTGAAGATTTACACCTACATTTTCTTCTACGTATTTTGTAATTTTTGGTTCTTACATTTGAACTTATGATTCATTTTGAGTTCACTTTTTTGTATCATGTGAGATAGAGGTCCAAATTTATATTTTTGCATGTGAATATACAGTAGTCCCGGCACTATTTGTTGAAAAGGCTATTTTACCCACATTACATTATTTTTGCCCCTTTGTCAAAAATTAGTCAACTGTAAGTGCAAGAGTTTATTTCTGGGCTCAGTTCTATTCCATTTACTTATATATCTATGCTTATGCCACACTGTCTTGATTACTTTAGCCTTATAGTAATTGTGAATTCTCAAAGTCCGTTCTTTTCTAAGATTATTTTTGCTATGCTGGGTCCTTTGCATTGCCATATACATTTTAGCACCAATTTATCAATTTTTGTAAAAAGAAAGCTACGATTTTTATGGTGATTGTGCTAAACCTGTAGATCAATTTGGGAAGTATTGCCATCTTAACAACATTAAGTTTTCCAATCTACGAACATGGAAATGTCTTTCTATTTATTTAGGCTGCCTTTAATTGCTTTCAATATTTTTGTGACTTTCAGTGTTCAAGTCTTCTACTGCTAAACTTATTAGTCAATACTGTATTTTATTCTTTTGGGTGCTATTGTCAATGGACATGGTTTCTTAATTTCATTTCTGGACTGTTTATTGCTAGCATATGGAAATACTATTTACTTTTGTATATTAATCTTATATCCTTAAACTTTGCCAAACTAATTTATTAGTTCTAGCAGTTTTTTAAGTGGATTTCTTAGAATTTTCTGTATATAAGATTAGGGCACTTACAAATAAAAAGTGTTTTATTCTTTCTTTCCAATATGGATTTCTTTTACTTCTTTGTTTGGCTTAATTGTCCTGGTTAGAATCCCCACTACTATGTTGAATGGAAGTGGTGAGAATGGACATCCTTATCTTATTCCTGATCTTTAGGGGAAAACATTATTCTTTCATCTTTAAGTTTAATATTAGCTGTGGGTTTTTAGTAAATGCCCTTTATCAGATTGAGGAAGTTCTTTTACATTCCTAGTTGCTTGAGTATTTTTTATCACAAATGAATGTTGCCTCACTCTCTTCTTGTCTTAGCTGAAATGCTGCATTCTCAGAAAAGTCTACTTGGCCTCTCTATTTAAAGTATAAATGCTTCCACCCACTCATGCCCCTCACCTTACTCTACTTTGTTTTTTTCCATCATAGCTGTAATCATCTTCTAATATACCAATGATTGTATTATTTATTTATTTTTTACTATGTCCTTTTGCTAAAATATATGCTCTACAAAGCCAGACATCATTTTCTGGTTTTGTTTGTTTGTTTTAACTGACATATCCCAAATGTCTTGAGTGATGCACATAGGAGGAGTTCAATAAATATTTGTTGAGTAAATATACTAATATAAAATGCTTGAGAACAGCATTTTTCAAATAGTACTATGGCTGTGAGGGTGATCTGGCTGCAACATCTGTCACCCCATTGATCTAGGAGGGTGTCCCCTTCTTCCCTCTCTGCTCCATGTGCATCCCTCCTGAAGCTGTACATGTACATGAAGAAGATTACCTTTCCTGAGAGTGGAGGACCATTATTTGATCAAGGGAATATGAGTAGCTGCACTCCCCTGCTAGAATCTGTAACCAAGCTCTCAAATAGTGACGTCTACATAATTTTTTTTTCCTGCAGTGAGAAAGCAATTCAAACCTAGTGCTAAAATCCTCTTACTGTCCAGATCCACAGATCCTTGCCAAAAATGCTTTTAAGCTTCCTGAATGCTTTTTTCTTACACCACTAAGTATAAAAAATTTCTCTTACCATTGAGAGCTTTGGTTTCATTATTATTATTATTATTATTTTTTTGAGACGGAGTCTCGCTCTGCCGCCCAGGCTGGAGTGCAGTGGCCGGATTTCAGCTCACTGCAAGCTCCGCCTCCCAGGTTTACGCCATTCTCCTGCCTCAGCCTCCCGAGTAGCTGGGACTACAAGTGCCCGCCACCTCGCCCGGCTAATTTTTTGTATTTTTTTAGTAGAGACGGGGTTTACACCTTGTTTGCCAGGATGGTCTCGATCTCCTGACCTTGTGATCGCCCGTCTTGGCCTCCCAAAGTGCTGGGATTACAGGCTTGAGCCACCGTGCCCGGCCTGGTTTCATTATTTATAAAATAAAGAAGGCCGGGTGCGGTGGCTTATGCCTATAATCCTAGCACTTTGGTAGGCTGAGGCAGGCAGATCACTTCAGCCCAAAAGTTTGAGATCACACTGGGCAACATAGCCAGATACCATCTCAAAAAAATAAAATATAATAAAATAAAATAATCTCCCTATTTACTTCATAGATGGCATGAAAATGAAATGAAATAATATGTGATGTGTGATTCAAACTTGATAGAAGTTTCTGTCTCATATAGTAATCCAACACATTCAGGCATCTCCGTTCTGTGAAGCAGCCCAACATCATGTTTCTTCCATCTTGTTGTTTCTCCTACAGTATTGTCTCTTTTATCACTTAGGTATTGATGCATAACAAGCTACCCCAAAACTTAATGACCTAAAACAATTTTTTTTTTTTTTTTTGCTTATGGTGGTTTTTAGGTGGTTCAGCTATTTAGTCTGAACTCAGCTATATGGTCTCTTCTACTGGTCTCATCTGGGATCACTCATGCAGCTGAACTTATCTGGTGGCTTGACTGGGGCTGGATGATCTAAGTGGCCTACTTACTTGCTGGCTATCAACTAGGCATCTCTCTCCATGTGATCTGTCATCATTAAGGAGACTAGGCCAGGTGTTTTTACATGGCAGTCACATAGCAGTCACAGGGTTTCACGAGAGAAAAAGTAGAAGTCATACAGTACCCTGAGACCTCTGGAGAGCTCTCCATAGGTCAGCTGAGGCCTGTTACGACCACATTGCAGGCCAGCTTCTCCCTCTTCCCAATTCTGCCTTTCTCACACCCTTCTCCATGTATCTCTTAAGGGTACCTCCAATAAGTATTTTGCACACAACTCCCTGTTTCCAGAAAACAAATCCAAGACATATTTGAAATTACATATGCACAAGGATAGTTTATAATAACTGAGGATTGGAAACAACATAAATGCCCACAGAAGCAGACAGGTTAGATAGACTATGTGGCCTGTAAAGAGAATTATAGACTTACATGAAAATATCTCTGAAAATAATACTTCTGGTAAAAGATATTGAGTAAAAAGCACTTACTTTGTACCAGGCACTGTTCAAAGATCTTTATGTATAGGTGCTCTTATTGTGCCCAGGTAAAGATGAGTAGAGAAAAGAATAAGGAAGAGCCTCCCAGGTAAATGAAATGGCATATTTGAAGGTGCAGAGGCAAGAGCAGTCTTGGAATATTTTTAAAACTGAAAAAATAATTATAGTATTATAGAAGCATAGAATGTAAGTGAGAAAAAGACCAGAGTTGAGGCTGAAGAGTTAAGATGGAACTAGAAGGATGAGGTAACGTGACTGCATTTCAGGGACGAATTAGGGGGTTGTAATTCTGATACCAGTAAGAGACAACAATGGCTTGAACTAGGATAGTGATGACAGGGAATGAATTCATGGAAACCCATAAGATAAAGTTAATCCAGTCTGGCAACTTAGATGTGGGAAAAGGTGAGGCAGGTTTGGTTTTAAGTGTGTGCTAGTGGTGGGGGTGCTGTTTGGTGTTAGGTTTAGACATACTAAGTTGAGGATCCCTCATAGACATCCAAGTGGAGATGTCAGGAAGACAGTTGAGTATATAAATTTTTAATTCAGTCCAAAATGGAGACTGAGTTGGCAGTTTATACATGTTATTTAAAGGCATGAGACTAGATGAGCTCACTCAGGATATGAGTGTTGGTAGAGAAGAGAGGATTATTTGGTCAGTCATATAGTTATATACACACAGTTATATATAAATTAATACATATATACGAATAAAAGAAAATCTGTGAAACATCTACCTTTAAGGGAAGATGAAACAGAAGGAGCACAGCAAAGGTGACTGACTAGGAGTGTGGAGAAAAAGCATAGACAATCAGGTGAGAGAATGTGCCCTAGAAATCCAGAGATGAGAATGTTTAAGAGACCACTTGCTGTGGATACTTTCAAGGCAACTGAAAGCTGGCCCCTTGGGATGACCATTTAGGAAGTCACTTGTGATCTCAACAGAAGCAGTTTTGGGTAGTGAAGACACATTCTGGTGTGATAGATTGAATAGTCAAAGTGGAGAGAAAAGGTACAGAATAAGGAAGAAAGAGAGGGAGGTAAGGAGGGAGGGAGGGAATAAAGGAAGGAAGGGAGGAAGAAATGAATGAAGGCAAGTAAATGGGGTATGTGTGGAAAGGTGTCATTAGGAAGCAGCACATAGTATTCAATAACAAATTCCCCATCTAAAATAATGTCTGTGAATATCATAGCTGTATGGTTTTGAGTAAGTTACTTAACCTCTACTTTATTCAGTAATTGTGAGCATTAAATAGTTTAATATATTATGAAATGTGTATAATAGTGTCTGGTGCATACTGAGCACTGAAAAATGGGAATTCTTAAAATAAAATAGAAGCTATCATCATTATTTTTAGCATCATGGAACTATCATGAAGCACCAGACTCTCAAAAGGCAGGAAAGTAAGTTTGAACTTGAGATAGATTTTAAAAAATCTCATTAGTACCGAAAACACATAGATAAATTAAATAAAGATTAGAGAAGAGCCGCAAGGGTAAGAATTTGTGTCCTTATTACTTGTTGTTATTTGTCATCCTAATTACCATCAATATTGTTTAACAGGTAGCCTGATCTCTGAGGGAAGCCGTGTGACTGAATTTCTAACTAGAAGTGAAATAAATGTTCACTCCTGGGAGGTGTTATTTCTTTCGGCTCCAAGGAACCAGCTGGTGATATAAAAACAGTTAATTGGATTTTTCCACTTCCCTCAGAAAAAGCTTCTAAAAGAACTTATTCTCTTTTTATATGGGAACATTTTATTCACAAAAATCTTCTTTTAGTATCCATCTATTCAAGCCTTTAAGAAGAGTTTGGTACTCCATCTATTGGATCCCCACGGGCCATTTTGACCAACATGAATCCCAATGATTATTGAATGATTTTTCTTGTTGGAAGGGAGGTAAATACTTTTAAGAAGGCCAATACAAATTTTTTTCTGAAAAGGAAATAAATGTTAAAGCAATTAATGGTTCTGTGAACTATAGCCCTTACTCAGAAAAAAAAAACAGTTGTAATACCTCTATTTACATTTGCAATGTCCAACACAAGAGCAACATATGTCTACTGAGCACTTGAAATATGTCTAGTGGAGCTGAGAAACAACATTTTAAATTTTGTTTAATTTCCATTCACTGAAATTAAAAACTGATACTTGATTGAGTTATTTGAAAATTTTAAGTAAGTTTTGAACAACTTGGGCTTGTGAGTCTACTTTTCTTTTTTTTCCTAGCAGGCATTTATTTATTTAAAATTGTATATATTTAGTGTACAAAGTGATCTTTTTTTTTTTTTTTTTTTTTTTGAGACGGAGTCTCACTCTGTTGCCCGGGCTGGAGTGCAGTGGCCGGATCTCAGCTCACTGCAAGCTCCGCCTCCCGGGTTTACGCCATTCTCCTGCCTCAGCCTCCCGAGTAGCTGGGACTACAGGCGCCCGCCACCTCGCCCGGCTAGTTTTTTGTATTTTTTTTTTAGTAGAGACGGGGTTTCACCATGTTAGCCAGGATGGTCTCGATCTCCTGACCTCGTGATCCACCCGTCTCGGCCTCCCAAAGTGCTGGGATTACAGGCTTGAGCCACCGCGCCCGGCCCAAAGTGATCTTTTGATATACATATACATAGTGAAATTGTTACTGTACTCAAATTAACTTAGCTATCACTTCAAATAATTATCTTTCAAATTTGCTAGAATCTATTCTTCTAGCAAATTTTCAGTATACTATACAACACTGTTAACTATAACCCCCATGCTATACATTAGATCTCTAGACTTACTTATCCTATGTAACCACAAGTTTGTGCCCCTTAACCTACATCTGCCCATTTTCTTCCCCTGTCTGCCCTTGGTAAACATCATTCTACTCTCTGTTTCTACATGTTTGACTTTTTAAAGATTTCACATATAAGTGAGATTATGCAGTATTTTTCTTTCTGTGTCTGGCTTATTTTACTTAACATAATATCTTCCAGGCTTATCCATGTTGTTGCAAATGGCAGGATCTCCTTCATCAGCAAAGGCTAATAATATTTCATTTTATATAAATGCCACAATTTGTTTTGCTTATTAGTCTCACTTTATCGTTTTTTAGCAAAAATGCTTAAAATGACAATATTTAAAATTAATAAGTCAAAGCATATTTTATTTATGTGGCATCCATTTTAAATTATAGTTTAATAAGTATGACATGAAATCTAAGACAGCCACTATAAGGTAGAATTATTCTTAACTGAACATATAGTTAATACAATTAACTAAATAGCTATCATTTTAACTTAATATTGCTGGACATTTTTTTTAAATGTCCATTTTTTAATATGATTTACATCCTTTTTTTTTTTTGAGATGGAGTCTCTCTGCGATGTGCAGGCTGGCATGCAATCGCATGATCTTGGCTCACTGCAACCTCCGCTTCCCAGGTTCAAGTGATTCTCCTGCTTCAGCCTCCCAAGTAGCTGGGACTACAGGCTCGCACCACCATGCCCAGTCAATTTTTACATTTTTAGTAAAGACGGAGGTTTCACCATATTGGCTAGGTTGTTCTCAAACTCCTGACATCGAATGATCGGCCCACCTCAGCCTCCCAAAGTGTTGGGATTACAAGCATCAGCCACCATGCCTGGCCAATTTACATTCTTTACATATTTGCCTCCTATTCTTTTTTATTTGCTTTGGAGATTTAATACCACCAGGTGACTCATTTGGATTTTGTTCTTTGTCTTAGAAAATTAAAATAAAAGCAACCATGTGGTCACCTTCACTACTGCATGATTGACTGAAGGTGATTTAAATTTAGTTCTTGGGATATTCATAGTTTGCTAAGAAACAGAATTGACAATCACATGAACCTTTTGCTTTGTTTTCATTGAATCATTTATCTATTTTCTTGCAGTAAATATTTAATCTTTGAGTATTAAATACATCAGGAACCATTATACATGTCTTTGTTAATATTTGAACTAATCGTGTAACATTGATTTCAATGGTAGTTATATTTTCTTTCAGAGACTGTATCTGATACACGTTTCATGAGAGAATAACCTTTATGGGGTAAGAGTAAAACTTTAAAAGATACTAAAGTACGTTAATAGGTTTATTTTTGCTTTGTTTTCATTTTCAACTCTGTTAATAATTATGAATATTGCAACTGTTGTGGGAATACAGTATGCATATGGAGTCATAATGTGTTCAAATAGTTGAGTAGCCCTACAATAAAAACAAGAACAAAACAAAAAGAAGTCTAGAAATTATAAATGATAATTTTCAGAACTACAAAGGTAAGTCTTAACATTCTCTCATCAAATGACTTTAAGTAAATTTTCTAAGTTCACTTAGTCTGTCTCTTTACATGAAAATGCATAATGGCACTTACAGGCTATTGTGATAATACGGTGAATATTGTATGTAAAATTGCCTGGCCCAGTTCCTTTCACAGAAGGTGTATTTAATAACTATTTTTCTTTTCTTTAAACAAACTGTAGAAATACTCATTTTAATGGCTTCTCTACAGTTTGTAGCCATAAGGCAGGAACTATTTCTACTACTTTGCCTATCTTTTATTTTCTTTTTCTTTATTAAAAATATTTTTTACTTCAACAGTTTTTGAGGTACAAGTAATTTTTGGTTACATGGATGCATTGCATAGTGGTGAAGTCTAAGATTTTAGTGCACCCATCATCCGAGTAATATATATTACACCCAATGTGAAGTTGTTTTTTGTTTTAGTTTTTTTTGAGACGGAGTCTCACTCTGTTGCCCAGGCTGGAGTGCAGTGGCATGATCTTGGCTCACTGCAAGCTCCTCCTCCCAGGTTCACGCCATTCTCCTGCCTCAACCTCCCGAGTAGGTGTACTACAGGTGCCCGCCACCATGCCTGACTAATTTTTTGTATTTTTTTTTTTTTTTTTTTTTGAGACGGAGTCTGGCTCTGTCGCCCAGGCTGGAGTGCGGTGGCCGGATCTCAGCTCACTGCAAGCTCCGCCTCCCAGGTTCACGCCATTCTCCTGCCTCCGCCTCCCAAGTAGCTGGGACTACAGGCACCCGCCTCGTCGCCTGGCTAATTTTTTGTATTCTTTAGTAGAGACGGGGTTTCACCGTATTAGCCAGGATGGTCTCGATCTCCTGACCTTGTGATCCGCCCGTCTCGGCCTCCCAAAGTGCTGGGATTACAGGCTTGAGCCACCGCGCCCGGCCAATTTTTTGTATTTTTAGTAGAGAAGGGGTTTCACTGTGTTAGCGAGGATGGTCTCCATCTCCTGACCTCGTGATCCACCTGCCTCGGCCTCCCAAAGTGCTAGGATTACAGGCGTGAGCCACCACCAATGTGAAGTTTTTATCCCTCACCCCACCTTCCACCATCCTCCTTCTGAGTCTCTAAAGTCCATTACATTACTCTGTATGCCTTTGTGTACCCATAGCTTAGCTCCCACTTATAAATGAGAACATATGGTATTTAGTTTTCCATTCCTGAGTTACTTCACTTACAATAGTGGCCTCCAGTTCTATCCGAGTTGCTGCAAAATACATTATTTTATTCTTTTTTATGGCTGAGTAGTATTCCATGGTGTATATATAGCACATTTTCTTTATCCACTCATTGGTCAATGAGCACTTGGGTTGATTTCATATCTTGACATTTGTGAATTGTGCTGCAATAAACATACACATGCAGGTGTCTTTTTGGTATAATGAGGTCATTTCCTTTGGGTAGATCCCCTGTAGTGGGATTGCTGGATTGAATGGTAGATTTACTTTTAGTTTTTTAAAAAATTTTCATAATGTTTTCCATAGATATTGTACTAATTTACATTCCCACCAGCAGTGTATAAGCATTCCACTTTTACCACAGCCACACTAAGAGCTATTGTTTTTTGAGTTTTTAATAATGACCATTATTGCAGGGGTAAGGTGGTAGCTCATTGTGGTTTCAATTTGCATTTCCCTGATGATTAGTAATGTTGAGCATGTTTTCATGTTTGTTGATCATTTGTGTATCTTCTTTTGAGAAATGTCTGTTCATGTAATTTGCCCATTTTTGATGGAACTTTTTTTTTCTTGCTGATTTGTTTGAGTTCCTTGTATATTCTGGATATTCGTCCTTTGTCGGATGCATAGTTTGCAAATACTTTCTTCCATTCTGTGGATTATTTCTTTACTCTGATGATTATTTCTTTTGCAGTACTGAAGCTTTTTAGTTTAACTAGGTCCCATTTATTTATTTTTTGTTTTTGTTGTATTTGCTTTCAGGGTCTTAGTCATGAATTTTTTTGCCTAGGCCAATGTCCAGAAAAGTTTTTCCTATGTTGTCTTCTAGAATTTTTATGGTTTCAGAGCTTAGATTTAAATCTTGAGTCATCTTGAGTTGATTTTTGTATAAGGTGGAGAGATAGAGATCCAGTTTCATTCTTCTATATGTGGCTAGCCAGTTTTCGCAGCACCATTTATTAAATAGGGTTTCCCTTCCCCAATTTATGTTTTTTTATGCTTTGTCAAAGATCAGTTGGTTGTAGATATTTGGCTTTATTTCTGGGTTCTCTCTTCTGTTCTATTGGTCTATGTGTCTATTTTTATACTGATATCATGCTGCTTTGGTAACTATACTCTTATAGAATAATTTAAAGTCTGGTAATGTGATGCCTCCAGATTTATTCTTTTTGCTTAGGATTGATTTGGCTATTCAGTCTCTTTTTTGGTTCCATATATATTTTAGGATTTTTTTTTTCTAATTCTGTGAGAAATGATGTTGGTATTTTGAGAAGAATTGTATTAAATGTATGGACTGCTTTGGGCGGCACTGTCATTTTCATGATATTGATTCTTCCAATCTATGAGCATGAGATGTGTTTCCATTTGCTTGTGTCATGTATGATTTATTTCAGCAGTATTTTGTAGTTATTTTTGCAGACATCGTTCACCTCCTTGGTTAAGTATGTTCTTAGGTATTTTAATTTATTTTGGCAGCTGTTGTAAAGGGAATTGAGATTGAGTTCTTGATTTGGCTCTCAGCTTGGTTGTTGTTGGTGTATAACAGTGCTACTGATTTGTGTACACTGAGTTTTTAGCCTAAGACTTTACTGAATTTATTAATCAAATCTAGGAGTCTTTTGGAGGGAGGTCTTCAGGTTGAAATGAAACAATGCTAAACAGCAGTGTGAAAGCATTAAAAAGTATAAAACTCATTGGCAAAAAAAAGAATACTTTATTACTCTAACAGTGGTGTGTAAATCTATTATAATCCTACTATGGAAATTAAAAGACAAAAATATTAAAAACAACTATAACTAAAAAATGTTAATGCATATATACTGTAAGAAGTTGCAAATTATGACTTCAATAGCATATAACACAGGGGGTGGAGCGGTAAAAGCAGAGTGTTCTTGCAGGTAAGTGAAGTTAATTGTTATTAGCTTAAAATAGACTATCAAACTATAAGATATTTTATATAAGGCCCTTGGTAACCACAAATAAAATAGTTATAGAAGTTCATACAAGAAAACGAGAAAGAAACCCAAACCTAGCAATATAAAAAAATGTCAAGAGAAAGAGGAACAAAAAAACCACGAGCTGGGTGCAGTGGCACACGCCTGTAATCCCAACACTTTGGTAGGCTCAGGCGGGCAGATCGCCTGAGGTCAGGAGTTCAAGACCAGCCCGGCCAACATGGTGAAGCCCCGTCTCTATAAAAATACAAAAAAAATTAGCCAGGCATGATGGCTGGTGCCTGTAATCCCAGTTACTCCGGAGGCTGAGGTGGGAGAATCACTTGAATCCGGGAGGTGGAGGTTGCACTGAACCAAGATCGCGCCATTGCACTCCAGCCTGGGGTGCAATGGCGCGATCTTGAGACTGTCTCAAAAGCAAACAAACAATAAAACCAACCAACCAACAAACAAAAAACCCACACAAGATAAACAGAAAACAGTTATCAATATGACAGTAGTAAATACTTTCTTATCAATAATTACTTTAAATGTAAATGGACTAAACCCAAAAAAGAGACACAGAATGGCCAAATAGATTAACAAAAAACTGCATCCAACTATATGCTACTTACAAAAGACTCTGTTTCAATTTGTGGACAAACTGAAAAAGAAGGGGTAGAAAAAGATATTCCATGCAAGTAGTAACCAAGAGAAAGCAGAAATGGCTATTCTTATGTCAAACAAAGTAGACTTTAAGTCAAAAACTGTCTCTAGAGACAAAGAAGTTCATTACATAATGATAAAGGGTCAATTCAACAGGAAGATGTAATAACTGTAAATATTTGTGCACCCAACATCAGGGCAGATAAGCATATATAGCAAATATTGACAGATCTGAAAGGAGAAATTGACAGCAATGCAATAATAGAAGGAGACTTCAATATACATAGAGCATTCATACAGAAAACTAAAAAGAAACATTAGACTTGAGCAACAGTATAGACCAAATGGACTTAGGCACATTTAAAAAATTATAGCAAAATATCTGGGAATTTGTCCTAAGAAAATATCAAAATACAGAGAAAGTTGTATACAGGATAATATTCATGGCAGCTTCATTTGTAATCAGGAAATATTGAAAATACTTTGTGTATACAATAGAGAAGTGGTTGGGTAAATTATAGAACATTATTTTAGTTGAATTATCATGAAATTATTTAAAATATTCATGATGTTCACATAGCAATATGTAAAATGTTTATCACCCAACGCTAAATGAAAAATGCAGAATACAAAATTTTATTTGTGTTAAAATTTCAACAAATTTTAAGTTTTATATACATAAAGATGCAAACTATGAGAGAATAGTTGAGTTGTTAGGTTAATGGAAATGTGTGTATGTTTCTTTACAAAAGGGGGACATTATTTTGTATAATTATTATATAATAAACATTATAATTTATTATAATATTTATATAATAAGTAAATACATAGTGGATCAGAAAAGTAGGTTACAGTGAGCAGAAAAACTTAAAAACTTTTTTTAGTAACTAAAAATGTTTCCAGAAAATAAAAGTATTTGGATTGAATTAACTGAGTGTCTCCATTTATGTAATATAGGATGAAGTTTCTTTTCCTTCTAAAAGTGTACCAAGGCCAAATGTTCTTCTTGGAGTCACATAACCCAGACAGAATCCTATTTAGTATATGTTCTGTTGTTGGTTTTAGAGAAAAGGAAATCTAAAAAGCATTTGGAAAAGGAATGCTTTGATTGTTAGGAGTAAGACCAATTTAAGACTGTCAGAAGCATTTGCAAATGTGTGAAGAGCTGCATTCTTCACAAAGAGAGGGGAAAAGGGATGTCACCATGAAGATAATTTTGTGCTAATGTAAGTGACAGCACTATGACGTGTCTCTCTCTTTTCCTGACCAGATTTTTCATTTTTCTTGTTCCAGTTCATTCTGACAATTATGTGCAGCCTAATTACTTTTTTTGGCGTGGCTTTAATTGAGGCCCTTTATCCCCTATTCCTCACTTAAACTCAACATTACATAATTTTTGCATTTTTCCTTTTTAACCCCTTCCAATAACTGCTTTCATCAGTGAATTTCTACTGACTTTAAAGCAAAGGATATTCATTTTCTTATATTTTGAAAGCTAAGTAACCTTGCCTAAAATTAATCAGCAAGACTCGAAGCAGGGTTATAAAATTGTTATTAGCATTAATGCAAATCATTAATCATTTCTATATCATAATGCATTCAACCCACACCACTTCATAAACCTGACTTTAGAGGAGAATTAAGTGATTTGGGGGACACAATTTGAATACTGAAGAAGGATAGGTTGTTTTAATATTTTAACCTTGGAATAATTTTTAAGTGATAGGCTTGCAGGTGTTGGCACTTATTCTTTCCTTATATTTACATAATGTGCAGGAATATTTTTTATTCACCAGTTATACTTAGCATTGCTCAGGCTAGAAGATTAGTGTTTTAGAGGCAGCTTGGCTTAGTGTAGAGAGTAAGTTTTGGAATCAGAGAATACTGGGTTCTAATCCAATCTCTGCTATGGCATGCTTTAGGGCAAGTTACTTAACCTCTTTGATCTTGTTTTCTCATCTTAAAAATGTGAGTACTATCTCATTACATTGTAAGGAACATTAAATTAGCTAAAGTATGAAAACCACATAGACTCTGTCAGCAGAGTTCTCAGTTAATGGTAGCTATAGCAAATATAGGACTCCACTGAGATTGTTACTCTGCTTTAACAACACATTCTGAGGCACTTAAGAGCACTGAAAGAAGATAAATAAGTATCCTGAAGTAGAAAAATAGGTCGTTCTCAAGCAAGTTTTAAGAAATAAAAGGAATTCAAATTATTTGAAATGGATGTATGACAATTGAAGGCATGATCTAATAGATCTCTTCAAATACATGAGGAGGTGTTATGAAGACAAAAAGGAATTCATACTGTTTCAGTTGTATTCTGGATAAAGGAAAAATGAATTAAATCTCAATGATGGGTTTATGCTCAACAAAATGGTTACTATTTTAACTGTGAAACCTTAGACCCAGTTCTAGGAGAGATTGCAGAATTTCCTGGATGGACATGGGTAGTTGCATATACAATGTCCATTTCCTCTTCCCCCCACCCATTTTTTTTTTTTTTTTTCTTTTGAGACAGGTTCTCACTTTGTCACTCAGGCTGGAATGCAGTGGAGTGACCTCGGCTCACTGCAGCCTCAACCTCCTGAGCTCAAGAGTTCCTGCTGCCTCAGCCCCCAAGTAGCTGGGACTACAGGTGCGTGCCACCATGCCCAGCTCCTTTTTTGCATTTTTTGGTAGAGACGGGGTTTCGTCATGTCGCCCAGGCCGGTCTCCTACTGAGATCAAGTGATCCACCTGCCTTAGCCACCCAATATTCTGGGATTACACGCGTGAGCCACTGTGCTCAGCCTCCCCTTCTTAATAGTACCCAGAATCTACTATGCTTATCTATCCCTCCTTCAAATAGCCCAAAGCTATGTGGGAGGGAATCTCACTCTTTCCCTCATTCCAGGGGTGGATCCCAATTTCCTTACATTAATAAACATATCCACCACGCAGGTGGTCATGGGATTTAAGATGCCCAATCAAACTAAATTTCAAGACTCTTATTTAATTTGCAGGCAAATACATTCTCTTTCTTCAGAGTGGTTGGTGTGATATTCAGAGGTGAAGCCTGGAACTGTGGCAATCATTTCAGGATAATGAGGGAAGTTAGCCTAAAGGAGGAAGAGTAGAGAAACAAGAAGAAATTAGGACCTTGATGACATTGCAGAGCTGACCAGGCAAACCAACTGCATCCCCCTTGATCTTTGGATTTCCTGAGATATAAGCCCAAGTTTTTTCTAATGTTCAAGTTTATTTTCTCTTCTTGCAAGAGGGAGTCCTAATGGACTTATGGAGGTCCTCCATTCTGAAGTTCTGCCACATTTTCAAATATGTTTGTGTTCTCCACAAAATGGGCTACAAACATTCTCAGGGTAGTGGTTATGAGTTCTGTTTATTTTAGATCTCCTACGACACCTAATGGTATGCCCTTTGTGCAGTAAACCCTTCAGAAATGTTTGTTTACTGAGGATCACGGCTGGCTGGTCCATTGTCAAATCATATTGTATCTGTGATTCTCAGCAGGTGCACAGACTGGTTTTTTGGTTATCTTCAAATCCTTTTCCCATGCTAGGCTGCCACTGTCGTTATTTTTCAGGCTGGGAAAATGGTTTCAGCAAATGAGTTTGCTACCTTTCATTTAGCTCTATGCCACTCCTGCATTAGCCAGAACATAGACTGTCTGGAAAAAAATAAGAGGTTTTAGGGGAATTCTACTAAAATCATCACAGCAGTCATAGCTCATTTTTAGAAGGTGCTAAATATCTCTGGAAATAAAACTTGCAACTCCCAGAACTCTTAGAAAATTAATATTTTAATTCAACTTTATGCATGGCTTGCTAGTGTAATATTACATATAATGGAAAAACTGAACCACTAACTAATCTTCAGATAGTTTGTGATGTTAGCATTTAAATACATCTATAGTGGGAAAAAATATGTATGATATAAATGTGATTAGTACAGTTTGTCACATGCCATGGACTTCCAAAATCAGTGTTAGGTGAGGGTCAAATCCTACCGTGTGTGATTCTACAATATCCTGCTATTCCTAGATACTTGAGGATCCCTGTCATTGTTACATTTCTTCTACCCTGTCTTCTTATGAAGCTAAAGCCACGGCTTCCTTTTTCTTTTCCCAGATAAAAGCTTTTGACCAAAAGCTTTTGTAATTAATGTATGCATATATGTAATAATAATGTAGCAAACTCTTTGCCTCTCTGAATCTACTTTGGCATGACAAAAGCTATCTCCATCATTTCCTGTTTAAAAAGACACACATTTTAAATCACAATTCCATCCTTGGCCCAATTCAGAGGTATAGCTACTTTCAGGTGAAAGATTATGAAACTCAGGACAGGTTACAGAAAATATCCTGGTTTGTATGACTCATGGTATTAATAGAATTGAAGTTCTTTGTGTTTGCACAAAACAAAAAACAAGGGCTGACAAAGTGCAGCCTTATTGCCAAGTTCTGGACCTTTTAAAGGCCACTGAGAAAAACAAAACTATAAAATTCTGACAATGATTTTTCCTCACAGTGTCTGCGATCCCTCTCCAAAGCTACCTGATAGCCTTCGGTATGATACTATATTGATTATTAAGGATTTTTGCCTTTCTTCCCATTTGTAATAGCCTGCCTGGTTTCCTAGCCGTATAGTCCCTTCCCCTATACCAGTTGCAGGCTCTACTCTAAACAACAGGTGACACTTATGTAATGTATACCATATGAACCTCTCTCCTAGCTACTACAAGTATTAATGCTATTTTCCTAACAATCCTATGAAGAAGATACTATTCTTATCCCCAATTTAGAGATGGAGAAATTGATGCACAGAAAAGTTAAGTAATTTGTCCAAGGACATACAGCTAGCAAGTGGTGGGACCAGGATTTGAATCCAGGCAGATGAACTCTAGGAGTCTATACTATTAACCACTGTGCTCCACAGTCTCACAGCTGACTTCAGGTTCTGAGATCAAACTGACCAGCAAATAAGAAAAACTTAAGGCCAGATCAGCATCCTGTTGGCCTGCAGCTCAGACTTGATCTACTTTGCCTTGGACCTCAGTTTTCATGATTGGGTATGTATTTCAACATCACCTCTTGCTCTCTCAAACCATAGTTCCTGCACAAGATAGCTTTTTTTTTTTTTTTTGGAATTTATGTATGGGACAGAATTCCTACAACCTGATGTTGGAGCTCCTGATCCTAGCTTGCTAAGCACTCTTTGCTTCCTTATAGGCTTGCAGACTCTGCGGCTTGCTATAGCCTGTTGCCTATCACCAAACCTCTCCATGCCTGACTTGGCCCAGTCTTTGGCCAGTTTATTAGCTATCTGCCTCTCTTAAGGCCGGCAGACAGCTCTCTGGACTTCCTCCATATCTGTCAGGACAGCCCGAACATCTGGCTTGCCAATGAGTGTGTATTGTTTATGGATTTTGTTACCCTCCAAACTGACCCAACCAGCCTCAGTTCTGACTCTTCCTTTTTTTTTTTTTTTTTTCTTTGTCATTTCCCACTTATCTTCTTAGTGGGCTCTTCATCTGACTCCACCAAACTTCCTCCCTCTACCTTTCCACCTTTCTTATGGACCACATCATTTTCTGCCTTGTCTCTATTTTGCTTATTTTTTTTTAACTCTTCATAGTATCGCCTTCTTTGGTTTCTCCTGGAAACATCTTGTTTTCCCTTTTTTACATTCCATATTAATTGTTTCTACCTCAGTTCTCACACACTCTTCTCCTTCTACAAGCTATCTGGTTTGGAATCAGCAGTTTTCTGATCTTGAAAGAGTAGATCTTTCACCTACGTGCTATATGCCAGAAAAACATCCACGCTTTAGATTCATGTTTCTGATTTGCAACTTTCACAGCCTTAGTTTCCTCGTCTGTGAAATAGGGATAATAATATTACTTCACAGAAACATTGTAGGGATTGCACAGGGTCACGTATGAGAAAGTACTTGAATAGTATATTATATTAAACAAGTGTTAGGCATTATTAATATAAAGAATACTACAGGACCTTTAAAATATAGAAGAATAAGTGATTTCTACTCTGCATCATAAACCAGCCTAAGAATTGCAGCACTCTGTTTCTGTTCTTCAATCTTTATAGCAGATGTTGATATATAGAGCAGAAAGAACCAAATGCATTAGGAAGCTTAAGAGCTTGTAATAGCCATAGGCATTAGATATACAGGTCTCTGGAGACTCTCAACATCTTTGTCAAATTTTTCAGTACCCTTGTCAAGTTTCTTGCTTTCTTTACTGGACTGGGAATAAAAGTTTTTCTTAGATTAAATCAGACATTGTAAACTGGCAGTTTACTGGCTAAATTTGACTCTTTGATACACCTTATGTGACAGAATAGTAATCTTTTTAAAAAGATGCATGTAGATGCATTTAGGTAGTATTGTGGATCAGGTTCTCCCAGAAGATTCTCTAAACCAAGAATTTGGGTGTAAGTGATGTATTTAAAAAGCGTTCCCAGCTGGACATGGTGGCTCACGCCCAGCACTGTAGTAGGCCAAGGCACTTGAGCCTGGCGGGTTGAGGCTACAGTGAGCTGGGATCACGCCACTGCACTCCAATCTGCGCTTCAGCTCCAGTGAGCTGTGATCATGCCACTGCACTCACACCACGGCACTCTAGAGCAAGACCTTGCCTTAAAAACAAAAATAAATAAAGCACTCCCAAGAGAAACTGACAAGGGAGTTGGGAAACACGATAAGGAAGGGGAGAAGCCCAGTAAGGGTGTGATTCCAGGTGAAGTTACAGACTAAAACAAATGATACCTCAGTGTATTGTTCCTAGTGTTAAAGGAGGTATGCTTTTATATACCCTCCTCCCCTGCAGAAAGAGGAGACAGCATAACCACCAAGTTCTTCCCTCGTTCTTATCAGTGATTAACTTTAGGGCCCAAGAGCAAGCCTCTGAAGGCCACACAGGTAAGTATTAGCAGCAAAGCATGTAAGAAGTGGGGGAAGGGCACACAGCTGGTGAAAGAGATCTAGAGGTTCCAGTTGGAGCACCAACAAGGTCCACTACAAATGGGGTACATGCTCTCTAGTGTGCCACAGTCCTACCACTTCCAGTTCTCACTCCTGGCCAGCTGCAGCTTCAGGGTTTCTATAATGGAGGGACTTGGCATGACACTGGCTGGAAGTGGAATGCTATCGTGAGGCTGTGCTTACTTAGCACTTTATACAAGATGAGAAAACATCAGTTGTCCATACTGAGACTGGAGAATGTATTGGGGATTAGGGGAATTTGTGTTAAATTCCTCCCTCCCCAAGCCCAGTTTTGTTTTCACCCCAACATTTAGCCATTTCATTATTTAGTCTGGCTCCTATATGCATTTTCATGTAGTGACTACATAACTCGTAAATAGGAGATTAACACGATGATAGAATGTTAGACTGAAGAGACTGAGATTATTTGAACCTCTCCCTTAACTTTACAGATTATGAAGGAGGTTCCCAGATATTGTGACTCTCATAAGGTCACAGAGCTAGTGGTGGGAGAGACTGTGTAGCACCAATGTCTCCTGACTCCCATGGGTTTGCTTAGGGCTCAGCTTCATTCAGTGCTTCTACACATGGGTTATGACGAGTGTGACTCCACAGAGAGGCTGAGTTAGATAAATTTATTAAATTGTAGATCCCAATATAAATGTTTAAGTGTAGTTATGACCTCAAATGAAATATCTTGTCCAGCCGAAACTGATGAGCTTTGAGAGGCAGCAGCTACAGGTTATTACACAGAAAATGGAGGGCATTAAACTTAATTCTCTGTATGATGCCTTTCTAATACCTGCTAAATGTGTTTTATATCCTTAACGTTTCCCACAAACTCATTGATAAAGGCCTCACTTGATTTTAGTTCATTGGAGCTGATGACTGAGGTAGCTAAGGAAATTGGCTTATACTTCACACTTTAAAAGCATAAGTGATCCCATACAGTAACTTTCTGAACTGTCCCAAGCATCAGTTTGCTGAGGATACATCACTTTAGAAACATGGAAATGTCAATAAAATGAGTTAATGCCTAAACTAATATTTAGTACCATGCTTGGTGATATGGTTTGGATTTGTGTCCCCATCCAAATCTCAAGTCAAATTGTAATCCCCAGTGTTGGAGGAGGTGCCTGGTGAGAGATGATTAAATCAGGGAAGCAGATTTCTCCCTTGCTGTTTTCGTGATAGTAAGCGAGTTCTCACGAGATCTGGTTGTTTAAAAGTGTGTGGCACTTTCCCTCGTTTCCTCTTGCTCTGGCCATGTAAGATGTGCCTCCTTTCCCTTTACCTCTGCCATGATTTAAGTTTCCTGAGGCCGCCCTAGCCATGCTTCCTGTACAGCCTGCAGAACCATGAGCCAATTAAACTCCTTTTCTTTATAAATTACCCCATCTCAGGTAGTTCTTTATGGTAATGTGAGAACGGACTAATACACTTGGCATAAAGAAAGCAGTTGATGAAGTTTTTAAACAACAAAATTACATAAAGGGCTAAGGGCTTCTGACTTAGGTTGGAGGAATATCTTGAGATGCTTTTTATTGTAATATTTTCCAACATCTATGTGGGAAGCAAGAGACTTGGCCTGGCTGCTTGTTGAAACAATTCTCGAGAGGAGACCCAGGGAGGTCAGGCTGACTGTTGGGCATTGTTAGAACTTGAACAAAGGAGACTGGTGATTAACTCAAGGACAAATTTGTGGGTTGAAATATGAGGATTCAGGTTGACTGACAGGCTGAAGCCAGATACTGGGTAGGAGCAGAGAGAACCTGGAAAAACATTGCAGAGGATCAGAGAAAGAAAGGCAGAGTAAAAATTGGAGATAGAGGCTCAGATGTTTCATAGCACGATGTCCCTGACCTGGCCTGGCCTGGCCTGGAGAGGGTTAACAGCAGCAGGCTCTGGCCTGAATGATTGAGGATCACGCACTTTGAAAGTCTGGGGGTCAAGTACTGCTTGCAAACCCCAAGGTTGTTCTGGGCAGCTAACAATTAGCCTGGTGTGAAAAGCCCTCTCATTTATCTTTCTTCGTGGTTGACATCTGATGGAGTCATTCAATTCACATCAAGCTCTTTGATAAATGATGTTGGATATGATTTATTTGGCTCTTAAACAGTGTAAGTGCAATCCAGATATATGGTCTCCCTCCCTTCACCTATCAGATGATAGTATCTTCTTAGCTACCAGGACAAACAGAAGATTCTATACTACCAGAGCTGTGCCCCAGCATCCTGGGTCTTCATGTTTCCATCTCTCCACTAGCCATCCCCCTCCTCCTGCTGATGTTTCTGTGGTTTGGTACACAGAATAGGCTGAGCCAATATGAGAATGGGGTGGTTCAAGCCTCACTTTTTTTTCCTCGCTGACCACTCAATTGCCCTAAGACCATCATACCAGGCCAAGCAGGTACACACAAATTTTATTTATGGGAGGGGTAAGCAATTTTAGCGTAAGTTTATAAAGAAGGCCAAGAGTTGATCTCTCCTTCCCCCAGATGCCAGGTGGTGGGAAGGAATGGCATCTTTTTTGCAACTCTGTATCAGATTTAGACAGACCACTTCCTTCTAATAGGCTTATTATACCAAGCATAAACATGCCTCCCAAGCACTGTCTTAATCAGCTGGGGAAAAAAAATCCATTCTGAGGAAGAAAAAAATTATTCAATTAGCATAAAGTGTTATCCCAGGCCCTTGGAGTCGATGAGCCCCCATTGATTATGTGGAAGTACACTTGATTTCTGTTCTGCTCTCTTCCCATACCTACCAAAATAAAAAGAAGCTGTATTAGTCTTTAATGACCTATTTCTTTTTTTATAGCACAAAGGACTCTGGATTAGATTACATTCTTTCAGCTCAACAGTGGGGAGCTATTTCAACTTTTCTTTACATCTGCAATACCTTAAGTGCAAAAAATGTTTCATAAATGTTACTTATGATGATAATAAGTAAAGGAGACTGATTTAGGTCTTTTTGGGTTTTGATTCCTCTCATTTCTCCACTGCCAGTCTCTTTCTAGAGAGCATTGGCTTCGGATTAAATTGCAAAATAGATCAAGATTTCCAAAGTCATCTTTGCTCTCTGTTCTTGCAGTTTTCTCCCATCAGTGGCAGAGGGGCCTCATTTCTCAGCTCCTGATGGTCCTATTCCTTTCCAATAAAAACCACTCTTGCTTATCTATACTGGAGTAGAATTAATAAAAGCTTAAAGAGTTACCCTTTCCAAGCCTATGGTTAGAACAGAGATTACCAGCTATTAATAACATTCCTACTGAAGCAGACAGACAGATGACTTACATGGGGAAAGTGGGTGGATGAGCCAGAGTGGAGAGCTCGTCATTGTCTAGTGATGAGCTGCTACTCAGCTCTAGCTGACTGTGACAATGAGGTATGCTGGCCCAGTATTGCCAAGTATTTTCCAGGTTTTCAAAAACGATGGAAAACTTGATTTTAGGGGAAATCTTACAATTTTCCAGTGAGCTACATAGATAACTTAGAGTACAAGTGAGCAATCCCACTCCTAGCTATCTACCCAAGAGAAAGGGGATATGTCCATAAAAACATGTGTAAGAATGCCCATAGCAGTTTTATTCGTAAAAGCTAAAAAATGAGAAACAAGCCAACCGTCCCTTATTTAATGTTGGCTCCCTAAATTATCACCCAAACTACCTGTTGATAAAGACAAAGCTGAATCAAGAGCTATTCTGACAGAGTCTGCAGTGTGACAGAGTCTCTGTACTGTCTCAGAGTGGGAAGGACCAAGTCAGGATATTTACTCATAGCTTGAAGTGCTTTAAGGTGAGTCTTTCAGTGTAAGAGAGTAGGTCTTGGTTAGGAGCAGATAAAGATATGATAATTTAGGATTGATGGACACAGCAAGGCAAGGTAAAGGGTTTAAAGCAACTAAAGGTGTAAATTATTGTTCGTTGATTTCTATTGAAGAGTTTCAAGAATTTCCTGGAATGAATAATAAAGTGGTTTGTGACTTTTATCTTCCTAGAGAAGAGTTTCTTAAAATAGTAAAATGATCCTGACGATGCCAGGGGAATAGTAGAGTTATGCTAATGTAGGTAGTCAACTGTATAAATGTAGATGGTTTGGGTTCTCAATATGAGAATGAATACATTGTGGCATATTTATAAAATCGAATATTACATACTACTCAACAACAAAAAATTAACAAACTATTCCTATACACAGTAACATGGATGAATCTTATAGGGATGATGACGAGTGAAAGGAGCCAGTTGCAGAAGAGAAATCAGTGTGATATGTTCAAGAACATACATAAAGTTTCAAGAATAGGCAAAACTAATCTATAGAGATAGAAGTCAGAATAGTGGTTACCTCTGAGGAGATAGGGCAGGTGGTAGGTGTGGTATTACTTGGGAAGTGGCACAAGGGAACTTTACAGTGTTGAAAATATTCTATAACTGAGTGGTGATTACATGGATACACATATGGTGATTGAGCAATCATTGAACTGTATACCTAAGATAAGAATACTTTATGCACTTTAATATATGTCTTACCTCAATTAAAAACATATATACATACAAAATATCACCATTCTTCAAGAACACACTCAAATAACAAGATATCCATTATACTCATTAAAACAGAGGTCCATGTTGGGGGTGAAGAGAAAAATAGAAGTGAGCTATGGGAATAAAAACATTATGAAAACAAACATATAAGAAATGGAACCCCATCTCTACTAAAAATACAAAAAATAGCCGGGCATGGTGGCACGTGCCTGTAATCCCAGCTACTCAGCAGGCTGAGGCAGGAGAATCGCTTGAACCCAGGAGGCGGAGGTTTCAGTGAGCCGAGACCGCACCACTGCACTCCAACCTGGGTGACAGAGCGAGATCCCGTTTCAAAAAAATAAAAAGAAAGGGACTTTTCAGAATCAAAGGTGGCAATGCATCCTCAATTATAAATAGTTACTGATTCATTCAACTCTCTCCTTTTGAGATCTAAAATAATGTATATTTAAAAGATTTTTTAAAAGGTAAAACCAACTATAAAATATACATGTGTCAAATATTTTGAGGAACTCATTAATCAGTGTGAACCAGTCACGATGCTACAGCGGGAACCAATAAGATGCTATGACTAATTCAAAAGACATTTAAAGAGCAGAAACTTACACAAGGGAGTAAAAAATTATGAAATAAATTTCTAAACAGGTGCAAAAAGGATTTAAACAGATCTATCTACCTATCTATCTCTATCATCTATCATTCATCTATATGTAATAATCAATTGCATTTCACTAAACACAATGAATTTGTATGTCTCTGGATAAGAATTACTTATACTTATTTGTTTTCTGTAACTAGCAGAATTATTTTTAAAAGCAGCTCAGACAGTGAAAAGAAGTGATAACCTGGATGGCTGAGCTAGAGTGAAAAAAAACCTTTACAATTTTGTTTATTTTTCTTTTTCTGAATACACACACACACACAAATTTAAAACTAGGCAGTCTGAGAAAAAACATAGACACAGGCCTATTTTAGCTCAGGAACCTCAAAATTTCAAACACTCTTTTGGAATGTTAAAAGTTGAGGGTACCAAAGAGCCTCAGAGGTCATCTATTTTAAAAAGGCCTCAATCTACAGGAACGGCACTTTCTTATAGATTCTTGGCCACCAGTCAGCAAGAGGGATACATTTTAAGAGACAGCCTGGTCTTTGAAATGTTCAGCAATCACCCCACCTCAGCCACTCCTCTTTTTGCTGGTATGCCTAACCCTGATTCTGAAATCTGGTCTCACTGTATAATACAGAAGAATCTCATATGATAGGTCATTGTCTGGACTTCTGATAAAATATCACGATGTCTTTTTCATAGTCATCTAACTTGCTAGGTTTCTGTTTCAGGCAGTGGGATAAGATATGTCCTAATTCTTGATCATGAGCCAGGAGGAAAGGCAGAGAACTCTCAATTTCACAAAAGGAACAAAGCTTCATTTATAGCACACCACTGCGCATGACAGAATTTCATGAGTCAGTCGATAAGGATAATTAAACTGTGTAGGTCAAGGACTGGACACAACCATTCAACCTCCAGAAAATCCATTAAACAAAAGCATAAAGAACATTATTTAAAAGCTGCAATATTTAATTATTGGTGCATTTTAAAAATTGCTTTATTGCTGCAAAACAAGGTCGAGAAAATAATAAAAGCCCAAATTCTCAACAATACTATTTCATCAAAAAAATCAACTTCAAAATATACTAACAATAATCCTTTTTTTTTTTTTTTAATTCACTGTGTAAATTCCCTACTTTTGTGCTTTGCTTCTGCTGTTTCCTCTTCCTGGGCTGGCTTCTTGTCTGTTTTGTTTGTTTCTTTGTTTATACTGAGTCTCACTCTGCTGCCAGGCTGGAGTGCAGTGGTGCCATCTCAGCTTACTGCAACCTCCACCTCCCAGGTTCAAGCGATTCTGCTGCCTCAGCCTACCAAGTAGCTGGGACTACAGGCGCGTGCCACCACACCCAGCTGATTTTTGTATTTTTAGTAGAGACAGGGTTTCACCATGTTGGCCAGGATGGTCTCGATCTCTTGACCTCATGATTCACCTGCCTCGGCCTCCCAAAGTGCTGGGATTACAGGCGTGAGCCACCGCACCCTGCCCCTGGCTTCTTGTCTCTTTAAAACATCTCTTTAAGATTCTTTTCGAGGAAACCCTCTCTGGGGACCACAGCACGCTAAATATTTCCCCATTCTGAATCTTTTCAGTACTTTTTATTTTATTTTTATTTTTAGAGATGGGATCTTGCTCTGTTGCCCAGGGTGGAGTGCCGTGGCTATTTTGAGGCATAATTATGGCACATGACAGCTTTGACCTCCTGGACACAAATGATCCTCTTGCTTCAGCTTCCCAAGTAGCTGGGGCTACAGGTGTGCCCCACCAGGCCCACTTTTGGCACCTTTAAGGCATAGTTTCTTCTAGCACTTTAAAAAATATCGACTCTATTAAACTACAGTTCACATATAATGCTACCCATAGTAAATGTAAGTTTGATGGGTTTTGTCAAATGTATACACTCTTATAACCATCACCATAATCATGGTACAGAATATTTCTACTCCCCACAAAATTTTATCATGCCTTTGTAGGCAATTCCATTATATCACCTCTTCTGCCCCCAGACAACTCCTGATCTGCTTTCTGTCATTGTAGATTAGTTTTAGCTGTTCTAGAGTTTCATATAAATGGAATCATATGATATGTACTGTTTGGTGTCCAATTTATTTGGCTCAGCATAATGTTCTTACAATTTACCTATGCTGTTGTATCAGTATTTTATTCCTTTTGCTTGCTGAGTTGTATTGTGTTGTACAAATAGATCTCAATTACATGATCCATTCGCCTACTGTTGGAGACTTAAGCTGTTTCCATGTTTTGCTACTATAAAAAGCTAATATGAACATTTTTGTACAATCTTTTTATGGACATATATTTTTCTTTTTAAAAAATTAATCAATTTTTTTTGCATATATTTAAGGTGTCTAACATATTCTGATATACATACAAATAGTGAAATTACTACGGTCAAACAAATTAACATATCCATACCTTACATAGTTTATATGTGTGTGAAAACAGCACTTAAAATCCACTCTTAGCAAATGTTCAGTATACAACACCATATTACCAACTATAGTCCTCATGCTGTACATTAGATACCTAGACTTATTCATTCCACATAACTGCAAGTTTGTATCCTCTGGCATACACTTCTCAATTCCCTCCGTCTCCCTACCCTTGGTAACAACCCTTCTACTTTCTACATATACAATTTCTTTTTGATTGTGTAGACATATATTTTCATTTCTCTCTTACACACACATATGCATACATATATACCAGCTATATATGTATATGTACCTACATATATATAACATACACATATATATGATTGTATGGTAAATATATGTTTAACTTTATAAGAAAACTGTTGACCTGTTTTTCAGAGTGTTGTACCATTTTACATTCTCATCAACCGTATATAAAAGTTTCAGTTATTACACATTTCCATCAGCACTTGTATTGTCAGACTCTCTTCTTTTTGTTATTCTAGTGGATGTGCAGGGATATCCATTGCAGCTTTAATTAGCATTTACCCAAATGCTAATAATGATGAGCATGTTTTCATAGGCTTATATAAAGTAGGAAGAAGCGAGAGGATGGGTGGAGTCGGATTATGAAGGAACATCTAGACAAGCTAAGTAGACCAGCATTTGCCAGATTCCTCTCCTCAGGCCTTTAAAACAATTTCTGGAACCACTTTCACAGAAATATATAATATTGCAACTAATTTTTTTGATTTATTTTTGATCATTTAATCATTTTTATGTGCAGGACAATTGAATGGACTGAAGTAAAATATATAACTATTAAAAAGTTTATTTTAGATATACTGTTTAATATCAGTAATATATGAAGACAAGTCTGGCCTATTCCCCTATTAAGAATGCATGCATGCTGTTCAATTTAAACTCTATAATAAGTGTGATTTGTCAGCCACCAAATTAAAATATGACACATACTGTGTTTGGCTTTGGAACCTAGTATATACTGAAACGTGGAAGTGAAATTTAATTTTATTCTATGGGATCAAAAAACATTCAAATTGTTTTCAGGGCCTGATATTTGAAATTCCTGTTTTACTTTAAGATATCAACAGGTTTGTGTTTATCTTTTTTATGTTTTGCTTCTTAACGGCATCATGGGAGACAAGGTTTCAGAATTCTCTTGGAAAATAACACATGGCAGGAATGCATTATTTTCATTCCTGAAAATTAAGAGCCAAATGGAATGTAATTGTCACTATGCTGTCCTTCTTTTTAACACTGTTTTTGTAATTATTTGATGTACTCTCAAAGCTTTTGATAAGAATCATGCAACTTACAGATCTATTGAGGTTCTATTTGAGGCAAATTAATAGTGATATTATTATTATTATTATTTGAGACAGAGTCTCGCTCTGTCGCCCAGGCTGGAGTGCGGTGGCACAATGTCGGCTCACTGCAACCTCCACCTCCTGGGTTCAAGCGATTCTCCTGCCTCAGCCTCCTGAGTAGTTGGGATTACAGGCACATACCTCCACGCCTGGCTAATTTTTGTACTTTTAGTAGAGATGGGGTTTCACCATGTTGGTTAAGCTGGTCTCGAACTCCTGACCTCGTGATCCACCTGCCTCAGCCTCCCAAAGTGCTGGGATTACAGGCGTGAGCCACCACACCCGACCAATAGTGATATTATTTTTTATTTTCATCAGCTTATTATATTTCAATGCTTATATTCAATAGGCTTTCTGTCTTTAATTAGTAGTCCATAAAGCTTTACAAATTAGTATAAGGCAAACATCCTTACACCCACCATTCATGTCAGAAGACAGAGACTCTCCAAATACTCCATAAATCTTATACATTTTCAGTCCCGATCTCAACTCATCCTTTTCCCAACAGTAAGCACTGTCTTGACTTTATGATATTCACTTTCTTATTTTTCTGTACAGTTTCACAACCCAACTGTGCATCACTAAATTGCCATTTAGTTTTGTTTGTTTTTTTAAAAAAGTTTGCCTTTTGAGTCTTTTAATTTATAGATTTCTTCTTCCTCCCTCTCTTGCCTTGCAATTATTTGTTGTAGAAACATGATTATTTCTCCCGTATTTTCCAACAGTCTGGGTTTACTGATTATATCCCCTTTTCACAGATTCCTCTGCCCGCTGTATTCCTATGAATTGATATTTGGATCTTGAAAACTTGTCAGATTCAAGTTTGGTTGTTTTAGCAAGACTATTTCACAGGCGATGACATATATACTTCATCAGGAGGCACACAATGTCTGATTGTCTCTCTTTTTGTGCCCTGAGAAGCTATGGTTGCATATTGCCCAGATGATTTAATTCTTTATAAATTGCAAAATGGCAGTATTCCTATTCTCACATTCCCTCTTTATTTATTTGCTGAAAATTTTAATGAGAAATCTTGCCTTATCTACCATTTGATTATGTAGTGATAGAGTTATGTATGTAGGAGAGGAAGGATAAATAGTTCTTTTCTTTCATTTACTAATTTCCAAAATAATTGGTTTGCTAGCATCTCCAAGGTGATCAATTAGCGTGCACACGTGTGTGTGTGTGAGAGCGAGAAGAGAGAGAGAATTAACTCATTGATTTATACATATTTGATGTGTTTAGAAATCTGACAGATAATACCCTTATTCATGCTAAAATTATCTCATTTTGGGGCCAACTTTGAGTTGGCTCCCAAGTCTACAAAAGATATATTTTAGAATTCTTTTTAACAAGAATCTGGCTGTGAGAAAAGACCACAAAGGAAATAAAAATTTTGCACCAAAAGGATTTGCTTTGGCTCATCTAGCAATTTTGTTTTTATAGTCTGTACATGCCCTATTTTACTAGAAACCGAACTATGCTTCATTATTTTTAGTCTCATGACTGTGTGAGTGGCAGGATTTGCCAAAGACAAGCAGTATTAGAATGTGAATCACAGAAACTCTACCTAACTTCTAGAGAAATAAACGTTGTCCGACAGGTGTACACTATCATTCTTATTGGTAAATAACCACAGCTGGCCTTGAAGGGAACCACCTTCCACTCTAAATGATGCATAGCCAGGCTTTGACAGTAATTCACAGTCTCTGGAGTGCAGCGCTGTCTGGGTTCATTTATGTCCTCAAGCCTCTTTGTCCTTAATTGCAGCCTCCCTTACTAGGCTCTATTTTTAACCCCTTTGAAACTATGGCAAGTGTTTGGTTTCTTACTAAAATATTTTAGACATACATAAATAGAGAAGTATTATGAACATCTATAGAACGACTATCTAGAATTCCCAAATTATTTTGTAGTATTTCCTTCAGACCATCTTTAAGAAAGAATAAATATAATGAATCCATAGTCCCCTTAATTCTCTAAGCTAGTTCTATTTAGCTCCCTCATTGCAGAGGCAACCACTATTTCGATGTTGATTCAAATGATTGAATGAATGTTGATTCATTCTGTGCATATTTTAATGTTTATGTTCCATGTCTATATCTGTGAAAAATATTTAGAATTGTGGTGTCTTTTCAAAGTTTTATAAATATTATTATACTACATGGCATCTCATCCACTAACTTGCTTTTCTCACTGGATGTTTCATTTTGGGAATCTATTTTTGTTGCCGTTGTTTTGAGACATGTTCTTTCTCTGTCATCCAGTCTGAATTGCAGTGGCACAATCATGGCTCACTGCTGCCTTGACTTCCTGGGCTTAAGCAATCCTCCCACCTCAGCCCCTTGAGTACCTGGGGCTACTGGCAATGCCACCATGCCCAGCTAATTTTTAAATTTTTTTTGTAGAGAGGGGGTCTCATTGCCCAGACTGGTCTTGAACTCCTGGGCTCAAGAGGTCATCCTGCCTTGGCCTCCCAAAGTGCCGGGATTACAGGTGTGAGCCACCATGCCTGGCCTGGAATCTATCTATGTTAACACATCTAGCTTATTAATTTTCATTGTTGCATCCATTCTCTTGTTAATGGGCATTTACGTTTCTTTTTTTTCCTACTATAACACAGTGCTTCAAATAATATTCTTAAATATGTATGTGGGAGAGTTTCTCTAGAGATAGATGTAGAAGCAGAGTTTCTGGGGCGCAGAGTCTCCTATATCTTCAACTATGCCAGATACTACCAAATTGCTCTCTGATGTGGTTGCATATTTTTAAACATTTTGTTGTGTGTATTTAAGGTGTAGAGCATGATGTATGAGGTACACACAGATAATAAAATGGTTACTATAGTGAAACATCTTAACATATCCATCATCTCACATAGTTATGCATTTTTTTCTGTGTATGGCAAGAGCAGCTAAACTGTACTAATTTAGCAAAAATCCTAAAAATAATACAATATTATTGACTATAGTCCTCATATTGTATATTAGATCTCTAAACTTGGGCTTCCTACATATCTACTACTTTGTATCCTTTAACTTACATCTCCCCATTTCCTCTCTCTTCCTAATCCCCCATCTTTTGTAAACCCCTGTTTTATTCTCCATCTCTGTGTATTTAACTTTCGAGAAAAAGATTCCACATATAAGTGAGATCATGTAATATTTTGCTTTTTGTGTCCGTCCTGTTTCACTTGGCATAATGTCCTCTAGGTTCATCCATGTTGTTGCAAATGGCAGAATCTCCTTCTTTTTTAAGGCTAAATGATATTTCGTTATATATATAATGTTATATTTAACAGTTTATTTTTTATTTGAACTTGTTAAATTTAATTTTGGAGATTTTTATTTTCAAATTACTTTAATTTGATCAGTACACATCATGTGTCAAATTAGAGTTATTAGCATATCCATCACCACAAAAATGTATCATTTCTTTGTGATGGGAACATTCAAAATTCTCTCTTCTATTTACTTGAAAATATAAAATAAATTCTTGTTAACTATAGTCACCCTACAGTGTTATAGAACACTAGAACCTATTCTTCTATCCAGCTGTAGTTTTGCATCTGTTAACCAACATCTCCCTATTCCCACTTCCAACTCTTTCTCAGCTTCTAGTAACCACTTTTCTACTTTTTACTATTATGAGTTTCACTTTTCAGCTTCCATATATGAGTGCCAACATGTGGTGTTTATCTTAGTGGGCCGAACTTACTGTATTTAACATAGTGTCCTCCAGGCTCATCTATGTTGTTGTGAGTGACAGGATTGCATTCTTTTTAATGACTGAATAGTATTCCATTATGTAGACACACTACATTTTCTTTATTCATCTATTGATGGACATTTAGGTTGATTCTATATCTTGGCTATTGTGGATAGTACTGCAGTAAACATAGGGATGCAGATGTCTCTTCAATATACCGATTTCCTTTTCTTTGGATATATATCCAATGATTAGATTGCTGGATCACATGGTAGTTCTATTTTTAGATTTTTGTGGAATACTGCTTTTCATAATGGCTCTACTAAGTTACATTCCCACCAATAGTGTACAAGGGTTTCCTTTTATCTGCATCCTTCCCAGCATTTGTTATTTTTGTCTTTTTGGTAATAGCCACTCTAACTGGGGTGAGAATGTGGTTTTCATTTTCATTTCCCCGATGAACAGTGATGTTGAAGCATTTTTTCATATATGGGTTGGCCATTTGTATTTCTTCTTCTGAAAAATGTCTATTCAGATCATTTGCCCATTTTAAAATCAGACTAATATTATTTTTAATGTTGAGTTTTCCATTCCTTGTATATTCTGGATATTAATCCCCTTGTTGGGTGAATAGTTTGCCAGTGTTTTATTCCCTTCTGCAGGTTGTATTTCACTCTGCTGATTGCTTCCTTTGCTCTGCAGAGACTTTTTAGTTTTATATAATCCTATTTGTCTATTTTTGCTTTTCTGGTCTGCTTTTGAAGTCTTATCTATAAAATATTTATGCAAACCAATGCTATGAAGCATTTCCCCTATGTTTTCTTCTTATAGTTTCGGGTCTTACATTCAATTATTTAATTTATTTTTAGTTCATTTTTGTATATGGTGAGAAATAGGAGTCTAGTTTCATTCTTTAGCATATGAATATCCAGTTTCTCCAGCGCCATTTCTTAAAGAGGTTGTTTCTCCCCCAACGCATGTTCTTGGTGCCTTTATCAAAAATCAGTTGACTGTATGTATGTGGATTTATTTCTCAGTTCTTCAGTTTGTTGGATTGGTCTGTGTGTCTGTTTTTATACCACTACTGTGGCGTTTTGGTTACTATAGTTTTATAGCATATTTTGAAGTCAGGTAGTGCAGTGCCTCCAGCTTTGTTCTTTTCACTCAGTATTGGTTTTATTGCTGTGGCTCTTTGGGGTCTTTTGCAGTTCCATACGAATTTTAGGATTTTTTTTCTATTTCTGTGAAGAATGTCTTTGGTGTTTTGATAGGGATTGCATTGAATCTGTAGATTGCTTTGGGTAATATGGTCATTAGGTTGTTCCTATATCTTGGCTATTGTAAACAATGCTGCAGTGAACATGGGTGTACAGATATTTTTATGAGGTGATGATTTCATTTCCTTTATGTATATACCCAGAAGAAGGATTATTGGTTCATATAGTAGCCTCTCTTTTTTTGAGACAGTGTCTTGCTCTGTTGCCCAGGCTGAAGTGTAGTGGCGTGGATTTCAGCTCATTGCAACCTCTGCCTCCCGGGTTCTCCTGCTTCAGTCTCCTGAGTAGCTGGGATTACAGGCACACGCCACCATGCCCAGCTAGTTTTTGTATTTTTGGGTAGAGCTGGGGTTTCACTGTGTTGGCCAGGCCTTGAACTCCTGGCCTCAAGTGATCCACCTGCCTCGGCCTCCCAAAGTGTGAGGATTATAGGCATGAACCATGGTACCCAGGCAGTAGCTCTATTTTTAATTTCTTTAAGAACCTCCACAATATTTTCCATAATGGCTGTATTGATGTGGTTATATTAATTTATATGTCCACCAGAAGGGGTTCAAAATTCCTTTTTCCTCATTTCTGGTGTATCATACCTTCTAATTTTTGCCAACCTGATAGATATGAAATGGTAACTCATTGATGTTTTAATTTTTATTTGCTTGATTACTAAAGAAATTGAATACCTTTTTATATACTTATTGGCCATTCTTTTTTTTTTCTTCTGTGAGTTGTTGGGCAGTGTTCTTCAAATTGCTGAAGGATGATCAATGTAATGAGAAAAGTTGGAGATGGAAGGTCACTTACACACTGGCACAGATTTCCAGGAGTCCTTACTAGTCTCCTCCCCAGCTTACATCTTTATCTTAAATCTGTGTGTCTCTTCCCCCTTCCTCCTGTGCATTTATTGTGTGAGGTATCTGAGAGAATAATATGGGGCAGATGAACTACAATAAGGAGGAAAGATAATAAGGAAATAAGCTCAAAATTAAGAATAAAAAGAAATATAATAGAGACTGCAATCTATTGGGCTTTAGCATTATAAAATCCCTATTTTGTTCATTGGATTGAGAAGAACACTAGTTTAATATTTTACTAAGGAACTAGAAAGGGAATCATAGAATTTAGATTTTAGACTTTGTCTTTATATTCTGTAACTTTGCTTTTTAGAGACTCCACCTCTTTCATGGCCTCTGAAGGTATATCTTTGGTGTTTGAGGAAGATGAATAGATTATTGTCTAGGGTGGGTTGTATATAGTTAAGAATGGGGAAAGGGGGTTCTAGGTGTAATTGCTGGTTCTGTCACTTACTAGCTTTGACAACTTGAAAATTTTTGTAACCATTCCAGATTTCATTTCCTCAAGATAACAAATAGCACCTACTTTATAGGGCTGAAGTAATGATTAATGGAGTAATATATGTAAGTACTAAGAACAACGCTTTGAGTATAGTAACTACTCAATGTCAGTTACAATTATCATCTTGAAAAATGACACATAAATGAAAATATACTATATAAATGCAGATTCTTATCTTGAGTGGAGAATTCTGAAAGTTCATATGACATTCCTAGAAGTAGATATATATTTTTTTCATAGATGATAGGAAAACCGGTAACGTTAGGGTAGTTTATGCGGAAATGATTTCATCCTGGTGTTGCAGAAAAGATGACTATGTTATGAAAGCATTAATCTATTCATTCATCCATCCATTCATCAAGCATTTATTGGAGACCTGCTATGTGCCATGAATGCCCTTTGCAAGAAAATGGAGGAAATAAAAAGTTAAATGATACTTAGTATCTGTTATTAAGGAGGTAAGTAGGAGAAATAGCCACATGAGTAAATTTATTAATTTAACAAATTTTAGAACAGTGAGAGCACAGAGGAGGGAGTTGCCAATTCTACAAGAATATATTAGGAAAGCTTCCATAGAGATATAAGTTATGAGGAAAGGAGACCTTTTGGTGCCTTTAAAATTCCACCAGGTAGTTGCTATTGGACTAAGCCAAGCCATTGTACTTCATGGTTATAGGTGGTATTGGAGAGGAGAGGCCTGGGAATAGTGTCAAACCAAGAGGGTGTTTAAACCAAGTATTCTGTGGATTCATTGCCAGGAAAGAAATGCAAGGTGGTCACTGGAAAGTTCCAAAGTCATGACCAGGAATATGAAGCATGGTCAAGTTCAAGGCAGGACCAAGGCCCACTTGGAAAATAATCAGTGAAGTTGGAAGTTCAGCCCAGAGAAATAAAAGGAAGTTTGTTTTTCAGATCTAGCTGGAGATTTAGGCTCATTCAGTCAATGAACCTCTTTGGCTATGCTTATTATCAGCCGTGGGGTAGTGTGAAGTTAATTCAAGGAACTCTGCCAAGCTGAGCAGATGCTGCCTAATTTGCCAGCTCATAAGTCTGGTTTTCTGGTTATTTTTCCTCTTCATTCTAGTTCATGTGGGTACTCTTATCTTTAGCACAGTTTTTCTGTGTCCTAAAAGTTTTTAAATCCTCCTTAAAAAGAGATCTGTTTCCATTGAGTCACATTCAGACAGTAAAATACATAACTTATCTGTATCATGTGAAATACACCCTATGGAAATTGTGTTTACTAGGGTAGATACAAAATTACATCATCCTGCTTAAGGGCTTAATGAAGGATTCCAGGAGAAGGTGACCATTCTGTGATGATTCAATGTTGAGGGTGGCCCAAAAGAGAAAGGTGCTCAGTGTCGCAGCTACTGGATTAATGGGCCAGGTTTAAATGCTGAAAATATGTCCAGTGCTGACATTTGTCACCAAATGCATTCCAGAACAGTGGCCCACTTGGCAAATAACCTACATCCTATGCCTTGCCTTTCTACTTGTGCTATTAATTTGCTTTCCGTGGATCAATGACTACAAAGTGTGAATCAGTCTCTACAGGAATGGCCAGCTTGCTGGCAGGACAGTAGCTCTTCTGTAACTTTGCCAAAGTTCACAACTGGGAAGAGATAATTAAATCCAAGCACGAAGCTCAGACATCTTTGAAAGCTTCCCATAAGGTTACCTTCTGCTTCAGGTTTTGAGGCTGAATTCAAAGGTCATCCTCTGAAAAGTCAGAAACCATCCAAACTGACCACATTTAAAATACTATTACTAATGAAATTCCCAGAGAGCTTTTTTATTAATTCAAGGAACTCCTGTTTGTCTCTCTGCATATCCCCTTTGTAAATTACTTTTGCCCCTAGACAAAGATATCTTCTGTCACCCCGCCAAGTCCTTACCTACACACTGAATCTACATTAAGGGAAGAACACAGATGGATAGTAACTGCTGCCATAAGAAAGCTCAGCCTTCCTGAATATGGGGAAATTAGCTTCTTTGTGGGTTAGGTCTTTCCTGGAATCCATAGCCAGGCATAAGACAGAGGTTCCCTGAATCTAAGATACTAAACTGGGAAGGAAGAACCTTGCTCACACACTAAGGATAGTCTTAAAGCCTATCTCGAATATTCGCTCATAGTGGGGAAGCTTAGGAGTGACTAGAGAGGCCAGCCTAATCTGTGTAAGTCCTATGACCTGACAGATGAAGGCAAGTTGTGTGTGGGTAGGTGCCAGGGGGCAATGGAGAGGCATGGTCTTGTATTCAATAGGGTTGCATGAGAATCCAATACAAAGAGGAGCATTTAAGTTAATGTCATGAGCAGGTGTGTGAGAGGACATTATGGGCAAATCTTGAGATATGCTATGGCCAGTTATCTGTCTTCCTTTGCCCTATATGGGGCAATGCATAGGAGAGTCAGACCCATTCAAAGAGACAAGCGTGGGATGTGTTTTGACTCTTTTTGTTCAATTTACTTTACATGTTCTGGTAGATCCTGTTTCCAAAGTGTAAGGCAGCATCCCATGATTGTCCTTTCAGCCACTCCTTTCTTAGTGAACCACACACTGAAGTGAGATTTGATGTGCCCAGGAACCCACTGCATCTTCTCAATCTTGGTTCACCAGGGCTAGGCACTGAAATATGGGACTGAGGATAGGAGCTTTGTGGGCAGCAGAGAATAGTAAAAATTTTGTGGATACACATGGAAGGGAAGGTGGGTATTACAGTACAGGTGATGCGGCAGATGATCTCTGTCATCTAGTAGTCCTAGCAGAAGTCATCTTGTCCTTGGTATGAGTGAGATGTTAACAATGGGAGGGGAGTCAGATGGACGATAGCGCTTTGAATTTCTCGATGCTTTTGGCATGTAACTCTTCTTGAACTATAGGTACCTCATCTTAGTACAGAATGGATCCTAATTATTGTGAAAGGTAAGATTCTAGAGGAGGGGCTACTGTGAATCATATCCAAATGCCATGATAACTAGATCAGCCTTTGACTGTAGGAGTGTTGTCTCAGCAACTATAGACATGGGTGAACTTTGAACCTAGATTTTCTGCTGTATCTGATAAACGGTCTATAGGAGGTGGGAAGTGGAAAGGCAAATGAATTTTTTTGAGATTTTTTGTGTAGAGCCCTATAAAATAGAAATAGGCTATCAAAATCAAAGAGTGTGTGGTTGGCTCTTCTATGAAGAGGGGTAAGTTCCTTGAGAGGAGGACCATGGTAGAGAGGGGACATATACATTTTCTTGAGGATATTCACAAGCAGGATAGTGTCCTTGTATTAGGAGGGGACAGTCTGAAATGAAGTGCATTGCCACAATATTTCATTTAGATTTAGAGTTGGGAACAGCTATATCGTCTTGGATTATTTCTCTCAAAGTCTCTGACGACTGGGTTTAATCAGTTATCCAGGGTAGTTCCAGGATGACAGTATTTCAGATTGTGAAGCAAAACAGGTCATCCTACTAGATTAGTGGCCTTTGCAACCCTTGACCCCTGGGCCTCATCTGCATAGCTCTGAGCTCTAGCAGGAGCTACTGCATCATCTTTGTCACCTGAAACTGGGGAAGGATAGCCAGAGATCTTGTGCCAAAGTGTCCTAGGGCTTGGTGCCCTCACTTTGCCATCTATTTTAGGTTGAGTTTTCTGCCTGGTGGGGCCAGAGCTAGGCAGGGAGGAGCCAGGGATTCTACCTCAGGCTGGCAAGCACATATATCCTAGTCTGGGCCCACACAGCAGTTCTATTGCCATCAATCAAAGAACACTCACATCAGGGAATTTTGTGATGCCAGGATTTGTGAACAGATAAGATGGTCATCTATGTCCCGTGGTTCTCAAGCATGAAGAATCATCAAATCATCTGGGGAGTTTGTGTGTGTGTGTGTTGTGTGTGTGTTATTTTGTTTTGGTTTGGTTTTGGAGATGGAGTCTCACTTTGTCACCTAGGCTGGAGTGCAGTGGCATGATCTCGGCTCATTGCAACCTCCGCCTCCCCAATTCAAGTGATTCTCTTGCTTCAGTCTCCCGAGTAGCTGGGACTACAGGTGCCCACCACCACACCCAGCTAATTTTTGTATTTTCAGTAGAGACAAAGTTTCACCATGTTGGCCAGGCTGGTCTCGAACTCCTGACCTTAAGTGACCCAGCCGACTCGACCTCCCAAAGTGCTGGTCAAGGTTGTAGGTGCCCTGGAGGTCCAGCTTTCTGTGGGTCAGGGCCACTCGAAAGGCAAAGATCGAAGTGTGTTAGGTTGAGGCTGCTGACCTATTTTATATACATCTAATTTCATATTCTTCTAGATACTTATGGAGCCCTTGTTTCCTGTTTCCAGAGTACACCCCAGTGATAAGAACTTGCCTTGGGATCCATTAGAGCTTACTTTTTCCTTAATTTTCAATTTTTATGGGTACATAATAAGTATATATATTTATGAGTTACATAAGACATTTTGATACAGGCATACAATGCATAAAAATCATATCAGGATAAATGGGGTACTCATCACCTCAAACATTTATCCTCTGTGTTACAAACAATTCAATCATACTCTTTTACATATTTTTAAATGTATAATTAAATTATTTTTTACTATAGTCACCCTGTTGTGCTAGCAAATACTAGGACTTAATCATTCTTTCTATCTCTTTGTATCCATTAACCAACCTACTTCCCTTGCACCCACCAAGCCTACTATCCTTCCCAGCCTTCGGTAACCATCCTTCTACTCTATCTCCATAAGGTAAATTGTTTTAGTTTTTAGCTCCCACAAATAAGTGAGAACATGTGAAGTTTGTCCTTCTGTGGCTAGCTTGTTTTACTTCACATAATGACCTCTAGTTCCATCCACGTTGTTGCAAATGACAGAATCTCATTCTGTTTTATGGCTAAATAGTACTGCATTGTATATATGTACCAGTTTTCTTTATCCATTAATCTGTTGATGGACACTTAGTTTGCTTCCAAATTCCAGCTACTGTGAATGGTGCTGCAGTAAACATAGGAGTGCAAATATCTCTTTGATATACTGATTCTTTGGGGTATATACCTAGCAGTGGGATTGGTATGGATCATATGGTACTTCTATTTTTAGTTTTTTGAGGAACCTCCAAACTGTGTTCCATAGTGGTTATACCAATTTACACTCCCAACTACTAATTTTGGGTTTGGTTTGCTCTTGCTTTCCTAGTTCTTTAAGATGCATCATTGGGTTACTTGAAGTTTTTCTGCTTCTTTTTTTTTTTTTTAGATGGAATCTCACTCTGTCACCAGGCTGAAGTGCAGTGGCATGATCTTGGCTCACTGCAACCGCTGCCTCCTGGGTTCAAGTGATTCCCCTGCCTCAGCCTCCTGAGTAGCTAGGACTAGAGGTGCATGCCACCATGCCTGGCTAATTTTTGTATTTTAGTAGAGATGGGGTTTCACCATGTTGGCCAGTCTAGTCTCGAACTCCTGACCTCATGTTCCACCTGGCTCGGCCTCCCAAAGCTCTGGGATTATATAGGTGTTAGCCACCGTGCCTGACCAGTTTTTCTTCTTTTCAACGTAGGCACTTACAGGTATGAACTCCCTTCTTAGGACTGTTTTCACTATATCCCGTAGGTTTTGATATGTTGTGTTTCCATTTCATTTGTTTCATGAAATTTTCCAATTTCCTTCTTAATTTCTTCATTGACCCACTGTTCATTCAGGAGCACAGTTTTAAATTTCCATGTGTTTGTATAGTTTCCAAAATGCTTCTTGTCATTGTTTTCTAGTTTGTGTTCAGAGAAGATGCTTGATCCTATTTCATTTTTAAAAAATGTTTCAAGACTTGTTTTGTGACCTAACAATTGGTCTATGCTTGAGAATGATCCATGTGCTGAGAAAAAGAACATGTATTCTGGAGCTGTTGGATAAAATGTTCTGTAAATATCTATTAGGTAAATTTGGTATATAGTGCAGATTAAGTCTGATGTTTCTTTGTTGATTTTCTGTCTGAATAATCTGTCCAATGCTGGAAATGGAGGTGCTATACTCTCCCAATATTATTGCATTGGAGTCCATCTCTCTCTTTAGCCCTAATAATAATTGGTTTTTGTATCTGGGTGCCCCAGTGCTGGGTGCATATATATTTATAATTGTTATATCCTCTTGCTAAATTGACCCCTTCATCACTATATAACCTTCTTTGTCTCTTCTTACAGTTTTTGTCTTGAAATCTATTTTGTCTGATATAAGTATAGCTATTTCTGCTCTTTTTTGGTTTCCACTGGCATGGAACATCGTTTTCCATCCCTTTATTTTCAGTCTTTCTGTATCTTTTTAGGTGAAGTGTATTTCTTATAGGCAAGAGATCATTGAGTCTTTTTTTTTTTTAATCCATTTAGCCACTATTTCTTTTGATTGGAGAGTTTACATTCAATGTTATTATTGATAAATAGCTTACTCCTGCCATTCTGTTATTTGTTTTCTGGTTGTTTTGTGATCTTCTCTTCCTTCTTTCCTTTCTTCCTGTCTTATTTTTAGTGAAGGTGATTTTTTTAGTGGTATGGTTTAATTTCTCGCTTCTGTGTGTGTATATATATCCATTGTATGTTTTATTTTATTTGTTGTGACCATGAGGCTTGAAAATACTAATATAACCCATTATTTTAAATAAAAGCCTTTAATAACCTAATCCCCACTTTTAAACTTTTTGTTGTTTCTATTCACATTATATTGTACTATGTCTTGCATTGTTTTTGAAGTTATTATTTTTGATTGATTTATCTTTTAGTATTTCTATTTAAGATAAGAGTAGTTTACATACCACAATTATAGTGTTATACTAGTCTGTGTTTTTCTGTGTACTTACTATTACCAGTGAGTTTTGTACTTCCGATGATTTCATATTGCTCATTAGTGTGCTTTACTTTCTGTACTCCCTTTAGCATTTCTTGTAGGATAGGTCTGTTGTTGATGAAAAATCCCTCAGCTTTGGTTTGTCTGGGAAAGCCTTTATTTCTCTTTCATGCTTGAAGGATATACTATTGGATATACTATTCTAGGATAAAAGTTTTTCCTTCAACACTTTAAATATGTTATGCTACTCTCCTGCCCTGTAAGGTTTCCACTCAAAAGTCTGCTACAGGCCGGGTGTGGTGGCTCATGCCTGTAACCCCTGCACTCTGGGAGGCCAAGGCAGGCGGATCACTAGGTCAGGAGATCGAGACCATCCTGGCTAACACGGTGAAACCCTGTGTCTACTGAAAATACAAAAAAATTAGCTGGGCTTGGTGGCGGGTGCCTGTAGTCGCAGTTACTCGGGAGGCTGAGGCAAGAGAATGGCATGAACCCAGGAGGCAGAGTTTGCAGTAAGCCTAGATCGTGCCACTGCACTCCAGCCTGGGTGACAGAGCAAGACTCCGATTCAAAAAAAAAAAAAAAGGCCTGGCGCGGTGGCTCAAGCCTGTAATCCCAGCACTTTGGGAGGCCGAGAGGGGCGGATCACGAGGTCAGGAGATCGAGACCATCCTGGCTAAGAGTGAAACCCCGTCTCTACTAAAAAATACAAAAAAACGAGCCGGGCGAGGTGGCGGGCGCCTGTAGTCCCAGCTACTCGGGAGGCTGAGGCAGGAGAATGGCGTAAACCCGGAGGCGGAGCTTGCAGTGAGCTGAGATCCGGCCACTGCACTCCAGCCTGGGCGACAGAGCGAGACTCCGTCTCAAAAAAAAAAAAAAAAAAAAAGTCTGCTGCCAGATGTACTGGAGCTCCACTGTATGTTATTTATTTATTTTCTCTTGCTGCTTTTAGGATCTTTCCTTTATCCTTGACCTTTGGGAGTTTGATTATTAAATGCCTTGAGGTACTCTTCTTTGAGTTAAATATCCTTGGTGTTCTCTAACCTTTCTGTATTGAATGTTGATATCTTCCTCTAGATTTGAGAAATTCTGAGATATTATCCCTTTGAATAAACTTTCTACTCCTATCTATTTCTCTATCTACTCCTTAAGGCCAATAATTCTTGGATTTGCCCCTTTGAGACTATTTTCTAGATCTTAGAGGTGCACTTCATTCTTTTTTTACTCTTTTTTCTTTTGTCTCCTCTGACTGTCTGTTTTCAAGTAGCCTGTCTTCAAACTAATTCTACTTGATCAATGCTGCTGTTAAAAGACTCTGAGGCCCTTTTCAGTATGTCAATTGTATATTTCAACTCCAGAATTTCTTCTTGATTCTTTTTAATTCAATGTTTGCTAAATTTATCTGATAGAATTCTGAATTCCTTCTCTGTGTTATCTTGAAGTCCTTGGAATTCTCTGTTTGAAAGGTCACATATCTCTGTTTCTCCTGGATTTGCACCTGGTGCCTTATTTAGTTTGTTTGGTGAGGTCACTTTTTTTGCATGGTCTTGATGCTTATGGATGTTCATCAGTGTCTGGGCATTGAAGACTCCAGTATTTATTGTAGCCTTCACAGTCTGGGAATGTTTGTACCCATCCTCCTCGGGAAGGCTTTCCAGGTATTTGAAAGGATTTGTTGCGATCTAATTTGTATCTGCATTAGGGGTCACCCCAAGCTCAGTAATATTGTGGTTCTTATAGATAGTAGAGGTATTGCTTTAGTGGTATTGGATGAAATCCAGAAGAATTCTCTGGATCACCAGGCAGACTCTTGTTCTCTTCCTTTACTTTCTCCCTAACAGAGTCTCCCTTTCTGTGCTAAGCCACTTGTAACTGCGAGTGGAGTGACACAAGCACCCCTGTGGCCTTCACCACTAGGACTGCACTGGGTCATATCTGAAGCCAGCACAGCACTGGGTCTTGCCAAAGCCCACTATAACTACTACTTGGCTACCACTTACATTTGCTCACAGCCCTAGGGCTCTACTATTAGCAGGTGGCAAAGTCAGCCAGGCTTGTGTCCTTCCCTTCATGATAGCAAATTCCCACAGGCTTAGGGTGCATACAGAGATTCCATGCAGGAGCTAGGGACTAGAGTCAAAAACCTTAGAAATGTATCCAGTGTTCTATTGGGTTGCAGCTGAGTTGGAACTCAAACCATGAGACACAGTCCTTCCTACTCTTCCCTTCCGTTTCCATGGGCAAAGGAGCCTCACCCTGTAGCCACTACCACCACAGGCCCACGGGAAGTACTAACAGGCTACTGCTGATGTTCACTTATGGACCAAGCACTATTCAGTTAGTTTGTGGTAAATGCTGCCAGGCCTAGGACTCACCCTTAAGGGAAGTGTAGTCTCCCGTGGTCCAGGGTGGGTCCAGAAATGCCATCCAAGAGCCAAGGCCTATAATTGGGAACCCCAAGAGACTGCTTGGTACTCTACCTGACTGTGGCTGAGCTGGCACCTAATGTGCAAAACTAAGTCCCCTTTAGTTTTCCTTCTGTTTTTCTCAAGCAGAAGGAGTCTCTCACTATAACCACTACAGTTGGGAATGTGCTGGGTCTCACCTGAATCCAGCTCATCTCAGAGTCTTACTCAAGGCCCCTGGCATACTACCTGGGTATTACTATTGGTTATTCAGGGCTGAAGGGCTGCTTAGTTAGAAGGTGATGGATCCTGCCAGGACTGGGCCCTTCCCTTCAAGGCAGTGGTTTCCCTTCTTGCCCAGGGTGTGTCTCAACATGTTGTCTGGGAGCTAGGGCCTGGAATGGGGGGTCTTACGACTCTGACCAGTGCTCTATCCTACTGTGGCTGAGTTGGTGCAATATGCACAACAAAGTCCTCTTTTTTTTTTTTTTTTGAGGCGGAGTCTCGCTCTGTCGCCCGGACTGGAGTGCAGTGGCCGGATCTCAGCTCACTGCAAGCTCCGCCTCCCGGGTTTACGCCATTCTCCTGCCTCAGCCTCCCGAGTAGCTGGGACTACAGGCGCCCGCCACCTCGCCCGGCTAGTTTTTGTATTTTTAGTAGAGACGGGGTTTCACTGTGTTAGCCAGGATGGTCTCGATCTCCTGACCTCGTGATCCGCCCGTCTCGGCCTCCCAAAGTGCTGGGATTACAGGCTTGAGCCACCGCGCCCGGCCAACAAAGTCCTCTTTACTCTCCCCTCTTTTCTCTTCAAACAGACGGAAGGAGTCACTTTTGAAACATAAGCTGTGCTGCCTGAGTTTATGGGAGTAGCACAAGCACTCTCGTAGCCACTTCGGCCGGCTTCTTAGTAGGTGGTGTACCCCTCAAGTCCACTGGTTATGAAACCAGCTCAGCACTATTACTCTCCTAGGGGTTGCAGTCCTTGTGGCCTAGACTGTCTTGCAAGTTTATTAGGGCTCCAGCTCACTTGAGCCGACGGTGATGAGGCTTGCTGAAACTCAAGTTCTGACCACTGGGATGGGTAATTTCCCTCTGGCTAGGGCTCATCTAGATGCTCCTTCCTTCAGCACACACTGGCTGACTTCAGCCGGGTTTTGCTTTCTGCTGTGATAGGACACCACTGAGTTGAATGCAAAGTCTCACAATCGCTGCTCTTTCTCTCTTGCAAGTGCACAGATTCTTTCTCTGTACCATGTAGCCACTGCCAGGGGAATGGGGGAGGAGTGGCATCAGCGATTCAAGACTGTCTTTACTACCCTCTTTGATGCCTCTTTCAGTGACATGAAGTTCAAACCTGGTACTGTGAATGCTCGCCTGATTTTTGGTACTTAGGAAGGTGCTTCCTGGGTGTAGGTTGTTGTTAAATTTGGTGTTCCTGTTGTGGGGGACAATCAGTGTGGAGCCTTCTATTCAGCCATTTTCCATTAGAGCTCATTTGTGATGGGCAGGTGGGTTAGGGGGACAGCTCCTTAGCTTCCTGGTCTGATGATATTTCCTAGTGGTTATCAAAAGCCTGATGTTCCAAGAAGCTATCTTTGGTTTAGACATGAAGGTGGGTAACTGCCATCCTTAGTTTCATAAGAATGTGTTGTCATTTACATCTGAGGTTAGAATTCAACAAGGTACAGGAAATTCCTAACCAATTTCCTCTCTTAACTGGCCAGGTGAGGTCAAATAAACAGTGAGATGAAAAAAGTGAACAATAAGTTTACATAGTCAGAGGAAGTAGTAGTTATAGTGGAGATGTGGGTGATGATGGTGATGTCGGTCATCTGGGTAACACTGATGCAGCCATTGACAAATGCCTGTGATGACAGTTAGTGCCTGGGGCTGGCTTTTAGTTGATCTTTTTCACATGATAGGTGGGTGAGTCAGCTACTTTGAAAAGGCCAAGAACAGAGTGGACATGTATAAATCAAAATTTTATAACTTAAATATTTCCACTTTGATTCATACTATAATTTCAGAGACATTCAATCTTTATTTCTGAATGACCTTTCATTGTCAGTGATGGAGTATTTTAGCCTTAAGTGACAATGCCCTGTTGCCCCTGTAACATATAGTTATTTTGTAAAGAAATTCCTAAATGATTACTGGAACTTATATTTAAACAATCATTTTGTAAAGAGTAATTGTCATATTTGACATATTTCTATTTTTCATCAGATGAAATTTTCTTACACTGAGAGTTCCAGAAGAAATATACTGTACTATCCCAAGGCTACATAACTTATGAGGAATAAATTTAAAAGGATTAAGAGGTAACTTATTTGTATATTCCATTTTTTTCCTTTGGGTGTTGACAGTTTATTCATTTAGGAAATGAAAATAAATAGCAAAAAAGTGATAATGATATTCTAGATATTAAAATGAGAAAAATAACATTTTGTAGCTACATGAAAATTTTTTCTTACTGGAGTTTAAAATGCTGAAGAGAATAACAGAATTATTCTCTTATCGATGAGAATAATTTCATTTAAAGTCAATAAAAATATATATTCCATCACAAGCTCTCCACTGTAAATGTAAATAAGATATACTATGCAATAAATCTCTAAACAACCCACTCCAATAATTAAAATTGTTTTATTTTCCTTTTTAGTACATTTTGTGATCATCATCCTGCTATTTTTTATTTTTTTGCTGAGCAATATTATATGCCTGGTTCCATGCTGGACTTTTATATATATGATCCCTTTTAATGCTCACAACAGCCCTATGTGGTATCTGTAATTGCCTCTGCTTTACAGATAGAGAAACTGAGACTCAAGAGATTTTAAACAACTCATCCAAGGACAGTGGTGCACACAGGAATTACCCCAGGTCTAAGATCATGTTCTCAAATATTGCACGGTATTTGCCCACAGACATATGTGATTTTCACAGAGTATCTGAAGTAATTTTTTAAAAATTCCCGTAGCTGTTTTATTTATAGTAATATTATATCACAAACATTTTCCGTGTTTGCTACATAACTTCTTAATCAGACATCCTGTGCACATTTGCTCCGAGTCTCCACAGGGGTGCACTGCCCTCTAGTGGAATTCTATTCTTAAGAAAATTTTGCCCTCTCTGCCCCCAGGATAAAAAGTTGTTTTCTTGTTGCATAACTATTTATTGTTACTGCTTTATTTTAAACATGATAAAGTGTTAAAAGGTCTTTTATCTTGTATTCTTTGTAGAGAGATATGATTATTCCTATTTTGGGGGTATGTGGAAAATAAATCGAACCCCAGAGAAGTTCAGAAATGTACTTCAAGAAAGAATTCCTTGTTCCTGGCATTGAAATAAACATGGCGCCACTATTTCCTGAAGTTAACAGGATATTTAAAGCATCTCTCCTAAAATTACATTTAAAGGCTTGAGGATATGTCAAATTGTGTTAGGACCAGCACTGAAAGACAAAGTAGACTCTCCTGGGATCCATAAATAACTTGAAAATATATTTAAAACACAAGAAATTCAAATAGACCAGAATTTGTTTTGCCTGAGCTCATGTTAATTCCTCATTTTAAAATATGTTTCTTTGTTTCTTTTTCTTTCTTTTTTTCCGTTTCTTTTTCTTTCTTTCTTTCTTTTTTTTTTTTTTTGAGACAGAGTCTCACTCTGTTGCCCAGGCTGGAGTACTGTGGTGTGATGTCGGCTCACTGCAACCTCTGCCTCCTGGGTTCAAAGGATTCACCTGCCTCAGCCTCCCAAGTAGTTGAGACTACAAGTGTGGGCCACCATGCCTGGCTAATTTTTGTATTTTTTAATAGTAGAGACGGAGTTTCACCATTTTGCTCTGGCTGGTCTCAAATTCCTGGCCTCAAGTGATCGGCCCACCTCGGCCTCTGAAAATGCTGGAATTAGAGGCGTGAGCCACTCATGTATGGCCTAGTTTTTAATGTGTTTCTAATGAATCTTTTTCACTTTAATATTGTTAAAAATCCTCACAGTATTAAAATGCATAATTGGATAGCTTTATTTTAATTAGGAAGAACTTTGGTTAATATCGCATTGTTTTAGAGAAAGCAACAGGGATAATGTTTTTTGTTTTGTTTTGTTTTTAGTGAATTAGGCCATTATTTCTGCTACTGTTCATCAAAAAAGAAGCCCTGGGCAAAACTGCTGATGCTATCACATGGAAAAGGGCTGACATGAGTTGTAATTGCTTTGTGTGCAGCCAGTGGAACATGCTGTGGGGGCGGGGGGGGAACCCCTTCAGCTTCATCTTTACTAGAAAGCCAGCTCTTCTTGTGCTTAGTGAATGACCAATATGAAAAAGGAGAAGCAGCAAAGACAGGGTTATATGGCACGTATAACATTTAATAAAAGACAGAATCGTACAAGGCTTCCTAAGGAAATTATATTAATATCTCTTTGTGCTCTACATTAAAATTGTTTATTTTCTTTGAGGTTAGGTTTCAGGACAGGTAAGAAGATGGTTAAAACTAACATAAAGCAATTTTTAAGACAAATATTCTTCCAAGTAGTACACAAATAAGTTACCCACACAAGGTTAAAAAAAGACGATGGCAAAATGCCTTCTCAGTGTAGAAATGTAGGATAGGTAAAAATCATGGATTATGTATGTTGATAAACTCTTTTGTTCACTGAGAATTGACATTTAGCATATTACAAACGAAATGAAAATTTGCCTAGGCAATGATCTTTGCTATTATAGACCATACCACATATAAATACCAAATTGCAAATAAAATTTTATAGTTAGAAGACTTGTAGGATGTTGATGTTTTCTATAGGTTCCTCCCCCTAGAGTTTAATTTTTCTAAATACTTGTAGAGTGTTAATATTATAAGGCAGGATTTCTCAACCTCTATTATGTTACCGATAATTCTTGTTCCTCCTCCTCCAGTTTAATTATTCTAAATACTTGTAGAGTGTTAATATTATAAGGTAGGATTTCTCAACCTCTATTATGTTACCGATAATTCTGTGTGTGTGTGTGTGTGTGTGTGTGTGTGTATGTGTATGTGTTGCTTTTCTGTGAATTATAGAATGTTTAGCATCATCCCTGGCCTCTAAGGCTAGATGCCAGTAGCAAACACTACCCATATCCCATATGACAATAAAAAATGTCTCTGGACATTGCCAATAAAATCAAAACACTTGTATATATGGCATGGCTGTTCATTAAAGAGATGAGATAATGGTATAGTATTACAGATTGTGTTTTTCAAAGATGACTGCCTCAACATATATTTATGAGATACATATGATAAATATATATGTCATATATTTATACATATATATATATATAAAATCTCACTTGCTTTTCATATAATGTGACCTTGACATGCATCAGTTGAAAGGTGTGTGTGTTGGGGAGAGGGTATCTATGCTCCTTTCTCTTGAACCAGGGTGTAACTTTGTAACTGTCTCACCCAATACAAGGTCTATCACTGAAGCTAGGTTATAAAAGGTAACACTGCTTCTACCTGGATGTCTCTCTCTGGATGCTTGTCCTAGGAACCCATCCAGAATGTTGTGAGAAAGCCTAGGTTGCAGGAAGAGGTTATGTGTGAATATTCTGGCCAACAATCCTAACTAGGCCTCCACCACAGCCAGCACTGACCTCTATATGAATAAGAGGGCCTCCAGATAGTTCTAACCTCTAGTCTTCAAGGCTTCAGCTAAGGACCCAGAAGTCATGGAGCAGAGGCAAGCTGTCCCTGTCTAATTCCAGATCCACAGAAATAGACAGACAATAAATTTTTAAAATTACTTTCAACTACTAAGTTTTGGGGTAATTGCTTATACAGCAAAATATAGCTAAAATATACAGTTTGAATCAGATCTCAATTATGTGTGTATATATAATATGTATATAATATATATGTAATATATTAAATAAGGAGAGTCTAATATTATTGATTAGGATTAAGATTGGCCCATAATACTGATTTTACCCCATCCTTCTCCACAACGTGCAAGCATTCCAAAAGGAGAAAGAATCTCAGTCTTCCCGAGTTCCATTAAAAACAAAACTAAATGACTAAAAACAACCATACTCATCCCGTAACTACCAGGTCCTTCCCCCATACCACTACTTTATCACTAGCACACAAAACATCATATTGATTTATGATATGGCAAGCACTGCCAAACTGAATCAATTAACATTTTAGGGCCATTTCATTCCTATAAGCACACTATATTCAGCTGCTAGAAACACATGAACTAAAGGCCATGGATTTGGTTTTATTTTTCAAGCCACATGGGCATACCCACCTGCTACAAACAAGAGACCTGTAAAGGTCAGACTATAATAAAAAAGCCATCTCCAGTATAATTGCAAACTCTGCACCGTGACAGCCCCTGGAATTAAGTGACTTTAAAGTTCTAGAACAAGATAAATTGGTCAACTTTTTACACTACTTTATCAGTTAAGGAAGACCTTTGGTTACAAATACAGAAAATCTAACCAACAGCGACGTCAACAAATGTTTCTTTTTCCCATGTAATAAGATGTTTGGAGATCAGGGCTGTGGGTTCAGAGGCTTGACTACTATCAGGGCCTGCCTCCCTCCCTCCTGCCTCCCTCCCCCTCCCTCCCTCCCTCCTCCCTCCCTCCCTCCCTCCCTCCTCCCTCCCTCCTCCCTCCCTCCCTCCCTCCCTCCTGCCTCCCTCCCTCCCTCCTGCCTCCCTCCCTCCCTCCCTCCCTCCCTCCTCCCTCCTCCCTCCTCCCTCCCTCCCTCCCTCCTCCTTCCTTTCTGTTTGAGAAGGAGTTTTGCTCTTGTTGCCCAGGCTGGAGTGCAATGGTATGATCTTGGCTCACTGCAACCTCTGCCTCCCAGTTTCAAGCAATTCTCCTGCCTCAGCCTCCTGAGTAGCTGGGATTACAGGCATGTGCCACCATGTCTGGCGAATTTTGTATTTTCAGTAGAGACAGGGTTTCTCCATGTTGGTCAGGCTGGTCTCAAACTCCTGACCTCAGGTGATCTGCCCACCGGCCTCCCAAAGTGCTGGGATTACAGGTAAGACACCATGCCTGGCCCAGGGCCAGTATTTCTGTTACTCTCTTTACCTTTTCCTCACGCCTCTTGAATCATGGTCACATTATAGCTACTGCAGCTCTGAGCAAGGCATCTGTATTCAAGGCTGGAAGAAAGTCAGAGGGGAAATAGGTGGTGCCAGCAGATTTCTCCTTGTATCTCTTTGGACAAAACATAAGGCATGGCTGTGCCTCAGTTAAGGAAGACTGGAAAAACAAGTATCGCTAATGGCCACATAAAAATGTGTTCAATGATGGACCACATATACAACGTCCCATAAGATTATAATGGAGCTGAAAAACTTATATTGCTCACCTGTTTGTGGTAATGCTGGTGCAAAATAACCTAATTGCCAGCCATATATTGCCAGGCATGTGTTATGCCAGCCATAACACATACAACTATGCACAATACATAATACTTGGTAACGACAATAAATGACTATGTTACTACTGTTTTTAGTATATTATGCTTTATATCACTAGAGTGTATGCCTTCTATTTATGAAAAAAAGTTAACTGTAAAACAGCCTTTTGTGCTTCTCAGTTACTACTTTTGACTTATTAGTAATGTGATCTTAGGAAAGTCATTTACTTCTCTGTACCTTCGTTTTATTATCTGAAAAACGGGGACAGTTTTTTCATAGAATCGATGGGCAGTTCAAATGAATTAATATCTGGCATATTTTATGCCTTATAACAGGGTTAACTTTTCAAGGTAATATGACATGTTCTGGCCAGGCGCCGTGGCTCACACCTGTAATCCTAGCACTTTGAAAGGCCGAGGTGGATAGATCACTTGAGGTCAGGAGTTTGAGACCAGCCTGGCCAAGATGGTGAAACTCCATCTCTACTAAAAACACAAAAATTAGCCAAGTGTGGTGGTGGGTGCCTGTAATCCCAGCTAGTCAAGAGTTTGAGGCACGAGAATTGCTTGAATCCGGGAGGTGGAGGTTGCAGTGAGTGGAGACTGTGCCACTGCACTCCAGCCTGGGTGATAGAGCGAGACTGTCTCTCTCTCAAAAAACGTAATATTACATGTTCAAATATAAAGGTCATGTAGATATTGGATACATGAGTTCAGCGACTAGGCAAAGGTTTGAGAGGGGAAAAACAGTATTATCAGCATACTGATGATATTTAAATCCACAGAACTGAAAAAATTCACTTAAGGAGAAATTTTAAATAGAGATGAAGTACCAAGAAAAACAGAAGATGCTATAAACATATTATTGAATTGATCTCAAGTAGTGAGCACTATATTTGCCAAATCATTTACCTAACTCAAGAGAAAAACTTTGCCTTGGCCAGGCACAGTGGGCCATTCATGTAATCCCAGCATTTTGGGAGACCAAGGTGGGTAGACTGCTTGAGCTCAGCAGTTTAAGACCAGTCTGGGCAACACGGTGAAACCCCATTTCTAAAAAAATTTTTTTTAAAATTGGCCAGATGTGGTGGCTCAGGCCTGTGGTCACAGCTACTCAGGAGGCTGAGGAAAGAGGACTGCTTGATTCCAGGAGGCAGACGTTGCAGGGAGCCAAGATCATGCCACTCCATTCCAGTCTGGGTGACAGAGTGAGACCCTGCCTCAAAAAAAAAAAGAAAAAGAAAAAGAAAAACTTTGCCCATGATGTTTTTTTTAACATGTTAACAAATGTCTTCACTATAAAGATTCAAAGAAAAAAAAAATCCCATCTGGATTTTGGTCTAAAGAAAAGCTTTTCATTTCATATTAACTAATTTATTCCCCTTTACTGAACAACAAGAACTATGTAAGTCACAAATTTACCTTTTGTGCTGCCACAATTTCAAAGCTAAATTAATACTTTAACTTTGTTTGTTTGTTTGTTTTGAGACGGAGTTTTACTCTGTCACCCAGGCTAGAATGTAGTGGTGTGATCTTGGCTAACTGCAAACTCTGCCTCCCAGGTTCAAGTGATTCTCCTGCCTCAGCCTCCTGACTAGCTGAGATTACAGACATCTGCCACCATGTCTGGCTAATTTTTGTATTTTTAGTAGAGATGGGGTTTCACTATGTTGGCCAGGCTGGTCTCGAATTCCTGACCTCAGGTGATCTGCCCGCCTTGGCCTCCCAAAGTGCTGGGATTACAGGCATGAGTCACCATGCCCGGCCAAATTTAACTGAAGTTTAATTTATTAATTCCAAGTACTATTTCTCTGCTCCTTTTGAATGAATATTTATTATTTTCTCATTTTATTTGAGTTACTTTTGTAAAGTCATTTCAAATCTTTTGTGGAAGAGAACTGGTGAAGGAATGGAGGTGGATAATAGTGGAAGACAGAGGAATGGCTTGGATAGATGTATTCCGTTTGCCCACCTCCTCCTCTGCGGCCAGCATCTTACTTACTGCCCCCTTCAATACCCCACAGTGGCCTTCTCTTTGTTCCTAACTTGTCAAACTTCTCCCCACTGCTAGTCCTTTAGTTTTACTCTTCCTTTTGCTTACAACACTATTCCCAGTATTCTTTATTTAGCCAAAACCTGTTCATCTATTACATCCCAGATTAAATGCCCATACCATGGGCATGTCTTCCCTGACTGCCCCTTATTATATACTCTCGTGGACCCTGTACTTTTTCTCCATAACACTTATTATCATTGAAATCCTTTGATTTTTTTGACAAATCATCTACTTTAAAAAACGTTAACCCTTTCATTTCCATGTATTCAAGAACAGTTTTACCCAAGATTATATATTCCAATAAAATTGGAATCTAGTTCTCCCTATCCTTTGTCTGCCAATTTTTTCATGTGTAATGGTGAAAGAGCTTTAGGTCAGGCAGCTTAGGTGTTTTTAAATAAGTTCCAGAGAAGTGATAGCAATGAAATAATTACCAATTTTTAAAAACATTTCTGCCACTTTGTTTCTCTCTGAAATATTCAATCTATATTCACATTTCTTCAATTATGCATGAAATGTTTTTTATAGCTGTTTCTAATCCTGGATCCAGTTGAAGCTCACACATTGCATTTAAATTTCATGTCTCTTTAGAATCTTTTAATTTAGAAAAGTCAGTCCATGTTTTTCACGGTATGGACTCTTTGAAGAATCCAGGCTAATATTCCATTTTCTGGATTTGTCTGCTTGTTTCCTGATGGTATTGCTTAACTAATTTTCTATTCCTTTTTTTTAATCGGCTGGACATTGGGTCTAGAGTGGGGTTGTCTAATAAAAACATAACATAAGCCACATACGTAATTTTAAATTAGTAATCACATTTTAAAAAGTAAAAAGAGGCCGGGAGCAGTGGCTCACACCTGTAATCCCAGCACTTTGGGAGGCTGAGGTGGGTGGATCATGAGGTCAGGAGATCGAGGCCATCCTGGCTAACACAATGAAATCCTGTCCCTACTAAAAATACAAAAAATTAGCCAGGCATGGTGGCGGGCGCCTGTAGGCGCCTGTAATTCCACCTACTCAGGAGGCTGAGGCAGAAGAATGGTGTGAACCCGGGAGGCGCAGCTTACAGTAAGCTGAGATTGTGCCACTGTACTCCAGCCTGGGCGACAGAATGAGACTCCATCTCAAAAAAAAAAAAAAAAGTAAAAAGAAAGATTCATTTTAATTAAATATTTTCCTTAGTCCAATATATCTAAAATATGATTCCAACATATATTTATCAAAATATATTAATGAGATTTTTTCGTTTTTTTGTACTAAGTTCTCTAAATCTGTGTGTTTTCTATACTTATAGCACATCTCAATTTGTATTAACCATATTTCAAGAACTCAATAGTGAAATGTAACTAGTGGCTATCATATTGAGCAGTGAGGTCTAGGGGCTTGATTGAATTCAGGTTACACATTCTTGGCAGCTGGGTAAGGTGACTCACGCCTGTAATCCTAGCACTTTGGGAAGCTGAGGTGGGTGGATCACTTGAGGCCAGGAGTTCAAGACCAGCCTGGCCAACATGGTGTAACCCTTATCTCTGCTAAAAATACAAAAATCAGCCAGGCGTGGCGGCATGCACCTGTAATCCAGCTACTTGGGAGGCTGAGGCACAAGAATTGCTTGAACCCTGGAGGCAGAAGTTACAGTGAGCTGAGATCATGTTACTCCACTTTAGCCTGGGCAACAGAGCAAGAGTGTCAAAAAAAAAAAAAAAAGAGAAAAAGCCAAAAATGCTCTTGGCAAGAATGCTTCATGGGTGACAGTATATATTTCCCATTGCATTATATCAGAAGCCTCAAAATATCTGTGTCCTATTATTAGTGATACTAACTTGGATCACTTGGATAAAGGGATTATGAAAAGGTTTTCCACTATAAAAAGTTCATTTTCATTCCTTTTTAACACAGAAAATAATCTGTAGATATTCCTTGGGTACCATGAGACTATCTTGTTGTTCACAACTTTTACCCAGTGATCTTAGAACCCATTGACAATCCATGTAAAAATCAATTATTGCACTGCAGGTTACAAAATGGTAATTTCTTACAATTTATTTTACATGTATTAGCTGGCATTCTTTTTTTTTTTTTGAGACGGAGTCTCGCTCTGTCACCCAGGCTGGAGTGCAGTGGCCAGATCTCAGCTCACTGCAAGCTCCGCCTCCCGGGTTTACACCATTCTCCTGCCTCAGCCTCCTGAGTAGCTGGGACTACAGGTGCCCGCCACCTCGCCTGGCTAGTTTTTTTGTATTTTTTTAGTAGAGACGGGGTTTCACCGTGTTAGCCAGGATGGTCTCGATCTCTTGACCTTGTGATCTGCCCGTCTCGGCCTCCCAAAGTGCTGTAATTACAGGCTTGAGACAATGCGCCTGGCCTAGCTGGCATTCTTGTATAAGAAGATAAAATATTTACTATAAACTAGAAGGAACTGTTTATATTAGGGATCCTTCCCCCCTGCCTTATTTTTCCCCTTAGGATGCAAGGATAGCAGAGCTCACATGGACATCTCACAGGACTGCAAATGCACTGGTGGAGTAAACAGCTCAGGAGAGGGAGGAAATGAATAGAGATCAGGCAGATGAGCGTATTTGTAAAGGTAAGGCTAACTGCTATAATTAATAGACTATGAGATTTTGCTGGCTTATAATGGGATATATTTTTGTGTATGTAAAAGTTCTATGTGGGTGTGCCTGCTAAGCAGGGGTCTTTCTCCAGGCTGTGATTCGGGGACACAGGCTGCTATCTTCTTGTGGCTCTGGCATTAACTAGGGCCTTTAAGTCTTCCACAACCAGGCTAAAGAGGAAAGAAAGTGGAAATCATTCACCTCCTAACTGTAGTATACTAGAAATGAAACACATAATTTCCACCTGAACTTCATAGTGAAAGCTAGTAAAATGGCTCCACTGAGGTGCAAAGAGTGGTGTGGGACTGAAAAATATGGTTCCTATAGTTCAGGCACTTCCCAGAAACATCTATTTTCTGTGGAAGGGGACAGTTAGCCATCACTGCCAAAATGCAGCTGCAAGGACACTGGCTAGAGGATGGTCCAGTGTTTGCTGGCTCTTTCTTAGTTTGACTTCAACAGTAGCAAGTAAATTTTACCTTTTATTTGCTTTGAAAAGAACTAGGTGAGATTTCTTCAAAAAAACCTCCATGGACGGTCATGATTGCTATTTAACAACAGAAACAAGGAAAGAAGGAAGAAAGAATGAGAAGGAAAGAAAGAAAAAAGGAGGAATTGGAAAGAAAAAGAAAAGAAAACCATAGCAGTGAGTATAGAAGGCATTGAAAAAATCCATAAGTTATTTCACAAAATGTAATGTTGGGGAAAATACAGGTGGGGAAAAGCAGAAATAATCTAAATTGAGACATATTTACCATATTTCCATACCATTATTTCTCTATTGGAGAGAGATCTAAAGCACTTACATACATGGTATTCAGAGTCTGAAATATAAGCTTACTCTTTAAAAAAATACTATCTGGTAATTAACTGAGTGCTTCCACTGATTTTATGTGTATATTTTAGATGTTCCCAGTCCTGGGACTCCTGACCTTGGCCCTAATGATCACAAACCTCACAAAGTCCACATTTATTGATTCAAAAAATACCGATTGAATGTCTATCATCTGTTAGGTATGGTTCTAGGTGTTGAAGATACCCTGATGAGTAAGAATCACACAATCACTGTTGTCGTGGAGTTTACAGTCTAGTGATAAAACAGACAATAAACAAATAGTTATGCCTCAAACTCAAAGGATTTCAATAATAACAAGCACTGTGAAGGAAAAGTAGAAGGTCCATGAAAGTATATAATGGGGGGCAGTCAGTGAAGAACTGCATGAGGTGATGGCACCTAATCTGGGACTTGAGAGATGAAAAGATTTTGGCTAAAGAATAGGGGAAAGAGTGTTCTAAGCAGAGGAAAGAGTAAATGTGAAGGACTAGCAGTAGGGAAAGGTTTGACAATTAGAACAGGATAGGAGCAAAGAGAAAGCCAGTGTGGGAGATTGAGAGGGACAGTAAGTGATGTCAATTGCAGTGCAGCAGGTGGGCAGGGGTCAGATCATGCAAGGATTTGTAGGCCAAGCTATGGATTTTTAATGTTAGCCTAAAAACGAGGAGGAGCTTCTAGAAGGATGTAAGCATAGATGTCTTATGATTATAATTTCATATAAAAAAGACTACTCCAGGACTAGCCATGTCAGACATTAAAACATTATACAATTATTTTAAAAGTACTGGTAGATGAATTAAATAGTACCTCAATAGACAGAAAAGAAAGTCCAGCAGAAGACCCAGATATATATAGGAAATCTGTTATATGGTAAATATGACATTTCAACTAAGTTGGGGGAAATGTATTACTCAACATTTTTAGATAACTGAGTAACTCTCTAGAAAAAAATACAGTTGTAGCTATACTTCAGAAACTTAAGAGCACAAAATGAAACCATAAAAGACCCAGAAAAAATTTTGGGAGAAGTATACAAAATAATATCAGGAGTGAGGAGTGCCTTTTCTGTGTAGGTTTCAAAATGTAGACATCATGACAATGATGGTTGCTTGTCCTAGGCTCTGAGGAGATGGCAGTGAATGGGTTCAAGGTATATTTCGGGGATGGAATCAGCAAGAGCAAGTGATCACTGAATGGGAGGAATGAGTGTGGTGAGGAAGGAGGGGAGAGTAGGAATATGTTAAGGATGACTTAATGAGTTCCAAATTTACAGTCTTGAGGAATTCAGTGGGTAGTAGTGCTGCATATTGAGTTGGAGAAGAACGGAGGAGGGAATGTTGCAGGGATAATAACAATTTCAGCTTCAGATTAAAACATTTTGTGTTTTAAAGAACACTATCAAAAAAGTGAAAAGACAACACAGAGAGAAAATATTTGCAAATACTATCTCCGATAAGGGATTTGTATCTAGAATATATAAAGAATGCTTACAACTCAATAATAAAGACAAACCAATTAAAAAATAGTCAAATAATTTAAATAGACATCTCTTCAAAGAAGATATATGAATAGAAAACAAGCACAATAAGAAAGATGCTTAACAGAATTGATTATTAGGGAAATACAAATCCAAACAACGAGATACCACTTAAGAGCCACCAGGATAATAAAAAAAGGACATAATGACAGTATCAGCAAGAATGTGCAGAAATTAGAGCCCTCATACATTGCTAATGGGAATGTAAAATGGTGCCTGCACTTTGGAAAACAGTTTGGCAGTTTCTGAAATGTTAAACATAGAGCTGCCATATGAGCCCACAATTTCATTCCTCCGTATCTATCCAAGAGAAATGAAAACATATGGCTACACAAAGACTTATACACTAATGCTATGAACATAGCAGCATTATTCATAATAACCTAAAAGTAAAACAACTCAAATATCTATCAACTGACAAAAGGATAAACAAAATGTGACATATCCATACAAAAAAATATTTGCAACAACACATAAATGAAGTACTAATACAAGCTACAACAGGGATAATCCTCAAAAACATTATGCAAAGTGAAAGACGTCAGTCTCAAAGCCCACATATTATATATAAAATGTCCAGAAGAGGCAAGCGTATAGAAACAGAAAGTAGATTAGTGATTGCCTAGGGCTGGAAGCGGGAGGAGAAATGGGGGAGAACAGGGAGCGACTGCGAATGGTTTCACGGTTTCCTTTTGGGGTAATGAAAATGTTTAAAATCAGGCAGGCTGGGCACGGTGGCTCATACCTGTAATCTCAGCACTTTGGGAGGTCGAGGCGGGCGGATCACTTGAGATCAGGAGATCGAGACCATCCTGGCCAACATGGTGAAACCCCGTCTCTACTAACAATACACAAACTAGCTGGGCGTGGTGGCACATGCCTGTGGTCCCAGCTACTCTGGAGGCAGAGGCATGAGAATCGCTTGAACCCGGTGGAGGTGGAGTTTGCAGTAAGCCGAGATGGCACTACTGCATTCCTGCCTGGGTGACACAGCGAGACTCTGTCTCCAAAAAAAAAAAAAAAAAAAAAGGCCGGGTGCGGTGGTTCACGCCTGTAATCCCAGCACTTTGGGAGGCCGAGGTTGGCGGATCGCGAGGTCAGGAGATTGAGACCACAACACGGTGAAACCCCGTCTCCACTAAAAATACAAACAATTGGAGGGGCGGAGCAAGATGGCCGAATAGGAGCAGCTCCAGTCTCCAACTCCCAGCGCGAGCGACACAGAAGACCGGTGATTTCTGCGTTTTCAACTGAGGTACTGGGGTCATCTCGCTAGGGAGTGCCGGACAATCGGTGCTGGTCAGCTGCTGCAGCCTGACCAGCGTGAGCTGAAGCAGGGTGAGGCATCGCCTCACCTGGAAGCGCAAGGGGGAAGGAATCCCTTTTTCCTAGCCAGGGGAACTGAGACACACAACACCTGGAAAATCGGGTAACTCCCACCCCAATACTGCGCTTTAAGGAAACAGGCACACCAGGAGAATATATCCCACACCTGGCCGGGAGGGTCCCACGCCCACGGAGCCTCCCTCACTGCTAACACAGCCGTCTGCGGCGATCTATACGCAAGGCAGCAGCGAGGCTGGGGGAGGGGCGCCCGCCATTGCTGAGGCTTAAGTAGGTAAACAAAGCCGCTGGGAAGCTCGAACTGGGTGGAGCTCACAGCAGCTCAAGGAAGCCTGCCTGTCTCTGTAGACTATACCTCTGCGGACAGCGCACAGCTGCAGCCCATTAGGGGAAAGAGCGGGGGCGGTGCAGACGTGAACGACTCTGTCTGACAGCTTTGGGGAGAGCCGTGGATCTCCTAACGCGGAGGTTGAGATCCGAGAACGGACAGACTGCCTGCTCAGGTGGGTCCCTGACCCCTGAGTAGCCTAGCTGGGAGACATCCCCCACTAGGGGCAGTCTGACACCCCACACCTCACAGGGTGGCGTCACCCCTGAGAGGAAACTTCCAAAGAAAGAATCAGACAGGTACACTCGCTGTTCAGCAATATTCTATCTTCGGCAACCTCTGCTGCTGATACCCAGGCAAACAGGGTCTGGAGTGGACCTCAAGCAATCTCCAACAGACCAACAGACAGTCCTTCTGACTGTCAGACGGAAAACTATCAAACAGGAAGGACACCTATACCAAAACCCCATCCGTACGTCACCATCATCAAAGTCCAGAGACAGATAAAACCACAAAGATGGGGAAGAAGCAGGGCAGAAAAGCTGGAAATTCAAAAAATAAGAGCGCTTCTCCCCCTGCAAAGGAGCGCAGCCCATCGCCAGCAACGGATCAAAGCTGGTCAGAGAATGACTTTGACGAGATGAGAGAAGAAGGCTTCAGTCCATCAAACCTCTCAGAGCTAAAGGAGGAATTACGTACCCAGCGCAAAGAAACTAAAAATCTTGAAAAAAAAGTGGAAGAATTGACAGCTAGATTAATTAATGCAGAGAAGATCATAAACGAAATGACAGAGATGAAAACCATGACACGAGAAATACGTGACAAATGCACAAGCTTCAGTAACCGACTCGATCAACTGGAAGAAAGAGTATCAGCGATTGAGGATCAAATGAATGAAATGAAGCGAGAAGAGAAACCAAAAGAAAAAAGAAGAAAAAGAAATGAACAAAGCCTGCAAGAAGTATGGGATTATGTAAAAAGACCAAATCTACGTCTGATTGGGGTGCCTGAAAGTGAGGGGGAAAATGGAACCAAGTTGGAAAACACTCTTCAGGATATCATCCAGGAGAACTTCCCCAACCTAGTAGGGCAGGCCAACATTCAAATTCAGGAAATACAGAGAACGCCACAAAGATACTCCTCCAGAAGAGCAACTCCAAGACACATAATTGCCAGATTCACCAAAGTTGAAATGAAGGAAAAAATCTTAAGGGCAGCCAGAGAGAAAGGTCGGGTTACCCACAAAGGGAAGCCCATCAGAATAACAGCAGACCTCTCGGCAGAAACTCTACAAGCCAGAAGAGAGTGGGGGCCAATATTCAACGTTCTTAAAGAAAAGAATTTTCAACCCAGAATTTCATATCCAGCCAAACTAAGCTTCATCAGTGAAGGAGAAATCAAATCCTTTACAGATAAGCAAATGCTTAGAGATTTTGTCACCACCAGGCCTGCCTTACAAGAGACCCTGAAGGAAGCCCTAAACATGGAAAGGAACAAGCGGTACCAGCCATTGCAAAAACATGCCAAAATGTAAAGACCATCGAGGCTAGGAAGAAACTGCATCAACTAACGAGCAAAATAACCAGTTAATATCATAATGACAGGATCAAGTTCACACATAACAATATTAACCTTAAATGTCAATGGACTAAATGCTCCAATTAAAAGACACAGACTGGCAAACTGGATCAAGAGTCAAGACCCATCAGTCTGCTGTATTCAGGAGACCCATCTCACATGCAGAGACATACATAGGCTCAAAATAAAGGGATGGAGGAAGATCTACCAAGCAAATGGAGAACAAAAAAAAGCAGGGGTTGCAATCCTAGTCTCTGATAAAACAGACTTTAAACCATCAAAGATCAAAAGAGACAAAGAAGGCCATTACATAATGGTAAAGGGATCAATTCAACAGGAAGAGCTAACTCTCCTAAATATATATGCACCCAATACAGGAGCACCCAGATTCATAAAGCAAGTCCTTAGAGACCTACAAAGAGACTTAGACTCCCATACAATAATAATGGGAGACTTCAACACTCCACTGTCAACATTAGACAGATCAACGAGACAGAAAGTTAACAAGGATATCCAGGAATTGAACTCATCTCTGCACCAAGCGGACCTAATAGACATCTATAGAACTCTCCACCCCAAATCAACAGAATATACATTCTTCTCAGCACCACATCGCACTTATTCCAAAATTGACCACATAATTGGAAGTAAAGCACTCCTCAGCAAATGTACAAGAACAGAAATTATAACAAACTGTCTCTCAGACCACAGTGCAATCAAACTAGAACTCAGGACTAAGAAACTCAATCAAAACCGCTCAACTACATGGAAACTGAACAACCTGCTCCTGAATGACTACTGGGTACATAACGAAATGAAAGCAGAAATAAAGATGTTCTTTGAAACCAATGAGAACAAAGATACAACATACCAGAATCTCTGGGACACATTTAAAGCAGTGTGTAGAGGGAATTTATAGCACTAAATGCCCACAAGAGAAAGCAGGAGAGATCTAAAATTGACACTCTAACATCACAATTAAAAGAACTAGAGAGGCAAGAGCAAACACATTCAAAAGCTAGCAGAAGGCAAGAAATAACTAAGATCAGAGCAGAACTGAAGGAGATAGAGACACAAAAAACCCTCCAAAAAATCAATGAATCCAGGAGTTGGTTTTTTGAAAAGATCAACAAAATTGACAGACCGCTAGCTAGACTAATAAAGAAGAAAAGAGAGAGGAATCAAATAGACGCAATAAAAAATGATAAAGGGGATATCACCACCGACCCCACAGAAATACAAACTACCATCAGAGAATACTATAAACACCTCTACGCAAATCAACTAGAAAATCTAGAAGAAATGGATAATTTCCTGGACACTTACACTCTTCCAAGACTAAACCAGGAAGAAGTTGAATCCCTGAATAGACCAATAGCAGGCTCTGAAATTGAGGCAACAATTAATAGCCTACCCACCAAAAAAAGTCCAGGACCAGATGGATTCACAGCTGAATTCTACCAGAGGTACAAGGTGGAGCTGGTACCATTCCTTCTGAAACTATTTCAATCAATAGAAAAAGAGGGAATCCTCCCTAACTCTTTTTATGAGGCCAACATCATCCTGATACCAAAGCCTGGCAGAGACACAACAAAAAGAGAGAATTTTAGACCAATATCCCTGATGAACATCGATGCAAAAATCCTCAATAAAATACTGGCAAACCGGATTCAGCAGCACATCAAAAAGCTTATCCACCATGATCAAGTGGGCTTCATCCCTGGGATGCAAGGCTGGTTCAACATTCGCAAATCAATAAACGTAATCCAGCATATAAACAGAACCAAAGACAAGAACCACATGATTATCTCAATAGATGCAGAAAAGGCTTTTGACAAAATTCAACAGCCCTTTATGCTAAAAACGCTCAATAAATTTGGTATTGATGGAACGTACCTCAAAATAATAAGAGCTATTTATGACAAACCCACAGCTAATATCATACTGAATGGGCAAAAACTGGAAAAATTCCCTTTGAAAACTGGCACAAGACAGGGATGCCCTCTCTCACCACTCCTATTCAACATAGTGTTGGAAGTTCTGGCTAGGGCAATCAGGCAAGAGAAAGAAATCAAGGGTATCCAGTTAGGAAAAGAAGAAGTCAAATTGTCCCTGTTTGCAGATGACATGATTGTATATTTAGAAAACCCCATTGTCTCAGCCCAAAATCTGCTTAAGCTGATAAGCAACTTCAGCAAAGTCTCAGGATACAAAATAATGTGCAAAAATCACAAGCATTCTTATACACCAGTAACAGACAAGCAGAGAGCCAAATCAGGAATCAACTTCCATTCACAATTGCTTCAAAGAGAATCAAATACCTAGGAATCCAGCTTACAAGGGATGTAAAGGACCTCTTCAAGGAGAACTACAAACCACTGCTCAGTGAAATCAAAGAGGACACAAACAAATGGAAGAACATACCATGCTCATGGATAGGAAGAATCAATATCGTGAAAATGGCCATACTGCCCAAGGTGATTTATAGATTCAATGCCATCCCCATCAAGCTACCAATGACTTTCTTCACAGAATTGGAAAAAACGGCTTTAAAGTTCATATGGAACCAAAAAAGAGCCCGCATTGCCAAGACAATCCTAAGTCAAAAGGACAAAGCTGGAGGCGTCACGCTACCTGACTTCAAACTATACTACAAGGCTACAGTAACCAAAACAGCATGGTACTGGTACCACAACAGAGATATAGACCAATGGAACAGAACAGAGTCCTCAGAAATAATACCACACATCTACAGCCATCTGATCTTTGACAAACCTGAGAGAAACAAGAAATGGGGAAAGGATTCCCTATTTAATAAATGGTGCTGGAAAATTGGCTAGCCATAAGTAGAAAGCTGAAACTGGATCCTTTCCTTACCCCTTATACGAAAATTAATTCAAGATGGATTAGAGACTTAAATGTTAGACCTAATACCATAAAAACCCTAGAAGAAAATCTAGGTAGTACCATTCAGGACATAGGCATGGGCAAGGACTTCATGTCTAAAACACCAAAAGCAACGGCAGCAAAAGCAAAAATTGACACATGGGATCTAATTAAACTAAAGAGCTTTTGCACAGCCAAAGAAACTACCATCAGAGTGAACAGGCAACCTACAGAATGGGAAAAAATTTTTGCAACCTACTCATCTGACAAAGGGCTAATATCCAGAATCTACCAAGAACTCAAACAAATATACAAGAAAAAAGCAAACAACCCCATCAAAAAGTGGGGAAAGGATATGAACAGACATTTCTCAAAAGAAGACATCCATACAGCCAACAGACACATGAAAAAATGCTCATCATCACTGGCCATCAGAGAAATGCAAATCAAAACCACAATGAGATACCATCTCACACCAGTTAGAATGGCAATCATTAAGAAGTCAGGAAACAACAGGTGTTGGAGAGGATGTGGAGAAATAGGAACACTTTTACACTGTTGGTGGGATTGTAAACTAGTTCAACCATTATGGAAAACAGTATGGCGATTCCTCAAGGATCTAGAACTAGATGTACCATATGACCCAGCCATCCCACTACTGGGTATATACCCAAAGGATTATAAATTACTCTACTACAAAGACACATGCACACGTTGTTTATTGCGGCACTATTCACAATAGCAAAGACTTGGAATCAACCCAAATGTCCATCTGTGACAGACTGGATTAAGAAAATGTGGCACATATACACCATGGAATACTATGCAGCCATCAAAAAGGATGAGTTTGCGTCCTTTGTAGGGACATGGATGCAGCTGGAAACCATCATTCTTAGCAAACTATCACAAGAAGAGAAACCAAACACCGCATGTTCTCACTCATAGGTGGGAACTGAACAATGAGATCACTTGGACTCGGGAAGGGGAACATCACACACTGGGGCCTATCATGGGGAGGGGGGAGGAGGGAGGGATTGCATTGGGGAGTTATACATGATATAAACGTCATGCACATGTACCCTAGAACTTAAAGTATAATAAAAAAAAAAAAAATACAAACAATTAGCCAGGCGTGGAGGCCGGCATCTGTAGTCCCAGCTACTCGGGAGGTTGAAGCAGGAGAATCGCTTGAACCCGGGAGGTGGAGGTTGCAGCAAGCTGAGATCGTGTCACTGCACTCCAGCCAGGGTTACAGAACGAGACTCCGAGACTCCGTCTCAAAAATAAATAACTAAATAAAATCAGATTATAGGGATGATTGCACAACTCGATAGATGTATTACAAACCACTGCTTTGTACATTTTAAGCAGGTGAACTTTATGGTATGTAAGTTATATCTCAATAGAACTCTTAAAAATCCAGCTTGGGATATATTAGTTTTCCTAAATATTCTTGAGTTCGCTTAACGCTGTTCTGCTGTCCTGGGAGTGAAGGGGTGTCTGAACAGATTCTAGCGGATGTCAGAAACCTCAGCGTTCGAGAATGAAAGGTAGAAGAGGCGGACGGGGATAGATCGTTGTCAGAGCATTATTTTCTCCCTGTAGTTTCGCCTGGAGTAAGGCCACGCCTTCGTTCGTTTCCTAGCAACCAGTTTCCTACCCTGGCAATTCCTCAATGCTCACTCTGTTTCGTCACTTCTGCTCGGCGACAGGAAGTGAGGTCAGACCGGCTGCTTTCCCGGGAGTTCGGCGTTTGCAGCGGCTGTAGCAGCTGAAGTATAGTGTTTTCCTGGGACTGGCGGTCTCCACTTCTCTCCCGGGTTCCATCTCCCCCAGCCCGGTGGTGAGGCCCTCGAGGAGGGCTCGGAAGTGTGTAGCGATCCGCGCTAGAGGAAGACGAGGCCCAGGAACGCATGGCCCCAGGGCAGGTTAGACGGCTGGAAGGGGCAAATCCCAGGGTACCTGTGGAAACTCTTTTGCGTGGCTTCTTCTCTCTGCTGAGACCCCGAGAGCTTTCCCAGTTCTGCCAGGACCACCCGGGTTTCTGAAGAGCGGGACTTTTCTGCGCCCCTCCCCCAACAGCCCATCTCCTGCCTATGAAGAAAGACCCTTCGTAGAGATAGCTTCCCCGCTGCTGACGCGTTTTCCCGTCCCGTCCTCGAAGTAGTCCACTATGACCTCGTTGTGAAGCCTCTGAACGATTTTTGACACTTTCCCGAGGCCTAGGGTAAATGTTTATGTGTGCTTAAGGTCGTGTGTGTATATGTGTGGCATTTATTTCCTGCAAAACCTGAATTAGCAAAACCCTGGGCTACGGTTAGCAAGTGCGTATTTTGGTCTACATTTCTTTAACATCTGTGGCAAGGTTTCTTGTTGCAGACTAGGGAAGTTTGCACCTTCTTTTAGCTGGGTGAGAGGGCACACTGGAATTAGGCAGGAAGTGTCCAGGAGTTAACTGAATTTTTAGATCTTAGTTTGACCATTTCAGGAATTCAGTGACCTATTTGTATTATTTGACTATTTGACTCCTAGTCAGTTTTACATTTTTCTTTTTTATTTTGGGACGGACGGAGTCTCGCTCTGTTACCCAGGCTGGAGTGCAGTGGCGGGATCTCCACTCACTGCAACCTCCGTGTCCTGGGTTCAAGCAATTCTCCTGCCTCAGCCTCACGAGTAGCTGGGATTACAGGCGCCCACTACCACGCCCGGCTAATTTTTGTATTTTTAGTGGAGAGGGGGTTTAACCGTGTTGACCAGGCTCGTCTTGAATTCCTGACCTCGTGATCCGCCGGCCTCGGCCTCCCGAAGTGCTGGGATTACATGCGTGAGCCACCGCGCCCGGCCAGTTTTAAGTTTTTAATGTGTCTGTGTCTTATTTCCAAGAAATTACAGGTTCTTGAACAAGAACTATGTCGTATAGTAATTTTGTGATTCTCATAGTCCCAAGCACAGCATGGAATACATAGTGAAGGCTCATTAATACTTTAAATATCAGAAAATAACACATTCTAACATTTTTGGCTTAAAGTTGAAGAGACCTATCTAAATATAGTTCAGCTCCTGGAAATGGCGATGCACAATAGCAGGATCTTTTTAGGTAAAATAACAAGGTCTTCTTAGAGAAAATAACATGGTCTTTTTAGATAAATGTGTGTGAAATTTAGAGACTGCCCAGAAGGCTAGGTACAGTGCTCTTAGTGGAAGAGAAATATGCTGCATCTGTCTTTTCGGAAGAGACCAAATAATGGAATAATGGTGTTTCACTGCTTCTTTGTTTCTTGTCTTTTTTCTTCATTTGTTTTTCTTTTATATAGGTATTGTATCCTAACCTTACCGACCCCAGAGGTGCTTGACATTATGGGAAATCAGCTTGCTGGCATTGCTCCCTCCCAGATCCTTTCTGTAGAGAGTTATTTTTCAGATATTCATGACTTTGAATATGATAAAAGCCTGGGGAGTACCCGGTTTTTTAAAGTTGCTCGAGCCAAACACCGAGAAGGCCTGGTCGTTGTGAAGGTTTTTGCAATTCAGGATCCCACATTGCCTTTAACCAGCTATAAACAAGAGCTGGAAGAGCTGAAAATCAGGCTTAATTCTGCACAGAACTGTCTACCTTTCCAAAAAGCATCAGAAAAAGCATCTGAGAAAGCAGCTATGCTCTTTAGGCAGTATGTGCGAGACAATCTCTATGATCGCATCAGTACCCGTCCATTCTTGAATAACATTGAGAAGCGCTGGATTGCTTTCCAGATCCTGACAGCTGTGGACCAAGCACACAAATCTGGAGTTCGTCATGGAGACATCAAGACTGAGAATGTGATGGTCACCAGTTGGAATTGGGTTCTTCTAACTGATTTTGCCAGTTTTAAGCCCACTTATCTTCCAGAAGACAACCCGGCAGATTTCAATTATTTCTTTGACACATCACGGAGGAGAACTTGTTATATTGCTCCTGAACGTTTTGTTGATGGTGGGATGTTTGCCACTGAGTTAGAATATATGAGAGATCCTTCAACTCCACTTGTAGACTTAAATAGCAATCAGAGAACAAGAGGAGAGTTGAAGAGAGCAATGGACATCTTTTCAGCAGGTATTTGAGTGGGTCACATTTGCTAAAGGAGCATGTGTTTATCTTTTAACTGTTAATCAGAAATGTAGCTTTTTTTAGTCACCAGATATTGAAAAGTTAATGTCTTGGTTTGTCCTCAGACACTATTTCAATTAGAGGCAGCATTCCTGCATTGGATATGTTTAAGTGCCTAGGAAATTCAAACAGCAGTTTGTTTACACAAACAGATAAACATATTTGCTTGCCTACTTTTTTTGTATGTGTCAGGCACTGTCCTAAGTGCTAGGGACATTGATGGATAATATATTTTCATAATGCTTCCATTTTAAAGTGACCATGGATATTGCAAAAGGACATTTCAATGCAGTGTTGTTTACTGTGGTGGTAATAAGCATCGAGTGCTACTATATGAATACATAGATACTTAAATTAGTCCTCATGGTGGTGATGAGTCAAGAGGTGGGATCAAGAAAGGCCTCTTTAATAGAAAGATGATATTTACATTGAAACCTGAAAGTTGATTGGGAGTTAACTTTCGTAGAGTAGTTTGTTTCAGACAGAGGATGTTGCCTACACAAAAGCTTAAAAACCAGAACATGATGCACTGATGTGTTTTCTGGAACACAGAATGTGAATTAAGCAAGGCCCAAACTCAGGCCAGATCATAAATGGTCTGGCCTGACTGTAGTATAGAGAGTGAATTTTGCAGGGAAGCTACACAGAAGACAGGAAAACAAATTAGGAGAAAACTGCCACAGTCCAGGTAAGATGATTGTGACTGGCTTAAGGTTGTGGCAGAGTTGGAAAGAGTGGAGAGAAGTGGTAATGCTTAAGAGATTATTAGTAGATAGAATTGTTAGGATTCTGTCATTGGAAGATGAAGTCACAGGAACTTCTCCCCGCCCACCAAACTGAGTGGATGGTGATGCTGGTCCCTGAGACAAGGAGACAAAGGAGGAGGAACAGGTAAGGTTGGGAAGATAATGAGGTCTGTTTTAGATATGTTAAGTTTGAGAAGTATTCAGGAGAAGATGTACAACATGTATTTGGTTATATTTTTATTTATTTTTAATTTATTATTATGTTTTAGAGATAGGATCTCACGTTGTTGCCTAGGCTGGAGCGCAGTGGTGCAGTCATAGCTCACTTCGGCCTTCAACTCCAAAGATCCTCTTGCCTCAGCTTTCTGCATGTAGTCAGGACTACAGGCGCACACCACCACACCCAGTTGATATTTTTTAAAACATTTTTGGTAGAGACTGTATTTTACTATGTTGCCCAGAATGTTCCTGAATGCCTGAGCTCAAGCTGTCATCCCACCTCAACCTTCCAAAGTGTTAAGATTACAGGCATGAACTACCACACCTAGCCCAGCAATTGGTTATAAATTTTTGGGCACAGAAATCTGGGATAGAGACGGAGATTTGGGAGTTATCAGGAAATAGGTAGAAATTGTAGCCAGGAAAAGTTTGTAGAGAAGTGATTCTTAAGCTTTTTTGGACTCTCTTAAAAAATTTAATGAAATTAGTGGACTCATTCCCTGAAAAATGTACCATGCATTCATTCCTATATATTATTTCACATACACAGACCACATGAAACTGAGCTATGGATTCCAGATTATTTAAGAATTTATGGGATAGAGAGGAAGGAGAAGTGTGTTGAGGGTGGTACTCTGAGGGACTTCGAAAGAAATCTGGCATCAGTGCCATTTTTGGTAAATTTTGTGATAGTTTGGCTTAATTTTTTTCTCACTTGTGGGTTTTATTGCCATTGCTTTTGGTGTTTTAGTCATGAAGTCCTTGCCCATGCCTGTGGCCTGAATGGTATTGCCTAGGTTTTCTTCTAGGGTTTTTGTGGTTTTAGGTCTAGCATTTAAGTCTTTAATCCATCTTGAATTAGTTTTTGTATAAGGTGTAAGGAAGGGATCTAGTTTCAGCTTTCTACATATGGCTAGCCAGTTTTCCCAGCACCATTTACTAAATAGACAATCCTTTCCCCATTTCTTGTTTTTGTCAGGTTTGTCAAAGACCAGGTGGTTGTAGATGTGTGGTATTGTTTCTGAGGCCTCTGTTCTGTTCCATTGATCTGTATCTTTTTTTTGGTGCCAGTACCATGCTGTTTTGGTTACCATGCTGCCTTGTAGTATAGTTTGAAGTCAGGTAGCGTGATGCCTCCAGCTTTGTTCTTTTGGCTTAGGATTGTCTTGGCAATGTGGGCTCTTTTTTGGTTCCATATGAAGTTTAAAGTAGGTTTTTCCGATTCTGTGAAGAAAGTCATTGGTAGCTTGATGGGGATGGCATTGAATCTATAAATCACCTTGGGCAGTATGGCCGTTTTTCACGATATGGATTCTTCGTATCCATGAGAATGGAATGTTCTTCCATTTGTTTGTGTCCTCTTTTATTTCATTGAGCAGTGGTTTGTAGTTCTTGAAGAGGTCTTTCACATCCCTTGTAAGTTGGATTCCTAGGTATTTTATTCTCTTTGAAGCAATTGTGAATGGGAGTTCACTCATGATTTGGCTCTCTGTGTGTCTGTTATTGGTGTATAAGAATGCTTGTGATTTTTGCACATTGATTTTGTATCCTGAGACTTTGCTGAAGCTGCTTATCAGCTTAAGGAGATTTTGTGCTGAGATGATGGGATTTTCTAAATATACAATCATGTCATCTGCCAACAGGGACAATTTGACTTCCTCTTTTCCTAATTGAATACCCTTTATTTCTTTCTTCTGCCTGATTGCCCTTGCCAGAACTTCCAACACTATGTTGAATAGGAGTGGTGAGAGAGGGCATCCCTCTCTTGTGGCAGTTTTCAAAGGGAATGCTTCCAGTGTTTGCCCATTGAGTATGATATTGGCTGTGGGTCTGTCCTAAATAGCTCTTATTATTTTGAGATACATCCCATCAATACCTAGTTTATTGAGAGTTTTTAGCATGAAGGGCTGTTGAATTTTGTTGAAGGCCTTTTCTGCATCTATTGAGATAATAATGTGGTTTTTGTTTTTGGTTCTGTTTATATGATGGATTATGTTTATTGATTTGCATATGTTGAACCAGCCTTGCATCCAGGGATGAAGCCAACTTGATCGTGGTGGATAAGCTTTTTGATGTGCTGCTGGATTCGGTTTGCCAGTATTTTATTAAGGATTTTTGCATCGATGTTCATCAGGGATATTGGTCTAAAATTCTCTCTTTTTGTTGTGTCTCTGCCAGGCTTTGGTATCAGGATGATGCTGGCCTCATAAAATGAGTTAGGGAGGATTCCTTTTTTCCTATTGATTGGAATAGTTTCAGAAGAAATGGTACCAGCTCCTCTTTATACCTCTGGTAGAATTCGGCTGTGAATCCCTCTGGTCCTGGACGTTTTTTGGTTGGGAGGCTATTAATCATTGCCTCAATTTCAGAGCCTGTTATTGGTCTATTCAGGGATTCAGCTTCTTCCTGGTTTAGTCTTAGGAGGGTGTATGTGTCCAGGAATTTATGTATTTCTTCTAGATTTTCTAGTTTACTTTCATAGAGGTGTTTGTAGTATTCTCTGATGGTATTTTGTATTTCTGTGGGATCGGTGGTGATAACCCCTTTGTCATTTTTTATTGCGTCTTGATTCTTCTCTCTTTTCTTCTTTGCTAGTGTTGTTAGCGGTCTATCAATTTTGTTGATCTTTTCAAAAAACCAGCTTCTGGATTCATTGATTTTTTGAAAGTTTTTTGTGTCTCTATGTCCTTCAGTTCTGCTCTGATCTTAGTTATTTCTGGACTTCTGCTAGTATTTGAATGTGTTTGCTCTTGCTTCTCTAGTTCTTTTAATTGTGATGTTAGGGTGTCAATTTTAGATCTTTCCTGCTTTCTCTTGTGGGCATTTAGTGTTATAAATTTCCCCCTACACACTGATTTAAATGTGTCCCAGAGATTCTGGTATGTTGTGTCTGTTCTCATTGGTTTCAAAGAACATCTTTATTTCTGCCTTCATTTTGTTATGTACCCAGTAGTCATTCAGGAGCAGGTTGTTCGGTTTCCATGTAGTTGAGCGGTTTTGAGTGAGTTTCTTAATCCTGAGTTCTAGTTTGATTGCACTGTGGTCTGAAAGTTTGTTATCATTTCTGTTCTTTTGCTGAGGAGTGCTTTACTTCCAACTACGTGGTCAATTTTGGAATAAGTGTGATGTGCTGAGAAGAATGTATATTCTGTTGATTTGGGGTGGAGATTTCTGTAGATGTCTATTAGGTCTGCTTGGTGCAGAACTGATTTCAAGTCCTGGATATACTTGTTAACTTTCTGTCTCGTTGATCTGTCTAATGTTGACAGTGGGGTGTTAAAGTCTCCCATTATTATTGTGTGGGAGTCCAAGTCTCTTTGTAGGTCTCTGAGGTCTTGCTTTATGAATCTGGGTGCTCCTGTATTGGGTGCGTATATATTTAGGATAGTTAGCTCTTCTTGTTGAATTGATCCCTAATGGCCCTCTTTGTCTCTTTTGATCTTTGATGGTTTAAAGTCTGTTTTATGAGAGACTAGGATTGCAACCCCTGCTTTTTTTTGTTTTCCATTTGCTTGGTGGATCTTCCTCCGTCCCTTTATTTTGAGCCTGTGTGTGTCTCTGCATGTGAGATGGGTCTCCTGAATACAGCACACTGATGGGTCTTGACTCTATTCAGTTTGACAGTCTGTTTCTTTTAATTGGAGCATTTAGTCCATTTGCATTTAAGGTTAATATTGTTATGGGTGAATTTGATCCTGTCATTATGATGTTAGCTGGTTATCTTGCTCGTTAGTTGATGCAGTGTCTTCCTAGCATTGATGGTCTTTATGATTTGACATGTTTTTGCAGTGGGTGGTAGTGATTGTTCCTTTCCATGTTTAGTGCTTCCTTCAGGAGCTCTTGTAAGGCAGGCCTGGTGGTGACAAAGTCTGTCAGCATTTGTTTGTCTGTAAAGGATTTTATTTTTCCTTCACTTATGAAGCTTAGTTTGGCTGGATATGAAATTCTGGGTTGAAACTCTTTTCTTTAAGAATGTTGCATGTTGGCCCCCACTCTCTTCTGGTTGTAGAGTTTCTGCCAAGAGATCTGCTGTTAGTCTGATGGGCTTCCCTTTGTGGGTAACCCGACCTTTCTCTCTGACTGCCCTTAACATTTTTTCCTTCATTTCAACTTTGGTGAATCTGACAATTGTGTGTCTTGGAGTTCCCCTTCTTGAGGAGTATCTTTGTGGAGTTCTTTGTATTTCCTGAATTTGAATGTTGGCCTGCCTTGCTAGGTTGGGGAAGTTCTCTTGGATAATATCCTGAAGAGTGTTTTCCACCTTGATTCCATTCTCCCCGTCACTTTCAGGTACACCTATCAGACGCAGATTTGGTCTTTTCACGTAGTCCCATATTTCTTAGAGGCTTTGTTCGTTTCTTTTTACTCTTTTTCTCTAAACTTCTCTTCTCGCTTCATTTCATTCATTTGATCTTCAATCACTGATACCCTTTCTTCCACTTGATCAAATTGGCTACTGAAGCTTATGCATGCATCACGTAGTTCTCGTGTCATGGTTTTCAGCTCCATTAGGTCATTTAAGGTCTTCCATACACTGTTTATTCTAGTTAGCCATTCGTCTAATCTTTTTTCAAGGTTTTTAGCTTCTTTGCGATGGGTTCGAACATCCTCCTTTAGCTCGGAGAAGTTTGTTATTACGGATCGTCTGAAGCCTTCTTCTCTCAACTTGTCAACGTCATTCTCCGTCCAGCTTTGTTCCATTGCTGGAGAGGAGCTGCGTTCCTTTGGAGGAGAAGATGCACTCTGATTTTTAGAATTTCCAGCTTTTCTGCTTTGTTTTGTCCCTATCTTTGTGGTTTTACCTACCTTTGGTTTTTGATAATGGTGACATACAGATGGGGTTTTGGTGTGGATGTCCTTTCTGTTTGTTAGTTTTCCTTCTAATAGTCAGGACCCTCAGCTGCAGGTCTGTTGGAGTTTGCTGGAGGTCCACTCCAGGCCCTGTTTGCCTAGGTATCACCAGCGGAGGCTGCAGAACAGCAGATGTTGCTGCCTGATCCTTCCTCTGGAAGCTTTGTCTCGGAGGGGCACCTGGCTGTATGAGGTGTCAGTCGGCCCCTACTGGAAGGTATCTGCAAATTAGGCTACTTGGGAGTCAGGGACCCACTTGAGGAGGCAGTCTGCCCGTTCTCAGATCTCAGACTCCGTGCTGGGTGCTGGGAGAACCACTACTCTCTTCAAAGCTGTCTTAAGAGGGACATTTAAGTCTGCAGAAGTTTCTGCTGCCTTTTGTTCAGCTATGCCCTGCCCCTCTAGAGGTGGAGTCTACAGAGGCAGGCAGGCCTCCTTGAGGTATAGTGGGCTCCACCCAGTTTGAGCTTCCCAGCCACTTTGTTTACCTACTCAAGCCTCAGCAATGGCGGATGCCCCTCCCCCAGCCTCGCTGCGGCCTTGCAGTTCCATATCAGACTGCTGTGCTGGCAGTGAGCGAGGCTCCATGGGCATGGGACCCTCCGAGCCAGGCGTGGGATATAATCTCCTGGTGTGCTGTTTGCTAAGACCCTTGGAAACGGGCAGTATTAGGGTGGGAGTGTCCCGATTTTCCAGGTACTGTCTGTCATGGCTTCCCTTGGCTAGGAAAGGGAATTCCCTGACCCCTTGTGCTTCCCGGGTGAGGCAATGCCCCACCCTGCTTTGGCTCATGTTCTGTGGGCTGCACCCACTGTCTGACAAGCCCCAGTGAGATTAATCCAGTACCTCAGTTGGAAATGCAGAAATCACCTGTTTTCTGCGTTGCTCATGCTGGGAGCTGTAGACTGCAGCTGTTCCTATTCAGCAATCTTGGAACCTTCCCCTGCCTTCAGTGTTTTGTAAGATGAGGTATAGTCTGTTACAAAACACAATATAGTTAATGCCTACGGTAATTTTAACATTGATACAGTAATTACACTTCTTATTCTAATTTTGTATTTGACCCAATCATGTTTCTTATAGCATTTTGCCTGCTTCAGGGCGGGACCTTGTTTAGGGTCAGATATTACATTTAGTTGTCATATCCTTTTAGCCTCCTTTAATATTTCTACAGCCTTTTTTTTCTTTTTGTTATTATCACATTGCCATTTTTTGAAGAATGCCTTCCTTCACTTAATTTTTCAAAATCATTTTTATACTTGTTAGTTTGAATTATTGTAGAATCAAAGGAAGTTACAAGAATAGTGAGGTATCCTTCACTCAGCTTCCCCCAATGATGACATGTTATGACTGTCGTACCATATCAGAATCAGTTGACATAGGTGCATTACTGTTAATTAGAGTATAGACCTTATTCCGTTTTCACCAGCTTTTACATGCATTCTGTATGTCACCCGCTCCTTTGTTTTTTGATAGGATGTTTCTCATTTTGAGTTTGTCTAATGTTTCCTCATGATTAGATTTAGGTTATAACTTAGTAGGAATACTGCATAGATGATGATGGATTTTCACAGGGTCACATCTTGAAACAAATGATGGTTGTTTGTGATATTAATTTTAATCATCTGGTCAAAATCTTCCCAAATTTCTCCCCTTTGTAAATTTTTATTTTTTTAATCCCTTGCAACTAATAAGCAACTTGTAGGAAGAAATTTTAAGATGTGCATATATGCCTGGTGTGGTGGCTCACACTTGTAATCCCAGCCTCCCACACTTGGGAGGCTGAGGTGGGCAGATTCTTGAGCCTGGGAGTTCAAGACCAGCCTGGAAAATATGGTAAAACCCTGTCTCTAAAAAAAAAATGCAAAAAATTTGTTGGGCGTGGTGGTGCATGCCTATAGTCTCAGCTACCCGGGAGGCTGAGGTGGGAGGATTACCTGAGCCCAGGAGGTCCAGGCCACAGTGAACTGTGATCACACCACTGCACTCCAGGCTGGGTGACAGAGTGAGACCTTGTATCAAAAAACAAAAAAAGATGTGCAAATATCCTGCCCATCACTACAGTTTATCCCTTGGCATTTGGCATCCATTGATGATTCTTGCGTGATCAAATTTTTACTGTGATGGTTGCAAAAATGATTCTTTCACTCAAACACTTCCTCCACATTCAACAGTAGGACCTCAACATTCTGCTAGACTCAAGGATCCTCTCTTTCGCCCCATTTATTTATTTATTGGTATAGCTGTTAATTCTTAATTTTTTCAATCATTTGTATTTATTACCTTAATTATATTGGTGCATCAGTTGTCTCAGATTTGGCCAGTGGTAGTAGGAGCCTTCTCAGGCTGATTCCCGTGTCCTTGTGACAGTCCTCATTATTATTATAATTTTTTTTAAGCATTTCTTTACTTTTTGGTATAAGATATCGTACCTACTGTGCCCTAGTGCTCAAACAAGCCATTAAGGAATCCTAATTCTTTCAGTGTGTAGTGAACGATATTAGAAGCCTCTGTCTAGTGCTCATTGCTGTTAGATTGTCTTTGACACTTGGCTCTTACAGCTGACAACGCCAGGCGGTATATGTAGTATGCATGTGTTGTACTCTGCTTTTGTTGGGTGGAGTGTTCTGTTGGTATCTGTTAGATCCAGTTGGTGTTTTTCCCTACTGTTTTTTCCCCACAGCACCAACTTCTAGATTCTATTTTATGTGCATATGTTCCTCAACTTACAATGGAGTTACTTCCCAATAAACTGATTAGAAGTTGAAAATATAAGTAGAAAATGCATTTAATACACCTAACCTATTGAACTTCCCAGCTTACCCTACCTTAAACGTGCTCAGAAACTTACTTACGTTAGCTGGTTAATTTTAATTGTATTTTTTGGGTCCTCTGTTTCCTTGTTGCTTATGGTGTTTTTAATAGCTACTTTTTGAAGTCCTTTATTCTAAAATGTGACACTATACAGAGAGAAATTAACAAATTTATTGAGTGTTTATTATGTGTTAGGAACTTAGTTGCTGGAGATTTTTCAATGAATAGAGAAAAGTAGAAAAATCCTTTCCTCATGTAAATTGTATTCTAATAGGCATGTAGACAAAAAGAAACATAGAGACTGCCCTGACTTTGCAATGGTTCAGCTTATGATTTTTTGATTTTACCAAAATCAAAAGTGCAAAAGTGATACACATTCAGTTGAAATGTATTTGGAGCACCCATACAATCATTCTGTTTTTCACTTTTAGTTCAATATTAATAAATTACGTGAGAGAAATATCTCACATAATTTATTTACTTTATTGTGAAATAGCCTTTGAGTTGGATGTGTTTCCCCACATGTAGGCTAATGTAAGTGTTCTGAGCATGTTTAAGGTAGACTAAGCTGGAAAATTCAGCAGGTTACATGTATTAAATCCATTTATTTTTCTTTTCTTTTTGGAGACAGAGTCTGGCTCTATTGCCCAGACTGGAGTGCAGTGGCCCAGTCTCTGCTTACTGCAAACTCTGCCTCGCAGGTTCAAGTGATTCTCCTGTTTTAGCCTCCCAAATAGCTGGAATTACAAACGTGCCCCACCACAGCTGGCTATTTTTTGTATTTTTAGTAGAGAGAGGGTTTCACTGTGTTGGCCAGACTGGTCTTGAACTCCTGACCTCAAGTGATCTACCTGTCTTGGCCTCCCAAAGTGGTGGGATTACAGCCATGAACCACTGTGCAATATTTTTTACTTTTCGTTGATTTATTGGGATGTAACCCCGTTGTAAATTGAGCAGCATCTGTACGTAAAATATAACCTGGAAGTTGGTGCTATGGGGGAAAAACAGTAAGGAAAGAGAAAAGCGAATGTGTCTGGTGAGGGGTGTGGGGGTAGTTGTGGAAGTGGGGCCTGCAATTTTAAACAGGCAATCAAGAAAGGCCTTACTGCTGAGTGACATTTGAGCACCTGAAGATGTGAAGGAGGTGGAGGTACTTGGGGGAAATAGCATTCTAGGTAGAGGGACTAGCAAATGCACAGGCTGTGAATTGAGGTTATTTAAGGATCTCTTTAAACTTGTTAAATGCCTGTCACGTAATGATTCAGTGAAACTGTGTTGTCCTTTTGAAAATGTGAGTACTTTAAAAATTTCTGGTTTGAAGATTATGTAAGTGCAAAACGAGAGTTCTCTCTCTTTTCCTTTCCCTAATCTTACAGCTACACTTTTTAGCTTTTCACATATTATGTTTGTTCACTGCTTTATTTTCTGTCTTCCTTCCTAGAATGAAAGCTTCATGAGGGCAAGGATTTTATCTGCTTTATGTACTACTTGTGCCTAGGGTATAGTGGTCACCTAATAACTTTTTGTTTTATGATAAATAAATGATTTGTCAGATATGACTTTGTAGTAGTAGTTCCTTATGAATTTAATGTCTGTAAGTCCATACTTAAATAAAAGTTTCTTGTTTTATCACTCTATATGTAAATTGTATATATTACATGTATACTTTTATTTATTTATTTATTTTATTTTATTTTATTTTTTGAGATGGAGTCTTGCTCTATCATCCAGGCTGGAGTGCAGTGGCATGGTCTCAGCTCACTGCAGCCTACCTCTACCTACTTCTACTTCCTGGGTTTAAGTGATTCTTGTGCCTCAGCCTCCCAGGTAGCTGGGACCACAGGTGTGCGCCACCATGCCCAGTTAATTTTTGTATTTTTGGTAGAGATGCGGTTTCATCGTGTTGACCAGGCTGGTCTCGAACTCCTGATCTCAGATGATCTGCTGACCTTGGCCTCCCAAAGTGCTGGAAGTACAGGTGTGAGCCACCATGTCTGGTTTATACATTCATTTAAAATTACAGAACTGGGGAAGTATTTAACTTTTTTTAAGAGGGTGAAAAATTGTATGGCTCTTTTTTGACTTTATACTTTAGAAACCAGTGTTCAGGCAATAGACATTTTCCCTGTCAGTTTGATTGTAGTTGCATGTTGCATCAACATTTTAAATTTCATTTACTTTGGGGTTTTTGCATTTTGGGTTTTATGAACTGTCTGAGTTCTCAATCTATATTGCATGATATTTTTCATCTCTTTTCTAACAGAATTATACCTGCTATTTTTCAGGTTGTGTGATAGCTGAGCTTTTTACAGAAGGTGTACCATTATTTGATCTCTCTCAACTTTTGGCTTATAGAAATGGACATTTTTTCCCTGAACAAGTGCTAAATAAAATTGAAGATCGCAGTATCAGAGAATTGGTAACTATGCTACAAATATTTGCCATAAAGTTTTTAATAGGCTCTTGTTCCCACTTTTGCTTTAATCAGATTTCTGGAATGTTGTAAATTTGGAATAAAGCAGTAAAACACCATAGACTAATATAAACAGCCTTTTGTTACTACTTTGTTAGGGCAGAATGTACTGTTTTTTTCCCCTTCAGGCACAGAGCTCATTTGACTTAAAAAAAAATCTATTTATTATCTATTTTCCCACTATAATCTTCAGTGTGTGTTTTACAGATTTGGAAGGAGGTAAGGTGGTTTCTAGGGGTTGGAGAGGTTGTCCTGGATAGAGCCTGCTAGTAAGAAATGAAGAAGACAGACATTTAAAATGGAGGGGACAGGAAATGTCAACTTGAATATAATACAGCAATACAGGGCCATTGCATATAGAAGCAAGTAGCTTTGTATTAATAGATGAAGCTGAGGGCATTTCTGGAAAGGCAGCTACAGAAGCACAAATTAGTATAGCAGAATGGGCGTGAGGAGTCATATGGGGGATCACCTAAGCCACATAGCTACATTACTGTTTGAGGGCATCTTTTCTAAGTCATTTGTAGGGTAACTAATATTGTGGTGATGACTCTGAGTCATGGAAAAGATTGTGGTGTATTTAGAATATTCTTTAATTAGGTAGGAAGATATATAATACAGGGAGATCTATAATACATTTTAATTTCTCTTAAGTATGTCAAATATTAAAAACTAAGGTGCTTCAGAGGAAGCCAGTTTAGGCCATATTTATTGAACAGTACACTGGATTAGGAGTTGGTGTAATGTTCTGTCTTTGGGTATGGCACATACTTCTTATGTTGCTTTGGTTGTGTAACTTCATGTCTTTGGGCATACATTTTCTTAACTGCGAAAGAAGTGAATTTGTTTAATCTTTAGGGCCTAATCCAAACTAAAAGCAATTCTAACTAGTTAACATTTTCTTTTAGTACATTTGATTCCCCCGTGTTCACTACTAGGCTCTTATTTAAAATATAAACAGAAAGTTCAGATAACTCAATACATTTTGTGATATTTTATTTAAATAATGACTGATACCCTATGAGTGTCCAGGAGAGATTAAACCATGTTCTGTGCATTGAAAAATATTTATTTCCCTATGGTACTAGAAAACATAGGATAAATTCAAATTAGGTATATCATTTCTAGTGTTTGCAGAATTTAACATCTCTTTGACACTATTTGAAAACTTTAAGCCACTGATTCCCCTATTGATTAGATCCTAGAGCTGTACTTAACCCACAGATTCCTTTGCACTTGTGGCAATAAGGTTCTGAACCATAACTCAACCCTGGATATGTAAATGGATTTTAGGGGTTCTGTGATTCCTTCCAGAATTGTATGGGTTTTTAAATGCAAAAATTGTGTGTATATATTTTTCTCTGGAGAAGATCCATTGCTTTCCTCAGATCCTTCATGTTGTCTCCTACTCAGAAAAGTTTATAAGAATCTTTGAGTTGTGGACAGCAATATATTAGTCCCTATTTTAAGAAATGGAGAATATTGAGCCATGGTATAAACTCCTGTTTATGTGTCAGGGCCATCTGAAATATATTTGTATATGATTTTTTGCTGCTTTCTAGGATGATGGAGTCACAAATCACTTAGCAGTCAGGTTCTGAAAGATCCTTTACATCGTATGTAAATTGCCTTCCATCTGCTTTACTTTTCTATTCTCAAATCTATTTTAATTCCTTTTCTTCCCTTGGTGTAGGTAACTCAGATGATTCACCGTGAGCCAGATAAACGTTTAGAGGCAGAAGATTACTTAAAACAGCAGCGTGGCAACGCCTTTCCTGAAATATTTTACACTTTCCTTCAGCCCTACATGGCCCAGTTTGCCAAGGAAACGTTTCTTTCTGCAGATGAGCGTATTCTGGTTATACGGAAGGATTTGGGCAACATTATTCACAATCTCTGTGGACATGATCTGCCAGAAAAAGCCGAAGGAGAGCCTAAGGAAAATGGGCTGGTTATCTTGGTATCTGTTATAACATCCTGCCTACAGACCCTTAAATATTGTGATTCCAAATTAGCTGCTTTGGAACTTATTCTTCATTTGGCTCCAAGATTAAGTGTTGAAATTCTTTTGGATCGGATTACTCCATATCTTTTGCATTTCAGCAATGACTCGGTTCCTAGGGTGAGGGCTGAAGCCTTGAGGACATTGACCAAAGTTCTTGCTCTCGTCAAAGAGGTTCCTCGTAATGATATCAATATTTATCCGGAATACATTCTGCCAGGCATAGCCCACTTAGCCCAAGATGATGCTACTATCGTTAGACTAGCCTATGCTGGTAAGAGTTTGTTGTCCAAATATTAACCACTTAGATAATTTTTAAGTTAATGACTATAATACTGCTTGTTTTTCTGATTTGTTTGAGAATTCCAAGTATGAACTTTGCTCTTTGAACTGTTTGTGTACATTTTGATGATAATTCTAGATACTGTGTTCCTGGGAATCAATGTTTCTGTGTTCTCTCACTTTTGAAATAATCAGAATTATCAAGTGATGGAATTTTGTGGTTTTCTTAGGAATATTACATTCAACTTGGAATAAGACTAATGTTACTAATGTTTACAAGTATGTGCTTCTGATCTAGTATCTTCAGGCCTTTATGAAGTTTCTCTGATAAATATGGTTATTTGTCAGTTTTAGGATATAACAGTCTATTGCTGCTGAAAAAGATTAATTTTGCTGGATAATTTGATGTTGAAAGAACCTAGCATACTAACTTACTGAAGTTTAAGGTGGTTTTTCCAGTTACTGTACTGTTTAGGATGTACATCTTCTTTGTGATGAGGTGGGTGTGTTATACACACCTACCTGTTTTGCCTATAAGTCTCACTCAAAATCAGGTGATACAGATTCATGTTTCTAGCTCCCCAAATTAATTCTGAGAGCTTATTTCTGCATGAGAAATACCACTGAATATATATAATATCGCTGAGTATAAATAATTTATTTCTATAATATAATCTGAAAGAAATCAGGGATTCTGTTTTGAATTTTTGTAAATAGTATGGGTGTGGTGATGATACTGTCTTTTTTTTTTTTTTAAAGAAACATAGTTCATTCATTTTATGATTTGTTTGTCATTATTTTAATGAAACATGCGAAAAATGGTCTTTGGACTCTGGTCTTATCTCTAGGCACACCCATAAAGTGATTGAGATTGTTAGGTGTTTTTATGTTTCCTCATACATATATGTTTATTTATGTTTATCTTTGCTTATTTATTTATTTATGGTTTCTGTAACCATATAGGTATGAACTTCAGGCCCAGAAATCCAGGATTTCTCTAAGACACATCAAAGTTTATCATTTATAACAAAGCATAGTTGTAACTCACTTGGCAAATATAAATAATTGAACCAGATAAAATCAAATCAAATAAAAGTTTATCAGTTTTAAAAGCAAGCACTATCTTCTTTACCAGAATTTTATGATCCTACTTTTTGGTGCAGTGTATCTTAATCTGTTCTCAATTGTGTTAAACAGGTCATGTTCTGATGAAGTGCCATATTAACATATTGACACTCAGTTACTAATAGCTATCACATAAAAATAATAGCTACTGTTTATTGAAAAATCTGCTCTAGGTTGTTGCAAGGGTTAGCTGCAACAACCTTGAGCATTAGATGTTATATTACCTTCATATGACGGGTGAGGAAATTGGGATTAGGAGAGACTAAATAACATGACCCAAATGTATCCGGTCTATTTCTCAGTTCTCAGAGCTCCTGTTCTAGACCTTGGTTTTGAAGCAATCCGGCTTTTCTTTGGTCTTCTGGGTCTTTGTGGTGAGAGTCCATGATAACCCAGGGTCAGTGCCGGCACCTTGCGTTGTCATTTCTTCACGGCCCAGTATGTGATCACCCAGGCTGGAATGCAGTAGGGAGATCATGGTTCACTGCAGCCTTGACTTCCCAGGCTCAAGCCATCCTCCAAATGCAGCCCTGCAAACACTGTAGGAATGGGCCACCACGCCTGGCTAATTTGCGGTCTTTTAAAATAGAGCCAGTGTATTTGAATGTGTATGGTTAAATATAATTAAAATATGTGTCAGTAATTATAAAAGTTTAAAAAATCAACATTTATTTCTTTATGGTATTTTTTAAATATCATAGATGCTGGTACAGATTTGTGTAAAGTGAACTTCCAAGTATGCTGTGGTTTATGGGGAAATAAGCATACATCTACTCACACTTTAGAGGTACCCAGGAAAGTAAGAGACTTTTCCTAATAAAAATTTGTTCATTAAAGTGGGGATACTCATCTAGAATTTTTGGCATATTATCAGGATATGGCCCCGAGTTTTTCCATCTTTAGGGTGAGCAGGCGTTATAGGGTATTAACATCTTGCTTACTTAGAGGTAAATTTTTATTCTATTCAGAGCATTGTTGAACCTGGCAGGGGTGGGGAGTGGGACCCCAGGATGAAGGGAATAATTATATTTGATTGACTCAAGGATCTCAACTGCCATAAGGTACATTTCGATTTCAGAGATGTTGGAAAGTAAGGAAAAAGTAAGGTTATTTTAAGTTTAAGGTAGTTAAACTTTATGTTCAGGGCTATTCGCTCCTAAGAAGGAAAAGAGTACATTGACCGATTATGGTCATATGTTAAGAAACACATATGTTAAGTGGGAGGCAAGGTAAGAGAAGAAAGTATAAGTGAAGAGCAGATACAATTGATAGTAAATGTGACAGCAGAAATTAGAAGTAGTTATTTTGCAGCAGTGAGGAGTATCAGTCTTTGTAGGTCATCAGAAAGAGAAAAGAGAAGATATAGACGGCTGTAGAAATGTGGCAAACAGTCTGCCACTTTGGTTCACTAAGAACTTGAGTATCACTTGTAAAGCAGTCTAACAATGGTTTCTCTTTGAGGCACTAGTGACTCTTCATTTATGTGTGAAGAAACAGCCTCAGATTGCTTAAATGGCCAAGTTAGTAAGTGGCAAGGTTGAGATTTGAACCCAGGTCTGTCTGATTCCAAAGCTTAGCTTGATCTGTTATTTTAATGTGGATATTTCTTTGTTAGTCTAATAAATACCTCTCACTTGTCAAGGATACTGTTTGAAGGGTAATTCTCCCTGCAGAGAATTAGGCTTTTTTTTTTGTCCTCAGTAAATGGGGTATTAGATTGTTTTTGTATTATTATTTTTTAAAGCTGTGTTTCATTAATAAGACTGGCAGTTTGGAGATAGTTATAGATTATGAACTGGGTTACTAAAATCTGATTAGGTTAAATGCTAAATTGAAAAGTTCTGCTTTTCCCATAGGCTTATGATTATTTATGTATAAAGACAGGGAGGAAAAGTTATAAGCTTTACAGAGAGTTAAGACTGTAAGTATAAATTTCTTCCTTTTTATTTTATAGAAAACATAGCTCTGCTGGCAGAAACAGCTTTAAGATTCCTGGAATTAGTACAGTTAAAAAATCTTAATATGGAAAATGACCCCAATAATGAAGAAATAGATGAAGTTACACATCCAAATGGAAATTATGACACAGGTTGTATAATTTTCTCTTCCAGATTTCCTATTGTTTAGAATGAATTGCTGATGCTAACTTGTAAAACTATCATTTGTAGTTTTCATGTAAGGTGAAGGAATACCAGATATATATATTAAATAGGAGGAGTCCCTGGTGTCTGATTATTCTCTCTATCCTCATATACTGTTATCTTACTCGAAAACAATCAGCTTGTCACCATGGATACTAAACTCAATTGTTTGTCAGCCAGAATTGATTTGTGTGAACAGTAAAGCCGGCTGAATTATATAATTCTCGTAAAAGAAGAAAAAATTAGAAACGTCATAGCTAAAGAAGCTAAACCTTTTCCCCTTATGTGAGTATATTCCGAGTATCCTCAATCATAAATTGTTTTTATTTCATACTGTTTGTGATTTACATTTCAAAACCATAAAGGAGCAGATGTGGTGATGGTAAACTTATTGAAGTCAAAGTCCTTGTCTTAGGTTTCTTTGCATTATACAACTCTTTAGAGATTTTTACTTAATGTTTGTTGAGTAAAAGATTTAGAAGTAAAGTAATAGATGTAATTTTCTCCAAGATGCTTCTAGCTATGAAAAACTAGAGAAATCTAGTTTTTTAGAATTTTATGCTACAAACAGCTACAATTACTGTTACTTGTTAGAATGGCACCATTTTTAGACAACATGTATTATCTAGAGTTGAATACAGTGGATTAATTTTGAAGTTTCAGGAGGATGTATCAGGAAATCCTAGCCTTTTTTCGTGGAATTACTTGGAAAATAATACTTTCCTATAACCATGTAATTGGACCTATTTAGATAATAAAGTTAAATGTTAAAATTTTGGGGGAGGGAATCTAAAGTTTTTCTTAATGTGAGCATATAGTTTTGCATGTCAGACCAGTTACCTTTTTCCTTGACAGGAGTAGCTGGACAAGGGTGGCCCCTGTCTTCTGTTTATTCACAGATAAATGTTAAAGATTAGCTCTGTATAAGGCAATCAGGAGCCTGCCTTAAGCACTAGAGCATGGCGGTGAATCAGATAGAAATGATCCTTGCTCTTGAGCTTACATTTTAGTAAAAAGAAGACAGGCAATAAGTAAATAAATAAGTGAGAAAAAATGAGGGTGAGTAAGAGATAAGGCCAGAGAAGACAACAGTGGCCAGATGAGGTAAAGCCTTGACAGAACTTGCAGTGTGTTTTGTGGCTTTCTAAAATAAACTGACCTTTAAAAACACTTTCTAAAAGGATTGCTCAGTATCGTCATATTATATCCTGATCCTATCCAGTATTTTCAAGTCCTTAATTAAGTGGGATCTTACTGGGGCCATGTGATTTCCTTTCTGGTGCTTCTCTATAATTTTCCCCTTGAGCTCATAAATGAAACTATTTAATTAGTGAGATAGTAACTATGCTTGTAGCATCTGCTTGTTAGGATCTTCTTCACTTTATATTTCAGTTTTCTATCCTTCAGAGCTTTGAATAATGGAAAAAATTGGTGACTGAAGACTTCGGTGGCTTCTGTAATCAGTCTGTCTGATGAGTAAGAAAGAAGACTGGGACTATCTGTATGGGGAAAAATTGACCTTTTCTTAACTATTTCTTTTCTTTTTTTTTTTTTTTAGAGCTCCAAGCCTTACATGAAATGGTCCAGCAGAAAGTTGTTACTTTGCTAAGTGATCCTGAAAATATTGTAAAACAAACCTTGATGGAAAATGGAATAACACGGCTGTGTGTATTCTTTGGACGTCAGAAAGCCAATGATGTTTTGTTGTCCCACATGATTACTTTCCTAAATGATAAGAATGATTGGCATCTACGTGGAGCATTTTTTGATAGTATAGTTGGTATGTTTTTTGCTTTTAAATTCATTTAAGATTTTTAATCATCCTCTCAAATACTTCCATGCAATCTGAAGGATAGATACTACCAAATTTCATTGATAATGAAATGAATTCGTAGTATTTCTGTTTTCATGCTGCTTTTGAATGATGTAAATATTTTAGCTTGGTAAAATAAAGGGTTGGTAAATCAACCTGTGTTACATCCATATGAAGGAATACCATGTGGTCATTAAAAACTATATTTAGACAGAGTAATGACCTGGAAAGTACCATGAGATATGTTAAAGTGACATAAGTAGATTGTAAATCCTCTTAAAGTATGGTTGCTGTTGTGTAAAGGTAACAATAACAGGAATCATACATGTTTATAAACATGTTAATAAAAGTGAACACGCATCACGTTTAGAATCAGAAAATAACAGTTAAAATATAATCATGGTTGAAAATCAATGTAGTTGGAAAGAATTAAGTTAAAGGCTTTGCTTTGTGTAACTGAAAATTTTTGAAAATTTAAGCAACATTTTTTTTTTGCTGTTCTTTCATTTTACAATTCTTGATTTTTAGATATATCTAAAGTCAGACATCTTGTGTTTTAGATACATGACTTCTATTACATTTGGATTCAGAATTAAAAGTAAATGAAGTGGACAGTGTTTTGCATGGGTTAAGTCATGTTTGATACAGGATTTAATATTTTTCTCTTTTAAATAATAACCAATCCCCTTTTCCCTGAATGTACTGATCTTTTCAGTTTAAGATTTGGCCAATTATGAAATACATGCTAAATTCATATTATTATGATTATCCAATACCCCCATTATATCATTTCTCACATGGTTGTAATGGTTTATCTGTTAACCCAAAAAGTTTAAAGACTATCCTGCACAATAGAAAGCTTGACTGGTATCCAAACTTTCTTGTGAGGTAGCAGGAAGCTGTAAGGCTTAAAGTTTTGGTTCCCAACAGTCTAGGAAAGGTTCGCTGTTTGATTTTTGTTTTCTAAAAAAATAAAACGCAAGAAACCTATGTGGCAACAGGATTGATATTTCTACAAATACTATCATATGTTTTGGAGGAAAGGGTACTTTCTACTTTGAAAAACTTTGAAATTCCCTGTTTTTCTTGCTTTGTTATTTTTGGAAATTACTGTACCTGTTTTTTTCTTTTCAGACATCTTTTGTTTCTTATTTTTAGATTAATTTATAGAGGCATCTTAGCCTTCCATCTAGGACTTCATCTAACTCAGTTCCTGAATACAGTATTATTCTTTGATCCTTACATCTTTTTGACTTCCTTGCTCTCTTCTTCTTCCAAATAATGCTATTTTTATTTCTTTCTCGGGAAAAGTTGGTTCTTACAACTTCACCTATCTATTGGTCAATTCATGTGTTCTTTGAAACATATATTAGTTCTTTTTAAATTTAAAAATAAATTTTTTTAATTGATGAAAGTAATACATGTTTATATTACTTTTGGAAATAAAACTTAGAAAAATTTGGAAAATATAGAAACCAAGAAGAAAATAAATGATGGTTAATCCTACAACCCATGCACAATCTCTGTTAAAGCTTTGATGTTTTTTCCCATAGCACTTCCTTTCTCTTTCCACCTCATTTATCCCTTTCTGTCATATGCTGATGGTTAAGAGCAGGCATTGTGGAGCTAGACTTCTGGGTTCAAGTGTTCGCTCTGTCACTAGTGGTGGTTCTTGGAAAATCATTTACATTTTTTGTGGCTTAGTTTACCTATCTGTAAAATAGAAATAAGAATAGTGCCTGTCTTACTGGTTGTTGGGGGATAGAATGAATTAATATATTTAGTAGTACCTGGCATAAGTGCTGTGTATATATTATATTACTTCCAAATTTTATTTTATTATTTCTTATACTTTTTTCTAATAACATACTTGAAGCATTTTCTCATATCATTAAAAATGTATTTGAAACCATAATTTAATAGGTCTAAACTCTTCCATGATATAGTTTTGCAAAAATTTAACCCTTCTTTTGGATATTTAAATTATTTTCATTTTTTTCTGTCATATATAGATTATCTATATATTTGGTGTAAATATGTAACATATGTATGTAAGTAGTTGTTTCTAATTATTTTCTTAGAAGTAAAAAATTTTAATTACTGTGTTAAAGAGTATGAATTTATTTTTAAAACTCATGACACATTTATAAGCTATTCAAAAAGATTATATCATTTTGCATTCCCATCTCCATTAAGTGCTGCACACCCATCCAGTGTGAAATAGGCTTTACTTAGTCCTTGCCTGTTGGAAGGGTAAAATGATAACTTGTTTTGATATATATATTTTAGCTCAACTATCAAGTTGAAAAACTTTCTCATGTTGATGATGTATTCATATCTCTAATTCTACGATTTTTAATATTCATTATTTTGGCTTTTTTTCCTGATATTTATGCTTTTCTTGTTCTTTTTGAACCTTTACATACATATTAAGAACATTAATTTTTAAAATTAATTTTAAGTGCACGTTTCTTAATTCTTTAACTTTATTTTTAAATCATTTTTGTAGACAGTTTTTCTGAAGTCAGTTTATTTGATCTTTTTGATTTGTGATTTTTTTTTTTTTTTTTACTTTTGTATGTAAAGTCTTTTCCCGTTCCAGAATTAGATTAATAATCTGTTGTGTGCTTGTCTTTTCTTTTTCATGCTTTATTTTTTTTACTTAACTGTTTAATTGATCTTTATTTTTGGTCTGTGATGTGAGGTGAAATCTAAATTTTCTTTTTCTTCTCAGATATGTAACTGATTTTCCTAGCATAGTTTATTAAGCATTTTTTTGTTTTTTTCTTACTGGTTTGTGAAACTGTTTTATCATCTGTTGCATGCCTCTCTGTCTGTTAAGGTCAGTTTTCTGGCTATCTAGTCTGTTCCATTGATTTTTCTGTTCTTGTACTCATACTCATAGCCATATTCAATTTACATTATTATATATTTTTAATCACCTGTATTATCTGGTAGGGTAAGTTTCAGATGTCATTATTCATTTTCAAAATATTTTTAGCTATTCTAGCTCATTGTACATTTCAGTTTGTAAAGTTCCTAAATTTAATCCACTGGAATTTTAGATAGTATTTTTCCTTTTATTAAAGAAAACAATTATAACATTATTTTTTAATCATAAAGGAAATAGGCCTTCAGAAATTATTTAAAATTTAATCAAAATTCATAAGGTATGAAAAACAATAATTGATTTTCCAGAGGCAGCTACTCGGCTTTGTGCTTTTATTTTAGTGTTTTCAGGTGATTATTACCATATCTATAAAGAATATTTTCATATTACTATTTTTAGAATAACCAACTTTGGATTTTATCTCTTTGTTTTCTGTGCCAGATGAAGATTTAATTCACTCATAACATGGCTTGATCCTTCTTTTCTTCTGAGATTTTGAGATGTTGACTAGTATCTTCAGTGCTTTAGTGTTTAGTTTGTTGTTGTAATAACTTGAAGTAATTAAATCTGTTTTGTATTGCTCCACCTGTGATTCGCACTACAAGATGAGTGCCCCCCTTTTTTTCTCTTTACCTCTTTCTCTCTTTTAATTGGTTAGTTGAGAATTGAGAATTCTCAACAATTTTTTTGTCATAATTAATAATACATTCTGTTCTGTAATCACAATGAAGTCAGGTATAGACTGATTATGAAGCTTCAAAACAAAATACATGATTATGAATGTATAAATTTTATTGACTGTGGAGCCAAGTAGTATACTGTAATTATATTTGCTCCATCACAATCCCAGTTCTGTGACTGCCCCCCTCACCATTTGAGTATGTTTATAGCAAGGCCAGTGGATTCTACTTTGCTCCCTCTTCTAGGTCCTAAATACACTATTTATTTTAATTTCATATTTGGACTGTGATTTTCTTGAGCAATTTTTTGTTTGTTCTAGAATTTTAGATTTCTTTGTTCTCTTTTTAGAAAGAAAAGTAATATATTGTCACCATATCTGTAATAGCTAGCTTCTTTCTTATTAATTTTATTTGTTGCTTAGAATCTATTCCATTTTCTTCTCGATGACGTTCTTGAAATTTATTAACTTTTAATTCTAATCTGGGCTGACTGATTTCTAGGTCTTTGCTAGCTTTTTTTTGCCCTTGAATTCTTAGGTTGATACTTTCCTAGAAGGGGTTGCATGGGAGGCAAACCTTTAATAGTCCTTACATGTCTTGAAATGAGTTTTTTAGTTAATTGATAGTTTGACTGAAAATAGAATTCTTTTCATAACTTTTAATGCCTTGCTCGCCTATGTCTTGTCTTCTAACCTCCATTGTTGCTGAAGATTATATAATTCCAACTCTGATTCTTCCTTTTTAGGAGATCTGTATTTTCATTTCTGTAAGTTCTTAGGATCTTAGTTTTTCTGTGGTGTCTGAGAATTTCCTGATGATTTGCTTTGCTGTGGGTCTTTTTAACTTTGTCATGCTGGGTAGGAAGTGCAGTGTTCTTTCCTAGGTAATTGATCAGTATGTTTGGCTTTTGCTTACTTTTATTGCTTTACTTAATGATATATGTACTTTTAGATATTGAATAATCACATAATATTGCTTTTCATTTCCAGGTGTTGCTGCCTATGTTGGCTGGCAAAGCTCCTCAATTCTCAAGCCCCTGCTGCAACAAGGTCTTAGTGATGCTGAGGAATTTGTCATTGTGAAAGCTCTTTATGCCCTTACTTGTATGTGCCAGTTAGGACTGCTACAAAAACCCCATGTTTACGAATTCGCCAGTGATATTGGTAAGTTTCTGTTTCTCAAAATTAGAATGAGATTGGAAGAACTTTATAAAATTTCTAGGTAATATAGAATAAGAATTGCAACTTTATTGTTCCTACTATTGATTGTGTGGGGTTCCTACCATTGATTGTGTGGGTGTGCATGCATGCATATATGTATGTGTATATGTGCATGCTTATGTGTATGTGAGAGACAGACAAGCTGACTCATTGGGTCCTCCAGGCTAATTGGGAAGTACTGCTTTGTTTTCATCTGTTTTTAAGTCTGTGTTACCTTTGTCAAAAAACAAGACTTTGGTGTGTGTTTTTTTGTTTGTTTGTTTGTTTTGCGACAGAGTTTCACTCTGTCGCCCAGGCTGGAGTACAGTGGTGTGATCCTGGCTCACTGCAACCTCCACCTCCCAGGTTTAAGCCATTCTCCTGCCTCAGCCTCCTGAGTAGCTGGGATTACAGGTGCCGGCCACCATGCCCGGCTAATTTTTTTTGTATTTTTAGTAGAGACGGAGTTTCACCATGTTGGCCAGGCTGGTTTCGAACTCCTGACCTTGTGATCTCCCTGCCCCAGCCTCCCAAAGTGCTGGGATTACAAGCATGAGCCACCGTGCCTGGCCAAGACTTTGTTTTTTAAAAAAACCATGATATGGGTCAAGCCTTGACTGGTCTGAAGATGAAAATTATTTTTGGGCACTTGACCAGCAGTCAAGTTGAAAATTGGATGTGAAGGATCTGTCACTGCATTGATTACCAGTTAAGAATTCATAGACTTGAATAATGTGTTTATTCTATTATAATTTCACATAATACATTGCTTCTGTGGCCTAATTAGTTATTTCCAAATAACTTTTGGAAATTATTTTTGAAATTTAATATAGCTTATAATTAGCATTTTATTTATCTACAAAACAGATGCGCATCAGTTTTAAAGCAAAAATTATCATGAAAATAGTTTTTTACCCCTACACGCAAAGTTTGCGGAGATTTTTCTGGACCTTGCTGTTTCTAGTCTTTGATCCCAGGATGAATATATGGAGTGCTCATATATCTTTAGTGTCAGAATAAATTATGTTTATATACAGAATAAACCCAGTGTGGTACTACTTCTTCGATAGATAACTCCCTTAGAACTACAACTGAATTTGATATGAAAACTATGGGGGAAAAAAACACTTTTCTGAGAAGAATCAAGTAAACAATCATTTGTTGGCATTTAAAACTGTTTAAAAGTAAAAAACAATTTTAGTAACTTAGAAACACTTACTTATTTAAAACAAATGATAGACTACATACATCTCTCTCATTCTGTTTTTAAACTATGTGTATTTTGTTGTAGTGATTTTTTTCCCAGCTTTATTGATGTATAATCAACAAATAAAGATAGTATATTATGTTCAACATGATATTTTGATATATGTATACTTTGTGAAGTAATTATGGTAATCAAGTTAATTGACATATCCATAGTTCTTTTTCTTTAGTGGTAAGAATATTTAAGAGTTACATCCCAGTGATTTTTGAGTATACATTTTTATTAATTATGATCACCATGCTGTACTTGCACATACACTGTACAAGAACTTATTCATCTTGTCTAACTGAACTTTTGTATCCTTTGACTAACACCTGCCCATTCCACCCTCCCTTCTACCCCAGCCCCTGGTAACCACCATGCTACTTTCTACTTCTATGAGTTCAGCTTTTTTAGATAATATGTATTACTTTGATCATACAGTATCTGTCTTTCTGTTGCTGGCTTATTTTACTTAGCATAATGTTCTCCAGTTTCATCTGTGTTGTTGCAAATAACAGGATATTTTTATTTTCTAGGACTGAGTAGTATTTTAGTTGTATATATACACCATGTTGTTTTATTCATTCATCAATGGACACTTAAGTTGATTTCCTATCTCGACTTTTATGAATAATGCTGCAGTGAACATGGGAGTGCAGATATCCCTTCAACATACTAATTTCATTTCCTTTGGATCTATACCCGAAAGTGGGATTGTAAGATCATAGATAATTCTGTTTTTAATTTTTTTTTTAAAGACATATGGTTTTGCTCTGTCACCCAGGCTGGAGTGCAGTGGTGTGATCATAGCTCACTGCATCTTTGATCTCCCTGGCTCAAGCTCTCTTCCGGCCTCAGCCTCGAGTAGCTAGAACCACAAGCATGTGCCACCATGCCTGGCTAGTATTTATTTATTTAGAGATGGGAGTTTCGCTCTTGTTGCTCTGTGCTGGCTGCCTGGACTTTAGGGAATGTTGACGTGGGTTATGTGAAACTACCCTTCCTGCCCTCTTCTTTGGGGCTTTTCTCATTTTTGTGCTATACCCAGGTGCTGTAATCTCTCACCTGGATTCCTTTGTAATGGTGTTTTTATGCATTGATAGTTTTTAAAACAGATTTTTTTCTACAAGAGGATGAACGCTGAAATGTCCTATTCAGCCATGTTGTTTTCACTGCCTAGTGACTTTTAAAGAGAATAGTGGTGGTGGTTTTGATGGTGATGATGATTTCTTTGGTACTCCTTTTAAAAATTATTCTCTTCCCACTTAGCTATTGTGAATATTTTCCCCATACTTTTCTTCTGATAAGTTGAATGTGCTAGATAAAGAAAAAACTGATTGGGAGGCCGAGGCAGGCGAACTCCGACCTGAGGTCGGGAGTTCAAGACCAGCCTGATCAACATGGAGAAACCCCGTCTCTACTAAAAATACAAAATTAGCCAGGCTTGGCAGTGCATGTTTGTATTCCTTGGTACTCAGAAGGCTGGGGCGGGAGAGTTGCTTAAACCCAGGAGGTGGAGGTTGCGGTGAGCCGAGATCGTGCCATTGCACTCCACCTGGGCAATAAGAGCAAAACTCTGTCTCAGAAAAAAAAAAAAAGGAAGAAAAGATTGAATATGCTATTTCATAGGCAGTTCTTTAGATTCAGGCTTCTTGTTTTGAGTAGTTGAGGTGCTTTGTATCAGGCACCTACTTTCTGATATAATAATGCTGTAGAACAGTCAACCACAGAATCTCAGTAAATCCTTCAGTAAATTTTTCATCATGCACCCGTGGGTTGTATAGGTGGCCCTGCTTCAGGTTCTGCATCTCCAGGTTGTCTGTGATGACTGTGATTCATCTGTCTCATTCTGGGGCCCTCACTGTAGGGACAGTGGCTACCCACATAATGTTCTCATGGTGATGGCAGAAGCACGAGAGGGCAAACCCAGCTATGTAGCACATTTCAAATTCCTGTTTGTCCTAATATTCATTGGCCAAAGCAAGTGATATAAACCAAAAGCAAGGGGGCAGAGAAGTATCCTTTGTATACCGCAGGTGTATACAAAGTGGATGAGTGTGGTTGTATAATACAGGAAAGTTAAGAATAAATAATACATTATAATACAGTTCCCAACTCCTGTCAAATTGTTATGGGTTTAGCTACTTTCTGGAGGTTTACCAGTGTTTTTCCAATCCTTATTTTCCCTCTTATCACAGGGAACATACCCACTGTCCCTTGTTGGATGGATCAGAGGCTGCAGGGTATTTATGAAATAGACAAAATCATCTTCATTTATAATTAGAAGATTTAGAAATGCGAGACCTTGGGAGAGAGATATTTTGAATGCATCTTTTCTCCTTTCCATTTTAATATAAGTATTATTAGCCTATAATTGTATTCCTGTTTCTCTGTTAATGTATATTTCTTATATACATTAAATAAATATCAGAGGATAAATAAATATCCTCTGAATGCTGATGTGTTTGCATGCTCAGAGCTAATACAATTTTTCTTGCCTTTAAAAGTTTGGATGTTATTCTAAATCAGGTTTGTCTAATGTCAATTAGTTGAAATCATTGCTTTTATGTTTAGTACATAAAATCGTTAAAATAAAAGGTATGGAAAGACATTCATTTAATTCTTTGGTTTAATGTCATATTTTAAACTTTTTACGAATAGGTATCATGTTTTCAGCTTTTTTGTTTCCATTCATTAATGCCTTGTGAAAGTAACTGTGAGTTATGTGTTAGATTTGATCAAACCACTGCATTAAAAGAATATCAGATAGGCTAGATTGTTCCCTTCATCTTTATGCTGTAGCTTGGAGAAGTAACTTCTCCCCAATTTCTCTGCCCTTTGGGTGGTAGAGGGTATATGTCTTTGAACGTCTGTGGGGGTACAAGTTGGGGAATAATAGTTAGCTATATGCTGTTGAGACTTGTTATGTCTGTAACAGTTTTTAATCCAGTGTTATAAATGAGTAGTGCCCACACAATTTTAGTTCTGACTAAAAAAATATAAATTTTAAGTCCTCAGCTATGAGGTAACTGTTTTTATTCTTTTGTGGTACTGCTGTGATATTTATGATAAGAGAATATTATAAACAGTGTGTCGACTTGATTGAGTTTATGCCTCAGGGTAATTGAGTATGTGAAGGCTCCTGATAGTAACATTGTGGCAAAATCCTTTTGTCAGTTATGTTATAATGTAAAAATTTGTTTATCCCGATAGTTTGAAATAACTTATTTGATCCCTGCCTTTTCTTTTCCTCTTTAGCCCCCTTCTTGTGTCATCCCAATTTATGGATACGTTATGGTGCCGTGGGATTTATCACAGTGGTAGCTCATCAAATAAGTACAGCTGATGTCTACTGTAAACTGATGCCTTATCTCAACCCATATATTACCCAACCAATAATACAGGTATACATGTTCCAAGTTGGAGTCAGTCTTTCCTCCAAACTGTGCCTCTTTAAAAAAAATGTGTAGAGAGCCCTATTTTTCTTAACATTTTTAAGTATTTAAATTGGGCGATAGCATTTTTATATTCTTTCAAGCTAATTAATGTTAATGAACCAAGCACCTTTGAAGCTCAGAAAAGTGCAAAAGATTATTATGTTTTACATCATGTTATATCTAATGTAGCATATAGTAGTTCATGTATTTTCTTTTGTGTAATATAAAGCATCTGTTAAAAATGAAATATAGTCTAGCAAAAATATATGTTGATAGACCTCTGCTTTTTATTTTAAAAAGTATTACTGATTGCATCCAGTTATAATAAATTAGAAAAAGTCTTTTTCAAATTTAAGTTTTTCACCACTAACTGGTTGTTTTGATGTCTTTTCTTTTTTATTCTAACAACACCACAACCTCTGCCCCACCTCTAGCAGTACTTGGTGATAAACTTTGAGTCTTTGGTATGTACAGGGCAAATATTATTCACCTAGCTTTTCAGTGTTTATACCCTTCATCTTGCTAGACAGCAAAGTATCAAGATAGGCATTTAAATGGAATGAAATGGTGAAGGATGATTCTAGCTGTTAAAACATCCTGAAAGTTCCTATTTTTACCAGAACTCCATTTCCCATTTGGAATTCACACACCTGTCTGGCTTTCTACCACTTTTGTATTTCAATGTGCCTTCTCTTTGTTTGGAGAAAATGGCCTTGGATAAACTCTGGAAACTAGGAAGTTTTGGTTATACCCTCTTTTCTTCATAGATTCATTCATTTCTAGAGGTTATCATTCTTTATTTCATAGAGTTTGTAGGATTTTTTTTTTATTTTTACACCAAGAGCAACTTATATATACATGAAAGATGGATAGCGCTATCAGAAAAAATGCCCTTTTAGAAAAGTTTATGCTTCCTTGGAAATTAGGCCTAGAGATATCTACTCCTTTTGAGTAGTTAACTCTATTTAAAAGTTTGCTCATTGAACTTTTTCTTTTGTCACTGTTTCGTATTTTGAAAGGCCAGGATCAGAAGTTGAGAGGCTAATTATTCATTTGCTTCATGAATCTTATTTTTCTACAATTTGGATTAGAGAAAAGGTACCTTTTTATGCTGCTTTCCACTGACTGACTTCACCAAGGAGTTAAATATACTTAAGGAAGTCCTCTTGGTGCTTCTGCTAGAGTCACAGGGAAAAAAAAGAAGATAATCTTGGTTACTATCGGCAGTATTCATCCATTTTATTATATTTGCATTGACAAGGAATGTATTCCTTTTGGATAATTAAAGGAAAGATTTTATAAACACTATGGAGATAGCAATGGTTTTTAGAAGTGGTTGAATCTACCAGGAAAATGTGATGACTGAAGGAAGACCTGTGGTTATTGAGCATCTTTCCTGGATCAGTACCTAGTGGTTGTCAGATCTGTGAACTGTACGTATGTTTTGGGTGTAGGATGTTGTCTGACATATTGGGATCTAGCAAAGGCTCTTTTTGTTTTCTAGAATTTCCTGGATTGGATGATTAGTCTTCCAATGATAGATACAGATGTGTGGTGTAGTGCTATCAATGAAAAGTAAGAGATACCTTAGCTCTTTAAAGTTTACTAGTATTCTTTCTTCTTCTACACAAAGATGTTGATATATATTATTTTCTTAGAAAATGAATATGTTAACTTTTCGCAAGTTGTATTTATTGAATTTGAAAATAACTGTACATGTTATATTTTTGGCTGATCCTTTTTATTTTTCTAATATAGATTGAAAGAAAACTTGTTCTGCTCAGTGTTTTAAAGGAACCAGTAAGCCGTTCTATATTTGATTATGCTTTGAGGTCTAAAGATATTACTAGCTTGTTCAGACATCTTCACATGCGTCAGAAGAAACGAAATGGTTCTCTTCCCGACTGCCCTCCACCAGAGGATCCTGCCATAGCACAGCTTCTGAAGAAGCTGCTCTCACAGGTTGTATCACCCTTCCAAAGTCTTACATTTAAATGCGAATTTAATAAAAATATTGAATTGTCCATTTAGCTTTTAAAAAATATTTTTGATTGATTAGATTACATCCTAAAAAATGAGTAAGTAAATCTGGCAAACATCTTACGCATTTGCTTTGAATCCTAAACAAAGATAATACTAAGATGATGATACAGTATCAGGTTAAGCTAAATAAGGAATCATGGGAGACCTGTTATGTTTCTTTCGTAATTACTGGCTAAATAAATGAGGGAAAGACTGTAGAAATAACCTTAGATTTAATTAGTATTCTTGATTCAGTTCTGTGTCTTACCAAAAATATAATGAAATTTAACTGGAAGAAACATTGCAAAACACAGATGAAGTATAGAAAAATCCTGGTTCATTTTGATCCAAATTTGTAATTAATACTTGTAAACAGCTGAAATAACTGGTACTTAGAATGCATCTCAGGTTTAATAGACCAGCAGTTTACTGGTATATCTTAAACGTCTATGAATTTGAATCAATTAACAGAATCTTATTAGAACTAGGAAGTAATCTTACTACACTTGGCATTGGTAATGCCTCTTTAGAAATATGAATTCTATTCATGACAAAAAGGCCAAAAGCAATTGCAACAAAGACCAGAATTGACAAATGGGATCTAATTAAACTAAAGAGATTCTGCACAGCAAAAGAAACCATCATCGGAGTGAACAGGCAGCCTACAGAATGGGAGAAAATTTTTGAAATCTACCCATCTGACAAAGATCTAATATCCAGAATTTACAAGGAACTTAAATGTATTTACAAGAGAAAAATAACTCCATTGAAAAGTGGGCAAAGGATATGGACAGACGCTTCTCAGAAAAAGACATTTCCACAGCCAACAAACATGAAAAAAAGCTTAACATCACTGATGATCAGAGAAATGCAAATCAAAACCACAGATACCATCTCACGCCAGTCAGAATGGCAGTTACTAAAAAGTCAGGAAACGGGCCAGGCACTGTGGCTCAGGCCTATAAACCCAGCACTTTGGGAGGCCAAGGTGGGTGGATCACCTGAGGTCAGGAGTTCCAGACCAGACTGGCCAACATGGTGAAACCCCATCTCTACTAAAAATACAAAAATTAGCCATACGTAGTGTTCTGTGCCTGTAATCCCAGCTACTCGGGAGGCTGAGGCAGGAGAATCGCTTGAACCTGGGAGGTGCAGGTTGCAGTAAGCAGAGATCGCGCCACTGCACTCCAGCCTGGGTGACAGAGTGAGACTCTGTCTCCAAAAAAAAAAAAAGTCAGGAAAAAATAGATCCTGGGGAGGCTGTGGAGAAATAGGAACACTTTTATACTGTCGGTGGGAGTATAAATTAGTTCAACCATTGTGGAAGACAGTATGGTGATTCCTCAAGGGTCTACAACCAGAAATACCATTTGACCCAGCAATCCCATTACTGGGCTTATACCCAGAGAAATGTAAATCATTCTACTATAAAGACACATGCATATGTATGTTTATTGCAGCACTATTTACAATAGCAAAGACATGGAACCAACCCAAATGCCCATCAATGATAGACTGGATAAAGAAAATGTGGTACATATACACCATGGAACACTACACAGCCATAAAAAGGAATGAGAGCATGTCCTTTGCAGGGACATGGATTAAACTGGAAGCCATTATCCTCAGCAAACACAGGAACAGGAAACCAAACACTACATGTTCTCACTCATAAGTGGGAGTTGAACAATGAGAACACATGGACATGGAGAGGGAAACAACACAAACCAGGGCCTGTTGAGGGGTGGAGGGTGAGGGGAGGGAACTTAGAGGATGGGTCAGTAGGTGAAGCAAACCACCATAGCACACGTATACCTATGTAACAAACCTGCATGTTCTGTACATGTATCCCATTTTGCTTTTTAGAGAAAAAACAAGAAATAAATATATGAAGTCTAGGCCAGGCATGTTGGCTCATGCCTGTAATCCCACCACTTTGGGAAGCCAAGAAAAAAAGAAATATTAAATCTAAATTTACATCTTGTTTCATGAGGGATATGTGGAACTTAGGGAAGCCAAGATAGGAATAAAAATGGTTAAAAATAAAGAATACAGTTGCTGAATATATGCTCTATGAGCCATAATGGAAATTTTAAAGACTTAGTTTGATGTGACTTGAATTCCTGAAGAGCTTTTTCTTTGGGTTTTATTTTAACCTTGGCTTGTACATTAGATATGTTTTGTATTTTAGAAAGCAATTTGTGGAAAATTGGATTCTGAAGCACATTTTTCTTTTTTTTGGTTCTACAATTTAAAAAAAAGAATGAAAGATAAAGAATACCAATCTTTCTTTTTACTTTCCTTTCATTCATTTTTTACAAAATTATTATTATACTTTATAGGGTACATGTGCACAACGTGCAGGTTTGTTACATATGTATACATGTGCCATGTTGGTATGCTGCACCCATTAACTCGTCATTTACATTAGGTATATCTCCTAATGCTATCCCTTCCTCCTACCCCCTCCCCACAATAGGACCCGGTGTGTGATGCTCCCCTACCTGTGTCCAAGTGATCTCATTGTTCAATTCCCACCTATGAGTGAGAACATGTGGTATTTGGTTTTCTGTTCTTGCGATAGTTTGCTGAGAATGATGGTTTCCAGCTGCATCCATGTCCCTGCAAAGGACACGAACTCATCCTTTTTTATGGCTGCATAGTATTCCATGGTGTATATGTGCCACATTTTCTTAATCTAGTCTGTCACTGATGGACATTTGGGTTGATTCCAAGTCTTTGCTATTGTGAATAGTGCCGCAATAAACATATGTGTGCATGTGTCTTTATAGCAGCATGACTTAAAATCCTTTGGGTATATCCCCATTAATGGGATGGCTGGGTCATATGGTGTTTCTAGTTCTAGATCCTTGAGGTATCGCCACACTGTTTTCCACAATGGTTGAACTAGTTTACAGTCCCACCAACAGTGTAAAAGTGTTCCTATTTCTCCACATCCTCTCCAGCACCTGTTGTTTCCTGATTTTTTAATGTGAATCACATTTTTCTGATGTTTCTCCCGAGTAAGTAATCCTTACCAAAGAGATTTCAGTGTGCAGTAAAAACCATCTCAATCTAAATGTTTCTTCAGGCTTGGCCATTGTGACTCTATTTCTCTCTCCCCTACCTATCCTATATATTAATTTAAAAACCTTCATTCTGGGCCTGGTGTGGTGGCTCATGCCTGTAATCTCAGCACTTTGGGAGGCTGAGGCGGGCAGATCACGAGGTTGGAGTTTTGAGACCAGCCTGGCTGACATGGTAAAATGCTGTCTCTACTAAAAATCCCCAGAATTGGCTGGGCGTGGTGGTGTGCACCTGTGGTCCCAGCTACTTGGGAGGCTGAGGCAGGGAAATCGCTTGAACCTGAGAGACAGAGGTTGCAATGAGCCAAGATCGTGCCATTGCACTCCAGCCTGGGTGACAGAGCAAAACTCCGTCTCAAGAAACAACAAAACAAACCTTCATCCTGACATTTTCTTTTCCTTGTCAGTCATTACTTTACCTCATGGGGCTACCCTAGCCCCTCATCTCTTCTTTTTACCTTGCTAAGGTGTAGGTTTTGACACTGGTAACAGGAGGGAGTGGGAAGGAACAATTTCCATAGCCGTTCTACTTCCTGCTTCCTACAGTTCTTCTAACCGCTTCTACCACTGCTGCTCCCTCAATGCCAGCCAGCATTACTGGGTGCCATGATACAAATCACTAAAGCTCACTGACCCATATTCCTCTGAAATGTCAGTGCGTGGTATCTTCATTGGTCTGTCAGTGATCCTCTCATTTGTCTGAGTGGAAAAAGAGGAACAAACAATCCCCCATTTTATGTTATCTCTGGTGCCAATGGCTTTAGGAGACTCCTAAAGGTTAGGGGACAATCCTCTGTTCAAGAGATAAGCACTGCTAATAGAAGGGAGAGCAGGCCAGAATCTCTGAAATTCTTACCAGAAATAACAGCAGAACAACACCAGCTTCCGGTTTTTTGAAAGCCAACAACGACTTTACCACTGTAGTTTGTGATTTCCATGTTTTTGACTATCCTTAAAACAAATTTGAGCAACAGATGTTATTCCTGTTTTGTAGATAAGGGAATGGAGACACAAGGAAGGTAGTTAACTTGCTTATGTTCAGATAGTACAGTAAGTTTCAGAGTTGGCATTTCAATCTAAACCTACCTGATTCCAAAGCCTACACTCCTACACTATGCTGTGTTGCCTCTAAAGTAAAATAAACAGAGGACATAGAGCTAAGACTCAGAAGCTTGCTTGGATTTTATACAGACTTAGGAAGAAGCTCATGTGCATTTGATCTCCTCCAGCGCCTTACAAGCCTTTTCTCTACCGTCATTTCATTTTGGTCCCTGTGCTACCTGAGTTTCTTAGGATCACTAGCAGAGACTTAGATCCAGGGGAGGCTTTGGAGATAGGAATTGAGTCCTTGTTTCTTTTTTCTCTTCTCTCTTCCCTCTTCCTCTTCCCCTTCCCCTTCCCCTTCCCCTTTCTCTTTCTCTTTTTCCTTCTCTTCTTTATTGAGATGGAGTTTGTTGTTGCCCAGGCTACAGTGAATGGCACGATCTCGGCTCACCACAACCTCCGCCTCCCGGGTTCAAGTGATTCTCCTGTCTGAGCCTCCAGAGTAGCTGGGATTACAGGCATGTGCCGCCAGGCCTGTCTACTTTTGTATTTTTAGTAGAGATGGGGTTTCTCCATGTTGGTCAGGCTGGTCGTGAACTCCCAACCTCAGGTGATCTGCCTGCCTTGGCCTCCCAAAGTGCTGGGATTACAGGCCTGAGCCCCCGCCCCCAGCGAGTCCTTGTTTCTGATATCAGGGCTACAGAGCAAAGGGTCGTGTTTTTAGTTTCTGCAAGCAGGCAATATGAGCACTCCTACATATTTTTTTTTTTAGCTTACAGTTCTTCAGTGCTCTTCTATACGGGACTGTACTTGAGACACATCATGGGTAAAGTAGGCCTTTCTAGACCAGCCTAGCATTGTTTCTATGGGAAAATATGTTATTAGTTCCAGCTAATAGACTTAACATACAATTTTGGAACGTTACCCATATGGGAGTTGGAATCTGTACTCCAGATTTTCAGTAGAACTTACATCAAGAGACGACTCTTGGAAGGACTGTTGTCGTTAGATCCATCTACAAGAGCTTCCTGTTTTATTTGTATGCATTTAATCAGGTTCTAATAAATAATACAAAATGATTTCACTCCTTTAAAAAATGAGTTCATTTTTAATGATTTTTATTTTTGTACTTTTTGACAGATTAGTATAAATACAGCTTTAAAATTCAAAAGCTATAAGAAGATACATAAAGCAGTGTTAAGTTTTTATCTAATCCCTGCCCTCCAGCCATGCAGTTTCTTTCTCTGTTGATTGTGAATTTTATGTTGGGTGTTGAATTGCTTTGCAGTGTTGGACTTGTTCTGCTGCACAGTTACTTGGAATCAGTTTCATCCTTTTAAGCTTTGCTTTTAAGCTTTGTTAAGATAGGTTTAGGATAGGTCCAGACCAACCCTTAGTTGGTCAGTTTAGTACCACTGCTAAGGACTTCTCAGAACATGATGCTTTGTGTATAGTAAGAGGTCTTTCACTGTTCCTAACCTTGTGGTGTTCTTTCTATGGCCTCAGGTAGTTTCCTTATGCATACATAGTTTAATATTCAGCCAAAGACTTCAGGAGACCCTTCTGTAGCCCTCTGAAGCACTCATTCTGTGCAGATCCCTCTTCTTCATTTCTCTGCCCCACAGAGTTAGCGTTTGTAGCTTTCTTGAACTCTGATGTGTCCTTGAAATCAGCTCTGTTTTATTCTATGTTCCTTCTGCCATAGCCTGGCAACTCTAGACAGTATTGCTGGGACAGTCATAGGACTCAGTTTTAAATATTTTAGGCATTGTAGCCCTGTCTGCCTGTTTTCCCATGCCTGAAAAGTGTGTGTCTGTGTGTGTGTGTGTGTGTGTGTGTGTGTGTGTGTTTTGTACGGTTTGAAGTTGTTTAAAGTGGAAGGGTAAAACTAGTCTGGTCCCTGTGATTTCATCATAGTCAGAAGCTGAAGTCTGTGGGTATGTTTATGGACTTACACTAGTACCGCACTTTTTTAGTTACCATAACTTAGGCTTGATCTTTGGTGGGAAAAAACATCTCCCAGCTTTTTTTTTTTCCTTTGTTTCAACATTTTCTTGGCTATCCTTGGTTCTTAACATTTTTTTTTTCTTTTTCAAGAGTTTCTTGGCTATCCTTGATTCTTAGCATTTTCTTACACGTTTTCTATATGATTTTTTCATCAGCTTGTCACTTTATACAATAAAAATTTGTTGATATATTGAGATTACATTGAACCTGTAGAAGTCAGCTTGTCACTTTTGATTATTTTGAATGCTATTACAATTGGCAAATTAAAACATTATTTTGTTTGTAGCTGGTTTATGGAAAAATTTTTATATTTCCTTTGGCAACCTCATAAAACTTATTAATTATAATAATTTGCTTGTACATTTTCTTTTGAACTTGTACATTCACAATTGTATCATGCGTGAACAGTGACTATTTTATTCATTTTTTTCCAATCTAAATACCTTTGTTTTCCTTGCCTTATTTAAATGACTAGGATATTTAGTATAGTATTAAAGAGATTTGGTGTGAGTAGGCATCCTTGTTTCGCATATCAGAGGGAAAACTCTCAACATTGTACCATTCAGTGTGATTTTTGCTATTAGTTTTTTTGTACAATCTTTTGAACAGATTAAGGAAATCCTCTTTCTGGCTTGCTAAGATGATTATTGGAAGAATGCTAAATTTTATCAAATGTCTTTTATCTGTTGAGATTATTATATGGTTTTTCTGTTCTGTTAATGTGTTGAAATATGTTGATTGATTTTTCATATTTTAAACTTACTTTATTCCCTGGTTATTTGAAATAAACATAGCTTTGTCATATTGTATCTATATATAAATGTAGTTTTAGAAAATAAATAAAATATAAATATATAAAATGTTTTTAGGTACACTGGATTTGGTTTGCTCCTACTTTAGTGGATATTTTTTCGTTTGAGTTTATGAACAACCTTGTCCTGTAGTTTTCCTTTCTTGTAATGTTCTTGTCAATTTGTTTGTTTTTTCATGGTGCAGTGCTGACATTTTTTTTATTGAGATACAATTCACTACCATAAAATTCACTTTTGAAGTGTACAGCTTACTGCTTTTTAGTACATTTGCAAAGTTGTGCAATCATCACCACTGTTAAATTCCAGAACATTTTCATCACCCTGAAAAGAAACCTTGTATCCATTAGCAGTCATTTTCTTTCCCTTAGCCCCTGGCAATTGCTAATCTACTTTCTGTCTCTATGGATTGCTTAATCTGGACATTTCATATTAATGGAATCATGCAATATGTGGCCTTCTGTGTCTGGCTTCTTTCACCGATCTTAATGTTTTTAAGGTCCCCCTATGCTGTAGCATATATCAGTACTTCATTACTATTTATAGCCCTTACTGTGGCCCTCCCTTTTGTGGACTAAAACATAGACTAACAAAAAGAGAGCTCTTACTTTAGCTATAAAGTACCTATTGTCTATTTAAAGTGAATTTTAGGAGGAGACATGAAAATAAACTAAGTGTTGCAAGTTAACACTGGGATTTAGTCAAGAATATGTCTATTATTATTGTACTTTAATGCAATTTTATTTCATGTTTTTTAGCTTTGTGCCCTCCTAGGGTTGGTTTTATCATAGTCTGCCTGAGAATTGTGAATATGACTCTAAACTCTAGTGGGATTCTAGATTGAGGCCTCAGGAGAACTGACATTTTATTAAATGAATGTTTTTTATTCCTTTGCTTGATAAAAATGTAGTAGAGGATTCTGTGGATGGTTGGAAAGAAAGACACGCAGAACTGCCACATTTTCCAGAATATTTAAGTTGCCAATGAATTATTTAGATTGATTACTTAGTATTTGTCCGTTTCAAGTGCGCTAAATATTTTAGGTGGATTAGCATGTAAATTTCACTATAATCTGATAAGATGGGTGCTAGTAATTATCTTTATAGATAAATAGAAGTGCACACATATAGTAAGTAGTAATCAGGGCTGGAATTTGAACCTACGCAGTCTGACCTCAGCCGTTATCCTGGATTGCTACTGGATTTGTTGCTCAGATCTGCAGTTCAGGCAGCATTCCAATCAATCCTTTAGTTGCATAGTATATTTTATGTATCATAGAATGCCTTTATATACTCATTCAGTATACATTTCTCAACACAACCAGGAGCAAAGTTGAAGTCGGTACACTTTCTTTTGCTTAATATTATACATTCAGAATTTTGTTCAGATAATAAATATTTATTCAACAGTTGTATTTTAAATATTACTATATATCACACGTTGTGTTCTTTGGAAATTCCAAAGATGAGTTATGTTTGAATACTGTCCTTTAGGAAGAAAGTTAAGATATAAATCATGATACAAATTACAAAGTGCCCTAATAGAATGTTCTGGGAGATCTTAGTAGTGACATGTCATTCTGTATTGTTAACTTTATTTTTCACTTGCACTTGATTGTTTCACCCTTCTGACTCTTTCAGTTTTAAATTGGGTGATTTGTTCCTTCAGTTGTTAGTCATTCTGAGGTCTGTTTTTATTACTTGTGAAAATAAACTAGAACATATGGTTTTATTTGGCTTTAGGGAATGACAGAGGAAGAGGAAGATAAACTTCTGGCACTGAAAGACTTCATGATGAAATCTAATAAAGCAAAGGCCAATATAGTGGACCAGAGCCATCTTCATGATAGTAGTCAGAAAGGTGTAATTGACTTGGCAGCTTTAGGCATAACTGGGAGACAAGTTGATCTTGTTAAAACCAAACAAGAACCAGATGACAAACGGGGTTAGTATGCTTGTTTGTGTGTGTGTAGCTTGTTGTTGTTAATTATTTCATAAGACTGTTTTTTAGCTAATTAATAATAAAAAGCCCCATTTCACAGATAAAGAACTTTCAAATACAGTGACTCCATTACTTAGCAGGGAGATTTTGGGGAAGAAAACTAGGGAAGCATACTAACAGTTAAGGAAGTAACTTGCCAGAATCACAACTCTGTGACAAACCAAGGTCTGATTCCATAGCTCTGCTTTTACAATAAAATCACGTTGTCACCATAGAGGTGTATGACTGAAGATGAAATTCTTTTTTTTAACCCTTTAACCAGCAACCCAAGAACAATAGTCTATGTAAAATGGTATCAAGTTTTCTAGTTCATTATTAGTAGGTAATACCCAATGAATTCAAAAGAAAGGTCTTGCTATTAACAATGAAATGCAAGAGTAGAGACCAGATAAGACTTAACCATTTGCAGTCTTGAGATTTGAAACTGTGAGCTCTTGTGACATTGACATTGATTGTATGAAGTTTTGTAAGATCCTGTGCATGCCCTTTTTGCATGTGCATTCACTGCCAATTATATGCCTTTAAAATTTCCTCTATTCTAGCATTAGATTTTGAAGGCAGCTAGTGAATTTTATTTAAAATAAACTTCTAATTGCCAAATTCGAGAAAAAGTATTTGTAACTTAAGTTTTAATGGTTTAGATCCATAATATATAAAACATACAGATTAATAAGAAAGCAAGCCAAAAAAAGAAAGATTGAACAGAATTCTATCAGTTGATAGAATAGAATGCATATATATGAAAAGGTAAATAATTTAATAAATGCAAATTAAAACAGATGCCATTTTCTTACTATTCGCTACTTTAGATATAGTGGTTACTTGAAATTGAGCTGGCCTGGAGAAACTAGGAAGTAATTAGGTCTTATTATTAAAATAATTGGAAGCACATCTGTTCCATCTGCCCTAGAAATGAAATGAGAGTTAATGAGTTAATATATGAATATGAATAAATTAGAAATCTTAAGGAACAAAAAGAATATGAAGTGTAGTGCTGTCCCTGCCCCCTCTCCTGTCCCCTCCAAAGGCAATAAAAGCACATAATGGTTTTAAAGGCTACCTTCAGACTAACTATTCCGAATATATTTTCATAGCCAGAAAACATGTAAAACAAGACTCAAACGTAAATGAAGAATGGAAAAGCATGTTTGGGTCACTGGACCCACCAAACATGCCACAGGCCCTACCTAAAGGGAGTGATCAGGAGATGATTCAGACTGGGAAACCTCCTCGTTCCGAGTCCTCTGCTGGCATTTGTGTCCCTTTGTCAACTTCTCCACAGGTACTGTCACCCAGTCAGTAGTCCTTCTAATGTCTTTGTACCCCGTTCTGCTATTTTGGATGTTTAAAGGCTGTGTACTGTAGTAGAAAAATTAATATGGTGACTTTTCTTTTAGGGAGGACATATTCCTTTCTAAGACAGGTTTATCTTTAATTTTATAGTGAGGAGGAAATGTAGTTATTGAAAGTACTAAAAAGGTCTCATTTTAGAGTACTTGCCAATAAAGTGATCTGAAATTGTGGGTTTAAGACACTATTATGAACTGTGATTATAATTACGCTGCAGTGAACCTTTTAAATCTTTTTTATTCCTCCTCCAGTATAACATAGCTATATCTATAAAATAGCAAAAATACTTTTGGGAAGAAGTCTCAAATTTCCTATGTGTGATAAATGTCATGATGCTTTTGATGTACAGATCATTCCTGACAACAATGGTTAGACTTAGGATTTTTTGAGTTTGTATGGTGTGAAAGTAGTATTCATTCATTAGAAACTGTACTCTGGTACCCATATAGCCATCCCATTTTTTGTGTTCAGTACAGATTTCAGTAAGTTACATGAGATATTCAGCACTTTATTGTAAAATAGGCTTTGTGTTAGATAATTTGCCCAACTGTTGGCTAATGTAAGGGTTCTGAGCATGTTTAAGGTAGGCTATGCTAAGCTGTGATGTTCAGTAGTTGGGTGTATTAAATGCATTTTCGACTTAATGATATTTTCAACTTATGATAGGCTTATTGGGATGTAATGCCATTGTAAGTCAAGGAGCATCTGTATTTGAAATAAGTTTAATTTAAGGCAGCTCTTTCCTAGTCAATCGTATCTTAAATAAAAAATATTAATTGAACCAGATTAATTAAATTGAAATTCCATTTCTTCTTTTCACTTAATGATAATTTTTGTTTAATGTTATTTTTGTGCTGATCAGTTTTTTTTATATATAAAATGTAGGATTTATATAAAGAATGGAAATGTAGCATTTGTGGTTAAATTTCATTTTAACTGGGTTTTCGTTGAAAAAATGTATTTAAATGAATTTTAAAATTGGTACATTAATGACGACAAAAAGCTGTTATAATTTATAGATAAAAACATGGGTACGCTTTTATCTTCAAATATACTTTGCTTATGACATAGAATTCCATTTGTTTTGTAGGTTCCAGAAGTGACAACTGTGCAAAATAAAAAACCAGTAATACCGGTTTTAAGTAGTACAATTTTACCATCCACCTATCAGATTCGGATTACAACTTGTAAAACTGAACTTCAGCAGCTCATCCAGCAAAAGCGGGAGCAGTGCAATGCTGAGAAAATAGCTAAGCAGATGATGGAAAATGCTGAATGGGAGAGTAAACCACCACCACCTGGTAAAAGTTCCATTGATAGGTAGTTATAGTCTAGTCTAGGTGCTTAAGGCTAGAATCTAATAGAGGAAATGAATACTTAACTACCAGACAAAAGAGGTAAGAACAAAAATGTTGTTTGGGAAACCCAGAGGAAGAAGCAGTGAGTAAGAAATCATGTCATTATTTGTTGAGTTGGATCTTTTTAGTTGTGGGGGAAGCTGGCAAAGTCATATTTAGGCCAATCACATAATAATTTAGCCTATCTGTGCTTCATTTTCCCCACTTATAGTACTAAGTTTTACCTGTTTAATGTCTTGCCACTTTCTCATTTAAATGTCTGGCTTCTTTGACCAAATTCCTGCTTTTAATTTCTGGAAGGTTTAACATACTTTGATTAATATTAAGAAAAAGTTAGAAAATTTAGAAAATGATGAGTACTTTTGAAAAGAAAATAGGCTGGGTGTGGTGGCTCACGCCTGCAATCCCAGCACTTTGGGAGGCTGAGGTGGACGGATCACTTGAGGTCAGGAGTTCGAGACCAGCCTGGTTAACATGGTGTCACCCCATCGCTACTAAAAATACAAAAATTAGCCAGGTGTGGTGGCATACGCCTATGATCCCAGCTACTCGGGAGGCTAAGGCAGGAGAATTGCTTGAACCTGGGAGGTAGAGGTTGCAATGAACTGAGATTATGCCACTGCATAATCTGGGCGACAGAGCAAGACTCCGTCTCAAAAAAAAAAAAAAGTAAATAAATAAATAATTAAAAAAGAAAACAACATCACCTCTAACCCTACGCCTTAACGATGATCAACATTAAAATTATGAGGAAGCAGTTCTGTATTGTTAAGACTTAAAAGTAATTTAGAGATACTTCAAATGAAAATCTGACTCAGCTATCTTAGCAGACTTGCCTAGTGTAATGTAGCAGAGCTAGTCTTTGACACTAGATTTGTAGGTTTAAAAATATTTTTTGAGTTTCTGTCTCTACATTTTAATGATAAAAATTGAAATTGAGAAGATGCATAATGTGCTTATATATAGTTTACAAATCATGTGAATTCCCATGAGCTACTGATGTGGACTTGGGGAAAATGCTGGTAAAGGTCAATGATTTAAAGATTCAGAAGATACTGTTAAGTGGCAAGTAGCATCGTTAGTTGCATAAATTTTCTTATCAAAATAAACATTTTGGAATTTTTTAATGTTGAAACTTTTTGTGATTAGAATCAATATTATATACCAGCGCTACTTTAAAAACTGAAAAGTTGAGCACAGACTGCTGTATTTTATGATAGAATCTGTCTTTGTAAGTGGCATATTATACTTAGTAGAGTAATACATTTTATTTAATAAATCACAGAAAAGATGTCAAATTTTGTAGTTCAAGAAATGTGCACCAAAACAGAGATATAGACCAATGGAACAGAACAGAGTCCTCAGAAATAATACCACACATCTACAGCCATCTGATCTTTGACAAACCTGAGAGAAACAAGAAATGGGGAAAGGATTCCCTATTTAATAAATGGTGCTGGGAAAATTGGCTAGCCATAAGTAGAAAGCTGAAACTGGATCCTTTCCTTACTCCTTATACGAAAATTAATTCAAGATGGATTAGAGACTTAAATGTTAGACCTAATACCATAAAAACCCTAGAAGAAAACCTAGGCAGTACCATTCAGGACATAGGCATGGGCAAGGACTTCATGTCTAAAACACCAAAAGCAACGGCAACAAAAGCAAAAATTGACAAATGGGATCTAATTAAACTAAAGAGCTTCTGCTCAGCAAAAGAAACTACCATCAGAGTGAACAGGCAACCTACAGAATGGGAGAAAATTTTTACAATCTACTCATCTGACAAAGGGCTAATATCCAGAACCTACAAAGAACTCAAACAAATTTACAAGAAAAAAAAACCCCATCAAAAAGTGGGGAAAGGATATGAACAGACATTTCTCAAAAGAAGACATCCATACAGCCAACAGACACATGAAAAAATGCTCATCATCACTGGCCATCAGAGAAATGCAAATCAAAACCACAATGAGATACCATCTCACACCAGTTAGAATGGCAATCATTCAAAAGTCAGGAAACAACAGGTGTTGGAGAGGATGTGGAGAAATAGGAACACTTTTACACTGTTGGTGGGATTGTAAACTAGTTCAACCATTATGGAAAACAGTATGGCGATTCCTCGAGGATCTAGAACTAGATGTACCATGTGACCCAGCCATCCCACTACTGGATATATACCCAAAGGATTATAAATCATGCTGCTATAAAGACACATGCACACGTATGTTTATTGTGGCACTATTCACAATAGCAAAGACTTGGAGTCAACCCAAATGTCCATCAGTGACAGACTGGATTAAGAAAATGTGGCACATATACACCATGGAATATTATGCAGCTATTAAAAAGGATGAATTTGCGTCCTTTGTAGGGACATGGATGCAGCTGGAAACCATCATTCTTAGCAAACTGTCACAAGAACAGAAAACCAAACACCGCATGTTCTCACTCATAGGTGGGAACTGAACAATGAGATCACTTGGACTCGGGAAGGGAAACATCACACACTGCGGCCTATCATGGGGAGGGGGGAGGAGGGAGGGATTGCATTGGGAGTTATATCTGATATAAATGACGAATTGATGGGTGCTGACGAGTTGATGGGTGCAGCACACCAACATGGCACAAGTATACATATGTAACAAACCTGCACGTTATGCACATGTACCCTAGAACTTAAAGTATAATAATAATAATAAAAAAAAAATGGTGCAAAACTTCTAAACAGACATTCATAAAAGAAGATACACAAATGGCCAATAAGCTAATGAAAAAAATATCAACATCATTAGTTGTTAGCGGAATGTGAACTAAAACTACAATAAGATACTACTTCATATTCTTTTAGAATGGCTAACACTACAGACTGGCAAAATATTCCCAAAAGAAAAATTATTGCTGCTGTTATGACATGAATTATTTCAGTCATTCAGTAATACATTAAAAGACATTTCATGACATAAAAGAGAAAGCATAAAATCTAGAGCGATAGAAAGTAGATTAGTGTTTGCTTAGGGGTAGGCGAACGGAAGGGATAGGGGAATGATAGTTAAAGGGTATGGAGTTTCTTTTGGAGGTGATGAAAATATTCTGAAATTAACTGTGGTGACAGATGCACATATCTGTGACTACACTAAAAGCCATTGAATTATACACATAAAATGGGTGAATTTTATGATATGTGAATATCTCAATAATGTTATTTTTAATAATGCTGTTATTAAGATTTTGATTTGGATTAAATTGGGATCTACAGATTTGGAGGAAAGATGTATGATTATAATATTGAGTCTTTCAGTACATGAACATTATATAATGCTCCAAAAAAAAAAAAAGAAAGAAAGAAATGTGCAGTGACTGTTGGACTCTTGACTTTTTTCTTTCTGCACTTGAGTAGCTGAGTGAAATTGATTTTCTCCAAAGGGAAATGTGCAGCCTAGCCTGGTAGATTATTTGACTTCATGACAAAGTGTTTTTGATCACTTTCAAATCCAGCATATTCTTAAAAATTACATTTAGCTACTGTTCCCACACATGTGAGCCAGAGATCTAAGGGGAAACATTTTGTTTTTCGTTTTAGAGTAAGCTCGGTTTGGCAGTGGTATCAGTTTCATTTTTGTTTCTTGGTGAAAATAAATCATTTCTAAAATGACATTATCATCACTCAGGTTGCCACAGTGGTGATTCCCAGTACAGTATGCTCTTTAGCATAGTTTTCTGTTTTATTTTAAAATCTCATGGTATTAAATATAATGAACTGTTATACTTAATACAAAAGAAGCTATCAAACATTGAAGACAGTTATGTGCAGGTACCTATGTTAGGTGCTGTGAATGAACCATGAATGGATAAGACATGGTTTCTGGCCCCAGGGAATGTATAATTTATTAGAGGAAATTAATCATACTCAAAAAAAGAATATACATAAGAAAACATAGGTTATAGATGTCAAAGTACTGGAAAGTCCATGAACATTCTGAGGCTGTAATTTATAATACCATTTATACTAATGTGTTTATACCATAGAATAAATGATTTCAAGTAAAAAGAGAATCAACCAACATTTGGATGTTTACTATAGGCTATGGATAATATTAGATTCTTGTATATATCTCATTTGTTCATATAGTCACCCTTTGGGTTAACTAATATGTCCCTCATTTTACATTTAGGAAATTAAAGGTAGTAGAGTTTAAATAAGTAGCTCAAGGTCTCACTTTTATGTATAGTGGAACTGGGCCTCCTAGTGCACAGTTTCTCTAGACTAGTCATTACCCTATCTACTGAGTCAGTAGTCAGGGATTTCAGAGGTAGCAGGTACCCCTGTGCCTTCATTTTCAGTTAACTGTCGTGCCTTGTCAGATACTGGAGAAGGGCCCCAGGGGCTGCCTTTCTGAAGCTGTTTAAGCAACATTTAATTGCTAAGTTGATGTCTCAGTAAATAATATCTGTCATGGTCCAATAGACCACTCTTTATTGGCAACTATTGGTACTTCCAAATATTTTAGTTGTTATAATTGTTTGCAAGCTGGTTGTTGGTTATTATAACGGGGGATGATGGGGAGATTGTATTTGGAAACTACAGTTTATGATACGCTCCTTTGCTTTTCCTTAGGATGGCGTCCTAAAGGGCTATTAGTTGCCCATCTTCATGAGCATAAATCTGCTGTGAATCGAATTAGGGTCTCTGATGAACACTCACTTTTTGCAACATGTTCAAATGATGGCACAGTGAAAATCTGGAACAGTCAAAAGATGGAAGGGAAGACCACCACTACCAGGTACCATATGCTCAGGAATGAATCAGTTCATTAATTCAAATCAACAAATGTTTATTGAGTGCTTACTGTATAACAACCATTATTTGGGATAGCAGACATATAGCAACGATAAATAGACAAAAATCCTTCTGTGGTGGAGCTTACCTTCTACTGGAAAGTGAGAGACAATGAAAGTATAAGTAAAACAGCTAATGTGTTAGATGGTTAAAAATAATTGTGGTAAAAAATACATCTGGAAAGGAAGATAGGAAATGCAGTAGAGGTGGGGTAGGGTAGAATTTAAATAAATTAACCAGAGAATGCCTCACAGGGAAAGTGACATTTGAGGAAGGACTTGAAAAAAGTGAGAGAAAGCCATGTGGATATCTTGTGGAAAAACATTCCAGGCAGAGGCAACAGTCATTTCAAAGGCCCTGAAGAAGAAACATGTTTCGCATGGTTGAGGAATAGCAGAAAGGTCTTTGTGGCTGGAGCAGAGTGAGCAAGATGGAGGAGTAAGAGGGGCCAATTAGATATGGCCTTGTAGGCTGTTGTAAAGGACTTCGACTTTGACTCTGAGTGAGGTGGGGAGCCTTTGAAGAGTTCCGAGTAGGGGAGAGATATGATCTGAGTTAGTTGTCAACAGAATTACTCTGGCTATTATGTTGAGAATAGACTGAAGAGGAGCAGGGCAGAAGCAGTTAGAAGACTTTTAATAATCAGACAAGAGCTGGTGGCTTGCTAGCAGTATGAGGTGGTGGGAAAAGATCAGATCCTGGATATAACAAGATTTGCTGAATGGATTAGATGGAATATGATCATGAGAAAAGTAAAAAAAATTATGGAATGGCTAACTGTATAAGGAAAACAAATAGTGTACCATTGCCACACTCCTGTGGACAAGAAGGATATAATTTATGACTTCAAATCCCTAAGACTGTAAATATGCATGATGTGATTTTAATAAATGTGATTATGATAAGTATTTTAGATTTGTACAACTTTATAAGTATGTCCCTATCTGATTTGCAGTTTATCCTCCTTCTGTTTCTTTTTTTCTCTGTATTGGTTCTACCATATTCTTTTGTTTTTTTGAGACGGAGTCTCGCTCTGTCACCCAGGCTGGAGTGCAGTGGTGCTATCTTGGCTCACTGCAAGCTCTGCCTCCTGGCATCAGGCCATTCTCCTGCCTCAGCCTCCCGAGTAGCTGGGACTACAGGTGCCCGCCACCACGCTGGGCTAATTTTTTTGTATTTTTAGTAGAGACGGGGTTTCACCATGTTAGCCAGGATAGTCTCGATCACCTGACCTCGTGATCTGCCTGCCTCAGCCTCCCAAAGTGCTGGGATTACAGGCGTGAGCCACCACGCCCGGCCGGTTCTACCATATTCTTATTTGTTCTTTGCCTAGTTTGGTGTGAAAAGAAAGCTACTAGAAATCAGAATTGAATCTCATCTATGTAAAAAGATGTGGGGAATCTCTGGTGCTTTTCTTGTAAGTTCATTGACCATAATTAACCACAAAATCATCAAACAACAAAATATCTTTGATAACTAAAATAATTTAAAAGTTTACTCTTCACTTACCAACCTGATAAGATTTTGTGCTGATTAGCTCTATATTTTTACACTATGCTTAATTATTGTATTTTTCCTCATTCTGTCTTTGTGTTGTATTGGTCAGAAGATAATTTAAAAAGAAGTAAATAATCCTAGGTCCATGTAGAAATTTTTATGTCAACATTTTACTATAAAATTTTCAAATATACAGGCAAAGTTGAAAGTGTTTAACAGTGAACATCCATGTACTTGCCACCTAGATTTGTAATGATTTTACTATATTTGCTGTGTTTTATAACTATTCATTTATCCACCTCCCATCAGTCTATTCTTTAAAATTTTTATTTTACTTCTTAGAGTCAGGGTCTCTTTTGCCCAGGCTAGAGTGCAGTGGCCTGATCATAGCTCACTGTAACCTTGAACTCCTGGGTTTCAAGTAATCCTTTCGCCTCAGCCTCTCAGGTAACTAGGACTACAGGTGCATGCCACCACACCCAGTTAATTTATAGCTCTTTTTTCTTCTTGATATAAAATTTGCATGCTATGAAGTACACAGATCTTAAGTGAACCATTCCATGAGTTCTGACAAATAAAACCTCTGCATCCTGAATCCTTCTCAAGATACAAAATTTGACCATCATACCAGGATGTTCCCTCCTATCCCTTTCTTTTAAATCCCTGCTCTTTTCTTTCCCTGCTACTACCATTCTTTTGATTTTTTTCCTAACCATTCTTAGCTTTTTTTTTTTCTTTTTTCGTTTCTCTTTTTTTTGAGACAGTCTCACTCTGTTTCCCAGGCTGGAGTACAGTGGCATGACCCTGGCTCACTGTAACATCTGCCTCCTGGGTTCAAGTGATTCTCCTGCCTCAGCCTCCCAAGTAGCTAGGACTACAGGCGTGTGCCACCACACCTGGCTAATTTTTGAATTTTTAGCAGAGAGGGGTTTTGCCATTGTTGACCAGGTTGGTCTTGAACTCTTAACCTCAAGTGATCCGCCGGCCTCAGCCTCCCAAAGCGCTCAGATTACAGGTGTGAGCCACTGCATGCAGCCCATTCTTAGCATTTTAATTAGCATTTTAAGAACCTCTTCTGATAATTGTTTTCCAAATGGTTCTTTGTTATTATCAGTTGGATTCATTGTCCCCTTTATTAGATGGTAAATTGCAAAAACCCTGCTTGTTAGTTCTCAAGTGATTTTTATTAGTCATACTTTCTGTATCCCAGTGTCATGCTTTAGACAGTATTATTTCGGTATCCCATTTCAGTTAATAATATCCCCCAAATTTTGGCAATTTAGCTGACTTAATAGAATTTGGGAAGTCTGTATGATTAGGAGACTGGATCTCCTCTGAATGCAGTTACTCTTTTGCTATGCTGTAACACCTGCTCTTGTTTGTGGGCAGCCATGGGCCTTGGATTGGGAAAGAGTGTAAGAAAATGCAGTGTGTCGCCCTTATCACATCCCTTTATTGACTAGTGGGGGAGAAGGAAGCAATTCTTATTGCTAGAGCCAAGTGGGGAACAGCTGGTGGCAGGGAAAGAACAGCAAAACTAATATGTTTTCTTAGGAAATGTTGCTAATACATTCTAAGAGGAGTTTCCCCCAGGAGTGATGTTGGCAGACCATTCAGTTCCCAGTCCTGATTTTCTTACTGAATTATGATTGGTGATTTATGCTACTTAGATCTTGGCTCTGCCATTTTCTTTTTTCTTATTTGAGTTAAACTTTCAGTTTGTCCCTTTGGGACTAGTTCTTGAAAAATTGCTGTTTTTCTAAACTTTTGCACAGATTTTTCAACTTATAGTATTTTACATTATATTTTCTGTGTTTTCTTCTTGTGCTACCTTATTTCTGGCTCATTCAGCTTCCAATTTTAGGGGAGATGGATGCATTTGGTATTTGTTGAAATTGGGGTGGTAGTAAAATAAGTGGAGTTCTATCACAGTGAAAAAACAATATGAGTGGTACAAAAGAAAGTTGTCAGTGTTAGGGTTACATATTTTGGAGTCACTGGTAGTGTTACCGGGGGGGTCTTTGCTCCCAGAGCTCCCAAGATGGTGGCAGGCCACTTCCAAGATGGTGGCAAGCCTCGTGTTCTCTGACCTGGGGTTCTTGGCCTCACAGATTCCAAGCAATGGAATCTTGGGCCATGTGGTGAGTGTTATAGCTCTATTAGAAGCAGTGGGTCATGGAAGAGAACCATGGAACCCAGTGACTAGTGTTAAGCTCGATTAGGACGAGCCCAGGCACTTTGCCGTGCAGGAACAGTGACAAGCCTTTAGCCTGATCGGGAGTGGCAGTGGACGCCTTGCTGGATCAGAAGCACAGCGGACACCCTGCCAGATCTGGAGGGATGGAAGTCAGCGGCGGGTCTGCGACAGTGGCAAACAGCAGTAGTGGACGGCGAGTGAAAGCTCAGCTTGAGCTGTACCAAAACCCGGACCAGAAGAGTGCAGTTGCAAGATTTAAAACAGTGAAATAGAGTGAAAACAGAGCTCCCATATAAGGGGAAGGGACCCAAAGGGGGTTGCCCTTGCTGGCTTGAATGCCTGGGTTTATATCCTGATCCTTGTCCCTCCTGCTGTGCTCTCAGGCAATAGATGATTGGTTATTTCTTTACCGAGTTTAAAGGAGAATGCGGTCACCTTCCCAGCTAGGCTTAGGGATTCTTAGTCGGCCTAGGAAGTCCAGCTAGTCTTGTCTCTCAGTAGTGTTGAAAGTCAAAGTTTTTGAGTGACTATAAAGTAAAGGGATTATGAAGGGCAACAAAGGCCTGATGTTTGAATCTTAGGAAATTGAATTTTTGGAACAGAAGAGGGGGCAAGAAAGAGAAAGAGAAGAAACCATTTAAGTTAATATTATAAACTACAATGAAAGAGAAAACTTATGAAAGGAATATGTAGGCCTCTTTCAAAGGAGACAAAAACTCCTACTAGCATGAAAATCTCATAATGCCATTGGTGCACTCTCATACAGTGCCCTCTGATGGAATGCAATTGATGCCTCTTCCTTGGAGGTATTTTTTTACAATATATGTATCCAAGCCTTTATGATGTACATATCCTAAGGAAATAACTAAGAATCAACTCAGATTTAGTTTCAAGACTGTTCAGATTGACTTTCTTTATAATAGCAAAAAATTAGGAGCACACTAAAAGTTCAGCAGCCATTATCAGTGAAAGACATTGATAATTGTGTTTTTTAAAATGAGGTTTAAGAAGAGCATATGGGGTTTCTATTTTGGAACGGCAGAGTAAACTGTTCCTCCATAAAGCAATGAGAATACTGGCAAAGACTGTCAAAGTCAATTTTCTGAGAACTTTGGAAATCAGCTAACGCCTTGCAGCAATCTAAAGTGGATTCAAGAAAAACACCTGACTCTCTATAAGAACAGTGAGCCATGTCGTCTTTAACTTAGTGTAATCTCATCCCCCTTTACCAGCTCTGTGGTAGTCTGGAAAACAGCCTCATAACTATGGTAGCCATGAAAACTAGCCCCTTAGTAGCCAGTGGAGGGGTCATAATGGCATTGGAGCTCCCCAAAAGCCCATCTCCAGAGAATTGTCACTATTTGACCTCTGCGCCAGCTGGCTGTAAAGTTCCATTTTCAGGGCCCATCTTTATTTGACTTGGCTCATACCTTGTTCTTTGAGAAAACTCTTACTCACAGGGTACTTGTTGAAAATAATCATCACCATTTATTTAACATAGCAGTCATCTTGAGGTGGCATCAAGAGGCTGACAGAAAGCTTAAAAGGAAGAACTGGGTAATGAGATGTCCATATGGGCCTTTGAAAAGTTTTGATCTATCCCTGGGTTCTTATAAGACCACATGTATGTGTAGAGTTGTGCACATACCCAGGAAGGAACTGAAAAGACCAAATTCTCATGTCTGGCTGGCTTTGAGACTCTGTGCAAACAAGAACTTAAGACTAAAGCAGAGATGTAAAATGCCTGATGGAGTGTTGAAGGTGTGCCACAACATAAACAAAACCCTCAGTAAAAGGCTGGAACACTTAATTGTTCAAGGCATTGAAGGAAACACCTGCCAGTTATTAGATGACCACTTACCTAACTGAACAGAGACTTCAGTGGCCACATATGACAAAGAATACAGACTTTATGGAATTAGTCCAAGCAAGTCACTAAACAAATAGCAACAGCTTTGGAATCTTATTTCCAAAGTTGACACATTATGTTAATTTTGAATGCACAGTTTTGAACAAAAGATTACAAGTTAGGCAAAGAAGCAAGTAAGGATGGCTTATACATAGGAAAAAACCTTACTAGACACAGATTTTAAATCAGCTATTAAAAATATGTGCAAAGAATTAAAAGAAGCCGTGTCTAAATAATTAAAGGAAAATATGAGAACATTGTCTAACCAAATAGACAATGTCAATAAAGAGGTAGAAATCATAAAATAGAAATTCTGGAACTGAAAAGTATAATAACTGAAAAAATTTGCTGGAGAGCTTCAGTAGCAGATTTCCACTGATAAGAGCAAAAAATTAGAGAATTTGAAGATGGTTGATATTATCCAGTCAGAGGTACAAAAAAGAAAAGAATGAAGAAAAATGAGTAGAGCCTCAGAGTCCTGTGGTGTACTATCAAGCATTCTCACACATGCATAATAAAAGTTCCAGAAGGCGAGGAGACGGAAAAGGGGACAGAAGGAATATTTGAAGAAATAATGCCTGAGAACTTTTCATGTTTGATGGAAAACATTAATCTGCAGAGCCAAGAATTCAATGAACTCTAAATAGGACAAAATCAAGCAAGCCATACCTGGACACATCATACACTGTTGGAAGACAAAGACAGAATTTTGAAAGCAGAGAGAGAAAAGTGACTCGTCACATACAAGGGATCTTCTATAAAATTAAGTTGATTTTTAAGTCAGAAATGATAGAGGCCAGAAGTCAGTGTGTTGAAAGGAAAAGACTGTCGACCAGTAATTCTGTGGCAGTAAAATTGTCCTTCAGAAACCAAGGAGAAATTAAGACATTTCAAGATAAATAAAAACAGGGACTCTGTTGCCAGCAGATTTGCCCTAAAAGAAATACTAAAGGGAATCCTTTATGCTGACATGAAAGAATATGATACAGTGACTTCAATCCATATAAAGAAATGAAGAGCACTAGTAAAGATAACATAAGTAAATACAAAAGTACAAATTATTTTTATTTGTAACTCTTTTTACCTGCTATCTGATTTTGAAAGATGACTGCATAAAGAGATAATTATAAGACTGTCAGTGGGCTTATAACATGTAGATACGTAATTTGTATGACAGTAGTTATACGTATGAGGGAGGAGGGAAGAGACATGTTAGAGCAAAGTTTTTATGTATTACTGAAATTAAGTTGGTATGAATTTGATTATTTTAAGATGTTCATTGTATTCTCAGAGCAACCACAACTTATAAATGTAATCAGAAGGCAGAGTTGGTAGAAAGGGTGAAAAACATGATCTAACTATATGCTATGTGTGATAGACACACTTTAGATTTAAAGATATAAATAGGCTGAAAGTAAAAGAAATGAGAAGATAAACCATGCAAATAGTACCTAAGAAAGAGCTAGGCCAGGTGCGGTGGCTCATGCCTGTAATCCCAGCACTTTGGGAGGCTAAGGCAGTGGATCACCTGAGATCAGGAGTTCGAGACTAGCCTAGTCAACATGGTGAAACCATGACTCTACTAAAAATAAAAAAAAATTTTGCCAGGCATGGTGGCACACACCTGTAGTCCCAGCTACTCGGGAGGCTGAGGTAGGAAAATTGCTTGAACCCGGGAGGTGGGGGTTGCACTGAGCTGAGATTGCGCCCCTGCACTCCAGCTTGGGTGACAAAGCGAGACTGTCTAAAAAACAAAAAACAAAATGCTGGAGTGGCCAGTGTCAGATAGAACATAAACTTTAAGGCACAAATTTCTCCTAGAGACAATGAAGGAGATTTTATAATGGTAAAAGAATCAGTTCATCATCAAGACATAACAATTACAAACATACTTAACAGCAGAGCCCCAAAAACACACTAAGCAAAAACCAGTAACATTGAAGGGAAAAATAGATAATTCTGTTATAATAGTGGGAGCCTTTAGTAGCTTGTTTTCAAGATGGATAGAACAACTAAACATAAGATCAGCAAAGAAATAGAAAATGTGAGCAACACTACAAACCAGCCAGATTTAACAGGTAACAGTAGAATACTCCACTCAGGAACAGCAGAATATAAATCTTCCTTAAGTGTACATGTAATCTTTTCTATATTTAACCATATATTAGTTCACAAAACAAACCTCAATAAATTTAAAAGGATTGAAAGCATATAAATATGTTTGCTAACCAAATTGGAATGAAACTAGGTATCAGTAACAGAAAGGAAGTTGGGAAATTCTCAAATACATGGAGATTAAACAACATATGGCTAAATACCCAGCATTTCTAAAGGAAATTAGAAAATACTTTGAGATGAATGAAAATGGGAACAGCATACTAAAACTTGGATAATGCATCTAGAGGAGTACTAAAGGGGAAATTTATCACTATAAACATTCATATTAAAAAAGAAGAAAGATCCCAAATTAGTAATTTAACCCTAACCTTAAGAAACTAAAAAAAGAGCAAACTTAAAGCAAGTAGAAAGGAATGATAAAGACTAAAGAGGAAATAAATGAAATAGAGAGTAGAAAAACAAAATCAGGAAAGGTAGAAATTGGTTGTTTGTAAAGATCAACAAAATTGGCACACCTTTACTATAGTGATCAATAAAAAGAGAGGACTGAAGTTACTAAAAACGGGAATTGAAGGGGACACATTACTACTGACTTGACAGAAATAAAAAAAGAGTACTATGAGGGAAATACCATAAACATAAGATAACCTAGGTGAAATGGATGAATTCCTAGAAAGACACAAGCTGCTGAAAATGACTAAAGAAGAAATATAAAATCTGAGTAGACCTATAATAATAAAGAAATTAGTAATCAAAAAACCTCCCACAAAGCCCAGGCTGAGATAGCTTCATGGTGTATTCTACCAGAGGTTTAAAGAATTACAGTAGTTCTCCCTTATGTGCGGAAGAGATGATCCAAGACCCCTAGTGAATGCCCCAAACCTTGGATAGTACCAAACCTTATGTATACTGTGTTTATTGATATATGTACATGTCTATGATAAAGTTTAATTTATAAATTAGGCACAGTAAGAGATCAACAACACTAATAGAAGAGTTACAACAATATATTTTAATAAAAGTTATGTGAATAGAGTCTCTATCTCTCAAAATGTCTTACTATTCTGTACTCACCCTTCTTGTGATTATCAGTCTAATAACTGGGACAGCTACTAAGTGACTAACTGACCAACGAGCAGGTAGTGTATTCAGCTGGATAAAGGAATGATTAAAGTCCTGGGCAGGAGGGAACAGGACAGTGTGAGATTTTATCACGCTACTCAGAATGGTGCACAATTCAAAACTTAGGAATTGTTTATTCTGGAATTTCCATTTAATATTTTCTGACTGCAGTTGACCACAGGTAACTGAAACTAGGGAAAGTGAACCCGGGAGGTGGGGGTTGCACTGAGCTGAGATTGCGCCCCTGCACTCCAGCTTGGGTGACAAAGTGAGACTCTGTCTAAAAAAAAAAAAAATGCTGTGGATAAGAGGGAACTAATGTAATATCCATCCTTCAAAAAGCCTTCCAAAAAATAAATGAGGGAACACTTCTTAACTCATCCTTTGAGACAGATGTCAATCTGCTACCACAGCCGGGTAAACAGTTCACAAGAAAGCTATAGACCAATATCAATAATTAATATAGGTGTAAAAATCTGCCGGAAAATAATAGTAAACTGAATCCAAAATGTAAAAAATAATATGACCAAGTACAATTTATCTTAGGAATATGAGGTTGGTTCAACATATGAAAATCAATTAATGTACCATTAATATGGTATAATGTACCATTAATATGGTATAATATGGTATAATATAGAAAAAAGGGTAAAGACCAAACGATCATCTCACAAACTCTCAGAAAGTATTCGACAAAGTCCAATATCATTTTATGATTAAAACCAACTCAACAAACCAATTAGTAATAGAAAAGAATGAATAAAGGCCATCTACACAAAAAACCCTACAGCTAACATTGTACTTAATGGTAAAAGATTGAAAGCTTTCCCCCTAAGAGTTAGACAAGAATGTCCACTTTTGCCACTTCATTTGAATACTGTACTGGAGGTTCTAGCCAGGACATTTGGGTAAGAAAAAGAAATTGAAGGCATACAAATTGGAAAGGAGAAAGTAAAATTTTCTGTTAGCAGCTAGCATGAGAAATAGCAATAATTAAACAATAATTGTTTTTAAAACTTACTAGAACTAATAAGTTCAACAAAGTTGCAGACTACAAGATGAATATATAAAAGTCACTTGCATTTCCATGTGGTAGCAATGAATAGTCCAAACATGAATTTAAGAAACCATCTATTTATAGTAGTATCAAAATGAACAAAATACTTGGGAATAAATTTTACGCAAGAAAGTATAAGATTTGTATACTGAAAAATACTAAAGATCATCGAAAGAAATTAAAGAAGACTCAAATGAATGGAAAGAAACCCCATGTTCATGCAATGGAATACTTAATATCATTAAGATGGCAGACCTCTCGATGTACAGATGCAATGCCATCTCTTTGGAATTTCTAGCTGCCTTTTTTTTTTCCTGAAATCAATGATCTAATCCTAAAATCCATAAAGAATGATAAGAGACTCAGAATAGCCAAAACAATCTTGAAAGAAAAGAACCAAATTGAAGGACTCACACTTCTGTATTTCAAAACTCGCTACAAAGCTACAGTAAATCAAGACAGTGGAGTACTGGCATAAGGATAGACATATAGATCATGTCTATGTGTATATCTGTGTCATATTCATGGAATAGAACTGACATGCAGAAATACATTGATGATCATTTTTTTTGGACAGAGGTGTCAGGATAATTCAATGGGGAAAAGAATGGCCTTTTGAACAAACAGTGCTGGGATTACAGGATTTCCACATGCAAAAAGATGAATCTCAGTAGACTTACTCAAAGTGGATCATAGACTAAATGAAAGAACTAAAACCATAAAGCTTTTAGAAGAAAACGTAGACTCATAAAGGATGAGTTTGCGTCCTTTGTAGGGACATGGATGCAGCTGGAAACCATCATTCTTAGCAAACTATCACAAGAAGAGAAAACCAAACACCGCATATTCTCACTCATAGGTGGGAACTGAACAATGAGATCACTTGGACTCGGGAAGGGGAACATCACACACTGGGGCCTATCATGGGGAGGGGGGAGGGGGGAGGGATTGCATTGGGGAGTTATACATGATATAAATGATGAATTGATGGGTGCTGACGAGTTGATGGGTGCAGCACACCAACATGGCACAAGTATACATATGTAACAAACCTGCACGTTATGCACATGTACCCTAGAACTTAAAGTATAATAAAAAAAAAAAAGAAGAAAACGTAGACATGTATATCTTCATGGCCATGGACTCGGTAAGGATTTCTGAGAAATTACATGAAAAACACAAGTGACAAAGGAAAAAATAGACAAATGGGACTTCAATGTTATAAACCTTTGTGCTTCAAAGGACTCTATCAAGAAAGTGAAAAGACTACCCACAGAATGGGAGAAATAACTTATAAATCATATATCTGATAAATATCTATTATTTAAAATGTATAGAGAACCTTACAACTCAACAATTAAAAGACAAATGACCCAATTAAAAAGCAAATGATGTGAATAGATGTTTCTCCAAATAGGACCAATTAAGCACATGAAAAGACGCTCCTTAGTCACTAGAGAAATGTAAATCAAAACCACAGTGAGATACTACTTCACACCCACTACAATGGCTACAGTAAAAAAGGCAGTAACAAGTGTTAGGATGTGGAGAAACTGAAATCTTTATACATTGCTAGTGAGAATGTAAAAATAGTGCAGTAACTTTGGAAAACAGTTTGGTAGCCTTTCAAAATGGTAGGCATAGAGTTACCATATGATCCTATGATTCCATTCCTAGCTATATACCCAAGACAGTTGAAAACATATGTTCACACAAAAATCTGTACACAAATGTTCATAGCAGCATTATTCATAATAGTCAAAAAATGGAAACCACAATTTCTATCATGTGATGAATAAATAAAATGTGGTAGATCTACATAATGGAAAACTAGCCATAAAACGGAACGAAGTACTGCTACATGCTGTAATGTGAATAAACCTTGAAAACAGTATGCTAAGTGAAAGTAGTCAGATCCAAAGGCCACATGTTGTATGATTTCACTTATATTAAGTATTCAGATAGGTAAATCCATAGAGACACAAAGTAGGTTAGGAATTGCCAGGTGCTGGGGGAAGGGAGCATTGGGAAGAGACAGCTAATGGATACAGGGTTTCCTTTGGGTATGCTGAAGATGTTCTGGAATTAGATAATGGTGATAGTTGTAAAATGTGGTGACTTTATTTATAAAGCCCTTTAAAAGGGTAAATTTGGTGATATGTCAATATTAAAAGAGACGGGGAGAGAAAGCCTAAGTGTGTGTGAGAGACCAAGCACACTGGTACCCCCATCTCTGCCACTGCTTGTCACTGGCTGTCTACTCATCTACAATACTGATTGGGCCCTGTAGGCATTGTGTTTGAGACATATGTCCACACAAAGACTTATACACAAATGTTTATAGCAGCATTATTCATAGTAGCCAAAAGGTGGAAATGACCTATATGTTTATCAGCAGATGAATGAATGAGCAAAATGTGATGTAGCTGTACAATGGAATAATATTCAGCCTAAAAAGGAATGAGGTATTACATATCACACCATAAACTTTGACATTATGTTATGTGAAAGAAGCTTAATATAAAAGACCACAATGTATGACTGCATTTATATGAAATGTCCAGAACAGGGAAGTTCATAGAAAATAAAGTTGATTAGTTGTTACCAGAGGCTAGGGAGAGGGGGAACTAGGGAATGAATGCTAATGGGTATGAGGACAGTTTATTTTTTGATTTCTTATAATTAATGAAAATGGCCTGGAATTAGTGGTGATCTTTGCAGAAATCTGTTAATATACTAAACATTGAATTGTGCACTTTAAAATGCACTTTATGGTATTTGAAAATCATTTCAGCAAAGCTGTTATTAAGAAAAACAACTAGGCCGGGCACGGTGGCACATGCCTGTAATCCCAGCACTTTGGGAGGCCGAGGTGGGCGGATCATGAGGTCAGGAGATTGAGACCATCCTGGCTAACACAGTGAAACCCCATCTCTACTGAAAATACAGAAGAATTAGCTGGGCTTGGTGGCAGGCACCTGTAGTCCCAGCTACTCCAGAGGCTGAATCAGGAGAATGGCATGAACCCGGGAGGTGGAGCTTGCAGTGAGCCGAGATTGTGCCACTGCACTCTAGCTTGGGCGACAGAGCGAGACTCCATCTCAGAAAAACAAACAAAAACAAAAACAAAAAAACAACGAGAGAGAGATGATAAAATATATGAAGTACTACAGATTTTTTTTAAAAAAACAAGTGTAAATATGTATAGAAAACCTTTTGAAAGATATGTAACAAAATGTTAATAGTGTTTCTGGGTGGTATTGTTATAAATGTTTTTACATTTCTGTATTTTGGTGCACTTAATATGCATTAACTTTTATAATAAAGTGAAATAAATTACACAAGATAGATGAATGTGTTCAGTGTTTAGGGGCTTTTGACTTTTTAGAGGTATGGCCCCTTAGAAGTGTAAAGTTGCAGTCTGTGTGGAGGGTAATGGAGGAGGGAGTTGGTGGTAATGGAAGTCCCCTGTGTAGATGATATATTCAAAAAGTTTGGCAGTGAATTTAAAGAAAGAGAGTAGAAAACACAGCTTGAGAGATCAGCATATGTGTGGGAGAGACTGAATATTATAATTTTGCATTTGTGAATGTTTTATGGTTTACATATTACCTGATTTTCCCTGTGGTCCAGTTAGGGAAATAGGTCAAGGATAAACTGAGGCATACAACTGATTAAGTAGCTTGATCAACATCATGTAAGTAGTTGGTAGTGGAAGTCCTTGATTCCAAAGCCAGTGCTTTTCCTTCTGTGCCAAGCTGTGTGATGGAATAACTGAAGGGTGTAAGAGTGAGGGTTTAAGATATTTCAAGAGTTGAAGGAGTTACGATTAGGACCACAAGTGTGGGAGTTCTCATTAGAAAACAGTTCAAAACCAGCCTGGGCAACATGGCGAAACTGTGTCTCTACAAAAAATTAACCAGGCATAGTGATACACGCCTGTAGTCCCAGCTGCCAGGGTAGCTGAGGTCGGAGGATCACTTGAGCCTAGGAGGTCGAGGCTGCAGTAAGCTGTGATTGCACCACTGGCCACTATACTCCAGCCTGGGCGACAGAGTGAGACACTGTCTCCAAAAAAAAAAAAGAAGGAGGGATAGTCTATGATAGGAGAGAGAAGTGTGTGCAGATGGCCATTTGAAAATATAAGAAGAAAAGGTGATTTTTGTAACAGTTCTTTTGAGAGGAAATTCTTGTTTTTGTCCTGAGATCAGGGAGATTAAGTGGACCTCACAGTAATAATTTTGCTTGCTAATAGCCATGTGGATATTTAACATTAGCAGTGATGTTGTTTCATAAATGAATTTTATTTTTCTTTCATTCAGATCTATTCTTACATACAGCCGAATTGGAGGTCGAGTCAAGACGCTCACATTCTGCCAAGGCTCCCACTATTTAGCCATAGCATCTGATAATGGTGCTGTCCAGCTTCTTGGAATTGAGGCTTCTAAGTTGCCCAAGTCTCCTAAAATCCATCCTTTACAAAGCAGGTATCTATCTTTTGTCTTTTTTAAACATTGTATTTAGTGCACTACAGTACCTTAACTCTTCTTTCTACCCTGCAATGTAGTTGGGATCAACTGAGGGCCTCTTACATTGCACTTCTTTTTTTAAGCCCATAAAATAAATCAAATTTTAAAAATGTGCTTCCAGCTCAAAACTGTCACATGTGGTTAGTCTCAGAAGATGATACCTATGTATCTTACCTTCTGCAAACTTGTCAAGAGGTCAAAGGGGCAGCTTTGAACTTGCAGCTCATCCGAGTCTAGAATTTGTCTGAATAACCTAAAATTACCAGTTATATGTTCTGTCTCAGTTACTAAAAACACAGCTCTGCCTGATTTTGAGAATGTGAGTGTTCTTCATTAAGGAAAACTCAAATGTCAGCATTCCGTGACTTGGCATTAAAGTCTCTGAAGTTGAGGGGGACATGGAGAAGAGCATTTAGACAGATGATTTGCTTTTCATTTTAAAACAAAATAGCAGTGGTTCTATTTAAGAATTTTCTTCATTTTTTATAAATTGTGGTTGCTTGCAGATTAAATGCATGCAAGGTAACATATTTAAAGACAAAGCAGAACAATTTTTGACTGACCAATATGTGTTACACACTGAAGATTTCAAAGACATGTTATGCTTTAAGAATCTACAGTCTAGTGGGAGAAATAGACAAGTGAACAGACAATTTCAGTGCAGTGTGGTGATTTTTACATGGATAACAGGAGCCAGCTTGAAAGGGAAGACAACAGGTAAGACCAGGTGTGAGTTAGCCAGGTGAAGCAAGGTGGTTAAAAGGGCCAGGTGGAGGTGGTGGACCCCATAGAAGAAAGCAAAATGAGGAGTTGTTTAGCGGATGATAAGCCATGGCCATTAGGTAGCTTAAGGCAGAAAGGGATATTTGTTGGGTCACCTGGGCGTTTTGTTTTGTTTTGCTTTTGCATTTAAAAAGGTTTTCCACACATTCACTGAACAGATTTAAGCAGCTTTTTTCCAGGACATATTCTTTATGGCCTTTAGTAAAATACCTGCCCATTTTTAAGAAAATCTGTTTCAGCAGATGATGCCTGTCTAGTAACATATCTATTGAGTTTCATGTAAATTATTTAATAACTTGGCATAGTGCACTATGTGATGACTGAGCCCAGAGGCCACACACACAGACAGACATGCACATTCAGTACACGGTTTTCTCTCAGCCAATGGCACTTCTCACTGTAAATGTTACTATCTTAAAGCAAACGTTAACTACCTAGATAAGGAGACTGGCAGGATGTTTAGCTTTTACTCTGCCTCACAGTGTGTGCTTCAAAGAAACCTTGCCATAAGGTCATAAGTCTTTGATTGTTTTGGTTATATCAACTGTTGTCATAGATAGCTCTTACTAATTAGAATTTGTGGAAGGAACCATTTTACGTTTTACTTTGCAGTTGGATTTTTCATCACTCCTCAATGGGGAAATATGGTCCAAATTATAATATTTATAAGTACAATTGTTTATCCAAGGGTTAGCAGACTACAGCTTGCAGTATGGTCCATAAAATAAAAATGATATTTGCATTTTTAAAGGGTTGCAAAAATAAAAATAGTATTCAACAGGAATGTATGTGATTCACAAAGCCTAAAATATTTACAATCTGACTTCTTATAGATGATGTTTGCTGACCTCTGATCTATAAGATAAAACCAAAACTACCTGTGTGAATGCATGATATGTATGAATCAAGGAGACTGGCCAATGTTTTATGTGTTCTTTTTAGTTTTAAAAATGCCTCAGCTTGAAAAAAACTAGTACACTTATACAGTGGAATAATAACCTGCATTATAAAGGAATGAATTATTGACTCATGCAACAACATTGATGAATCTTAAATGCATTTTGCTAATTAACACACTTAACTGTATACCACAAAAAGTGAATTTTAACGTATGTAAAATTTAAAAAGTTAACCAGGATGTAAGAGGAAAGATGGAATGCAGTCTATGACAAATTAATCTATTTTACAAGTGAATCACATAATCATATTGAAGGGCATGTCGAATAAAGGAGTAACTTTGCAAAACAGTTTTTAAATTTGATACTGGGAGGCTAATGACACAAGGAACTCAACTCAAACATTGTATTCTAGTTGGTTGTTTTTCACAGGGTTAACAACTTCATTTTAAGTTTCAAGTTTAACAAATCTGAAACTTTACCCTTCGTTTGTGTACTCAGGTTGAACAAATAAGTAAATATATTGTAGTTACGGGAGCTAGGTTTGTCACTGTTAGAGAAAGGTATTACAGATGAATGAACTCTGGTGCTGCATAGGAGTTGGAGATTATCAGTATGGACTCATGATATTTGTATATGCATAGGCATAAATATATACATGTATAGAAACACACGAACAGATACAGAAATATAGATGTGTCCACATGCCTGAAGTAGTATGCATAATATATCTTTTAGCTCTGGCCATTGAGAGGAACTAGAAGCAGGCACACTGCCATAGCAGTGAACACATAGGGCCTAGATTTTTGTTTCTAAATACATTCTTCAATAAAAGGAACTAGTACTTCTAGAACTGGTTGATTCCAGGTGTGTGGGGCAGGGAAAATAAAACATAAGCTTGGAGCATCTTGTGGTGTCAAAAAATTAGAAAGTATTTAAAAAAAATATATTGAGGCCGGACGCGGTGGCTCAAGCCTGTAATCCCAGCACTTTGGGAGGCCGAGACGGGCGGATCAGGAGGTCAGGAGATCGAGACCATCCTGGCTAATATGGTGAAACCCTGTCTCTACTAAAAAATACAAAAAACTAGCCGGGCGAGGTGGCGGGTGCCTGTAGTCCCAGCTACTCGGGAGGCTGAGGCAGGAGAATGGCGGTAAACCCGGGGGGGGCGGAGCTTGCAGTGAGCTGAGATCTGGCCACTGCACTCCAGCCTGGGCGACAGAGTGAGACTCCATCTCAAAAAAAAAAAAAAATATATATATATATATATTGAAAGGGCACAAGAGCTGACATGAAAGAGCTTCCAGTGGGCAAAGTTGGAACAACTTGGGCAACAAAATGAATAACTGTAGTATTGGATTGTAACTCAAAGAATAAATATCTATGAATCCATACAAATAAGTGAATAAATAAGTTTCTGGGGAAGAAGTGACAACTTACAGAAGAATCCCAGTCAAGTAATGTAGAAGGACTGAGGGAAACAAAAAGTCACCATTAGCTCACCACAGGCATGCTCCCTCAAATGGATGCTAAAATTAGTGGGCCAAAGTTAAAGCAGAAACAGAATTTTTGCATTGTCTCAAAGTGTTTTTGCCAAATATTGAGTAATTATAAAGGGAAAAAATGTTTACAATGGAGAATCCTAGCAGACACCAGCTTAATTCAGATGGTTCAAGTTAACATCATAAGTGATTCAGGTTAAACATTTCTAATCTGAAAATCCAAAATTCTCCAGAAACTAAAAGTTTTTGAATGCTAATTTGATGTCACAAGTGAAAAATTCCACACCTGACTTCATGGGACAGGTTGCAGTTAAAACTGTGTTTCCTGCACAAAAGTATTTTGTACAAAATTACCATCAGGCTATGTGTATAAGGTATATATGAAACAAATGAATTTCATGTTTAGACTTGGGTCCCATTCCCAAGATACCTCATTATGTTATTTCATCTCAAAAAAAAAAAAAACAAAAAGACAAAAATCTGAAACAGTTGTGGTTGCAAGCATTTTGGCTAAGTGATAATTAACCTGCACATGCTAACATCAGGTCCTCCCTCAAATGATGCACTGAGAAGAGCACATCACTTCTGTGATATCTTTCCCAATAAGGCATAATTTCAGGATAATAATGAGAAAATGTCAGACAAACCCAAATTGAGGAACATTCTCTGAAATAACCAGTAGTCTTCAAAAATATCAAGGTCATGAAAGACTGAGGAACTGTCACAGATTAGAAGAAATTTAATATTGCCCTGTATTATCCTGGATTGGATCCTGGAATAGTAAAAGGACACTAGTGGGAAAACTGATAAAATCAGGATACATTCTGTACTTTAATTACTAGTATTATACCGAGGTTAATTTCTTAGTTTTGATAAATGTTCTATGGTTATATAAGTTATTTACCTAAGGGGAAGCTTGAGTGAAGGATATACAAGAACTCTACTATTTTTGCAATTCTTCTCTACATCTGGAATTTTTTTTTAATGTATCAGCTTTCATTTGCTTGATGGAGTCACATAGCTTTTGTTTCTTGACTATGGATAGGATATAAAGTCATCTTAAAGGGAGACTAGTGCTATGTTTTCAGTGACTGGAAACGTCTGTGCTTTGTGTATTTCTCTAGAATTCTAGATCAGAAGGAGGACGGTTGTGTTGTGGATATGCATCACTTCAACTCTGGGGCACAGTCTGTTCTTGCCTATGCCACTGTGAATGGCTCTCTGGTTGGCTGGGACCTTAGGTCTTCAAGCAATGCGTGGACTTTAAAGCATGATTTAAAGTCGGGCCTCATCACTTCCTTTGCTGTGGACATCCACCAATGCTGGCTCTGCATCGGTAAGCTGACTTTCAAGTCATTGACTGGGTTTTGAATGCCACTAATGCCTGCAATTGCTGTCTTGTGAAAGCAGTTTTTTCCACTTTGTTCATTGGTAATTTTTCCCATCTCTTTTTTTCATAGTCATGTTAAAATAACTTGCAATTTTATTTTTTTTCAGTAAAAAACAGGTTTGAAAGGGTGAAATCAGTATCCTAAGGCATAAAAGTCTCCTCATTGTCCTTGTCTTAAATGAGCCTCCTTACTTTATAATCATTAAGTGATCAGATTTGCTGGCATTCTCTTACTCTGCCAGTGAAGCAGCAGACTTGACTTAAGGAAAATAGCATCTGAGTTTGGGCAGACATGGTTTAAATTCCAGTAGCTTTAGGCAGGTTATTTAACTCCTCTGAGGTTCAGCTATCTTCATCTTCAAATGGGGCTAATCCTTTCAAGGGCAGCTTTGAGGATTTAATGAAGTAAAAGAATCTGTCACAGTGCGTAGTGTTGAGAGAATAGCTAAGCAATGGTTTCTTACTTTATTATTTGCCTTGTCTCCAAAGGCTAAAGATGAACCAAGTGATCTAGCTTGCTTAAGCAGGATTTTAGAAAATGTATTGTTTCATGATATTCCATTTTATAGATAACAATTTGTGTATCCCTCTGTCCCTCAGTTGATGGATAGCTGAGTTGTTTCTAGTGTTTGGCTTTTCGGAGTCAACCTGCTGTAAATATTTGCAAATAAGTCTTTGTAAGGACATATGTTTCCATTAATCTCAGGCATATATATACCCAAGAATGGGATTGCTGCTTTTGTAAAATTTAATTTTTAATTGACAAATAATTGCATATATTTATGGGGTACAGTGTGATGTTTTGATGCATGTATTAATTGCAGGATGATTAAATCAAACTAACAAATCTATCACCTTACATACATATTTGCTATGAAAACATTTACAATTTACTCTTTTGGCAACTTTGAAATATACACTGTATTATAGTCACCATTCTGTGCAGTAGATCACTAAAGCTTATTCCTCCTAACTGAAACTTTGTACTCTTTGATCAACATTGCCTATTTTCCTATCTGCCCCTTCCTTTAAGTTTCACGTTTTTCCCTCATGGTGTTTTGAACCTGCCGCTTGAGAAACTACCACATCTTACTCTTTTCTAGTTGGCATGCTAATTCAGAGGAATTATCTTCTGTGCTTGAATTTAGGTTTTCTAGATTCCCTAACTTACATTTGTTACACTGTTAAGTGTGTGCCCTTTGCTTTATTACTTTTTATATGTTTATATGGAATGCATTTTTTTTTTTTTTTTTTTTTTTTTGCCTTTTGTGTGAATAAACTGCAGAGGGACAGAAAGATGTAATATACCTGTCTAAAGAATGTTTAAGAGGGAAGGGCAAATGGAAACAATTGAAATCTGATGATAGATACAAAGCTGCTGCTACTTTGGGATTGGTAAAGTGATCATTGAGTACCAGTAAAACATCTTTGGGTATTTAAGGCAATCTGAACATTTTGACATACCAAAATCATTTTGTATCTTCTCAATAGCTTCTGTTTTTGTGGGTGCCTTTGGCAGTTAATAACAATGTCAGCAACTAATAAATTATTCATTTTCAATGTACATTATTATTAGTAGCATTATGATAAGCACTTTATATCTGTTATTTAACAACCAAAGGGGTACTGTTTGAAACCGGTGAGACAGCTTCATGAGAACATTTTTTTTAAGTAATGAAGGCATTTTTCAAATAAATTCATAAAAAGCTAATTCTATTTGTATAAATGCAGCTTGATGTACTTTGATCATTAGATGGTAATCTTTTTGTGCTTTTTCTCTTTAAGGTACAAGCAGTGGTACCATGGCTTGTTGGGACATGAGGTTCCAGTTGCCAATTTCAAGTCACTGTCATCCTTCCAGGGCTCGAATCAGGCGCCTCTCAATGCACCCTCTGTATCAGTCCTGGGTGATTGCAGGTAAGATGGAGGGCTAGCTTTCATGTGTTGGGAGATTTTCTTGGAAAGTACATAATAACCTGCTGCCAAAACTCACGTTTTTAGTTTCATTTTACATATGAACTGAATGCTTGATTGTCTTCTGATTATGGAGGTTGCCACTACTGATACCTCACTGTCATCTAATATTTATTATGTTCAAAAATGATCTCATCAGTCACCATCATTACTCTCCTCTCCATTCTTAACTGTCCACCACCATCTCCTGTCCTTTTTTTCTTCCTCCTGTGTCCCCTATTTTTGTTACAGCTGCCACCATCTTCCTAGAGAGCTAAGTTAGGAACCTTGACTCATCCTTCTCTGTTGCAGTTTCTTGTTGCCCTGCTTCCTTTGTGTTGCTTGAAAGCTTCCCTTCCCTTCCCTCATTAGGCACTCAAATTTTCTTGTATGACTCCTGGGTGTGACACTTGGGCAATTCTTGAAACTGATTTTCCTCATCTTTAATATGTAGTTAAAAATACTTGCGTTGTAGAGTTATAGGGAATTGAGATAAAACATGCAAAGTACATATTCTACCACACAATTAATGCTTGGTAAATAGCAGCTCTTATTATTCTTATGTTTTCCCCTCAGCCCTCTTGCCTCTAGGCTCTTTGTGGTCCTTTCTTGTACATATAGTCCATCGCATACACTGCTGCTGTCAAAGTCACCATGTTGCCAAGTTCTGTGGTTATTGTGAGCCCTTTTCTTATTTGACTTACCATTTGAACAGTTGATTTCTATTGTTTTCAGATGCTTTCCTTACCTGGTTTCAAGGACATTTCTCTTGGTTCTACAACTTCTTGATCTGCTGGTTCCTTCTCATCTTCCTGGCATTTAATTTGTGGCCTGCCTTAGGACCCAGTCTTTGGTCTCAACCACTTCTCCTACACTGGCTGTGTGTGTGATCTCATGCAATCTCATGCTTTAACTATTATTCAGACTCATATCTATTTTTCTTAAGATGTCTAATAGCCATTTGGTAAACTCAACATGTCTGACTAAACTGAATGCTTGATTTCCTCTCTACTAAGTGTCTCCACCACTGCCTCCTAGCCCGCTCTTCCTATGGTATTCTCTCAGTAAATGGCAGCTAGGTGCTCAGAAGCCTGGAATTATCCTCACTTGTTCTTTTTCTCATCCCACTTCCAGTCCATTAACCAGTCCTGTAAGTTTTATTTTAAAGTATATCCAGAATTTGATCACTCTTTACTACCTCCATCACTATCTCCCTAGTCCAAACCACTATCATCTCTTTTCCCTATTAATGTAATATCTTCACAGCCTGCTTCTGTCTGTACTTTTTAAGACCATTTTGTTTCTTCTGCTCAGTACCTTCCCATTGGCTTCTTGGTCCAAAAGACTTTATGGGACCTGCCTTCTTGCCACTTCCCTGACCTTTATCAGTCAGAATTCTAACAGGAAACAGTAGCACACTCAAGGTAGGATAATTTAAGAATTTATTTTCAAATAAAATTGTTTACAAAGGTTTGGGTGTAGGGGTATTACAAAAGATAGCACAGTAATATGGGCTGGTAACAGCAGAGTAGCAGTAGAAGGCTTGAGGGGAGGAGGGCATGGTTACTGAATTTGGAAAGGAATAGAGAAGGCCGCCTTGAAAGGAGCAGTGACTTTGAGATGAGGGATATAACCAGCCTGATGTGAATGATTTGACTTTCTTCCCTCTCTCCCTTTGATCTCCTGCTGCGGTTTCCCATAGGCATGTATTAGTTTCCTATTACACCACAACTTATTTTTTAATAATTCTAGAGGCCAGAAGTCTGAAATGGGTTTTGTGGACCAAAATCAAGGTAGCAGCAGACCTGTATTCCCTCTGGAGGCACTAGGGGAACATCTATTTCCTTGCCTTTTCCTGCTTCTAGAACTAAATTCCTTGGCTAATGGCTCCTCCTTTCATCTTCAGAGCCAGCAACATAGCATCTTCATTGTTGCGTTGCTTTCTGTTCTTGCTGCCAAATCTGCCTCCCTCGTCTAAGATTTATGATTGCATGTGGGGCCCCCTGAGTAATCCAGAATAATCTGTCTCAAGGTCCTTAATTTCATCACATCTGCAAAGTCACTTTGCCATATAAGGTACCATTCACAGGTTCCAGGGGATAGGACTTGGATACTTTTGGGGCCATTATTTAGCCTATCACAGGCTGGCAGACCCAGCCAGAGGGGGTACAGGAGCTTGTTGATGTGGTTCATTCAGGTCAGATTTAGAGCAGCAAATGGAAAGTGACCAGCACTACTGCCCTTTCTCCTACTTATCTCCCATTCTCAGTTCCTGCCACACTGACTTGTTCTTTCAACTAAGCACACTCCTGCTTCAGAAAGGCCTTTGCATTTTTGTCTGTTGTCCCCACTAGAATGGAAGTTCCATGAAACTGGAAATTTTTCTGCTTTGCCATCTTTTCTTCAGTGCCTAGCGCAATGACTAGCCCATAGTAAAAATATTTACTGGCTCAGTAAATATTAATAAATGAATAAAGCCTCTTATATTGTCTCTCCTCCTGAAAGAAAGAGATTTGTCTTTCTCTCAGGACTGCAATTTGTTTTGTTGTAATCTTCCCCAACTCTCTTTGTCTGAGTCTAGATTCTGGCCTTTGTCTCTTTTAGCTGTTCAGGGCAACAATGAAGTGTCCATGTGGGACATGGAGACTGGTGACAGAAGATTTACTCTCTGGGCCAGCAGTGCACCACCACTTTCTGAATTACAGGTTTGACTTCAGTTTTTACAGTTTTTACTGTAAAGGATGATATTATTCCCTACATTCTAAGTACTTTCAGGCATTTAATCAAACCCAGTATCTGTTGGGCTTTTGGGTTATGTTTAAATTTGGGTTTTTAATAACATCAAGTATCATGTGGTCATTGCTACATGAGTGTTTCCTTGCTAGTGTTCTGCATTAGTGGGTAAATAAGTTGCTAGCCCATAAAGCTTGTGATGTCTCTTTGGAACCCCAATGAGATCTAGCTTAACTAGGAAAAGCCCAGATTGAGGTAGATAGGGCATACATAACTGGTCTTTCATTTCTTCAGGGAACCAGGTGCTTGTAAAGCTACTGACAGTTAACTTGCCTCTAGAAATAGCACCATCATTTATGGAATACACAGATGTCTTTTATTTGACTCCACATTTATTTCTTTTAAGCCTTCTCCTCATAGCGTCCATGGTATCTACTGTAGTCCTGCAGATGGAAATCCTATCCTGCTAACAGCTGGCTCAGATATGAAAATAAGGTACACGATCTCAACAAATACTTAAAGAATAAAATGGATACTTTTACAAGACGTTATTACAGATACTGATGGCACTGTAATGTTTAAAAATCATCTTATAAGGACAGCTGTTAATACTTTATTTGTAACCAATGGTATGCTGTTCTATAAAAACCTCTTTTTCTAATGCAAAAGAAAAACAATGCATTGATGAAGATAAGCCAATGATTATTAGTTCCTCTCATTGTCCTATAAAGATTGTCATTTATTTCCTCTTCCCTAGGTTTTGGGACTTGGCTTACCCAGAAAGGTCCTATGTTGTTGCAGGAAGTACTAGTTCCCCATCTGTGTCCTACTACAGGAAAATAATTGAAGGCACTGAAGTTGTCCAGGTACTGTAGTCTTTTCATTCAACTTCTGTAAGCACAAACATGGCTTTTGTAAACAGAATTAAAATAAATGACCAAGCGAGGAGTACTCCGAATTTAGGAAATTTATTTTTTCTTGAATTTAAAAAAATTGACTTTTATTAAGGTAAAATAAGCATAAAGAAAGTACATATAAGTAATAGCTCAAATGACCAGTATGTACTTTATAACATCGTAAGGAGGCACTTTTATTATCCTCTTACAAATGAAAAAGGCACAGTGAAGTTAAGTAACTTGTTCAAGGTCACACAGCTAGTAAACAGAAAGCTGGGATTCAAACCTGGCTTTAGGACTGTAAAGTTTGTATTCTTGACTCAGGCAAAAACTTCAAGTGAGAGAATATACCCTTAGTACCTGGGCCAAAGTAGGTGTTCCATAAATAAAAGTGTGCTTCCTTCATGACAAATATTAATGAGCTTTGGAAGTGCTAGAACATCTGCTATGTATTTTTTATATTCCGGTCATGTATACCTTTTTTTTTTTGAGTCTCGCTCTGTTGCCAGGCTGGAGTGCAGTGGCACGATCTCTGCTCACTGCAACCTCTGCCTCCCAGGTTCAAGCGATTCTTCTGCCTCAGCCTCCTGAGGAGCTGGGACTACAGGTGTGTGCCACCACAGCCGGCTAAGTTTTGTATTTTTAGTAGGGACGGGGTTTCATCATGTTGGCCAGGATGGTCTCGATCTCCTGACCTTGTGACTTGGGAGACCTTGGCCTCCCAAAGTGCTGGGATTATAGGTGTGACCCAACGTGCCTGGCTATACCTCTTTTGATTATATTCTATCCCTTTTTTCTTTTGATGTTGGCAAAAGTTAATATGCACAGAATATTGACCTAAAATAAGTTTTCCATATCTGTAAGTGGCTACTCATGAAATCCAATGACTAGGACCCTGTGAATGTCATTTTTGGCTCTTCTCCTTTTGCTCAGTGTATTTGTGAAAGCATGACTACTTTACAAAAGTTGTTAACTTAAATACAACAGTATCTCAGAAGCAAGACTATTGACGAGAGGAAGAATATGGTACAGACTTTTAACTTCTGGCTTGCTCCCTGACAGGAAATTCAGAATAAGCAGAAAGTAGGACCAAGTGATGACACCCCTCGAAGGGGCCCAGAGTCCCTGCCCGTGGGACATCACGACATCATCACTGATGTCGCCACATTCCAGACAACACAGGGCTTCATCGTAACTGCTTCTAGAGATGGGATTGTGAAGGTGTGGAAATAAAAACCTACTGATTTGTATAAATTGTAATAAAGTTATACTACTATAACTCAAGAGAAAAGGCCTTTCTAGAGAACAGATTCATTTGCTTAATTTTCAGAATGATGTCTGTATATTACTGTTTCATGACTGACTAAATGAAACCCAAAATGGTTAAGATGTACTTGACTAGTTTACTTATGCATCTCTTTGCAAGAATCAGCCAGCCAACAATGTCTGGGATTTTTATTGTATATGTTATAGAGGTGAGAAATATAAAATATGAAAATGAATGTTTATTTTGTATTGAAAAAGATGGTTGAAAAGATGGTTGTAAGCTATTATAAGTATAAACACATTTTTGCTATTAAAAATGCTATTCAAAGCAGTTAAACTGTATTCATGCATCCTAAGTGTGTGTTTTGGGTGGTGTTTTTAAATGATAAATTTAAGCAGAGGAATAATCTCGTCAGCAGCATTTGTTCTGAGGTGAAGAAATGGACTCGATGTCACAAGGAATCAGTGACAGAACCAGGCGTTAGGTCCAGATCTCTGGACTTTAGTGTGCTCTTTCTGCTCTAATATTTCTTGTGTGTTTTACAGTCTGCCTTATTAGTTATTTAACATTATAGAATTGATTTCCTGCATATTAGTTATACAAGTGTGCCTCCTCTTGGCCATCATTATTTTTTATGGGCTGTACCATAAATTCTGACACTTGACCCAACAGGTTGCTTTTATCCAGTATAGACTATTGAATGCATGAAAAAGAAAAATAAAGTTAAAAGTACACCAAAAATAACATTTTTAAAAGGCCAAAATTGGTCTTTTCCACTAAGATAAAACCCTTCAAGGTTATGGATTACTATTTGCATACAGACCGTCTCCATATTTAATTCTCATCCACTTGCAGAAGGGTTTATGGTATTCAGAATATTTTAGTTTAAAATTAGTTACATGAGTCTAAAAATCTCAGCCAAGGGAAAAGCCTACTTGCTTAGAAATACGCTAAGAATTTTCTGTATTTTTATAATTATATAATTAAGTTACAGTACATGTAGTTTACAAAGCATACATCTAGTTTCATTGATTCAATACAATCATCCCTAGGTATCTCTGGGGCATTGGTTCCAGGATCTCCCAAGGATCACAAAAGCCACAGATGCTCTAGTCTCTTACATAAGATGAAGTTGTATTTGCAGATAATCTACACACATCTTCTCATATACTTTAAAATTTCTACATCACTTGTGATACAATACACTATAAATGCTATATAAACAGTTGTTATACTGTATTGTTTAGAGAATGAAAAGAAAAACGTCTGTACATGTTCAGTACAGACACAAACATCTTTCTTTTTCTGAATACTTTTTATCCATGGTTGAATTCATGGATGTGGAGCACTCACAGATACAGAGCCAGCTGCACTTAGTTTTTAGACAGGTAAACAACAAAACTGTCAGAAAATGCCAGTCATTCAGAAACATCAAAGTTAGGAATGATGGACTAACTAGGCCTGATAGCTTCAAATTTGGCATTGTCATGTTGCCTTGCCTTTGTTTCCCTTAATGTCTGCCAAGACCGTATTTACAGGGTTTCTAGCTACTAAGTCAGATTTAGAGTCTGCAGAGGGTTGGAGAAAATTTTTTTTGATATAGAAACTGTAATCCTGAGATTGGACTTCAGCCTGGAGCCATTAGATAAGCTCTAAGACTGATAAATGTGGGAAATGCTAAGAAAAAAAAATGGAGTGGGCTGACAGAGATATGATCCTTTTCTCCCCTTATCTCCTGCTACCACCCATTCTTCTCTGTCCCCTTGCCCCACAGAAAAGTCCCAGTTTTGGAAAAAAGTTATTTGGTTGAATTCTAAGTATTACAATCTGATGCCATGTTAAGTTGCATCTCCTTTTGACCTCTACTTAAAAAAAAAAAAAAAAAGTTTGACTCATAGCTCAGTGCAGAGATAATGGGAGGCAGTTCCTTTACAGTCGATCAATTCACATTTTTAAACCAAGAAGCATCCTGCTTGTGTGATTCTTGGGTTAAATATAGCTTTATTAAATTTATATTCAACTTAATTTTTGCTGTTTCCACTTTTAGGAGAAAGAGGTAAATCAGGGAAAATACTAATATTAGGCATTTTTAAAAAGGAACTTCTATTTGCAGCATGCTTCAGAGCTCTCACCTATTGGTGATTCAAAAGATGGCCCAAAATGCTAAAAATAATCTGTCACCAAGGGAATATTTGTTTGGTGTTTACTTGCCAATGCAGAAAAACAGACAAATACATCTTAATGGCATTTCCAACAATTAACAAAAGAAAGGAGTTTGTGCTTAACTCAGAGTTAACTAGAAAAATCCCTTTTATTAAAATACATCGTAAATATTGCTCATTAATTTCCTGTACTTGAGACATTTTTCCTGAACCTCTAAGCATCACTTAGGATAGATGAAGCAAACCTGATGTGTTTTATTCTTCTCTGCTACCTGAGTATGAATGTGACATTTACCTCCTTGAACTTCTGTCTCCTCTGAAGACATTAGGTGCTATCTCTGGATTTACCTAAGTAAGAATGGCAGAAGTGGTTTTTAAAAAATACTGCAGATAGTTTTTCTTTCCAAGTTTTATGAAAATAGGTATAGGAAAGAAAATCTGAATGTCCTTGGTGTCAGTATCCATCTGCTTCATGCATCCAAGCAGGCTTCTTTCCATTCCCAAAGAAGGGGACAGTCTGCCTAACAGGGCCATTGCTACCAGCTGTGGAGCCAGCTCTTAGACTGAGGTAAGGTCTGAACACTGTGTTTAAATTAAATAATGCTATAATACTTTGGGTGTTCAGTTGTTGAAAATATCAGCCCTATCATAAAAATAAAAATTAAATGCAGATGAGGACATAGCCATCAGAGCATGCTACTAGAGACTAGGTACTTCTACTAAAACCTTTCATACTTTTACTCAGATCTCTTTTGCATCTCTGCAACTGCATATGAATTTGTAGATTAAAACAATGATTTTCTTACATTTTTCTAAACTCAGCGTGTATTTAAGGCTGTTTTTAAGAGCTCTGCCAGTCCTGTTTTGGTGCTGTTTATTATTGACTAAACAGCTACCTGATGGGTAAAAGTAACTCAGAGCTTCATCTATGACAAGTTGTGTCTTGACTCTCCTTGTCTAAAGCATATATGCATTAGTGAAAATTAATAAATGACCATAACAGGAAAGACAGACTAGAAGTCCATCAAAATGGCTTCAAGCTCCATCAAAATGGCAGTAAGCTTCCTAATGAAGAGAAGACTTCCAGCTCAAAAGCAGTAATTTATGTTCTGTGGGAATTAATGAATTTTTCAGTGAGTTTAGGAGGATTTAGGTAGAGATGGAGAAAATTACCCTCTTCTCATCCGTCCAAGCAAACAACTCCCACAGTGGTGTGTTTAAATGGAATAGAAGGTCAAATTTTAAAAATATGACATATAAACAGCATCCATTTCTAGGGTAAATTCTGGAGTAGCTTAAAACATTTACAAATAACTTTGATTAAATAGATGAGCGTTAGACATTACTAAATTAGGAAAGGAGGATAGGTTTGCAGGAAATGAACTGGACAGAGATAAAAGAATTAACATTGACTCATGTACACATATGCATACATCATATAAATTTTACCTTCAATTTATATCTCCATTAGACTTTTCAAAACACTTCATTCTTCTGTCTTCTAATGAAACAGTTCTTGGACGTATCAGTTGTAGAGTGCTGGAATTGTCAGGAGTGGTCAAATAAATGAACAAGATATATCTTAATACCAATGAATGCAGGGGGTCAAGTCTCCTGATAACCTACAAACTGTTGCTTGAGTTCTGGCAGCAGATTTAGTTACTATTTAAGTCCAGAGTCTTACTATGCTTCCTAAGGCTAAGTTGTTCAAGCATTTTTTTTTTTACCACGTCATTTGGGAGCACTTTTTGTCACCCTTCTTTCATTCTTAAAGGTATGGGAGGTGTTTCTGATAAAATTTTGAATAGCATCATCTCTGCCACTTCTTGCTACTCTTGAAAGATATTTTTTATCTTGAAAGAATTTTGCCTTCTGTAATACATCTTCTTTGAGAGTAGCTTTATATGGTCCAGGAACAAAGCTATACAACAAAAGAGAACATCATAGAAGATAAATGCCATTTCAACTTTAATAGACTACATATTAATCTATCTTACTAAATTAATTGTTTCACCCATTTCCTTGTTGCAGCCTTCCTCCAGGGTAATTTTAAAATTATTAAACTGGGTACTTACATTGGCTCATATATCAGAAGCTGACAAATGATACATCTCATCAAAGTATGCAAAAGTATTATTTCAGCAGCAAAGTTTCCTCATGGAATATGTACCACTCAGATCTACCAAGGATGGCCCTTCTGATTATTTAGATTTGGGTTCATAATGGTACCTCATCACAGACCACCATATCTATAGTTTTCCCAGATCCACTCCTACTTCCAGTGCCTCAGCACATCATGCTATTTTCTTTATAACACTTGGCACTATCTGAACTTTTATTTACCTGTAAACTTCTTTGTGATCTGTTCCCCACTTTTCCACCCAACCAGACAGAAGGTTCATGAGATCTTGTCTGTTCACTATAGTAATCCCAGGAACCTAAAAGTGCTTAACACATAGCAGTCACTCAATAAGTATTTGTCTAATGAAAGCATGAATGTATGCCACTCCCTTCTTTCGTCTCTTCCTTTCTTCCATAGGTCCATCTATCCATCCATATGTTTACTATCTGCTTAATAGAAGGCATGGTGTTAGGTACAATGGGGGACATAGAAATAGAGCCCAGTCTGGCAGGCACATCAAGAGCCTGGCTAGGAGTCATGAGTAATCCAACAGTAAAAGAGGAACTGGAGTCAGGTAGGACTCGCAGGACAGGTTGAGAAATCAGGGAATCATAGAAGCCAAGTGCTAACTAGAACTTAGAGCCTGTCTGAAAAAACCTGTGCTGACAGAAGTGTCTGAGAATCTGTACTGCCTATATGGCAGCCATGAGCCACATGGGGCTTTTGAGTACTTGAAATGTAGTTAGTGTGACTGAGGAACTGAGATTTAATTTTAATTAAATGACCACATATAGCTAGTGGCTACTGTATCAGCCAGTACAAAAAGGGAGCCGTTTCAGACAATCCTATATACAGGGATGTTGTGGAAGGAGCTTTGGGTTCAGACACATTCTTAAATTCTTATATTCTAGCCCCTAGCTGAACAGCTCTGGGCAAATCATTTAACTAGAGTGACTCTTGTTTCTTCAAGTGTAAAATGGGAATGAAAAATGATTTCCGTTGTGAGCAACAACTGAAGTCCCCTAGACTAGTTACCATGGTCCTCTGTTGGTTACAGATGAGGAAACTGAAGTGCATTGAGGTGAAGGTCAATGGCAGAGCTGGAACTATAACCCAACTGATCTGAGACCGAGTTCAATGTTACTGCCATTGAACTGGGTTTTTATTGACACTATGGAAAACTATTAACATATTTGGAGTAAGAAAGTGAGATAAATTTCATACTACCAGAAACACCTGGAAATGGGTGTAGAACTATAGGAACACAGATGGCTTGGGGCAGGCTGGACAGCTAAGATATGAGAGCTTGGCACAGCAGGCTCTTCATAAATATTTGTAGGATGAATGCGTAAAAACTGATGGTATGAAGAGAGAGAGAGGCTTCTTAATACTGATAAACTTCAGCAATTAGCTGAATTACAGTCAAGAGAGGTGATATGATTTGGATGTCCCCTCCAAATCTCATGTTGAAATGTGACTTCCAGTGTTAGAGGTGGGCCTAGTAGGAGGTGTTTGGGTCATGGGGGTAGATCCCTCATGAATAGCTTGGTGCTGTTTTTGTGGTAATGAGTGAATTCTCGCTCTTAGTTCATGTGAGAGCTGGTTGTTTAAAAAGAGCCTGGAACCTTCTCTCTCTTGCTTGCTCTCATGCCATGTGATATGCCTGCTCTCCTTTCATCTTCCACCATGAGTAAAAGCTTCCTGAGGCCTCACTAGATGCTGAGCAGATGCTGGTGCCATGTTTGTATGGTCTGCAGAAACGTGAGCCAAATAAATGTCTTTTCTTTATAAATCACCCAGTCTCAGCTATTCCTTTATAGCAATGCAAAGACTAATACAGGAGGACTGAAGAGAACTTCAAAACATTGAAACCAAAACAGTGGTAATATTCATTGTGATCTGTTTCTTATTTTTCTGTTTTTACCAGCTATAAAATCTGACCTCTCAAAAAAATCAGTATTTAGAAAATGAGTATAGTGAAAGATACAGAACATTTAAAATTAAAGTTATTTCACTTCTCTCACACACATAGAAACACACACTTTTTCTTCCACCTATAAACAGAGTTAAGCAGAAAGGAAACATTCAAACAACAAAAAACACCATGCCAATTCATGTTACATAGACCCCAAAGCCTCCATGCATTGTATACTACATGTCTAGGCTTCTGAAACTCAAATTCTAACGTGTATCTCAGTTCACTTCCATCAGTGTAATCAGAGATGTAATAAGTTGATCAACAAACATCTACCAAGAATAGCAGCCATGGCTAAATTTCACTGCAAATACAAATTTCTCACATCTCCCTTCATTTTGCTCTTCCCAGTGTGTGTGTGTGTATGTGTATATATATATATATATAATATGCAAATATAATGTATAATATACATAATATACAAATATATTATTAACATCTACCAAGAACAGTAGCCATGGCTAAATTTCACTGCAAATACAATTTTCTCACATCTCCCTTCATTTTTGCTCTTCCCAGTGTGTGTGTGTATATACATACATATTATATATAACATACAAATATAATGTTATATGTATTTATTTGAGGCGGGTCTCACTCTGTCATCCAGGCTGGAGTGCAGTGTTGCCATCATAGCTCACTACAGTCCAGATCTCCTAGGCTCAAGTGATCTTCCTGCCTCAGCCTCCCGAATGGCTGGGACTACAGGTGCGTGCCTCCACACCTGGCCAAATGTTTTATTTTTGGAGAGCTGAGGTCTCACTATGTTGCCCAGGCTGGTCTTGAACTCCTGGGGTCAAGCAGTCTTCTTGCCTTGGCCTCCCAAAGTGCTGGGATTACAGTAGTGAGCCACCCATGTGCTATCCCAGCATTTCCTTATTATCTTCCAGACTGAAAGTTATAAAATTCCCCAAAGTGACAATTGTATGCATAGAACATGGCTCCACTGATCATGGGAAGGGCATTATTTTGAGTCTGAAGCACATTGTTTTCATCGTCTTATCTTTACTGGACTCTTCCCCAGCCCCTTCATGCTGCCCCACCCCGGCCCCCGCCCCCTTTTCCATTAGGTCCTTTGTTTTATGGCAGGTTTAGTTATGTTATCTTCCTCCCCATCTTTAAGAAAAAATTGTTAAATTAGTAAGTGCTTGTATAGCATGATATTGCTATCTTTTTTCCCCTCTCAAATATTTTTATTCTCAAAAGGTTGAACATTAATACCATATCTTTCAATTTCCATTTTTCACTGTGTTACATGTAGGAGTTAGTACTTTTTTTTTTTTTTTTTTTTGAGATGGCGTCTCACTCTGTCACCCAGGCTGGAGTGCAGTGGCGTGATCTCCGCTCACTGCAACCTCCACCTCCTGGGTTCAAGTGATTCTCCTGCCTCAGCCTCCTGAGTAGCTGGGATTACAGGTGCCTGCCACCATGCCTAATTTTTTTTAATTATTTTTTATTTTATTTTATTTTTTTTGGGACAGTCTCGCTCTGTTGCCAGGCTGGAGTGCAGTGGCGCAATCCTGGCTCGCCGCAACCCTAGGCTCCCAGATTCAGGTAATTCTCCTGTCTCAGCCTCCTGAGTAGCCTCCTGAGTAGCTGGGACTACTCAGAAAAAGCTTCTGTGATCTCTCCATCTACCATGGAGGTTTCTATTTGTCATTCAAAATGCTTTCCCCATCCCCTTTACTTGGTGTGTGGCCAGCTGTTGAGTTCCTTTTCCCAACAGCCAGAATTCGAGCCAGACATCTCGCCCCTTCCCTTGGCTGGCCATCCCAACCTGCGGCAGAGGGGTGATCCTCTACAGCAGGGCTGTCCAGTCTCTTGGCTTCCCTGGGCGACACTGGAAGAAGAACTGTCTTGGGTCACACATAAAATACACGAACGCTAACAATAGCTGATAAGCTTAAAAAAAAAAAAAAAAAACACAAAATAATCTCATGTTTTAAAAAAGTTTGCAAATTTGTGTTAGGCCACATTCAAAGCTGTCTGTGCAGCCTGTGTGCCACAGATTCCACAAGCTTGCTGTACAGTGTTGCAGCCTCTTTGCTGGGATGTGCTGGGTGCCTAAATATAAGCGGGCAAAAGACAAATGTAGTGTGGCACTGCCAGCTTGGGGTGGATGGCTGCTGCTTCCCTGTCCCAAGACTGTGGGAGCATAACTGACCCTAAGTCTCCCAGTCTAGGGAAGGGTGGGGCGGGGGAACCCCAGGGAGCTGGGAGATACACAGTGGGCTGTGAGAACCAGTTCTGGGGAAGTGGAGGGAGATGGACTGGCAAGTGAACCAAGGCTCCAGGTCCTGACTCCCCAGCACATGCTTTATTATCCCATTGGACTTCACTATAAAACTCAAATTCAAAAATAACATTAATAGTGACTGCAGAGCACTAAACCCCAAGTGCTGTGCCCTACTGAGCACCCAGGCCCTGTGCAAGCTAACCAGCTTGTAACACTTAGCCTGACTCAGTGAAAACACTGCTTTAGCACCAGCTTTAATGTACCCTCCATGCCAAAGACGCTGTCCTCGGCAAGAGTCACATGCACGGCATCTTGTCTATATCCCTTTTCCAAGCTGCCAGACACCTGCAGCATGGGGGAGCCGTGCTCTTCTTGGACTTACTTCACAGGCCTGTTTTAGGCTTGACTTCAGGAATTATTTGCTGCTGGACAGTTCACCTGGACAGCTCATCTGTCAAGGTAAGCAAGAGATTCCAAGTGGAGGCTTCTCAGAGGTGACAGAGCTGGGGCTTCTGCATTAGGAGTGCCTCCCTGGCCTTGATCACCATGCAGAAATGCACACATCACACAATAAAAGTAGGCATGTCGCCAAAGGTATTTGCCTAAGTGTGGGTCCAGGTGCTGGTACACATTTGATTGTGGTTGGTGGCTGAGTAATGTATATGTGTGTTTGTACAGAATAATTTACCACAGAAATAAAGACACTCCCATTTGATTTCACTTATTTCTAATTTTTAAAAAGTAATATTCATATGTGCTAAAGATACAATATATATGCACATTCTTAAGTTTTGAAAGAACTGACTTGCCTTTGTTGACACTCTTGTATATGTTAATTTAAAAAAAAATTAAGTCTACTCATTATATTCATTTTTTTGGATATAGTCTGTTTTTCAAATATATAACATCTTCAGATCAATGCTTAGCTCATTAGCTTTTTGAATTTAAAAAACTTTCCTCACATGAGAATTAAAATTTCCTAAATCATGACTTTGATGCATCCTACAAAGTTTTTACATATAGCATTTTGATTGTTATACAGTTCTAAGTATTTTTAAGTTTTCACTATAATTTTTTGTCCCATTATTGAGAAAGGTGACTTAAAAATGTATAGGCTTTTAAAACATTATTTTATATATATATGTGTGTGTGTGTGTGTGTGTGTATATATATATATATTTTTTAAATATTTATTTATTTATTTATTTTGAGACAGAGTCTCACTTTGTTGCCCAGGCTAGAGTGCGGTGATGTGATCTTGGCTCACTGCAACCTCTGCCTCCTGAGTTGGAGTAACCCTCCTTCTTCAGTCTCTCAAGTAGCTGGGATTACAGATGTGTGCCATCACACCCGGCTAATTTTTGTATTTTTCGTAGAGATGGGGTTTCGCCATGTTGGCCAGGCTGGCCTTGAACTCCTGACCTCAGGTGATTCACCCACCTCAGCCTCCCAGAGTGCTGGGGTTAGAGGCGTGAACACCGCACCTGGCCTAAAATATTGTTATTAATTTCTAACTTAATTGCATTGTGGTCAATGTGGACTGTATGACACCAGTTCTCAGAGATTTGTTGACACTTGCTTTATAAGTTAGAAGTTGCACAAGGAACACTTGTAAACACTCCACCTTGATTTAACAGTTGTTAATAGCCATATGTTCTTTAGAAGAATGTCTAATTTTTCTGTTCAGGGTTCTGCATGTATCTGCTAAATGGTTTATTACTTATGTTTAAATCTTTTATATCATTACTAATTTTTGTCTACTTGACCTATCAATATTCAAACTAGTGTAATGAAATCTCAAATTTTGATGATGGTTCACTGACAATTTCTCCTTGTGGTTTTTCAGTTTCTCTTTTGTATATTTTAAGATTTTACGACCCTCTTATTGATTTAAAATTGTTCTATCTTCCTCATAAATTTAACACTTTGTCATCATGTAGTCATCCTCTTTATCCCTATGAAATGGTTTTAGTTAAAAGTATGTATTATCTGATATAAATATAGCTATTCTACCTTTATTTTTGATATATTTGCCCGGTATGTTTTTTCTATCATTTTACTTTCTGCCTCTCCATTTCCTTATATTGTGGATGTGTGTCTTGAAAGCAGTAGAAGCTGGATTTTATTTTATTATTTCTTTATTTATTTTTTGAGACAGAGTTTTGCTCTTGTCCTCAAGATTGGAGTGCAATGGTGCAATCTTGGCTCACTGCAACCTCTGTTCCCCGGGTTCAAGTGATTCTCCTGCCTCAGCCTCCCAAGTAGCTGGGATTACACATGCCTGCCACTACGCCGGCTGATTTCTTGTATTTTTAGTAGAGATGAAGTTTCACCATGTTGGCCAGGCTGGTCTCGAACTGAAGACCTCAGGTGATCCACCTGCCTCGGCCTCCCAAAGTGCTGGGATTATAGGCATGAGCCACTGTGCCCGGGCAAAGCTGGATTTTATTTTGTTTTTAAAATCAAATCCATCAATCGCTGATTGTAACTGGCATGTTCATGTTGTTGTTGTTGTTGTTGTTGTTTTCGTGATTACTCACATATTTAAATGGACTTGATTCTGCTGTTATTGTGCCTTCTACTTGTCTTTTTTTTTTTTTTGGCCTTTTTAAAGAAACTTTTTTTTCTTGGCTTTTTATTTTAAAAAATATTTATTACATTCTTGTTTTCTATCCTATTTTCCCTCACTAGATTTTTGTTAGTTAGCTAATTTCTATTTTTCTTTTTCATGTGTGCCCTTAAAATTTGTAATGCATTTTTAAGCATCTCAAGTTTTTCAATAACCTAACCCCCGGCCCAAATGATACAAGCTCCTAGAATCTTTTAACTCCATTTATCTCCCTGTGACTTACATTATTAATACCCTCTTTTTTTAGTATCACCTTTCTTTCCTTAAAGTCCAAGGCTTCATTTTTTAATAATACAAGATTATTTTTGTTTGATGTCTTTTCTCATATTTAAATACACCAAAAATATTTATTAATATTTATAGTCTTAGAACTTTTTCTGTTCAAATCACCAGGTGAAATGTTTTATTTTCCTAGTGTTGTTAACAAGTACAGCTTTTTTGTAATCCCAAAAGTTAGATATATTACTTAAAAATACATTTGTTTAGGCCAGGTATGGTGTCTGACGCCTGTAATCCTAGCACTTTGGGAGGCTGAGGTGGGTGGATCACCTGAGGCCAGGAGTTCAAGACCAGCCTGGCCAACATGGTGAAATCCCATCTATCCTAAAAAATACAAAAAAAATTAGCCAGGCGTGGCTAAAATTAGCCAGGCATAGTGGTGCATGCCTATAATCCCAGCTACTCAGGAGGCTGAGGCAGGAGTATTGCTTGAACCTCAGAGGTGGAGTTTGCAGTGAGCTGAGATCATGCCACTGCACGCCAGCCTCGGCAACAGAGTGAAACTCTGTCTTACAAACAAAAACAAATTTGTTTAGATTTAACTCAATACTGACAAATTTTATCACTTACTATTGCCTCTTGCATCTCATTCCCTTCTTCTGTGGTTTTTTATTTTTCTTGAAGTACATACTTTAGAAGTTTTAGTAAAGACTTCTTTGTAGTAAACTATTTTTTTAAGTCTAAATTGTCTTAAGACAGTTTTTCTAAGTTGACAAAATTTTCTTCCACTAAAGTTATTCAAGAGTTTGGTGGTTTCCACTGTTACAATTGATAAATCACCTACCAGCCTAATTATAATTTATTTGTAGATGATCTGACTTTTCTTTTTGGCTGCTTTTAAGTTTTGTCTTGGTGTCCTGCATTTCCCCATACTATGTCCAACTGTTGCTTTCTATTTATCTTGCCTGTTATATCTTGTTTTTTCATCTGTGAATTCATGTCATTCATAAGTTCTAGAAAATGATCATCTCTTTATGTCTTTGAATATTGGCTCTCCATTATTTCTATTTCATCTTTCTAGAATTCCAATTAGATATAGATTAGATCTTCCCATTTCATTTTGTCTCTAAAATTCTTGATCATCTCTGCATTCTATTTCAGCATTTTCTATAGTTCATTAAGCTTCTCTTCGGACACATTTATTACTGTTGACTCTTTCACTAAGTTTTACAAGTTTTTAATTGTGAAATTCACAGAAAATTAGAATGAACAGAATCATAAATAATCTGTATATCTTTCACCTATATTCTCCAACAGTTACTATCTTGCTACTCTCTACATGTATATATGTATATAATGTACACATATATTCATTCACACGCACACCCTATCCTACTTCCCTTTAGGAAAACCATCTGAAGGTAGGCTGCAGCCATCATATATGTTAGATGAAGGAGGAAGAAAAGCAAGAAGAGGAGGAGGAGGAAAATAGAAAGAAGAAAGGCGGGGGGCATTCTCGTTTATCAAGTAACACCAGGCAGACAATACCTTCGGAAATGTCGCAGGGGCTGCCTTGGATCTGCAGAGTTAAGTCTATTGCACTTTATTTTTAAGTTTATTGGTGGATATTTGTTGATTGCACCTAGAAGAGAAAAGCCTGTGATGAGTCTTGTATTCATGACTGTTAACATTACTGCAATCTCCTCTATACACAAAGTGCCACTTTACTGTTTTAAATAGCCACCAAGAAAAATACCAACTAAGGTGGTCACATGAAATGAAAGCAGATTTCTCAGGGGAATCTTTAAAACTGACTTTAGAAAACACATCCCTTCTGAATTTATAGGTGAATTCAACTAACTTTTCAGTAAGATCCTCTTAGCTGCTAAAGCAGGTCAACCAGTAGAGGAGATACCATGAGCCAGTTCTAATGGTCTGGCTTTTAATTGATATAAACTAACAAGAGTATTTATTTATTTGCTTCTTAGAAATATCAAAATGCAAAGGGAAAACAACATTTTCTTTATGGTCTTTGAATCGGTAACAACAGCGACAACAGCACTAACATCTTGGGTTCAGTTCATTAGTGGCTCATTTCATTTGGAAGTGTATTAATTTTTCATAACAATGAAGCATGCCTCTTTTTATGCCATGTAAAGATTTAAAAGCCATTTTTGATGGGAATTCTTAAAAATGTATATTTCTTTGAAGCATTAAATCAAATCGATTTGCTAAACACAACTAGATCTCTTCCTGATCACCCAGGGTCATGATAAGTAGCAAGTTGGTCCTGGACTGTGATCCAACACTGTCTCCAGAGCTGCTGTTATAGGTAGGATTGTGTGCTCTGGACTGAATGGCCTAAGACTGTGAGGCTACTGTTACTGAGCACCTGAATTTTAATTTCTTTTTACCTGTGTTAAGTATCAGATGGTTTGTCAACAGTTTTGTTTCTCTTAGAAAATGTGTTGATTGATGTGGACTGCTTGACAGTCAACTCTACTATAACAGTATATTTAAGTAAGAGCCACAAAGCGAGGGAGCTAGACCAGAAGACCAGTCAGTAACCAGGACTGTTTTGGTCACTCCTGGATACCCAGCATCAGAACAGTGAGTGGCTCAGAGAAGTTCCCCAATAAATATATGTTAATGTTGAGTGCGTTAGTGCAAGTCTGTGGGCCTGCTATGGAATTAAGCATGTAGACTTGAACATGATTATGCAAAATCTTTCTTGACTTGTACTTTTATAGTTACATTTTAAAGATTGCAAATTTATAGATCTAAGTTCCAGAAGAATGGTATATAATTTCATCATGGTTATAGTTTTCCCAAAGCACTTTATGTATCTCTCACGTACCCGAAGTACTTTTTTCTTAAAACATCTTTTTACCTTTCCTCAGCTGGGGGCAGGGGGTGGTGCTATTTATCTAATAAAATTTGGCTAATAACCCATAAAACACTACCAAGAATTTTGGGGGAGTCGGGAAGGAAATTCCATCATAAGACTTCTTTCAACTTCTTGGCAAACTCTTGATGAGAGTTTCTTTACAAGTTTATCAGTCTTGAGAGGTATACCTTTTTTACCCTTACAAGTGCCTTATGATTCTTTTCTTCAGAATGACCCCATCCCCATTTTTTTTCCTTTTATCCTTAGCTTTTCTTTCTGGCTTCTATTCCTGAATACATCCACATAAATTTCATTCTGGGAGCTTATTGTTCCTATCCAAGTGTTTCTCAAACCATAATATACGTATGAGTCACCTGGGGATCTTTATAATATGCAGATTCTGGTTCAGAATGACTGCACTGGGTCCTAAGATTCTATGTTTCTAATAGGCTCCCAAGTGACACTGGTACTACTGGTCCTAGAGTCAGTTTGAATCATAGAGGATATACTATCAGCCCCAACAAACAAAGGCTTCTTTAGACCTCACCCTACACTGATTGATAAGTCTATGTCTCTACAGCTTTAACTGGGCTTGCCATGTAATATCACAGGCACATTTGAGACACAATTAGGACTTCAGTTGAGCCACACTGGGTACTCTTTTGCCTGTGTGTTCATTTTTCTGTATCTGGACTGCAAGGGATCATTTACCATGAAAACATTTGCAAATCCTACCAAGTGCTTTTCACCCTTCAGAATCATGTTAGGATACAGCTTATTTTTATCCATCCTGTTGCATTCAAAATGGATTGCATATTTTCAAGGCAAACTTACTCTAAGAAATGCAGCCCATGTTTCTTTTTAATGGGCACCAGTTACACTAATTACTGGCATCATAAAAAGAGCCATTAACAAGGCTAAGAAAGTTTTGCAAGGCTGTATTTTTCATTCTGACAGGTAAAATGGTATCTCCTAACACTTCAAACTCTGCCTCAGGAACTTGTGAAAGCAAAGCCAAGAACTGTTTAATTTTTCTTTGGCTTTCTTTTTTGGTGCCTTAACAGATAAAACTTTCCATCAAAGGGCAGTATGCTAAGGTTACATGGCAAGGATTTCTACTTTGTAGCTAAAGTCCAGGCTGTGACTTCACACCCCCGGACTGCACTGCTCCATGAAGACAGATGTTCACAGCTGCTTGTTATGCTTGCTTCTCCATAGGAACCAGAGACATAAAAAAAAAAAAAAAATGAGCCAGAAAACTAAATGTGTAGGAACCAGAGGTTTCCTCCCTTCTACCATCCGTCATTATATATTTTCCTTTCTGACCCTGAAGTGCCCTTGAAGACAGACAAGAGGTTTCCAAGTATCCATGTTAGCTCATCAACCTTTTTTTAGTGATACAATGTATATTCTTAATGTGCAGAGAAGAACAGATTTTATGACTTACGCCTGATTGAGTTTATAAAGGTCTTCACAAACTTCACACCATAACTGTGGTCAGGTTTATGAATTCGGCCAAGCTGGACCAGGTGGTGATCCAAAGGGTGGCTAGCGAGATCCTCCAGTTCCTTGTCATCCCAAGTAGGGCCAAGGGAAAACACAAATAGGGCATACCCTTGACATTTGGCTCGCAAAGATTCCTTCTTTAAGATTTCCCCATCTAAGTGGCTGGTTTCCCCAGCAGATATCACAAATATGACTTTGTTTCTTCTCAGATTGGGTGCAGTTAAAAAGACATTGTCCAGAGTCCACTGTAAGGCATGACCAATAAAAGCATCTCCATTTAGTTGTTTAACTGACTCATCCACGTGCCTCTTCATGAGGCGCTTACTGCTATAGGTGGTAAGATTGAACTCAGCTCTAACTGGACTCTTCTGAGTGTTGGGTAGGAAGTCGGGGGGAGCATGGCTCAATAGGGCCACCCGGTCTCCAGTGACGGAAGTCTCCGGCTCTGGGGTGATTTCAAAGTGATCTAATAGTGCTCCCAGGAAAGCTCTTATGTCTTCAAATTCAGCACTTCCCACGTTCCGGGAGCCATCCAGAAGGAAAGCAGCATCCATGTAAGACTGCACAGGGGGTGGTCTGGCTTGGTCACAAGAAGCCTCTGGCTTGCATACATCTGTGAACCAAAAGTCATTCTGGGTTACTAAGTAGAAACAGAAAAGGGAAGATAGCATGTCAAATATTTTGACATTTAGAAACTGCATAGTCTTTGATGTTAAAATAGTGACTAAATACTTTAATAGTAACAGGAAGATTTCCTAGTACATGGTTTGCATCTGTCTCCCAAAAGTACAGATTTTATATCCAGCCTGTGTCTTTGACTCCATTCACTAAAGCTATCAGACTTTTAAAGGTTAGGCTGTTTTCAACAGAAGTTTAATCTTGGCTGTGTTTCAAGTTTATGTCATTTGAAGTGGACAGTTTGTCTCATGCATGCAAGGGTATACTGTATCACAACATAACAGTGACTGATCACTCCAGAATGACAGTATTATCGCTATGCTCATATTGTTCTACTATGAAGAAGTGCTTACAAAGTAAAAGTGAAAAAAGCAATGTATCTTTTATTTCAATTTAAATAAGTTTATAACTCAGTGTCTACCTATGAGTGATCCTTAAGGACAAAACTCATCTGTGCATTTCCATAGTGCTCATTAGCTGAAAACTGAATACATGTTTGTTAAAAGAATATTGGATATTAATGGACTTTCCTAAATGAGGTCATTTTATAAATATGCATATCTCATTTAATAAAAGAATGCATAGTACTAAAAACAGACAGGATTTTATTGAATATGACCACAATGAATATTCAGGGGAATAAAAAAATGGAAATGGAAGGATCTTAGAGGTCATTTAATCTTGTAATTTTACAGAAGAGACTGTGGCCAGGATAGTAAAATAATTTTGCCAAAGGACACACCAGTATTTCTAGAAGTTTCTATATACGAAGTCATCATTTTATTGTTAGAGATGAGGCCAGGTGGTATAGTAGTGGGGAGGTCCCTTGGCCTGAGAGCTGGGATGCTTGGGTTCTGGTCTCGTTTCAGTAACAAGCTGTGTGCCCCTAGCCAAGTCACCACTGGGCCTCAGTTCAGCATAGTTCTGCAAAATTAGGTGGTAGGACCAGACCCACCTACAGACCCCTTTCAGGACTGACATTTCATAATCCTAGGTTTTCAATACTAATTGATGGTTGAGAATGAAAATAGCCTCTTTAATAACCAAAGATAAGAAAGAAACATGGAGTAACATGAGTATGGACAGCTGGTACTAGATATATAGGCATGGGCCACGAATAAAAACTTAGATGAAAGATTAATAACCAGGGTGCTGATCCTAGGGGATGTAACAAAATTCTCACTACAGTCTTGTTCATGGGCTCAATAAAGATGTGACTTTGGATAAGTTATGGTTCCCTTACTGAAATTTACTAAAATTTTATGGTCCTGTATAATGGTCAGATGATAGAACAGTCACCTGTGTGCAAAGCAGTTTCTAAAATCAGGGACAGTAGGCTGCCCATTTGCTCAGTTTTGTAGGATTTTTAATTGCAGGAAACGACAGCCAAAATATTTTATTATACGCCTAAGAGACAAAACAAGGTTTTAAGCCAAGAAATGAAGCCAAAATCTATCCCCAGTCACACATGTGCAACTTCTGACTATGCAACATACCATCATACTGTTGTAACTGATATGTTTGAAAAAGCAACTGAGAATACATGGGGTGGAATGTACCTCCCCACAGTATGTAAAGCACTTTAACTGTTTTGAGTAAGACTGCCAGTGCCTAAACCAGTTCTGTGCAGTCAAGAGAAAGAGAGGGAAAGAGGGAAATTTACTAGAGGGGAGCAGAGGGAAGACAGAAAAAAGACCAGAAACCCTACTTCTCCCTCAGAATTACTACCTTCTTCATTTAGGTAATTTATATGGCAGCCTTTTTCACCTCACTGATACATGTGAAGGAGAAAAATCAAGCATTTTCTACAGTCTCAAATGGAGAGATTTAGGGAGCAGAAGAATGAGACCTCTGTTTTTCATAAACTGCAAATGATTTAGAGTTAGCCGCCTTGGGTTTGATATGGCTGTGAAGCCCTGAGCAAATTATTATCTCTAAGCTTCATTTTCCTCATCTGTAAAATGGAACTAATAGTAGTTCAAATGTTTTAGGGTGATTTTAAAGACTGAATGACATAATTCATTTAAAGGTATTAAAACAGTGCTTGGAATATAAACACAATAGTTTAAGTATTAACTGTCATTATCACCATCATTGATATTACATGAATTAGAACAGTGCATGGCCGATAGAAAATGCTTTATATCTCTTAGCTATTACAGCCACCAATGATTCCAGTGGCTCCACTTTGTAGTTATTAGAACACTCAAATGGAAGATTAGAGTCCAGTTTTCTAGTTAGACCTATACATTATGTATAAAACACTACAAATAAATCAACACTGAAAATCTTTCTGATGCTTAATATTTGGGAGACTTTTTTCAATGAGAAATGTATGAATTTTGCTATTTTCCACTTTGACTGTACTAAAAAATATTCCCAAGCAGGTAGGAGGGTGCTGAATTGCTTTCAAGCATTTCTTTCTGGCTGTGGACATTTGAGATTTAGAAAACACATAAATATACTTTATAGCATAAAAATTTGGCAATGAAGTAGGCTAAGTTGTTCTAAAAATCATTACTGTTTCCTGTAAGCTGCACTATGTAGAAAGGCCTGGAATGTAACTCTTTTGCTGGGATATATAGGGAGAGACCATGTTTGCTGAGCTGAGAGGATTCATCTGTGGAAGATGAAGTGTGACAGGGCGCATCCAGAACCCCAGAGAAGTCCTCCCAAGGCCATGAGTATCCCTGCTGCCAAGTTCCAGTTGCCCCTGCCAATGGTGACTCAACTTGCTTAATAGGCCTGATCAAATTATCTTCTCTCTGTGGGTCTTACCGTAGCAGAAAGTGCACCGCTGGAGTCTCTCTAATGCTGGTATGTAGTCGGCTCCAGAGGGAACCACTATTACTTGAAATGTGCCAGTGTCGTCAATCTAAAAGAAGCAGAAGCAACAGAAAGAAGAACTTAGTGGGTAGGGCTGCAAGAACCTCTCAGGACTACATACAGAACTGACATCTGGAGAGAGTAACACTGCTCCTTCTAAGAAGGTACTGGGGAGGCACAGCATGTGAGCATGGCTAAGAGCTCTGCCTGGGTTTAAAACTTGACTCTCAATTTAGCTAAATGAAAACTTATTTTCCATGTTTCTTCATCTGTAAAATGAGTGTACTACTACTACCTCCTAATAGGACTACTGTGAGCATTAAATGAGTTCATATTTGTAAAGCACTTACTGACACAGAGTGGGTACAATGTGGGTAATGACCACAAAACATTTTCATATCTATTACTGCAGCAATACAGTGAGTTCTTACGCTCATCATCCCAGTTTTACAGATGGGGAAACTGAAGCTCAATGAAAGGTTAAAAGGACCGATCAAAAGACACTGAAGCCATTTAAGGAAGAGTATCAGAGACCTCCTCTCCCCCACCTGAGTCTCAGAGACCCATGTAAAATCATGGGATGCCCTTTATAAACAATCTTTAGGTTTCTACTATAAACTAGGCATTGAAGCTGTCTTTGAAATACACTCAGATGTATGTCCATGCAGCTCTCTGAACAACTCCCAACCCTTTCCCAACGTGGCCCCATTGTTAGTAACCCAGGTGGGGAGTTTGAGGGTAGAGAACAGGGGGAAGATAAGAAGGCTCCAAACAAGGATTATGAGCTTCGCTAATCGACCCAGAGATCATTGATAATTAAAGAAAAACTGTAGACATGACCCTAATGCCTAAGAGATGAGTCAGATGATATTTTAGTTTTTCCCTGTGATTCTCCTGTCCTAAGCTAATGACTACTCTCTTTCTCTGGGAAGATGCCCCGCCACCATAATTAATCCACAGAGGTAGAACTTCAGCAGTTGTTTATATGGAGTAACTCAGTCTTCAACCAGAGCTGACTGGACGAGATATGGTGTTAAAGTAAATTTGGTCTGAGGACACCTCTGTACTTTGAGTCCTCATGTAACCAACTGCAACCTTAGTACATACTAACTGAAAACCTATCTTAGGAGTTATTTTTTTTTTTTACAAATAGTGGAGTCTTAGCCAATCATAGCAGCTGTGCTTCAGTTAGTCACAAGTGGCCAACTGATTAGACGATGTTCAAATGAGGCAAAGGCCAAGCTGTAATCAGTCAAGCTGTTTCTGTACTTCCATTTTCATCTATAAACACTGCCTGCCACATTGTGAAGAGCAGCTCTCTGAAACTCCTCTGGTTCTGAGGGCTGCTCAATTTGATGGCAGCGGCAGCCCATCTGGAGTGGCCACTGCCATGATGCTGGCTGCAGTCGGGCCCACTAGGCTTGTTCCACTCATTCAGCCTGGCAGACTGTGCTTGGCTCATGCTACCTGAGTGCAGTCGGGGCTGCACACTCCATGGAACCCTGGGAGCTGGGAACAGGTGGAAGCCTCACCCGCTTCCGAGTTGGCAGGGTGAGAGCTCCTGCTCCTTGAACGCAGCTGCGGCCATCCAGCTGTGGCTCCAGACCCAGGCATCTTTGTGCTCTTGGGGGCTGGGAGTGGACAGGGGCCCTGCCCTCTTAGGAGCAGTTGCAGCCGCCTGGCCCTAGCTGTGGGCCCACACATTTCTGCACTCTTGGAGACCCAGGAAACCCTTGCCCCTACCAGCTCAGAAGTGCCTGCTCCCGCTACCTAGCTTCTCCCTGCTCCGGCACCTGCTCTGATCTTGGAGCAAAGTTGAGACTGAGCTCAGGCACTGTTGCAACCCGGCCAAGTGTGCACACACTAGGGGCACTGCTTACATGCCAGCTTCACTGCCTCAGCCCCCTCCCGAATTTGGGTGCTAATGAGCATGAGGGAGGCCAAGGGGGGTGCTCAGGGCAGCTTGGTGCTGGCCTGCAGGCACCCCTCAGTGCAAACCGCCTGGGCTCCAGTGGATGACAGAAGGAGACAAGCCGGCCTCTGCGTGGAAAGGGGTAGGTAGGTCCTCAGTGAAATCCCACCTCCAAGCCAGGGGTGGCCCAAAGCCTGGGGGCAGGGCTGACAGACAAAAATGGGAACTTACCGTGCTTTTTCTGGCCCGTCCATGGCCTCCCATGAATCAATCAGCACACACTTCCTCCTCTCTGAAACCCATAAAAACCCCGGACTCGGACAGACTCAAGGAGGCCACCAGATGACCAGCTGCAGAGAGGAGCTACCCACCCCAGGGCCTCCTCTCTGCAGAGAGACAGACACTCTTCAGGGGACCTTGCCTGCAGAGAGGAGCTACCCACTGCAGGTCTCCTCTGAGCTGCTCTGTCACTAAATAAAGCTCCTCTTCACCTTGTTCAGCCTCCACTTGTCTGCGTACCTCATTCTTCCAGGATGCAGGACAAGAACTCAGGACGCACTGAATGGTGGAGCTAAAAGAGCTGTAACACAGACAGGGCTGAAACATGCCCCTTGTTCACCATGTTGTGGGTGACAACAAGATGAAGAGAGGAGAGAAGAGCTGCAACCCTTTGGAGCCCAGACCTAGGAGCCTGCCAAGTCAGGGCTGTGACACCCTCTCTGGGGCTCTGCAGTTCCTGGCATCTCCAAGCTTCCAGGTGCCACCGTGTTCTCCGGTGCCATCTGTGGAAGCTGTTTGGGGTACACCTGGTCCAGCCACAGCCTCGCGGGGAGCTGCCCACCCTGCCATACCACACTCACTTGCTCACACACCCCTTGCTGCTCCACGCCTGGCTTGCCCTTGGTGGGTGTGAGATTCAGGCTGGTAGCGTGAGTCAAGCACAGCCTGCCAGGGTGAATGGGTGGAACGAGCCTAGTGGGCCTGAGTAAAAACTTGGGCAAAGGCACCACTGGCCACAGAGGTTTCCAGCTGACGAAGCAACACCCCAAGGATCCAATGACAGATTTACAAATTGCTTTCAGTGCAAATAAACTCTGCAAAATTTAACTTGCCTAAAGTTTTTAACACTTTGGTATCAAAAATGGGATCCAAAGTGGACTTCCAGTGACTCCCAGGAGCACCAAGTGACCAGGTAAATATACCTGCCTGGTCCATTGTGATCACTGATCTCTCACAGCAACTGGGGTCATGGGTGAGTTCTCTTTGATTCAAGCTCCACGAACTTGTGTTTTGAGCTCAAGTTTATTTGAGTAATTTTTATATTGGCTGGGTCCAAGATCAGACTGGATCCTATAATTAATAGGATTGCATCCAATTAGAGGCCTCAGATGTCTGACTGGGTCAGGCAGAAGCTGAACTGGGTCCAGTAGGTTGGTAAGATTAAGGAAGACAGAAAAGAGTGGGTCCATCTGGATTCAGCGAGTCTTCTATCTTGGAACCTATTCTCTTCTAGAGAAATGGGTGAACCTTACCAAAAATAAGAGTTACAATGGCCGCCGTGGGAAAGATTTAACTCAAACAAAATTGCTTATCTATGAGGCACTTTGGAGGTTAAGAAGGGGATCCTGGACACCTCAGGAACAATGGGCTATATTATCCATTACTAGCCATTATTCTGGAGCTCGCAAGATATGCACTTTTCCCAATTACTCCTACAGAGAACATCACTACTGTAGAACAGAAGACTGGCTCTTTGAGATGTCTTTTCAGGTTGTTTTGCATTTCTAATAATAATGGCTCCACCTGAATCCACCAACCACTCCTGTGGCCCCACTCAGAATTGACTCAGAGTGTCTGAGGACCATTTTCCACACCCCTATGATTGCACTTCCAACCAATCAGCAGCAAGCACCATTGCCTAACCACTGCCCACTTCCCCCAAACTATCCGTGAAAAGCCCTAGCCTCCGAATTCTCAGGGAGACTGATTTGAGTAATAATAAAACCCCAGTCTCTTGTTCAGCTGGCTCTGCATTAATTAAGCTCTTTCTCTACTGCAATTCCCCAGCATGCTAAATCAGCTCTATGTGGGCAGCAGGCAAAATGAACCTACTGGGAGGTTACACGAGCACAGGGCAAAAGCAAAGGCTACTTATCTGGACTCAGGACCAGAGGACACCTTGGCTCCAGATACTTATAATAAATTCTACTTAGGATATGTGTATATGGGTATACCTAAGCTAGCTTAAATTGGTTTTTGTGATCTGTAAACAAAGTAGTCTTGACTACACACCAGGAGAGAGTCTGCATTATTATTTTTTTTTTTTAATTTTTTTTTTTTGAGATGGAGTCTCGCTCTGTCGCCCGGGCTGGAGTGCAGTGGCCGGTTCTCAGCTCACTGCAAGCTCCGCCTCCCGGGTTTACGCCATTCTCTTGCCTCAGCCTCCCGAGTAGCTGGGACTACAGGCGCCTGCCACCTCGCCTGGCTAGTTTTTTGTATTTTTTAGTAGAGACGGGGTTTCACCGGGTTAGCCAGGATAGAGTCTGCATTATTAATAGCTACTAAGAGGTATCTCTATGCAATGTTTTAAGTGAATCATGCCTTCACTCCATCTGGATTGTGGTAAATGACTAGAAACCATACCCAGTGTCAGTTCAGACAGCATAGCTCAGTCTAGCTGGGAAGGGCCAAGAGCTTTCTTATTGCCAACTATCAGGATCCAGGGGGAAAAAAAAACAATCACAGAACATTTGATCCCGAAGAAATCAGGAATCATGTCATCTATTCTCACCATTTTAAAGATGAGCCAAGTGAGCCCCAGAAGGGGTGGATTATGGAAGGCTCCAATTTAAGTTTTGCTCTCCCCAAACAAGGGCTACCTTCCATCTTCTGTATGAGCTACCTTTATGATTAGAGTTTTGTATCAGTGGATCTCTAACTTAATTTAGAGGAGTGTTTCTCAAGACATTGCCCAAACATTGCTGCTATTTGCTAACTAGTCTTGTGTTCTACACATTCTACATGACTACAGTGTGACCACTTCCATATTTCTGGTATTGGTCCTTGTTAGTTTAGGCTCACATTTAATCACATATCAACACATTGGTGTCAACTTAGAGTGACATCAACCTTCTCATTGATTCTAGTGAGCTGCTTTATGGTGAGAGTCCACAGAGGGCCTGCACTCTCACCCAATACCTCCCCACTTCCCCCAACCTTTTCCCCCTTAACCAAGTAATCTTTCAGTCAGTAAAGTCTGAAAGATGTAGTTTTAGAGTTCATTCATCCTACCACGTATCAATCGAGTAAGTATAGTAAGTATATTACAGAAAAATTCCTTAAAGTGAATGTGGGCTAGAGATTTAAAATAAAAGAAACCTATTATTTATGTCTCTTATTTCTCACTTCTTGTGGATTCAAAGAAGCACCAGCTTGAATGAAAGCACAGCTATTACACTCAAAGATGGGAGGTTTGGGGCATTTAGCAAATGGTTCTGAATGATACCCCACTCTTTCCTCTCTAAACATCATGGGGCATCTCTAAACATCTAAGAAAAAAATACAATGAATATTATGAATAATTTTCTTTTAGACAGTTATATATAAACAAATAAAAATTATCTTCAAAATAAAAAGGTTGGGTGCCAAAATGCTTATTTTCCATTAGAAGTCTCCCCCCATTTCAACTCTGTCTCCAATCACGAGAATCATCTATAATGTTAAAGACTACACTTAGTTTTCCTCTTACCAGCAATGCCACACAGCAGTGTAAAATAAAAAGCCAGGCTAGCTAAAAGACATATTTCTTATAAAAATATTGGAAAGGGAGAGTCACCTAGATTAGAAGCCTCAATGTGCAGCAAGTAAAATTTTATCAGAAGAGGCAATTGCTAAACAAATCTAAAGGCAAATTCCTAGGGACAAAACAAGCAAACAAACAAAAAACATGTTTTTCCATTAAAAAACGGTCCTCCATTTGTGAAGGGAGGCACAACTTGCCACTCAACTTCATACTATCATGAAAAACTTCCAAGATGGTGATCATAGTCCATTTGCTAAAACACAGGGAAATCAGTACATGCTGTCAGAGTGGGTGCTTCTGAGGCCCAACACACATGGCTGCACAGGTACCAAATTTCCCGCTGGACTACTTAACTCCCAGATGGATCAAGATTTAGAAAAGCCTTGGTAGGTATGAAACAAACTAGGGTTTTAAAATGTGGACCCACAATAAAAATGCATTGTGTCATGAGACTTTCTAAGTTCTGTTCTTAAAAAATAATAGACAATAGGCCGGGCGCAGTGGCTCAAGCCTGTAATCCCAGCACTTTGGGAGGCTGAGACGGGCGGATCATGAGGTCAGGAGATCGAGACCATCCTGGCTAACACGGTGAAACCCCATCTCTACTAAAAAAATACAAAAAAACTAGCTGGGTGAGGTGGCGGGCGCCTGTAGTTCCAGCTACTCGGGAGGCTGAGGCAGGAGAATGGCATAAATCCGGGAGGCAGAGCTTGCAGTGAGCTGAGATCCGGCCACTGCACTCCAGCCTGGGCAACAGAGCGAGACTCCATCTCAAAAAAAAAAAATAAAAAATAAAAAAAAAAAATAATAGACAACAGTTTGAACGTAGGTCAAGCACGATGGAGGAGAATGGATAAAATAAAGAAAAAGGTGGCAAACAGAGGTAGTAATGTAATTTCTCTTCTGTAATGTCAGACACTGGGTTCTAACCAAGTTGCATATATGGCTCTGTTTTGAACCCTTCCAGACAACCCTGCTTGGTTTCATCTTCCAATGTCAAGGTGGGCCTTTTGGTTTTCCAGTTTACTCCTGTATCCTCAGACCGTAGGACAGTACCTGGTATATAAAATGAGGCATTCACTAAACATCTGTTGGATGAAACTTGGGAGGAATTCTGACTTCATCTCTAACTCCATAGCAAGTCTGAGTTCCTGAGCTTGTTATAAAGCAACATGGTCCTTGTTGTGTTTATTATCACTGAATCTGACCTGCTGATACCCAAATGAAAAGAGGTACCTCTCCAAGAGAAACGCATCACTGGGGTTTTCTTTTACCAACCTACATCCCAGCATTAGGCATCTCACACATTATTAAACTTTTGTTCTTTCTATACCTGTTGCAAAGAACTGCTCTTTGTTGAGCTTTTTCATTCATTCAACATTGGTTAAATATCTGATATATGGCAGGGACCAGTAACCTAGAAGATCAGCAGATACTGTTCCTATTGCCACACACCATACATTAGGAAAAATAAACATGAATCCGATAATCACACTTCAGTTGGGAGTGTTGGGGGCCAATGCGGCTTACATTAATGGGGGTCATTATCAAGAACTTAAACCTTCACTGGTGCTCTTTTGAGGTGAACTTCTTCAAAAAAGGAGTAAAGAGTTTCTAGAAGATTGAGTAGAATCAAGAAACCAGATGCATCAATTTCTAGGTGAGACTGAGCACTCAAAAGTTTAAAACACAAACTACATTTTCAGAAGTTAAATGTTGTGCACACACCTTTGAGTGGGTGAGCGGAATTGTGTCAGTTTAAGTTTACATCACAATTTGCATCAGGAGAGAAAGTTATCTCCTTTTATGACTAAATAAAACCAAGGGATGAGGGAATTACAAGGACTGTGTAACCAAAATCACTTATAGAATTTTGTAGCTACTGCTACTTCTCATAGCAGCTACATTTGCATAGCCCAGCCCCACCCTTTTCTACTTTATTGCATTTCCCTATCTGAACCCGATCCATCAGCCTTTCATTTGCATCATTCTAAGATTAGTTCAATGATGCTACTATTAATAATAGCAGTTTCAACTCCTTTACAATCTAGATTTTATTATTATTAAACAAATTTTAGTTCAGGATCAAGCAACTGAATGCTAATTAGAGCAAAAGCTATCTTTTTTTTTTTTTTTTTTGAGACCGAGTCACACTCTGTCACCCACGCTGGCATGCAGTGGTGCGATCTCGGCTCACTGCAACCTCTGCCTGCTGGGTTCATGCCATTCTCCTGCCTTAGCCTCCCGAGTAGCTGGGACTACAGGCACACGCCACCACGCCTGGCTAATTTTAGTACTTTTAGGAGAGACAGGGTTTCACCATGTTGGCCAGGATGGTCTTGATATCTTGACCTCGTGATCTGCCCACCTCAGCCTCCCAAAGTGCTGGGATTACAGGCGTGAGCCACCGCGCCCAGCCAAAAGCTGTCATCCTTGAGTGACACTAGGCACTAATGCAGTGTTGCATCAATTAATCTTCACACTAACTCTAGGAACCAGGTACTTTCTGCTTCCGATATTTTACAGATGAGAAATGTATTCCAACTCTGTTATGCTTATTTCAACACTTTCACAGAAAATTTAGAGCAGTGGAAAGGGCCTCAAAAGGCCACTTTTAGCTTCTAATCTAGGAAAAACAGAAGTCACCCTCCACAGGTGAGTGACCGCCCCTATAAAAGACGTGCAGAAAAAGGTAACATCTTGTCTAGCAGCATTAATCCATGCCCAGTAAATCAACATTGCCTTTCAAAAGTTCTCTTTTAAAACCTAAAGTTTCCTACTGCTGTCACCCCTAGTTTCTCTAATAAGAGATTTTGCAAATTTGGAATTCAGCTGGCTTATTTTCTCCAGTAATACTTTTTCATATGCTTGAAGACAATGATTGTTTTCTTGTATGTCTTCTTTTCTCGAAATAAATTTTCAAATGGCTGGCCTTTTTTTTTTTTTTTTTTTTTGAGACAGAGTCTCACTCTGTCACCCAGGCTGGAGTGCAGTGGCACGATCTTGGCTCTGCTGCCCGGGTTCAAGAGATTCTCCTGTCTCAGCCTCTCGAGTAGCTGGGAGTACAGGTGCCTGACATCGCGCCCGACTAATTTTTGTATTTTTAGTAGAAACGGGGTTTCACCGTGTTAGCCAGGATAGTCTCGATCTCCTGACCTCGTGATCCGCCCACCTCGACCTCCCAAAGTGTTGGCATTACAGGTGTGAGCCACCGCGCCTGGCCCTGTACTTTTTATTTAAGTTAAATTTTCCAGTGCCTCTTTGCTGTTCCCTGGGCCCCATTCATGGCCTCCACATGGAGAACAGAACATCGCGTGGTGCCAAGAGGCCAACTGGAATGACCCTTTGCTGGGCCCAGCAGGTCCCCAGTGATGAAGCCCTGTCACTGAGCCACTATTAACGGGATATTTTAAAGTTATCCTCAGTCGTCTTAATCCCAGGTGATTTATTTAGGAATGCAATACATTTCAGATTTTACTCCACAAGCTAAGAAGCTATAACTGGAATGGCTTTTCCTTTATAAATTGCAGGTCGTTACGTAATTAGCGAAGTTATAAAATCAGCCAATTGGCTTTCATCACACAGCAACAATTACTACCCTGACTAAGTGACATGTATGTTTACTGGCCTTCTGATTCAGTATCTTTAGATTCAGAGGCAACTCAAAGAGTAGCTCAGGGAAGCACTAGAACAGCAAACTTGAAGTTCTGACATTGCCATTTCTTAGCTGTGGGAACCGGGAAAAGTGGCTTAACTTCTGCATGCTCAGTTTCTCATCATCTATTTTATACACACTACTTGTGAAAATTAAACAAGTTAATGCAAAGACATTATCCCATTTAATAGAATGAGCTTAACATGTTCCCAGTACACAGTAAGAAATACTTATTCTACTCTGCCGATCCAGAATTTTTTAAACTTCCTAACAAATGAGCCTGATTTTGAAGGCAAGGTAGTATAGGAGCTTCTGAACACAGGCAAGATAAATAAGAATTGTTGTGTGAAAGGTTTCACCCTCATACCGCAAATGCGCGCCTGACCGAGGGCACGTTGCTGAAAGTGATCACCACGGGAACGATTTCAAGCGCGCTGAACTCCATGGCAGCCGTAGTGATGGACTGGGAATCCGCAGACTGACCGCTGCTGAAAAATGTGGCAATTCTTCTCGTGTGCGCCCCCGGAAGCGTCCGCTTGAAGACATTCCTGGAAATAAACCGCATTGCTCTGCCAATCTCCCGGCTGGAAGAGGATCTCTCATAAGGAATAGCTTCAATTTCCCTGAGAAGTTGATTCTTCTTGTAGGCATCTGAGAAGCGCACGAGGTGCCTGGCGTGGGAGTTATAGGAGAGGATGGCGATGCGCGCTCCCACGGGGCAGCTGTTCTCCCGGACTTTAATGTCTTTCACCAGGAAAGCCATCATCTCCTTCATCCGCTCGAATTCCCGCTCAGTGACATCCCGGGACTGGTCCAGGGCAAACACTAACTCAGTTGGGTGCACTGGGCATTCGGTTTTTCCTAAAAGACCATATCCCTTATCACATAGCATCCTTATTTATTTATTTGAAAAAAAAAGACACATAGAAGGCAAAGTAATTTTAAATGTTAACTATTCAAATACTTAAAGACAGTAAGTAATTTAAGTACTAAAACAAACATGTAAAATATTATATATTTAAATCTTGAATAATTATAGATGTTATTCTAAAAGCTGAGTCTGCTCTTTTGAATCAGGCCCAAAAGGAAAACATCTGGAATTCAGTTTTATCTTATATGAAATGTTAAAGTTGATTATCAAATTCCTTCTAAACAATAGAGAACTCCTGGAAATACCCTTCACCTACAGAGACTGGATTAAAAGTATCAAGTTGTATTGGTGAAAGTTTACTCAGTTAAACACATTTCTTCTTTTACTTAGTAAGGAAATGTAATAAGAGTTAAAAAGGAATGGCTGTGAAAGCTCTGCTGATAATTTTAGAAAAATTGGAAGAAAACTGACATAGTTCACAGAGCAAAGCATGAGATGTAAAGAGAGTAGGCAATACAGGGTAGAGTTTAGTGCCCTTGGCCCAATCACTAACCAGTCCGAATTACTCATCCTGTCTGTGCCTCAGTTTCTTCATCTGTAAAATGTGAGTCATAACATCACCTGCTACATAGGTCTGAGGTGAGCATTAAATGAATCAGCACAGGTAAAGTACTCAGAATAACAGAACTTGGCACACAGAAGGTGCTCAATAAATGTCAACCATTGCTGTTATAATTATCATTCCAGACTTTTTCACTGTGAGAAATACATCACTAAAAGGAGACTGAGGAAAGCTTTAACAGATACATTTTTGTTTAACAGTTACAAATGCAAGTTTACTCAATAAATATGCCTTATTACTTAGAGAAACTGACTATGGTTGCTAAGCTCTCCCGTAAGTGTTAAATGCATATTTATGCATCTGTACTCATTGGTTCCAATTCATTCTAATCTCAGTACCTTGTCCTTGTCACAGCTGACAACTTATTTTTGATTATCTGATTAATGTTCATTTCTGCTAGTTTATGATGTATGGATAGGAACAGTATCTGCTGATCTTTTAAGTTATTAGTCCCTGCCATGTATATCTAACAAATGCTGAATGAATGAAAAAGAGCTCAGAAAAGAGCAGTTATTTGCAACAGGTATAGAAATAATGAAAGTTTAATAACATATGAGATGCCCAGTGCTGGAATTTAATTGGTAAAAGGACACCCCAGTGATGTGTTTCTCTTGGAGAGGTGCCTCCTCTCATTCAGATATCAGCAAGTCAGATTCAGAGATAATAAACACAGCAAAGACCATCTTGCTTTACAACAAGCTCAGGAACAGACTTGCTGGGGCTCACATAGGCTGGCAAGGAGACATCCCTCTGCCATGGGCCAACTGGGCCTTGCCCACCTTAGTGCTAAACTATGACCTCCTCCCATCCTTGACTCCATGTCCTTCAAAGGCAAAAGAAGTACCAGTGAGAATAAATGTTCAAACCCAAATCAAACTGTTCATCTCGATGGAGACAGGAAATCATTTATTAGTCTCCAAGTCTAAATTACTGGGCTGAACAGATTTTTATAAACTGAGGTGTCGCTTTTAGAGTTTAAAAAAGTAAGTGGTATTAAACATGAAAGTGGTTCTGCTGACTTTTCTGGGGGTGGTTATTTGCATATGGAAACAAAACCAACAAAAATGCTTCAGATACAACTTAGAGATAAGGGTGGGGGAAGGTTCACAGCACTGGCAGAAGATATGAAAAACATTCAAGTTTTAGGGGAAAAATCTAAGGAATAATTCAGCTTCCAAAACACAAGCCCTAAAACCCAGCAAGCTGCCGGGAGTCCCAAGGATTCTGAAGAAGCCTAGGCTGGATTGCAGTGGTACCTAAGAGGCCCTCCTCAAGAAGGGAGGGCTACTGCCATATGCGGTTCCCCAACTAACATGGCTCTGTCACCACACTATGTACTGAGGACTGCTACTTGCCACAGAGGAGGTGAAAGAAAGGACAGGGAGGCAAGGATCAGCCCAAACTACTGCCATGTAACCTAAACACAACACTGATGGTCCTTGTCCAGGTCACCATCCTATTTGCCTGAATACTACAGCCCTGTCTAAACTAGGCCTTTGGCTTTGACATTTCCCACCCTTCACCCTTGCCACAATCCACTCTCCCCATAGCAGCCCAAGTAATATTTTAAAATCAGATCATGTTCCTCCCCTACGTACTTTCAACAAACTCTTTAATACCCTTCCCATCACCATTCAAATAAAATCCAGCCTCCTTATAATGTGCAAAGCTCAGCTTGCTCTGGCCTCTGCCTATTCCCCATGTTTTTATGTGCTACTCTCCCCCTCCCTGTATCTCAACCTTGTTGGGCTCCATCAGTTCCTAGGAAATGCCTACCTAGGTCTGTTCTGTTTCATGGCCTTTGCAAAGATGGCTCCTTTGGTTTTTTTTTTTTTTTTTTTTTGAGACAGAGTCTCACACTATCACCCAGGCTGGAGTGCAGTGGCACGATCTCGGCTCACTGCAACCTCTGCCTCCCAGGTTCAAGTGATTCTCCTGCCTCAGCCTCCCAAGTAGCTGGGGTTACAGGCGTGTGCCACCATGCCCAGCTAATTTTTTGTATTTTTAGTAGAGACAGGGTTTCACCATGTTGACCAGGCTGGTCTCCAACTCCTGACCTCGTGATCCACTGCCTTGAGCTCCCAAGTGGTGGGATTACAGGTGTGAGCCACTGCGCCCAGCTGAAAGATGGCTCCTTTGTGTTCTTCAGTCTGAACTTTAATTTCACTGCCCCCAGAAAGAGCCCTCTGTCCAAAAACATCTCCCCTCTTACATTATCCCAGGACACAGCATCCTATGCTTTATCTCTTTCAAACAGCACCTAATGTGCTGGGCTTCCCTTTATTTGCTTGTGATCTGGATCCTCCATAAGAATGGAAGTTTCTGAGCACAGGAAGCAGGTTCATTGTTCAACTCTGTATCCCTAATGCCTACTATAGATACTGGCACTTACTAGGCTTTCAACAAATATTCTTAAATGTGTGGATAAGCAATCAGAGGACAAGGGTCGGTGGGCTTATACAAAAGGTAAAAGTGTATAAATGTATAAGAGGGTGACAAGTTTACACAAAAACATCATGTAAGCATTTGTAAGATACCTGAAAACTAGCACTGAAAAATATGAAGCCGATTTGATAATTAACATCAGGCATGAGCTCCATGGATTTTGGCATTATCTGAGTTGCACATTCCACTTACTTGCTATCTGATCATCCCCACTTTTATTCTGCCTTCTGCATCTTAATACCTAATTAACCACTGGATGACAGAGATGATATGACAGAGCGAGAAAATGAAGGGAGTAAGAAATACTATTTTTGGCGAGGCCCGGTGGCTCACACCTGTAATCCCAGCACTTTGAGACTCCAAAGCAGGTGGATCACTTGAGCCCAGGAGTTCAGGACCAGCCTGGGCAATGTGGCAAAACCCTGCCTTTACAAAAAATACAAAAATTAGTCAAGCATGATGGCATGTGCCTGTAGTCCCAGCTACTCGGGAGGTTGAAGTGGAAGGATCACTTGAGCCCAGAAGGTCAAGGCTGCAATGAACAGTGATCAGCCTGTGTGACAGAGCAAGACCCTGTCTAAAAAAAAAACCCAACATATTTCTAAAACCTTTAAAAGGTGAATGGTGATGTTAGTCATTCAGATATTAATATCTTAACGATTTTTTATTAATATTAATAAAAAACAAATTGCTTGGTTGAGAAATAGCTGTGAAGCTCAGCTAAAACTGAGTGATTTATTGGAGGCGAGACTCTGCTACCGGTATGAGGCAGTGGCAAAAAAAGCCCAGATAAAATTTGTATCATTTGGAAGCCAATACATTGCTCTAACTCATCTTTTCCAGATGTATGACATTTTAGAGCTTGATTAAAGCATGCTGTAAATAAAGATTACTCACCACGTCTGCCAGCTGGGGAAGAAGAACAAAGGAGATTGGATTATTATTTGGTAGGAGAAGAGAGTTCTGTATCGTGCAGAAAAGAAAGGTTCTATCCTGTCTGCTTTTTGTAGATGACTCAAAAATTAAGGCAACAGAGTTTGGAGAAAATGCAGAGTCTAACATCTTGGTAAAAGCACTATTCCTTCCAAAGGGAAGAAGATGTGAGAAATGGGACAACATACAGCCATAAATCAGCGGCCTGCAGCCGGCTGTCAAGAGACAAAGAATCTTTGCCTGGGAGGGAACATGACATTGCAGGGAGGTGTGCTGAATTTGGAAAGCTGAAAGGTCCAACCTCTCTTTCTTCTAAATTTTCCCCATGTAGATATCTATAACTATCATTTATATATATATAGATAAATATATATACACAAATGTATCTATACCTATGTATAGTATATATGTATATACTATATATTATATGCATATTTATATGTTATGTAAATATCAGAGGTGGATTTACTCTGAATTAAATGAACACTTGCTTTAGACCTGTACTGTTCAACATGGCAGCCACAAGCCACATGCAGCTACTAAAATTAATTAAATAAAAATTCAGCTTCTCAGTTGCACTAGCCACATTTGAAATGCTCAAAGTCACATGTGTCTTGTGGCTACTGAATTGGACATCACAGGGAACACTTCCATCACTGCAGAAACTTCTATTGGACAACACTGCTTTAGACTTCTCTCTTGCAGGGGCCCCTTGCAATGCCTTTCTTGGGAGGAACCCTAGCCATGTTGTTCACACAATCACGTACTCTTATAAAATAAAATATGCAAAAGTTAACGGTTATGATTTCTCTTTTTTGTTCTAAATAACACTTACTTTTGAAATACCTTTACCCCCACTTTTAGATTTGTGATTTTGTATTGAGTCCCTTAAATTTTAAAAGATCAGGTCTCAACATACTTGGATCTGCCCTTGAGTCATTACAATTGACATGGTTCCTATGTCATAAAACCCACCGCACTAATTGAGCCCCAAAACAACCCATCTTCATGACTCAACGTATATGTGTTTTGGTTCCCATCATGGTTCTATTGTGCTACAAAAAGACAGACTTCCAATAGACACTGCATTCAACGCTTTTAAATGTCTGTCTTTGAGACCAATATTCTCTACAGAAGTAGGCTCTAATTTATTTTTCTTCCCCCAAAGTATCTAGAGGAAACTTTTGGCTCCTCCTTTCTGTCATATTGTTATTTGGAAAGTCATTATGCATTTGTAGACGAATACTGAAGAGTCAACTCTCTCCTAATCTTGCACATGAAATTTTTTTTGATGGTATCAACACATATTTTGATACAACAGGCTGCCAGAAGGGTTTAAAACAAATTCAAATGAGCATTTGCCAAACCAAAATATCATTTTGATGTTAAAATTTTGAGAAAGATAAAAAAATACTGGCAGAATGAGTATTACTATGAATTTTTAAAGCAAATCAATCAGTCCAACAAAAAATAATCAAACATCTCTTTCTGGGAAAGGACTAACAAACAACAAACCAAAGTCAGGACTCCCGCCCACCAGGACACCCTATTATCACAGCTGCTTCTTTCACATCAGGTGAATTCAACTCCGTCAAGTTACTGTCAGGCATTCATAATCATCTTTTAAAAAGTTCCATGTGACTCTCAAGTGACTGATTTCACTATTAGGTGAATTCAGACATCAAATCTCAATTTTCTTTAGATTAAAAGCACTCAATAGATTATTTCTTACTGCTTGACATGGGTTTCAATGACATGATAGCAGCCAGAGAGGGAGTTAAAAGTCACCAGTCTATGCTGACTCAAAAATACATGCAGTGACATCTCTAATTTTAAAGAAATTGGCTGGTGAACTGTTTCAATTCTGAGTGTAGAGTTCTCTGTTCTTCTTGTATGAATGCTGACAACTTGGGTGATCATTTTAAGCAGGGTACTTACGACTGCGGTCTCGCACATACTGAATGAGCTCACATGTCTGCAGTTCAAAAATAAAACAGAAACAATTAAACAACAAACTACTAGGCCCTGAAGTTTAAAAATAAGTAAATTTAATGGAGCACCCAGAGCACTCTGTTGTAGTCGGGAGATACGTACAGAAAATGAAGCCAAGCCTTTGGCTCCTTTCACACCCTAGGAAAACAAACAAAACACTGTTTTAATGACTCTAGATATACACATCAGTAGCCAGTGTGCACCAACATCGCCCTCAGAAAGTGATAACTTTCAAAAGTTTTATTTTCATTAAATTGTTAAGAGGGAAAAAAGAATGCAGGTAGATACTCATTGCCTAATTAACAGTAACATTCTGGAAAGAACAAACTTTAAGCAGCAAGCTTGGTGCACACAAGCCTTGAGAGGCCACTTTCCTCCAGGTCCATCTCTGGATAACAAGGGTTGTCCAGAATTACAAGGATGGAGCTGACAACCTGAAACTTACTGCAGAGCTCTGGAGCACACCTACGCCTCAGGACTAGCTAAAGTGAGCCACGCAGGTGCAGTTGCCCTCTTTCACAGCAGAAGTTTCAAGGTCTTCAACCCCCTTTCTTTGAGCCACTGAACAGCAGCCGGAGCTGAACCTTAATCTGTTCCCATCATTGGTTAGCTGACCAAAGGATCGCACTCAATTTGAACATCTGGAAAGGTTATCTCAACTACCTTCCCAAAACTACACACACACACACACACACATATATATAACTCTGTCAGAGTTTGGGATAGAAAGAACAAATGGAACTGGTTTTAATTTCATGTGTTCAATCCCATCTTCAGAAGAGGAAGAGTCTGGCTTCTTTCAAAGAGAGACACCCAAGGAAAAAAATGCAACAGAGTCCCACCCGAACTCCTGAAGCAAGTAAGTTCCATGTGAATGCAGCACTGATCACAGTCACTATTTATTTCCTTTCACTTCCATTCATTCAATGATCATTTATTACTTGTAGAAAGACTGCACAGATACAGAATATAATTGAGAACTACCATTTTAGTCTAAATACTTTTGATTTCCTCCTTCAATTTCCCCTCTCTCTCAAGAGATGTATTTAATCAGTATGTTTTCTCCTCTAAATATTTAATCAGTATTTTCTCACCCATAAAGGTGGGAAAATAGTGGCCAAGAAGCAGAGACAGAAGGCGTGCACATTTGGACAATGAAGATTTCATGCACTGACTTTTTTTTTAGTGGAAAAGGACCTGATGTGGTTTATAGTTTTTCTACTTACCTTACGTCCAGGAGGTCCTGGTTCCCCAGGGGATCCCATCTCTCCTGGAAGCCCAGCAGATATCTCAAAGGAGAATTTAATTATTTAAAAATTATATTTATACATGTGTGTATGTGTGTGTGTAAATTCAAATGTAAAAAAATTAAAATTCAAAGGTGAAAATTTGAAAGTGAAAATTTCACTTTTTAGAAAATTGAGAGTTTTCCAAAAAACATAAAGAAGTAAAAAATATTCCCAGCAATCCCTTCTTCCCCAAATAATCCTCATTAACGTTTTGATGTCTTTTCTTATTTTTTGATGGTATAAAGACATATATTCCTTTTTAAAACTCATTTGAATCATACTTTTCTCTGTTACCTTTTAAACTAAATTTATCTCTGGACATTTTCAGTTACTAAATATTATTTGGCAAAATCATTTTTCACAGCTGCGTACTATCCCATCACATGGTTGTACCATAATTTAGTTAGTCCCTTACTGTTTGTTGTTGTAATAGGCAATGCTATTACAAAGTTATATGCATCACTCTGATTATTTCCTTAGGGAAGATTGCTGGGACTAGAATTGCCAGTCAAAGGAAAACTTTTTATCTAAATGGAGTGGTAGGTAACTAAACTGAAAAAACAAACAAAAAGCAAAATGTCTAGAAAAACAAAATTGAAATACAAAAACTTTTAAAAGACCAGAAACACAACCATTAGTTGGAAATATTGTAATGAAATGGGGAATAACAGCAATAAAAACAACAGTTATCTACTTACTAGATGTCAGAAATATTTTCACGTATTTTCAACAATACGTTTATCATAAGGCTAGGATTTAGTTTAAAAATTGGAATATTTCTTTCTTCATTCAAAATGCCACAAGATTTACAACTTTTACAGGAATAAAAAATGAAGTTTAAAATCAACTTAATTTGTAAAAGCATTACCTGTAAAACAGTAAATAATGATTGATATCCTTTGAGCATTCTAATGATATTGACAGTGTGCTTGGTTGAGTGAAAAATGAAGTATTTTTATTTAGAAGATAAAGGTTAACCTCCAAGGAGAAAAACAGCAGATTGAGCACATGTATTTACTTTCATTCCTTTCCAGTATCTTACTAAAATGACAGTAAGTAGATTATTTTAAAGGCAAAAAAAAATCGTGGGGAGAAGGAGAAAGGAGATGACAGCCACAAAATGTGAGGCTGGAAGGCAAATGTGTAAGTGTTAAATGACTGAATAGACCTGAGAAAGTTGAATCCTAAGCCAGCAGCAGGGAAAGCCAAGAACCAATGCGTTTTATATCATACGTCCCAGAAGGCTGAGGATTTGGCCGCACCGGGAACCTCCAGAAGTGGAGGTGAGGGAGAGAGGTGAAGTAAAGGTGTTTAGGTGAAAATCATTTTAGGAATCCCCAAATCTCCTCTCTATTCTCAAGGATTGGGTGAATATCCCTTTTCACACCCTAGCAACAAACAGAGGTAAAACCAAGGTGGGACTCCAGGCTGAGTTGAGAATCTACAGTATCCGAAACAAGGAGAGTAAATGAGGGTATGTATAGTAAATGTGAGAGTCTCCAGCTCTCTTTTTCTATATGGCTCCTAGAAAGCTGGCAGCCAGACCTTTACTCTCCAGGTAGGAAATTTTAAGAAGTTTTTTCAGAAGAACTTCACTAGACAAAGAAGAAAGACCAAAAGGCATTGATTTCAGAGGTTTGCTAAAGAAAGATTTTAGCTAGATCACTCTCTTTGGAAAACTGGTAGTTGACAAGCCCCATTCATGCTCTCAGAGCTTCCAATCAGTGGCTTTTTTTTTTTTTCTTTTTGAGGGTCTCAGTCTCACACAGGCTCGAATGCAGTGGTACAATCTCAGCTCAATGCAGCCAAGACTTCCTGGGCTCAGGTGATCCTCACGCCTCAGCTTCCCTGGTAGCTGGGGCTACAGGCACATGCCACCACACCTCGCTAATTCTTGTATTTTTTGTAGAGACGGGGTTTCACCATGTTGCCCAGGCTGGTCTCAAACTGCTGGGCTGAAGCAATCTGCCTGTTTAGGCCTCCCAGATTACAGGGATGACAGGCGTGAGCCACCATGCCCGACCCCAGTCAGTCTTTTTGTCTTCAATTCTTAACTATGAAGAAATAGCTCATTCCTGAAACATCTGAGTCATAGAGATCAAAACAGAAAGGAAAAATAAAATGCAGGAAACGACTATGTTGGGTAAAAAAGACAAAAATATTTATATTCTCGGAAAGGTAAGAGAAGATATTTTAATCATGAAACAAAAAAAGTACGCTATAAAAAGGAACATTCAGAGAACAAACACAAGCTCTTGAAAATTCAAGTATGAAACACTGTAAGGAAACTCAACAAACTCTCCCAGAAAGTAGAGCAAAAAGACAAAAAACTGGAGGATAGAACAGAAAAAATAAGAAAATTAAAGGACTATACTAATACACCAAATAACAGATATTTTATAAATAGAGAATAGAGAATATAGAGGGCAAGACATCATCAAAATAATTGACCAACACTTCTTTGGAGGACACATATTTCCAGGCTCCTAGTGCCTATGAAGGACCCACCTAATGCCCAGGAAAATGGATAAAAATGGACATCAACTCACAAAACCCAGGAAATAGCAAAACACTGCAGAGAAATTACGCAATAAGGTGCCAGAGAGAGAACACTGGCCACATAAGGAATCAGAATGGCTTTGGACTTCCCCAAGCAACAAAAGAAGCTAGAAATAATGGAGGAATGACTGCCTTCCAAATTCCAAGAAATTAATTCCATCCCAGAACTGTATACCAGCCAAAATATCCAATCACATCCTAAGGTAGTACAAATTCCTTTCCGATGGTGGCTGTTTCCAAAACTACACCTTTCATTCACCCCTTCTTAGCAGGCTACTGGATGAGTTTTCCATGAAACAAGGGAGAAATCCAACAGGAGGAATCTGAGAATAAGAATGAGAAGCAGAGATCCAGTGCAGAAGAGAGACAAAGGGAAGGGTAAAGGTGAAGGATGATTGCAGTATGGCAGCTGGGCACCAGCCACAGACAAATCTCCATCAGGTGGGTCAGGTTGGAAGGCTCTGTGTTGGGACTAAGTTGGAGAGAATACGTGCCTCATCTAAATGTTTTCAGACAGGATTTAGATAAAGTGAAAATCAAGAAAGGTACATCAGCAACTTTTATAGCAGGAGGAAATCAGTTCATAATGCTTAAAATTTATAAATCAAAAAAGTAAGAATGTAAGTATGACATTTAGAGACATATTGTCAATTCTGAGACAAATCAGTTCAGAAGTGAAAGCTGTTGTTTCTGGGCAGAAGGAAATGGGAGTGAGGGGGTGAAGGATTTTTTTTTTTTTTAATATAATAAACTTTGTTATTTGACTCTTTAAACCAGTGGTTCTTAGCAAAGGAGAATTTTGCCTCCTTTTCTTTCCCCTGGGACATATGGCAATGTCTGAAGGTGGTTTTGATTGTCATAACCTGGGGTGTGCGGAGGACAGACGGTAGTTGATGCTGGAATCTAGTGGGTAGGTGCCAAGGATGTGGAGAAACATTCTACAATGCATAAGACAGCCCCTCAACAGAGCCTTATCCAGCCCAAAATGTCAATAGCGCTGAGATGGAGAAACCCTGCTTTAAACTATGTGCATGCTTTTAAAGGTGGTAAAAAGAAAAACAAAATGCATACAAACATACATGTATACACAAAATAAAACAGGTTAAAAATCATGGCAAAATTTTAAAAATGTTTTTTGAGGAAAAAAAAACCCAAAGTGAAGATTTAGAGAATTTAAACGAGGAGTATCATCATTCAAAGAGAACTGAAGAAGCATTCAGAATTTAAGCTGACGTTTTACCAAAATCTTCCAATAGAAACTTCAGCTCTTTCAGCGAGAAAACCTGGACTTTTTCAGTGTCTAAACTTCAACTTCAAATCCAAAAACATTAATGTAAATGTGGAAAAAGTAGCTGGGTGGGTGGAAAGAGCAAGTTACAAACAGTGATAAATTGTTCAATGTGGAGAACAAAAAAAAATTTTTTCAAATATTTTCAAAGGCCAGCAGAAAAAGTTTGTTTCCCATTCGTTTATTGTCTTTAAAAATGATTAATGTGCCTTTGTGGGGAGGAATCCAACCATGAACTTCTTAGCATGCTTCTGATGTTCAAGGTTAAACTTCTTCATTAATAAGCCAAGGGAAATAAATGATCCAGAGATACTTCAATGCAGATGACATCTGGATTAATTTGAAAGTCTTTTCCAATTATTTTTCTAATTGTATCTGTCTTCATCTTTTTTTAGAGCATAATGTTAATGGATAGCCGTCCAAAAACATGTATGAGGACAAGCATTATAGCTGGGAAGCAGTTCTCGGTGGGGAGGAGGAAGAAGAGTAGGAGAGGAGGAAGAGGAAGGGGAGGAGGAGGGGAGGAGGAAGGGGAGGAGGAAGGGGAGGAGGAAGGGGAGGAGGAAGGGGAGGAGGAAGGGGAGGAGGAAGGGGAGGAGGAAGGGGAGGAGGAAGGGGAGAGGAAGGGGAGGAGGAAGGGGAGGAGGAAGGGGAGGGGGAGGGGGAGGAGAAGGAAGAAGAAGTTTCCTGATTTTGTACCCCTAAAGCCTACACAAGTAATATCTATACATAAAGATCGTATAGTTTGTAGAAACAAAAATAGATCAGAGCAAAATGAGCTATGAAGACAAAACTGGAAAACCATTTCAAGTATACATTTTTATCAGACTTTTAAAATTCTTGCTAATTGACACGATGAATTAAGACCAGGCTGCCTGATCAGTGCTGTTCTGAAGAAAAAAGATAATTGCTGTATCAAGAGACAATTATCTTAGGATTGTCTTTTAAAAAACTAAAACAGCATTCTCACTTATACACAGTCTAATATATATAGAGAGTCAGCAAATGCAAGAAACCCATTCTTAATCCACAGGAACCCAAGGCAAGCCTACGAGATGAACTGTACTGGAGACCTTTGTTTATTCCAAGTGACTCAAACCACTAGACAATATCTAAGCCCCTCTACAGAATATAGACCTACTCAGTTACATAGCAAACAAACTTTCTCACAAAGCTCAAGAGATAACCTCCTTGAGCTAAATGGGAAGACGACCTTTCTGCATATATCTCTATGCAGAATTTATATCTAAAAGTAGATTAACAAAACCTGAATAGTGAAGACAAGATGCCAGTGGGCATTAGGTTGCAGTAAACCTGCCAGTGAGACAGGATTAAATTAACTACATTTTGGCAGTGCAAAAACTGTTTTGAATCACAAGGATTTCTTTTAAAAAATCGTATTACCAGTGTTAAGTATGGTACCCTGGCAGCTAGAACAGGTGAACTTGCTCACTAAAAGCAAACAGTTCATGGTTTTTGCACTGGCATTGAGAGATGAATATCCATTCCCCCTTCCCCAAGTTTGCCTTAATAGAAAAACATGCATTTTGCAAGTCACTGGTAACAAAAGACGACTCAAATTACTGTAAATGCATGAAGGAGGACTTCCCAATGTAGTGAGGTTGTCAGCAATTGGAATCTAAGGAGCTTACCGTTTTGCCTCTAGCTCCCTTCAGCCCGGTCTCTCCTGGACCACCAGGGTCCCCAGTCTCACCCTAAATACATTCATTAAAGTAAAATAGTTATTAAAATCAAACATATACATACTTAATATATGTGCATCTTTAAACTGATTCTAACATGAAGACATTTTTCATATGCATTTTTAACAGTCTTCTTTGAAGTGAGTGTGTGTGTTTCCATTTGTGTAACCCTCTACATAGCACACCGCATCAGCATTGTTTCACTTTGCTGTCTGCCCAACGAGAACACTGGTTCTTTGGAGAAATGAACTTTGTTCTTTACTTTATCCTCCGACTCTATTATAGGACCTGACATTTTCTGAGTTCAGTAAGGGTTTCTAGAAAAAGTGGTATCTCCAAGGTAGAAGATGTCATTGCTAACTAGTTATCTAAAGATGATTTACAAACATAGTGGGAAAATTGAGACAGGTGAAATCAAGTAACTTTTTCTTTACATTATACTTTTATTTTTTTGGAGACAGAGTCTTGCTCTGTCACTCAAGCTGGAGTGCAGTGGAGCGATCTCTGCTTACTACAACCTCTGTCTCCTGGGTTCAAGTGATCCTCCCACTTCAGATTCCTGAGTAGCTAGGACTACAGGCATGCACCACCATGCCCAGCTAATTTTTGTATTTTAGTAGAGATGGGGTTTTGCCATGTTGGCCAGGCTGGTCTTGAACCCCTGACCTCAAGTGATCCACCTGCCTTGGCCTCCCAAAGTGCTGGGATTACAGGCATAAGCCACCGTCCCCGGCCTTACATTATACTTTTCTTTGAGTAAATAAGAAAATATATATGATAGAGGGAAGGAGTAAATTTAAGGAAAAAAAGGATAAGTTTTCTATCTTCTCATATTAATTAAAAAACTAGAAATACTTTTTAAGTCTTATACTCCTAAACAAATGCATAATCTTAAAAATTGAAAAAATATTGGTCTATTTCCTTCTTCCCTCCTTCTCTCCACAAAGGCAGGAAATTTATTTGTCATTAGCTGTTCTTCTACTGGCCTAGGATACATTACATAACCTCCAGAAGTATTTCTGACTGATCTCTAGTTACTAGGAAGCATACGGTACCTTAGGTCCACTTTCTCCAGGGAATCCTCCTTGTCCCTGTAATGGACAGGAGGGAAGATTAATACAGGCACACATCACCCAATGAAGTTTACATTGACTTTCATTTTACCTGCGGCCCTCTGTAGTTTTGGTACCTCTGAATTAAGGAAGGGCCAAAACAATTGAAATCTGGAAGTGAAATAGCAGTATTTGAGAAACAAACTCTGATTTATAAGTTAAAGTATTTAAGGGTTTCATCAATATATCATAACTACCTAGCTGTTTAAAAGTATACATCTGAAAAGTTACAACTCGGCTTTCCTTCTTTTGTAACGGCACAGGTGGTCACTTGGCCATGTGTCTCTGAGAAGATCTTAAAACGGATTTCCATGGAGAAATTTGGAAAACCTATGGAGAGTCTAAACTTGATCATTCATTTTAGGGTCCTCTGCTTACTTCATTCAAAGACTATAATTGAAGAGATTTAATAATCCCTACTGGATAAAAAAAACCTATATAATTAATTTAAAATAAAGTTCATTTCCTGATTATAATAAATCCTCAAACATGTATAAAATCAAAAAAATAGAAAGAAGAAAAATCACCAAAATCTTACTGCCCAGAGTGATTATACACATTTTGTTGTAATTTCCTTTTAACTTTTAAAAGTACAATGTAGCACAATTGGGATGACTGTTTTTTCTGAGTATATTCTAAATTTTTACTTGAAATTGTCACAAAAATTTCTTTACATAATTATAAATTTCATATACATTCATTTTATAGGGTGGCTAATGTTCCAATGCCACAGGCTACTTAATATTTCCCTTCCTGTAAGATATTAAGGGATTATACTACGGAATATTAACTGTTCTCTGTTCTAATGAACATTTCACTGGAAATCCCTCATTCATTAGTTTTATTTTTCAAATTGTTCTAGTTTTTGGTTCTTTATTCTTCCAGATGGCCTCCTGCATTATTCCCATTGGGATTTCACTTGGAATTATGTTCATCCTTCAATATTTGAAACTTTCCAACAAGATCTTGGAATGCCTCTTCATTTATCGAATTCTTTTTTCTGTCTCAGCAATTCACTGTCATAGGTCTCAAACATTTTGCAGACATGATATCCTTAACTGTATTATGTTTTCTGTATTTTGTAATTATGGTGGGATCTTTTTCATTCTGACTTCTTAGTGGTAATTCTTAGTATACAGAAATCACTGGTCTTGGTAAACTTCTCTCTCAGTTCCAGCCACCTAAATATTCAGTGACAATATCAACTTACTATTCTGATGTACAGTTTTATTTTTAAGTTATTGCTTGGCCCAGTACATTTAGAAAACTCCTGCACAACCTCTCACTACTGGCTAAATCAAACATAATAAGAAGAGGACTAATTTTGGAATGCTTCCCTGAGTAAACTTGAGTCTAGAGCGGCTAAGATTACATGCACTGTTCAGGCTGGAACAAGTCAGACTAGGGCCACACATCACTGCAAAAAAAACAGAAAATTTATTTTCAAGTTTCAATTGTTGCCTGCACCTTAAACCATCTCACATTCTTTTCTACCACATTCCTCACGGGATATCAGCAAATAAATTATCAAAATATATTTCTGACTGTCCAAGATTGCCTTATTCCCTGCTTCCCTTTTTCTCTTAAATGTGGCAAACAAAACCAGCAACAAAAAATAAATGGAAACATCCAGCTTCCAGCAGATGTGACTTACCTTTGCTCCTTTGCGTCCGACACTACCATAACCTGGACTGCCATCATCGCCCTGTAAACAGAGCAACTGATTACCAACATCCCAGACTACAGATAGAGACAGGCTTATTCCTCAACAGGACAAGATTGCCAGCTTTTTGGTTTGATAAAGGAAAACCAGGACACAGGATTCTACTTCTGGGGCTGACCACCAACATTTTATGATAGTAGTACTAACTAACTAGCAATTGTTAGTAACAGATACAGACAATGCACTGTCCCTAGGTATTCCCATCTGTAAGCTGGGAATAATAATTATACCTACTCATATGTTGTTATGAGGATTACATGAACAAAAAATCAGGCATATAATAATCTTTCAGTAAGGGGAGACAGTAGTATTACCTCTCCCCGATACCACTTGGATTTTAATACCATTTTCGCTTTGCTAGACAAAAACAAGAAGTAAATGCCCCGGTATTGGCTACTGTCTGACCCTTGTAGAAACCCTGAGCAATGGGGGAAGGATGGAATGGATTTCTGATGAAGAGGCTCTGATAAAAGGAAAGGCTGGGAAAAGGGTTATGGGATTGCTGAAGACAAGTTTTGTTCATTTTACTATTTGGCTTCAGGAGCATTCTGGCCATGATGTTTGGCACCTGGGGAATTGCCACGTTGGGAAAGCTGGCCAAAGAACTAAGATGAGGACAATATCCCTCTTAATTTCTAGAAAACCATAAAACTTCATCAGGATCGTATCCTTAAAACTCTCTTCAGAGAACCACGCCAGATATCTACTGAACTAAAAGATTCCAAGAACCAGATGAAAACTGGTGACAAAATACAAACCTGCAAGCCACGAGGACCAGGAAAGCCAATAGCTCCTTTTTCTCCCAGATCTCCAGGTTCTCCCTGTTAAACAGAGATTGTTTTTAGGTTGGAAATTAGAATAGAAATGATGGCACTAATTCAGTTCACCTGTGTGGATCACGCACAACAATGGGTTTGTGCCCAGAACTGTGTGTTGTGCAAGTGATACAAGAGGAAATGCTGTTGGCCAGGGAGGTGTCCTCCATTGTTAGTGAAGCCTCAGCAAGCATGATTTATTGTTTAGTGCAAGTTGCCATCTTAGCAGCTCAATGCCATGAAGATGAGTCAAGAGAAAAGCTCTGTACTGTTTTTAAAAAAATAACAAAATCGTTTCCAGGATGATTCATGCAAATCATCTGGCCCCTGCAAAGATGGCAGATTGATTAATCTAGTTTTAATATTCTGAGGGAGAATTAAGTTAACCAAGGGAGCATGATATCCTGGCAATAGTTGCTAACTTCTGACTAGTAGAACATTTACTGTGGGTTATTAATCAATCTCAGTATTATGTTGAGGGAAGTTCAGCTACATGGGAAATCAACACAGGTTTACAGAGGAAGGTTAACTCCTTTTTATTAAAAGGTAACAATTTTAATTTTGGAATAGTTTTAAATTTATAGAAATGTTGTGAACATAATACAGAAAGTTCCTATATATTCACATCAATTTGCCCCTATTTTTAACATTACATTACACTAGTTGTATTTGTAGGGTACATTTGTCACCACTGAATCAATACTGATTTATTATTATTAACTAAAGCCCATACTTTATTCAGATTTTTTCTTTTTTTAACCTGATATTCCTTTCCTATTCCAGGATCCCATCCAGGATCCGCATGGTATGTCTCCTTCGGCTCCTTTAAACTGGGACTGTTTCTCCACCCTTTTTGATAACCTCGACCATTTTGAGAAGTATTGGCCAGGCATTCTGTAGCATATTCCCCATTGCTGTTTTTCTGATTAGACTGGGCTTATGGGTTTGGGGGAGGAAGATTACACAGGTAAAAGGCCATTCTCATCACATTATATTAAGGGTATATATAATCAACATGACATCACTGTTGATGTTAACCTTGATCTTCTGGTTGAGATAATGGCAGTCAAGTTTCCCTAATGCCAAGCTACTCTCTGTCTCCCTCCCCTTCTATACTGTACTCTTTGGAAGATAGAGTGTGCAAGTGTGTGCAACCTACACTTAAAAGATGGGGAATTAATAAATCTTTTTTAGGGACAGAAAAGCAACATAAGGGAAAATGGACAAGTGACCACCAGCACTGCTCTGGGGGCGACGAAGAATAGGATTCTATGAAAGGGAAGCAGGAGATCATCTGCCTTGATGCCTTTTAGTACAGTGGTTCTCAAAGTGACATGTGGGGACCACCTGCTGCATCCAGGGTTCATGCGTCAAGAAAATTCTTGGATCCCATTGGATTAGACTCTGGTAAGTGGAACCCAAAATAGGTGCTTTTACATAAGCTTCTCAGCTGATTCACATGCACACTAAAATTTCAGAACATCTGCCTTACGATAAGGAAACAAGGAAAGTCATATGGTTTGTCTAGGGCCACATGGTTGGTTATTGGTAGAGACAAGTGTTGAGCCCAGGATTAACTGCCAGGTTACTTGCCTCCTGGAAATCTGAACTTACTGGAGTAAGGTAGGGGTAAGTGTTTGAGGTTTATCTCAGTGAATCATGAGTCCAGAGTGCCCAGTCCACCCTAGGGCAGTACAGAGGATTTGGGTTTTCTTTGGGGCACTTGCCATCTAAATTCTTGACTACCCCCCCCCGGACCCCCCACCAAGTCTTTTGTATTAATAATGATCTTCTAAGGCACAACTTCCCTCCTCCTGTTTATCTACTTCCCCATGGTCACCTCCATCCTACTCTAGGATCCCTTTATCTATGTCTACCCCTGGTAAGAGAAACTTTATTTTTACCGGTGACACCACTTCCCCTAGAGCCTTCTTCAGGGGCAAGAAGGCAGCACTGTCTTTGTTCCAAACTTTGATTTCCTGATTACACGCCATATATTGCTACACTACATGCCAGAGAAGTCCCTTCCTTTTGCAGTTGATTGTTCTTGTCATCCACTTATCTTGTTACATCCTCCAATTAACTGTCTCTGCAACACTCAACTGCTGGACTCCATCATATCAGCCTTGAACAATTCTTCAGTACAAAGTTAACCCCTTTTTCTTATGCCTTCAAGCTCATCCTCTTTGCCAAATTTCTCTGTTAATCATCTACTCTGTCTACTCTTTCTTACATTTTCAATCTCCTCTTTTCTCCCTGGCTTTCTCCTCTGATTATAAACATGCTGGTCTCTCCTGTCATTAAAAACAAACCAATATCCCACATCAACCTTTCCTAGACCTTGCCAGTATAAGTAGTCTTCCTCTTCCCCTTAAAGGCCTAAGTTTTCCAAAGAGTAGTTTACAGATTTTAATCCATTTTCTCCTCACACATTTCTTGGTCCTTTGCAGTCTGTCTCCCTTTCTCTCCTCTCAATTGCTACACTTTTGAAACTGTTCTTTAGAATATCTTAGCCACCAGATATCATGGCCTCTCCACTCCTCCCCTCCTTAACTTTTCTTTACCAGTTGATACTCTTCACCTCCCTTCTTGAACTCTACTCAAAATCCAGTGTGCTTTTTTGTTGATTTTCCTTCCTTCCTAATAATTGTCTTGTTTCCTCTTGGACTTCTTACAAAGAGGCATCACCAAGAGTTATTTTTAATCCAAATGACTCTGAAATTTACATATCCAACTATACCTAAAAACCCTTTCCTCTATCCCCCCCAAGTGATTTTCTTTCCTCTTAAACTCACTCTTCCTAATGACTTTCCTATGTCTGTGATAGGGTTACCCCTCATATAAGAAACATCCAAGTCATCTAGCCCACTCCTCTCTGCCTCAGTCCCCTATTGGAAGAGTTCTAAGGAATCATCACAAGCTAAGTCCTCACCCTGTCAAGTCACCTAATCACCATTTGCCTTGGAGACTCTAAGAGTGTACCAACTGTTCTCCTAACTTTCAATCTCTCAGGCTTCATAATATTGATTTGAGATGGAGTCTCGCTCTGTCACCCAGGCTGGAGTGCAGTGGCAGGATCTTGACTCATTACAACCTCCACCTCCTGGGTTCAAGCAATTCTCCCTGCCTTAGCCTCCTGAGTAGCTGGGATTACAGGCATGTACCACCACACTTGGCTAATTTTTGTATTTTTAGTAGAGACGGGGTTTCACCATGTTGGTTAGGCTGGTCTGGAACTCCTGACCTCAAGTCATCTGCCTGGCTCAGCTTCCTAAAGTGCTGGGATTACAGGGGTGAGCACCACGCACGGCCTAGGCTTCATAATATTTCTACACTGAATTGACTATTTAAAATCTTCCAAAAGTCTGGCTGTGTTCATCCACTCCATTCAAAAGTTTTAGACAATACTGTGCTGGCCACTGAATAAATTCACCACAGTCTCTCTTGTTGTTTTTGTCCTGCCAGACAGGATCATTTTTCATGCCTAGGTACCTCCTGTTTCAGGATTTTCAGGCACAACCTTGTGCCTTCCTTCACACGTTTTTTTCTCATTACAGTCCTCCCCCATTCCCTTCTCTGCTTGCCAAAATTTTTATCATCTAAGTTCTACTCAAAGTCTGTATTTTCTATGATGCCTCCTTTCCCATCCCAGAAATACTTCTAATAATGCTATTTAAACCTCCATTTTAGCCCCTTATCTCTATTTCACGTCATAGATTGTTATGAAAATATTCTTTGGGGTTGGTTTCATGTCATATATATTATGCCACCCACGAATTCATTTATTCAATATTTACTAAGCATATATTACATGCCAAGCACTGTTCTAAGCATGGAGGGTGCAATCAATGACCAAAACAAAGGTGTCTCTCCTGGAGCTGATTCTTCAGCCCAACTGAATGCTCAGTATAGTGCCTTGGTCTTAAAGGCCTTTGGTCTTACCAAAAGTTTGTGCAAATAGAGGAAAGAAAGGAAGTAAAAAAAAGAGGTGGCGGGAGGAAATTAAGAGAGACTGGAAGAGAAAAACGAAGGCCTGCCCCAGAATATCCCTTGTTCCCTGAGATCCCTCAGCTCCAATAGGGTGTATCCCTCCCCTCTGAAATTACACTGAGCTGGAATCCCTGATCTCATCCAGGTCCACACCCATGTCCTTAGAGGTTGCTGGCTGTCTAAGAATCAAGCCAGGGTTTAGGGACCAGAAAATGTGTCCTCGTTTGTGTTGAAAGGGCTCTGGCTAATATAAGAGTTCTCTTGAGCAGAAAACCTCAACTTTGGTGAGTATAAAGAATGTGACCTACTTTATTTCCTTGGCTTCCCAAATGGCCTTGATTCCCTGCCTCTCCTCCGGGTCCTGGAGGTCCCTGAAACAAAACAGGGGGATTGCAAATATAGCAAAACATAAAGCAACTTTCCTTCAGACCCTTTCTTTGTCTTATATAAGAGGAAAATGAACCATAGATGAGAGAAGAGTTATGGTTGCATCGATTCTTGCTCTGAAAAAAGCATTGCCACCATCAAATAAAGACTAGTAAATAAAAGAAAATTAATAAAGTAATTCATGCCAGATGTTGTCTAAAGAATTGTGCTTCCTTGTGAGTTTTCTCTTCCAAAGTGATTTCAGGTTGTTTTGCTCTAAGAACAGATGTTGTTAAAATGCTTAACACTTAAAGAAGCCATTCCAAATGACATTTGCCTTGAACTATAATCCTTCTTGTCCTTTGGTAGAAAACATTTTTTGGAAGACAAAATGATCTTTACTGGAAAATCATATGATATGTATATTAGAAAGCTCAAGAAACTTTACTAAAATAGTGTTCATAAGATATGTTTAGGTAGTATAAGATAAATATTCCGAAATAATTTTCTCTTTCCTAGTGATAAGTTAGAAAAATAAATGTAAACAAATTCCCACTTACCAAAAGAAGAAAAAACCTGTAAAATGCTTAGAATAAATTTAACAAGAAAGACGCAAAACCTAAAGAAAGCAAGTCTTAAGATCTTATTGAAGAACATAGCAAAACTTAAACAGATGATAAATATAACACCAATCTATATGGAAAAGCTATTAGATATAATGGAAGTAAGTCCTTCCAACATTCTAGAAAGCATATTTCATTGGAACAACTTTAGACTTAACATTTTAAAATACCAATTCAGAGATGACACAACTGCCTTCCCCTGTTATTAACACTTAGAATCAGATTTTTCCTTTGGGATATCTAAACATATGGTAAGAGAAATCTCTTTTGGTAAAACTGTTTACAGGTATTCGTAAATAATCCCAACCCCAGTGAGCTGAAATCATTTGCACAGTTTTTTTTGTCATGGTTGTTGTAATTTAAAAGTAAATAAACCAACCTCTGTGTAATGAACATGATACTTGCAAATTTATTTCGTTCAGAACAAAAATACAGTAACATTAACATTTTCATCTTTTAAAAAATGTAAAAAGCAATATATTGGACATAAAAAACTTCCTAATAGGAAGGATTGTTGAACAATAAACTGGTTACTAACAAAGATAATAATCTTTCCATAATACCCTATCTCTCCCCCTTCCTTCATCTTTAAAGAACATTTCATTATTGTCATCCTCCATAGATAGCTCTCCACCCAGTCCCTTCTAACTTTCACTGCCACCACTACATGGAGCTAACTCCTTTCATGTTCAGTCCAGTTGACATTTTTTTGCTCTCACCTTTTTTGAGTTTGATCATGTATTCTTTGAAACTTTTCCCTTAACTTCTGTCACACCAAGTTACCATGGTCTTCCTGGTACCTCTCTAGGCTCCTCTCATTAACCTTTGAAGGTTTCCCTTATTCTATTTGCCTTTTAAATTCTGCGTGCCCCAGGACTCCATCCTCTGACCTTATTTTTCTAACTTTACCCCCTCTTCCTGAATGGCACCCCTATGAATTCACGTATCACTTCTACACAATGACTCCTAAATACATGCTCTCCTGTCCCAACCACTCAACTGAACACCGCAGCCATGTATTAAAAGGCTGAGTAACATAGCAAGACTCTATGCCAAAAAACAAAACAAAGCCCAAGAATTAGCCAGGCATGGCAGCACACACCTGTAATGCCAACTACTTGGGAGGCTGAGGCAGGAGGATCACTTGATCCCAGAAGTTCAAGGCTGCAGTTAGCTATAATTGTGTCACTGCACTCCAGCCTGGGTGATAGAGTGAGACTCTGTCTAAAAAAATAAATAAAATTCCCATTGGACATCCTATTGAATAGAAATGGATTCTCAAAACCATCATATTTACCCTAAATCATGCTTCCAGTCTCATTTTCTTTTCATAAAGGAATAGTATCACCCTTTACTACCATTGACACCCATGCCAGAAACCTGAGAATCATCCTAGACCCTTCCACTGCCTCACTTCTCAAAACCCCTCAGCTACAACCCACAGTAGACTCTGTCTACTTTCTGTACCCCTCCCTCTTCCATTCCCATTACTTGCCTTCAGGCCCATTTTGTATCCTGCCTAAATTCTTGGCTCTCCTAGCTGTAGCCAGGTCTTCCTCTAATCCATTCTCCACCGTTTTTAGAGAGAGATTTAAAATGTCAGGCTCATGTTACCACTTTGTCTGAAATTCTGAATATCTTTCAGAATAAAGTTTAAGGTCTTCTTAATATGCAAAATCCCTCAAAATGTTGGAATTGTATGCCTCTGGAGCCTCATTTTCTGTGACTACTTCCATTGCTTTATGTTCAGGCACATCAAAGCAAGTGATTCATCAAATGTTTGTCTTACGTCTCCATAGTCATGCAAATTTTTCCCTTAGCTGGTCCATTTTTTTTCCCTCCAAGGAGAGGTACAATCTCCCTCCTCTGAAAAACCCTACTTTTGGCATCACTGTTTCAGGAAGAATACCCAAACTTCCTAGCTGTGTTGGGTCTCATGCTTGTCCCCCAGATTCCTCTACTCTGTATGTAATTGTTAGTGTATTTCTCTCTCTCATTCCTTAGAGACTAGACTGTATACTTCTTTGATGGGCATATCCTATTAATTCATATCTCTGGAGCATCATAGGCTACCTAGGACCCATCAACCCATCCATTTATCTACCCAGGAAAGATTCTCAAGAGAGATGAACTAATGTGTTTAATTAGCTGGTTTTCCATATGAAATTTTCATGCACTGTACAAAGAAGTAGAGAGATTCTAATTGTCCTGAAAAGCAAGGTATAAATTGGAAGATTTGTCTAGAAGTCTGCTCTTCATTCTTCATCCCGACATAAATTCTGAGACAGAGGATGATTTGGGGAGATTATTTCATGTGTAGTTACTTCAAGCACACACAAGCGCAATGAGAGATATCCTGTTTTAAGAACTTTCAAAATAAAAAAAATGTCTTGGATGAGTAGATGGTTGGATGCATACAGGACTTTGCCATCAGAGAATCAGAAAACCTAATTCTGTTTCCTATGCAGGATCTTGCAAAGTACCAAAGTGAGGTTTGTGACTTAGGTTAAAAGGGCTCAAGCCTCAGTGAATGGTTACCCAGATAAATCACCTGCTCAAATACTGCTGGTTAGACAAGGAATCACACTGGTGGATTCTAAAATAAAGACAAAAAAGTTATCGCTCCCAGAAAGATATCAAAGAGTGAAAGAGCTTACTTGACTTGAGATCAAGAATAACTATGGAGGGTTAAGAGAAGTTTAGGGAATTTAAAGGGGAAGGGCATTAGCTAGAGATCAAATCTTCATTGGCTTTGTTGTAATGGCTGCCTTTTATTGAGCATTCACATTTGTGCAAGGCACTGTGCTGAGTGGAAAATAAATACAGTCTTCAATTCTTACAACAACACAGTGAGATGCCTGTTATTAACCCCATTTACTGATCAAAAACAGTTTCTCAAGGCATTCACATCCAAATTGCTCAGTTAATAAGAGGATTAGATGGGAATTAAACCTAATTGTATCTGACTCTAAAGACTAAAATCCCAGTCACTATGCCTGCTGCTCTGAGGCCCTTGTGTGGGACAGGATTCCCAAACTCTTACCATCCATGCATTAGTCCAGATTGGAGTTCTAAAAAATGTGGCTCTCCAAACTTGATGCATAAGGCTGGGGCCACATCAAACCTCCAAAAGTGGGACTTGATTGTCCCACTTTTTTTCTCATGTTGAGTTAGTTACAGAGCCCTTGGTAACCACAACTGCTTTAGTGTTAAGCAAGTATAGGAAAGAAGTGTTTAGAGGTTAATGATTTTTTGAAAATTGTGCTTAGCACCTTATCAGAAGAGACTGCACTTGGGAGTTTAGGTTTAATGGTCGGGGCACTGTCAAGGACACCCTGCCTTTGGATTAGATAAGGCAGGGCAGGTAGAAGAGGTACAGGGTCTTCCCACACTTAAAAGGAATCCTTGTCGCTTCTTTTTATTTGTGTGGGGGAAATGTATGAAAACTCACAATGAACAAATATCAAGGTGGAAAGAAATAAGGAGATCAAATGCTCAGCTTCTTTAAAAGTTAGATATCAGCTAAGTCTGAGAAAACAAAAATCAAGAGGCCATTAAAAAATGGTGAGCTAATGCAAGAAAAAACCCCAAAACATCTGAGATGTCAATCTTGACAGTGCTAGTCCTTAACCTTAACTTCTAATACTTCTCCGTGCACTCTACACTCCAACCATATTGAGCCATTTGTAGTTCCCAAAACTCACCTTGATATCTCTGTGTAACTTGGTTCTGTCCTCCTTCTGAACGCCTGCCTTTACCTTGGTTACTCGGAAAACACCTGATCATTCAGCAAAACCAAATACACTCATCTCGTTTAACTCCATCCTTTACCACATCACTCTACTTTGAGTATAATTCTCTTTTAACATTCAGCACATCACATGGCAATTGTTTGTTTGTATGAGCCTCCTTTACGAGATTGGGTATACGTGAGGCTAGAGTCTATACCTGATTCATTCTTGTATCCTAGAATAGGGCCCAACACACAAGCAGCACTTAGTAAATGTTTGTTAAATGAGTAAAAGGAATGGTTAATGGACCACCAAATTTAGCTTATACAGAATGATGAAACTTGTTGACTACTACAGGTTACATATTGTTATATTACTATCATGGTCTTTCCTGGAATGGTGACCTGCATTCTTTGAGCCCTAAAATACCCCCATTAAATTGGGTATATTGATACAATATAGTAGTAATAACAAACACGTAGAGCTTATGACTGCATGCAATTTTCTAAGCACCTACATATATTAAATCCTTTAATTTTCACAACAATCCAATGAGGTAACTACTATTACCATCCTTATTATCACAGCAAAAAACTGAAGCACAAAGTGGTTACATAAATTACTCAAGGTCACAGAGCTAGTAAGGTACAAAGTTAGGAATCAATCCTAGGCAGTCTGGCTCCAGACTGTATACCATTTAGCACTATGCTATGCTTTGTAAAGACAAAAAGAGAAATTCTACTCTGGACTCCCAATTGCATTGAACATCCCAAACTTTCTTGATATTGTACAAGCCACTAGTGATTCATTCACCAAGAAAGCATAAGTATTCAAAAAATAATTACAGCTTCAATTGAAATTTGTACTTCTGTGTCTGATTTTCCATTCTTTTTTTTTTTTTCAGGTATTGATTAAATTAGAATAGGACCTTAAGGTAAACCAAAAGGAGAATGAAGGAAGGTACAGAAGAATACCCCATTCCTTTCAAAGCTCTTTCTTCCTTTTCATTGTGCCATGGACTGTATTCTTTTGTATCATAGTCACATACTTGGCTGGATTAGCACACATGTGATTTATACAGAATGCCAGTTAATAAGCCTTCAGAATATCGTCAACAGAAATCACATCTTTTCCTAAATGTATATCCTAAGAGAAACTTCAAATCCTGAAATTAGAAAGCACTCATGTTATTCTACTCCAGTGGCTGGTCCTTGTGTGCTGTAAAACAATATGAAACTTACGGCAGGGGATTTATAGAACCAGTAAAGAATAATACTCTCTTGTACATCTGATTGTGTTAGTCTCTGTGGCTTTCTTTTGGACACAACAACGTTGTGACCCCATTCATCCATGTCCTGAACATAAAAAATTGTAAACATCTTTGAAATAGTATTTTCACTGTATTGACAAACGTATTTCAAGAAAACCAAGCATAGAAAGAAAAACCATGTTTGCCAGCCAGAAAACTGGAAGACGTAGACTAGAGAGAAGTAGTACCTTCTGACTAACTCTGACAATGCCAAGAGGCTGAATGATTTATGGCCTTGACCAATCTTGCCAAAGCAAGATTAAAGGGTACTCATTCACAGACGTGCTCTGCACAGCCATGTGGATGCAATTTGGATTCTAGAACAAGAGAAATACCAAGACTTTTGGATTTCCACCCACTCACATCTCCATATTTTATATAAACAGATGAGATAATCACATGATATATGTTTTTCTTGGCATTTCCATCTTTTAAAAATGTCAGTTTGTCATACCAGCAAGCTTTTATTGATTCAAGGATATGAGTGCAAACTAGTTATTTTCATCAAGTGATTTATACCATGACATTTTAAAGTTTTTATGCTTTTTGAAGAAGCAACTTTACAAGTAATAATTAACATGCTTTAAAACAGTGTCATGACAGCATTAGGCAGGTCATCTAGGCAGAAAATTAAGAAAGATATTTAGAACCTGAACTCAACACTTGATTTAACAAACATATACAGAACTCTCCACCCCAAAACAACAGAATATTCATTCTTCTCATCGCCACATGGTATATATCATAAAATTGATCACACAATTACACATAAAACAATCCTCAGTAAATTAAAAAAAAAATCATGTCAACCACAATCTTGGACCACACTGAAATAAAAATAAAAATCAATGCTAAGAAAATCACCCAAAATCATACAATTACATGGAAATTAAACAACCTGATCCTGAATAATTTTGGGTAAATAATGAAATTGAGGCAGACACCAAGAAATTCTTTGAAACTAGTAAGAACAAAGATACAACATACCAGGATCTCTGGGACGCAGATAAGACAGTGTTAACAGGGAAGTTTATAGCAATAAATGCCCAATCAAAAAATTAGATCTCAAATTAACAACCTATCTTCACAACTAGAGGAACTAGAGAACCAACCCCAAAGCTAGAAGAAGATAAGAAATAACCAAAATCAGAGCTGAACTAAAGGAAACTGAGATACAGAAAACCATACAGAAGAACAACAAATCAAGGAATTTGTTCTTTGCCAAAATAAGATAGACTAGTTAGCTAGACTAATACAAAAAAAGGAGAGAAGATCCAAATAAACACAATGAGAAATGAAAAAGGGGGCATTACCACTGACCCCACAGAAAAAAAAAAAAAGCCCTCAGAGATTATTATGAACACCTCTATGTACAAAAACTAGAAGATCCAGAAGAAATAGATAAATTCGTGGATACAAACAACCTCCCAAGAATGAACCACAAAGAAACTGAATCCCTGAAAAGACCAATAACAAGCTCCAACACTGACTCAATAATAAAAAGCCTACCAACGAAAAAACATCCAGGACCAGATAGATTTAAAGCCAAATTCTATCAGATGTATAAAGAAGAGCTGATACCATTCCTACTGAAACTATTCCTAAAAGTTGAGGTGGAGGGACTTCTCCCTAACTCATTCTATGAGGCCAGCATCATCCTGATACCAAAACCTGGCAGAGACACAACAAAAAAAGAAAACTTCAGGCTGATATTCTTGATGAACATAAATGTAAAAATCATCAACAAAATACTAGCAAAGCGAATCCAGTAGCACATCAAAAAGCTAATTCACCATAATCAAGTAGGCCTTATCTCTGGGATGCAAGGTTGGTTCAATATATACAAATCAATAAATGTGATTCATCATGTAAATAGAACGAAAAACAAAAACTACCTGATTATCTCAATAAATGGAGAAAAGGCTTTTGATACCATTCAATATCCCTTCGTGTTAAAAACCCTCAACAAACCAGGGATTGAGGGAATGTACATCAAAATAGTAACAGCCATCTATGACCCACAACTAACATCATACTGAATGGACAAAAGCTGGAAGCCTTCCCCTTGAAAACCAGAACAATACAGAGATGCCTTCTAGCACCACTCCCATTCAACATAGTACTGGAAGTCCTGACCAGAGCAACCAGGCAAGAGAAGGAAATATAAGGCATCCAAATATGAAGAGAGGAAGTCAAACTATCCTTGTTTGCAAATGACAAGATTTTATATCTAAAAAACCCAATAGTCTCTACCCAAAAGCTACTTGATCTGATAAACAACTTGAGCAAAGTTCCAGAATACAAAATTGAAATACAAAAATCGGTAGCATTCCTATACACCAACAACATACAAGCCAAGAGCCAAATCAGGAATGTAATCCCATTCACAATTGCCACAAAAATGTACAAATAAAAATACCAAGAAATACAGCTAACCAGGAAGGTGAAAGATCTCTAAAATGAGCATTACAAAACACTGCTCAAAGAAAACAGAGATGACACAAATGGGAAAACATTCCGTGCTCATGGACAGGAAGAATCAATGCTGTTAAAATGACCATGCTGCCCAAAGCAGTTTACAGATTGAATGCTATTCTCAAACTACCAATGACATTCTTCACAGAAATAGAAAAAACTATTTTAAAATTATATAGAACCAAAGAAGAGTGTGAACAGCCAAGACGATCCTAAGCAAAAAGAACAAAGCTTGAGGCATCACCTTATGTGACTTCAAACTATATTACAAGGCTACAGTAACCAAAACAGCACGGTACTAGTATAAAAACAGACTCTAGACCAATGGAACAGAATAGAAAGTCCAGAAATAGAGCCACATACCTACAACCATCTGATCTTTGACAAAACCAACAAAAACAAGCAATGAGAAAAAGACTCCCTATTCAGTAAATGGTACTGGGAGAACTGGCTAGCCATATGCAAAAGATTGAAACCAGGCCCCTTCCTCATACCATATACAAAAATCAACTCAAGATGGATTAAAGACTTAAATGTAAAATCTAGAGGCATAAAAACCCTGGAGGATAACCTAGGAAACACCATTCTGGACATAGGACTTGGCAAGGATTTCATGAGAAAATTGACAAAAGCGATTGCAACACAAACAAAAATTGACAGACCCAATTAAGCTAAAGAGCTTCTGCACAGCAAAAGAAATTATGAACAGAGTAAACAGACAACATATAGAATGGGAGAAAATATTTGCAAACTACATATCCAACAAATGTCTGATACCTAGAATCTTAAGGAACTTAAGCAAATTCACAAGCCAAAAACAACCACATTAAAAAGTGTGCAAAGGATATCAACAATTTTCAAAAGAAGACATACACATGGCCAGTAGGTATATGAAAATATGCTCAATCCCACTCCATACAACCTTCCCCTTTCTGATGCCCCCATGCCTGTAACCCGCCTCTCACCCTCATGGACACAGACCTCACCAGAGGGGCCTCGTTCTCATTTTTTTTAATCCAGCGGCATCCCCTACCCCCAGGCTGTCAACCCTTTCTGTGTTGCACTACAGTTCAGAGGAGCCCTGCAGTCCTCCCATGAAACCCAGGTAGAGAAGCACAACAAACATTTTTATTTTTGTAGTATTAAACACAGTTCTGTATTATTAAAAAATGCTCAAAATCACTGATCATTAGAGAAATTCAAATCAAAGCCACAGTGAGATACAGTCAGAATGGTTATTATTAAAAAGTCAAGAAATAACAGATGCTAGTGAGGTTGTAGAAAAAATAGAACACTTACACACTCCTGGTGGGACTGTACATTAGTTCAGTCATTGTGGAAAGCAGTGTGGTGATACCTCAAGGAACTTGAAACAGAATCACCATTCAACCCAGCAATCTCATTATTGGGTATTTAGCCAAAAGAATATAAATCATTCTACCATAAAGACACATGCATGTGTACATTCATTGCAGCACTGTTCACAATAGCAAAGACATGGAATCAACTTAAATGCCCAACAACAGTAGAATGGATAAAGAAAATGTAGTAACTATACACCATGGAATACTATACAGTCATAAAAAAGAATGAGATCATGTCCTTTGCAGCAATACAGATGAAGCTGGAGGCCATTATCCTAAGCAAACTACCACAGGAACAGAAAAACAAATACCACACGTTCTCACTTACAAGTGGGAGCTAAACAACAAGAACACATGGACACAAAGAGGGGAACAACAGGCACTGCGGCCTACTTGAAAGTAAAGGATGGGAAAGGATCAGAAAAAAATACTTATTTGGTACTATGCTTATTATCTGGGTGGCAAAATAAAATGTATGCCAAACCCCCATGACATGCAGTTTGCCTCCATAACAAACCTGCACGTGTACCCCTAGACGTAAAATAAAAGTTATAGTTAAAAAATAGTGTCATGAGATACAAGTTTATGCAAATAGCCTCTTAAATTTTCTTAAACTTTCTGGTGATAAACACAACCACTTACATATTGGACTGCCTGGTTAAACTAATCCACACAAGTAATGGACTCCTTTTACCCTAGTGTTAGTGGAGAACACAATTCCCAAGTGTGTCTCATTCATTTATTGTTTGATTCAATATTCAAATATGTGTTGAGCTCTGCTATGTGCCAGGTACTGATATTCTGGACTCCAGGAGTAGAGTGTAATAAAACAAAGTCCTATCCTTTATGGAACTTGCAGTCTAGAAGGAGAGACAGGCAAACAGCTAAACAAATAATATTGATAGCAGGTAGCTGAGGGCCAGATCACATAGGGCCGTTCTATTAAAAATGTGGTCTGGACCAGAAGCATCGGCATCATCTGGGAGTGCCCTAGAAGTGCAGAATCTAAGGCCCTGCCCTAGACCTGCTGACTCAGAATCTGCACTTTAATAAGTTCTCTAATTAACAATCCCCTCTAGGGGGTTCTTCTGCACTGTGAAGCCGGAGCAGTGCTAATGCAGAGCAGTCATTCCTAACCCTAGGTCTATATTAAGATCTCCTAGGGAGAAGTTAAATTACTGCTACCCTGGCCTCATGGCCAGAGCTTCTGATTTAAGTGTCCTGGGAAGGGTTCTAGGTGGTGGAATGTTTTATAATTCCCCCCAGGAGATTCTCATATTTAGCCAGTTTGAGGACTACTAAAGTAGGCTGTATTCTGAGGGTGGGGTGGGGATGGGAAACCCCACAAGGATTGAGATCAGGGGAGTGCTGTGACCTGATTTGCATAGCTGAGCAGCTGAGGCAAAGAGGGCCTGATTTTCTACCTCTGTGTCTGATAGTGCTAGCCTGCTCTGCAAGATGGGGACCATGATGTGACGTGGCCACCACATTGAGCTGAAGTCAAACCTAATACACTTCCCTGGTTCCCAAGCAGTAAATAACTCCACTTGCATGAAAGAAACCACAAAGACATATCAAGCCAAGATCAAAGTCAGATGCAATCATTTATCTCATTACATACCTGGGGACCTTTACTTCCCACACCTCCTTTTTCTCCTTTCGCACCAGCCTCTCCTCTTGGGCCCTAAGTACACAGAATTAAAGCATTATTTTTTGCCTAAAAGAGAATATTGAATATTAAATTGAATATTGCAAGTAGAAATACTAAGTCAGTAACATGGACAGAAATGGGAAAGAGAGCTCCAATCACGCCTTTCCTTCCATCCTGGCCTGTGGAGCTCATTCTCATTTGTGCAGGAATATGAATGTCCAATCTGAAATTTAGGCAGTTGAGGATTTGCAGTCAAACTGACTGGGGCTTGGAAAAAATACTGAATGGTTGAGCTTTTCCATACTGCTTTCTACATTTCCCTACATTTCTTCTGTTAAAAAGAAAAATATTCCTTACAAATATAAATCTGAAACCAGAACATTTAAATAAGTTTTCTATTCAATAACCACACTGAAGACTGGTCATAAACAAGATATGGTATGTGGTAAGATGAAATCTGACTATTTCTATTTTTGGAATATTATACTGCGCATTAGCTGTGGCTTTCATATGTTATGCAGAGAAACTTTCATGCTGTGTTTGGTTTTTTGGTTTTGGCCTCTGCTTTTAAATTATACCATTAAAAAAAAGTAAGTTTCTATAAAATGGAAGAAGGGATGCTGTAGTATTACTTCCTTAGCATGAAATAAAGCTAGTCAATCTATTGAAATGCCTCCCCACAACCCCAGTGGCAACTATTTCTCGCTTGAAGGTAAAAAAAAAAAATAAAACAGTGAGCTTTCCTCAGCTGGAAAGCAACAACAAAGAAAGGTAATCAAGCTAGGAAGAGATAAAGGTCCAAGGGGAAGACTGTTCACTGCTCTGAATCTTGGCAAAATGTGAACACACTTTCCCTTCTGATGTTTAAGGATATTTTGCCCAACTTCTATGTAACAAGTTGCCAACATATAATAGTTACTTTTTAAAACTATGTGGATTAAAACTTCGAAAAATAGCAGAACCATTGATCGTCCTGCCTATGCCAAATAGTACACTTATTCCTCAAGCTTTCAAAACTAAGTTTGGAGAGGAAAAAAAAAGTTCTGACTTTTTTGTGGTCTAGCCTTTCTTTCATCTCAATATTTGCTAGGACCTCCTTTCTTTTATTATAACATTTTAGCTAAATGTTGCTTTCTCTGGCCCCTCATGTGACCCCTCATGCACCCCGTCATGTGATCAGTGTAAAGAGCCAAGTATGGCTTGTTCCTTGCAAAGGAAAAAGTGCTGGAGGTAGCTCCCTGGAGAAGTGAGCTGGCAAGGGGAGGCTGAGTGCTGCACTGCAGATCACCCCGCTGATGTCTCCAGCTGTCTTTCGAGCAATTCTTTCCTAAGAATAAAGCCAATTTTTCTACATCATGAGCACCAAGATATGTAACACTGAACTATTACTGTGCTAAATTGACCACAATTCCCAGATCTGAGGTTCAACATTTTCCTTGGCTCAAGATCTCCCTGGAATATCCTACTTACCCTGAACCCAGTACACAGGGACCACTGCCTAGCCTGTTCATTCACTTTTCACTTCTTGACTGGGACAGAACTTAAAGCAGACCAAGTGCTGCATGAGTCCAAACTGTATTATTTCCTTACTTTATTACCATGAAAACTTTAAACATCTGGAATTCTGCAAGAGGTATTTGAGGGTTTCTATCAGGTCCTCAGATTTTTCCATTCCCAGATTCTTCTTTATGTTCTCACACCCTGATTGGTCTTGATATATACCTGAGGGCCCTTAAGTCCCAGGGAGCCTTCAAGTCCATCTGGTCCTGGGATGCCTGCTGTTCCCTGTGGTGAGAAAGTATCCATCTGTTAACACTGTTTCCTGAAAATTTTGTCTCCTTTACCTGCAAGCTTATAAATATTTTTTTAGTCACAATGTCAATGCAGGATCTTTCAAAAAAAAAAAAAGTGAAAAATAAATGCAAATACAAAGAAAATAAAAATCTATAATCTCATCAAGCAGAGATAACCACAGCCAGCATGCTGGTGTATTTCCTTTCCATCTTTATATATATGCATGCATGCACACATGCAGCCCCCACCCCTTTCCTATACAATTTGTATTATATCTAACTTAGCTATGTGACCTTAAAAACATCCAAAATTTAGTTCACATTTCCTGCAAACATCTTCAAGCATCTTACATGATTATATTAATATTTATATTCAAATCAATTAAATATCTAGGGAACAAAAGTTGAGTATTCTCTCCATATTGTTCTTGAATTCTGTCACAGACAAGAATTATAAAAAGCATAAAGAATTCAAGAAGTTTATAATTTAGGCAACTATTAAGAGAGCCTAAGTTTATATTTCAGTTGTTATATAGTTGGATGTGATTAAATGGCACTTACAGATAACTTTTCCTAGAAATCAGAAAAAAAATTTAACACCTTCTGTCTCCAATTTCATTTCATTTATATCATGCTATTTTTCTGGGTAGGTTCTCCTTTTTGCTGAAGTCTAACCTTGAAATGTGCTGTGGTCTGAATGTGTGTATTTCTTCAAAATGCATATGTTGAAAAGTAATCCTCCATGTAATAGTATTAAGAGGTGGGGCCTTTAGGAGGTGTTTAGGTCATGAGGGCTCCATCCTCTTGAATGAGATTAGTGCCTTTATAAAGAGGCTCAAGGTGGCTGTCAGCCCCTTCCGCCATGTGTGGATGCAACAAGAAGGCACCATTTCTGGAGTGAACAGCAAGCCCTCACTAGACACTGAATCTGCTCATGTCTTGATCTTGGACTTCCTAGCCTCTAGAACTATAAGAAATAAAATTCTGTTGTTTATAAATTACCAGTTTAAGGTATTTTGTTACAGAAGCAGAAACAGATAAAGTATGTGGGAGGGAGGGATAAGGTCTGGATGGTAAGCTCTCTTTGTCTAAAAGTGTCTATTTTACATTACTCATAGTTTAGGTATGAAATTCTTTTTTTTTTTTTTTTTTTTTTTTTGAGATGGAGTCTGGCTCTGTCGCCCAGGCTGGAGTGCAGTGGCCGGATCTCAGCTCACTGCAAGCTCCACCTCCCGGGTTTAGGCCATTCTCCTGCCTCAGCCTCCCGAGTAGCTGGGATTACAGGCGCCCGCCACCTCGCCTGGCTAGTTTTTTGTATTTTTTTTTAGTAGAGACGGGGTTTCACTGTGTTAGCCAGGATGGTCTCGATCTCCTGACCTCGTGATCCGCCCGTCTCGGCCTCCCAAAGTGCTGGGATTACAGGCTTGAGCCACAGCGCCAAGCCTAAAAGTGTCTATTTTACATTATTCATAGTTTAGGTATAAAATTCTAAGTTAACAATTATTTTTCCACTGTACCTTCAGGATATTACTCTGTTATTTTCTGGCATGTATTATTGCTGAACAGAAGTTGCTGCAATCTAATTTTTCATTCTTTTCATGAGTAAAGCTATCTTTTCTCTCTGGTAATTTTTAAGATGCTTTTTATCTTTAACATTCTGGAGTCTCACCATGTTGCCATTAAGAGTGGATTATTTATCCATTGTATTTTTAATCTGAGGATGTGTGTTTTACAAAATTGTAAGTCACAACCACTCTTTCATAAATATTACAGCTTCATGAAACACATATAATGTATCATCAACATGCGCAATGAGAATGGGATATGGTTTTTGATTTAACTGACTTTTTGAACAAAATAGACTATCCAATTTGTACAAAAGTTTCATTGTATTATTTTGGCTTATATGGGTTTTTTATAATTGTAAGATTCCAAAGTTAAATGAAAACGTAAAAGAAGAGTCATCTACTAAGTTATTCAAGTTTGTACTTAAAATCCAAGCAAAGTTAAATTTAACAATAATTGTGCTAAATATATCTCTGGCCATTATTTTTTATGGTTTTTGACCAAAGTGCCCACATATTTAAAGAGTTAAAATATGAACTCTTAAAATCTTATCCTAAAATTTTTCCAGCATTCTATTCCATAACCAATATCATCAAAAGGGGAAGTTTAGAGACTTTATTCCAGCTCCTTGAGTGGATGCAATATTTGTCATTTGGAGTTAAGGGGAAAAATCGTTGTACCTGTGGGCCTGTATGTCCCCTTCTGCCATGAGCTGCCTAAAATAGAAGAAAAAGGTAGATATCTTTAATTCAGAAAGAATGCTTTTTTAATATATGATTTAAATTAATAATGGACACTTTAAGGCACCAGCTTACATAACAATTCCCGCAAAGTGCTTACAACATTCAATTTTCCACTGTACCATGAAAGCAAAACACTGCTAAATCTACATTTCTATCCTAGGGCAATAGAATATTTGTCTCTCTGAAATAACTGACAATAGAAATAATAGACAATTGAAATCTACAGATACTTATGAGAACAGACGGTGGTCAATAATTTGTTCTCTATTAAACTTTTACTAGAGCTGTTCACAAGCTGCAAATTGACTTATTTGAATTTTATTTCTTTTATTTTTCCTGAAGCACTACCAAAGAAGTCAGAAATCAGGGGTAAACTAGCCAAAAGGCAGGAGGCCAGAGGAAAAACTGGGATAATTGACTCCATGTACTTTATAATAAAGTTCAGACATAAAGATGGCCAAACTAATTTTATATTTAAAAAGCCAATGTTTACCTGAGAAAAATGAAAGAATTTTCTCAAACATTGAAAAGCTACTCAATCCAGTATATTAATATCCAATCAAAATGATGCTACATAATCAAGTGGGTTTTCCTGCCACTGTCATACGTAAGTGTAGGGTCTAGATATATTCTAGATCAATATTTCATAGACCTGGAAATCAAGAGACAATGGCATTTTGTTGTGTAACTTAGGATCATTGAGTAATGTTATAGTAAAAGTAAAACCCAGCATTTGCAAAATTCAATAAAATCAGACATTGCCTTGATTGAAATTTGAGATGTTCTCTGAGAGGCCAGTATTTCAAACTTGAAATTCTGCTAATCCTATTTCAGTCAAAATCTATTTGATATGGTTTGGCTGTGTCCCCACCCAAATCTCACCTTGAATTGTAGCTCCCATAATTCCCACATGTTGTGGGAGGGACCCAGTGGGAGATAAGTGAATCATGGGGGCGGTTTCCCTCATACTGTTCTCATGGTAGTGAATAAGTCTCATGAGATCTGATCATTGTATAAGGGGTTTCCCCTTACACTTGGCTCTCATTCTCTCTTGCCTGCCACCATGTAAGACATGCCTTTCACCTTTACCATGATTGTGCGGCCTCCCCAGCCACATGGAACTGTGACTCCATTTAACATCTTTTTATAAATTACCCAGTCTCAGGTATGTCTTTCACAGCAGCATGAAAATGGACCAATACACTATTGTTACATAAGAAACAGACTGTATTTCAGGGAAACGCTTAGAGGTCTTTATTTTTTACAAAACTGATGAATCATCTTGAGATGAAACCCTAAATCGTCTATCAGAGGGAGGAAAATAAGCTGTTTCCCTTCCTTCAGCACATGGGTTTGTCTGTTCTGATTCAATTCACTTCTCTTTTATTCAGAAAAATATCAGTAGATATTTCCATTTGACAAATAGCAATAGATATTTTCATTTGAAAAATATACTACCCACAAAACACACTAGATGGGAAATATGGGAGCATAAAGATCACACACACACACATACACACATTTCTGACCTCAGGGGACCCTCATTCTTTGGGTTTGGGAGGAGGAGATACATATTACAAATATTTACAAGGCAAAGTATTGCAAATGCCATAAAAAAGGGGAAAAGATAGAAACACAAGTTTTAAAGAAAACAATCATATCCAGTTGGTCAAATCAGGAAAAGCTTCCTGGAAGAAGAGATTTTTGAGATGGGTGTTTCAGAGGATGGGTAGCAGTCCTACAGGCAGAGAGTGTATCAGGTCTTTCCAGAAGAGGTACAGCATAAGCTATGAAGTAGACAGAAAAACAGGAAGCATATTTGGTAGCAGCAGGAGGCCATCTGTGTCAAAAGTGTGAGAAGAAAGGGAAGTAGCAGGGTTACTAGGCTGAAAGGTTCCTACAACATTTAGCAGAAGCCACTAGGGTTTTTTGAGTTGGAAAGGTACATGGTCAGACCCCAGCTGCAGGTGCATACATCTGATTGTGGCAAGAGGAACTGAATGGAACTTTATATTTGAGCAAAATAAAGAGTTTCCAGTATGTTTAAGGGAAGTGGAACAGACCTCCATGTTCAAAAATCTACCTCTGGCTTGCTGTCGCAATGTTTCAAACATCATCAATAAACATTTTTTTCCCCCTTGTGTCTTTAAGGTTTGATTTTGAAAGGGCTTGCTGAAAATAAATTATTGTGACACATATTTATTGAGTTCCTGTTCCCTTCTAGGAACTGGGCTGGGTGGTGGTGAACAAAATCTGACTCCTGACCCTAGTTAGTTTACAAGCCTAATGGATGGGAAAGACTTTAATCCGCTATTCACGCAAATAAAGAAAATATCTTCAGAAACGATCGTATAGCACCTTTGTTAATGGTTACTTGGGATTTAAGCTCCAAATGAAAGTCATGGGAGAGATACATTGGGTTGCTGTGAGAGACAGAAAACAAGGAAATATGGAAGATGATTTTGCAATTTTGCCTAAAAATTTCAAGTGTTTTATATGAGAAAGACAATTTTCCAAAATATCTTAATGGTTTACCCAAGAACTTGCAGATGTCTGATAACACATCTAGACAACCTGACATATCTTTAAATAGACTGTGAATGGGCACATCAGGAGAGAAAATCTCCCCAAAGGGACCTGAGAAGATGATGGGCAAGAACAGGGTACTCAGTCCTTCGTTCCCCAAAGCCTGGCTTCCTGGTTGTTTATAGGACCCAATTTCCTGGATATAAACCATCGGGATGGAGAATTATCAGGTAAAAAGCAGGACATTCTGAATGATAAAACATCACATTAATACTGAGTCTTAGTGGCAAGCATTTACAATGATGAACAATTGTCCAACACCACTTCAGGATGCCTCTAAACTAGTGCCAAGAGGGATGAAAAGGGCAAGTCACAACTAACAGCCCTCTAGACTAACTAGGAATGAAGGATATGCATTAATTTCAGGCTACAGTTGCTTCTCATTATCCTTGGAACAAGAATCTGTTTTAATTCTCAGGTTTGGCTCAGAAAGAGACGACCCCCACTTTCTTCCTCATCTTCCCCACAGAATTACCACATTCTAACCCAGATTCTTCCTTCTTGTCCCTCCTTCCTGCCTTTTCCCCCCAATTCACTATCGTCTGCTAGCATAGCACTGGTAACAGCTCATTAACTCTACAGGTCCATCCCCTCCTACAAAGTGATTCTCAACAGGAAGTGGGGGATTTAGCACCTCCCTTTCCCCAGAAAACACTTAGCAATATCTGGAGACATTTTTCATTGTTGCAGGTCAGGGGTGTTACTGGCAGCTAGTGGGCGGAGGCCAGGGATGATGTTAACATCATCATAACATGCATGATACATAACATGCATCTTCTACAATGCACAAGACAGCCCCCTACAGCAGAGAATTGTTTAACCCAAATGCCAATAGTGCTGAGGCTGAGAAACCATACTCTATAACATGATTCTAAGTTCCTTGACAGGAAACATGGTCTTAGTTAAGGTTGTAGTTGAGTTTATTTCTAGTATTTAGTAGTGTTGCTGGTAGATTGTAGGTGTTCAAATGAGTAACGGTCAGATTTGCTGTTTATTTCCCAGCATGCCACTCCTACCACTGGCCATCATCCAATCACTTACCAGCTTAGCAGAACATAAGTGCACTGATAAGTCCTCCATGCTCATTGTAACATTCATTTTAGAGTTCTGCAGTGAACATTAGATTTTTCTACTTTCTCAAAAAATGACTTTACTATTATGAGAATGATATATGCTGATTTAAAAAATATTTGAATACAGAGAATATAGAAAAAAAAATTTAAATCACCCAACTCCTCCATCTAGAAATATTATGTTAATCATGATTCCTGACATCTTCTATACTCATTCATAGATAAAATTCTAAATAGTGTTTCATTAAAGAGAGACATTCAACTATTTTAAAATTAAAGTATTACATCTAATTTTACTTGAACAGAAGAAAAAACAAAGAATAGAAATGTCAGGTGTTAACATATCTTACATCTCTACTGTCTCCCCTCCATTGCTCCTCAAGCACTGCCAACTTGCTTTCTTCACTTTATATTGTCTGTGCGTCAAATTTTAAGAGCAATAATGTTATTTTCACTTCTTTGAGACTCTGAAGAACTATTTGGCGTAATTCAAATTTTTCCTTGAATAATTCCTCTTCTAATGAGGCTTTATCTGCCCTTTGCCCATAGTTTTCTTTTTCTTGCAGCTTTATGTTCTGATTAATCATCTAATTAATAAAGATTATTAATGTTCCTGACCATTCATCATCTTTGAATAGGACCACTTGTTTATTGAAGAAATTATGGGGGCCGGGCGCGGTGGCTCAAGCCTGTAATCCCAGCACTTTGGGAGGCCGAGACGGCGGATCACGAGGTCAGGAGATCGAGACCATCCTGGCTAACACGGTGAAACCCCGTCTCTACTAAAAATACAAAAAACTAGCCGGGCGAGGTGGCGGGCGCCTGTAGTCCCAGCTACTCCGAGGCTGAGGCAGGAGAATGGCGTAAAACCCGGGAGGCGGAGCTTGCAGTGAGCTGAGATCCGGCCACTGCACTCCAGCCCGGGCGAAAGAGCAAGACTCCGTCTCAAAAAAAAAAAAAAAAAAAAAAAAATCTACCATGTCCCTGGATTTTGTTCACCAGTTTCTTCAGGACTACGGCAGTCAGTTTTGAAGAAATCTCATCCCTGCATGAGGTCACACTTGATGTGTGCGCTTTCTAAATCCTCACTCATTAGGGTTGAGATTTAAAAACAGTTGGCCGGTATTTATCATTATTTGCAGCTTGAAGCTGTGGTTATTCTTTGTTTCACCATTTTTAATTTCTTTTGTTGTTTTTGGTGAGATGCACATAAGAGGAATAGTGTGAAAACATCTTTATTCTGCCATTTCAATTGGGAGTCCCACTTTTACTCCTGAATGACATGTCTGAATCTATAACCCAAGATGAGGGTCATATTTCATGGGAGTGGTGTGGTTTAAATAATACATAGCAATATTGCATTAGCCCCTGGAGGCTATAAAACAGTGAAAGTACATCCTTACATGCCAAGATTTCCTGGATGATATTCTTTAAGTTGAAAATATTTTCCAGGGGTATATAAGCTGACTACACCCTTTCAGAAAGTGAAATGAATAGCAAATGCATTTCTTTATATGCATTGAAACTGCATTAGTAAAGCACTTTTCCAGCAATCAAATTCTGCATATTTTAAACGTAATCTCTTTTCTTTTCATTTTCTCTGCCTTGCAAAGAACGTGGGTATGCTCCAAGATAAACACATATTTTTTGATGGAGTATAATACCTGGTTCTATAAACTTCTGCTCAGAAAAGACAATATATAATAAATGCAATATACTAAAGTAGTTTCTACTTGTGCTTAATTTTAAAACATTTCGTATTTGGGAGGGGGTGGGGGAAATTGAAGGCTGGATAACTACATAAAGAATGGAAAGAAAACCTAGCAAAATGAAACGAGAAAGCCTAATTTAGAAGTTGATGTAGGCATCTAAGTATATTTTATTAAAGCTATCTCTTCTTATTGAATATTTTCTTTCATCATCTCTGTGCTTTTCTGCACACAGAAATTTTTTAAAGTACTTAATGAAAAAAATGACAAAACAAATAAAAAACAAAACAAAACTGCACCCCCAACAAGCAAGTGACCGAATTTCAGTCTCAGATATGCCTATACCAGGACTGATTTCTTTTCTTTCTCCTGACTTTTTTTTTCTTTTTTCTTTTTATTTTTATTTTACTTTAAGTTCTGGGATGCAAGTGCAGAATGTGTAGGGTACATAAGTGTATGTGTGCCATGTTTGCTGCACCTATCAACTGTTCATCTAGGTTTTATGCCCTGTAAGCATTAGCTATTTATCCTAATAACTCCCCTGGCCCCCCTAACCCCCAAGTGGCCCGGGTGCATGTTGTTCCCCTCCCTGTGTCCATGTGTTCTCAGTGTTCAACTCCCACTTATGGTGAGAACATGCAGTGTTTGGTTTTCTGTTCCTGTGTTAGTTTCCTGAGGATGATGGCTCCAGCTTCATCCATGTACCTGCAAAGGACATGATGTCATTCCTTTTTATGGCTGCAGAGTATTCCATGGTGTATATGTACCACATTTTCTTTATCCAGTCTATCATTGATGGGCATTTGGGTTGGTTCCATGTCTTTGCTATTATAAATAGTGCTGCAATAAACATATGTGTGCATGTGTTTTTATAGTAGAATGATTTATATTCCTTTTGGTATAGCCTAGTAATGGGATTGCTGGGTAAAATGGTATTTCTGGTTCTAGATCCTTGAGGAATTGTCATACTGTCTTCCACAATGGTTGAGCTAATTTACATTCCCACCAACAGTGGGAAATGTAAAAAAAGTAGGCTTGCTTGTAAAACAGCAAGCCTATTTCTCCACATCCTCACCAGCATCTATTGTTTCTTGACTTTTTAATTATCTCCATTCTTTTCTTAATAGTCATATAGTTTGGCAGAAAAAGAGTAGAATAATTTGGATTTAAAATGCTATCACAGGTGATCTCAACCTAGCTAGTAGGCCACACTTTGACCGCTTTTCCCCTAGTTGGAGGCTTTTTTGGTTTTCTTTGCCCAGCTCTCTCTCCTGACTGGTGAACTCTTCTGTAGTCAGCACTTTCCTACCTCAGCTTCCAGGGCTTTCCCAAGTCCTTTGCCAGCCCTAGTCCGCGAGATGCCCTAAGTTAGATTCCTCAAGAGAGTGAGCTCCAGCAGAACCAGCCCGCCCACTCCCCCAAGTCAGCCATTTTCACCACAAAATAAGCCACCAGTACAGTGAGTTTCCTTGTCTAGAAGGGCTCTTACTGTCCTTCTTCTGGAGCCTGGTGTCCCGGGGGGGCCTGGCCAGCCTCTTCTACCCTGTCAAAGGAACAGATAGATGTGTGATGGTAATTATACAGCATTGACAGAGTTCATCTTTAACACCAATTTTTACTCCAGGGAGGACAGATAGGTTTACACACCAATGAGAAAGTTACCTTTCCTTTGGAAAATGGCATGAACTCTACTGAAAATAAGTCACATTTCCATGTGAGTCATGAGGAATTGCAGGAAAAAAATGCTATATGACATGGCTTCATCTGTTCATCATTCATCACTACTGTCTAAGTTGTATTTGGGTTACATGTCTCAGATAATTCGAACTATCCCTACTACGTTGCCACGGTGTGGATAACTTAAGCATACTATGTGTCAGGTACAGCTACTATTGGTTTGAATTTCTACTTTTGAATCGCTTGATCTGTTTGGCTAATCAAATGGATTATTATCTTACTGTAAATAAAGTCTCATAATACAAAGACTTGTACGATCACTAGAGAGGATCACTAGACACAAAAGTATGCAATAATTTGAGTCTCCTATGAGACTTACATTTACCACTTACTAATAATGGCAGATAATATTTACTGAAGGTTATAATGTCATTAAATTAAATATCATTAATTCCCATCATGACCTTCTAAAGTAGGCTATTCACCCTATTTTGCAGATGAGAAAATTGGGGTTTACAGAAAGTAGCCCAAGGCCCAGAGCTGGTAAGTGATGGAGCATGAGATAGAACCTAGGGCTGTCTCCACAGTTCTTTCCACTATATTATACTTCTTCCATAGGTACAGTCAAGGGAACGTTATCCAAAAAAATCCAGTGACACACATTTTTTAGATAACTATTTTTAAATACTGAAAACAGGTTTTGATGAACACATTGTGACATATGAGATTAATCCCAAGAACTTTTCTTGATTGTGTGGACCACATCTATCTACCAGATCTTGTTCTTTTTATCATGTACTACTAATATGTGTTTTTAGGGTATGTTACCTCCAGATACTGGAAAGGCCAACAATTCTTTTGCTAGCACAGTTCTTTCTATCAGCTAACCCTACATTTTAAGTTAGAGTTCCAATGTTGATATTCATGAATGAAGACCTCGAGGATATGTCTTGGTGAATCAAGTCACCCCAAATTTAGAGGAGGAAGACAAGAATGTTTCTCAAATCCCATAGTACATAGGCAGAAGATCATTTTGCTCCTAATAATAGTTTTTCTGTACCAAGTATATCCACTTTGATTACAATTTTTTTGTTAAGCATTTCATATTCTACCACTAAGAACTTGAGCCCCACAGTTGTTGCATCATCATTTTACAAGCCCACATAATTACTTCTCTTCCACGTTCTCCTTTCAAGCCTGTGGGTCCTTCTATGTTATTATCAACTCCAGGAGCCCCCTAAAAATAGAAAATAAAGAGAAAAATTAATATATTTGAACATTTCTTCTTAAAAATATAACTTATGTATAACATTTAGCTATCTCTCGAGAAGTTGACAAGTCTAAGCCATTTGAAAGCAGAAATAGGTTAAAATTACAGATGGCTTACAAGTATTTTCTTTTCCTCCTGTGATGTTATCAGAGACAGAATGGAGACCTAAAGTGCGTGTCGGGGGAGAAAGAGCTCTCCATAGAAGGCACAGCCAAAGGCAAGCCAGGGTGATGTGACTCATGTGCATGGCAACTCTTAACCTGGGTCTGAAGGAACCCCCTCTTGTTACTGTCACTCCTTCTCTTAACTTTTCCTCTTTTTTCTTGGAGGCTAGGCAAAGTTACATTTGAGAGTTGGTAAGTTGGTAGATTTTATTCTACCATACCCTTGGGAAAAGACAAACATTTGTAATGGGTTCCACCCTGATAATGTAATAAGCACGCTGAGTGACACTGAGAATTCTACCTGCCACCGGCTCCCTCTTTCTCTTCCTGGACACCTGGGCACTCCCATATGCTACCCCCATATGTTCACTCCTACTTTTCCGGTTTTCAAAAAATCCTGAAATGTGGATTTTTTCCCACTATTCATGCAAATATTTCCCGGGAACTCACTGAAAACAAGCATACATTGTGGGATATTCTCTTTAGCAGGCCAAACCAAAGTCTTTCTTGCTTGAGTCATATAAACCACAAACAGAGCTATGTCTCCATTCTGCTGAGAAAATCAATTGATCTGGTCAATTCAGTCAATCCTCCAATAAACTGAGAGAGGACAACAATTATCCAGTCCTGCTGAGTGCCAGCTGTGGGGCTGCCGGGCTGATAGCAGCTCAGATTTCCTTCATCAATCAACAAGTAATTTGTTGTCACCAGCAGGAACATATCATTGTTCCAGATGCTTAGTAAGCTTTTTAAACAAGTGGTTTTGTACTTACAGAGCTTATAAGTTAATAGGGTAAAAAAGAAGGGTTTGGAATTTACTTTATAACACTGATATTACTAAAATGTAGGTGAAAAATTGCTTCTTTCCTCCACCTACCAAAGCCAAATATCATTTTCTGCATCTTCTTTTTCTCCCTTAAGTTTAAATATTTGTCTCTTAAATATGTTTTCAAAAATCTGCGCCATTTGCATGGATTCTCCAAGCAGGGTATACCTCAATTACAATATCAGAAAATTGTATTTTGGTGGAAAAAGCAAGGAAGGAAAAGGGAGGTCATGTAAAGTCCAGAATTTTATTCCACTGGACATAAAAGCCCCTTATTGTAGTTCAATTCTAAACTACTTGAAGAGGTAACATATAAAGAATCATATACCAGCACATTTTACAGAACAGAACAACCCAAATTGCATATAGACAGTTGGTCAATGTGAATATGAACCGATTTAGTCTTTCTACATGTATACAACTGGGCAAAAAAGCATTATCTTCCACAATTTTACAATTAAACACGGGCTTATAACAATGTGTTGTCAAAATGATTTAGCTGTTTACCCCCAATATTTCTTAAGATTGAAAAAACACTCCCAGTGTGGGAAATTCCAAACAGCTCGTCAAGATGGGACATTCTGAACAACCAAATGTGCTTCCATGTGATCATAAAGCCTATCTAAATAAGCTTAGGGTTTCAAAAATTTGTGCCATTTGCATGTTTTCCTAAGAATAAACTGATCATGTTCTATTTATTTATCTGAAATTTTTCCTCGAATAGCAACACACTGAAGCCACATGTAAGTAAGCATAGAGTTGTTTTACAGTTGGAAGTCACAGAACATTTCTTTTAAAATAAAAGGTCTTTATGTTATTCAGAGTCTTTTAAATATTCTACATAATCACACTATCTTTAGCAGACAATTTAGGAGAAATTCTGATCAAAATCAGTGGAAGTTATATAGCCATACCCCAAATGAATTTTTGGTCATCATAGATGGATGACTAAAATGTCTTTGTATTTGAACCAATATTTCTAAGTTATGCTTATACGTAGTTCTTTGGTTCTAAATTAGATTCTTTGAAGTTTGAAAATTCTCAGGACACTGTTATCAGAAGTTGTCACTTAGTCAACAGTGTTTTCTTCATGCGTGAATTCCTCTGTTTTTAAATACAGTTGTCTAACATTTACATGTTCATATATATTGCATCGAATTCCTTCTTTGGTCAACCCATTGTATACAAGAGGATATATTAAATAAAAAAAAAAATTTCATGAGATTCCCAGGTGTCCCAAATCCTTATCATCACTTGGTACTGTTTTTTTTATAAATTGTAACCATTCTGATGAGTGTGTAGTACACTGTTCTCATACATTGCTAGTGGGAGTATAAGTGAGTACAAACTTTTGAAAACCATTTGACTGTAAAGACAATCTGAGTATGGCCATACACATTATAATCCAGAAATTCTACTCTTAAAATATAGACCCAATATAAATATGTACAAAAGTGCATCAAAAGACATATATAAGAATATGCATAGCAGCACTATTTATAAAAGCAAAACCTGGGAACAACCCACATATCATTAGTATAAGTAATAAATCATGGCATATTCACACAATGAAATACTATGCAATGCAGCCATGAGATTGAATGAACTATTGTTATACACAACATCAATTCATCTCACAAGCACAAAGCAAAAGAAGTCAGAAAAAAAAGAGCAGACACTTATATGATTCCATTTATATCAAGTTCTAGAACACATAAAACTGATTGATAGTGATAGGATAGTGATTACCTTGGGGAAGGGGAGTAGTGGCTGCAGTGGGCATGAGGGGGCTTCTGCGATGCTGGTAATGTTCTATTTCTTTACCTGGTGGTGACTACACAGGTGTATTCACATTCATTATTCACATTCATTAAGCCATATATTTATAATTCAGGGACTTTTCTGATGTATGTTACAGTTCAATAAACATTTAAAAACAAAGCTAAGTCTTAATTCATTAAGGTTTTGGAGACTTACTTAAGTGTGGGTATGGTGATGAAAATCCTATAGTACTGATGTTCTATTGGACTTGGCATATTCCCTATATGTTGGCTTGTGTCCTTTTTTTTTCTTTAACGTGGGTCATGCCTACTCAACTGGGTTGTGCCCCTGCGAGAGCAGTGTCTTTATTTCATAAGTTTTGCCTACTCAGCTTGGGTTACAGGAAATGAGGCTGATATTTTTGATTGAAAAAACTCTTGGAGAACTGATAGTGGTTTGGCTGTGTCTCCTCCCAAATCTCATCTTGAATTGTAGTAATCCCCACAGGTCAAGGGTGGCACCAGGTGGAAATAATTGAATCATGGGGGTGGTTTCCCCCATACTGTTCCTGTGGTAGTAAGTCTCACGAGATCTGATGGTTTTATAAATGGAAGTTCCCCTGCACAAGCTCTCTTGCTGCCTCCATATAAGACGTCCCTTTGCTCTTTCTTCATGATTGTGAGGGCCCCCCAGCCATGTGGAACTATGAGTCAGTTAAACCTCCTACCTTTATACATTACCCAGACTTGGGTATGTCTTTATTAGCAATATGAGAACAGACTAACACAAGAATAGAAAGAAAAGAGATGGCTTTGTTTCTCTCATTCTGTATTTTGAGGTGCTTGGAAGATAACAAAGTGGACCAGAATTTCTTCATTGTTTTGAAGCACAAGAACAATTCTGAGTATGTATTTATAAAACTGCATTTGCAAAAGACACGCAAGGGGGCTTTTCACTGCTCACACTCATTCAGTATACGAAGAGGATCTAGCACAGGTACCTGAATTTAAAATTTTACAATCACGCCTGTGGTGTTTTAAACTCAGGGTTACTATTGTAGTACCCTGAAATCGAGACTCCCTATCAGAAGTACTGATGGGAATCAAGCCCTCACTCCAGTTCGCAGCCCATGCAGCCCAGGCACTTACGGGGTCCCCTCGCAGGCCCTTTGCTCCATGGTCACCAGGAATCCCTCTCTTCCCTGGGCTTCCCTAAAGTTAATACAAATCAGAAGAAGAACAAGACAAGAAGTTTTAATAAAACTAATAAAAACCCAGAGCTTTTCTTCTCCCTTGTGTGAATAATTGAACATTTTTCTATCAAGGCTATTTTTAAGTTGGAAAGATGAACAACCAAAAAAATTAGTTTCAAGCACCATATAATTTAATAGTGAACTCAATTATTTGCCACAGTGGTGAAGTCTGTGTTCCAGACATATTTGTCATCTTGTTGTTTTTTACAAATATTCTATGAACCAGGTATTCCTTATTATCTTTCTTTTATAAGGCAACTGAGATTCAGAAAGAATATGCACTTTGCCCAAGACGGTTGTTTCTGACTCAATTGTTCACACTCTAAAGACAAAGTAGAGGATGAAAATATGGCTGCTGTTGGTATTCATTCTAGGTGGGAATGAGTGACATTCACTCTTCAATGTGCTGCCTGGCACCACTGACCCTTGTCAACACCCACTTCTATTCTTACCATGGTAGCTGCTTGTCATTGATGGCCCTAGTTCTTTACCTCTCCCCATTCCTGTGTCCTTTGCCATGTAACTCTACAGTGACTTCCAACTTTGGTGGGCAAGATTCCCTTCCTCTGAGTTTGGCAATATGCGTTGATTTGGCCAACAGAGAGAGATGCAAGTGTGGAGAGAGTTCTGAGCCTAGGTCTGAAGAAGGCCTGAGAGTTCTAGTGTTTCCACTTGCTTTCTTGTGCTTTTGCTATGGGCATAAAAAGGTCATGGCTAGCATGGTTAGGCTAGCTCCTGGTCCCAGGATGGTAAGTGACATATGGAGTAAAGGTCCCGGCCACCTTACAGACATGAGCCATGTCCAGCCTCAATCAGTTGAACCCCTCAGAAACATAAGAAATAAATGTTCATCGTTGTATGCGATTGACGTTTTATGAATGTCACAAAACAGTTTTGTAGCAATAGTTGACTGATACACCCAGGGTAGTTATTCTACTCTGTTAATCACACCCTTAATCCCCAGTACAATTTTTATGTTCTTCCTTTTTAAATCCCTACCTGGGATCCCTCATCACCCTTTTCTCCTTTTCTTCCAGGAAGACCATAATCACCCTAAAAAACAAGAAGGGAAAGCTATTAATAGAATTCTCATTTTCATAACGGTAAATAGCTCAGAAGGGTCTCTATGGTACAAGAAGGCTCTACCTGTTCTCCATTTAGTCCGTCAATTCCACTTTCCCCAGCTTCTCCCTGAAAAGACAGATATGATTAGAACAGAGTACATCACATGCATGTGGAAAGAAGTCAGATGCCAAACAAAAACTCTATCTTTGTGTTTCACACACAGCCTCTTTGTTAGGCTGGGCCTAGGTAATATTAAAGGTTACTCAGTAATAGAAACTATCAACAAATAATATATATTGCCTGCACTGAAAGAGAGGAAGAAACAAAATGAAATGGCTGGCAATAAAAAAGGAAAGTCAATGACAACTTTATTTGTATAACTTACTGATCAATTTAATCTCAAAAATAAAAGTATTTCTAGATAACATATAGGTAGGTAAATGGATGTGCCTGGTATACCATACCTCCTGTCCGTTTAGTCCCCTGTTTCCCTGAAAATAAAAGGACAGTAATAGTTAGTGTAGGAAAATGGAATTAATGTTGAGAAAACTCCATACTCTAATGCAATCCTTACCTTAGGACCTTTGGTGCCATAGCATCCCTTAGTACCTTGCTCTCCCACTGGTCCAGGAGCTCCTCTTTCTCCCTGAGAAAGGGCACATATCCAAATGAGCTTTTTCTGTTGTAATCTGGGATCTGTCTTGAAAACTTGCCAAGTTTTTTGTTACCAAAAAAAGTGTGAATGCTCATGGTTCACAATCCAGAGTTCTTGCTTATAAAAACTAAGAGTGGAAATAAATCAGAGATACCCTGATGACAGATAGCCATTTGCTTTGGATCCCACTTGCATATTGCCTCTGTGAGGCTTCTCTCTCACCAAGTGGTCACCAAGTTACATCCTTCCAACCTTCTTAACATATCTAGTCATACTGTCCCAAGCACAAATTAAGACCTGTCTTGCACCTATGACTGCAAGACTTACCTATAACCTTCACCTTATCATCATCTGTAATGTTGCTTGGGCATGCTTTCCAAACACTCCCACAATTTTGACCCCTGTGCTTCCCACCATTCAGTGACTGCCCATCAACTAGAAGACTCAATCCAAATCTTCAGCAGGGGATTCAAGACTCATAATAACCTGAGTTTTACCTTCCACATATATTTTCCTCCTGCACTGTCCCGGGTTCCATCCATGTTGACCATGTGCCATCTTATGAACATGATCTTCTCTGACTCAGACACATGCCCTTGAACACACTGTTCCCCCAAACTTTGCCTGTAGAAATTCCTACTCATCCTTCAAATGTCTGCCCAAGTACTTCTCCTTGTTTGCAGCCTTCCCCTCTCAAGCCTCAACTTTAGCCAAGGCTGTTAGGTAACTGAGTTGTTCTGCCACACTCCTTTGCATGTCTCTATACTTCTAGTCTAGCCCTTGTGTATAACAATCAGAATCACTGTTGTCTCATTTGCATTTCTACTAGTTTGAAAGTTTCCTGGAGGTAGAAACCATATTTTTCCTTTTATTTATTTTTCTTATTTCTGAAGCCTACAAATATATGTTAAGTATTTGATCATGTGCCAGGCACACATATACATAACATATATTTGTTGAATGAACCAGTGAATGAATGAGTATGTTAAAGTGTGAGGTCTTTGATAAATAATGTAGTAAATGGTAAGATATTTAATATATAATTGGTAAACAAATGTTTGGATGGATTGATGGGAGAATGGAAGGATGAGTGAATGCAAGAAAGAGTGAGGTCCTTGATACGCAATGTGGTGAGTTGGTTTCCTTTGCAGAATGCTCCAGAATGGGGGATATAGCAGTGATTCAACTCCCCTAGTGAAGAAGGTAACTTCTGCATTGAATTCATTGTGCAATGTTGGTGGGTAGTCAAAGAAGAGACAATAGGTCAATAAGCCACTAATGACCACCAGAAGCAAAGCACAATGAGAACACAAGAAGATCTCAGATTCTGTACACGATTCCTTAGAATCTCACCTTTCTTGCTTCCCCAATTCAGAATTGACTCAAGGAAGTTCATATTGTAGATGTGTTTTTAGGGATAAATGGAGGTAAAAAGAGCCTTGACTTACAGCGATTCCCTCCTCTCCCAGATAGCCTTCACTGCCTTTAAAACCTGGAGGTCCCTGGAAATAAGAAAAGGAAGAAAACATTTGCATCTATGAACCAAAAATCAGAGGTAACCAACCCAAATTCAACTTTACAGTTTTACTTCATGTGGAATAGTAAGGGTTTGGGGAGCGGGCGGGGCGGGGGGGGGGGGGGGGGGCGGGGGAAGTCCCTGCTTCCCAGTGTAGGTTACATTTACACACATAAAAAGATATGGAATTTTGAAACAAGTATCCAGTTAACCCAAGAGGGTGTGTGAGTGTGTGACAATCATAATATTGTAACTCTGGGTTTATATATTGTTCCAGAGCTTCTTTCTAAACAAACATTCAAGTCAACACAGCTATATTTGCCACTGGTAAATTAGAATTATTCTCCCTTTATTAAAAAATCTTTTAGGATTTATGCTACACATAGAAAAATAGACCACACACCTTTCTTTCCATTCTTTCTGAGACTTGTTTTTAAAAAAATCTATCACTCTCTTTACATGAAGCTGAAACATTCAGGAAATAATTAGTCCAAAAACTTTCAGAGACATATTCAGACACATAGCCCTGGTGATTTGGGAGTTATAGTGCTATCTATAAATTACTCAAAAATCAAACACATGTAAACAAACTGTATTGAAATCATTATAACATATCCATAGTGTTTATATGTATTTAAACATTTCTTAAAGTTCAAAATAATATTTTTACACAAGGGTACATATACTTTTTCTGGTTATGAAATATATGAATCATCATTGTTGGTTTCTGTTTTTAAATAATGAGCCTGTTTTTGTTTATGTATCTGTGATAACATTTTGACCTGACTTAAGCTGAATGAGACATCTTAACATCTTCTGCTATAAGAGAGTGATCTGATCTAGCCTGGTTTTCAGCAGAGTACACAAAGTATCTCCTGCTTGATTTTAATAACTCTGCCATCATTAGAAATGAATGCTGAAATGGGTTATTCACATGGAGGAGGCTTTCATTATTCAACATGAGGGATTACAGCTGATTTTTCTGCATCATTGTCGTCAGTACTAGAATACTGGATAATCAAGGATCTTGACAGTTGTTTCTCCTGAGTCTTCCACAAAAACTTTTTTAAAAGACTCCAATTTAGAATGCCAAGGAAAATCCATGACTTACTTAACATATAAAAAGAGGAGTATAATAAACTCTTATATAAGAGACTCCCCGGGCGCGGTGGCTCAAGCCTGTAATCCCAGCACTTTGGGAGGCCGAGATGGGCGGATCACGAGGTCAGGAGATCGAGACCATCCCGGCTAATACGGTGAAACACCGTCTCTACTAAAAAACACGAAAAACTAGCCGGGCGACGAGGCGGGCGCCTGTAGTCCCGGCTCTCGGGAGGGAGGCTGAGACAGGAGAATGGCGTGAACCCGGGAGGCGGAGCTTGCAGTGAGCTGAGATCCGGCCACTGCACTCCAGCCTGGGCGGCAGAGCAAGACTCCGTCTCAAAAAAAAAAAAAAGAAAAAAAGAAAAAAAAAGAGGCTCTATTTAGAAGTTAAAAATCACCCCTTATTTCTACTTAAACCCATGTCTGAAGGACATTCTACAACTCAAAGTAACCCATAAATCTGAACTAAAATCACCCTTTTCCCTGGTGGTCCAGGATCTCCCATTGAGCCATCTCCTCCAATGCACTTGCAGAACAAACAGCAGCATGTCCTTTCAGCAACGTTGACCTTGGGAGAGGGTAAGAAATACATTACATTTGGTGATATTGCTTCCCAAATCTCGTATGCAAGTTCAACCATGCGATCCAGACTTCAACCACAGTTTCAGCAGCCTGGTCACCATTCAAATGACTGTCCTTTAGAAAGAATGCATGAAACAGTGTCTTTTTTTTTTGCTTCCATCTTTCCTTCTATCATCTGCACTCTCCACCATTTGAGGTATTCCAAATCAACTCAAAAATGTTTCTGTGTTTCAAATTGGTATCAGTTTAGCTGTGGCAAACTGACTGCATGCCAACTGATGTGGTTGTCTGTCCCTGCCCTATCTCACCCTAGCACTGACCATGATATTGTTAATTTCCCTATATAATTCTGCCCCAAATATCTTGTTCAATAAAATGAATGTATGCTATTTTCCTCATCTTGTGAAATCTTGGTATGCTAGACAATTTAGACAGTGCCCAGTGTAACATTTCTTGGAACTACGTCCAATGGTAAACTTGTCCAAAACAATTTTGATAGGATTTCCAAAACACAAATTACATGTGCAACATTTTGGAAGCACTTGCTGTAGGGGATGGGGGCACAGGAGAATATTCCTCTTTATACTCGGGTCAAAAAATCCATCTTATGTTTTTTAAAACATGAATAAATGTCATCCTGGACTTACCTAGTCATCCCCTGAATAGATGACATATGGCTTTACGTTTTTACAATTAACTCACCAGATTTACTTTCAGAAAAATTCTATTTTCAAATAAATGTTATACTTCACTTAATGGGGTAGAACCAATCTTTGTATTGTGAAGTTTCCCAATAAATCTCTAGTGAAATGAAAAATGAAAATCTTTTGTTATATAGCCATTTAGCAATTTTCTCCCTTTGATTGTTTCCTACTATATAACGTTTCTTTTCTGACGTTATGAAATTCTTTTTCCTGACAATTTCAGAAAAAGCAATCAAACTGGAAATGTGTGAAAGCAAACAATAACAAAATGGATACTATGAATTTATATTAGATAACATCAATTTTCTTTGGATCACCAAAATTCTACAGCATCAAATCTATTACTATTAAAACTGACCTATGATTAAGTTTTTCTTGTAGAGTGTTCCATTTATATGATATACAAAAACTGACAGGTTTGTTTGAAGAATAATTTTCTTCCTCTATGAATTATCAAAGAGATTTCACAGAGTAGTCGACAGGAAAAAAAAATACATTTTGTAAAACACTGTCTTCTCATGTAGAAAGGAATTCCAACAAAACTTTTATATTCTTTATGTAATTATTTTTACATAATTACAACACTGAACAAGTTGCTTAAATACCTATGTGTATATAAATTTTATAGGTGGAAAATAGCAGGAGCTAGCACTTCCTTGGAAAGTGTTCTCATATATCGATTAAAGATTCTGTAAGTTATAAGCAAATTACAAAATTACTAGCAATTCATTAAAGTAAAAGTAGAGCCACACAGAGCTTGCTGACGCTTTACCACTCGAGTTTGAATTCTTGTATGTTTTTGAAAGAAATACGATTGAGATGCATGTTATAGAGGCATCAGGTTTAAAAATAGAACATAAGGTGAGGTCAGGAGTTTGAGATCAGCCTGGCCAACATGGCAAAACTCCGTTTCTATTAAATATACAAAAATGAGCCAGGCATGGTGGCAGGCGCTGGTAATCCCAGCTACTCGGAAGAATTGCTTGAACCTGGGAGGCAGAGATGCAGTGAGCTGAGATCATACCACTGCACTTCATCCTGGGCGATAGAGCGAGACTATCTCAAACAAACAAACAGAATATAAGGTAGAAATCTCAAGGAGTCACAACCCTTAATCTTTCAATTGCTCATAAAGTACATGTGAGGTTTACTGTCACTAGGCTTTTCCTCCAGCTTTAGAGCAGATTACGCTTTCTCTAGTTGAACTCCAAATGTAATTTGCTTTCATTTACAGGTCTTGTCCCAGGAAAAATACACATCTTAAATACTAGAATTACACTCAGTGCGGAAAGCTGTTATGCCTAGGATCTGCAAGGGGTGTGAAAACTGGCTGGTGGAGGTAACAGCCGATTCATGCTCGCATCTCAGATTCTTTTTGTCACTTACGTTCTTTGGCTATAATTTGGACATGATTGTGGGTACTATTTAAATTTTCTTCTTTTTCCCTGTTTCCTCCTCTTCCTATTTTTGCCAAGCATATACATTAAACATGCTTTGACATCTCTTTACTGTACTACATTTCTTCCAAATAAACCCTCTTATGCTGTTTACTAATTCATAAAAACCTTTCTTCACTCCCAAATAAACAGAATAAGTTCAAATTCTTAAGCATAAGTATTAAACCTACATACAAAATAATTGAAAATTTAAGCTTACCAGCCTTTTCAGAATAACTTACTAGCTGCTTTGACAGACGGCTCCCAAGATCTCTCATGCCAATAGAGAGCTGCATCCTGTACTCAAATCCTTTCCCAAATTCAATATAGGGAAGATCAGCCAAGTCACTTGAATCAGCAGGTCCATCCAGAGCAACAGTTATGAGTGCATTCAGGCCTATCCAACACAGTTTACAATGTTCCAGATGAGGTGGGTTTGGTTACTTTATTTTTTTGCAAGCATATTTAAATTGTTATTCTCAGGGAACAGTTGCAAGAGGAACAGTCAGTTTACTTTATTTTGAGGTATTTCCCCCAAACATGTGATGTAAACTTGACAAGTGAGAAGACTATAATAAGAGCACAAAAGGAATTACGTTTTCCAAAACTAATTAAATTGGAGATAGCGAAAATTGTAACAGAACTTCCAGTTCCCTGATCTGAAGGAGACAGTTCTCAAAGATCTACAGAGCATGCTAAAGTACAGAGAAATTCACATACCAAGAAAGTCCAGCCTGGGCAACATGGCAAAACTCCACCTCTACAAAAAATTTACAAAATTTTACAAAATTAGCTGGGTATGGTGGCACATGCCTGTGGTCCCAGCTACATGGGAGGCTGAGGTGGGAGGATTGCTTAAGCCTGGGAGGTTGAGCCTGCAGTGAGCTGTGATTGTGCCCCAGCACCCCTACCTGGGCAACAGAGCAAAACCCGTCTCAAAAATAGAAAATACATGTTGTACATTTTTGCCATTCAGTGGGGGATCCTTGAAGCAGCAGCACTGGCATCACCTGGGGGCTTATCAGAAATACAGAATCTCAGGCCCCACCCCACACTTAATGAATCAGAATTTGTATTTTAACAAAATCCCCAGTGATTTGTATACACATTAAAGTTTGAAAAGCACAGTTCTGTATGATCTGATAAAACATCAATAACCCAGTTGGAACTATAGGGAGTAAAAGAGTAACAGGCCTACTGTCAGGCAATTAGGAACAGATGACAGACAATCATCCAGGAGCTGTGGCTCAGAGGCTTTGGGGTTTTATGAATACAATTATTTCAAAGAAAACTGTTGGTTAAGGACCAACATAGGGTTGCCAATGACTTATTTTGCTAGGTAAGAACATTAAATAATGGTGGCAGTCATCATGGTGGAGGAGGTAATTCAGCAACAACAGTGCTATCACTTGTTGATAGAAACTGTGTGCCTGGAAAATGGTTAAGGGCTTCACACGCATTATCTTATTTGTAAGGTTCAAATATAACTCTATTGGTATGTATAATTATAGTCCTATTTTACAGACAAGCAAACAGGCTTGGAGAGGTTAAATGACGCCCTATAAGTGGTATTTTAAGGTTTTTCACCCAGATAGCCTAATTCCATAGCTCACATTCAAAGGATATTTTGACAATAAAAATGTGCTAACGATAGAATCTTGGAATAAAGGGCAGTCTCAAAATCAAATACATTTAGCTTCACGTAAACCTGACTCCACTGGCAACATTTTTCTCATTATTATTGATGGGTAAAGAATTATTTGATGAGAATTGGAACCAATGAACCAGAATAGATAAATGTTCAAGGACTTGGCTGAGAGTCAAGAAAATCTTCTTAAATAAGTTTATATGATATGATTTCATATGAAACGAGTAGATGAAGAGAGAAATCAAGAGAATGAAGTTTCAGGGACATATTGGAGAGGTTCAAGTTCCAAGAGAGGCAAACAGAATGGTTATCTGCAGTGGAAGAAAGAGGCTGAGCGTGGTGGCTCACGCCTGTAATCCCAGCACTTTGGCAGGCCGAGGTGGGCAGATCATGAGGTCAGGAGATAGAGACCATCCTGGCTAACAGAGTGAAACTCCATTTCTACTAAAAATACACAAAATTAGCCGGGCGTGGTGGCACGTGCCTGTAGTCTCAGCTACTTGGGAGGCTGATGCACAAGAATCACTTGAACCTGGGAGGCGGAGGTTGCCGTGAGCTGAGATGGCGCCACTGCACTCCAACCTGGGCAACAAGGCAAGACTCTGTCGAAAAGACAAGACAAGACAAGACAGGAAAAGAAAAAGGAAAAGAAAAAGGGAAAGAAAAGAAAAAAGAAAAGAAAAAAGGAAAGAAAAGAACCACCACCACCAAAGAAGAATAGGGTCACCAATTTGTCCTCATTTCCTGGGACTTTCCTGGTTCTAGTGCTGAAAGTTCCCATCTTGTTCCAAACAAACCAGGACAGTTGGTCATTCTTCTAGAATGAGAGTGAGGAGGGGGAGAAAAGAGGTTGTAGAGTCGTCTGGGATATGAAATGCTTGTACATCAATTGGTGTTTAGTGATCAAGAGAAGCATACTAATGGATCTACTTGTAAGAGAAAAAGAAAAACCTTCTCTCATCTGATTTTTCTTACAATATCCAGGAAATGTAAAATTTTAAGAATGTAAAATGATAAAATAAGAACCATGGGATTGTTGACTTGCAAGAAATACGTATATAACTATTATTTATAACTGCTTTTCTTAGGATCAAGGGACTCCAATCTTCTTTCAGACTCATCCAATAAATGAGTCATATGATTCTAAATACAATGTTTTCAATTTTCTAACAATGAATTAAGAAAGAAAAGATTTTCAAACTTGGAAGAATAAAGAATCACTGAGTAGATTCTAGGGTATTCAATTCTAAAAAAAATAATTAATTTAAGCCCCAATCCACGTGCATAAGTTTTAAAGCCATGTCCACCATCAAGGATTGTTTTTTCCTTGTCTCCTCTTGTTCAGTGATGATTGCACAGTTTACACATATTGATGTTTGGCCTGAAATTAAGAAAGCTTTCCTAGGTGAATAGATCATAGGGCCCAGCACCAAGTGAAGTCCTGTGTGTGTCAGTATGGGAAGCCAGTGAGAGAGATACTTCTTGTCCATACAGAAGGCCACTTTCTTTTCTTTATTAAAGAAAAAAACAAAATTAAAAAATTCAGATCCTTTGAGATCTTGCTTGGTGTAAGCCTGACAGGTGAAGGAACTGTTAACCAAATTCACACTTGACCATGTCAAAGATGGTCCATTTCAAAGAACTAGACACTTTTCAAAGAATGTTATTGCCATGATTTCTATCTTCCATTTGAAGAATCTAAATATCTGAGGATACTATTCAAAATATAGCTTCTGAAGTTGATACCCATTTACTAGTTTTTCAGTAGGCATTGGAAGAAAGATGTTTGGTCTTAGAATTCTGGGTATTCCAAAGCACTTCCTGGAAGAAACTCTACTGTCGTTTGCAAGAGAAACATCTTTTCCCCACAAAGGAAAAGCTGAAATAAAACAAAACAACAGCAACCACCAAAACAACATTACCCATCCCAACTAAGCACTCTGGTATCTTTTTTCAGTCTTAATTAAAACCTTAATCATAGCTCATGAACAAAGGCCAAGACCAGAGAGAATAAAAACAAGGCAGATTTAGTAAATAAGGGATAAAATAAAAACCCTTACTCCCTTGTTGTGGGAAGTCAGGGATCCCAAATGGAGGGACCAGCTGAAGTCACAGCAGAAGAACATAAATTGTGAAGATTTCATGGACATTTATTAGTTTCCCAAATTAATACTTTTATAATTTCTTACATCTGTCTTTGCTGCAATCTCTGAACGTAAATTGTGAAGATTTCACACACATTTATCACTTCCCCAATCAATACTCTTATAAAATTTCCTATGCCTGTCTTCAATCGCTTAATCCCATCATCTTCGTAAGTTGAAGATGTATGTGGCCTCAGGACACTGTGATGATTGCGTTATCTGCACAAATTGCTTGTAAAGCATGTGTGTTTGAACAATATGAAATCTGGGCACCTTGAAAAGAACAGGATAACAGCAATTTTCAGGGAACAAGGGAGATAATCATAAGGTCTGACTGTCTGCGGGGCTGGGCAGAACAGAGTCATATTTCTCTTCTTACAGAAAGCGAATAGGAGAAATATCGCAGAATTCTTTTTATCAGCAAGGAATAGTCCTGGGAAAAGACTGCATTCCCGGTGGAAGGGGTCTCTAAAATGGCCGCTCTAGGAGTGTCTGTGTTATGCAGTTGAAGATAAGGGATGAAATATGCCCTGGTCTCCTGCAATGCCCTCAGGCTTGCTACAATTAGGAAATTCCAGCCTGGCGAATTCTAGTCAGACCAGTTGTCTGCCCTCAAACCCTGTTTCCTGTTAAGATGTTTATCAATGACAATGTGTGCCCAGTGGGACATGGACCTTCATCAGTAATTCTAGTTTCGCCCTGGCCTTGTGATCCCACTCTACCTCCCTGCCCTTGTGATCTTTTATTGCCCTTAAAGCATATGATCTCTGTGACCCACTCCCTATTCGTACCCTCCTCCCCTTTTGAAATCCCTAATAAGAACTTGCTGGTTTTGCAGTTCAGGGGGCATCACAGAACCTGCCAACATGCAATGTCACCCCAGAGGCCTAGTTGTAAAATTTCTCTCTTTTGTACTCTTTATTTCTCAGACCAGCCAGCACTTGGGGAAAATAGAAAAGAACCTACGTTGAAATACTGGGGGCTAGTTCCCCCAATACTCCCTAGTAGTAAACTCAGAGAATTTTGCAATTTGTTTAAGATGGGAGAGAGAGAACAAAATAGAAAACACAAAGTCCTGTCAACCTCTATTAGCTAACCTGACAGGTAATGCCTTAGGTCAGGTTCCCTAGAAACAGAGTTTGAGATAAGGATTTGGAGGTGCACAAATTGTTGAGGAAGCACTTTCAGAAGAAAGGGAGTGAGGAAAACAGGATAGGGCAGGGGAAGTTACTGAGCAAGACAATGTTGCAGCTGGAGTCTAGTTTTATTTAGCCTGATCCCACGAAGCTCTGGAGCATAAATTGCACCACACCACTGGTGTCATTTAGAGGCAAAGGTCCAACTCTGCAACCTAATCTGCTGCCCAAGGATGGGGTGGAGAGCAACCTTCCAGGTGACGTGGCTCTACTGGCCAAGGGCAATTCTTCAGAGAAGGAGTAAGCTGTGAGTTGTTAGCAGCTAGAGGATAAATGAATCTCCCAGTAAAGGAGATCTGGGTAGGGCAGAAATTGCACCCACTTACAGAAGAGGATTTCTATTCTGAGTCAAACAAGAACTTCTTTGTTTGACTAAACAAGAACATCCACATGTTCTTGTCTGACTCAGAATAGAAGCTTTTGGTTCAAAAGCTAAAAGCCTGGTGCCAGAGCTTAAAAATCTCAAACACCATGGTTGGCCCATCTGTGGTCTGAAGGAAGGAACTGATTAGAAAGCCCCAAAACATGAGTAAACTTATCCAACAATGCTTGCAACTCCGGGAACTTTACAACTGTTAGAAGAAAACTGACTCTCATTCCCTGGTCAAAGAGAAACATACTATTCCCTTCTGGTGACACTAAAGAAGTAGCAATATTAGGCAATATGCGGCAAGAGAGAAAGGAACATTCTCCAGGAAACGAAGAAGAAATACAGTAATATGATACAAAGGATAGGACTTTGTATTCAGTGCTGTTTCATACATATAAGGCATGAGGAAAAAAGTGCATGTCAAAATATTCTGAGAACTCATTTGTTCTGTCTAGTACATACAGAATATGGAGATTGTCAAAATCAGGGTTATTCAAAATTTAAGAGCCTGGAAATTTAAGAGCCAGAAGTTAGTTCTGAGATTATAAAGTTAATAAGCACTCCCTTCCCACTCCTCCTCCATACTCAGTACCTTCTTTTCTAAGTTCATCAGATTTTTGTTCAAGTTTCTCAGTATCATCATCCAATCCATCTGAAAATAAAAGGACCACCTAAGAAGTATTCCAAAAAAGAAAAATGAGTTAAAAGGGGTTCACTGCAATCACAGACCAACAAATAAGATAAATCCATGTTACCTTTCCTCGAGCAGCCGATTTATTCTGAAATGTATCCCATAGAGAATCCAAGAGGTTTGCATTGAGAAAAGATGGTCCTTTAACTGTTATATCCTTCAAGCTATTCAGTATGTTTTCACTGTAGATCTCAAACTTGGGAGAATATTTTTCCATGGCATTTGTCACTTGAAAAGCCACACTGACCTGAGTCTCTGTGCCCACCTCACAGCTTACTCCATTGAGGGAGCTGATGGCACGTAAGATGTCTTGAAGGTAGGTTTCCATCCAAGGCTGACCTTCAAGCAAAGTCTGCCCTTTCTCCTGAGTTGAGACATCAAATCCCACCACAACATCCATGAAACAGTCTAGGATTCAAAGGAAAAGCATGTCTTAATAAATCAACAAATACCTTTATTTAACTCAGATACCATGTCTGAATCAAGGGACTTGGAATTCTATTTCAGTTATAAAGTTAGAACACAATGAAAGGCATAAATGAATAAAGAAGAGGCTAAGCATCAACTCTTTTCTAATCTGTAAAAGTGGAAGGGTACATTATTATTTTTTCAGGTCATAAAAAAATCCGTTGATTCTATAATGAAGTTCTGAAAGATTTTATCTTAGATATTGAAAAAGTCATGCAGAATCATTTAAATATCCCCAAAGTACACTGTGGAAATATTAATAGTCTAAAACATTCATAGAATGCTACTTATCAATTGAGGTAATTCGACAAATATTAAATTTTAATAATTATAAGGGAAATTTAAGAACATTTGAATAAAGTCATTTAGAAAAAAATAAATCACTAAGGACTCATCTAAGGAATGCTTTTGATGATTTATCGTTCTAAAAAGGGCCTCTGATTCCTCTTGTCATCTTCTAACATCCACTCAGAAAAGAAAAAAACAAAACTAAAAAATTCAGGAGATCTTTTGAAATCTTAATTGGTGTAAGTCTGACAAGTGAAGAAACTGGTAACCAAATCATTCACATTCGACCATGTCAAAGATGGTGCCGCTTTCAGGAGCTCAGCCATTCCAGAAGCCAAGGACGGACACTGCCATTTTGAGGTTAAATACTTAGAGGGGTGTTGCATTAAAGTGCTTTGCTCTTATTAATTCTAGGGAAACTTAAGAGTTGGATAAACTAGAAAGGGCTTGATATTTTAAGCTGAGTGTCCTAAAAGACAGAGAATAAAGTCATGTGACTCAAACACTCTTCTTTCAATAGTTTTTAACTTGGCTAAAAACTCTAATTTTTTTCAGCAAACTCAACACATACAGCTTGCTTGATAAAATGAGTGGTTGTTTTTAATTTGGTTTGCTTAGATCAGCAATGTTTAAGATACTCCTTGTAAAGGCAAATGCCTACTTCCCAGACACACTGGTCAGCTGGACATTTGCAAGTGTTTAAAACCAAAATCGTTAATTTCAACTTTTAAAACAACTGTTGGAAACTTGATTTTTAATGAGTTGACTGAGGGAACACAAAAATCTTATTTGATAATCAATTTTCATCATGAGATTCAAGGTAAATCAAAGTGTTATCAAAAATCTGGAAGACTGGACATCTTATTTTACTGTATTTTACTTTATTGGAAATCTTAGATAATCAGAAAATTAGATAATCAGAAAATAAGATAAATTATTTAGAAAAAAAGCAGAATATATCCTTTCCAAAATTCCTCTTGCATCAACGTCTTCTCATATCTGTCTTGAGCTCGAAAGTTTCATCTTTGATGACAACTGTTTAAACCTGGGCAGAAAACCAGGTAGTAGATATGATAATGTCTTTGAGAAAAACAAACTTGTGTGGAAAAAAAAACAACCAGCAGAAATACCAAAATGACATCAAGTGACCTTGGGAACTGTTGCCTATAAACATTGTGTATTTTAAATTTTTGTCTACATTGCTGAAAGTACAAACTTATTTAGGTAAACAAGTTTCTTGTGTTTAATTTAAATTGACAAATGATTCCATAATAATGTGAGAGAAGGAATGGAATTTGGTGGGCAAGTCCAGAATTAATAACCATGTGTCTAAGTACAGTGAGAAAGACCAAACCATACTGAGCAAGAGGCTCTCATGCAACAGCCTAAAAACTCCACTGAGACATCTGCCCTTAAATCAGGAGCCCTGTCTTGAAGTCTTCCATGACACAGGTTGTGCTTTAAAGTGAATCTGCCACTGGTGACTCCAAAGGACTGGAGGCAGGGAGTTTTGGAAGTGAGCTAGGGAGAAGGCTGAAACTGGATTTCCAAAGAAATAATAAAGAATTCAAGTAGGATAACAGCAGTGGGAATAAGAAAGGGGCAATAAAAGCAAAATATTTAAGAAGGTCATTGGCAGGAATGGCTACAGAGGGTGACAAAAGAAGTAAGAGTAGCAGGCTGAGCCCTTGACTAGTCCTCCAAATAGCAATGTGGAATCCTGGGGGGCAGGTCTGTGAGTGGGAAGACAGAAGTTCAGTTTCGGTCATATGCTGGTCACTACTCTGTTACTGCCAAACTACTTTTGGCAACTCTTATCCTCTCTGGGCATTCATTTTCTTATCTATACAAATAAGGGGGTTCTATATCTCAAAGTAAAAATACAAAAGCACAGAAAAGAGTGAATTGGACCAGACAGTTACAAGTCTCATTGCTTCCTGCCAAGCCCAAAAGCTGATTCTAATTATTACTTTATAAAGACAGTTCTTAATTGGAGCTGATGATGGCAGATTCTTGGTATTAAGAAATACTGTCAAGAGGCTAGGGTACATTTATAAGACTAGAAGACAGATTCTTGAGAAAATACTTCAAAGGGGAAAGTGGCAGTTATTAGCTGGGATAGGAGATAAACCTGTTTGGGACTTTGAAAGATGTGGTATTTTAGATTAAAAAAGGAAAGGATGATTATAAAGTATAGCTAGGGACTATTAGAGACTCAGTATACACCTCCCAGATTTGCTTCCTCCCTTCCCCAAGGCATAGACATTTGTCCACTGAAGAGCCCTAGCTGCCACCATCCTTAGTCTGCTAACCGCGGAGGTGACAGCCTGGCTTTGACACGGCCTCCACCATGCTCACTGCAGAATGGCCACACTGACTCTGGGGCCTGTGTGCAACCCATGTGAACTTAGGGAGGCCCTGGCCCCTTCACCATTTCCCGCCCTAGATGTTGTGCACTGTGGGACCTGTTTCTGGTTTCCCCAGCAGTTTCCATAAGGGGTGGATAACACAACCCAGTAGTGTAGGGAAGTTAGCTCTCTGACTTATGAGAGGCAGTAGATGGGAAGGAATTGGCAGGTAAATCCTCTCCTTTATTCCCGCTGCTGGGCTCGTCTACACGGTGGTTCTGTAGGGCTTCTCTAGTGATGTTCTGCATGACCAATGCACCAGTTATGTTTCTTAAGCTGTGGCTAACTTGGTAACATACTACCTTGTACTTACTTTCTCCGCCTTTCCCGCATCACTTCCCTTCCATTCACTCTTGCTTCCCTGGGACTGCACTTCCAACAAAGTATTGGCACGTAAACTCAAGAGCTTCAAAGGTCTGTTTTCTAGAGAACCCAGATCCAGTTAAGGCAGGAACATAAAAATAGCTCCTTATTAAAAGTTGGAAATGAACATCTATTTTTTCCTTATATTTTTCACATCTCTTGAATCAAGTCCTGAGGTTGTCTCTTACCCTAATCAGACTAGTCTTTTGCGCAGTCTCCCTTTTGATTCATCTATCCATAATGACAGATATATCAGATGAGAGATGCTCCTGATTCTTTGCTACCTAATCATGGCTCCATGCTAAAAAATAGACAGAACCTCCACGTTCTAAAAATTGCTCCAAGTCTCCTCTACTGGACAGAATAGCCAGTCTCAAAGAAAAATCAAGACAATAAGTATGGATAAAAGTGAGAAAATACCATGTATATTTATTAAATTTGAATATAGCTCTGAAATGTGGCTAAAATATTTAAGTCCCTAAACTAAGGAATTCTTGGTAAGTTGTCCTTCTGTGAACTAACCCCATTACTCCACAAATTTTCATTCAAGAGATCAATTCATGGTACTCTCAGCAACATGCTATGATATTAGCTAACTCTCAATGAACACTTACCATGTACTTCCAATTCACTGTCTCACTTCTCCTCATAAGACACAGAATAAGTAGAAGCTCTTTTTCATTTTGCAGATGAGGAAGCTGTGACAGATAAGCTTGCCCAAGATCTCACAGTTAACACTGTGTCTCGTTTCTCACACTTGGGATTCAGATCCAGACTTCTCTGGAGTCCACATGCTGAACTACCTTATTCTACCACTTCCTGGTTAGCCAGTGATGACAAGTCATGCAGATTGCTAGATCTATGACTAGATTATGCTATTGGAAGTGACAGCAGGAAGTGGTTTCCTTAGGGAATATCAGCTTATGGAAACAATTTTAAAGATACAAACCTATGATGTGTTAATAAGCTCCATCTATTAATTGGTGAAGCACAACACTTAGATATTAGTTCTTTATAATGTCAACATCAGATAACCTATACAACTAATATCAAGAAAACAGCTTAATATAACAAAAAACTCAGGGATGGGGGTGGTGGGAGGAACAGATGGGGGTCAAACAAGCCTAGGTTTCAAAATGTGCTTAGTCTTACTTCCTGTATGATCTAGACCAGGCTACAAATATTCCCTTGAAGTCCAGCTTCCACATTTATAAATGAAAACAAAAATACAAACCACATAAGATGCTGGGAGAATTGAGTGAGATAGTACATTTAAAGTGCTTAGAGCACCAGGTTTGACCCTTCGTAGATGCTCAAAAAATAGATTCTTAGTCACCTCCCTCATACCTCCACGCGGCTGACCTCCCTTTCACATACGTTAATCACAGTATGCAACTAGAGGAACTTTTACAAACCAGAAAACTAAGACTCAGAAATGGTAGTGACATCTCCAAAGTTATGCATATTTTAATAAGAAGCAGAGCAAGTGTTCAGGCCTTAAGTCCAGTTTGCTTTGAGCTGTACTCAGCTATTGTCTGATTTCCTTGTTTTGGGATTTACAGTTTAAAAAGAACTGGCATCCCTTAATATATTTGTACACGCCTTTGAAGCTTTATCGGTGTTCATTCCAGCCTCATCAGTCCTCAGCTCACAGCCTGCCTCACATTCTTCCTTGTTGGAGTAATAACCTCAAGTTTATCTTAATACAGAGTATTTTTCTTATTTTTTGCATTCATGACTATTTCCTTAAAAATAACTCATTAACTACTTGGAGTTCATACTCCTGTTTTTCACTTTCCACATGGTTTTCTTTCATCGCACTCAGATAGAAACTAGATGGTTCAGAGATAATTTTCTGCCTAATACTTGGACTTGAGTAATTCATATGAAACAAAAAATTAATGTGGAAGGTTTGGCTGAGGTAATCAGATACATTCCAAAGTATGTGAAGCAGGACTTAGAGAGTCAGTAGTCCCAAATCAACTACAGAACTCTTAACCTTTAACCCGCACATCAGGTCTTATTAAATGTTTCGGACTGCAGTTTGGAAAAGTGTGTTTGGAGAGAGCTGTTGATGTGCTGTGGGCTCTCTCATCAGGCACACACACAAGGAGAGCAGGTGACTTCCTTTTCAAGCTGAGAGAGGGGATTTCAGAGATAATCTGGAGATAACCTAATCCTGGAAATTCTAAAGCATGAGACACAGGATGGCATATTGCCCTCCCTACAAAGAAGAGGCAATCACACTGGGGGGCTGTGATTCCCAGTTTTTATTAGGGCAATTGATATGTTATTGTTGACCATGGAGCTGATGTGGCTGAGTGGAAGAGCAAGCTGTTGTGGGCTCCTCTGATCTCCCATCTAAGAAGCCCCTGGCGGGGGCAGAGAAATCTCAGCAGAACAAAGCTGGAGGTGTCACCAGATGCCCAGAGGCTGAAAAAGGCGTAAGAGACACTCTGGAATAGAGACATACCCTAAAAAAAACTGTGATGGAGAGATCTTTAGACAAAGGTGGCTTGGTGGGGGAAGCGATGATGTGGGGCAGGAGGTGAAATCTTTGAAGGACCTATGAATGGACCCAGCTTTAGACATGGGCTATTGTCAGAGAAAACCAATTCCTGATAAGGGACAGATTAAAAACTTTCCTGTACCCTTTTAGTTGTTCCCCCTTTCCTAGTACCTTCTCCTTCTGGAGAGTCTAGAAATTATGGTTAGTAAGATGGAGCAGCACCTGGAAGATGGGGAGTGCAGTGAAAGGCTGGGGACATTGGGTGAAATGTCAACCACTTCTCTCACAGCAAGGCAGCCTGTAGCAAGCTGGAAATGTGGGGTAACCTTGAATAAAATGTAAAGTTTTAATATTACACTGGGATGGACATATTAATGACCAAAAGGAGGTTATTTCCTGAAAGTGATGAGAGGCAAGGGAAGAGCTGGCTCCCATTCATAAATTTAATGGTTACTGGTAGATAAAAATGAAGGCACTTTATATTATATCCCAGGTATCATGCTTATTAAAGTTTAAATATGCATTTTCTCATTTAGTCCTCCCAATGTTCTTTTGAACTAGGTGCTGCTATCATTCACATTTCATAGGTGAGAAAATTAAACTTAGAGAAGTTAGGCAACTTGTCTCAGAAAAAAATGGCCATAGAGCAGGGATCTACTGTCAGGCTGTCTGTCTCCAGAGCTGCCTCTTAATGACCTTGCAACTTTTTTGGTTTTTTTTGAGTGGAAATCTGGGATTAATGTTTACCATGGGTAGTTACACAGAATCATAGCCAACCCATGAGGTCCCTTTATAACAGAAAAAGTGACTTCTCCTTGAAGACACTTCACTTCCATCTGTTGAAAAAAGTGTCAAAATGCACTCATTCTAAAGAAGATATTTACTAACTTCTGTGGTAAAGTTTCATAATAAAGATATAAAGGAGGTTTCCTACCTACCTGTACCACAGCTCTTGGCAGCCCTATAGGCCCTCTTGCCAAGCAACCAAAAAATCAGTCAAATATTTGCTTTCTTTGAGGCATGCTCTTCAACTTCTGAAACCAGCCAGATTGCAAACAATGGCCTTTTCCTCACACGGGAAGGCAGGCATTCCCACTCACAAAGGAGGCATGCTCACCCAGGAGACAGGGAGAAAAAAGGGCACAGGAGTTCAGACACCCTGTTTCTCAATCCGCAGGTCAAGATAAATATTTAATAAATGTGAAAAGCTCACTTTGAAATCCAGAGGCACACTTCGAAATGCTCCCACTAGCCCCAGGGGATGACAATGGAGCTTGAAGAAAATGTCAGAGAAGATGGTGTGGGGAATCGATATGAACTTGCTAGATACTTACTGCTTTCACCCCCTGTGGTACAGATGTTGCGAACGATCCTTTTATTGACCTTCTTCAGTTCATCGAAGTTGTGCACTGTCAGTTTTTTCTCTGCAGTCCCGGTGATCTGAATGAGCTGCTGGTCATCCACATCCCCAATGCCCACAGAGTAGATGTCGATACCTCTGTGTCTCAGGGCTTCCGCGGCCTGGGCCACCTCGTCTTGGGACTGGCCATCTGTAAGGATCAGCAACACCTGCGGGGTACCTGTATTTATCCTGCTGCCCATGTCTGGCCTGAAGTAATGTTCGACCTTCCTGAGTGCGGCACCGATGTGCGTGTTTCCAAAGATCTGCGTGATGTTTTCAATCTGAAATGATATCTCTTTTGCACCTATGAAAGTTCCCAGTGGAAACTCTGGGCGATAGGCATCGCTAAACTGGGCCGCTCCTATACGCACTCTGTTGGGGCTGACATCAAAGTCTTGAACAACGGATACCAGAAATTCCTTCATTTTCTTGAAGTCAGTTTGCTGAATGCTAGTTGAACCATCCATAAGGAAAACAAGATCTACTTTGTCAATTTCACAATCTACAAAGAAGAGAAGGAACAACAGCAAACCCAGATTGTTATTCTTTCCTTAATCCACCAAGTAAATTAAATGTTTGCAGCTATAGGCCGGGCGTGGTGGCTCATGCCTATAATCCCAGCACTTTGGGAGGCCAAGGCGGGTGGATCACAAGGTCAGGAGATCGAGACCATCCTAACTAACATGGTGAAACCCAATCTCAACTAAAAAAAAAATACAAAAAATTAGCTGGGCATGCTGGTGGGTGCCTGTGGTCCCAGCTACTAGGGAGGCTGAGGCAGGAGAATGGCGTGAACCTGGGAGGCGAAGCTTGCAGTGAGCTGAGATCATGCCACTGCATTCCAGCCTGGGAGACAGAGAGAGACTCCATCTCCCAAAAAAAAAAAAAAAAGTTTGCAGCTATATAGAAATGATATTTCTGAAAGTGGTTACTTAACTTATGCTAGCATGTGGTCACATTAATTGGAGAGGAAATAAAGGCAAATGATCAGTTCATAAAGTCAGTACAAGGCATGAATCACACATCTTTTTATGCTTCTCTTGGCTTGTTGATTTGGTCTTAGGCCATTTTATTTTCTGAGATGCCAGAGAACTGGGGCCAGTGCTACGGAAAACTTGTTCTCATCTACAATCTAGCCTAAGCTCTTCCAGAAAGCCCGGTGACAGTAGCAGCACATCAAGAGAAAACAAAACACACATACATTTAGGGATTCGAACAAAAAGGCAGATGGTTTGTATGATTGACTTAGCCTCCCTGGTCATTTGAGCCAATAATTATTTTTCCAGTTCATTAGGGCATATTGAGAAGAGGTTTTAAAAGGATGCCTTTTGGTCTGTATCTAGTCAGTTTTCCTTGTTATCAGTCCCTTTCTGCTGTACGTAGGCAAAAATATCTCCTTGAGAAAAATATTTTTGAACAAGCAATGCAATATAGAGATGCTTCCCCCATATTAACACAGCAAATATAAAACAAGAAGAACATGAGAGACCATTGCCAATGAATGAGTTATGCTTGGCACATGCGTGTTCCTTAGCTTTCTGGTAAGCATGATCGTTTCCATGAATTCCCCAGTGATCTCACCACTGTCCGAACTTAGTTCTCATCACAGCCTTAGAAATATTAAAGGTGTCTGAGATTCCTTAAGTCCAGGTAAGCAAGGAAGAGATAAGAAGAAATACGGTAAATCGATCCTTTAGGAATTGGTTAACTTATTGAATTATTTTGTTTCAGATTTGGAAATCTAGTACTGTTTTTCTGTCTGAAGGAAAATTTTCAATATGAAAATGCAATGTCAATTTCTACAGTGAACTGGTGAAGGATAGATCCAATTTTAGGCAATGGCTACAAGGAAGGAAGAAATTTGTCCCAGTTTTCAGTAAGACCCAGAAAGATTTTGTTAGTTTTGTGAAAGAAAAAGATTGTAGCTGCATTCTAAGGAGGCAAGGTTTAGGAAAACCAGAGAAGTTAGATGAGTTTTAAAAAGAACTACTATATCTAGATGTTGGAATCATGAATTAATAGCAATTCATCTAATAAAAACATTTTGTATATTTAGTAAAATAAATCTTAGGAAAAATACTCAGGAAACTAAGTAGAGAACAATCTTTCTCTGAACCAAACTTATAAACTGAAAGTAAAATGATGAAGGAAGGAATACATACACACATGCAACAAAGCAATCTCCAGCTGTCAGAACAAAAGCCCAGCATCCAGTGCAAAGGAAGTCTCACTATGCTCTGTCCTGGAAACCTCTGAGGCTGGAACAGAGGTTTTAATACTGGGCTTCACATTTTAAATGACCTTGCGCCATAACTGAAATAAGCAAAGAAACTGGTGACTTCTGGCCTGAAGGAAAGAAGACTTCAGGCAATTATAGCTGGTTCTTAGGAGGAGAATTTGATTTCTTGCATAAAGAGGAAAAAGAACTAGCAAGTGGAAAAATGTGTAAGCACATTTGTGTTCTCATGAAGCCTGTTCAAAACTGGTGAATTCAGCTAGGTGTAGTGGGCCCACACTTGTAATCCCAGCACTTTGGGAGGCCAAGCGGGGCAGATGGCTTGAATCCAGGAGTTTGAGACCAGCCTGGGCAACATAGTGAAATCCTGTCTTTACAAAAAAAAAATTAGCCATGCCTCATGGCACACATCTGTAGTCCCATCTCCTTGGGGAGGCAGAGGCAGGAGGATCACCTGAGTCCTGGAAGTTGAGGCTGCAGTGAGCTGTGATCATGCTACTGCACTCCAGCCTGGACGACAGAGCAACACCCTGTCTAAAAAAAAAAAAAAAAAAAAAAAAAAAAAAAGACAAAACAACTTATGAATTCCCCATCATTAGAAGAGTTTAGGAAGAAGTGATTAGGAATGCTGCAGAAAGTATCTTTCTTGGGGGAGTAGTCTGAATGAAATATCCCTGAGGTCTTTCCAACCCTGAGATTTTATAATATAGAAAGTCCTAGCAAAGTCTTGGAATCAACCCAAATGTCCATCAGTGACAGACTGGATTAAGAAAATGTGGCACATATACACCATGGAATACTATGCAGCCATAAGAAAGAATGACTTTGTGTCCTTTGTAGGGACATGGATGCAGCTGGAAACCATCATTCTCAGCAAACTATCGCAAGAACAGAAAACTAAATACCGCATGTTCTCACTCATAGGTGGGAATTGAACAATGAGATCACTTGGACACAGGAAGGGGAGCATCACACACCGGGTCCTATTGTGGGGAGGGGGGTGGGGGGAGGGACAGCATTAGGAGATATACCTAATGTAAATGATGAGTTAATGGGTGCAGCACACCAACAAGGCACATGTATACATATGTAACAAACCTGCACATTGTGCACATGTACCCTAGAACCTAAAGTATAATAAAAAAAAAAAAAAAAAAGAAAAGAAAGTGAAATAATTCGAAATCCTTCTCTCCTCTCTGGAAAACTCATTCCTGAGAGCCATTGTTTTGCTTTCTCTCTCATTTGTCACTCTGCTAATAATTAGGAAAAACTTACTTGGCAAAACTTACCTACTTTTGAAGAGTTGCACACACTGGCTGTCACATCTGAAGTTATTCCCTTCAGACCTCCAAAAGTCTCCACGAAGAAGTACTTGTCACTTGATCCTGCCATAGCTAACAGTTCCACGGGATTGGCATCAGCAATACCCACAGCCAGGACAAGAATGCCTTTGTCTCGCAAGGCCTTTGCTGTGGCATTGAGCTTATCAGCATCATGGGAATCCCCATCGGTGATCACAATGAGGACTTGGGGGACCCCCTTGTTCAGGCGACTGCCCCAGGCTTCAGTGAACATGTGGTCCGAGAAGCCCAGTGCCTCAGCAGTATAAGTACTGCCACCCATGGCTTGGTCATTCTGGAGCACTGAAATTACCTCCGATTTTGTGCCAAAGTTATCCAGATAAAACAGCACCTCTGGGTCATCAGCATACTTCAGAGCCCCAAACCGGACCCGATTCTTGCCCACATCAGCTTTTTTCACTATGTCAATCATAAAATTCTTCATGATATTATACTCATCATAGTCAATGCTGCCAGAGCTATCAATGACAAACACAACATCTAAAACTTCAATCCGCTTGCATTCTGAAAGAGGAAGAGAAAGGTAAACCATATGAGATTAGCTTGGGACAGCATGGGAGACACCCCAATCTTTTTATAAATTGCTAGTGTTTTCTCTCCATGAGGATCATGCTATGCATTAGAATGTCAATTCTAATAGCCTCAGAAATATTAAAGGTGTCTGAGACTCCTTAAGTCCACATAGGCAAAGAAGTGATAAGTAGAAATACGGTAAATCAATCCTTTAGGAATTGGTTAACTTATTAAATTACTTTGTTTCAGATTTGGAAATCTAGTACTTTTTTTCTTTCCCAAGGAGAATTTTCAACACGAAAGATAAGAGAGACAATACACATACATTGGTGCTGGAAGTATATAGTTAATACTCACTTAGGTGAGCTTGAAAGATAAAGGAGTCAGTGGGGTCCCACTGCAGGGAGTGGGATGGGGTGAAGTGACAATCACAGGATTGTCAGGAATAAAGTATTTTGAAACCTTTGGACTAATAAAGTCAATTCTGTGTAAATTTTCCTGTATAAGTGGTTTCTCCAACATGTGCTTTCATTTATACAAATTTGTTTCTTTTTTTCTTTTTAACCATGATCTTGAGATTTGTATTCTTAATATAAACCTTGGGGAAATGACCAAATGAAAATGAATTTGGCAATACTGTATTTTTTTCATGATTCTCTGATGGGTGACTTTTCAAAGTTACTTTTTCCTCACTTTTTGACTTTTTTGAAACATCTATTTTCATTTTTTGGTCTCATCACAGAAATAAGCCTACTTCATACTTGGTCCAACTAAGCTGTTTTAGCATGATGCTCCTATTAACTTTTTAAATCTGAGGTGAGCACCATGGAACAGAAAAGCAGGAAAGACCCAGTTAATTCTTAATCCATGTGTAGCAAGTTCCCTCCAAAGGTGCAGTGTTCCAAAACTAACTCATCCATTCTGGAGAAGGGGAATTGTAAGATGGTTTGTTATTTAGTCCTTATGTAGCACATTCTCTCTACAGGCCATAGAAAGGTATGTTCCAAACATTAACTCATCCATTCTTGAGAAACGGAATTGTGAGAAAGCACCCACCCCCCAGAGGCTTGCCACATTTTCTTCTTTTGCCAGCCACTTGCTGGCTATGTAAGGGCTGTTGAAAACCTTAGAGCAATGTACTTGTCCCCACTAATTGCAGGCCATGTGTACAAGGCCATCAACCAAATTCCCAAGAAAAGTTGGCTCTACTTGCGAATTTACGTAGAAGAACTATGTCCCCGTGGTCTTGACTGCCTGGGAAGTCTGCTTGGATGACCCAGAGGAGTGGGGGTAAATTACACTGCGTCAAAATGCTTCAGAAAGTTCCTATTTGTTCTGGGTGAAATTACCAGGAAATAGAAACCAGGTGTACTCTTTTTCTACAAAATACAGATCATGAGTACCAAACCTTCCAGTGGGAGTTGAACAGAACTGTTATTTGAATAAGCAAACAATGTTCCTCTCCTTCCCTTTAAACTCCATGAAAATCCATGTCCTTCGTGTTCAGAATGCCTCTGTCACCAAGCCCTATGGGTCACAGTATAAATCAGCCCCTTATATTTGCTGAGCTTTTATTTGATCATTTCCTTTACTTTATATTTCCATTACTTTTGATCATTTCCATTACTCTGCAGTTTCATGGAAAGACAGTGGGGACTAGGTTCCTTACTTCCTTTGAAGCAACCATTGCTCAAGTCCTCTTACTATATTCCTTCGTTATAAAATTTAATAACTATCAAAGTGTTTTCACAAACATTATCTCATTTGATGCAAGTATTGGTCTTTAGAAATTGTAAAAATAAACACCATATATAGTAGATGTGTAGGTCAAAGAGGAGACACCTTGCCCAGAGGGATAAATGCCAGTCCTGCCTCAGCAACCCACACGTAGCCCAGTGACACAGGGCACACAAGGCTGAGCCCCTTGCCTCAAAGTAGGACCAGCTCTGTAATTCATGGTCTGGAGCTCCCCATGGGATCAGGTCAAACTAGACTCCAGCTAAGGTGGAGTCTAGTTTGACTTCCTTGTTCAGTTCCTACCCATGCCCTGACCTGTTTCCTACACCCCTTCTGAAAATACCTCCTAAATAAATCACTTCCAAAGAGCCCTGACTTAGCTTCTGCTTCTAGGGAACCTGATCTAAGATCTGGTATGATACCATTTTTCTTAAATGGAGATTCATCTCTCTAGTGCTATTTACTTATAAATGGGAATGGATCTAGGTAAACCAAAATTCTTCCTCACTGTCTGTTTACTTCAACAGGTCAAAGCCACTAGGAGAAACATTTCAATTAAACCAAAAGTTTACAATATGCAAATAGAACGAAATTCAAGAAACAGAGGCTAAAAAAGACATCTGTTGTTCGGATAGTTGTGCTAGTGAGTATACCCATGCCTACCTTCACGAGGGCTGCATATTCCAAAAACAAGATCATCTTCAATGTGCTGCAGAATGTCAAAATTCTCAACATAAAAAACCATCTCGGGCCTCCCACTGATCTCCTCAAGCTGAGTGACATTGGAGCCAAACACTCCCACAGAGTAGATGATCACACCTTCTTGCCGAAGCGCTACCGCTGGTTCCTTTACTATATCCTGAGCTTCACCATCCGTGATAAGGATGAGAAACTTTCTGACGTTGGGCCGGGCGCCCTTGGTGGGGCTGAAGTACTGAGACACAAAGCTCAGGGCACTACCAGTCAGGGTGGTTTGTCCAATGTGAGCCATTTGGTCTATTGCATTTGAAATGTCGCTTTGGGACATGAATCTGTTGAGCTGAAACTCCTCCTTATTGATGTCACTGAACTGGACTACACCAATTTGCACCCGATCTGGTCCAATCTGAGACTTGCTCACCAGGTTTTTCATAAATGTTTTCATTTTGCTGAAGTTTTCAGGTCCTATACTTCCAGAACTGTCCACCAGAAACATGATGTCAGCTTTCATCTCTTTGCAAGCTGCAAAAGAAAAACTGGGATGTTTATTCAAGTCAGCTACATGTAAAAAGTTCAGAGTAAACAGGAAAATCTAAAACACAAATAATTTTATATTGAAATATGTACTTAGTAATAATTAGTAGTAAATAAAGCATAGAAGACAATAAAAGTGAGAATATTCTATTTGTTATTTACTAATTTGCTTAAATACATAACTCAGGGTTACTCAACCTCAGCACCACTGACATCTTGGGCATCATTTTACTGTGGGAAGTCTGTGTGTTGTAGGATCCTGTAAAATACTTCTTTGAAGTATCCCTGACCTCCATCTCTTAGATGACAGGAGCACCCTCCAGTTATGACCATCAGAAATGTCTCTAGACATTGACAAATAACCCCTAAGGGCACAAAATCACTCCTGGGTGAAAACAGGAGCTCTAAATGATATAACTCTAAAAAAATGTCATAAGAGCTGTATAAAAAGACATTCAAGTAAATCTGAAGTATTCCTTACAATCTGAAATCATTTTATCATATTACACATGTGGTATACACTCATATCTATCGTGGCAAGAAATTGTGAGAGGAAGCTAATTATTACTTACTAGGGAAATTCCTCCAAATATTTTTCTTATGCTTCAGATATTATTTAAAACAACACTATAGTGGGCTCTTAGCTTTGTTCTGGAGAACAAACACAGTTACACAAGTCAACAAATCTCAACTTAGTAATTTTGTTGTTTTTCTAAACCAGCAATGTCAATTATTGCCAGGATGGCAATTTGCGAGTGAAGGTCAGTAGGTAGAGCAACGGTTTCTCTTACCTTCTTCAGCACAGATTTCTTGAACAACTTGGTTTCTTATGTCTTTCAATGCATCAAAGTCATGCACGTAATACACTCGCTTTTCCTCTCCTGCAATTTCTCGCAGCTGTGTTTGGTTGGCCTCCTTAACCCCGATAGCATAAACTCGGATGTGCTCTTCTCTCAGTCTGTTTGCAGGCTCCAAGATGCTATCCTTGGACATGCCATTTGTCAGGACAACAAGGTGACATGGAACTTTGTTTCCTCGCTGTTTCTTTGCTTTTTGCAACAGACTCAGTGTGAAATTCAGTGCTGCACCTGTATTTGTATTCCCACCTATCTGCCTGATATTCTCAATGGCCTTTCCCAAATCCTGCTTGTTGGAGTATTTATTGATCTCGAATTCCAAGTCCCAGCTGTCAGCATACTGAACGGCCCCAACCCGCACCTTATGGGGGGCAATGTTGAACATCCCTACCACCTCTGACAGGAAGGTCTTCATTTCATGGAAATCTGTGGCCTGGGTGCTCCCTGAGCCATCGATGAGCAGATAGATGTCTGCTTCCTCAGTGTCCACACAACCTAAAATGGAATCAGTAAGTTGCATGTGGCATTTGAGCAGGCATGAAGAAAAAATGAGAGCAGGTGGAAAGAAGAACAAATATGAACCTCTTCAGACAGAAAAACAGGAAACAGCTTCTAGGCTTAAAATCCATGCTTTGTTAGCTTACAGTGGGGGAATCTCAGCATCCCTTCAGCCAAATGAATCACTTCTGACACTTTAAGACTATTGCCCTAATTCTCTGCCATGAATCAGTATAAATCTGAATATAGTAGGAGATTTAAAAAATTTGAAGCTGCGTTTTACAAGACACTTCACCCATTAGTAAATAACTGCTTAGCAAAAAGTCAAGTAGTGTGTTGGGAAATGGAGAAGGTATTTAACTGGACATTGTGGGCACATGAACTCTCTTGAGCAAATTACTTATTCCTTACCCACTCCTAGTCAACTAACTACGGATACTATTCGTGAGTAAGACAATGACATTTGTAGTAAATATGCTATATTTATGGAAGAATATATACATCTATATGTATACCAATACATAAACATATTTATATAGTATAAGTGTATATATGAAAGTAAGATGCATCGCCCTCTGTCTCTGTCCCTGCACTAGTGGATGCTAGAATGGTATCCCACAACAAATTACATAATTACTTTGTTCTTCATTCAAATCATACTCCTGTTTATTCTCTAAATTGGAATTTGGAAATGAGGGAAGAAGATTTGGGTGAGAAAAGTACAAAAAGAATAAAGAAATAAAGGGAAGAGCAGGAGAACATGAGAGGCAAAAGAGAGAAAGACAAATGAAGAGAGAAAAATAGCAAAGGGAAGGTATTCTGCAGTATGGATGAGTAACAAACCTAATTAAAGCTGCACAAAAGAGGAACTAGAAGGAGAAATCTCTTCTCCCCATGCCAACACCTCAATGGCTTTTATTGTCCCCAAATTAGGATTCATATTTTCAAGCTCAAGTAAAAAAATTAGAAACTTTTCCCCTTCCCATCCACATCGTACCAAGCCAATCCACTTTGTATACAGAATAGTTGAAAGAGAAGAAAAAAAGAATCCAAACAACCCTTCTTTCAGCAGAAGACCTTACCAGATTTGAGCATTTCGGTCCTCTCTGAAAAGACAGAGACTGTGTGTGTTATTTGGTTCCGCAGCTTCTTCAGAAACGTCTGGTTGTGAGCAGCCAGGTCAGCGAAGGTCTTCAGTTTGGAGACATACTGCTCAGCAGGGTGCGATGCTATCTTTTCCAACTGGGTGTCGCTGGCCCCCTCTATGCCCAGGGTGAAGATGGTCACACCCTCCCGTCGGAGGTTAACAGCTGCTTTTGTCACGTTGTCTTCCGAATCTCGGTGGGTCACCAGCACGGCAATCTGGGGCACCCCCTGATTCTTCCGACTGCCATTCCGTGCACTAAAGACTTCCTTCCTGAGCTTTTTGATGGCAGCTCCAGTATAGGCCTTCCCAGTCTGGGGAGAAAGGTTCTGTATATGCTGGAGAACCTCTGACTTATTTATGCCCATGCTCAGTGAATTTATCACTTTTGTCTCATTGCTATAGGCCACAAGGCCAATCCTCATGCAATTTTCCTTTATGTCAAGGGCAGATACACTTTCTTCCAAGAATCCTTTAAGATAGTCAAAGTTCTCATGGCTTCCATTGATTGACATATCCAATAGGAACACAACATCGGCCATAGAAGGGCCTTGGCAAGCTGTACGGGCAAGAAATAAACGAGCACAATTTTAGCTGGTGGTTCAGCATCTTTGGTGAGCATCAGAAGGCATGAAGACCATACAGCAGAGCTCAGTTATGCACTTAGAGCAGGAGGTAGACAAATAATTATGAACTTGAGGTTAAAGAGACCTGGGTTCAAATACTACATTTTAGCTAAACTCCCAGCTTCAATTTCCTCATCAGTAAAAGGGAGATAATACTAATCTCATGGAATTGTTATGGGGATTTAATGAGATAATATTCTTAGCATGGGGCCTGGTACGTAAAATTCATTCAATGAACCATAGCCATTACTATCATCTTAAAATCATTTAAGCATCATCTACCCTATAGTCAGCAGTTACAGATTAAAGCATTCTCTGTTATCAATAGGTAAGTACATATATCAGCTCATTCAGACTGATTTAATCAGGGATAATGTGAGTTTCCTATATAACATATTTGGACATGTACACTTTGAACACATTGTTTTTTACTGGCTATCCTCTGCCCCTCACTTGAATGATGATCATAAACTCTTGACCATTCTAGAGTCGTACATACTAGAGTAGTACAAGAGGATAGACCAGGAGAGCAGTTTGGCCCCAGAGCAGAACACAGGGAAAACTAATTCAGAATAGGGTAGCAGGGAGCAAGGCAGTCTGGAGCTGAAACTACATGGCTGGGAAATGGGAGACCTGGCCTACTAGCTCTGACTAAAGTCACAGCCTGGCCCTGGGCCAAGGCACATCACTTCTAAGGATATATATAAGTTCCTATTTCCAAAAAAAAGAGGGGGGGATATGGACTTCTGGAAGTTGTTTTTAGGTCTAACATTCTACGATTATATTATGTGGTTTTAAGAGTCAAGAATTTCTTTAGAAGCAAATTTACCTTTTAAATGAAGCAGTACTAAAACTATATAGCAACTAAAGCAAAGGGAAATAGCTCAGAGATCAGCTGGGTGGCAGGGAGAAAGCACCCCTAAATGTTAGGAAGTCTGTGAATGTCGGGCAACACAGATAAGTGAAACATGAAAAACCAAGACTTGTGGGGTTCACTGAATTGAAAATAGTCATAATCACTGGACTCTCTTAAATGTATGGGTATAAAACATCTGAAAATGTGGCCCATTTTGGGGATAGAAATATTCATAGAATTTCAATCCTCTCCCCATTTTAATGTTTCAAAAGCATTTCATCATCATTCCTATACATATATCCTAGGCCCACCTTCTACAAAGATGTCATCAACTGCTCCCTCCTTGTACTTTGTTACATCCTTGATGATGTGCGTCATGTTTTGGGAAAACATGCTGAGGTCTCTGACTGTCCGAAGGTTGAAATGAAACTGAGACGTGGCCATGGCCTTCAAGTTTTCCTCAGAAGCTTTCTGCACCCCTACGGAGATGATTTTCACTCCATCTTTCTGCAGGGCCTTCGAAGCCTCTTCCACATCATCCTCAGACTCAGATGAAGCCAGGACCACTAGAATTGGGGGAAACTGTTTCTTGTCTCTCCCATTTGTGGGTGCAGAGAAATAAGTCCTGTGAGCCTCCTGAAGAGCCTTTCCTATCTGCAGGGACCCACCAATGAATCCAAAGTTCTTCTTGAGGTGGTTCAGCATGGGGCTCCTGCCTTTGAAGGTGCTCAGGTGGAATTCACTGTGAAGTTTATCACTGTACTGGGCGAGGGCCACGCGGTATTTGTCAGCCTCTATAGGGAGACTGCTGATCATTTTGGTGATGAACATTTTCACAAATGGGAAGGACCTGGATCCCAGGCGATCGGAGCTGTCCAGCAGAAACACGACATCTGCATACTCAGGGCCTGCAAAACCACAAACATATAAACGAACTAAAAACTTTAAAAATTTACTGCCATATTTAATGCCAACTCTATGGGAGAGAGATGTACTTTCCTTTTTATTTTTAAAATACCTTCCCAATAAACTGAAAATAGCAGTCTGCAACTGCATATTCTCTCAAGAAAAAGAGATAGCTGTATCTTGGGCTGATTCTTTTAAACAACTTCTCATTTGAACTGATCACAAAATTAAGCATAACTTTTGCAAGGAATTGGTTAATTAGAGATAGTGATTAACAACAGTGACTGGAAAAATAAAACAGATAAACAGAGAAATAAAATCATGGGTTTTATACCTTTTGTGGATAATTTCCTCTTGTAATTTTTTTGGCTTTTGGAATTTGACTTCAACTATGTCAACTAGATAAAAATTTTAACTGAAACTCAAACTCCATCAAATTCACTTTAATGGTAGAATCTGAAAGATGGTCTTTCTCATTTAAGCAACACAACAGCTATCTGAGCAACTTAAAAACATATAAGTTTTATATTCCAGTCACATTAAGTTTTAAAGAAGTCTATAAATCATAAAAATATGGAATAGTCAATCTATTTCAAGGTTATTTTAAATATCTTAATATTTTTGATGAATCACATGAATGAACATTGTATTATATAATTGGTGAATTTTATCCCCACATGTGCAAAATGTGATGGCACCAATGTATCTCAGGCTAGAAAAGGGATTATAGTTTTAGTTTCCATTAAAAATATAAGTTTTATATAGGAATGTAATACTTTGCTTAACTTTTAAAGCTTCATTCAATGTTAGGTTCAACACTAGTTATCTGGTACTATATTTTTATGTGATACAGAATCATTGGTTCAAACACACTGTTGTTTACTAGTGGTCTGCTGGTTTGAACTCAGAGCTCATTCTACCTTAGCATAAGATCCATTTCTTGTCTGGGGTAGGGAGGGAAGTATGTGTGTGGTGTGTGTTCAAGAAAATACAGTGTAATGGAACAAATAATGAACACCCTGACTTTGCCTTCAGCTAACTCTATGAGCTTTATTAAGACATTCAATATACTTGGGCCCTAGTTTTTTCTTCTTTAAAATAAGTAGATTCAGCTAGAAAATATCTAAGGTACTGCCTCACTCTGAGATTCCAATTATCTAAAATGGTTACTAGGTAAGTTCTAATCAAATTAGAATAACTTCGATCTTTTCCTTTCTACACTGGCTGGGAAACCAGCTTTGGCAGCCTTGTGTGTTATTTCATTCTTTTTATGGCCATATGATCGAGGCATAGTGGATAAAATAATTTCTTGTCTTTTAAATAACCCAAATTCAACCACTCTGAGATTCTTTTCGTGATTATACAGCCAGCAGCATCTCAGTGGAAGCAATAAGTGAGGGTGTATCAACACCTTCCTCCAAAAGAAGCCTGAAACCCTGTGAAGACTGCCAAGGGGAGTCCTGCTGTGGGTGGCTTGATTTGTGACCACCTGTGACTTTCTAGTCATAAATGAAGCCCTACGTCTTTTGTGGAGAAAGGAAATGTAGATGAGTGGCACATAAGGTGGACTCAGGTTCTGATAAGGTCCATCACTACATCTGAACCATGAAACAATGGAGGACAAAACATGGCTTCTACTTGAGAAGCTCAAGGCCTAGAGATACATCAAAGGAAGATGTTTGGAGGGCAAAGTCTAGTTTATGTCTTCACAAAACTTGCTTCCAAGGTCAGTGTCCTCGAGGAAGCTGTAAAAGCCAACGTAAGTTGCTCTGGACAAGAACCAATTATTTAGGAAATGGTGAAGTGGTTAAGGGTGTGCCAGGGTCTTAAGTCCACAGGACAGAGATTGTCACCAGACAGAAGGCAGTGCTATGAAGCTTTCTCTCCAGGGAAAAAGTACTTTCTTCACAATAAGCAGTCAAATAGCTTAATTTGGAGCAAATCTGGACACTAAACCAAGACACCCTTTTGACACAAATGAATTAGGATAAGACATTCCAAGTTTTCCAGGCCTGAGCCTAATATTAACAGAATTTTTATGCAACCTCCCAGAAGACCTAAAAGGGGTTGAAGCAGGACAAAATGACAGCTCTCATCTATTTCTATTATTAACAAGGAATAAGATCCAGAAACAAATTATCTTCAAAGGAACACGGAGTGACCTCACAAAGAATTTGACCTACCACCCTTACCCTTCACTACCATCAAAATCAAAACAAAGTGATACAAAACTCACAACTTTTAAATAGGTCAAATTCATGTATTATCTATTTTCTATGATAAAAATTAAGAATTCTTTCCAGTTTTTCCTTACCAGAATCTTGGTTCACAGAAATATGGGAAGAAATTATCATGAGGAACAAAATTAGCAACATTTTCATGTTATGACCTGAAAAATCTTCAACTTGAAATCTGAAAAGGCAAAAATATAAACATATAAAATTGTTGTGGATATTATTTGGGAATTAAGACTCACATACAAGAGCATACAAAATTATATAATAAATTGGGTGCAACAGGGGACAAGGAATGTCTGAGGTTCACTGACTTTCTAATATGTGAAGTGCCTTAGAGAAAACAATCCATCAATATTTACAAAGTCATAAGAGTTTTTCTTGGTCCCCAGACCTAATAGAAACATGAAATTTTGGACAGCTGGTAGAAGGAGTCAGATGCATTTTAGTGCTAACAATATTAGACGTTCCTAGTATTTATTTTCCTGTACCCTAGTGTCATCCTCTATCTATTCACTGCTAAGACAATTCAGAGTTCACAGTTGGGACACACCCTGAGACCTATTTTGTAATCTCACCATCATGAACATGTAGGTGTACTTTATCTTTGAAGACTAATTATTTTTAGATATGATAAAAATTCCATGTTTTTTCCTTTTCCTCGCTAATTGAAACAGTAGCTACTTCAGAACAAGCAGTGATTTTCCATATTCCATATAATGTCTTGCTTCTCAGAACGAGGAGCTCAGCTTACACCCTTTTATGTCCAACTTCCTAGAACTGCATGAGGCAAGGGTTTTCCAATCTCATTTTGGCCTAAAGCATTTTCAGCCACCTTGAAATGTTCATTTTATGGAATAAAACAAGATATTAAATGTATTAAAAATAAATATTTAATGAAGCAGGTTGGGCTCATTTATTCACTTGTTTATTCATTGAACAAAAAAATGAATTGATTCATTAATAAACTAGTGTCTCCATGTCCTGCTTAATTGCTACCCAAAAATGTACTTGCAACACTATATATGTTTATCTCACCCTATACCAATCAGGCTCCGAGTTTCTAATATTCAATCTCTTCAGAAAAAGGACATTTGTCATGAGAAGTTCCATCCCTGTTTCCTCACCTATGTCATTGTTCTTCTGACATTCTGCAACTTGAGACTCTCTTCTAGTCCTTCACAAGTCTAGACGATGTAAAGTTTTCAGTCTGTATATAAATTTATTAGTTCTATTCAAGTTGTAACCAGTGAGCTAGAAAAAGATGTTAGCAGGTAATATTTAGTACAAACCTTTTCATTTTAGAGAAACTAAGTCCCAAAGTGGATTTCCAAAAGTGAAAGCCAAGTCATACCATCTGTATAATTTTTATTAATGTGTATAACAATAAATAATAAATTCTACCATTTGTTGAGCTTTTACTATGAGCCCTACCCTGTGCTAACAGCTTTACCTCTGTTCTCCTGTTTGATATTGGTAACAACTCTAGCAGCAGGTATTACTACTACTATAGTTCTTAGTTTGCAGATGAGGAAACAGATTTTTAAGGAGAAGTAACTGATGCAAGGTCCTACTGGTAAAGTGAGCCACAATTTAGACTAGAACCCATGTGTCTGACTCCAAAACCTTTACAACTCAGTTACCCTGCAGACCAAAGTCGATGTTATGAACACAAAATGGCTTCTAGTTTTTTCATTCTACATCTTTTTTCTAAGAACTAAGAGATTTTGGTACTTGTTTTCATACCTTTTTATTTTTGTTTTTCAAAACCAGCGTTTTACACTATTTTCTTCTTTTCTGTTTATATTATAAGCTTTATAAATTATTACAGTCTTTTGGAGTTATGAGAGAGAAAATGCTTTGGGAAGAGTCCATAGGACCAATGTCAAAAGTTTGCAAGCAGTTACAATCGGAAGAAAATGGCATTGAGTGAAGGATGAACATCTGGACAGAGAAGCAAGGATTTGGAAAGGCTGCAACAGTCCCAAAGCAACATGCAGCATCTGGAAATTTCCATATACAAACGTCAACCTATACCTCTAGTATTTACTCAAAAGTTAAGTTCTCTGGATTAGCATCTTGTGGAACAATTTTCTTGCAGTCTTTCAATGGAATCCAAAGTCTAGTGTGCTATAAGGCTATACAATGATGAAGCCCAGTGAAATGTTCTTGAGGTGTGTGCGCCTGACTTTATGTGTGCGCCGGGTGGGTAGTATATGTTAAAACAAGCTGTAGGACCGAACATCCAAGGTCATGCTTGGGAGGTAGGGAGAATGGGCTCATTTACACTGTATCAAAACACAAATGAAGTGCCTGCAATCTGTATGTTGTTCTATTACCAGTTATGACCAGGATTTTCATACTTAAATTATAAAAATAACCAATCACCTGAAGACATGTGAGGGGAGAATGAAGGAGACATTTAAAGCAATCAGTATAAAACTTAAATTTGCAGTAAGCTCCATCTTAACAGTGAGATTAATTGCCTTTCATTATAAACACTCTCAAAGGTACATGTCTCTTTAATCTGAAGTTTTTTTGCATTCAATTCATTCTGAATCAAGTAAGCTGAGGCTAATACCTTCTCTTTATATGCTATAAAGGTCTTTTTAAAAAAAAAAAAATCTGGATATCTGTAAACTAGAATGTTTCTAATTTAAACTACAGCTGCAAAGCAACACAGCCACCCAAGACTTGGCTTCAAACCCAGAATGTTTAGAACTTGTATAACACCTCTCGGGGCTATTAAGAACCAGAAGTCTCAGAGAGACTTCTGCTGCATACAAACCAATTCATAATCCAAGCCATACCTCTGAAAAAAAAAAAGTAGTAAGAGCCCATAAGGGAAACAAGAGAGACTTCAGCAAAATTAAGATAAATATTTGTTACTTTAAAATAAGTTATGAAGGATACATCACTTCTAAGTACTGATTTTATTTTTCTTCAGAAACAAGATCATTGTTTTACTGTAAGAAACAACATTGGGTCTCTGCCACAGGGTTAAAGATAAATGACTGTTTGCTTATTGAACCCCTGATGTCTTCATTATTTCCTTTCTGCAAGCCATTCTACTCTGAAGTCAAAAAGTAAAAAGAAATATATTCAGAGTGAGCCTAAGTTCATGTTAAAATGCTGCAGGATAAAATCCTTGGCACGCAACAGGCACAGACAAATACTGAATAAATGCTGGTGAGAAAAACAAAACAAAAGCTTTTGTGGTACAAGCAAGTTGCACAGTTTTTACTTTCCCCCAATTGCACTTTCTGGAATTACAAAAAGGAGTTTTGCATGTTAATCATATTTGAACAGGGTCATGCAGGTGAACTTGCCATTTTATAAAATGATACTCTCTTGTGTAGAGGAGGTGTTTGGCTGAGTGAAAAGTGCATAGGCTATAAGGTGTCATGGCCTGGGTCCACTCCATTCCTAAACTGCCGTGTGACCTTAAACACCACCACCTAGGTTCCTAATCTCAAGCATGAGGGATTACAGTCTCTCTCAGTCTAAGCAGTTCCACACCTTAACAGTTTTCTGACCTAACAAATACAAGTAAAAGAAAGAAAAATATGAATAATTAAGCCAAGAGCACATTTGAACACTAAGCGCCTGTTTTGAAACCATTCCCTGGAGAAAACTGCCCCTCAGATGACCACCCACGGCAGGTCCTCTGGCGGAGGGGCAGGCAGCAGCAAGGGAGGGAGCATGTCTTCAGCTGATCCTTTCTGGGTCAAAACTTGTTGGAATTCTTCAGGATTCACGGATCTACATGAACTTCAGGGGACTGAAATTTTAATAGTGCAAATGATCCACTAGAAATTATGTGTCCAACACAGAAATTAGAAAAAAAGAATAAATCTAAGAGAAATAGAAACAACACTAAAAATTAAAGCAGAAATCAAACTCAAAAAGAAAATTAATCTCTGAAAAGACAAATCTCGGAACAGACTGATCAATAATAAAAAGAAAATACAAGTAGATAATCATTGATCAATAATAAAGAGAAAATGCAAATAGATAATCGTATAAATGAAAAAGGAAATATAACTAAAGATAAGGAAAGTATTTTAAAGAAATTGTAGCTAAACATATTCACAGAAAGTAAACACCAGGCCTTTGGAAAGTTCCACCAAAACTTACAAGAAATAGATTATCTGGACCTTTTATAAAGTATTCCAGAGAGCAGATAAAAAAGGAATATTAGCCATCTTATTTGTATAGGGCCAGTATAATCCTGACATATAAATCAAACAAGGACAATATGAGAAAGGAAAATTAAAGGCCCATTTCACTCATGAAGATAAATATTTTAAAAATCCTAAACAAAACATTAGCAAGTTAACTCCCATCATATATAAAAATCATACCTTTTGAAGCAACATGGATAGAACCGTAGGCCATTATCTTAAGTGAAACAACTCAGAATCAGAAAGCTAACCACCGTATGTTCTCACTTGCAAGTAGGAGCTCATAGAGTGCACACATGGACACAGAGTGTGGAATAATAGTCCCTGAAGATTGAGAAGGGCAGCGGGGTTGCAGGGGAGTGAGGGATGAGAAACTGCTTAATGGGTACAATGTTCACTACTCGGGTGATGGTCACACTAAAAGCCCAGATTTCACCACTACACAGTATATCCACTTAAACAAAAAACTGCATTTGTATCCCTTAAACTTATAACAAAAAGTTAATATACCACTATCAAGTTGAGTTTCTCAGAAATGTACAGATGTTTTAAAATTAATAAATATAATGCAACACATTAATAGCTTTAAGGAAATAATAAACTATAAATATTTTTTAAATCCCACAACAAAACCCAAAAAAGCACCCATCATTCAATTCATTATTTTAAAGAAAAACTCAGCAAATTAGGAGTAGAAAGAAACTTAACCTAACAGAAGATATATTTTGAAAATCTGGAATACATATAATCCTAATGGGGAAATGTTAAAAGTATCTCTTTAAAATTAGGAAAAGGATTTTTGCACATTGATTTTGTATCCTGAGACTTTGCTGAAGTTGCTTATCAGCTTAAGGAGATTTTGGGCTGAGACAATGGGGTTTTCTAAATATACAATCATGTCATCTGCAAACAGGGACAATTTGACTTCTTCTTTTCCTAACTGGATACCCTTTATTTCTTTCTCTTGCCTGATTGCCCTAGCCAGAACTTCCAAGACTATGTTGAATAGGAGTGGTGAGAGAGGGCATCACAAGCATTCTTATACACCAGTAACAGACAAACAGAGAGCCAAATCAGGAATGAACTTCCCTTCACAATTGCTTCAAAGAGAATAAAATACCTAGGAATCCAACTTACAAGGGATGTAAAGGATCTCTTCAAGGAGAACTACAAACCACTGCTCAGTGAAATAAAAGAGGACACAAACAAATGGAAGAACACACCATGCTCATGGATAGGAAGAATCAGTATCGTGAAAATGGCCTTACTGCCCAAGGTAATTTATAGATTCAATGCCATCCCCATTAAGCTACCAATGACTTTCTTCACAGAATTGGAAAAAACTGCTTTAAAGTTCATATGGAACCAAAAAAGACCCTGCATTGCCACGACAATCCTAAGCCAAAAGAACAAAGCTGGAGGCGTCACGCTACCTGACTTCAAACTATACTACAAGGCTACAATAACCAAAACAGCATGGTACTGGTACCAAAACAGAGATATAGACCAATGGAACAGAACAGAGCCCTCAGAAATAATACCACACATCTACAGCCATCTGATCTTTGACAAACCTGACAAAAACAAGAAATGGGGGAAAGATTCCCTATTTAATAAATGGTGCTGGGAAAATTGGCTAGCCCCAAGCAGAAAGCTGAAACTGGATCCTTTCCTTACTCCTTATACGAAAATTAATTCAAGATGGATTAGAGACTTAAATGTTAGACCTAAAACCATAAAAACCCTGGAAGAAAACCTAGGTAATACCATTCAGGACATAGACATGGGCAAGGACTTCATGTCTAAAACACAAAAAGCAATGGCAACAAAAGCCAAAATTGACAAATGGGATCTAATTAAACTAAAGAGTTCTGCACAGCAAAAGAAACTACCATCACACTTTTGGAGGCCGAGACGGGCAGATCACGAGGTCAGGAGATCGAGACCATCCTGGCTAACCCAGTGAAATCCCGTCTCTACTAAAAAATAAAATAAAAAATTAGCCGGGCGAGGTGGCGGGTGCCTGTAGTCCCAGCTACTCGGGAGGCTGAGGCAGGAGAATGACGTAAACCCAGGAGGCGGAGCTTGCAGTGAGCTGAGATCCGGCCACTGCACTCCAGCCTGGGTGACAGAGCGAGACTCCGTCTCAAAAAAAAAAAAAAAAAAAAAAAAGAAACTACCATCAGAGTGAACAGGCAACCTACAGAATCAGAGAAAATTTTTGCAATCTACTCATCTGACAAAGGGCTAATATCCAGAACTTATAAAGAACTCAATCAAATTTACAAGAAAAAAACAACCCCATCAAAAAGTGGGCAAAGGATATGAACAGACATTTCTCAAAAGAAGACATTCATACAGCCAACAGACACATGAAAAAATGCTCATCATCACTGACCATCAGAGAAATGCAAATCAAAACCACAATGAGATACCATCTCACACCAGTTAGAATGGCAATCATTCAAAAGTCAGGAAACAACAGGTGCTGGAGAGGATGTGGAGAAATAGGAACACTTTTACACTGTTGGTGGGACTGTAAACTAGTTCAACCATTGTGGAAAACAGTGTGGTGATTCCTCAAGGATCTAGAACTAGAAATACCATTTGACCCAGCCATCCCATTACTGGGGATATACCCAAGGATTATAAGTCATGCTGCTATAAAGACACATGCACACGTATGTTTATTGTGGCACTATTCACAATAGCAAAGACTTGGAATCAACCCAAATGTCCATCAGTGACAGACTAGATTAAGAAAATGTGGCACATATACACCATGGAATACTATGCAGCCATAAAAAAGGATGAGTTTGTGTCCTTTGTAGGGACATGGATGCAGCTGGAAACCATCATTCTCAGCAAACTATCACAAGAACAGAAAACCAAATACCACATGTTTTCACTCATAGGTGGGAATTGAACAATGAGATCACTTGGACACAGGAAGGGGAGCATCACACACCGGGTCCTGTTGTGGGGAGGGGGTAGTGGGGAGGGATAGCATTAGGAGATATACCTAATGTAAATGACGAGTTAATGAGTACAGCACACCAACATGGCACATGTATATATATGTAACAAACCTGCACATTGTGCACATGTACCCTAGAACTTTAAGTATAATAAAAAATAAAATAAAATAAAAAACTTTTTGTTTCATTGATCTTTTGTATTAAAAAAAAATTAGGAAAAGGTGATCCACTCTTAACGCCTAGATGCTAATGAGTTTAAAGCCACAAAGATTGAAAAAATGAACAGGAACAGGGAGAAGATGGCAGACTAGCCACAGCCAGGGGGATCATTCACTAGCAAGGGACTGGGACATTGGGGAGACTGATACACACTCAGCAGATCTTCAGAGCAACAGCATTGAGAATGGAGAGAGGGAGGACACAGATATGGGGCTGAAGAGGGAGGAAGCTGGGAACTATGCATAGGACTACTATGCACCAGGACTTGTTCCTGGCACCCAGTGACTCTTGGGTTAGGAGTGAGTTCAACAGGTGAGGAGCAACTTGCTCTCACTACAGACTTCTGGAATCCGGGAAGCATGAGACCCCAAAACCGACACTGGAAATGGCAGAGAAAGCTGCTTAGAAAGGTGGCAGGGGCAGGATTCCAGCCTGTGCAGAGCCCAAAGAGTTCGGTGCGGGAACATCTGCAGTGGAGCATGGCCAGGGATGCCCATCCCCCAAGGCTCACCCTGCCTTAGAGGAACTGTTGGACCTGAACAGAGCAGGGCAACATTGTCCATGAGATGGAGTCAGTCCAACCTGAGTGCTGCCCTGTCTGCTGACCTCTTCTGGGGCCCGAACCTGGCTGCCCAACTGGGGTACTTCTCAGGGGCCCACATCAAAGCTCCTATGCTGGCCGACTGTGCCTGACCCTTGGAACACTCCAATAGAGCAGTCCCTGCCAATACACACTAGCCCACTAACATGCTCCCCTCATCCACCGCAGCCTCCCTACGCTGCTTTACCAGCGAACACTCACCCATGGCCACCCCCTGTGTCACTTTGCCAACACGCAAGCACACAAGAAGGCCTCACCTCCCCTTCTTCACAGGTGCATGTGTGCACCTTATGGTGTCACTGCTGCCAGTGTGAGTGTACCCTACAATCCCTCCACCACACCTCCAATGTCAGCATGAATGAGTGCATGGAGACCAGCAGCCCCACCCCCTGTTGCCATTGCCACCTGCACGAACACGCACACGGAGACCAGTGGCCCCACACTGGTACCCAATGTGAATACGCACACAGAGGCCACCAGCCTTGTGCCCACCAGCATCCCATTCCTGGGCTGACACCACTGTGACACACTGACACACCATGAACGTGTACAAAAATGCCAGCATCTCCACCTCCCAACACCACCACTATCATGAATGCCTGGATGAAGGTCAGCATGCCTGCACCAGCCAGTGCCCCACCCCCATGTCAACACCACTGCCACTGTGAAAGCACACATGAATGCCAGCAGCCCCATCCCATCTGGTGCTACCACTATCTTGAATACCTGCACAGGAGCTGGCACCTCTATACCAGCCAAGAAATGTGCACTCCAATGCATTATTGCTGCTGCTGCCACATGCAAAAAAGCACAGATCTTGCTGCCACCATCCAACAAAGCACTTTGGCTGGCACTACCCATCAGAGTGTTGTGTCCAGCAGTCCAGGGACACCTTGGCTCCTTCAGCACAGCAGGTTCCTAACCTTGAGGGGTCAGAGAACACATGCAGCCAAATTAATCTTCATAAAGGAGAAATAAGGTCCTTTTCAGACAAGCAAGTACTAAGGAAATTCATTATTACCAGACCTGCCTTAAGAGAGGTCCTTAAAGGAGTGCTGAATATACAAAGGAAAGGCCATTACTGGCTACCACAAAAACACACTGAAGTACATAAACCAGTGACACTAGCAACTACACAAACAAGTCTGCATATAACCAGGGTTAGGTTAACAACACAATGGTAGGATGAAATTCACACATATGAATACTAATCTTGAATGTAAACAGGCTAAATGCCCCCAATTAAAAGGCAGAGAGTAGCAAGTTGGATTAAGACCCAACTTAATCCAACCCAATAGTATGCTGTCTTCAAGAGACCTATCCACATGCAATGACACCTATAGGCTCAAAGTAAAGGCATGAGGAAAATATAGCAAGCAAACAGAAATGAGAAAAAAAAAGAGGTCTTGCTATTCCAATTTTAGACAAAAAAAGACTTTAAACCAACAAAGATTAAAAAAAAAAAAAACAAAGAAAGGACATTACATAATAGTAATGGGCTCAAATTAACAAGAACATCTAACTATCCTAAATACATATGCACCCAACACAGCAGCACCCAGATTCACTAAGCAAGTTCCCAGAGACCTATGAAGAGACTCAGATAGCACACAATAATAGTAGGAGACTTCAGTGCCCCACTGCCAGTATTAGATCATTGAGGCAGAAAACAGAAATATTCCAGACTTGAACTAGACACTGGACCAAATGGATCTAATAGACATATATAGAACTCTCCAGCCAAAAGCAATAGAATATACATTATTTTCACTGCCACATGACACACACTCTAAAATCAACCAGACATAAAATAATCCTCAGAAATTAAAAAAATAAAACTGAAATCACACCAATCACACTCTCATACCATGATGCAATAAAAATAGAAATCAATACTAATCACTCAAAACCAAACAATCATCATGGAAATTAAACAACCTGCTCCTGAATTACTTTTGGGTAAATAATGAAATTAAGGCAGAAATTAAGAAGATCTTTGAAACTAATGAGAACAAAGATATAACATACCAGAATCTCTGGGATACAGCTAAAGCAGTGTTCAGAGGGAAGTTTATAGCACTAAACACATCAAAAACTCAGAAACATCTCAAATTAACAACCTATTATCACAACTAGAGGAACTAGAGAACCAAGAGCAAACTGAACCCAAAGCTAGCAGAAGAAATAATCAAAATCAGAGCTGAACTGAAGAAAATGGAGATGTGGGAAAGAAAACCTAAAAGATAAACAAATCCAGAGTTGGTTCTTTGAAAACAAATAGTAAGAGATATTAGCTAGACTAATACAGAAAACAAGAGAGAAGAACCAAATAAACACAACTAGAAATGACAAAGGGGGCATTACCACTAACTCCATAGAATTATAAAAAACTCAGATTACTATGAACACCTCTATGAACACAAACTAGAAAATCTAGAAGAAAGAGGTAAATCCTGGACACATACAATCTTCCCAAGAGTGAACCAGGAAGAAATTGAATGCCTGAACAGATCAATAAGAAGTTCTGAAATTGAATCAGTAATAAAAAGCCTACCAACCAAAAAATACACAGGACCAGGTGGATTCTAAGCCAAATTCTACCAATGTATAAATAAGAGCTGATACTATTCCTACTGAAACTATTTCTAAAACTTGAGGTGGAGGGACTCCTCCCTAACTCATTCTGTGAGGCCAGCATCACTCTGATACCAAAACCTTTCGAGACGCACACATATACAGAAAAAAAAAAAACTTCAGGCCAATATCCTTGATGAATGTAGATGTAAAAGTTGTCAACAAAATACTAGCAAACTGAATCCAGCATCACATGAAAAAGCTAAACCACCACGATCAAGTGGACTTTATCTCTGGGATATAAGGTTTGTTCAACTCATGCAAATCAATACATGTGATTCATCACACAAACAGAACTAAAAACAAAAACCACATGATTATCTCAATAGATGGAGAAAGGCTTTTGATAAAATTCAACATCCCTTCATGTTAAAAACCCTCAACAAACTAGGGATTGAAGGAATATACTTCAAAATAATAAGAGCCTGATACGGTTTGACTGTGTCCCCACCCAAATCTCAACTTGAATTTTATCTTCCAGAATTCCCACATGTTGTGGGAGGGACCCAGGGGGAGGTAATTTAATCATGGAGCCAGTCTTTCCCTTGCTGTTCTTGTGACAGTGAATAAGTCTCACAAGATCTAATGGGTTTATGAGAGGGTTCTGCTTTGGCTTCTTCCTCATTTTCTCTTGCTGCTGCCATGTAAGAAGTGCCTTTCACCTCCTGCCATGGTTCTGAGGCCTCCACAGTCATGTGGAACTGTAAATGCAATTAAACCTCTTTTTCTGCCCAGTCTCAGGCATGTCTTTATCAGCAGCATGAAAACAAACTAACACAGAACCATCTGTGACAAACCCATAGCCAACATCATACTGAATGGGCAAAAGTTGGAAGCATTCCCCTTGAAAACCAGACCAAAACAAGGATGGTCTCTCTCATCATAGTACTGGAATAAATAATTCAACATAGTACTGGAAGTCCTGGCCAGAACAACCAGGCAAGAGAAAGAAATAAAAAGCATTCAAATAAGAGGAAGTTGAATTATCCCTGTTTGCAGACAATATGAGTCTATAACTAGAAAATTCCATAGTGCCTGCCCAAAAGCGTCTTGATCTGATAAACAACTTCAGCAAAGTTTCAGGATTTAAAAAATAAATGTACAAGAATCAGTAGCATTCCTACATACTAACAGCATCCAAGCTGAGAGCCAAATCAAGAACATGATCCCATTCACATTAGCCACAAAAAGAATAAAATACCATCTAATCAGGGAGGTGAAAGATTTCTACAATGAGACTTATGAAACACTGCTCAAATAAATTAGAGATGACATAAACAAATGGAAATACATTCAATGGTATTCCTATCAAAATAGCAATGATATTCTTCAGAGAATGAGGAAAAGAAACTATTTTAAAATTTAGATGGAACCAAAAAAGAGCCTAAATAGCCAAGGCAATCCTAAACAAAGCTGGAGGCATCACATTACCTGACTTCAAACTATACTACAAGGCTACAGTAACCAAAACATCATGGTACTAGTACAAAAGCAGGCACACGGACCAATGGAACTGAATAGAGCCCAGAAATAAGACTGCACACCTACAACCATGTTATCTTTGAAAAAGCTGACAAAAACAACCAACAGGGAAAAGACTCCCTATTAAATCAATGGTGCTGGAATAACTGGTTAGCCATATGCAGAAGATTGAAACTGGACCCCTTCCTTACACAATATACAAAAAATCAATCCAAGGTGGATTTAAAAAACTGAAATGTAAAACCCACAAGTATAAAAACCCTGGAAGATAATCTAGGAAATAGTATTTTGGACACGAGACCTGGCAAAGATTTCATGACAAAGACATGAAAAGCAATTGCAACAAAACCAAAAATTGACAAATGAGACCCAATTAAACTAAAGAGTTCAAGATCAGCCCAAGCAACATAGTGAGATCCTATCTCTATAAGAAATTTTTTAAATGGGCCAGATACAGTGGCACAAGCTTTTCAAAAGGCTGAGGTGGGAGAAGTACTTGTGCCCAGGAGGTCAAGGCTGCAGTGAGCCATGATCATGCCACTGTACTCTAGTCTGGATGACAGAGTGAGACCTTGTCTCAAAAAACAAAAATAGGAATGAATCTTAGCAATATAAAGAGTGAAAACATGAATCCCAGAAAACTACATAGAGCATAATATCCTTTTTATAGCATTAGAAACAACTAAAAATAGTTTTAAAGGAGTGTAAATGCGATAAAATTATATTTTAAAAATCAATGGATGGTTTCCAGCCTACCATATAAGAAGCTTAGAAGTCATCATGCCATCCTAACAAGTAAAAAGCTGAACAAACTGAAAAATCCACTATTCTTCTTAGATCTGTAACAGAAGAAAGGTGACAGGACAAACCACGGCCCCCAAATTGGAGAGACTAACAGGCAAATACAGAGAATCACAACTTACCAGAAAAGAAATCCATGAACTAAACCATCTGTGTGAACCCATGCTGGGGTAGGAAAACCTGAACTGTCTGACAAACTGCTGGAGCCTTAAAGTGTACAAGTCTGAGAAATAAAAACTCCAGGCATAGAGAACCCACTTTTGTGAGTTTACCTCCTGGCGCTCTACTGGGAACTCACAGTAAATACTGGAGAGAAATACCCTCATGCTTCTGGCAGAAGGAGAGAAATAGGAGCCACTTTGAAATATGCCAGAGCACTTTGCTCTTCTTAACAAGTACTGCCCTCAGGAGAAAGTAGTTAAGGATTTCCTAACCAACTGGGGTTTTATCAGAGCTTAACTGACCCGGAGGAAGAAATATCCAACTCCAATCCCCTTTAGATTTCCCTGTGGGAGGAGGAAAACACCCATCTCCTGCCCATTCTAGCCATCCAGTCTCACCAAGGCGGGACAGGGGCCTGAGAAGCACTTGTGGAATTCATAATCCAGAGACACAGGGTAACTAAAAGACTGAGGCCTACTTAGAGAACTATAGAACACTTCCTCTCCTTACCACCACATTACCAAAGGCCTACTGACTGCAGTTCCTTTTACCCAGCACATTGTATCCAGCTACCAGGAAAAAATTACAAGACTTTCTAAAATGAAAACAAAAGTTTGAGGAGACATAGCAAACATCAGAACCAGACTCAGACATGGCAGGAGTGTTGGATTTAAAACAACTAGGATTGGCAGGGTACAGTAGCTGATGCCTGTAATCCCACCACTTTGGGAGGCTGAGGCAGGCAGATCACCTGAGGTCACAAGTTCAAGGCCAGCCTGGCCAACATGGTGAAACCCCATTTCAAAATACAAAAATTAGCCGGGCATGATGGCAGGTGCCTGTAGTGCCGGCTACTCAGGAGGCTGAGGTGGGAGAATCGCCTGAACTCGGGAGGCAGAGGTTGCAGTGAGCCAAGATGGTGCCACTGCCCTCCAGCCTGGGTGGCAGAGCGAGACTCCATCTCAAAAATAAATAAATAAATAAATAAATAAACCAACTAGGATTAATATGCTAATGGCTCTTATGGATAAAGTAGACAGCACACAATAACAGATGGGCAATGTAAGTACAGAGATGGAAATTCTAAGAAAGAACCCAAAAGAAATGCTAGACATCAGAACACCATAACAGATCATGAATGCCTTTGATGAGCTTATGGGCAGGCCAGACACTGAGGAATGAATGTCTGAGATTGAGAATATCTCAATAGAAACTTCCGAAACTGAAAAACAAATAGAAAAATGACCAAAAAGACCCCAGAATCTCCAAGAATGGTTGGGCAACTACCAAAGGTATAATATGCGCAAAATGGGATTACTAGGGAAAGAAAGAAAAAAATAAATAAAAGTAATATTTGAAACATTGAGAGAATTTTCCCAAATTAACATCAGACACCAATTCACAGATACAGGAAGCTTCGAGAGCACCAAACAGGATAAATGCCAAAAAAAGTACATCAATGCATAACATTTTCAAACCATAGACAATCAGAGATAAAGAAAAAAGCCTGATCGGGCACGGTGGCTCACGCCTGTAATCCCAGCACATTAGGAAGCTGAGACTGGTGGATTACCTGAGGTCAGGAGTTCGAGACCAGCCTGGCCAACATGGTGAAACCCGTCTCTACCAAAAAATACAAACATTAGCCAGGAGTGGTGGCAGGTGCCTGCAGTTCCAGCTACTCAGGAGGCTGAGGCAGGAGAATCGCTTGAACCCGTGAGGCACAGGTTGCAGTGAGCCGAGATCACGCCACTGCACTCCAGCCTGGGTGACGAGAGAGATTCCATCAAAAAAAAAAACCTGAAAGCAGCCAGGAGGTGGAAACCCTCACTTGGAGCAATGATGAGAATTATATCCAACTTCTCCTCAGAAATCATGAAAGGTGGAATAAAATATTTAAGGTTTTGAGATAATTCTGGGAAATTACTCTTCAAAAATTAGAGAGAGAGAACCAAGACACAATAGGGAAAGGATAGTCTCTTCAGTAAACAGTGCTGGAGAAATGGGATAGCCACATGCAAAGGAATGAAACCGGACACGTGTCTTACACCATCCACAAAAACCAACTCAAAATGTATAAAAGACCTAAATATAAGACCTGATATGATAAAACTCCTAGAAGAAAAGATAGGAGAAAAGTCTCTTGACATTGGTCTTAATGATTTTGGTTATCACACCAAAAGTTCAGGCTGCAAAGACAAAAATAAATAAATAAATAGATGGGCATACATCAAACTAAAATGCTTCAGCACAGCAAAGGAAATAATCAGCAAAATGAAAAGGCAGCTTACAGATTGGTAGCAAATATTTGAAAACCACATATCTAATAAGGAGTTAATATTTTAAAAACCTCATACAATTCCACAGCAGAAAAGAAACCTGATTAAAAAAAGGGTAAAGGACCTGAATAGAAATTTTTCCAAAGACATAGAAATGGCCAACAGGTATACGAAAAAGTGTTCAACATCACTAATCAGGGAAATGCAAATCAAAACCACAACAAGGTATCAGCTCACTCCTGTCAGGATAGCTATTATCAGAAAGACAAGAGATAACAAATGTTGAAGGTGTAGAAAAAAGGGAACACTTGTACACTGTTGGTGGGAATGTAGATTGGTGCAGCCACTGTGGAAAACAGTATGGAGTTGCCCAGATAAATTAGAAATAGAACTACATATGGTCCTGCAATCCCTGCATCCCTCTTCTGGGTATATACCAACAAAGGAAATGAAATTACCACCTTGTAAAGATATCTGCACTCCCTTGTTCATTGCAACATTGTTCACAATAGCCAACATATGAAAACGACTGAAGTGCTCATCATGGATGAATGGGTCAAGAAATTGAGATACACACACACAGAGAGAAAGGGAGGAAGAGAGAGAAAGAGAGAGGAATGTTATTCAGTCTTAAAAAAGGATATCCTCCCATTTGCCACAACATGGATGAGCCTGGATGACATTAAGCCAAGTGAAGTAAATCAGAAATAAAGAAAAAACTGCATGATCTCATGATCTTACTTATATGTGGAATTTATTTTTTAAAAAGTTGACTACATAGAAATAGAGAATGACATGGTGATTACCGGGGAAAGCGGGAGGATATAAGAGATGTAGGTCAAAAGATATAAAGTTGCAGATATATAGGATGAATAAGTCTGGAGATTTAATGTACATGAGAATTATAGTTAATAATATACTATTGTAGTCACAAGTTTCGCTTAGAGATTTTAGGCATTCCTGCCATTGTGTTAGATGAATGGTATATTATTTGACTGATCATTTTGCTATATATATCAAAATATCATGTTGCATACCTTAAAAATACACAATAAAAAAGTGGAAAAGAAATACTTTCTCAAACAAAAATTGACAGAACTTGTAGTAGATATGCTTTGCAAGAAATATTAAAATAAACTTTTTATAGGAAAAATTATGTACGTCAGAAACTCAAATATACATAAAAAGCATCAGAAAATAAAATACAACCATTTATTTTTCTAATTTGTAATTCATCTAACACATAACAGATGAAAATAGCAACAATGCATTTGATTATGTATGCTTGTATGTGCGTATGTTTATGTGTGAAATGAACAACAGCAATGTTACAATAGATGGAAGGGAGAAATGAAAATTATTATATCTTACTTGCATTACTCATGAAGCAGTATAGTGTTATTTGAAAGTAGACTTGGATTAGTTGCAATGTATGTCATATACTCTAGGCAACCATTAAAAACAGTGTAAAAAAAGGAAGTGTAACTGTTATGCTAAGAAGGGAGGGAAAATGTAACCATAAAATGCTCAGTTAAAACCACAAAAGATAGACAAAGAATGGAAGATAAAAATAGGAACAAAGAACAAGGGTGTCGAATAGAAACAGGTAACAAAAATGGTAGCTATAGATGCAACTATATCAATAATATTTGAATGTCAATAGTCTAAATGCCCCAATTAAAAAGACAGTTTGTCAGAGTGGATCAAAAAACAAGATCTCACTATGTTCTGTACAGGAAGCCCACTTTAAATATAAAGCCAGATATAGATTTAGACTGAATAGGTCAGGCGCGGTGGCTCACGCCTGTAATCCCAGCACTTTGGGAGGCCAAGGTGGGCAGATCATGAGGTCAGGAGATCGAGATCATCCTAGCCAACATAGTGAAACCCTGTCTCTACTAAAAATATAAAACTTAGCTGGGCATGGTGGCACATGCCTGTAATCCCAGCTACTCGGGAGGCTGAGGCAGGAGAATCCCTTGAACCCGGGAGGCAGAGGTTGCAGTGAGCCGAGATGGCGCCACTGCACTTCAGCTTGGCGACAGAGGGAGACTCTCATCTAAAAAAAAGGTGAATGGATGGAGAAACATGTACTATGTTAACACTAAGCAAAATAAAGCTAGAGTAGCTATTTTAATTTCAGACAGATCAAACTTCAGAGCAAGAAAAGTTATCAGGGATAAGGAATGGCATTACCTAATGGCAAAGGAGTCAATTCTGCAAGAAGACATAATAATCCTTAACAGGTATGTGCCTAACATCAGAGTGTCAAAATACATAAGGCAAAAACCAATAGAACTATGAAGAGAAACAGATGAATCCACTATTAGAGTTGAAGATTTTAATACCCCTCTATCAGAAATAAACAGATCCAGCAGGCAGAAAGTCAGTAAGGACACAGCTGAACTCAACAATGCCATCAATCAATTGTACATAATGGATACCTATAGACTACTTCATTCAACAACAGTAGAATATACATTCTTCTCAAGCTCACATGGAACATTCACCAAGATAGACCACATTCTGAGCCACAAAACATGTTAACAAATTTAAAAAAACAGAAATCATACAATGTCTGCTCTCACATGACAATGGAGTTAAACTAGAAATAATAAAAATGTAGCTGGAAAAATACCAAAACACATGGCGATAAAACAACATACTTCCAAATAACATGAGTCAAAAAAAAAAAAAAGATAAATTAAAAGATGAATAGAATGAAAATAGAAACACAGCTTATCAAAATTTATATGATAGTGAATTAAATCCAAAGCAAAGAAAAATTAGAGGAAAAAAATAAAAATTTTAAAAAGAAATTAATAGAAAAACATCAACAAAACCAAAAGATGGTTCTCTGAAAAAGAAAAAAAATAAAATAAAATTGATAAGCCTTTAGCCAGGCAAACTAAGAAAAAAAGGAGACACAAATTACTAATGTCAGAAAAGACAGGACATCACTGCAGATCCCACATTAAAGGGCTAATCAAGGAATAATATGAAGAGCTCTATGACCATAGATTTGATAACTCAGATGAAATGGACCAATTCCTTGAAAGACACAAGCTGCCAAAACTCACACAAGAATATACAACTTGAATAGGCTTATCTTTATTAAATAAATAATTAATAATCTCCCAAAACAGAAAATATCCAACCCAGGTATGTTCACTGCTGGGTTTTACCAGACATTTAAGAAAGAAATTATACCAATTTTGTATAATGTCTTTCAGAAGACAGAAGCACAGGGAATACACCATATGTCATCAGGAAAATGCAAATTAAAACAAGGTACCACTACACACCTCTTAGAGTGGCCAAAGCCCAGAACACTGAAAACATCAAACGCCGGCAAGGAATTTGAACAATGTGAACTCTGATTCATTGCTCATGGGAATGCAAAACGGCATAGCCACTTTGGAAAACAGGTTGGCAGTTTCTTGCAAAACTAAACCATAAGATCCAAATGAGTTGAAAACTTATGTCCCCACAAAAACCTGCACATGGATGTTTCTAACAGCTTTATTAGTCATTGCCAAAACCTGGAGGCAACCAAGATGTACAGCAGGTAAGTGGATAAAGAAACACTGGTCCATCCAGACATTGAAATAGTATTCAGCACTAAAAACTGAACTATCAAGCCATGAAAAGACATGGAGGAAACTCAAATGTTTATTGCTAAGTGAAGAAAGCCAACCTGATCATTGTGGCTCTGATTTTCATTTCTCTAACAATCAGTGATGTTGAGCTTTTTTTTAAATATGTTTGTTGGCTGCATAAATGTCCTCTTCTGAGAAGTGTCTGTTCATGTCCCTTGCCCACTTTTTAATGGGGTTGTTTTTTTCCTAGTAAATTTGTTTAAGTTCCTTGTAGATTCTGGATATTGGATTCCTCAAAGACCTACAACCAGAAATACCATTTGACCCAGCAATCCCATCACTGGGCATATACTCAAAGGTATATAAAAAATTATATTATAAAGTTACATGCACACATATGTTCACTGCAGCACTATTCACAATAGCAAAGACATGGAATCAACACAAATGCCCATCAATGATAGACTGGATAAAGGGAACGTGGTACATATACACCATGGAATACTATGCAGCCATAAAAAGCAATGAGATTATGTCCTTTGCAGGGAAATGGATGAAGCTGGAAGTCACTATCCTCAGCAAACTAATGCAGGAACAGGAAACCAAACACCTTGTGTTCTTACTTACAAGTGGGAGCTGAACAATGAGAACACATGGACACAGGGAGGGGAACAACACACACTGGGGCCTGTTGAGGAAGGGTGGGGTTGGGGAGGAGAGTATTAGAGAAAAGAGATAATGCATGTTGGGCCTAATACCTAGGTGATGGGTTGATAGATGCAGCAAACCACCATGGCATATGTTTACCTTTGTAACAAACCTGCACATCATGCAATGTATCCTGGAACTTAAATTTTTTAAAAAAAGAAAGAAAAAAAGGGCAGAACACAAAGATCTTTAGGTCAATCATTCTGATACTATGATGGTGGACACATGTCATTATGAATTGTCTAAACCCACAGAATGGACGACATGAAGAGCAAACCCTAATGCAAATTATGGACTTTAGGTGATGATGTGCCAGCATAGGCAGGTTCATCAATTATAACAAATATCCCACGCTGATAGAGGATATTGACAATCAGGGAGGCTATGTATGTGTGATAGAGGATATATGGGAAATCTGTCCTTCAGCTCAATTTTGTTGTGATGCTAAAACTGCTCTAAAAAAAAAGTATTTTTAAAAAGGAAATAATAACCATAAGGACCAGGATAGTCGTTACATAGATGTGTGGGGCAGAGAGAAAGGACTGAAAATAAACTCATTGTAGATATGTTATCAACATTCCAGTTTTCATGTGGTAGAGGTTTATGGTTTATTATTAATAAATAAGCAAATAAATAGAACTTCTTGCAAGGACCCATAAATGAGTAGGTAATGAACTGTGGGTTAGAATTAACCCCATTCTATGTACCTGAGATCCAATAAATGTATATTTAAAAAACAAAAAGTTTTACAATTAAATACTGTTGAAGGAAAGAGATCAGGCAATTAAGCCTCCAGTTCATTTAAATGCTGGGAGCAGGTATGAAACAACCGCGGGGAAAATTTGTCCCACTGAGACACTTGTCTGTAATAATTATGTTTTGTACTAGTGTGGCAGGAAACAAGGAAGGAGCATATTTTGATCAAAAAAACCTTCCTTGAGCCCATTTTTCATGGTGCACTGCAGAACCCAATTAAAGGAACTCAAAGAAATAAAATTTCATCAATGAAAAACCACCTAGAAATAACCATAATCTCTGTGGCTGACACTTCTAGTTGTTCACTGAAAATTAGTGCTGCCTATTTCACATTGAGAAGTTGTCACTGAGCCATGGCAGCCAGCAGGGGGCTGTATTTTCTAGCTCCACTTGCAATGGCTAAATGAGTGCCAGCCAGTGGAACCTCAGCAGAAACTCCCACAGGGGGCACCTCAATCTCTCCTCCCCTTCTGATTGGCTGGAATGGAGACAACCTCAAGCACCAAATGTTGAAGATGGCAAGGTTACTCTCAGCATGGGGACCTGAATGGCTGTGTGGACAGGTGCCACCCCATGTAAGTGTTTATAGACCTACTTCTGTTAAATCAGTGATAATTTAACTTACTATTGTGTGTACATCAGTATGCATTTTCAGGTTTATTAGCTACAGCAGCAAGCATTACCCAACGTAGCCTCTAGCGCATATGGTTGTAGGATAGCATGAAATAGTAGGGATAGGAGAGAAATTCTGAGCAGGGGATAGGAGGTGTGAGAAATTCCTGAGGCACAAACAATCACTCCACTGAAAATGACTTGGCAATACTGAGGTCACACTCCAATTATACTAGGATCCACCTGTAAGACTGCAGGCCAGCAGTTAAACTCATGGATGCTGGCATCAAACTGCCTAACTAAAATCCTAGTTCTATAGCCCACAAGCTGTATGACTAAGCAAGTAATTTAATCGCTTTGAACCCATTTCTCATCTTTAAAATGGTGTTAGTAACTATATCCACTTTAAGGAATTGTTGTGGGGGTTAAATGAACTGATGTGTGTAAACAAGTTGGCACAGTATCTTCTTTGTAGCAGATACTAAATAAATGTTAGCTGTTGTCATTATTTTTATTTTTGTTGCCATCTTTACAATGGGACAGTTTGTGGGTAACCTAGGAAAGGCACTGGCTAAAGAATACCCTGGCAAGGAACTTTATTTACTCCCTCTCTTCAAGTCTTTCCTTATCACATTTTCAAACCTTAACACATCTACATGCTTGTATGACATTTGCTTAGGTATAATATTTTGCACATTTCCAAGTCTTTTCACAGCCATCATCTCCCCAAACCATGAGAGTACCCCTGTAAAGTAGGTATACTTTTTTATTCATTTTCTTACAAAGGAAACATCTAAGGCTTGGCAAAGTTGAGCATTTCCTCAGGTCACAGCCAGTCCCGCTGATCTGAGTCCAGTACTTTTTCCACTATATCATATTGCTTTCCTTGAGGCAAAGCTTTGCATGATATCCAGTTCTCTGCAGATGAAGGAATTTTATCCAATGTGTTAGAATGTACCAGATAATCTGTTGGTAATTATTTTTCACTGGAAATTTCCTTAAGTTGTCTTCTTTCTCAATGAATGGATACCAACTACTGTGAATTTCTGCCATTGACAGCTAATCCCATTAAGTCTGAATAGAGGCTCTGTATCTCCAAGTTGCTGTTTTTCTGTATTTGGCCAAGATACAAAAGGGCAGCCATACTGACACAATTTATAACGGCCAATAATGACATCAGCTAGTCTGAAACCTGTCCAGCAATACCCAAGAGAACTAGAGAGATAATAAAATATTTGGTCACTGATAAAATATTTATTACAGCTAAATCAAAAGCATGCATGGCAGGAAAAATGAAGTTTAACTGGTACTCTTGAATATCCCAGCAGCTAAGCCCAAAGTAGACATTCAACAAATATCTGCTAATTGTTGACCACCTAAGTTTTAGGCTTGGAAAGGCAAAATGCAACTAAAGAGATTCACACAGTAGCATTTGAAAGCTAGCATGGATTTTCTCTATTAGCTCAAGTATTAGTCTCCTTTGAAAACTATTCTGACCTTGCATTGAGCAAACTAAGTAGAGAGAAACTCCTAAGATCCCTGGGCTGACACACTATAGTTGGTGGGGTGTTGGGGTGTTCCTGGAATGAATAACAGCTACTACTGAGCACTACTAAGTGCCAGGCATTATTCTAAGAGCCACACTTAATTGTCTCACCAACCTGATGGGTACCAGACCCACTTTACAGATGAGATTGAGTTAGAGGGTTAAGTAACTTGCCGAAAGTCACACAGCTATTAATTGATAGAGATAGAACTAATCAATCAAATGTGAATGTAGTGTCCCTAACTGTGTTAAGGGAAATAGACAATCTAATTGCTGAGCTGTAACAAATACACTAACGAAGAATTAACTGTTAAATCATGCACAGTTGAATGTGACTGCCATCTCAGCAAGTGGTACCACTACCCACCAAGTTTCCTCAGCTAGAAATGTAGGAATAATTGACTCATCTCCTTTCACATCCCTGAGCAGACACTGTTAGTTTTACTTAAAAAAATTAGATCTCAGATCCAGCCACTCGTCAATACCTTTTTTACTTCCACCTTAATCTAAGACACTATCATCTCACCTGAATTCAAGCAAAAGCTTTCTAATTGGACTCCTTGCTTCCACTCTTGCCAATTACATATTATTCAAGTGTGTTTCATTTTAAACTAAAAATGACATAGTATCACATCTACTCAAAACTGCTTTCCATGTTCATCAGGGCCCTCCATGGTCTAGGCCCTATTAATCCTCTGACTTCATCTCCTTCCTCTCTCTCACCACTCTAGCTTCACTGATTTCACTTTTCCTTGAACAGGACATGCTTGTTCTACCTCAGGGCCTTCGCAGTTTCTGCTACTTTGGTTTCCTTAGATATGTGTTTAAATATTATATCCTTCTTAAAAGGACGTTTTGTTAGCACCCTATTGAAAATAATTTCCCCTTCTCTATCCGTCTACCCCCAATCACTCTTCTCTTCAGAGAACTTGTCTTCGTCAGATAATCTATTGTGGCAATATTTGTTTCCTTGTTTATGGTCTTTCCTCATAAAAATGTGAGTATCACAAGGGCAGGTATTTGTGTTTTGCAGGCTGCACCCTGGAGTCTGGAACAGTGCCTGACCCACTGTGGTACTTGAACGAACAAGTAAATGAATGGATGTATAGGGATGAATGAATGAAAAGAGACAGGTGTCTCTGGTGTGAGGACAGAAGGACTCACAGAGAAAGTGAGACTTGAGTTTGACTTTAAAGGATGAACAGAATTTGGTTATATATAGAAAGAAGTGGAGAAGAATTTGTTTCATGAAGATGCATGAGCAGAAATTACCATGTAAGACTCACTATTTAAGTTTTCTGTATAGCAGAGTTTACAAGAGCATTCCCTTCTAGAAAATCAAAAATAGAAAATTTGGCTCACTGGCCTGGAGAAATGGCTAGAATAAGGATATCGAACTCTCTTTATGTGTCAGCTACCATTTAGTACTCATAGCAATTCTGTGAAATTATATTATTTTCTCCACTTTACAGATGAGGAGTTGAGGCTCAGAAGCTAGATAACTTTTCTAAGGTCCTATAGTGAGAAAGTAGTACAAATGGGATTTGAACCTAAGCAGTTTCACAGTCGCAAGACTAATCAAAGCGTTTTACTGGAACCCTATGTTAAAGAAGAGTCATAGATAAGAAAAGAAAACTTAGAAGTCTGGTGAAAAGTAGATACAGGGTTTCGCCCTACAAAATCCACATAATATAGGAGTCCCAAACTGAGGAATTAATGCAAAGACTGGTTTCAACCATGAAACGGCTCAGCAGCTGCAGAGGCAAAGGCAAAACTCTTTAGGGGCATTTTCACCACTTTAGGTACATAGGAATCTCTCAAACACATAAAAATAGCCACTGCTGAAGACAAGTGCAGAAAAAACTACAACTATGAAAAAAAATGAATCACTCAAAGGGAGGAGAAGCTTTCACAAAGAGGAGATGTGGCATCCAAGACCACTGGCTAATAAAATAATTCAAAAGACATTGCAAAACAAATTTGTGAAAAGTGCTTAAAGAGATTATAGAAAGCCATAGTGAAATAAAGGAAGAGCATAAAACAGCTGGAGCACAAAAAAAGTATAAAATGAGGCATGGATTTGAAAAACAACCATAAAAATATCTATCCATGGAAAATATGTTCACTGGAACTAGAACTGATTCATTAAACATTGTGTTTTATACAGAACATTTAAAACGAGAATTAGTCACCCTGAGTAAAGAAAAATAAAGACAGAAAATATAACAGGGAAGTTAAAAGCCTAGAGTGAGAACAATTGGCATGGGTCTAACAGGAATAGTGAGGGGGGAAAAAACAGAATGAGAGGCAATGTCTGAAGAGGTCATGGATGAGAATTTTCCAGAACTGAAGGAAAATACTATGAGTTCTCTCGGGTGGAACAAACTAAGACTTGAATTGAGGAGGTAAAATGAATCAACAGATAAATGAGATTTGATGAGTACACTTCTCATTTATATCAATAGATGCCAGAGACTAATATAAATGCTACTATAACATAGTAGGAAAAACCCAATACTCATTATAATTCAAAAATGAGAGTGAAATAAAACATTAACAGAAAAAATCTGCTTCTAGATATTCGCCGGAAACACTATGATTAAACCCAGAAAAGAAAATGAAGGAAGCAATGATAATAATTTGAATGTAGGTAAATCAAAGTAGGTACTGACTGTGGAAAAAAAATAACCCAAGGTGTTTTAAAATAAAGTGTAGTTAAAATATTCAGTAATAAAAATGTGAAAGATGAGAGGGAAGTCATCAAGAAAAACATATTTGAGTTCTCATGTTACTCAAGAAAAGTGTAAGTATTTACTAAGATTAAACTCTGATAAATCACACACAGTATTCCAAAGGCATTATGACAAAATGCAAACCCAAACCATTACGACTTTGCAAGACATTATTAAGGAAAATACAGTAAGTACCAATCGTAAAGGAGAGAACTGGTGAATGGAAATACATTAAAATGTTAGTGCTAACAAAAGACACCATAAATAAGAAACAAGCTACTACAAGGAGAAATATATTTAACTATGAATCAGTATGAAATCACTGACCCCAGCAGAAAGATGGACAATGAATATGAACATGAAATTCACAGCAGAGGTAATCTGAATGGTCAATAGCCACATGAAAAGATTCTTAGCCTTATCAGTAATAGGGAAATGCATATTAAAACAATGAGATTCCATTTCCCTTCTATTAGACTGGCCAAAATGAGTTTGACAATACCAAAAGTTGACAAGGATGTAGGGAAATTAGAATTTATATACATGGCTGGTGGGAATATAATTTGACGCATTCACTTTGAGAGCAATTTGGCAATTTCTAGTAAAATTAAAGATAACCTAGCAATTTCATTTAAAGTAGATACCCTAGGCCGGGCGCGGTGGCTCAAGCCTGTAATCCCAGAACTTTGGGAGGCCGAGGCGGGCGGATCACGAGGTCAGGAGATCGAGACCATCCTGGCTAACACTGTGAAACCCCGTCTCTACTAAAAAATACAAAAAACTAGCCGGGCGAGGTGGCGGCGCCTGTGGTCCCAGCTACTTGGGAGGCTGAGGCAGGAGAATGGCGTGAACCCGGGAGGCGGAGCTTGCAGTGAGCCGAGATCTGGCCACTACACTCCAGCCTGGGCGACAGAGCGAGACTCTGTCTCAAAAAAATAAAAAATAAAAAATAAAAAAATAAAGTAGATACCCTAGAGAAATTATGGTACATGTGTACAAGAGAATATATGTTCATAAAAATTGCAGACCAACTATTAATGTTCATGCAGGAGTTAAAAAAGTAAACTGGTGTGCACACATACATGGGAATATTGTTCAAACATTAAATGAATAATTTAGATCTACATGCCTTCAAGAGGAATAAATCTGAAAACACAGTGAGAAAACTATTTGTAGGTTGACATGACCTACCCACAACAGGGCTCCTATCCTTGGATGAGAGGCTTGGGGAAGAAGTCTCAGAAGTACGATACCATCCATGTAAAATTATCAAAACACACCAAAATACGAAGTGTTTAAGCAGAGGTACATTAAAACAAAACTTAGAACAATACAAATCAACTTTAGAACAGTGGTCCCCACTGGGAATGCAAAGTGGAAAATGGGAGCAGAAGTGGGGACCAAGAGGATTTCTAACTTGTCTAATATTTTATTTTGTAAAAAAGTCTGAACAAACATTGAAAGATGTTATTGTTCACTATGCTTTTTTGCGTATTTGAAAAAAATCATAAGAAAAAAGGAATGCTAAATGATGTAACGCAAGAAGAAGGAACCAACAAAGGTTTTTAAAAAAAAGGAGGGTTCATATCTTATGAAAACCAATGTGGTAGAGGGTTGGAGGGTAAGTGGGAAGCAGGTGACGAAGTGATGAAATCCATTGTTATTAAATTAGGTGGAGCACCTGTGCTTGACACCGTTTTTGCTTTTTTTTTTTTTTTAATTCCTGAGATGTAAGGCTATGAAAGAATTATTGACAGAGGCAACAAACTGCACTTATTAGAAAATATGGTAAAATATGGCCGCTATTTCTTTGCCACTGCTCCCACTGAGAGGAAAAGTCGAATTTCCCTTCCCCTAAATGTAGGTTAGCTTTAATGACTTACTTCATCCGTAGAATGTGGCAGAAGTGATGCACTCAGGTTTTCAATGCTAGGTCATAAGAAGCCTTGGAGCTGGCATGTAGGCTCCTGAGGCACTTGCTCTGAGCCAAGTCAGCTGCCAGTAAGGAGTTCCACTACTCTGAATCCATATTGTGAAGAAACCTAAGCTAGTTCCATGGAGAGGCTTTGTAAAAAGGTCAGGAGAGATGCCTGACCAGCTCCCAGATGATCCAGCCCTCCCAGCCCAGGTGCCAGACATGTGACTGAAAACACAGTGATGACTCTGGCCTCAGCCACTATCTCACTGAGACCCTAAGCAAGAATTACCCAGAAACCCAGTCAACCCACAGAACCATGAAAGATATTTTTAGGCCACTACTTTTTGGAATGATTTACTTTGCAAACTTAGATAACTAGTGCATAAAGTAAGATCCAGTTTTAATTCCTTGAAACACAGAATTTGAGGTGTCCACAAGTCATAGGCATGGAGACATTCCCCAGGCAGATGTACACATAGTATTGGAACCTTAGTGAGTCATTGTCACATTCATGAGTAAGTCACCTGCTTTGGTCAGTGTACCAGCCCGTGGGAACACAAAATCCAGCAAAGACAGGCCTGGACATCATGAAATCACAGTCTGGGGACACAAGGGCCAGACCTGTGTTCACATAGGTGGGCAAGCCCAAGGTAGGAGTGTAGAAGATCAGAAAAGGGGCATATGAATGCCTTGGCAGGGTGGGGTGGGAAGGTACAGAAACTATTTTTCTGTAAAATGGCTGCTTTAATAAGTTCTGAAGGAAAAATAGTCAGTGTTAAGCACAGGTACTCCCTGAGTGAATAAAGACAACAGACAATAGGGGTAGGGAGAAATATTGATAAGTGGCATCATTTCCAGGAATTTGAAGTCAGTAACTAGCGAAATTGCATCACCTTGTCAACTGCCTCATTAGGTTATTTACATATTAATCTCAGAAGGACAGAGAAAAGATCCTATTTCAAAAGCTATCAAAAGAAAATTAAAACAAAATGCAAAATATGATATGCAAATCCATGCATTTATATGTTCATCTGGCATTTTTCAAAAGTCATATTTCATCCTAAGCACACCTCCAAAATCCTCTTCCCCTCTACTGTCTATCTCTATACCAGAAAAAGGCATGGTTTTTCTTTGAGGAAAACGCATATACAGTATTTTTATAGTTTATAAATTGTTTTTACAGTATAACCACTCTATGAGGTAGACTCTGCTCTTCTCATTTTACAGATACTAACACTAAAATTCAGCAAGAATGAGTGACTCTACCAAGGCCACAAGCTGGTAAACAGCAGGATTTTGACTCAAATCAAATCATCTGCTCCTCTTTCATGGCTGCCTCTGCCTTCGAGGGGTTTCAATGGAGAAGGATAAAGCACAGGCCTATGAGACTATAAGAAGCACATTAGAAAACTCTGTGAAGACAAGCATGAGAGCGGGAGCTCAAGGGGGAGGCAGGTTATTCGAGCCACCTTTGATGGTAGTGATTTTGAGCCAGACTTTGTGGACAGTGTTTTGATGGGGAAAGGGAAGAGAATGTAAGCTATCTGGGCAGCAGAGCAGCACTGCTTCAATGGGAGTGAACTAGGGGGAAAAACTCCTACATTTTCCTTTTTATACCAGTTGTTCTCACCTGGAGATTTGCCATTCCCAGTGGACATTTGGCAATGTCTGGAGATATTTTTGATTCTTCTAAGGTGTGGGGTGCCACTGGCATCTAGTGGGTAGAGGTCAACCCACTACTGTTGTTAGTATGCTGCTAATAGGATGTTAGATGCTGCTCAACATCCTGCAATGCATAGACAAGTTCCCCAAAATAAAGAATTATGCAGCCCAAAGGTCAATAGTTGAGAAACTATATAGGTTGAAAAGCCTGGACCTAAACATATTTAGCACATTGAATTAGGGTTCTCTAGTGAAACAAAATCAATAGGTACAGAAAGGCAATGTGTGTGTGTGTGTGTGTGTGTGTGTGTGTGTGTGTATGTGTAGAGAAGGGGGCCGGAGAGGAGAGAAAGAGATTTCAAGAAATTGGCTCACATAATTATGAGGGTTGACAAGTCCCAAATTTGTGGAGTAGGCCAGCAGGTTGGAAATTCCAGCAGGAGTTGATGTTGCCGTCTTGAGTCTGGAAGCAAAATTTCTTCTTCCTCAGGGGACCTCAGTCTTTTTCTTTAAGGCCTTCAGCTGACTGAATGAGGTCCACATACATTAGCGGGTAATCTACTGTACTTGAAATCTCCTGATTTCAATGTTAATCATATCTAAAAAACACCTTCACAGCAACATCCAGACTGGTGTTTGACTAAACAACTGGGCCCCATAGCCTAGCAAAGGTTAAGCACCCTAACATATTACAAGCATTTAACTTTCAAAACCCTGTGAGGCAAATTTAATCCTTGTTTTAAAGACAAAGGAAATAAAACTCAGAGAAGTAATAAAATTTCCCAGAGTTACACAGTTAATAATACTAACAGATAACATATTTTCACCACTTACTTTGAGCAGTGCTGTATTAACAGCTCTAGGTTGTTTATTTCATTTAATCCAACTGAAGTAGCTACTAGTATTTTTATCAACTCCATTTGGTAGATGAGAAGGCTGAGGTACAGAAAGGCGATGTAAATTTTCCAGAGCCAAACAGTTTTAAGCAACAGAGCCAGGGTTTTGAGGTCAGGCAGTCTGGCTTCAGAGTTCATACCCTAATCCATGGTCCTCACACTGGAACAAGCTTCAGATGGTATTTTTATCAATTCCATTTTATAGATGAGAATGCTGAGGTACAGAAAGGTGATGTAAAATTTCCAGAGCCAAACAGTTTTTAAGCAACAGAGGCAGGGTTTCAAAGCCAGGCGGTCTGGCTTCAGAGTCCATACCCTAACCGGTGGTCCTCACACTGGAACAAGCTTCAGAATCGCCAGGAGGGCTAGACTGAAATACAGGTGGCTGGGCCACAGCCCCAGAGACTCTGAATCAGTAGGGTCGTGGTGGGCCTAAGGACTTGCATATCAAACAATGTTCCAGGTGATGCTAATACGGAAGGGCTGAGGACCATACTTTGAGGACCATTCCTCTAAACCACTGTGCTGCCCTCTGCTGAGCAGGGGGACTAAGCTCATGCAATCTTCAAAAATTCACTGAGCCGCTGCTATATACCAGGTGTTGGAGATAAAATGACAAGGCAGTCATGGTCCTTTCCCTCATGAACTTTTCCAGGGCCAGGAGGTTAAATTTATGTCAATAGAAGAGATCTGGCTTTAATAGAGAACCTCACTAAGGGCTACAGGTGCTCCCAGTCGGGGCCCCTTTCCTGGGTTTGGATCCAGGAAAGATACCTCAGAAAAAGCAGGTGACTAAGCTGAGGAGAAGACTTGAAGGAGAAGCAGAAATTAAACAGGTGATTGTAATGAGGTGAGGAAGCATGTCCAAGGCAGGGAGATCAGCATGTACCTGGAAAGGCCCAGAGGGGACAGAAAAGCTTAAGCAGTTCAGCAAGCTAAGTCACAATAGGTTGCCTGTGTCTCCTTGGAATATCATTATGCAATCTGCACAATACGTTTTCTGTGCTCCATTTCCCTCATCTGTATACTAGAGATGAAAATACCATATTTCCTGAATTCAGAGTGAGCATTTCCACTCCACCCCGATGTTAACATGCATGAAATCAGGATGTGTGTTACTAGAGATTTGTACATTTCCTGTTTTTTTGTTTTTTTTTTACATTCCCTGCTGTGTTTTTGTACATTTCCTGCTCTGTTTTTCCCCTCTTCATTGAAAGCTATTGGTCAACTGATGATTTCTCAGAATTAAGAAAGATGGAGTCATTTTGCCTTACCTATCTCATAGGGCAAAAAGAATATGGGGCTATCAAATGAGATTGAGGCCCAGAGTGGCTCTCAGCCCAGGCTGCACCTTGGCATCACCTGGGGATGTCGCCCAGGCTGGAGTGCAGTGGCGTGATCTCGGCTCACTGCAAGCTCAACCTCCCAGGTTCACGCCATTCTCCTGCCTCAGCCTCCCGAGTAGCTGGGACTACAGGCGCCCACCACCATGCCCGGCTAATTTTTTGTATTTTTAGTAGAGATGGGGTTTACACTGTGTTAGCCAGGACAGTTTCGATCTTCTGACCTGGTGATCCACCCGCCTCGGCCTTCCAAAGTGGTGGGATTACAGGCGTGAGTCACCGCACCTGGCCTACCTGGGGAGATTTTTAAATCTACCAGTGCCTCAGTCCCATCCCTAGTGATCCTGATTTTATTGATCTGAAGTAGGAACCTGTGGGTAATTTTTCAAACCCAGGTGATTTTAATGTGTATCTGAACCTAAGAACCAATATCACCTAAGTCTGCCCCAGGAGTCAGAAAACTATTGGCTGTGAGCCAAATCTGATGCTCTGCTTTAGTAAAGTTTTACTGGAACACACCCACACCCATTCAGTTATGTACTATCTATGACTGCTTTTACACTACAGTGGCACAGCTGAGTAGTTGCAGCAGAGACAGTATGACCTGCAAAGTCTAAAATGTTTATTATCTCACTCTTTACAGAAAAACTTTGCAACCTTTGCCCTATTCCATTGCTACTTAAAGAGTGGTCCTCAGAACAGCATGAGCAGCACCACTGGGAGTCAGAAATGCAGGATCACCTGTCCTACTAAATTAGAACAACAATTTAACAAGCTCCCAGGTGATTTGCATGCCCTTCAAAGTTTGAAAAGCCCTGCCTCATGCCGATGTGGCCACCGCCACACTCTCTGGCAACTTTTTTGTTCCACTATCCTTGTTCCTGCTCAGTCCTCATCTCCAAGTCTTCATTGCAATGCTGTTGCCTCAAGGAGGTCATTTCCTTCTGTCCTCTGTGATTTTCCTCTCCTAGCATCTTATTTTTCATAGCACATCTGAAATCTATGATTAAGCTTTCATCTGAGTGTTTATCTCTTCAATGTCTGTCTCCTGGAAATCTCATAAGGGTTTAGGTCTCAGAGCATCAGAAACAGCGCTGAAAAATGTAAAAGCACACCACGTGTTGCTTCCAAGAGGAGGGCAACAACAACACCAAAAAAAATGGAAAAGTAACATTGGAAGTAACTTGATGGGAAACAACAGATAAAGTTACTATGCTGACCATGGGCGATGCAGCCTAGAAGGTCCCAGATGATGAGCAGCTAGGTTAGGTTTAATTTCCTCTTTTTGTATTCTGCGGTAAATGATTAGTATTCAATCATACCGAAACTATGAAGTGCTTTGGTAAACCTCTGCAGAGCAAGGATCCAATTTTACCAGCTGTTCATTAAATGAAACATCCATATATATGTATCAGCAATTTAATTAGAAAGGCAGAGTGCCAAGGATGTGATCATTGCTTGGGAAAGTTACATTTCAGGCAGCTTTTGTCTTCCAAGAGAACAGAGGAGACTCTTAATTGCATTCTATTCTCCTTTCCCTCTTAATCACAGCTTGCCTCCACTGATTTTCTTCAAAGTGCCCTTGGTGGGGGGCATGAACATTTTTGAATGGCTACCTTCTTATATAAAGATTAAGCACACCAGCTGCTCTTGCCTAAAGACCTACAGTGTCTTTCAAAACAGGACACAAATCAGATGGCTTAGGCTGACCTCTTTTGGGTCCTAGGCATAACACTCACCAATAGTGAGTTAAGATTAGTTATCTTTACTGGAGAAGAAAACAAGGTCAAAGAAGAGAAAAAATGTCATAGACTCGTGCTACCTCAACAGAGCCTCAAAGGTCATTAGAATAACCCTTGACTGCCATTGGTGACTGCCCCGCTAAATAGACTAGTTATCCATTAGGAGTTTTTGAAACACATGTTGGCAACCCTTCCCTCCCCACAATAAAAGCGTATGAGGTTCACAGTGGTTCTATGGCAAGAGAAAAAGTAGCCTAAAAGAGGAATGTAGAGACATGGGTTCTAGTCTGAGGTGAGAGGCCTAAGGCCATTTCCTTAAACTCTCAGAGACCCATTTTCCTTATCTACAGAATAAGATAGTTTTAGTTTATGTATTTATCCATTCACTTATTCATGCCTTCATTCAAGTAATATTTATTAAGCATCTATCACCTGGTAGGCAGTTAGGCAGCAGGTATGCAATGAAAAGTAAAAACAGACATGTTTTTTAAAATCTCATGGAGCATATAGTCCTTTGAAACTATAAGGTGCTGATTAAAGAATTACATCAGTAAGTGTAAAGTTACAGCTGTGGTGCATCTAAAAAAGAGGTTTCTCTGAAACTCCTGAGCCAATCCATCAGCAAGTCTTGTCAACAGTACTTCAAAACACGTTTTAAATCTAACCACTTTGCACCAGCTGCAAACCACATCACTGCCACCGTCACTTCTTGGCTGAACTACTGAACTAACAGTACCTGACCCTTGTCCTTCTTTACAGATCCATCACACAGCAATCAGAGGGATCTCTGAAGACCATAAATTAGATTGGTGCCCCTATGTTCAAAATCTCTAGTGACTTCTCATCACACTTAGGCTAAATTCCAATTCCTTACACCCAGTCCATAAGGTTCTTAATGATGTGAGCCATGCCCATGTGATCTTTGATCTCATCTTTACTCTCCTTCTCATTCTCTCCGCTTCAGCCACTATGGTCTCCTTGCTATTCCATGAACAAGCCAAAGTTGTTCCTGCTTGGAAGTGTCCCCCTATCTGACTTCACAGAGAGGGACTCATATTTTCTTCCCATATTCACTCAGATCTCTGCTCAAATACACCTCCCCAGGGAAGCCTCCCTGACCACCCCATCCAAAATTACCTCCCACCTTCTTTAGAGTCAGTCATTAGCTCCACAATTAATTTCTTAACTAAGGTTGCATGGAATACTACCTATAAGTCCTTACTGACTTCTCTATTGTTTATATCCTCCTTGGAGCAGGGACTTTGTCTTGTTTTCCAGCACCTAGAATAGGGTTTATACATAAAAAATGCTTAATAACTATTTGTTGAATTATTATACGCTGTGATGACATATGTCACTACATAATAAGGAGAACTGATTAACTTGGAGAGGCCAGGAAAGGCTTCTTTGAGGGAATGCTGTTTGAGCTGATGAAGGAATGGTGAGAGTTAACGAGCCCAAGAGGAAAGTGATGTTCCAGGAAGGGAGGATAGCTCATGCAAAGTTCTCATGGCAAGAAGGAGAATGGTGTGGTCAAGAAAGCAAAGGAAGTCTAGTATAAATAGAACACAGGGAGACAAGGGGAGCGTGGCACTAAATGAGACTGGAAGAGAGGAAGTGTCCAGGCCATTCACGGCTTTGCAGGACCTACTCATGATTTCTGTCTTTTTCCCAAGATCAACAATAATTCATGAAAAGATTTTAATTGTGGGAGAGCATAGAGGAAGAACCAATCACTTTTGCTTAAAAAATACTTGAAACAATTTGTAAGATCCATTTCTGCTCGGAAATTCTAGGATTCTATAAAAAGTCAAACAGCAAAAAAATGAGAATGGACTTTTGAAAATATTTACCAAAGTCAATTTCAATGACAGAAATCCAAGCCACTGAGTGACTTCTCAAACATCACCACTTTGAGATGTTTGATTTATGTTCACAATGTTAGCAGTCTCCCTTTTTTCCCTTCTTCTAAAAAAATACTGAGTCAAAATTTCCTCTTACCATGAAAAATATGACTTCTGAGCTATGATTCTGAGCATACAGGGATCTAAATTTTAACCACATTAGAAGTTTCTAGACTTTTGAAGCATACATTTTCCAGATTAACTGGCAGAATATACAGGTAGCAGTGTCAAGGCCTGACTTTTAACCATATCCAGAATTCAAATATCTTTCATTGGCCAGCTGTGATCTTGAGCAATTGATGAACTTGAAATCTTGGACTCCCATTTGTGGAAACAGAATAATCCGTTGTTGTCCTGGATTAAATGTGATAATGTATATAATATGTTTAATAAGTGCTGAGTTCATTGATGTAGAAAACTACTGGATTGGAGTAGTCAAAGACCCACCTTGTGAAGAGCTGAAGTCATTCATCTCTTTTTCCCTAGGGTGGTTCTATCCCAGCCCAAAATTGCTTAGTGGCTGCACCTAGTGGCATGACTTCAGCTCTGCATCCACAGCACATATCTCCTTTGTTAAGGGGGAGTTTAGCAGGGATGGAAGGCATGGAATCATGCAATTGGTGCCCAGCACACTGCCCAACTTAATAACTTTTGCTACTGCTGATTGAGATGACATAGGAACATTTATTGCCTAATTGTTGCTTTCTTCATGAAGAAATTTAAAGACTTGATAGATCACTGAGAAATAAAATAAACAGGTAAATAAAGTCTTTCATGGTTTTGGAAGTAAAAGGGCAACTACTTAAAGAATTTTGCAGCTAAGAATACATATTTATGAATGTATCTATTCAAGCCTATCCAAGAAAATGAGATGGGACTCCAACAAAGACAACACCATTAACCATCATTTTGTCTATTTTTCTGAGTATACTGACTGTTACTTACAAGTGACTATGTATTTCCAAATTGTTAGACTATATAGAAGCAAAAGGAATTTACACACTTTGCATGTTTAGGGTGGGGTAGGGCACCTCTGGCCCAGTGAACTTGAAAACTATTTTGCTGCGGACTATTAGGTAAGTGTGCCAAAGCAGTAACTTACCAAAGACCCAAAAGCCCTTAAAATGTGCAGACAGCTCCCTGAGGTGGTATTATCCCAGTTTCCACCCCAGTTATGTACTAAATTCACTCCCCCTACTAAAAGCTAAAAAATTCTCTGCCTTCATTATTCACCAGTGCAAGCCCAGGAACTTGTTTAGTGCTTGCCTCCACCCAGTTACATTGCCTGTAAATGTGCATTTTGGTTCCTGAGCATTTTGGTGACAGTTCCCTGGAGGCTCAAAGATTAGGTGCTTAATGGTGCCATTTCGGGTTGATGACAGTAATCGTGGAGAAGGGGGAAAAAAAACAAACCCAAGGAGGAGCAGGGAATAACTTTTAAGGCAAAACTCTTGGAAAAAAGTAACAGTTTAGAAATTGGACTCATAGCATTAATCCAGGGAATGCAGACATTGAAACTCAAGGAGAAAGACTGTTTAGAAGAAACTGTGAGGTAATTAGATGCCATTGTATGTTGTTATATCGCTTGCATTTCCAAAAACACACCTCTTGAAATGTTTAAAAAGACCTTTTAGCATTTTGCTAAATGATACTTTCCTCCCTCTGGGTTCCTCCCAGAGCTGCTACATCAAAGTGCCCCTTTAACTTACACCTTCTGGGATGTAGCCTTTACTGTCTCAAAACATCACGAGGCAAAGCAAGCCTAGTTCTACCTTGCTGAATCCAAAATAACTACTATTTATTGAGCACCAACTGAGGTGTCAGGAACCCCAGATCCGTAATTTCATCAACTCTTCTCAATCACCCTATGCTTGAATATTATTTCCACTTTGATGAGCAAGCTGAAGTTCAGACAAGTTAGGTGACTTGCCTATGGTCATTAGCTAGAAGGAACCTGATTTTGGCTCATTATTCATACACAGATACTTCAGTAGCTGGCACTGAAGGCAACCTGGTGAACATGAAAGACTAAGAAATATAGCTTTTAGTGGGAGAGCGATATGGCTTAGGAAGCCCAGGCTATTGTGGGGATCCAGTAATGTTTCCTAGTAAGGGGGTCCAGTATTGTTTTTTCTCAAGGAATGAACATAGTAGGTAAGTTCCAAAGGGAAAGAAGCAGTTAGCCAGGTTTAGAGTCTAGAGAATATGGTTCTAGGTAGAAGAAATTCCAAAATGCAAGTGGCAGGAGGTGGGAGAGAGCAAGGTCTCCCTAAAGAACTAGAGGACTGAGAGTAGTGGGAACAAAATAAGAAGGCATGATGCAAGAGAGACAGTTAAGGTGGAGTGACGGGAGGATTTTCAACCCGGATAAGGATTTTGGATTTTATCTAAAGCCATTGGAGCATTTTAACCAGAGAAAAGTGTGAGCAGATGTTTTTGGGCTGGAGTGTGGAGAATGCTAGAAGAGAGGCATGACTGGATGCTGGGAGGGGCACTAGGAGGCCGGTGCTGAGTGAAATAGATGATGGTGTTTTGGAAATGCAGTGATGACAAGGAGAATGGAGAGAAATTTGTAGAGATTGTTAGGAAATTAAATTTGTAAGACTTGGAGACTGATTAGATGGGATTGTTGATGAAGAGAAGACAGATCCTCAAGGCTATTTCAAAGTTTTCTGATAGGGCCACTGGTTTGCACCATTCACAGGAAGAAGGGAGAGTTTGGGGGAAGATAAAGAGTACCATTTGGGATTTGTTGGATTTGTGGTGCAAATACATTTTCAAGTGCCTTGTGGGCAGTTAGATATCTGGACTGGAGTTCTCAGGAGAGGTCTGGCATGGTGGTATGGATTAGAAAATCACTGATAAATAAACAGTGACCCAACCTGTGGTGGGGATAGGAACACCCAGCAGGAAAATAAAGGGCCCAGCCTTATCTTCACTGAGCATGTGTTTGAACCACTTTCCAGAACCTCTTTCCATAACATGAGCAGAATGTGTTCTTTGTGCTATTTCTCTAATTATGAGATCACACCAAGGCCTCATTGTTCTGGAGTCACACCAAATCTTCACTGATATCTCCCTCCATGTCCCATGACAGTTTCCAAAAAGGTGATGAGAATTTAGGATCCAGTTATGACCAATAAGACACAAGTGAAACAAGACACCAAGACACCAATGAAACGGTATTAGCTACAGACAAAATTCTGTTCTCCACTGTGGAAAGCAAGAATTCCATTCATGATTTACTTTTTGGCTAGAATGGCAGCTATAGTCCACTTGGCTAAGTATAAGCTATACTTAGTTTACTGCAGTGTAACCTATATGGCATTTACTGAACTAGCCAAAAAGTTTATGGTAGACTGGGTTCTCCCAAAAGCAGACCCTGGACAAGAATTCATACAATTAGTTTATTTGGGAGGTGATTCCTGGTAAAGGAGTGAAGACGTGAGACAGAGAAGGGAAAAAAGTCAATGTTAATGAGCATGTAGGTTACCACTATGGGCAGCTGGAGCTCGGTTCCATTGGGTACCTCTGGAGTAATAGATGGTTCACATCTCAAAAGTTGCCTCACATAAGATGTGAGAACGTGGGTTATTTACTCACCAGTTTTCATATGTTATTGGATAAGGTATTGCTCCAGGAGTGTTTACTCCCAGACCCTTCTGGCCTACCCCACATGGGTCAGGCAGTCTCCCAAGGCCCGATAAAGCCCTCAGAGTCACAGTGCTTGAAGTAAGAAGCCTCCAGCATGCACTGAAAGAATGAACGCAGTGGGAAAATATGGGCAGGGCCCTCACACCATCTGTAGCCAGCAGAGAGGAGAAAAGCCTGGACATAGAGGGAATCTGCTATAGTGTATAACGTCATCTTCTTCGCATTAAAGTTTCTAGCTGTCCCAGAGAAAATGTGAAAGTAAACAAGATTATAAAGTTAACTATACATGCTGGCTTAGGATGAGGTAGGGGTAAGAAAATATGGTACACAGACCATTTGACATATTGTGGGATTTTTTTCATAACAAACAGTAATAGCCAAATATGACTGTGACTTGCGTATGATCTTCAAAGTTCTATTGTATTTGGATGCATATAATGGAGAATTTTAGTCAGAATTTCTTACCAAACATTAATCAAGTTGTTTTTAACGGACTAAATAAGTGATTAGCTTATGGTTTTTCAAGCCAACACAAATGCCTTTGCCAACTAACTCTGGCAAAATCTTTCCCCTCTAAAGTGTAAGATACAGTACTTACAGCAACACAAAAATATTTCAGAGTCGAATCAATGTTCACGTCCTTAACTGTAAATGGTTTTAAAATGGTTACATGTATATTTATTTGTGCCTTTGTGACTTAAGGAGAATATTGAGGTTTACGTTTGCAAGACTAAGTTGGTTTGTGTATTCTAGTCTTCTTCCCTCCTCTCTACCAGTTGAGCATTTGGGGAAAATTTTTCTCATCATTCCAAAATTAAATGAGTACATCTCCTTAGACTTGTTCTTTGGGACTGTTAAATGTATTAGTTTTTAGGGTTATGTCAGTCAATCAAAACAGCTCATAAAGATAAGATTTAGAGTCAGTAATGATAGACCAGGTGTTTTTGTTTTAGTAAGACTGAACTTCAGAAGTAGTGACACAAAGATGACACTGCCTCCTTTATCTTGTCCTGAGATTTTTCATGTTAGGGATGTTCCCCGAGATTTTGCATGTTATTGGATTTTCTAAGTGCAACTGCTCCAGCTTCACATGAGAAGCATAATTTAGCCAGAATTTGGAAATTTTAAGTCCTTCACTTACCAAATATTACTGAATACCTACTAAGTGCCAGGTATTGTGGGAAGCATTAGGGATACAAGAGACACAAAAGATCTCTTCTTCTGCACATGACTTATGTTAGCTAATGGTATCTACTTTTATGTGGTAATCTCCTCTAAATTTCCATGCCAAGGCCTTGCGGTCACCTCAAGAAAAAACCAGTTTTGGAAGGAGGACGCGGAAACAGAAGAGGAAGTGAGACTAAGACTCAATTATTTTTTCATTTAGAAAGTTCGGCCTTTAGTCAGTCACTGTTTTCTAAAGGATCATTTATGCCTTTTAAATTCCTTTGAAAAACTTAGCGTTGCTTTTGGTAACTGCTTTAAAATTCAGAAAATCTAAATATAATACTCTTCTGCTGAAAGTAGAAACACATTTTTATTACCGCAAAAGCATTAGCTAAAGAAATTAAAACATTGAGTGCACTTTTAAAAGCCTCCCACCTGCAGGCGTAATTTGACTCTCAGGGAAAGGTCTCCTCAAACGCTAAAGCCTAAGATATGAAGAAATTTGTAGTAAACGCAGAACAGCCGCAACCCCCAAACATCTCTTCCAGGATAGCAGCATGCCTGAGTGACAGTCTCTAAATGATCTCCATGATCTCTACAAACTGGAACACTTCCAGGGAGATTACAATGTTTGGCGGATCATTCGTTTCTATTAATCATGTATTACACTCCATGGAAACAAAGTATTTGAGTGAGGTCAGGACACAGGATAAAATTGGGCTCAATATTAACTAAATTATTAGAAAAAAGTCTATTTGCCTGATCTAATGATGATGATGGCTTTACCACCACCATCGCCATCACCATTGTCCTCATTTATTGAGCACCTGTGCTTGGCATTTTACAAAGATCTTGTTTTTTTCCCATACACCCCTGTGAGGTAGGTAGATATCACTGCCCCATGTGACAGGTGACAAGAATAAGACTCAGGTAACTGCATTGTTTGAGTTTGTCTGTAACTTGAATCTAGACCTGTTGGAGAGCAAAGCGAATCCACTTCCTTCTTTAACGACAATAAGGTCAGCAAAGGAAAAAAAAAAAAACAATTTTGGCCAACAATCACCCTGGAAAAGTCATATTCACGATTCTTTTACAAGCATAAGAAGAAGCATAGAAAATCTAATCTTCCTACTTACTTCTTAGGACTGTAGGAATGAGCGTTCTTAGATTACAACACATAATCATTAGTTTAGATCACTTTTATATATATTTGCAGGGGGTCTGGCTCACAAACCCATATTTCTGAGAAATTCCAGGGTCAGGGGATATTTACTGACAGAGAAGTTCTTTTTAGTCATCTTTAAGACCATTATATTAGTGGGACTTTATAGTGTACTAAGTATAGAGATTAATAAATAACGCACCAATTTTTATTCATAATTTTTACAACCTGATCTTCATTTGGTGACTTAATTAGATGCTCTTACTACTGTCTATACAAATAAATAAATATTTTCTGCAAAATATTCAAAATACTGAAACTTTCTAAAATTCAGATTATCTGAAGGGAATGGAAAGACTGAAAATTGCAAGTATTTTATATTTAACAATAGTATTTCCAGAGAATTGGTTCACAAAATATTCAGCAAAATTAAATTTTTTAAATTGCTAAAATATAAAAGCCCAAAGATGATTCTCCCATGAATGCTTAACCTGACATCTTTAATGAACATTATACAATTTGATTTCACATGGCACAACATCCAAAACACACCTTCTTTTGAGGCACGGTATTTTTTGGTTTTTGTTTTTTCTCCTTTTTTTTTTTTCTGTTCTGCATTTCTAATATTTTAGAATAAAATGAGGGAGAAATTACTGTAATCACAGCACTTTGGGAGGCTGAGGTGGGCGGATCACCTGAGGTCAGGAGTTCGAGACCAGCCTGACCAACATGGAGAAACCCCGTCTCTACTAAAAATAGAAAATTAGCCAGGTGTGGTGGCGCATGCCTGTAATCCCAGCTACTCGGGAGGCTGAGGCAGGAGAATCGTTTGAACCCGGGAGGCGGAGGTTGCAATGAGCCGGGAGGGCACCATTGCACTCCAGCCTGGGCAACAAGAGAAAAACTCCATCTCAAAATAAATAAATAAATAAATAAATACGGAGAAATTAATTGACAACTTCTTTTATAAAGAAAAGAACTATTAAGGCTGTGTATTTTAAAGAACATTTAGAAGTTTCAGGATTTTTATGTAAGTGACTTCCTCTATGAAGACACTGAACAATAAAATTAACATTGAGCATTTTATATTAAAATACTACTCATTAAATAGATTAGTTTAGAAAAAGTAACATTACTGCTGAATTCTGTAACTATAGAATTCTTAACAGAAGACTTCTGATATCCTTCCTGTCACAGTGTTACGAGTTTTACTGTCTCAGCTATTCCTTATCACCATCACCACCCCTCTCTCCTATCACTCCCACAGCCGTCCACTGACAAAGGTCCTCTTTAAACAGATCCATAGAGTAGACTTTTAACAAGAGGAATAAGGAATCCTTGTCACAAAAGGACAAAAAAAAAGAAAAGAAAATCACTTCCTAGTTTTAATATTTTTTTTTCCTCTTCCAGCCTGCCTCCTCTCCTCTTCAAACTTCTTTGCACGGTTGATACTGAGTCAGGTAATTGGGGTTCCACTCAGAGCAGAATGTTTCTGGGAACTGAGAAAAGCTTTCCTTCCTCCCCTCGTTCAGCAATAAAAACCCAACTTTCTTTAATAAATTCGGGTTAAGTGCAAGAACAAAAGTACAGGCTGGGAATGTACAGGCTTGGGAGTGACTTTTCCTGACTCACCCTGATTAACTCCATTCATTTGTTTCCGCGAGTGATCCACTGTACATGCCAGTCGCCAGGCCCTGTGCAGTAAGGACACAGTGTTGGGTGAGGCACCGCTCAGGAGGCGCCCTGGTGTGCGGTGGGAGACGCAGAGGTGGGAGCAGAGAATGACAAGAGTGTGCTGTAGGTTCTTCAACAGTCGGATGCGGAAAATCTAAAAGATGAGGTGAGGGCAGCTACTCTTGTTTGGAGGACGAGAAAAGACAAAGGAGGAGATTTTGAGCTTCTGAAATCCACTTATTTCCTTCCACGGTAGTATTTCTCATGCAGCCTCCTCTATTCTGGCCGGTCCCTCCCATCCAACTACTGATCACTTGTAAACCTAGTTTTGGCTCTTGCTGTCCCAGGGTCGGCTCCTGGACTTACCTTGGGGAAACTTCCATGCAGCCCCCAGCCCTGCACTTCCCAAGCCCCGGGCGGACTTCCTCTGGACGCGCACTGCGCGGGCTGAGCGCACCGCCAGGAGCGCAACGTGTGGTGCCGTCTGCCGCGCGCAGGGAGACCGTGGAGACCTCGGAACCGTGGAAGGGACGGGCAGCAGTGTGGGAAGCCTCTCGACTCCGGTGTCCCGCAGGCAATCGGGTGGCAGCTCCCACTCCCCTCTCCGACATATAAACGCTTCTCCCCGCCCCGGGCCCGACCCTTCCCCGCCCCGGCGGCCCCGGGCCCAGCGCACGTCCCCAGGGAGGGGGGCGCAGCCTTAGGGAGGTGACGGAAGCGGGACTGGAGAGATTATGAGGGCTGTTACTGCCCCACCGGCTTCTCCCCTCTTGAAACTCCCGACCGTGGGAGAAAAAAAGAGAGGGGAAGTTGGGGCGTTCATGGTACGCGCCTTCTCTGCGCCGGGAAGATAGGCAGGGAGTGCAGATCCAAGGGGCACGGAAGGCAGCAGCTCTGCTTCTACTGTTGGAACTGTTGTTCTTTGGCGGCTTTGCCTGTATTCTGGGGTCTTCTGGCAGAAGACAGGGTGTAGCAAGGGAGCCAGAGAGAGTCTTTGGGTGGTAGGAAGTCTTCCCTTTTCCGTGGGAACGGAGACCCTGAGATTAAGGTCCAGAGCCACCACCTCATCCCATCCTCCACGCCCCCCTACCTCCCCAGTTTCCCTACTGTCCTGTCCGAATTCAGGAGTCCCTTGGGGAATATCCTTGACTCTGTGTCTACTGACCTTCTTCTCTTCTCGCTATGTGTCCATTCACTCATCTATCTACCTTTTTTGTTGTTGTTCATTCCACAAATATTTGAGCACCTACTATGCACTACTATCAGATGCTTGGGGTGAAAAAACCCAGCAAAGTCGGAATCTTAGCTCACAGTTTGGTTAGGGAGATAGACACGGAAACAAAAAGCAGGGTGGCAATTGCTGAATGGGGAAATGATGCCATAGGAACACAGAAGAGGGAATCCCAACTCCACCATGGTAGGCCAAAAGAAGCTTCTCTGAGGTAAATAAGTCCAAACTGAAATCCAAAGATGGAGCTAGACAGAAAAGCATGGAAAAGAGGGTCTCAGGCAAATGGAAAAGCAGCAGGGAAGACAGAGGGAGCATTTCCTTCTTCAGAATAGCCAAGTTTGTGTGATTTTTAAAATTTGGTATTTGCTGTCATCCTAAGGTAAGGAAATGTTAAAGAGAGGTAAACTTGTAGATGGTAGAACTGGATCTGAATGCAGGTAGACTAACCATGGAGTGTGCATTTACCAGCTACTCCGTATGTAACATGATGTGTCAACTTGGCAAATGATAAGTTAAAAAAAAGATTATTCACCAAGGAGTGGGGATTGCTCTGGAGTCTGGGGCATGACCTCAAGTCTCAGCTGGACCACTCATCAACTGCAATTTTGGCCAGGTCCTTAACCACAGTTTCTTTGTCAATGGAGTGTAAATAGTAAAGATGCTTTCCCAATGTCCCTCGTTGAGTGTCCTGGATCATAAGGCTTCATGTTCTGCTTCAGAGACTTGGTGGAGCAACACCAGGACAGGTGTCTCCAATATGGTGATTCCTCCACGGACTCCTTGGCTTTACACAAGGAAAGCTGGGAGAACACTGGAACAACAACAACAAAAGAATGAACATTAGAACGTCTCAAGTTATTATTGCTTTTATCTAAAACAATTAAGTAATTCAAATATTCACATTCTTTCTAAAAATGCACTTAACACAAATATCCTTTTCTCATTCCAGGATCACTACTGAAAAGGCAGATGTGAATTCTGGGCGGCAGGGTTTTTAGAGATTTGCCAGTCCCCCACCCAAAACTACTTTTGAAAGTGTGTATTTTAAAATAGCCAGAAGAGAAGATTTGAAAGTCCCTAACACAAAGAAATGATAAATGCTTGAGGTGATAGATGTACTAAATACCCTGACTTGATCATTATACATTCTATGCATGTATTGATATATCACAAGTGCCCCATAAATACATCCAAATATTATCTATCAATTAAAAAAATTTTAAGTGTGCCATACATGCAAACAAGGCTTATTCTTTGATAGCTCTATAGGAAATCTAGTCTCACCGAAAGGCTTCTGGAAGTCATGAGCTTGTGACCCATGGCCCAGCCAGGACAAATAATCATGTCAGTCCAATGGGAAGGTTTAGCAGCACTGCCTTAACAAGCTGAATCCCTTTGACATATTGTTCTGAGACATCTAAAAACACTCTATCTGATGCCCTGGACCTTCTGATGTCCAAACCAGTTTTCACAACTGGATCATACTTGGTTAAGCACCCCAAGAACTAGGCTTCCTTTTACCCAGCCTAAAGCAAAAAGGGAAAGAAGAGGGATCCTTGGGTTTTATAAATGCAGGTGGTTGCCTGAAGTGACCCCAGTTTTTCCCATTGTGCAACCCTTGATTTCTGGACCAGAGAAATAATGGGCAAGTAGCCAGTGCTCTTTGCTGTCTTTCTGGAGCATTTTCAGGAACATCTGTAACTCAAGAAAAAGTGTGGTGCCATATGTGTCTGTATGGGTTTTTGATGCCCATGAAACCTCACAAGCTGGTCATTAATTATATTAGAAGATAAGGGCAACTCTTAAGCTAAGACATACAGTGTCTACAATGACAGTGTTTGGACTCTGGGAGTCTTGTCTATTTATAGTTCGAGACTTTGGGAGAAAGTCAGCTACCATTTTCTGGGAAGATTCATGTTGATTTCTGAAATGTCTCCAATTTTAACCCAGCTAGACCTTCATACTTTAGACCCACAAGCTACTAAAGTTGGCTTTTATATGGTATTCCAAAGCCCAATGTTCTCCTTCAATCATCTCCACCCATTCAACTCCTGCCATTCTTCTGACAGAGGGATACTTCTAAACCACATATGTGATTAATTGCTCTGCTGACTTCATGCTATATTGAGGTACCCACTACCTGGAGAGCAGAGCCCTCATGCAAGATCCCTTCTCTCTCCTCATTACTCCTTCTTGCCTCATTTCCTGCCATTTGCCACACTCACACCACTACTTGTGAGTTCCAGTGCTTTTGTAATGACCCACATTGCTTGATTTCATGCTGTATTAATATGTCCTTACTATTGTTAAGGTTGTTTCCTCACCATTTATTTACTTATTCATTCAGCAAAACACATATGAGAGGACTTCAAAAAGTTCATGGAGAAATGGAACTGAAAGATACAAATAAAAATACCAACTCTACTTTTTAACATAAGCTCCATCATATTTAAGACACTTATAAGTGATAATGCCAGTCGTTTAGTCCATCCTTAAAGAACTGAGGGTCCTGGGAATTTAACCATGTCAATGCAGTCTTTTTTACATTATTAACTGAAGAAAAGTGGACGCCTTTTAAAGACTTTTTAAGATTAGGGAACACAAAAAGTCAGAAGGAGCCAAATCAGAACTGTAAGTTGGGTGCCTAGTGATTTTCCATCAAAACTCACAAAATTGCCCTTGTTTACTGAGAGGAATGAGCAGGAGCATTGCTGCAGAGAAGTGCTTTCTGGTGAAGCTTTCTCAGCACTTTTCTGCTACAGCTTTGGCTAGCTTTCTCAAACACTTTCATAATAAGCAGATGTTATCATGCTTCGGCCCTCCAGAAAGTTAACAAGTAAAATGCCTTGAGCATTTCAGATAACTGCTGCCATGACCTTTCCTCTTGACCAGTCTGCTTTTGACTGGACCACTTATACCTCTTGGTAGCCATTGTTTTGATTGTGTTTTGTCTTCAGGATTATATTTGTAAAGCCATGTTTCATCTCTCATTACAATTCGTTGAAGAAATCCTTCAGGATCTTGATTCCACTTGTTTAAAATTTCCATTGAAAGCTCTGCCTTGTTTGCAGCTGATCTGGGCACAATGGTTTTGGCATCCATTGAGTGGAAAGTTTGCTCAACTTTAATTTTTCAGACAGAATTGTATAAGCTGAACCGATTAAGATGTCTATGGTTAGCCATTGTTTGTGCTGTTAATCAGTGGTCCTCTTCAATTAGGGCAAAATGAGATGAAGTTTTTCCTCACAAATTGATGTGGATGGTCACTGCTGTGAACTTCATTGTCAACATCATCTTGTCCTTTCTTAAAATGAGTTATCCATTTGTAAACTGCTGATTTCTTTAGGGCATTGTCCCCATAAACTTTTTGTAAAGCATCAGCAATGCCGCCATTCTTCCACTAAAGCTTCACCGTAAATTTGATGTTTGTTTTTGCTTCAATTTTAGCAGAATACGTGTTACTCTGTAGGGGCTCTTTTTAAACTGATGTCATATCCTTTTTAGTGCCTCAAACTAGATATTGTTCAGACATATTCTAACAAGTTAGTGTAGTATTATTTTAATGCCCCAAAATTCTGAAATCCATGCTGAGTTTTTTTTTCATAAAACACATTTTCCATATTTTTGAAGACTCCTCATATATTGATTACTTACCATGGGTCAGGCACTGTGAACCTCTATATTTTTATAATAATAATGTGTACTTTTTCATCATAAATTAAAATAATATACTTAAGACTGACATCTTGAGTTATTAAAATCCATTTGTTTATCAAACATGTATTAAACACCTACTATGTGGCAGGTACTTTTTAGACACCAGGATGCATTCAGCCACTGTCTCTGCCCTTACGACCTCAGAGCCTAGTGTTGGAGATGGATAAGTAAGCTAATTATTAATGTGATAAAGGTCTGTATGCACTGGGCACCATGGGAGGAACCCTGTAAGGAAGACAATGCTTGGGCCTGGAGTTGAGTGAGGAAGGTTATAAACATTGGGCCTGGAGTTGAGTGAGGAAGGCTGGGAGATGTGAGACATAATAAGAGAAGGAGAAACATATATGAAAGTATGGAAGTCAGTTGTAGCCAGAGTGCAGGGCAATGGAGGGGCATGGTATGAAACGAGAGTAAAGAAGTAGGCAGAGGCAGGTACTGCATTGGATGTGAATGAATGAGAGGAGTCTAGGATAGCTCTAAGGCTTCTGGCTCACAACTACATGTGGGCAACACCACTTACTGAGATAGTGAATATAGAAGGGGAAGAAGGTTTAAAAAGAAAGGCAGGGCCGGGCGCGGTGGCTCAAGCCTGTAATCCCAGCACTTTGGGAGGCCGAGACGGGCGGATCACAAGGTCAGGAGATCGAGACCATCCTGGCTAACACGGTGAAACCCCGTCTCTACTAGAAAATACAAAAAAAAAAACTAGCCGGGCGAGGTGGCGGGCGCCTGTGGTCCCAGCTACTCGGGAGGCTGAGGCAGGAGAATGGCGTGAACCGGGAAGGCGGAGCTTGCAGTGAGCCGAGATAGAGCCACTGCACTCCAGCCTGGGCGACAGAGCGAGACTCCGTCTCAAAAAAAAAAAAAAAAAAGAAAGGCAGAAGAAAATAATTCTATTTTGAATATTTTGAGTTTGAGATGCCTGGGAGCTGTTCAAGGAATGACTCTCAGTGGCCAGATGGATTTGTATAGGTCCGAGGTTCAGGTGTGAGGCCTGAATCCATGGATTTGGGAGCATAACAAAATGGGTAGTCGAATTTACAGAAGTGTATGAGGTGATACAGGGAGAGTTTATTCAGTCATCACTCATTTAATAGATATTCACTGAGCACCTGCTATGTGAGAGGCACTGTTCTAGACCCTGAGGATACATCAGAGAACAAAGCAAACAAGATTCTTGCTCTTGTGGTGCTTGCGGGAGAAGGCTTGGAATCATCCTATTAGATGGCAGGGGAAGGTTACAATTTTCATGCAGTGTGAAGGTAACATTGGGCAAAGTCTTGAATGGAGGTGAGGAGTAAGTCCTGAGAGATATCTGAAGAAAGAGTGTTCCAGTAAGTGGGAACAGTCAATGCAAAGGCCCGGAGGCAGGAGCACAGCTGTGCATTTGAACAAAGAAAAGTCCAGTGTGACTGAAACAGAATGAGTGAAGGGAGAGGCAGGAGGGGGACATGAACTTAAAGACATAATGGAAGGGGCACAGGTTGTAGGGAGAAGTGCAGTGTTTTAAGCAGAGACTGACATGACTACTGTTTGTAAAGGATTTCTGTTTTTAAAAGATAATAAGACTGTAGTAGGACAGGGTTTGACAGCAGAGTCCTGGGACATAGCTGACATTTAAGGGACAGGAAGAACAAAAGGTGTTTAGGGAAATGGGAAGGTTGACAGAGAGTCAGATCCAGGTGATCTTAAGAATGTTAGGATTTTAAGATTCTCAGGACTTGGTGACTAATTAGACATGGTGACTAGTTATGACAGAAAGGCCGGCACGGCAGGAGAAGACCAGGGAAAAGATCTGTCTAGAATGCTAAGGAGGACAGCTTTGTAGGAAGAGACTCATGGAAGGTATCAGAGGCCACGGAGAGGTTAAAGAGGATAAAACTTGGGAAACATCTCTTGGACTTGGCAATGCAGGGAGCCCTGTGACTGCTGCTGGAGTGACTGGTGGAAGTGGAAGTCAGAGCCTCAGAGTGAAAGGCAGATAAAGAGAGTGGACTCTTTGAAGAAATATGGTCAAGAAAGAAAGAAGATCAGGGTCTGTAACTTCACAAGGGCATGCTTTTGAGGGAATGCTTATCTTGTTGATGATAGCACAGTTTTTCTCTCAAGTGTAAGACAAATGCAAGAGGACTTTTGTACTCATAAAGAAAACCAGGGACAGAGAAAGAAGCAGGCAGAAGATGTCTGCATTACAGGAAGTTTGAATCTGCACTTCCCAAGCTTTGCCAACTTTTTTTTATCCTTCAAAAGATAATCTAGGAATAAGGATACATGAAACTGTCTTATTGCAAACAGGAAATGGGGAGAATTCTAGGACAATCTTATTGTGCTGTAGGGATTCTAAAGTAGGGGAGTAAAGCCCCAAGTAGGTGAATTTGGACCTATCACCACTGATTGATTGATTAGCTTCTTTCTCCTACTCACACTCATTTTCAGACGGGGTGGGCTCAAGTCCTTATCACGTATGGGAAGGATGGAAAGGTCAGTTAGGAAATAATCACCAAGGACTCTCCAAGCTATTTGCTCAGTTGAGAACAGTATAAATTTCACTATCTTTACTTTTGTACCCTCTGAGATTATATAGACTCTAAAAAATACCGATTTTCATTAACCTCATGATAACACAACTGAATTTTCTGCAAATGATTTTCAGACTATACTTGTCATATTGTGTCATGTATACTGGTGTAATTACTTACTTAAGGCATGTGTTGGATCATTCTAAGATAAATACCCTTTTTAAAACCCTGAGATTTTTGAATCAGCTATGCAGTCAGAGTAGAGGAAGACTTTTTTCCCCTATTCGGTCAAATTAATGTCAAGGAACTAGAGACATCAAGCCAAATTCTCTCATTGTGTGACTTTATACAATTCTTACACAATTATATGAGAGACCAATTCACTTTTATAGGCCATTAGGGTAAAATTAGGATTCAGCAGAAACTTTCTAAATTCTCTTCTCAAGATAGAATAGTAATACTTTATATTTAAAGGAACAGAAAACAAACCCCAAGATGGAGTAACATTTCTCTCACCTTCTCTAAGAAAACCCACTAGTTCCTATAATCAAACCAAACAGTAATCCTCCAAGAATGGAAAGTGAAGGACCGATGGACCTTGTGATCTGACCACTGACCCCAAAATTTATTTTGTTCATGGGAGCTTTTCCTCATAGATGCTGCTATCACTCCCAAGTACCTCATCTTAACCCTTTCTCCCAAGAGGAGGTTTGTAAACCTTTCCTTAATTTCTGGATCACAACCAAGAAAGGCCAAGCCAGCCATACAGGACAGAGAAAGAATAATAACAACAACAATTAGTTAACCCCATGCATTAAGTATCTTTTACAGATGAGGAAACAGGCATAAAATGTCAAGGAGGCTGCCCAAGCATAATTGTTGAAATTGTTCAACAAGTACTAATTGTTGAAGCCAAGATTGAACTCAGACAATGAACCAGGAAGTGAATATAGGAATAATGTAAAAACAAGAAAGCAATCTGCCATACAAGGTATGGGTGGCAAATTGTATTTCCAAAATGGTTGCAGCAATATCTCCCACATCTTTGTCTGCACAATTCAATTAAACATCATTTTACTGTCCACTCTGTGCTAGTCATGGAGATTGTCCTAGTTTGCCCCCCGCCCAGTTCCATCCAAAAGCAGACACTGAGACAAGGGCTCACATGCAAGTAGTTTATGTGGGGGACGATCCTAGAAAACACTTCTAGAGGAGTCGGGAAATGAGACAGGAAAGGGAAGGCAGCCAGTGAAGAGTGTGTTATCGAACAAGTTGCCTCCGTGGACAACTGGAGCTCAGTCCCACTAGGGAATGCTGGGAAGCAGTGCAGGACATGCTCAGTTATCTGTTAACAAAATCCCTGTTTGTTAATGGCTGAGAGATGCTCTCAGAAGGATAAACTCTCTTGCAATGGGTCTTGCCCTGGGTTCAGGCAATGCAGCCTTTAGCATGTGGCATCCAGTGTGAAGAGGGGAGGAGCATGGAGGGGGACTGAAAACATCTGCTGGAGAGTCTGCAAGTCTGCCTGCTGGGTCAGTGTGGGAGCTCCCAGGAGTGTAGAACAGCAACAACAAAGAATATTAGGACCCAACTGAGGCTCACATTACCCAAATCCAACGGAATATAAAATCCTCCTGAGGCTGTGTGCAGGCAAGCTCCCATACTGGCTTCTGTCACTTTTCTCTGAGTCTCTGCCTGCCCAAATTGTTCTTCCTCTCAGTTTCCCTTATCCCTGCCAGTCCTCTGGGGCTCATGGTGGAAGTGGGGCAATGCCTGTCTGCCTGCATGAATGTTTCTTTAGAAACATTGACTTCTCTATCCGGGGAACATCACATGGAAAAAGTCCCTTGTGTCGTTCAAAGAGGCTGTGTCATGTGCTTTGTGCAGCATGGGGCTCATTGGGATTCCTTAACACTAGCTGCTGATAAGGAATTATTGAAAAAGCACCATATTAAAACCTGGCTTACAATGTGATTTTCCTTTATTTGACAAGAATTGTTTATCTTGGATACATCTACAATAATTTAGTATGCTGACTGGGTGCCTAACCCAGATGACCAAATCTCTCCAAATTGGAAACTAGAGAAAAGCTATGAGAAAGGCTTAAATTCATAATCTGAGTGCCTTAATTGTACGTATTTTCCTTTCACAAAGATGTGAATTGATCTATCATATTGCGTTTTCCAAAGGTTTGTTCTGGGGGTTGGGAGTGGCTTAAAAAGCAGAACTTTATTTTAAGGAATTGATTCCCATGGTTGTGGGGGTTGGCAATGTAAGATCTAGGTGTCCGCTGGGTTGGTTTCTTCTGAGCCTGCTCCCCTTGGCTTGTAGATGGCCACCTTCTCTCTGTGTATTCACGTGGTCTTCCCTCTATACCTGTCTGTGTCTATAGGACACCAGTCATATTGGATTGGGCTTACCCTGATGACCTCATTTTAATTTATTTCCCTCTTTAAAAATTTTGCCTTTTAAATGCTTTTGTGTTTTTTTCCAACTCTATTGAGGTATATTGACAAATAAAATGATATATATTTGAAGTATACAATATGATGATTTGATATACATATATGTTGTGAAATGATTGCCATCATCAAGTTAATTAACAGATCCATCATCACATATAATTAAGTTTTTTGTGTTTGTGGGAGAATGCTTAAAGTCTACTCTCAGCAAATTTAAATTATGCAGTATTAGTATTACTAACTGACACCATGCTGTACATTGGATACTCAGAACGTATTCATTTTCTAACTGAAAACTCATATCCCCTGACCAATATTTCTTAACTCTGCTGCTCCCCTCAATCCCTGGCAATCACCATTCTCCTCTGTTTCTATGAGTCTGACTTTTTATTTTATTAGATTCCACACAAATTATACCATACAGCATTTGTCTGTCTCCGTTTGGCTTATTTCACTTACCATAATGCAAAGCATCAATAATTTTATTCTATTTCGATTTTATGACATGATTCCGAGGTTCTCAAGAGTTTGTGAGGAAATTCCTTGGTAAAATACATGATACTCCTTGGAGGCCAACTTCATTTGTGGTTCCTTATCACTTTCCAATTATTTATGAGTTTAAGCTAAGGCAGATTTCTATAAAGTGACCACAAATATTAAATTTTATAAGGCTGTGGTTTCACATTAATAATAATGAAGTTTCAGGATTCAAAATTAAATGTTAAATAACTAGGAAGTGTAATCTCTCAATCTGCAGGCATATTATTTGCCTTTTAAGCCTTATTTAAGGAAACATAGGTCAGTGGTTGTAGTATGTGTTTTAGGAAGCATAACCTATTGTATTGGAAAGCTGGATCCTCCACTCACTGTTCACACTAACTTTGCAGTTTTTCAAGAAGCCTGAAAAGAGGAATGTTGAATTTGGAGGGAAACTTGTGGTAGGCACATAGGAAAAAAAAAAAAAGCCAGGTGCAGTGGCTCACTTTGTAATCCCAGCACTTTGGGAAGCTGAAGCGGGTGGATCACCTGAGGTCAGGAGTTTGAGACCAGCCTGGGCAGCATGGTGAAACCCTGTCTCTACTAAAAATGCAAGAATTAGCTGAGTGTGGTAGCAAGCCCCTGTAATCCCAGCTACTCGGGAGGCTGAGGCAGCAGAATCGCTTGAACCCAGGAGGCGGAGGCTGCAGTGAGCCGAGATTGCACCACTGCACTCCAGCCTGGGCAACAGAGCAACACCACACCCGTCTCAAAAAAAAAAAAAAAAAAAGCAAAGAAAAAAAAAAGACAAATTCTATTAAAATTTTATCTTAGGTTTTCATGAAAGAAGTGGAAGTTCTACTCTGAAGAAGCCCTACTCAGAATCTTTGATCAGCCAGTAGAGACTGTATTATTTGAACTGTCTGAATGAAAGCACCATTTTAGGCATATGGAAAAGAAGCAAATCTCTATTGTTAAAAAAGAAACAATAAGTCCTGATTTTCAAAAGGGTATGTTTCATCCACTTGAGAACATTTATGGCAATTATATGTTTCTAGCAGTTTTTAATACTCTGATAGTAGACTGCAATAAGACTAAGAAGGGCAGTTAATAAATTTAAAGTCTCAATGAACTTTATTACAGGAGCAATAGCAATGGACATTGCTCCAACTGGTTATTTTACTATAAGAAAGATTATTGAATAAATATGTGCAAACATTTCAGTTTTTATTTCAGGGAAACCCATTTAAGGAATAATTTGCATTTTTCCCCCAAATCTCACAAAACTCACCCCTTCTTATATGTTATTTCCATCCCAAGGTTTCTTGTGCTGGACCATTGTTATTAAACATTAGATATGGTATTTTCCTCCCACTCTTATCCCCAAAAACTCTGAAGAAGTTCAGACTTACTGTGATTAGTCATCCATCCTCTGGGATCCCTGGTGCAGAATTAAACATATACAGGCACATGTGCATGTACACGTACACGCCATGCAGAGATTTATATATGCTTTCTTCCAATTTGCTGAAACTGTGGTTTCTGGGGACAAAAACCAGAATTCTCCTACACAGTAGTTCCAGGAATGATGGGGAAAAAATAGTTACGGCCATGTATAAAATCAAAATTTCCTCAATAAATGGAATAGTAGGTAAATGCATCCAGGCACAGAGCTTTATTTCCTATGACTTAAACTTGGGGTTTAACTGGTCAGCACTTTACTGAGAGCAGAGCCTCAGAGCACTATCTCTTCTTAATTACAGTTTTGAGAACAGATGCAGAATTTGCTTGTTTAACTTCCCTCCTGCACACACACTATACCCTACTCACCATTTCAGCTGATTCCCCCAAGTTAAATTCAGGAGGTAGGGAGGAAAAGATGCAGGTTCATTTTTTTCTTCCTGTTGAAATTGGGAACTCACATAAGTTCTAAGCTGAGGATAATAATCTATTCCTGGGATAGAATTCTGAGACATATCTCTTCATTTATTATTGCTAAGGCTCAGGGCAGTTTCTGTTGCTGTTGTGACTAAGAGAACACTATGCAAAGGTGGAAAAATCCACAATTCCCACCCTAACTTCTTTGAGGAGAGGATTATTAATTAGCAATCACAAGTATATATCATGGTATCATTTCCGTTTTTCCAGGACTGAAGCTTTTTCAATAGTATTTATGCTCAGAGTCATATTATGCTCAGAGTTTAAAAGCTTCAAGATTATCCAGTCTAACTCCTTCCTTTTCCCTGTGGAGTAATGGAGGTGCAAGGAGGGCAAGCAAGGTCACCCAGCCAATGGTGGCAAGGCCAAGGCCAAACGACTGTTCCCCAGATCACACCTCTAGGCCTCTTACTTTGTACCCAGCCATGCAGGGAAATATACGACCCAAACCAGTTTTTCTTTCCTGAGAAATCTTCCTTTAAGTTACCCATGATTGATTCCTTTTTGGGAAACAAGTCGAAATTTCCCATAAGCAAATTCTTACCCTAGAAAGATATAGACTTTACTATGTGTTTTAAAAACAAAGAGTCACAAGTGGGCTTCTATGTTTTCATATATTTTGTTGAGAAATAAACTACTGGAGAAGACTAATACACAAGGTGAACAATGAGATTTTTCTAACAGAAACAACTGGTTCTCTTATTTTCTTTGCTGTCCAAAGAAGAATAACATTAAATTTTTTTGCTAAGTGAGTGTGTCCAACAGCTGGCTGCTCCACCAAAGATTTGTGCTGTACCTGCCATAATGTGAATGTTTACTGGGAAACTAGGAACCACAGTTCCCAGATTCCTTTCTGTCTGAATGTGGGTATATGACTATTTTGGCCAATAGGAATGCAAGTGAAGCCAAGGCATTATTTCCAGACCAAAGAGCTTAAGAAGAAAATTTTACTTTTCCATGTACTTTTTCACTTGCTCTTCTTCATAGACTAGCTGCATCCATAAGGGAAGCACAGCATCAGAAAATGGAAGAAGCATGCCTCCTGGAAGCCTCTAAGTTACCATGTAAAAGCTCGCTTACTCATCAAAATGTCAGCACTGGGCTGTGAATGAGAAATAAACTTCAATTTTTTACTCTGTATCTGTTATCTAACACTATGCAACAAACCACCCCAAAAGTTAGAGGCTTAAAATAACAACAATCATGGATTTTACTCACAGAACTTTAATTTGGACTGGGCTCTGTAGGGGTAGTTGCCCTCTGTTCCACACAGCATCTTCTAGGGTAGATCTGCTAGGGGCTGGAGGGTGGAATTTCAAGGTGGTCTCTCAGATGGCGGGCAAGTAAGTGCTAGGAGTCAGCTGGGAGCTGACCTGAGGGCTGGAGGTCCACAGTTCCACTCCATTCTGGCCTCTTCATAGGCTACTTGACTTCCTAATGGCATAGAGTCTGAGTTCCAAGAGCAAATGTCCCAAGAGACAGAAAGCAGAAGCTAATAGTTTTTCGAACTTTTGGCCCAGAAACGGATACAATTTCACCACTGCCATAACTTATTTATCAAGCAGAGAGCCCAGATTCAAGGTATTAAGATGTAGATGGCAGTTTTCAATAGGAAGAATGTTAAAGAATTTGGGGAGCATGTTTTAAAATAATCCATTAAACCACTGTGATTTTGAGATTTATATGTTACAGTAGCTAATGTCACAGTTACAACTACTACAGTGACAGAAAAGAAAAAGCTCCAGCTCTATCCAGCTCTATACCTGTCACGGCTTATTTTAATTATAGGTCACAAACCAACCAACCAACTAACAACAACAAAATTTGCAAGGGATGGGGAGGCCTTTAACTTTTCCCAATTAACAGAATGAAGAGATCTTTAGGCGGCTTCTGCAAAGCCCTATGATCTTAACTTCAAAATATACTTGCAGATCTCTTATAAGTCAGCATAATAAAGATGAACACCACAGGATAAAAATGTGAAAAGAACATAAAGGGATGATTTGTAGAAGGAGAAATGAATAACCAACCATAGAGGAAAAAAACTGTCATGGTCATTTGTTGGGTTGATGGCTCAAGATCCATTTCCCCTTCCTGATAAGACTCTGATTTCCCTGGAGAGATTATCACTGTCTCTCTGGCTTCTGGTTCAGTGGGATGTTAATCAGAGCACTGCATTGTTAGTCTAAGCGCAGGCATGTGGCCCAAGCTAAGTCAACTGGAACTCGAATCTTGAGAATTAAATAAAGAAACCAAAACTGCTGGGCTCCATCCTATTCTTGTGACTATGTGCTGAGCAGATCCAGCCCAAGGATGCTCTTCTATATTGAGTCCAATGCTGAAGTGCTTGCTTCCTCACCTCCAGAAATGCCTGTCCTGACCATTCCTCAGCCTGGAGGATCTCCAGCCTCTCATTAATTCTGTGAGCCTCTGATGTCCTTTCCCTGCATTTCCCTTGATTTAACCCACCCAGAATCATTTTCTGTTGCTCGTAATGAAAGAACATTGATCTGTACAAATGTTCATTTAAAACAATAATGAACTAAATACATATTAAGGCAGTAATACACAATTTCACTTATAAAACTAGAAAGGATTCTTAATAATGAAGAGTACTATCCAGTTTTTTCAGGTTTTGGAAGAAAGGCTCTCTTCATAATTACTGGTGGGAGTGTAAACAATTTCTCTGGAAGGCAAGGTAATATATATAAAAAAAATTTAAATGTACATAAAGTTTGATCCAGTCATATAAAAATTCTATGTAAAGACTTAACTGCAAGCATATTTATTGCTGTATGGTTTATATTAAGGAAAAATAAAAATAATTATATAAATTAGGTGACCATATAATGTATCATTCAAAAGGGAATACTTTTGGGAGTAAAAGGAGGCTCTATCTTTTTTTTTTTTTTTTGACACGGAGTCTCACTCTGTCACCCAAGCTGGAGTGCGTTGGTACCATTTTGGCTCACTGCAAGCTCTGCCTCCTGAGTTCTGGCCATTCTCCTGCCTCAACCTCCTGAGTAGCTGGGACTACAGGCGCCCACCACCATGCCCAGCTAATTTTTTGTATTTTTAGTAGAGATAGTGTTTCACCGTGTTAGCCAGGATGGTCTCGATCTCCTGACCTTGTGATCTGCCTACCTTGGCCTCCTAAAGTGCTGGGATTACAGGCGTGAGCCACCGTGCCCAGCCAGGAGGCTCTATTAATAATTATGCCAAGACAAGAAACATAAACCAAGCCTGTTTCAGGCACACTGGGATAACAGTGGTCACCTTGTATATGATCAGGAGTTAGTATCATTATTTTAAGGAATATAAATAATTGGTTCATGTGATTGTGGAGGCTGGAAATCCAAACTCTGCACATTTCATAATGGTACTGTATATCCAAACAACAGAATCAATCAAGCTATTAAAAATATGAGTATAATAAAATTATTTATTTGGGTCTGTTTCTAGAACTTTGTATCATTTCAATGATTTGCTTGTATATTTTTGTACCCATTTAAAAAAGATTATGGTTTCATGGTATGTTTTAATGTGTGATAAAGCAAATCACCCAATATTAGTCTTTTACAATTCTTTCAGATAAAGTGTATAATAGTTTGCCCACTTTCCCCAACTTGTTAAATTATATAATACTTTGGGAAGAAATTCATGTTAAATATTCTGCTTTTTAAGAATATGGAATTTATCTATTTTGGGTTTCTTTCATATTGCTCAGTGGAATTTTACAGATTCTCTACATTTTCTGTTATGTTTATGCCTGGGCATTTTACATTGTTGTTATTGTAAATACTGTTCTTTCAACATTGTTATATAAAAGGTTATAGATTTTTGTATATCTATATAACCAATCCTTCTACTGAGTAGCCTTTTCAATTATAATTAGAATTTCATTACATATTCCTCAGTTTTCCAAGTTGATAATCGTATTATCTAAAAATAACAATTTTGCCTCTTTTTCCCATTTTGTTTTACTGTCTCATTACACTTGTTGGTATTTCCTGAATTAAGCTTGATAATAGTGGTGTTAACCAGCATCAAATCTATTTCTGATAATGTGCCATATTGCTTGTCTTCTCATATACTTCTTTCTCTTCAATTCAACTCCTTAACTTCCCCTACTAACTGTTACTTATTCTTCAGATCTCAGTTCACCTCCTCTTCTAGGACAACCAACTCAGATGGCCTGGACCAGTCCAGGTCTCCCTACTACAGTCTCTGAGCGGATCATGTACCCTTATTTCATTGTACCCATTATAGTTGTAATTTCAGGCTTATTTGGATAGTGATGTGACTAATGACTGTCTCCTCCATTCATCTGTAAACTTCATGAAATCTAAGAACTCATCGTATTTTGCTCACAATGATATATCCAGTACTTACTAAAGGGTTAACATGGTTAATGCTCAATGAGTACTTATTGAATTAATTCTAGCATTTTATCATTAATCATGATACTGCTCATTTCCTGTTACAGTTTATCTATTTATCTATTAGCGATTTATTATTGAATTTTAGAAACTTTTTATGGTTTTAATTTATTAATTGTCCAGAATTCGAATGATTTCTTGCAATGCTCACATCATAAGAAGTCAGAGCAGCCATTAAAAAGTTGAATTGTAGGCTTGGAAGCTTTTCCTTTGAGATCTGCCATCTGTGACAACTTGGTGTACAGTGGCCATAGAGTGGAAAGTTATCACACACAGGGGCTCCTCCTCTCCCTCACCACCAATATTTGTCCCTCTGAGATTGCTTTTGCCAGACATTCTTCCCTTTGCTTCTGCGTAATTTTCTTGAGAAAGGGAATTCAGTGTTGGTTTTTCTTGGAAGCTGGTCCAAATTCAACAGTATGTTGAAAAACAAATCCTTGAAGTTTGGGTTATGCAAAATCATGTTAAGGGGATATTTTAGTAAATAACCACAGCTGTACCCATGGATCTTTCCACAGGAAGAAGTGTTGGAAGAAGGGGCAATATAAGAGTAGCTCCACATGTTAGTGTAAGTATTTTAGGGCATTCTTAATTTAGAAATCCACCTGTAGAATCCCTGACATTAGTCATCCAGTCTTGGCTTGAAAACCTTTTCTGCAAGAAAACTTACTACCTCTCAAAATTTTATTGAACAGTAGGGAATTTAACGTATTTTAATATATCAACACTAAATATAACATCTTTGCTTAAATAGCCTCTATTACACACACCCATCAAGACACAGATTAAAATCTATACAAATTTTCTTAAATTTTGTGGAATATAATACAATAAACATTTTTCTTTTGTGATTTACTTTGTAGCTTTTGTGTAGAAATGACAGACAAAAAATAATGAATAGACAACTAACAGGATAGGGAGTACAAATGATCAATAAAGACATGAGGGTTCAACCTCATAGAAATCAAAATTATGTACATTAAAATTATGAAATTTATTTGCATGTAAAATTGGCAAAGATAGAAAAAAGATAATATTGATTACTTGCTAGAGTGTAATATGATGAGTTTGCTCATATACTGCAAATGAGAATGTAAACAATCACAATGATATGATACTGATCAAGAACAAAACTTAGTGTGATGGTTCATTTATATGTTAACTTAGTAACCCATAGTAACCAGATATTTGGTCAAACATTCTAGATGTTTCTGTGAATACGTTTTTTTAGATGCAATTGACATTTAAATTGATAGACTTTGAGTAAAGCAGATTACTCTTCATGAAGTGGCTAAACCTCATTCAGTCAGTTAAAAGCCTTAACAAAAGCAAGCAAGCAAGCAAGAAAGAAAGAACGAAAAAAGAAAAGAAAAAGATAAGAAAAGAGAAAGAAAAGAAAAGAAAAAAACTGGCCTCCCTGAAGAAGAGGGAATTCTGCCATTCTGCCAACAGACTGCCTCTAGGCTTAAACTATGGCATACACTCTTCCCTTGGTCTCCAACTTGCTAGCCTACCCTGCAGAGTTTGGATTTCCAGCCTTCACAATCACATGAGCCAATTATTTGTATTCCTTAAAATACAAGCACATACACATATACACACCCATCAAGACACAGAGAAAGACGTACATATATATATGACACATCTATCTATCTATCTATCTATCAATCATCTATCTATCATCCTAGTGGTTCTGTTTCTCTAGAGAACCCTGTCTAATATACTTAATAATATTTAGTAATATGATTTCTAAGAATCTATCCTAAGAAAATAATCATTTAGTATAAATTTGTAAAACAAAATGGGAAAAACAGTAATGTTCAAAATCATTGAGAATAAATAGACAAATTATGCCATATATACCCATAAAAGGAATGAAGAGATGATATAGTCCACAATCACTGAAAATCATGTGTTAGTATAATAGTTCTTCCTATGGGGATACGCCTATATGTGACATATCCATAGCTACATCCCTATCCCTGTGTCTATTTTTCTATACAGCTATCCATCTAAATCTGTGCTGTCTAATGTAGTAGCTACTAACCACATGTGGCTCTTGAGCACTTAAAATGTGGCTAGTGAGAAAGCAGAACAGGAGTTTTACCTTAATTTTAATAAAATTTTAAAAACCTTATGTCCAATTTAGCTATTAGAAAACCTTTAAAGGTATTTGAAACAACTTGAGTATTTCAATCTGTTTTTAACTTTAAATTTTATGAAACTGAAAAATAGACAAGTATTTTTGATGAAAATTGAGTGCCCAAGATTAGAAAATTTGTAACTGTAAAATATATGGTAGATTTTAATGTGAATTGTATATTTTGAAGTTTTTTTTTTTTTTTTTTTTTTTGAGACAGAGTTTCGCTCTTGTTGCACAGGCTGGAGTGCAATGGCGCGATCTCAGCTCCCTGCAACCTCTGCCTCCCGGGTTTAAGTGACTGTCCTACCTCAGCCTCCTGAGTAGCTGGGATTATAGGCATGCGCCACCACACCCAGCTAATTTTTGTATTTTTAGTAGAGACGGGGTTTCACCATGTTGGCCAGGATGTTCTCAATCTCTTGACCTTGTGATCCTCCCGCCTCAGCTTCTCAAAGTGCTGGGATTACAGGTGTGAGCCACCAGGCCCGGCCCTGAAGTTTTCTATAATGGATACATGTTACTTTTATAAAGAAAAATATGATTTCAAAAAGAAAATATAAGTTCATCTTCAGCAGCAAGAAATAATAAAAATATTTCCAAGTGTGACTTTCACCAATGTCCTGCTTTTCAGGAATATGAGTTTCTAGACTACTGGGAAAATGACATTTCATTGAGCGGTACCTAAAATTAAAGGAAATCAGTTTGGATACACATGTGGGAACTTGAGGACATTTGTTAATATTTCAAATACAATTATTCAACACATTTTTTGAGAACTCTTTTCTTGAGCCATGAATAATTTGTTACTATCCTGAATTTTGGCTATGCGTTAATATTTTCTTATTCCTGGGAGATCTTACAGTTAAATTTCAAAAAGATAAACTGTCTTTGGAAACTATGTGAAACACTCATTTCCCATCAGCCCTGTTCTTCTGGAAAAGTCACACTTTGCCTAATGAAAGAGAAAGTTTGCAATTTTTATTGACTTTTTTCTCCTTTCGTTTGCAATGTAACAATTTGTAAGTTATCTTTGAGGAAGATTCCCTACCAGGAAGTTTCTGGAACTGAATTAGTCTGTTGAGTTAGTTGAATGATCACTCCCTATCATCCATCTTTCATTCCACACTATGGGGCAAAACACTGAGGTTCTACAGGGATTGCAGGGATTAAGCCTATGCTATTTGTGATTTTCTTCCCACGTGTGGTCCAGTTAACTCTAAGTAACACCCAAAATGGAAAACATAAACCAACATGCACTAGCATGGACTATGCATGGGTGGGTATTTCTATCTCTTTTTAATGACAAAGGTACAGCTATTATGGAAATAGTTTGAAAGTTCTTCAAAAAATTAAAAATCCAGCAATCCCACTTCCAGGTATTTATCCAAAGGATATGAAACCAGTATGTTGAAGATATGTCTGCACTCCCATGTTCATTGCAGCCTTATTCATGAAATGCCCATCAATGGATGAATGGATTAAGAAAATGTATATATACACAATGGAATACTATTCAGTCTTAAAAAACAAAAAGAATCCTGTCATTTGTGACAACATCGATGAACCTGGAGGGCATTATGTAGGCAAAATAAGTCAGGTGCAGAAGGACAAATACCACATTATTTGTCTTATATGTGGAATCTAAAGAAGTCAAACTTATTGAAACAGAGTAAAATGATGGCTACTAGAGGCTAGGGAGTAGAGGGATTGGGGAGATGTTGGTCAAAGTATTCAAAATTTCAGTTAGGGGAATAAGATCAAGAGACCTGTTGCACATCATGATGACTATAGTTAATGACAATATATTATAAACTTGAAAATTGCTGAAAGTAGATTTTTAAGCATTTTTACCATTAAAAAACAGCAAGTATATGAGGTGCATCTGTTAATTAGTTTGATTTAGTCATTCTACAATGTATACATATTTCACAAAATTATGTTGTATACCATTAACGTATAAAATTTTGTTTGTTAATTTAAAAAATAAGAATACATTTAAAATACAAAGACAAGGAAGCTGGGTTTCAGATATATTAAGTGTGTAGTGACAGAAACGATGTCTACCCACATCTTCCAAATTCCAATGCCACTGTTTTTGTTTTACTTCAAGTATTTCACTAAACAACACATTATAATAGAAATATTTCCTGTGTATTATACATCAGAAAACAAAGGAAGCTTTTTGCTCAGCAAGGTGGATGACCACGCACATCTATCTCTTCTTGGAATCCCTTTCAATATTAAAAAGAAAAAGAATTTAAATGTACAAGGACTGCTAAGGTTTGGATATTTGTCTCCTCCAAACCTCATGTTGAAATTTGATCCCCAATGTTGGAGGTGGGGGCCAGTGAGAGGTGTTTGAGTCCTAAGGGTGGATCCCTCATGAATAGATTAATGCCTTATCTGAAGGGGGCTGTAGGGAGGAGTTCTTATTCTATTACTTCCTGTGAGAGCTGGTTGTTTAAAAAGCCTGGCACCTTTCCCTTTTCTTTATTTCTTTATTTCTTTTTTTTCCTGAAATGGAGTCTCTGTCATCCAGGCTGGAGTGCAGTGGCATGGTATCAGCTCACTGCAACCTCTGCCTCCTGGACTCAAGTGATTCTCCTGTCTCAGCCTCCCAAGTAGCTGGGATTACAGGCTTCCACCACCACGCCTGGCTAATTTTTGTATTTTTAGTAGAGACAGGGTTTCATCATGTTGGCCAGACTGGTCTTGAACTCCTGACCTCAAGTGATCCTCCCACCTCTACCTCCCAAAGTGCTGGGGTTACAGGCAAGAGCCACCACGCCTGGCCCCTTTCCTCTTTTGCTTCCTCTCTCACTGGTAATCTCTGCACACACTGGCTCCCCTGACCTCTACCATGAGTGGTAGAAGCATGAGGCCCTCACCTGACACAGATGCCCAATCTTGAACTTTCTAGCTATCAGAACTGTGAGTCAAATAAACATTTTCCTTTATAAATGACCCAGCCTCAGGTATTCAGTATTCCCTTTTTTGTTTATTTATTTATTTTTGAGACAGAGTCTTGCTCTGCTGCCCAGGCTGGAGTACAGTGGCGCAATCTCGGCTCACTGCAACCTCCATCTCCGAGGTTCACGCCATTCTCCCGCCCCAGCCTCCCCAGTAGCTGGGACTACAGGAGCCCGCCACCACGCCCGGCTAATTTTTTTTGTATTTTTAGTAAAGACGGGGTTTCACCGTGTTAACCAGGATGGTCTCCATCTCCTGACCTCGTGATCCTCCCATCTGGGCCTCCCAAAGTGCTGGGATTACAGGCGTGAGCCACCGCGCCCGGCCAGGTATTCCTTTATAGCAACACAAATGGACTAAGACAAGGACAAAGAGAATGAGAGAACATACAGCCACAAATAAGGATTAACACAAATTTTTCAAAGAGAGAAATCTTTTTGAAGTGGTGACTTTCTTTCTCAGCTGAGTGGAGAAACCTATAAACTGTGTCAGGAAGAGATACAGAAACCAATCTGATCCTTCCTTTAGAACCTTGGGAAATCTCAGGATTTAAAACGGTGAATACAGCAAAAGATGTGGGTAAGGTATGAATCTGAGTATAGAGCGATTGACTGAAATCTTTCATGCAAAATGGTTGTTTTTTTTTTTTTTTTTGAGACGGAGTCTCGCTCTGTCGCCCAGGCTGGAGTGTAGTGGCCGGATCTCAGCTCACTGCAAGTTCCGCCTCCCGGGTTTACGCCATTCTCCTGCCTCAGCCACCCGCGTAGCTGGGACTACAGGCGCCCACCACCTCGCCCAGCTAGTTTTTTGTATTTTTTAGTAGAGACGGGGTTTCACAGTGTTAGCCAGGATGGTCTCGATCTCCTGACCTCGTGATCCGCCCGTCTCGGCCTCCCAAAGTGCTGGGATTACAGGCTTGAGCCACCGCGCCCGGCAATGGTTGGGTTTTTAGGTTCTCTTTCTCTCTCCAGAGTTGGTTGACAAGTTCCTCCTGTACACAGAGTTTCTAATCAGTTATTTGCGGTCACACTGTTAAACGCAAACAGCCTGGGTTTACGTACATTTGACGAAAGTTTTCAATATGAAAAAGATACAAACCAACAGAATAAGCAACCTGGATAAACAGAAAATACAGAGAGAGCCAAGGAAATCACTAAGAAAGTGGGAAAAAAACCCGGAGAAGTAGAGAATAGGAAATAGAGGATAAGAAATTTGGGGAGGTCAATCTGGGATATTGAACTTTCAACTAACAGAGAAGAGGAAATTGTCAAAGAAATAATGTAAAAAAAATTTCAGGACCGAAGGACTTGACTTGCCAGATTGAAAAAGCTCTCCATGTGCCCATGTCAATTAATGAAAAAAAGGAATCACACTAAGATAGATCCTAATGAATATTAGTTCACTTATTGGACTAAATTTGGTGAACAAACTTTAGGACACCAGAGATAAATACATGATACCGAAAGCTTGTGGTGGGGGACACTTCACATACAAAGAAATGGAAATTCAAGTGTCATTAGACTTCTTAAACCAATATTGGAAAGTATAATGACACAGGGCAGTGTGGTCATAATTTGGAGGCAGCTGATGCTCAACATATAATTTTTTGTTTATTTGTTTTGCGACGGAGTCTTACTCTGTCACCCAGGCTAGAGTGCAGTGGCATAATCTCAGCTCATTGCAACCTCCGCCTCTCCATTTCAAGCGATTCTTGTGCCTCAGCCTCCCAAGTAGCTGGGATTATAGGTGTACACCACCATACCCAGCTAACTTTTATATTTTTAGTAGAGACAGGTTTTGCCATGTTGGGCAGCTGGTCTCAAACTCCTGGCCTCAAGTGATCTGCCTGCCTTGGTCTCCCAAAGTGCTGGGATTACAGGCATAGGCCACGTGACTGGCCTCAACACAGAATTTTATCCCAGATAAACCATGTATTAGTTTCCTGTGGCTTCCATAACAAAGCACCACAAACTGGGTAGCTTAAAACAACAGAAATTTATTCTGTCACAGTTATGGAGGCCAGAAGTCCAAAATCAAGATGTCAGCAGAGTTAATTTTTTTTAGAGGCTATGAGGGAGAATCTGTTCCATGTTTCTCTCCAGGCTGCTGCTGTTGTCAGCAATCCTCAGTGTTGTTCCTCGGCCTATAGATGTGTCACACCAATCTCTGCCTCTGCATTCACGTGGCCCTCTTTCTTCTGTCTCTGTCTCTGTGTCTTTATAAGGTCTTCTTATGAGGACACCAGTCATAGGATTTAGGGCCCACTCTAATTCAGTATGACCTTATCTTAACTAATTACATCTGTGAAGATCCTATTTCCAAATACACTCACATTCTGAGGTTCTTGGTGAACGCAAATTTTGGGGGAACACTAGTCAATCACTATAAACTGTCGCTCAAGTGTGAGGGCAGAATAAAGATATTTTTGGGCAGATAAGTACTGAAAAACTATCCCTGCAATGCACTGTTTTTTAAGGAAGTTACTGGAGAATGTACTTAAAGTAAGTAAATGAACTAAGAAAGAGGAAAACATGAGACCAGCCAATAGAGAATAAGGAAACCAGAATTAAGAGTTCATGCAGAGCAGAATGGGGAACTCTGGGAGTGAAGTCTCCAAGGGCAAGAGAAATAAAATGCTAAGTATTTGATATCTTAAAATATTTAGAAATTAAAATTGACAGTTGTTTGATAGAGCTGAAACTCCAAGATGAAATAGAAGTTCAATGAGAAAGTGAATATATTCACAGTCCCTTCTTGGATCAATATTGAACAATATTTATATAGTTTTAAAATAGCAACCCTAACTCTTAACAAAAACTTAAGGGACTATATCAAGAAGGTGAGAATGAATAATTATGCTAGATAAATTGCTAAATATTAATCATAATAAAAAGTCAGCAGATATGTCTAAAATATGACATGAAATTGCAGTATTGGCATGTTATTTAGAAATAGGAAGGTAAAAATTGAAGAAACTCATAAAAGTATAGTATGTTGTTTTAGTCCATTTGGGCTGCCATAACAAAATACCATAGACTGGGCAGCGTATGAACAAGGGAAATTTATTTCTTGCAGTTGTAGAGGCAGGAGAGTCCGAGATCAACATGTCAACAGCTTGGGTATCTGGCGGGAGCCTGCTTTCTCATAGGTGGTACCTTCTCTCTAGGTCCGTGTATGGTGGAAGAGACAAACTCCCTCAGGCCTCTTTTGTAAAGGCACTAGTCCCATTCATGAAGACAGATCTAATTACCACCCCCACCCCCGCCACAAGGTCTCACTTTCTAATACCCTCACCTTGCGGGTTACAATTTCAAGGCATGAATTTTGGGGGAAATGAATATTCAGAACTTAGCATGTGGTAACTTCTGGAAAGTAGAGGTGGGCAGGAGAAGAAAGGTAGTGGCTAGCTTTCATTATTAACTTTTTAGTATTCGATTTTAAAACATGTTTGAGCAAGTAATATTTTTTTTTAATTTTTTTTTATTATACTTTAAGTTCTAGGGTACATGTGCATAACGTGCAGGTTTGTTACATATGTATACTTATGCCATGTTGGTGTGCTGCACCCATCAACTCGTCAGCACCCATCAATTCGTCATTTATATCAGGTATAACTCCCAATGCAATCCCTCCCCTCTCCCCCCTCCCCATGATAGGCCCCGATGTGTGATGTTCCCCTTCCCGAGTCCAAGTGATCTCATTGTTCAGTTCCCACCTATGAGTGACAACATGTGGTGTTTGGTTTTCTGTTCTTGTGATAGTTTGCTAAGAATGATGGTTTCCAGCTGCATCCATGTCCCTACAAAGGATGCAAACTCATCCTTTTTTATGGCTATAATATTCCATGGTGTATATGTGCCACATTTTCTTAATCCAGTCTGTCACTGATGGACATTTGGGTTGATTCCAAGTCTTTGCTATTGTGAATAGTGCCCACATAAACATATGTGTGCATGTGTCTTTATAGCAGCATGATTTATAATCCTTTGGGTATATATCCAGTAATGGGATGGCTGGATCATATGGTACATCTAGTTCTAGATCCTTGAGGAATCACCATACTGTTTTCCATAATGGTTGAACTAGTTTACAATCCCACCAACAGTGTAAACGTGTTCCTATTTCTCCACATCCTCTCCAACACCTGTTGTTTCCTGACTTTTGAATGATTGCCATTCTAACTGGTGTGAGATGGTATCTCATTGTGGTTTTGATTTGCATTTCTCTGATGGCCAGTGATGATGAGCATTTTTTAATGTGTCTGTTGGCTGTATGAATGTCTTCTTTTGAGAAATGTCTGTTCATATCCTTTCCCCACTTTTTGATGGGGTTTTGTTTTTTTCTTGTAAATTTGTTTGAGTTCTTTGTAGATTCTGGATATTAGCCCTTTGTCAGATGAGTAGATTGCAAAAATTTTCTCCCATTCTGTAGGTTGCCTGTTCACTCTGATGGTAGTTTCTTTAGCTGTGCAAAAGCTCTTTAGTTTAATCATATCCCATTTGTCAATTTTTGCTTTTGCTGCCGTTGCTTTTGGTATTTTAGACATGAAGTCCTTGCCCATGCCTATGTCCTGAATGGTACTACCTAGGTTTTCTTCTAGGGTTTTTATGGTATTAGGTCTAACATTTAAGTCTCTAATCCATCTTGAATTAATTTTCGTATAAGGAGTAAGTAAAGGATCCAGTTTCAGCTTTCTACTTATGGCTAGCCAATTTTCCCAGCACCATTTATTAAATAGGGAGTCCTTCCCCATTCTTGTTTCTCTCAGGTTTGTCAAAGATCAGATGACTGTAGATGTGTGGTATTATTTCTGAGGACTCTGTTCTGTTCCATTGGTCTATATCTCTGTTTTGGTACCAGTACCATGCTATTTTGGTTACTGTAGCCTTGTAGTATAGTTTGAAGTCAGGTAGCGTGATGCCTCCAGCTTTGTTCTTTTGACTTAGGATTGTCTTGGCAATGTGGGCTCTTTTTGGTTCCATATGAACTTTAAAGCCATTTTTTCCAGTTCTGTGAAGAAACTCATTGGTAGCTTGATGGGGATGGCATTGAATCTATAAATAACCTTGGGCAGTATGGCCATTTTCACGATATTGATTCTTCCTATCCATGAGCATGGTATGTTCTTCCATTTGTTTGTGTCCTCTTTTATTTCACTGAGCAGTGGTTTGTAGTTCTCCTTGAAGAGGTCCTTGACATCCCTTGTAAGTTGGATTCCTAGGTATTTTATTCTCTTTGAAGCAATTGTGAAGGGAAGTTCATTCCTGATTTGGCTCTCTGTTTGTCTGTTACTGGTGTATAAGAATGCTTGTGATTTTTGCACATTGATTTTGTATCCTGAGACTTTGCTGAAGTTGCTTATCAGCTTAAGGAGATTTTGGGCTGAGACAATGGGGTTTTCTAAATATACAATCATGTCATCTGCAAACAGGGACAATTTGACTTCTTCTTTTCCTAACTGGATACCCTTGATTTCTTTGTCTTGCCTGATTGCCCTAGCCAGAACTTCCAAGACTATGTTAAATAGGAGTGGTGAGAGAGGGCATCCCTGTCTTGTGCCAGTTTTCAAAGGGAATTTTTCCAGTTTTTGCCCATTCAGTATGATATTAGCTGTGGGTTTGTCATAAATAGCTCTTATTATTTTTAGGTACGTTCCATCAATACTGAATTTATTGAGCGTTTTTAGCATGAAGGGCTGTTGAATTTTGTCAAAAGTCTTTTCTGCATCTATTGAGATAATCATGTGGTTCTTGTCTTTGGTTCTGTTTATATGCTGGATTACGTTTATTGATTTGCGAATGTTGAACCAGCCTTGCATCCCAGGGATGAAGCCCACTTGATCATGGTGGATAAGCTTTTTGATGTGCTACTGAATCCAGTTTGCCAGTATTTTACTGAGGATTTTTGCATCGATGTTCATCAGGGATATTGGTCTAAAATTCTCTTTTTTTGTTGTGTCTCTGCCAGGCTTTGGTATCAGGATGATGTTGGCCTCAAAATGAGTTAGGGAGGATTCCCTCTTTTTCAATTGATTGGAAGAGTTTCAGAAGGAATGGTACCAGCTCCTCTTTGTACCTCTGGTAGAATTCAGCTGTGAATCCATCTGGTCCTGGACTTGTTTTGGTTGGTAGGCTATTAATTATTGCCTCAATTTCAGAGCCTGCTATTGGTCTATTCAGGGATTCAACTTCTTCCTGGTTTAGTCTTGGAAGAGTGTAAGTGTCCAGGAAATTATCCATTTCTTCTAGATTTTCTAATTGATTTGCGTAGAGGTGTTTACAGTATTCTCTGATGGTAGTTTGTATTTCTGTTGGGTCCGTGGTGATATCCCCTTTATCATTTTTTATTGCATCTATTTGATTCCTCTCTCTTTTCTTCTTTATTAGTCTTGCTAGCGGTCTGTCAATTTTGTTGATCTTTTCAAAAAACCAACTCCTGGATTCATTGATTTTTTGGAGGGTTTTGTGTCTCTATCTCCTTCAGTTCTGCTCTGATCTTAGTTATTTCTTGCCTTCTGCTAGCTTTTGAATGTGTTTGCTCTTGCTTCTCCAGTTCTTTAATTGTGATGTTAGAGTGTCAATTTTAGATCTTTCCAGCTTTCTCTTGTGGGCATTTAGTGCTATAAATTTCCCTCTACACACTGCTTTAAATGTGTCCCAGAGATTCTGGTATGTTGTATCTTTGTTCTCACTGGTTTCAAAGAACATCTTATTTCTGCCTTCATTTTGTTATGTACCCAGTAGTCATTCAGGAGCAGATTGTTCAGTTTCCATGTAGTTGAGCGGTTTTGATTGAGTTTCTTAGTCCTGAGTTCTAGTTTGATTGCACTGTGGTCTGAGAGACAGTTTGTTATAATTTCTTTTCTTTACATTTGCTAAGGAGTGCTTTACTTCCAATTATGTGGTCAATTTTGGAATAAGTGTGATGTGGTGCTGAGAAGAATGTATATTCTGTTGATTTGGGGTGGAGAGTTCTATAGATGTCTATTAGGTCCACTTGGTGCAGAGATGAGTTCAATTCCTGGATATCCTTGTTAACTTTCTGTCTCGTTGATCTGTCTAATGTTGACAGTGGAGTGTTGAAGTCTCCCATTATTATTGTGGGGAGTCTACGTCTCTTTGTAAGTCTCTAAGGACTTGCTTTATGAATCTGGGTGCTCCTGTATTGGGTGCATATATATTTAGGAGAGTTAGCTCTTCCTGTTGAATTGATCCCTTTACCATTATGTAATGGCCTTCTTTGTCTTTTGATCTTTGATGGTTTAAAGTCTGTTTTATCAGAGACTAGGATTGCAACCCCTGCTTTTTTTTGTTCTCCATTTGCTTGGTAGATCTTCCTCCATCCCTTTATTTTGAGCCTATGTATGTCTCTGCATGTGAGATGGGTCTCCTGAATACAGCAGACTGATGGGTCTTGACTCTTGATCCAGTTTGCCAGTCTGTGTCTTTTAATTGGAGCATTTAGTCCATTGACATTTAAGGTTAATATTGTTATGTGTGAACTTGATCCTGCCATTATGATATTAACTGGTTTTTTTGCTCACTAGTTGATGCAGTTTCTTCCTAGCCTCGATGGTCTTTACATTTTGGCATGTTTTTGCGATGGCTGGTACCGGTTGTTCCTTTCCATGTTTAGGGCTTCCTTCAGGGTCTCTTGTAAGGCAGGCCTGGTGGTGACAAAATCTCTAAGCATTTGCTTATCTGTAAAGGATTTTATTTCTCCTTCACTGATGAAACTTAGTTTGGCTGGATATGAAATTCTGGGTTGAAAATTCTTTTCTTTAAGAACGTTGAATATTGGCCCCCACTCTCTGGCTTTTAGAGTTTCTGCCGAGAGGTCTGCTGTTAGTGTGATGGGCTTCCCTTTGTGGGTAACCCGACCTTTCTCTCTGGCTGCCCTTAAGATTTTTTCCTTCATTTCAACTTTGGTGAATCTGGCAATTATGTGTCTTGGAGTTGCTCTTCTCGAGGAGTATCTTTGTGGTGTTCTCTGTATTTCCTGAATTTGAATGTTGGCCTGCCCTACTAAGTTGGGCAAGTTCTCCTGGATGATATCCTGAAGAGTGTTTTCCAACTTGGTTCCATTTTCCCCCTCACTTTCAGGCACCCCAATCAGACGTAGATTTGGTCTTTTTACATAATCCCATACTTTGCAGGCTTTGTTCATTTCTTTTTCTTCTTTTTTTTTTTGGTTTTCTCTTCTCGCTTCATTTCATTCATTTGATCCTCAATCACTGATACTTTCTTCCAGTTGATCGAGTCGGTTACTGAAGCTTGTGGATTTGTCACGTATTTCTCTTGTCATGGTTTTCATCTCTGTCATTTCATTTATGACCTTCTCTGCATTAATTAGTCTAGCTGTCAATTCTTCCACTCTTTTTTCAAGATTTTTAGTTTCTTTGTGCTGGGTACGTAATTCCTCCTTTAGCTCTGAGAAGTTTGATGGACTGAAGCCTTCTTCTCTCATCTCGTCAAAGTCATTCTCTGACCAGCTTTGATCCATTGCTGGCGATGAGCCGCGCTCCTTTGCAGGGGGAGATGCGCTCTTTTTTTGAATTTCCAGCTTTTCTGCCCTGCTTCTTCCCATCTTTGTGGTTTTATCTGCCTCTGGTCTTTGATGATGGTGACGTACTGATGGGGTTTTGGTATAGGTGTTCTTCCTGTTTGATCGTTTTCCTTCTAATAGTCAGGACCCTCAGCTGTAGGTCTGTTGGAGATTGCTTGAGGTCCACTCCAGACCCTGTTTGCCTGGGTATCAGCAGCAGAGGTTGCAGAAGATAGAATATTGCTGAACAGCGAGTGTACCTGTCTGATTCTTACTTTGGAAGCTTCCTCTCAGGGGTGTACTCCACCTTGTGAGGTGTGGGGTGTCAGACTGCCCCTAGTGGGGGATGTCTCCCAGTTAGGCTACTCAGGGGTCAGGGACCCACTTGAGCAGGCAATCTGTCCATTCTCAGATCTCAACCTCCGTGTTGGGAGATCCACTGCTCTCTTCAAAGCTGTCAGACAGAATTGTTCGGGTCTGCACAGGCCTCTGCTGCTTCCCCTGTTGTTTTTTAGCTGTGCTCTGTCCCCCACAAGTAATATTTTTTTATAGCAACACAGATTAAAGAAATAGAATATAATACACATAAGAATTATCTAAAGAATGTGTTAAAATGTAGCTTCTGTGTTCATATCTAGAGATTCTAATTTAGTCAGTCTGGAGGCACCTGTGCAGTGGTGCGATCTCAGCTCACTGCAATCTCTGCCTACTGGGTTCAAGTGATTCTCCTTTCTCAGCCTCCTGAGTCACTGGGACTACAGGTACATACCACCTCGCCTGGCTAATTTTTGTACTTTTAGTAGAGACAAGGTTTCACCGTGTTGGCCAGCTGGTCTCGATCTCCTGATCTCGTGAACCACCTGCCTCGGCCTCCCAAAGGGCTAGGGTTACAGGCATGAGCCACTGCGACTGGCCAGGACCATGCATTTTAACAAGGCTGACGAAATTCTGATGGAGGTGGTCCCTGAACTCTGCTTTGAGAAACAATTGTCTAGAAAACAGCCATGACATGGTGGGGACATCAGCTTGAGCTAGTTTCTGGTAGAGATCAAGCAAGTTGGAGTCTATGTTAGTTGTATCCATCCCCTATTGGTATTGGGGTAAAACAGTGTTGCATGCTAAAACCCTGCTTAATCAAAGGTTATTTTAACTTTGAAACAAGAAACCTAAATGCTGATGTCAGGACATGTTGTCAGGCAGCTGTTAAGTCTTCTGCCCAGGCAGGTTGCTAACATTGGCAGAAACCATGGGGACAGTCACTCCTGTGTTTGTAGGGGGCTGAACCAGCCTGCTGCTTTAAAGAAGGCATATACACAAGGACTGCCCTAGACCCTGCTCCACCATGCAATTAGCCCGTTGCTATGCAATTACTATGAGTTTGAAGGTGCCAGAGGTCAGATCCCAATCTGTGTGGAGAACCTTAGAAATGTTTCCAATAGGAATGCTGAAGTGAAAACTATTGCTGAAATCTGCTACTTACCCAGCAACAGAAGTGTCACCGTGACTGCAAGTCTACTATAAAAGGTTTGAAACGCCATGATCAGCCCTCTCCAAAATTTTACACAACCTTGTTCCTTAGCCTACCCTGAAGGCTATTGCCAGCTTCCCAAATGGAGTCAGTTGGGATGGTTCCCAACTTCTGCTGAGGAGCTGCTGTGAGCCAGACACCATATAAAGCACCTTAATGTGCCAAATCGCACAAAACCAGTTTCACAGAAGAGAGAAATGGAGGTTCCAGAAAGTTAAACCACAAGTCCAGCATCACATAACCAGCATGTGGTAGAACAAGTTTTACTCTTTCCATAATTCCAAATTGCATCCTGGACACATCTTTAAGCCTACGGGGCATCAGATAACAGATAAGATCATTAGCCTCAGAGCTGCAGAGTGTGGTCCATTTATCACTGCAAATGTGTTCACAGAACGGAATTCCTGCTGACCTGGCATAAGGACGCTCATGCAGGCACTGCAGAGGTTGCTGAACACAGCAACACTGCACAAGAGACGTGATGGAGCTCCTGCGAGAGTCACCAAAACACTGACATAACTCTGTGGCAGCAATGGATAGCCAGGAAACAGCCACAGCCAGCCACACAACCAAGGGGAGGGGATGAAGTGGTAAAATAGGGGGTTATAGGAAGAGAGGCTGATTTTAAACAAAGACCAGTTCTTAAGATGAAGTCACTAGTTGAAGAGTATCAGAAAGTAGCTGTAGACACCAAAGAAAGTAGTAAATTCTTAATCACAGCATTCATAATATGAAGGAATTTTAGGGACGATTAGCCCAGCTCCCTCATTTTACTGAATATGAGGATGAAGAGGAAGTAGATAGTAAGAGTTAACGTTATTTGAGTATCTTCCATATGTCAGGTATTGGGCTAGGTATGATCTCATTTAATCCTACAAGGCTGGTAAAAATTTTATCCCCATTTTGATGATGAGGAAGTCAAGGTCCAGAGAGATGGAGATTCATTCAAAGTGGCACAGCTAGTTAGGGGTAGAGCTAGGGTTAGGATTCAGGCACCTGATGCCTAATCCTGGCTATTTTTCTCTGTACCATATAGCCAGTTTCTCTTCCAACAAGAGTGTGTGCAAATAGTCTTTGGAAGAACCAGGCAAATCCAGATCTAAATCCTGTTTTACCTTGGATTGTGTGACCATCTCTCTCTGAGTTCAGAATCCCTTATTAAAGGAATGGGGATAAGGATATCTTACTCTTGCTTTTGTTGTCAGCATTAGATGAGATAGTGTATACAAAGTACTTATTATACTATCTGGCACATAGTAAGAACTCAACAGAATTTTTTTTCTCTTTTCTTTTCCTCCTTCCTCTTGCCTTAGGTGTGGAAGTAGTATCTATTTTATCTTTTTAGTATTTGTCCTTTTAGATAGTAGTCATTATATGCTATATTGATTTTCCAGAGAGATTGACTATATATTTACGCACATATCAGGGCCCACATAGTGAGGTATTTGTAGGAATATGTAAAAATAATTTTAACAAATTTAATGCCCAAATGGCTCCTTTGCCTGTGTTCCAAATATAAATAAGTTGGGTTTAGCATTGGAGTCACCGGGAGCTTTACAAATTCTGTGTCCAGGCTGCATTCCACAGCAATTCCGTCAGGATCCCAGGGGTGAGGTGCAGGCATTAGTAGTTTAAAAATCTCAAGTGATTCTAGCATATTACTAAATCAGAAACTCTGCGGTAAGGCCTAATAATAAATATTTTAATTAGCCCTCAGGGGATTCTGATACACATTCAAGTTTGAGAACCACTGGTCTAGACACCCAGTCTTCTCTACTCCCTTATCTTCTGTCCAAACCCATCAATGATCATATCCTACTACTTTTATCTTTTAAGTATTTCTCTCATATGTCAACTAATTTCCATCCTGAGCACCATTATCCATTCTTGCCTAGATAACTGGTTACCCTGTGACTAGTTTTTCTTCCCTCCAGTTCTCTCTTCTTTCAGCAGCCAGTGTGAGCCACAATAAATGTCTAACCACGTCTCTTCTCTGTCTTCAGGGGCAGCCCATTACCTCCAAAACAGAATCTAAACTCTTCAGCCTGGTGCACAAGGCCCTCTGAGGCTAGCTTGGGCTAAGCTCTCTATCCTCCTCTCCTATCACTCCTTGACTCCATTTCAGCAGTGGAGAGAGTCTAGGGGTTTCAAGGTGGATAATGCACATCTAGAGAAGAAATTTGGTCAAAAGAAAATCCCAGGGTTCTGGGGCTGGATCTCTGGTAATCTTGCAGTGGGAGAGGTGTTCTGGAAGTACAGACAGGTTACTCTAGAAAGATGGAAAAGGGTTCCAATTTAGGGAAGCTGACTGGAGCTGCACAAACTTTCAACTGTGCTTATTCAAATTTTCACCCCCACTGCTTACACTCAGATAAAAGATCTAGAAATTAGGTTTGAAATGTCAACTGCAGTTTTCCAGAGCTATCACAGGATTCTTAGTCATCTGTAATTCTGACCAGCTGTTCTACAGCACATTTTCTCATGTCACTTAAGGCTGCAGTGGGTTGACCATGGGTCTTTCTGCATAGAACTCTGAAAAATGGGTGCTTAATGCACATACCATGCTATGTGCATGCTATTCTGCTTATAGATCATCCCATATTCAAACTGGATGTTGTGGAATGGTTCAAGATTTTTTTTTTAAATTTGCTACTTTTAAAGGCTTTTTTAAAAAGGCACTTCAGCCACTCACCATACGTGCTGTGGTCTCAAATTTCCAATCACGCTGGCCTCCATACAAGCCAATTTCTCCACTTGCCTTAGTGCACAGACACACAGCTCTTTCTAGCTTTTGTTTTCTCATCATTGCTCATACCGGTTCCCCTCATTGCCATCAAACCAAACCATATTTATCCTTCAAGGCGAGTTCGTTCACTTATTCATCAAATCTTTATTGCATGCCTTTTAAGTGCCAGGCACCATCCTGGGTACTGAGAGCACAGAGATAAACAAGACGGAGAAGCTCACTTCAGTGCTTCTTGGGGATATTGACAAGTGAATGGGTCATTATAACTCTCCCTAATAAGGGCCCAGAGGGAGAGATCCGGGTACTAGGAGAATATACGGTGGGGTTGGGATTACCAACCCCACTGTATAGAAAGTGTTCCTAAGCAGGTGAGAGCCAGCCTGGAAGAATAAATAGGAGGTAGAGAGTGGAAGAGGTTCCTTGCAGTGAGAACAGATTGGGCTGGAAAGGCGAGCAAAGGTCAGATTAGAAAATGACCTATAGAAACTCCTTCTAAGGCATGAAAGGATTTTTCATTGTTATTATGAGGAAACTGGAAGGAAAGCATTGTGAGCCTTTAAGTGGAGACCTGGTGTGAATCCCATTTATTCTTTGAAGTCTTCTTCAATTATTTAAATCCCAGGTGATTTTTTTTCCTTCTTTGATTTCCAAAGCAATTACTGGCTGTACTTAGCAGCCTGACTCTGAATTCATGCACTGTATTTTTATTAACCTATGGTCATTCTCTGATGTTGGTTGCTGACATTTTGTGCCCACAGCACACATTCAGGTATTATATTTTTTGTTGAATGCCCAAAATTTATTTTAAAGCTCCCTGTATTTACAGCGTAATTGCTCCTCCAACGAAACAATGCCACTTAGTATCACTCATCTTGGCTCTTATGTGCATCAAATTGTGCTGTGCTCTATGCAACCTCAAATGACCAGATATAAAATTAATTTCATATATTGATCAACATTATGTGGCATATCAGTGAAGGGGACAAGTTTCCCAGATGGTCAATGTTTAAGAAGAACCATTATCTCAGAAGGTTACCTAACTCTAATGACCTTTACTTAGTGCAAACTCTTCAAGATCAAGTGGAGTTACCTAATTACAAAAAAATCCCTCTCAATTCCTAACATAGTCCTGGATGTAGGACAAGGATTTACTTGAATTTTGCATTTTTATTACTTAATTTACTCTTTTAAATTATGGAATGTCAGGCATTGAAATATGTATAGAGAATATACATATTTCATAAGGAAAGTACATCTTTTCCATCACTCAGTTTAAGAAATAAAACATTATGATGATAATTGGACCCCCACTTTACCTCTTACCACTGAAAGATAACCATTGTCTTGAATCTGGTGTTTGTCATCCCCACATATGCCTTTGCATTTTCACTCCAGTTGTCAGTAGCCATAAACATTATGTGGTATTACTTCTCAGGTTTTAAAATGTTGTATAAATGATGTCATAATATATCCTTCTGCAACTCTTTCTGGTTCAATATTATATCTGAAATTTGTTTATGTTTGCAGATACAGCTCCAGTTTATCAATTTAGCTGCTGTATCATATGCTATTGTATGAGTAGACCACATTAGGACATTCATGTTGGCATCAGCTCCTCTCTAAAACACACAGTGCTGCAGTGAACATGGTTGTATTTGGTTCCTGGCATATATACGTGAGAACTTCTCACACATAGTTGTAGAGATCTAGTAGTGGGTTTGCTGGGTTTTAGGATATGTGTATCATCCATCTAACTAAATATTGCTACAGTGCTGTTTAAACAATTTACAATCCCATCAGCAGAGGGTGAGTTCCTGTGGCTTCACATTCTTGATAATCACGTCATTTTCAGATTTAGATATCTGATATATTTTTCATGTGTATGTTTACACACACACACACACACACACCCCTACACATATCAGAGTTCTTAGGGGAAAACAAAGCTTTACTAAATGAGTAGAGTTGAATCTGGAACTTCCCAGAGAGCAATAAATGGTTATTATAAAAATCTCAGCAACTTAGAATTAATTGGGTTATTTTTAAATTATACAAATAACATCAGTAAGGTCAAGGAAAAGTACAAAATAGCCTATGGTATTATCCCATTAACATAGTCATTTCATTTTTTAATATAATAGATGCTCATTGACTTGGTAATTACTTGTTGCCTTAGCCAAATTGAATGATTTTTAAAACTAATTCACTGTTAGCTAATTTTACATTTTATGTAAATGTTCCAAATATATTTAGTCTTCTACTGGTGTTCTATTAGGGTTGAATTAGACTGTAGTTAAATAATAATGATCAGAACAAACTTCCAAGTCAGACTTGTTTTTATTTTAGCAATTATCTCTTGCTACATTGTAATTCCCAAGAACATCTCTGGTCACATAGAGTATCTGTGCTTTTCCATAATTCTTTTGCTGCAAACATTCAGTATACACAAAGCAAAGCATTCTAAAATATAAACAAAAGATTATAGCACAAAACAGAGGTTCATAAAATTAGCCTCTGATCACTTTTTTCTTTTTCACCAATTCCATTCTTTTGTTACTGTCCTGGTGAAAAGCAAGCATTAACTATGGGTGATAGTATCCTGACAGGTGGGTTTTAGAGGACAATCACTGCTAGATGAAATGTTAGGTTCATCCCAGAACCAACAACATGGGCATGGCTTTCCAGTTTTAAGAATGAGTAGAAGATATTCCTAGGAAATTCCAATTCTAAATGCTTTTAGAGAAGTCCAATCTGAGATATAGATGTGAGGAAAATAATGACAATCTTTTTCAGACAGATATATCATCAAAATCGATGCCTGAACTGTGCAGAGTTTTCAAAGAAAAGTTAACTCTTATAGGTTGGTTTCCCCAGTTCTCAGGAGAAATGAAATCACTCCTGGTTTGTCAGGTCTTCTTACTGATGTCTTCACTCAGAAAATTCTTCTCCTCAGATTTGAGATGGAGAACAAATTTAGCATGCTATTAGCCAATTGTTTTGTGAAAAGTCCCTGTTATTTACCACACTACCTCTAATAGATGATTATACATTCTGGTTAGAACCACATAGGATTATACATGTCAGTGGAGCTATCTTCTTTTCTCCTATGAGGACCTTGTATCTTCACCATCTGCAAAATATAAAAATATTCACTGCTTTTAATGTCATTATATTTGTTCAAAATGTTCCTCCAGGGTCTGCTCCTTCATATGCCACATATAAAACAAACATAATATTTTTGTCATTTTCAATGGTCAAAATAGAAGTCCAGCTCAGGGTGACGTGATAATAGAAATAAATGAACAATATATAAGAAGAATCATAGACATAATTCTTCCTGGAAGAATGCTGGTACATTAATGATTTGACATTCCATGCTTAGCAAATTTAGTGGTTGGTATTAAGTAGGTGCTTGAAGGGGTGTGCAATAGACAATATCAAGGTTCTGTCCAGAATCCTTGTAATCTTTCTTTTTTTAACATTAATTTCTAGGACAATATTCCTTCATTTTCTGTCTTCCCCTTCTTGGTCTCCCTCCCCAACCATTGCCATATGAGCTTTTGCTTCCAACATCAGCACCTACTATTCTTCGAGGACTGCTGTTAGCTACTGGACCTGTTTTAACCACATACACCATGAGTACCTGGAGTTTACATTCTTCTTAACAGCAGCTCTTGACCAATCAATAACGTGGGAGGAAGTAAGAAAGTCCAACTTTCTCTTTATCCAATTTGCTAGTCTGTGTCTTTTAATTGAGGCATTTAGCCCGCTTACATTTAAGGTTAATATTGTTACATGTGAATTTGATTCTGGCATTATGATGCTAGCTGGTTATTTTGCCCATGAGTTGACACAGCTTCTTCATTGTGTCAATGGTCTTTACAATTTGTTATGCTTTTTGCAGTGGCTGGTACTGGTTTTTTCTTTCCATATTTAGTGCTTCTTTCAGGAGCTCTTGTAAGGCAGGCCTGGTGATGACAAAATCTTTCAGCATTTTCTTGTCTGTTAAGGATTTTATTTCTCCTTCACTTATAAAGCTTAGTTTGGCTAGATATGGCATTCTGGGTTGAAAATTCTTTTCTTTAAGAATGTTGAATATTGGCCCCCACTCTCTTCCGGCTTGTAGGGTTTCTGCAGACAGATCTGCTGTTAGTCTGATGGGCTTCCCTTTGTGGGTAACCTGACCTTTCTCTCTGGCTGCCCTTAACATTTTTTCCTTCATTTCAACCTTAGTGAACTGATAAGCAACTTCAGCAAAGTCTCTTGCACATTGATACAAAATCAATGTGCAAAAATCACAAGCATTCCTTTATACCAACAATAGGCAAGCAGAGAGCCAAATCATTAGTGAACTCACATTCACAATTGCTACAAAGAGAAAAAGATACCTAAGAATACAACTTACAAGTGTATGTGAAGGACCTCTTCAAGGAGAACTATAAACCACTGCTCAAGGAAATAAGAGAGAAGACAAATGGAAAAACATTGCATGCTCAGGTATTTCACAATCAATATTGTGAAAATGGCCATACTGACCAAAGTAATTTATAGATTCAATGCTATCCCCATCAAGCAACCATTGACTTTCTTTACAGAATTAGAAAAAAACTACTTTAAATTTCATATGAAACAAAAAAGAGCCCATATAGCCAAGACAAACCTAAGCAAAAGAACAAAGCTGGAGGCATCAGATACCTGACTTCAAACTATACTACAAGTCTACAGTAACCAAAACAGCATGGTATTGGTACCAAAACAGATATATAGACCAATGGAACAGAACAGAGGCCTCAGAAATAATGCCACACATCTACAACCATCTGATCTTTGACAAACCTGACAAAAACAAGCAATGGGGAAAGGATCTCCTATTCATTAAATGGTGTTGGAAAACTGGCTAGCCATATGCAGAAAACTGAAACTGGACCCTTTCCTTACACCTTATACAAAAATTAACTCAAAATGGATTAAAGATTTAAATGTGAGACCTAAACCCAGAAAAACTCTAGGAGAAAACCTAGGCAATACCATTCAGGACATAGGCATGGGAAAAGACTTCATGACTAAAACACCAAAAGCAATGGCAACAAAAGCAAAAATTGACAAATGGGATCTAATTAAACTAAAGAGCTTCTGCACAGCAAAAGAAACTATCATCAGAGTGGACAGGCAACCTATAGAATGGGAGAAAAATTTTGCAATCTATCCATCTGACAAAGGGTTAATATCTAGAATCTATGAGGAACTTAAACAAATTTATAATTAAAAGAAAACAACCCCATTAAAAAGTAGGCAAAGGATATGAAGAGACACTTCTCAAAAGAAGACATTTATGCAGCCAACAAACAAATGAAAAAAGGCTCATCATCACTTGTCATTAGAGAAATGCAAATAAAAACCACAATGGGATACCATCTCACGCCAGTTAGAATGACGATCATTAAAAAGTAAACAACAGATGCTGGAGAGGATGTGGAGAAATAGGTATGCTTTTACACTGTTGGTGGGAGTATAAATTAGTTTCAACCACTGTGGAAGACAGTATGGCGATTCCTCAAGGATCTAGAATCAGAAATACCATTTGACCCAGCAATCCCATTACTGGGTATATACCCAAAGATTTATAAATCATTTTACTATAAAGACGCATGCACACGTATATTTATTGCAGCACTATTCACAATAGCAAAGACTTGGAACCAACCCAAATGCCCATCAATGATAGACTGGATAAAGAAAATATGGTACATATACACCAGGGAATAATATGCAGCCACAAAAAACAATGAGTTCACGTCCTTTGCAGGAACATGGATGAAGCTGGAAACCATCATTCTCAGCAAACTAACACAGGAACAGAAAACCAAACACTACATGTTCCCACTCATAAGTAGGAGTTGAACAATGAGAACACATGGACACAGAGAGGGGAACATCACACACTGGGGCCTGTCGAGGGATAGGAGGCAAGGGGAGTGATAACAAATACCTAATGTAGATGACCGGTTGATGGGTGCAGCAAACCACCATGGCACATGTATACCTATGTAACAAACCTGCACGTTCTGCACATGTATCCTAGAACTTAAAGGATTAAAAAAAAAAGAAGAAAGCCTAACTCTCTTGCCTCAGCTCAGGACATCTCTGCAGCCTAACTTAGACGCCTGCGTTTCTTTGACGGATTGGGCTTAAGCTGCCCTCTATGGGACTTCGCCTGAGATGACACCCTTATTTGCCTTCCACTCCTTCCCTGTCTTGCTTCCTTCCTTACTGGTTCTTCTGTGAGGACTCCCTCAATAACTCACATGCACAGAAATTCTCAACTCTGGGCTGGCTTCAGGGGAATCTGGTCTAAAACAGAATCTTAGAGAGGCTCCAGCCTAGTTGTCTTTTAAAACTTTTGCTTACAGCCACACCTCAAAGGAAAACAAAACATCTACTTCTTGCCTTGAACATTTTAAATATCTATTTTTTTCATTATGAGTTTAAGTGGTTGAAAAAGATGTATGTTGTGACATATTATAAAAACTGACATTTAAAAATAAAACCTCAACATTTCTCTCTTAACTTATCCAACAGAGTCTACCATTATTTACTAAAAATATATGCAAACACGCTCATGTTTAAATGTCAGATAGTTTATAGTGTTCATTTCTCTCCTTAAATTTGTATTTCCCTTCCACTTTCCCCATAGAATTTCATTCTAACTCTAATATGTTTATATGCTTTAAAATATTTTGTTTTCCTAATCATAATTCTCTGTAAAAATATATATAAGTGTATGTTCTTATTTTCTATGACGATAAGCGTGTATGTATTAACACTTTTTAAAGATGAATTATCATTAGAATTTATCAAAACAATATATATATTTAAATTTTGGTAATTCTATTAAGACAAAAAGTAAACATTTTTGCTCGAAATACATTTATTAGTGAAATGGATAGTTTTTCCCTGTTATTTTTACTTATTACTGTTTTTGCTAGAGTAAGGCAAGATTTAATATCAGAACTGATAGAATTATTAATATCTATTGTTATATATTTAAGCACTGATAAATATTATTTATGTCAATGGATCTTGAGGGAGTTTCGTCAGAGCAATGTCAAACAACTACTTGATTTCTTTCTGAATCATATCCCAAAAATCACCCAGTAATCTTTCAAAAAGTTTTACAAAACAATCAGTTATCTAGTCATTTAGATGACATTTTCTAATTTCTGAGAAATATTGTTTAAAAAGTGCTTTACCAAATTTATCAAACGGCTATTAATTATACCCGTTACTCTTTTACTAAGAGGCACTGTATTTATCTTGAAAAACTAAAATGTTTGGAAAAGTTTAATATTGCTAAATTAAGCACACTTGACACTTATATTAGTAGTATATTTTTTGATAAAATATTTTAATCATCTTTTCTGTATGTTTTTACCTCAGAATTTTGAAACTTCAATTTAGTTCATTCACTTTATGGGAAATGTTCCCCATGTAGCCTAATTGGAAGAAATGGTCTTTATTGTAAAAGCCAATCCACACACACTATGCCTTTGAAAGAGTCTAATCTCATCTCTCAGTTGAAATAATTATGGTATTGGGGGTTCCTGTGGTGATATCTTACTATGATTCTATCCCAAGATAGGTTGATAGCTCTTGCCATAGTGGGTTTTTGTTTTGTTTTCTGTTTTGTGGTTTTTGTTTTTTGTTGTTGTTTGGTTTTGTTTTTTTGGTTTTTGCCTGACAAAAGAATGCTTGCTCTCTGTTTTAGTCCATTTAGGATGCTATGACAAACTACCATAAACTGGATGGCTTGTAAACAACAGAAATCTATTTCTCTCAGTTCTGGAGGCTGGGAAGCTTAAGATCAATGCACTGGCCCATTCAGCATCTAGTGAGAGACCTGCTTTGTGGTTCAAACGTGGTGCCTTCTCACTAAATTTTCACATGGTGGAAGGGAAGAGGAGTCCCTTTGTCTCCTTTATTATAAGGACACTGATCCCATTCATAAGGGATCTACCCCCATGACTTAATCACAAATGTCCTAACTCCCAATACCATGATCTTGGGGGTTAGGACATCAACATACTAACTTTGGGGGGACACAAACACTCAGGCCATAGCATTCTTCATCAGTCTATCTCCAATACACTCACTGTTTGTTCTCATGGAAATCCCAGTCAGGAGAGACACACCCTTTGACAATAGTTGGGAAATGGGAGGGGCCAGATTACAAAATGAAATTTATCATCATTGCTATCACCCTTACTCCATGATACACCGGAATTCAAAACGTTCTAACATGAGTTCAAATACCCCATTTCTAGCAACACACTTCTTCCTTAACAGAAGTATGTACAGGATGGAAAAGATTTGAAGCCTTACCTGGGTTTATGGTGCTTTGATTAAAGAAGGACTACAGACAGAATATTTTTAAATGACTCCCAGTTTGACAATCCCCACTCCACCCCACCCCAAATACTTCCCTAGAGGGGTTTTACATCTGGGGCAAAGCACCACAGTTAGATTCAGAATGGCTGAGAGATGTGCCATTTTGTGTGTGTGAAGTGGGGGATGTTTTTAAAAGGGGATGCAGAAAAGGATGCCCTTCTGTGATTCCTCAGACACAAATACATTCTCAGGTAGATGGAGCCCTTTAAGACTAGCCTTTGAAATCCACTCACTGGAAAATCTTTGTGTGTCACCCAGTAGGTACACCCCAGTATAAAAAACACTGGCTTTGTCCAAGCTTTTCATTACACTGAGAAGAAAGTTTAGGACCAGAGCAATCAGGTAACTTCTCAAGATCATAAAGCCAGTTAGTGACAGAACTAAAACTAGCACTGGAGTCTCCTCATTCCCAATCTGGTGTTCTTTTCACCATAACCACTAGCTCTGATATCATTTGTTATCATCACTGTCATCATCAACATGATCACAATTTTAAATAGTAGCTAACATTTATTAAGCTTTTACTCTATGCTAAGAGCTGTTTGAAGTACTTCATATTCATTTACTGCTTACATTAGCCAATGACGTAGGTTATATTATTATCCCCATTTTGCAGATGACGAAATGGAAGCTCAGAGAGGCAATGTGACATGCCCAAGATCACATGACCAGTAATTGCAGAAATAGGATTCAAATTTACAGCTGGCTCCAGGATTAACTCTTTCAACTCCTGTTTCCTGAAGTGTTTTCTACAAAATACTAGCCCTATAAAATGCTGTTAAAAGATTCTGTGTCCAAATTGGTTTGATTATAGCTGTTTTCTCAGAATATTAATATAATTTAATATTCCATTAAAGACAATAAAAAGTCCTGCAGAAAAACCCGTATCTACTTATCAGTGATTTCTAGAGAAATGTTTTTTCCCCAAATATTAATATCCAATGAAAGGACCCCTATTAAAGAAGTCTGATTTAGACTTGATATTTATAATACTAGGTCAGTGGTTCTCAACCTCTGGAGGCTCCACCTCCAGAATTTCTGATTCAGTAGGTCTGGGGTACAATCCAAGAATCTGCATTTCTAATGAGTTCCCAGATGATGCTGATGTGGCTAGTCCAGGGAACAAATTTTGAGAAACACTACAGTTGATACTGGAAAAATAAAGACTAAGAAACAAGCCTTGGGTCTGGCTTAAAGAAAAAGATACAGTTCCACTTAAAAATATCTACATCAAATTGTTGAAAATGTACTTTATAATGAGCAAACAGAAAATCTGTCCTTTAAGTAGAAATATATAATGAAAATATCAAACAAATGGACAGATGAAAAGGAAAGTTCAATCTCTTTAGGAAAACAAAAGATGAACAAAATAACATAAAGTGATAATTCTATACAATGGATTTATATTTTTAATTGTCAAATAGATGATCAAACTTAGATAATTCAAATAGGGATAATATAAGTTGATTATATTCCAGGGATAGTGTATATTTTGAGCTTTATATGCATCATCTTCAACTTTTCAACAACTCAGAGATAGATTTTATTATTTCTGTTTCATGGCCTAACTTTAAGGTAAACTTATTTTCTATAAACATAAGAGTATGAATCACTATGACGAAAGTATTGGATTAATTACTGTGAATTCTTAGGTAAGATGCTTCAGATGTCTGTAGCTTCCATTTCCTTATCTGCAAAAAGATAAAGTACAACTCAGTGACTTCCAGTCACTAAGCTTTCATGAGTGCAAGAAAAAGTCAAGCTGATATTTTCTGAAGAGACTCAGATTGACTTCAGGGAGCAGGACTGGCCAAATACAACTAAACCAAGCTGTTGGCTAGAGATCTGAGAGAAAAAGAATTAAAGACATCATCTATTTCTAGATGTATAACATATCATTACAATAGAAAAATGCAGAAAACTTTTGGAGAAAATAATGAAGAATAATAACAAACAACAAAGATGCACACTTGATGATAATCCTTTTGATTCTACCAACCTTATTATTTTCAGCAGCAACTCACCTTGAGATATGTAAAGCTGTCTAACAGGAATGATTCAATGAGGATTTATAGCAGTGTTTTGCAAACTTGAATGCACATTGAAATCACCTGAGAGCTTCAAAAAACAAAACAAAATGAAAAAACAAAATAACTGATGCCTGTGTCTTACCTCTAATGTAACTTAATTGATATGGAGTGTGGGCAAGACTTTGGACTTTTAAAAAAATAACTAGGTGATTCTAATGTACAGACAAGTTTGGGAACTACCAATTTACAGGGTTCTTTCCTGTGAGTAATTTTTAATTATATGCCCTGCTATAAACTGAAATGTGTCTCTTGCCCACAAATTTATATAGTGAAGCCCTAACCCCATGTGACTGTATTGAAGATAGAGCCCTTAAGGAGGCATTTAAGGTTAAATGAGGTCATAAAGGTGAAGCCCTGATTTTACAGAATCGTTACCCTTATAAAAAGAGAAAGAGACACCAAGATCCTCTTTCTATCATATGAGGACAAGGAGAGGAGGCAGCTATTTGCAAGCCAGGAAGAGAGCCCTCATCAGGAACCTTATAGGCTGGCACCCTGATCTTGGTCTTCCAGCCTCCACAACCATGAGAAAATAAGTCAATGTTACTTAAGCCAGCCAGTCTATGGTCTTTGTTATGGCAGTCCAAGCAAACTAATACACCTCCTCTTCAACCCACCATTTCTGTTTCTGATCTACCCCTTATTCCTTCCTCCAGATGTTTGTAAAGCATCCTGAATCAGAAGTTACCAAAACAGAGTCACTAGCAAGGCCCTAAACCTCTTTGAGTCTCAGTTTCTCCATCTGCATACTAGGGATATTAATTTCTGTCTCCCACAAAGGGTTTTTAAGGGAATCCAATGAAACCATGGGTATGAAATTATCTCACAGACAGTACAGCTATTCACATGGGCAATCTGTGTCTGGTTCTCACCACTTTTTCTTACTCAGCCTTCCTCCCTTTCAATCACCCACTTGATTTCTCATGTGTGTCCCTTCCTTAATTTCACCTGCCCAGTATGTCTCCTGCCCACTGGGTCACCGGTCATTTGACCTCACTCCAACTCCCTGGCTGTCACATATTTCTCCTTTAGAACAGGTCAGTCTGCTGGTGACAAGTTCTCCTAATTTTCCTTCATCTGAGAATGCCTTTATTTTGTCTTTATTCCAGAGGGAGAGGGATATCTTTATTGGATATAAAATTCTGTGTCCATAGTTATTTTCTTTCAGTACATTAAAGAGAAAAAAAAAAAAAGAAGTTGTTCCACTGTCTTCTAGCCTCCGTGGTTTCTGATGAGAAATCGACAGTCATTTGAGTTGTTCCCTTATTTTGTATCATAGTTTTTCCTTAGCTGCTTCAATATTTTTTTCTTTATCCTTGGTTTTCAGCAGTTTGATTATGATGTGTCTGAATTGTTGATTTTTTTTTCTAGCTGTTAAAATCTGTAAATTTATATCTTTTAACAATTTAGGGGTAATTTACGAATTTGGGTGAATTTTTGGTCATTGTTTCCTAAAATTTTTTTTTTTCATGAATCTTTCTACTTCCCTTATGGAATTCTAGTGAAACAAATGTTAGACATTCTGATACTCAACAAGTCTCCAAGGTTCTGTTTGCCTTTTTCTCAATCTTTTCTCTCTTCAGTTTGTGTAACTCTATAATTAATCTTTCTTCAAGTTCATCGACTCTTTTTCTTTTCTTTCTTTCTTTTTTTTTTTGAGACATGGTCTTGCTCTGTTGCCTAGACTGGGGTGCAGCAGCATGATCATAGCTCACTACAGCCTTGACCTTTGGGGCTCAAGCAATTATTCCACCTCAGCCACCTGAGTAGCTGGTACTATGTACAAGTGCAAGACACCACATCTGACTAATTTGCTGTTGTTGTTGAGATGGGGTCTCACCATGTTGCCCAGGCTGGTCTTAAACTCCTGGGCTCAAGTGATCTGCCCACCTCAGCTTCCCAAAGTGCCAGAATTACAGGTGTGAGCCACTGCACTCAGCCTTCACTGACTCTTTCTTCTCTCATCATCACTCTGCTCTTAAGCTCATCCAGCGAATGTTTTAAAATTTTAGATATTGTATTTTTTACTTCTAAAATGTCCTTTGGGTTCTTTTTTGTGATCTCTATTTCTCTGCTTGAAAATGTCTATCTTTCCATTCGTTTCAAGTTATTTACCTTTACCTCATAGAGCATACTTATAATAGCTACTTTAATGTCTTTGATCATTGCAACATTAGAGTCACCTTGAGGTTGGCATTTGTTGGTTGTCTTTTTTTTTAAGAATTGTTCACATCTCCTGGTTCTCTGTATGTTGCATAATTTTGGATTGTATCCTGAACATTTTGAATATTATGTTGTTTAGACTCTAAGTCCTGTTATGATTCTCTGTAGAATATTTTTGTTTTAGCAGGCAATCATCTCAGGTTCAGCATGCAAGTGCTGTCTGATTAACTGTGAGTAACAGTCACAGTTTAGTTTCTAGGGCCTCTGCTATTCTTTTTAGGGTCTTTCTTATCCCTATACAGTTTAGGGAAGAGCCTGAGACTCATATAGGTCCCCTAACTACAAGTAGAGTATTCCTTTGTTCAGCTCTCTTCTCTCTAAGGTTACCCACACATGCTGGCCCACAAGGTCTTCTTTTCCAGTTTCTCTGGCCAGAACTACTTGAGACCATCACTACGACAGTTACTGCTGTTACTACTTGAGACCATCATTACAAGTTCCTACTATTACTGCTTGAGACCATAATTATGAGACTGAACAAAGGGACAAATGTAGAAATGAAAACTTAAGACAAAAGAAACTTTTAAAGGAAGAGGAACAAGGGAAGAAGAAGAGAGCTCCCTGCTTCTAGTGAGCAAAGTCAGTCCCTGAGCTTCCACTGCCCTTTGTATTTATTGAGTAGCAAGAGCAGAGAGGAGGAGGTAACGATTGGCCAGCTGCCTAATTGATCACAGGTTCATATCATTACTAACAGGCTTCAGATGTACCTAATTACAAGAAACACTTGCTTTTGGGGCATGACTGCCCTCAGCATTCCTTCTGGGTGGCATACGCAGTTGGTCAGTTTGCCAACATTCTGCATTGAGGAGAACAGTTTGCTGTTTACTCAAATAGCCTCCAGTGGTATACTGAGTTGATCACAACCCTCACTCTTTCAGCCTTCAGCAAGAAAGAAAGGGCTTCTCTTTAATTTTAAGTGTCTAGCTTTCCACTTAGCTGCCAACTGATGCCCGCCTTCAAGGCAAACCCGAGAGAGAAAAGGGGAAAAAAAGTAGGACGTCTTTAATGCACAGGGCCTCTTTTTTCCTAGTTCTTCTGGCCAAAAAGATGAGGTTTCTAAGGAAGTTCAGCCATCTACTTCACTGCCACACAGTTCCTGTACTTGGGCTTGCCCTCAGCATAAAGCCTCAAAAGAAAAGGGAAAAGAAAATGAGAAACTCATGCCCCTTCACAATATACGTGCTTTTGCTTACTTTTCAGAGTCCTCAGGTAGTTGCTTTTTGTATTTCATCCAGAATTTTCAGTTGTAATCAGTGGAAAAGATAAGTGATATGGGCTCATTCCATTTTGAAACAAAAATGAACTTATTCCATTTTGATGAGAACCAGGTATTTCAATATACTTATATTTAATTTTTATTTTATTATATCTATCTTCTCTCTGTGTGTGTCTGGATTTTTCCTATTTTCTCTATATTCACTTTTCTTATTTTCCATCATTTTGCTGATTTTGTTCTCTCTACATATAGATATACCTACAATTATACCCATATCTAAAACTATATGTTTATGTATGTGTGTGTATATATCTAGAGCTTTAACTATATCTATATTTATAAATGTGTTTATATATATATATAAACTTTTTTGAAGTATACATACATGCCCCTGTATGGGATTTTTTTATACAAATATCCCCAAATTTTTTTTTTATTCTGCTTTTATAAGCATTTTACTACATAATTTTTGGTTAATATGTATATTTCTATTGGGTATATACAATGAAGTAAAATTGCTGGGTCATTGGATATACATATTTTCAGCTTTAGTAGATACCCAGGAATATTTATTTTAAAATCATTTCCCACATGACTCTGGGACACAGAAAGGACTATGAATCACTGCCGTAGAGCCAATAGCTTCCTGCTCTCCATCTCCTATTTTGCTTTTAGCTGTAGGTCAATTTCCCCACCCAGCCTATAAAGCTGCCCACAGTCTCCACACAGATCTCAGAACCATGGTGGCCTTGTCCTCTCCACCTCCCACTGAGGCTGAGGCTCAGCTAGGGGCCTCCATCTCAAACCAAAAAAGCTCTAGTTGCTAAGGGAGAGAGCAGATATCGAGTATTAAAACTCTGGAGGCTCCTTGCACAGTTCCCCCTCACCCCGATCTTGCACAAAGATGCAGGGCTGCTCCTGCATACTTGGGACCTGCTGTCCTTGTTCTTGTCCCTCCCACTTCCCAATTTCCTGACTCCACACCAAGCATTTATACCTGCTTGTAATTCTGAATATGTCAACAAAGACTATTTTTTGCCTTTCTGAAGTTTTATCTCCCTTGGATCCTTAGATGATAAGCCCCTCTTTTATCCTCATCCTGTCATCTCTGCCTCTCCTAGTGAATTCTAACTGCTCATCTTCCACCAGGGGAAAATCCAAACAAAGGTACTTGAGGGTCTTCAACTCTATGGTACTCAAGATTACCTTCTTTTTCTTGCTGTTTATCAACCACTGGAGCTGAAATTTCTTCTAAATGTGCTTTTTCCTTGTCTTTCATTGCCAATTTCTCAGTTGAAAAGAGCAGGTATAACTTCTGCATCAAATCAGTAGCTGTCCCAGAACCATTACTATGATTGTTCCCTAATACAAGGAAATGTTGCACCTGGGAATCAGATTCATCAAACAGCTCACCATTTTCTGTCTTTATTTCATATATCCCAGGAATAAGTCTGAAGTAATAGAGAAGAGAGATAAAAAATTAGTTAGCCAAGTCCCCTGAAAGATTAAATGTGAATACCACCAGATCATATAAGAGGAACCCATTTTATGTATGTGATTGGAATAGTCCAAGTGCAGTTCACAAATGAAATTTGACTCGTGCAATTTTCTAATATTCTGAAGGGAAATTAGACATTTGTCTCTGCAGTTTAGAATTCCAAACCAATATAATTTCTATCATTAAATTTTCATTGAGTACTTAGGATTGTACTTTGTAAAATCAAACTTGAAAGAATCCTTCCTGCCAATCCTCATATGTGTTTTGTTTTCTAAATGGCCAAATGTCGTGTTTTGTTTTTATGTTTTTATTCTGCTCTAAAAATGTTACATGGAATCTTTGATATAAGTTTTCTGTTTTGGCAGTAACCAATATTAGAGTTACGTTATCTAGTTACTGAAAAGGTACTAATAGGAGGCATTTTTGGTAAAACAAACAAAAATGGAAACATAGTTCTTTCAAATATAAGTCCTGTTCTGTGATTAATTTCAGATCTGTGCTATCATCACAAACGAGTAGCATTTAAAACACACATACACACACACACACACACACACACACTTGGATCTTGAAAACTAAAATGCTGTTCGTTTCACAGTTTTCTTAAGGACTGTTTCCAGTTGTGGTATGATGCAAACTTGGAATTTCTCAACTCACAATACAGTGTTTTCTGTGTCACCGTTCTCTGGGTTGGGAGAGGTCATGTTAACACATGTGGCTTTCATATCTTTGGTGGGATATTTGTTGATGGCACCTGGAGAGAGAGTGGGCTGGTTAGTCTAAATTTTACCCATCTACATTATTATCTCACCCAAAGTCAGTTCATATTTTCATGTGGTTGGCAGTGTTTTCAGGAACAACTTCTATAACGGACTTGGCAAAATAGGCACACTCTAACATGGAAATTGTTCTTGGCAGAGTCAAGAAGATACAGCCAGTCAATGAATAAATAATTCCAATGCTCTATCACAAATTTGTGATATAATTTAAGGACATCTCTAAATTCTTCCTATCATTTGTTTCTCTCCCTACAAAAGGAGGATCTTTCTAGAAGACTCTATTTTTTAAAAAAATTATTTTTTATTTTTTGAAATTACACTTTAAGTTCTGGGAGAAGACTCTATTAGCTATTGAAATTGTCTGCCCTATTTATCTTGGGGTTGGGAGAAGTCACATTTTTACTTGCTACTAAATATAACTGCTAAATTCCAAGATTCCTGAGAATTATGTAAGCCCTGGGGCTTTACGCATGCCAGGAAACCCGCATCCTTGTGATTCTCTAGTAAACTTGCAGCAGCGGCAGAGACCATTCAATGTAACCTCTGTCACATTCCTAATTCCCAGCACAGGCTAGGACTTGTTTGATGTTACAAGGTTTTGGATGTGCTGATATATGCTTGTCTAAAGTCACAACACATGGACAGAGGCTGGGGCAGCCAACCTCAAAGCCCCACTGTGTAAAGACACCCTTAAAAATCCCTGCCAGCTGTCTGGAATAGAGGCTTTAGAGGAGATTTGTCCCTATGGCTCATAAGAATTCAAGTCAGAACTAAGGTTAATTTATAATGACAAGACAAAATAGAAGTCCTTGGAGTAGGTGGAGGGCAGTGTCACTGCGATATTATTTATTACAGCAGTACACCTTGCTAAGGGTTTAGTAATTAAAGTATGATTTACGAGACAAGAGCATAGCCCTGGGGTCAGAATGTGAGGGGTTGAGTCTAGAATTTACTAATTATTACTTGTGAGATTTTAAGCAGTTTATTTAACATTTCTGAATGTCAATCTTTTCACTTACAAAATGGGGTTATGAATACCTTCCTCTGAGGACTGCACTGAAGATTAAATGACACAATCAATTTAAAGAACCTGACACATAGTAAACACTCACAGGTTAGGGCTAAAGGGCACTTTTCATCCATCTGAGGATTTCCTGGCTAAAACTTTGGCAGTGCAGCAGCAAGGCTCATGGTCAAAAAATCTGGGAATTTTCTCTGAGATTTTTTTACTCCCTCCTACTCACTTATACTCTACCACCCTTAACTGAAGTGAGGATCATTTTACTAAGTCTGCTGATGGACTGTACACAGAGACATTAAATCTATCGCAAAAGCAATCAGAGAATTAATGACTTACATCTGATTAAATGGACAAATGGCTTGACAAACTTGATGATATAGTTCCAATCTGGCTTGTGGGTTCGGCCAAGTTGGACCAAGTGATGATCCAGAGGGTGGCTGGCTAATTCTTCCAATTCTTTGTCATTGTGTTTAGGGCCAAAGGAAAACACAAATATGGCGTAGCCTTGACACTTGGCTCTCAGAGACACATTCCTTAAGACTTCTTTGTCTAAAGGGTTGGTTTCGCCAGCAGATACTACAAAGATAACTTTGTTTTTCCTCAGATTGGGGGTTCCTACAAAGACATTGTCAATTGTCCACTGCAAGGCATGGCCAATAAAAACATCTCCATTGAGCCGTTGAGAGTCTTGGAGATGATGTTTCATTTGGTGTATACTGTTATAAGTAACCAAATCAAATTCCAGGTAGACAGGGCATTCTTCAGTGTTAGGCATATAGCCTGGGGGAGAGTAGCTCAAGACAGCAACCCTGTCTCCTAAGGTGGAGGTCAGTGGATCGGGGGCGATGTGAAAGTAATCAAGCACTGAGGTTATAAAAGCTTTTACTTCCTTAAACTCATCACTTCCTACTCTTTGGGAAGCATCTATAAGGAAAGCCACATCCATGTAATATTCTTGAAGAGAGACATCTCCAGGTTCATTAGTATGATCTGGTTCTTCTTTTCTGCCATAATTTTCATGTCCTGCAACAGAATAACTCAAGTCATTCTTTTTAATGAAAGATAAGTTTGGAGCTCCTAGTCATAGATGGCAAATACACAGCATGAGGGTATTACCATGCTTCATTTCCATACTCATGGCAGACATCAATAATCACATTGCTTGTTCCCAGATGCACCCTCCAAATCTGTACCCACATAGCACATGCAGAGCCATTATCATTTGACACATATTGTCACATAAGAAAAAACCCATTTGCTATCCTATCTCAGATCTTTGTGAAAGGATTGATTTATCCTCCAGTGATTTTAATATGCAGGATGAGAAACATTCATTTTTAATGTACTCCACATGGCTAAAAAACTTGGAGTACACATTTGCATGAAATTTAATTATATGTAATGACCTCAAGAGAAAGTATAGATACTAAAGTTACATTTATTGGTGGCACAAGCACAAAAACCTTTATATATGTATTCAAAATATATACCATACAGCAATGTCGTGAGAGCAAGTATAAACAAGTGCTGACTTTGGAATCTAAATGCTGTGTGAGATATGACATACTCTAAGAAGCTGGTACTCAAAGTGCCTACAAACAGTTCATCAGCCCACTTTAAGGTAAGGAGTTTGCACCATGATGTAAGTCAACTATATTACTAAGCACACTGATTAGTTCAGCTGACATTTATTTATTTATTTTCATAGCAAGACTTTCTCTTTGAAGAAAACATTGTCTTGATTTATATTCTGAGACAAGCTTCTTATCTTGCTGCAGACCAGCACTTCAAGTAGCTCTGCTCCAAGCCTAAGGGATCATGAAGCCTGTCTACAATCATATGAATGATGGCTGATTGGTGAGGCGGCAACAGGAAATGCCAGCTCGGAAAGACAGGAAGTAGATGGCCAATGTTCTTTGGTTTTATGAAAGAAGTGAATTTGTAAACCTAATCAAGAAAAAGTAGATTTTTAACTGGCAGAAATGTATTGATCTCCATTTCTACTCAACCCTTTGTTAGATACTTTTACATTATTTTAATTCTCACAACAACAAATGAGTCAACCTTTATTAATACTATAAACCTAATATAGAAATAAAATGTCAAAAAAAATACCCCACCACCATGCGTGAAGTTATTAACTGTGAAAATGCTTTATTAGATAATGTTTGATGGTTAAATGGGCCTGCCTTCCAGTATAAATTCCATATTATCTCTTTGGAAATCTATTGTTGGATTTAACTTGCTAAAATTTTTTTTAGAATTTTGCATCTATGTTCACATCCTTATGAACGATGTTCTGTAGTTGGTCGGTAGTTTCCCTTTCATGCGATGTATTTGTCTGGGTTCGGTATCAGGGTAATCTGGCCTCAAAACATGAGTTGGGAACATTCCAAATCTACTCTTCTAGCTATTTTGAAATATGCAATAAATTATTGCTAACTGGTGTTAACTTTAAAGTATATAATAAATTATTGTTAACCATGAGAACACTAGATCTTATTCCTTCTAATAAGTATTTTGTGCCCATTAACCAGCTCTTCTTTATTCCCGCCTCCCTATTAGCCTTCCTAGCTTCTGTTAACCACCATTTTATTCACAGATATCCCAGTTATCCAGATTTGATCATTACACATTGAATGCTTCTATCAAAATATCACACGTACCCTAAAAATATGTACAACTATTATGTATTCATAAAAATTAAAAATAATAAAATGAAATAAGTGAGTTGTGAAATATTCCCTTTTCTTTAATGTTCTGGAAGAGTGTTCATAGAATTGGTATTAGTTCTTCCTTAAATTTTTAGTTGAATTTACCAGTGAAATCATCCATATCTGGAGTTTTCTTTATGGGAAGATTTGAAGTACAAATTCAATCTCATTAATAGGTATAAGGCTACTTAGGTTATTTCTTCTTGAGTAAGCTTTGGTCGTTTATACATTGCGAGAAATTTGTGTATTTTACCTAAGCTGATTTATAGGCAAAAGATTGTTCATGGCCGGGCGCGGTGGCTCACGCTTGTAATCCCGGCACTTTGGGAGGCCGAGGTGGGCGGATCACGAGATCAGGAGATCAAGACCATCCTGGTTAACACAGTGAAACCCCATCTCTACTAAAAATACAAAAAATTAGCCGGGCGTGGTGGCGGGCGCCTGTAGTCCCAGCTACTCGGGAGGCTGAGGCAGGAGAATGGCGTGAACCCGGGAGGCGGAGCTTGCAGTGAGCAGAGATCGCGCCACAGCACTCCAACTGGGCGACAGAGCGAGACTCTGCCTCAAAAAAAAAAAAAAAAAGATCATTCATAATGTTCCCTGGTTATCCTTTTAATATCCTTGAATACATCTCCCTTCTCATTTCTGATATTGGGAAGTTGTGTCTTCTCTTTCTTCCTGGTGAGTTTGATTATAGATTTATCAATTTTATTGATCTTCTCAAAGAAACAACTTTTGGGTTTATTGACTTTATTGTTTCTCTTTTTTCAATTTCACTGAATTCCACTTCATTTTTACTATTTTCTTTCTTCCACTTACCTTGGGTTTATGTAGTTCTTCTTTCTCTGATTTCTTAAGGTAGAAGTTGTGATCATTGATTTGAAACATTTCTTCTTTGTCAATATAGGCATTTAATGCTATTTATTTCCTCCTAAGTACTGCTTAAACGGAACCTCAAATTCTGGCATATTGATTTTATTTTCTTTTATTTCCAAATATTATACTTTCTAATGTCCCTTTTATTTATTTTTTGACCACAGACTATTTGAAAGTGCTTTATTTAGTTTCCAAATACTTAGGGAGTTTTCAAAGATATTTCTGCTGTTGATTTATAATTTAATTTTGTTTCGGTCAGAGAACACATTTGCTACCACTTGAATCCTTTAAAATGTTGAGCATTGTTTTATGGTCCACAATATAGTCTATCTTGGTAAATGTTTCTTGTGCACTTGAAAAGATTATATATTCTACTGTTGATGGAGTGTTCTACAAATGTCAGTTAGGTCAAATTAGTCGACAGTGCTGCTCAAGCCTACTATATTCCTGCTGATTTTTTTTTTTTAATCAATTATTGGGAGAAGATCCTAAAACTAACTAATATTCTTTTCATTTTTTTAATATTTTTTCCTTTGTGTTTCATTTTGAAGAATTTCTATTGCTATGTTTTCAAGTTTGCCAATCTTTTTGTTTTGCCAAATCTAATCTGCCATTATCCCATTCAGTGTATCGTTCATCTCAGACAAAATGGTTTTCGACCCTGCAAATCCTATTGGAATCTTCTTTTTATACCTTTCATGTTTCCACTTAACTTTTTAACATATTGAATACTGTTACAATGACTGTTTTGATATCTTTGCTAATTCTAACATCTATGTCTGTTGTGGTTTCTTTTTGAGTGATTATACTCTTCATTATGTTTTGTGCATTTCTGCTTATGACAGACATTGTGAAATTTTCCTTGTTAGGTGTGAAATACTTTTGTATTCTTGTAAATATCCATGTGCTTAGTTCTGGAAGGCAGTTAAGCTGCATGGAAAGAGTTTGATCCTTTTGGATCTTGCTGTTATGATTTGCTAGGTGAGTCTAAAGCAGTGGTTAATTCAGGGCTAATTATTTCCTATTGCTGAGCTAAGACCTTCCTAAGTTTTCTCCCCATTACTATGTGAATTCTGTTCTTTTCCAGTCTTGCTGGTCGGAAAAAAAAACATGATTCCTAGTCCTGTTGAGTAAATGGCACTATTTTAAGAGGGTTCTTTCCTGGTCTAAGGTAATTCCTTCACATGCATGTGCTGTCAACACTCTCCTAAATAACCCAGGGAGACCCTCTGCAGACCTCCGGGGTTTACTCTCTGTGCAATTATCCCTCTCTGGTATCCCACCCTGTCAGCTCTCACTGTCTTGGGCCTCCTGTTCTCTCAACTCTGAGTCCTCAGCTCCAGGAGCTCACTGGGCTCCTCCTCCTCAATGCCCTCTTCTTGTACCATGGCCTGAGAGTACTCAGGACTATAAGCCGGAGCACTTGTAGCGTTCATCTGTTTCCCTTCTCTAAAGATTACTGTATTTCATTTCCTAATGTCCAGTGTCTTAAAAGTTGTTATTTCATATATTTTATTTTTTATCTTTTGTTTATTACAGTTGTGAGGTAAATTCAACTACTTTACTCCATCTTGGGCAGTTCTAAAAGATGAGAACTGACCATCTTGTTTGAGATGCTTCTTTTCCTTCTTACAAAGGACTAAGAACTGGTCATATATACACCACATTCTTCCTTTATCACTAAATACATTTATAGTAATTGAACAGGATTTTGCATTGCACAAGCATGTTTGAAATTTATGGGCCTCCTATTCTCCACCAGGAACCCAGTGGCAAACTCTTCTTAGAATTTCTGGTCAAGATTGAGGTCCCTGATTAAACAACCAAACATGAAACTAGAAGTGCAGACCACAGCATGTATTTTGTATTCTTTGCACATCACCACCAAAAACACTTCTAGAGTTCTCAGCCATAGTGTGTTAGGAACTGTGAAGATTAATTAAATGAACATTTCTAACTTTTTGGAGTTTGTGATCCTTTTTGGAGTTGTGGAGTTGACTAACCATTACCTGTGATGTTACCATGATCTCTGTTTTTCAACTACAGCATTTCAGTTTCTTTAAAAAGGCCAACCAACACAGTTTGTTAAACATAAAGAAAAGCATGGCTGGGTGTGGTGGCTCATGCCTGTAATCTCAACACTTTAGGAGGCTGAGATAGGAGGATCACTTGAGGCCAGGGGTTCAAAATCAGCCTGGGCAACATAGTGGACCCATCTCTACAGAAAATTTAAAAAATTAGCCGGGCATGGTGGTGTGTGCCTGTAGTCTCAGCTACTCTTGAGAGGCTTAGGCAGGAGGATGGCTTGAACCCAGGAGTTTGAGGCTGCACTGAGCTGTGATCACACCACTGCATTCCAGCCTGGGCAACAGAACAAAATCCTATCTCTAAAAAGAAAGAAAAAGAAAAAGATATTCATAATATTCTAGTAGATTCATAAATATTCTAGTAGAAGCAAAAGGGTTAACTTACCATGTTAGTGAAATTTTTTTCTGCAAGCCCATACCAGAAATATTACTGTTTTCCCAGTTTTTTCTTTATAAACAAGCAAAATCTCAATCCTTTTCTAAAATACCCCTCAGAACTATTTTCTAAAGAGGTATATTTCATCTACAAAATGTCTAAAAATAGGTCCCTTCCCAACTTAAAGGACTAGAATGAGAATCTCTGAGGCTAAACGTAGATGATGTACCTTGAAAACTCTAAAATTTACTCAAACCCAAGGTGTGATTATTCTACTTGGAGAATAATTCATCTTACTTAGGGAGACAAGGTCTTCAAAAATATTTTCTTTCAAGATAATCTGGCAGAAGTGTGGATAAAATATACCCATAGCTCACAATGGTGCTGTGTATTTTCTGGAAATGTCAACCCAGCCAAATTCTCATCTTCAACTCTGTGAAAGAATTTCCTTAGAATGGCAGAGGAAGGGGAGCTGACCTACTTTCCTATGGGCAAGATTTGGAAGGAATTAGGGATTCAGCAGAATTTCCAGGGAAGCACCCCCAGAGAGTAGCCTGACTTTGGCCAATGACTCAAGCCACAACACCAAATGTGCTCCAGTAATGTTAGGGAGAAGCGGGGCTGGAAAGGAAACTTAGAGAAGGGAGGCTCTAACGGACTTGGGCCATCTGGACTGGGATGAGATATACTGTGAGGCTGCTATGCTGCCTTTCATGGCATTTGTGGGAAATCTCAAGATATACATGAATTATCCAGTGGCCTGCTTTGAAATTTGTTCAGGGAACAAAATTAACCATGTGTTCTTCATAGGCAAGCCACATGTACAATTGAGGCTACTTGATCTGTGAGGTTCTGTCCAGATGAACTGTCGCTAATATTTTCCAAGTTGATATTTTTTATGATTTCCCATGAGATTAGCAGTACTTTCTTTTGGCTTTTCTACTTTCTTAGTATTTAATCAAGCATTTAGTTTGCTTCAGGTCTTGTGCTCAGCTCTATGCTTGTCTTCTTTCATTTAATCTTCCTTGAAGCACTATGAGGGTAGAAAAATCACCATTTCCATTTTACAGATGAGCAAACCAAGCCTTGGAAAGGGTGAATGAGTTGGCTAAGAAAGGATGGCTGATAAGTGGTAGAGGCAGGATTTGAACCCAGCTTGGTCTAGCTCCTTCAGAAGAACTGGTCATTAGAGATGGGAGTCTAGCAGAAACATGAAGTGACTCATCAACCAGCTCGCTTGAGGCCCTGGGACCTGGTGTGAAAAATGTGCTTCTCAGTCAATGGCTGTTCCTTCTGGCTGAAGCCACCAGAGAATGTTTTCTTCCAAAAGTAAGCAACTACATATGAATTAAATGCAATTTGTAATTTTTCTCTTCTTAGGCATTGTAGAACAGTGATTATCAGCAGAATATTCAGAGTTTGAGTCCTGACTCTGTCATTTGTTAACTTTGTGACCCTGAGTTTTCTCCATGCCTCAGTTTCATTACCTTAAAAATATGTAATAATATACCACAACCTTACAAGGTTTTTGAGAAAATTAAAGTTTGCACCATGCTTTGCATATCCTAATTACTCCACAAATATAATTTTTAGAAAGAAACAAAGAAAAGTCTCAGGCATCTGAAAATCCTTCCCATGACAGTATATTATCCAAACCAGGACTTCTACTGAAAAAAGCAAAGTCAGCTGGTCTAATTTACACACACATGCACAGGTGTACAGATGCTCTCAGAAATGAGAACTCTCATTCTGTTGTGTTGACACATGCTTAACTTCAAGGAGTAGGTAATCATTCATACACCTCTCCACTTATCACTGCCAGCCCAGGCCCATCACCCCTCCTGTCTGGTAAAGTCACTGGTCAAGTTCTAAAGGCATGAATTGGGGCAACAAAGGAGGCAGGCACAAATACGTATGTGTCTGATGGATGTCATTGATTTTATGCCTAAGGGAAATATAGACATATTAAAAATTCTCTTGTTTTGCTGTTTGAAGTCCTTTTTCCTCATTTACCTGAATAAGTAGGGATGACTGCCTTAAAATAGATTTCATCCTTTTCTCCAAAGACTTATAATTCGTGTCTTTTGGGCCTAGATTTTTCTAGGTGGCATTTAGATGATAAGAGTGAGTCTTGTGGGTCATTTCCTACCCTGAAACAGTAGTCTGCAGAAAGGGACCAGCACACTGAGAAAAGGCGATGCACGCCTTAGGAGTCATTTACACCCAAATGACCTGGGATATGGCAGGTTGGTTTTAATGGAGTTATTTATTCTGTGCTCTGTGCCTCCGGATGAGTTTATAAGAAGGTTTTTTTTTAATTTAAATTTAAAAATAGAATTGTGCCACAAAAACTATGATTACATGATTTAGTGATTTAGTTTATACTCAAATTTGGCCATAGGATATATCTCCTCATTTGTAAATACAGAAATGACCATCACCAGGCAACATGGCATACGTTGTTAAAAGTCCGTGTTTGTGTGTTGATGGTCATGTTTTTGAATCCTGGCTCTGCCACTTACAATCTACCTGAATTTGTGTGAGGTTCTTAACCTTTACATCAGTGTCTTCATTTGTAAAAGGAAATAATGATAGATTTAATTTAATAAAGATTAAATAAAATCATGTCTATAAAGTGCTTATATGGTGGCTGGCCCATGGTTGCCCTCAATAAGCAGTAGCTTCTGTGATTACTATTATTCCTCATTCATTGTTTATCAATCAGGTGATACTGTGTTCGCCAGGCGTGGTGGCTCACGCCTGTAATCCCAGCACTTTGGGAGGCCGAGGTGGGTGGATCACCTGAGGTCAGGAGATTGAGAACAGCCTGACCAACATGGAGAAACCCCATCTCTACTAAAAATACAAAATTAGCCGGGCGTGGTAGCACATGCCTATAATCCCAGCTACTATGGAGGCTGAGGCAGGAGAATTGCTTGAACCTGGGAGGCAGAGGTTGCGGTGAGCTGAGATCATGCCATTGCACTCCAGCCTGGGCAACAAGAGTGAAACTCTGTCTCAAAAAAAAAAAAAAAAAAAAGTGATACTGTGTTTGCAATACTTTGAAAGGTGTCCTGCATGGAATGAATGTTGATCCCCCAAAGCATGCCACATTTTTAAAAAATTAAACTCAATATTTTCTGAATTGAAGTAGTCATTTTTTGCACACACAGAATATACCTGACAGATGACAAGTTTCTTGAAGACAGAGCTTATGTCTGAGTCTTTTTTAAAATCTCCCTAATTTCCCCAAAAAGTCCACTTCAGGGCTTAGTTCAGAACAGGAGCCAAAGACATATTTGTTATATGAAAGAATGTCTGAATAGTTAAGGAAAAATTCATGCAAAAATCTAAGAGTCTTTTCATATAGTAAGCCCTCCATGAGGGCTGCCATCATCCAACTAACTTGCCATCACCACTACCACCACAGCCATCACCATCACCACCACTCTCACTACCACTCCACCATCATATCTTCCATCACCAGTACCACCACCACCACCACACCACTGCCATCATTACCATTACTATCACCTCTTCACTATCACCATCATCACTACCACCATCACCACCACCCCACCTTCATACTTTTATCTCCATCACCACGAATATTATCACCACCACCATCCCTACCACCCACCTCAACCACAACCATCAGCAACAGCAAACATCTTCACTACCATCATCTTTGCTACTACCATGATCAGCACCAATGCTATCATCACCACCGCCTCCATCACCACCATCATCATCTACTTAATACTTCAAGTACCCAGTTTTTATTCCATTAGAAAGGGTCACATGACATAAAATGCCACCAACACTCTAAAACATTCATTAGTTGCAACAAATGATTGCACAAAACATACAGAAGCAATGTCAGTGTACGTCTGAATTCAGATAGTCCGCTTATTCTGAACCCTCAGTTTACATGCGTCTTGTTCACATGTGAAACTTTCATGGAAGACAACCAAAACTATAATGACAGTATTAATAACAAATTGCCAAGTAAAAGGAAGCGTAGCCATCTCAGTTTACAGCTTAAAATGAAGTAATGGGAGACTCAGTTTATTTCACAAAGAGCAACACGATGGTTAAGATTTCTTAACATTTTAAACATGTTATTATATAATAACATTTAAAACATGTTACTAAAATCCAGACATTACTACAATTCTGCTGCTGATTTCTTATTTGAAAAGTGTACTGATAGGAAAGCAGAACATTCAGCTGATGTTCCTTCGATGACTCAGAAGCCAATACTGCTGCATTTTATTCCAGTGCAGATTTAAATTTAGCCCAAGTAAAAATATACATTCAAGTTTGATACATGACAGCAAAAATTAGAAGCAATCCAAGTGTTCAAAAAAAGTAAATGGTCAAATACATGCATTCATTCCTCAAAAGGAACATTTTGAGAACATTTAAAAAATCAGTATGGGCCGGGCGCGGTGGCTCAAGCCTGTAATCCCAGCACTTTGGGAGGCCGAGACGGGCGGATCACGAGGTCAGGAGATCGAGACCATCCTGGCTAACATGGTGAAACCCCGTCTCTACTAAAAAATACAAAAAAAACTGGCCGGGCGAGATGGCGGGCGCCTGTAGTCCCAGCTACTCGGGAGGCTGAGGCCGGAGAATGGTGTAAACCCGGGAGGCGGAGCTTGCAGTGAGCTGAGATCCGGCCACTGCACTCCAGCCTGGGCAACAGAGCGAGACTCTGTCTCAAAAAAAAAAAAAAAAAAAATCAGTATGAAGCTTACAGTAATATAGAAAATGTTGTGACATAATATCGTATGAAAAGCAGGATATGCAATTAAATAAAACTGTAAACCTATATGCCTATGGAAAAACAAAAGAACGTATTATGCATTAAAAATAACTCAATTTGCTAAATTGTTTGATTTGAAACTTGGTATTTGAATTTTATATGGCATAATAGTACTTTTATCATTTGTAAAAAATATATAGTAGAATCTTGGACAGTTAATAAGGAACAGTGGACAGGGTGTAGCAGTAGAGAGCCTGTCTAGTGAGTCTGTCAGTTCCATAAACTTGGGGGCATGAGGTTTCTTCTAAAACACTTCCCTTAAGAGTGACTTGATAATTCATTGTTCTGAGGGGCTGTCCTGTGCATTGGAGAATGTTTAGCAATGACCTCTATTCACTAGATGCCAGTAGGGTCCTCCAATTTTGACAATAAAAAATGTCTCCAGACGTTGCAACATGTCCCCTTGTGTGGGGTAGGGTAGAGCTGCTCCCAGGTGAGTTTTTACCAGGTCATCACTAATACCCTTCCAGTTCTATTATCCTAGGAGTAATTCAAAGCAAAAAATACATATATATTGGCTCTAAAACCAAAACAATTTATAAATCAGAATAAGAGTAAAGTTAGAAAAATTAAACAGAAAAACAAAACCTGTGTAAATTCCCTTAAGCAAAACTCCAGCCTAGTCTGAAGCAGCAAGTGTTGCGTCTCATTTCTTAATGAGCTCATTGAAAAGAACATCAGCTGAAGTTATCCTAAGGCCTGGGGCTGCTTAAAGCTAGGAGCAGGCCCTAGGCTGCGTTTGGGTTGGTATTTAAAATGCATTACAAATTATCCTATTTTTTAATTATGAAAGTAGATTAGCTGTATCTTAAGTACTGGTTAATATAGCATTTAAAAAACATTTCACAAGAAAATACCTGCAAGCATAATACAGCATCTTTGACGAAAGTGCTAGTTTACCAGTGGGTCAATAGTTGCAATTTAATTAGAATTAAACAACCCATTTTAAAGTTACATAACGTCGAAGAACAAAGTGCATTTTGTGGCAAGTAATTAGAAGGGACTGCATGTTGCAAGGGATTTTTGTATTGCAGATGTTATGTTCAAAAAGCTTGTTAGTATCTCTAGATAATGTCTACATATTTAGATCTTAAATGTGTTTTGTCAGATAGATGTTGGATGGATAGATGGATGGATGTTCTTGAATAAGACAAAATTATAATCTACTTCACGTGGAACTCTTTAGCAACACAAATTCTCATTTCTATTCTGTGATTCTAGATACCCAATTGTTTTCAGCTCCATTGAGAGCACAGATTAAATCTGGCACACCAAAATGTTCAAATGTGCGGTGACCCATAAACTTCTGCCTACATCAGAATCACCTGAGCTTCTTGTTAAAACCCAGATTGTGAGTCCTGCTCCCAGAATTTCTGATTCAGTAGTCCAGGACAAGTGCTGAGAATCTGTGTTTCTAATGAGTTCCCAGGTGATGCTGATGCTGCTTGTGTAGGAACAACACTTTGAGAACCATTGACGTAGTTGATCTCAAGCTTGAGGGCATACAAATATTACCTACAGTGGTTATAAAGTTTGTAGCTTTCTCCTCCTCATTCACACTCCTCAGTATGAAACAGTAGTTATCAGGAGGGCTTAGGAATCTGTGCTTATAATGAGCTTCCAGGTAATTCTGATATGGGTTGTCCTTGGGCTGCTGTAAGTAAAAGGAGGGCCAGGAAAGGTGATAGAATTGAAGATGATTTCAATTCAAACCAGAGCAGATGGGGAGAAACAGAGAAAGAGGCATAGGTAAGAAGATAGTCAGTGATTGTGCTTCTTTTGAAAGAGGGAGATACACAACTCATTGCCAGCTCACAGGACTCTGGGTACTACAAATTTCTTAAATGGTTAAGATTCCTGACTTTTCCCAGCCTTTCAGTTCAAGGGCAGACAGATCAGCCATCAGCCAAAAGAATTAAATTATGAATGGGTAACAAACACAGCATATGGAGGTGCTTATGAAACTTACCAACCTTTTATTTGTGCCATACATCTGGAACTTATCAAAGCTCATTTCTGAGTGACTGAATAAAATATCTGAACTACAACTCACTCTACAGGACAGCACACTATACAGGAAGTTCTCAGCAGTTTTTGGCAACTGGCTAAAGATGATTGAAAGAAAGAAAGAAAAGAATAGCACAAAGTTCCTAGAAAACACTTATGATCTGAGACTCACATTTATTTTAAAGGATTAAAAAATACACATTATGCTTCTGTCGGAAACACTCAGTGTTGCCAGGCTATCCCAATCTGACGTAATCATCCCCAGAACTCTCAGCATACTTCAACTCACTGCAGGAGAAACTGGGTGCAGTAGGATTTACATTTCTTTCCCTGCTAGAGCTATGAACAATTATTTCTTCAGCCAAATGGGACCTTACACTAACTACACATATCTTGATTCTCAGAGAGCTGAAAAAACCAATGAAAAGTCTTTATTTTACACTGAACATCAGTCATTAACAATGGCTGCAGAGATGCCCTTCTTTCCTTCCTTCCTTTCATATCCAGTCATATCTGTCTTTCCTGAAAATGTTAAGCTTCTAAATTACTAGACTTTGGAATGCTTCGCTCTAACAAACCTATCACAAATGACAATTTGATACTATAACCCTCTGCCAAAACACCGCTTCTTCTCTTTTTTCCCCTTTTAAAACCAAACCATAACAAATTCTTGTGCCTTGAAGGCTACTGTAATTTGCTATTCATTAAAATGAACATGCACAATTAATATCCATTAAAAGGTACAAATCTTTAATTTTCTTCTTTAGTCTGTGTCTACAAGAAAATAAAAAAAGTTTTAACTAAAAAAAATACACATTTGAATGTCTTAATGCCATGGTACTACATAGATCTAGTTTTACTGCATCACTTCTTTTTTTGAGCTAAGGTGCCTATTTTTCAACTAATGATTGTCTTTTTTATCCTTAATTGTAGCTTGTACAAAGGTAAGTTTAGCTGTTTTAAAGATAAGGTTCAAATATTTATATTTTAGAAATAATTGTGGGGATGTAAGTGTTAAACCCAAGAAAAAAATTTTATCTGGGGAAGCTACTAAGAATGAATATTATAGTACAAAATTGGCCCCTTTTTCTCTTGTACTTACCTATTCTAACTACCATATGATACTTTTGGAACAATGCTTAAAATGCTGACATTCTGCCAAATAAGCATTTTAGAAGATTCCAGATGCATAGGTGGAATGGCTGAATAGTCTCTTTGGAATTGAAAATAAATGTATTTTTAATTTATGTGGGTATAGAGTGGGTGTGTGTATTGATAGGGTACATAATATGTTTTGATACAGGCATGCAATGCATAATAATCACATCATGGAGAATGGGGTACCTCATTCTCATCATGGAATGATGAGAATCATCATTTATCTTTTGTATTACACAATTGAATTACACTCTTTTGGTTATTTTTAAATTTTTTTACATTATTGACTATAGTTACCCTGTTGTGCTATCAGATAGAAGTTCTTCCTCTTTCTTTCCTTTTTCTCTACCCATTAACCATTCCTACCTCCCGTCACACTTTTTAATGAAAGTACAGACATACTCCTTTGTATCTGATTTGTTTGAAATTATTACATTTTTACAAAAGTTATTGCTTTGCCATTAAAATGTATAGAGTAGGCATCAAGGGAGTTTATGATCTATCATTTCTGGGTACCACAAAAATAAAACATACTTTCTCATATTATCACAAATTCTGGAACACTGGCCAGGCCAACTTTTAAAAGTCATTTTAAAGGGAATTGCTTGAACCCGGGAGGCGGAGGTTGCGGTAAGCCAAGATTATGCCATTGCACTCCAGCCTGAGCAACAAGAATGAAACTCCATCTCCCCCGCCAAAAAAAAAAGTCATTTTAATCCCTCCTTTGCTCTGATGTTCACTATACTGCTTCCTTCTACACCATACTAACCTTCTAAACTGTGGATTCTAGAGAAATCTTAAGCGTGGTGAGAATATCAGGGACATTTCTGAGAGGTTCTATCAGTGATCTCCCTAGCAGTGCCTGTCACCATTCAATTTCAATAAAAGTAGAAGTTGTATCTACCATAATGAACTTAAAAAAAGTTGCTTTAGATACCAGCCTTAATTTATTTGATTTTCTACCAGTGTTAAAAGATGAGGATCCCAGCTATTTAAACATTTCCACCATGACTTTTCATTTTCTTACCAGAAGTGAGACTTGCAATGTCTGCAGATTTTTTATCTTTTTCATAATTGATCATTAATTTTTGTGGCTCAAACATTGGGCTTGGAAGGTAAACCAAATAGTCACTTCCATTGTCCTCTATCTTTACAAAAGATGATTCTCTCCCAGAATTTAATTCTTGGCCAATGAAGTCATTCTCTCCTGAAAAATCTTCTTGTAGCTCAGTAGTAAATCTAGGAAAAAAAAAAAAAAAAAAACTTTAGGTGAGTCTAGATAACTTTAGAGAAGGAGGCAAATAAAAAAATCCTAACATTTAACATAGTTATTTAATTATCTCCTTAAAAAACCAATTGGGTGGTGAAAATATAAATCCATTTCAATCAAATAATTCATTGAGATTCATTATACATATTATTTTTTAAAACTCTGATAAAATTTTCTACTTATTCTATCTTTTCTCACATCTGTCTAGAGGCTATTAAGTACTACTTTGGAATAACCAAGTTTGATTTGTGTAGAGTTTTATTGTTGTTTTTTTTTTGAGACAGGGACTCACTCTTTTGAGACAGGGTCACCCAGGCTGGAGTGCAGCGGTGCAATCACAGCTCACTGCAGCCTCAACCTCCTGGGCTCTAGCAATCTTCCCACCTCAGCCTCCTGAGTAGCTGGGACCATAGATTCATGCCACCATGACGGGCTAATTTTTAATTTTTGTAGAGATTGGGTCGTGCTGTGTTGCCCAGGCTAGTCTCGAACTCCTGGGCTCAAGTGATCCTCCCTCCTCAGCCTCCCAAACTGCTGAGATTACAGGTGTGAGCCATCATGTCCAGCATGTACAGAGTTTTAGATAAGTGAAAAGAAACTCACAAGCATTTAGAACAATCATATTATATCTCAGATTGATACCAATCACCATGGAAAATGCAGAAAAAACTTAATCTACCAAGCACTGCTGTGAGAAAGTAAGATTACATAAAACATAACCCATATCAGTGCCTCTTAAAATAGTGTCTACATTTATAATCATAGCAGTTTAAGAGTTCTCTGTGATAATTTGAGAGTTTTGTGTTTTTATTTGGTTGATGATGTAAAACATATTCAATAGAAGTTTATTCTTGATTATGCAATTTTATGTAATTTCAATGTCCGTGTTTGCATTTGCATTTGATACTAATGTTTGGCACCCAGTAATATGACTTTAACTGTTGAGAGTTAATGAGGAGAGGAAGCAAAGTCAGATGTAATACGTAAATAATACGTTCACACCAAGAGAAAATCAAATGATATCATGTGTGATGGCACACTGTGTGAATAATTTTGCAGTAGTGCAGGTGAAGATATGTGGTGGGGAATCATGTCATCATGTAACAGAGTAGGCAAGCTGCATGTCGATGTTCTTCTGCAGCGTGAACCATATTTTATATATTTTACCAACATCTACCATTTTTTTGGTTTTTAAAAATTCCATTTTGACAAAGAAGAATCATTCATTGCATTAAGTTAGTGCTGAAAATTTTTATCTCACTGAGTTTGTCTGGATTTGATTATTAACTTGTTTTGGTTTAACAGCTGCATAAGAACTATAAGTGCATAATATTTACAGCTAGATTTGTGTTTGTAAATGTTTAAATAACATTATATTTTGTCTGCCATCCTATAGGATTGGTTTCCCTTGTCAACGACTTTATGATTTATTCAAGGTTGGGAAACACCGCTTCACATAAGATCAGTGCCACATTGTCCTTCAGAAGGTGTTGGCTGCTAGATGCTTCCCTGCATAATTACCAAGTAAATGAAATATGACATTAGAGGAACATGTGCTTGCATGAATTCTGGAGAACTCACCTTTCCATTTTGCTCCTGGGTGTATCAAAGAGATCTTATCTGTTCTGAGAAGCTCTTTTACTTAATTGCAATTTGAGAAGATGGGGTGATTGTGGGTCTAAACCTGGGCCTAAACCGGGGTCTAAACCTGGGTCTAAACACGGTCTCAGGGATCTAAGCTCGATGAAGCACATAGAAAAGAAGAAAGCAACCAAGACGGGCCACTTTCACTCCGTTTCAGAGCAAAGATTCATTCAGATTAATTAGTTATATTTTTATTTAGGATACAATATCAAGGAACATTATATACACTATTATATTGTGGAGTCTTTTATGCTAACTTTTGGAGATGAAACATGAATCATATGTAGCCTCAGACTTCAGCAAGACAAGACCCTGGGTAGACCCTAATAAGTGCCTCAGCAGTGCAAAAAAAAAAAAAAAAAAAAAGACTATGGTTTTGATGGGGAGTAAACATTGGTTTCAAACACAAGATAGCTTCAATCTGGATCATGAAAGACGGCTAGGGTTTCACTGAAAGGAGCAAGAGTCCCAGGCAGTGTGAAACGGGATAATTCACACAAGGCAGGTAAGAGTTCAGTGTGACCAGAACTCATGGTTGGGAGAAATAAGAAGTGAGGTTGAGGTGGATCGAGGATAAATTGTAGGTTCTATTCTGGGGTAAATTTCAATACAGGAATTTCTGAAGAAACCATGAATTTAAAGGCAAAATTGTAATAAAGCTTATGATGTTATAAAAATATCAAACTGGAAATCATACCTGATATGTAATTTCAGCTATGGAAAATGGAATGCATAAAAAGTCTACTTCAGTGACCTTTTAGCATACTCAACCTAATAAAGTGTTATTAACCAGTTATACTCCCATCAGCCAATTAACAGTCACTTGTAAATATAAGAGCTTTCTAACTCACTGGAAACCATCATTTCGATCATTCTCTCCTTCTAAATTGATGAGACTACAGGCATCCTCAAGCATCGGTGGTGGGTACCGATTGAATCCCCCTATTGAGAGAACAAAGTTATAGTTAGATTTTAAAACTGGAAATGATGTTTCCTAGGTAAAGAGAATCCCAACAGGAATCCTCTTGAAGCAATTAATGTCACTAACATATTTCAGCAAAATTTGGCTGGGGTGAAAACAGAAAATAGCTGTTAGAAATAGCACTCAAAATTTGATTTCAGAGTGTTTTAGCAGCCAAAGGATTATCAGAATCATGGAAACAGACTTCCTCAAATTGTTCATCTAAGGGCTAGTTTTGATGCAGGGACACATGATTTTCACATGCTCAGGCTAACATAATCTAAGAGATACTCTATTCTGGTTCATCAAAGGTTTTTCACCCAGACTTATGCTAACAGATCAAACAGAGACAAGGTAATGTTTCATTACATGATATTGATATCATTTCTGTGCTTCTGCACCCATTAACACTGATTCCTATGAGGAAAAGAATCACAGACAAGATTTTACCTTACTGGTCTAAATAACATGCCTATTTATCCCCTTCCTGATGTTGTTCTATACATTTTGGAATATTGAGAAGTATGTTACCCTGCCCCATTCAGGAAAATAAAAGATTTTAAAGAAGACCTTCAGCCATTGAATGATCCAAGGTTCTATGAAAATATCTCAGATAATGTCTGTAGTTTTATAATAATCACATTTTTGAATTCTAAGATGAGCATGTTTTTCCTTTTTTTTCTATTTCTTTTTTTTTTTTTTTTTTTTTTTTGAGACGGAGTCTCACTTTGTCACCCAGGCTGGAGTGCAGTGGCCGGATCTCAGCTCACTGCAAGCTCCACCTTCTGGGTTCACGCCATTCTCCTGCCTCAGCCTCCAAGTAGCTGGGACTACAGGCGCGCACCACCAGGCCTGGCTAATTTTTTGTGTTTTTAGTAGAGACGGGGTTTCACCGTGTTAGCCAGGATGGTCTCGATCTCCTGACCTCGTGATCCGCCCGCCTCAGCCTCCCAAAGTGCTGGGATTACAGGCGTGAGCCACCGTGCCCGGCCTTTTTTCTATTTCTTTAAAATGAAAATGCATCTCTGATAAATTGCATCTGACACTTACTGTTGGGTGGGCAGGAATTGTGAGGCAGTGGTCATTGCCTGTGCATGTGGGAACAGCAAACATGCCAGCACCAAAACTTGTAGAATTGGGGACAGCAGTTTGAAAACATTCCCATAAATACCAGCAGAGGAGTCTTTTCACGCCTACAAACCAAGTGGTTGTGGGAAGGCAGTGAATTGGGTGTGTTTAACACTTCCCAGGTAAAAGTCAAAAGTAGGCTACCTCTACATAATTGCAAAGCCACTTAACAGTCCAGCATGACCAGCTTTGAGTTGTTTTATAGTCTTTTAAAATGTTGCATTATCATCAGTCTTAATGGCACAAAGAACAATACTGCATAGAAAAAAATGGATACCAATGACTGAGCCAAGAAGTAGCTCAAAAGAGTCAAATTCTGAATAAGAAGTTGTTTTAGGAATGCTTTATCCTGCCTATTTCACATAGATTTTCTTTTTATGCATGCACAGGAGTGATATATTTACTATACATCCAAAAGAATTCTTTCAATTGCTGTAAAATAAAATGCTCTAATAGGAAAGTTGGTATCAAAATTTAATTGGAAACTTTTTTTTCCTTTACATTATACAATTGAGGGCATCTTAGATTTAAAGAAATAACAGTGTTCCCAAGAGGGCAACTATTGGATTCTTTAACTGAATATGAATCACAGGAGAAAGGTGGAGCTCTCCCTGCAATGAAAAGTGAATGCTCAAGACATTATCACTGTGGTGTTGTTGGGAAATCCTTTGAATAGCAAGGAAACTGGGATTGTACAGTGGTAGAACTGATTCCAGCCAAGTTTACTTCTAAAACTGTCAGATTTCCAGAAAGGAAAGGTTCAGCTCTGATTCTGTGGGATCTTAAGGAGAAGGGTTTCTCAACCTCAGTGCTATTGCTATTGACATTTGGGGATGTATTATTCTTTGTTGTGGTGGGGGTCTGTCCTGTGAATTGTGGGATGTTTAGCAATATCCCTGACCTCTACTTGATACTAGTAGCATCCCCAAGTTGTGACTGCCAATAATGCCTCCAGACATTTCCAAATGTCCCCTGGGGCAAATTGTGCCTTATTGAGAACAATTGCTCTAGAAAAGTGTTTTCCCAAACCATCTGTGGTAGAGGACAAGGTATTCTTATTTCTAGTTCTTTGCAGACTGATGCTTTTGGTCTAAATCCTGTTCAATGAGACAGAGTCCACTGATCATGCAACTGTATGTCACAGCAATCAATGTCAAATTGCCTTAAAAGTTTCTAGATGTTTACTCTCAATCTGTGTATTTATTTATTCACACATCAGTTTGTAGCCTGGCACTCATCCAATGAGTAACCCTTTATAGTGCACTGGCCTAGAGCCATGCTATTCAAAATGTGATCCATGAACCAGCAGCATTGACATTACTGCGGTACCTGTTAGAAATGTAGAATCTCAGGCTTCACCCTAGACATCCTCAGTAAGAACATCCTGCATTTTAACAAGGTTACTAGGTGATGTGTTTGCCCAGGACTCTGCTATCTTCACATCCTCACACAGGTCTCCAGGGTGTACCAAAGTTGGAAATAAAACAGGTATAGCAAGTGAAACTTTTACTTGAATGTTCTTCTGGAAATTACCTAACTGCTGCTAGAACTTCTTGAGCAAATGTGACTCATAAGACCTCTAGTCACTCTGTGGCTTTCTAGTGCTGAGAGTTTGGCTAACAGACATACTATGATAAAAACAGGCCTCAGGCCTTGCCATTTTGTGACCAGGATATAAACAGGGTATAACCAGCAAATGATCCATTCCTGGCCTCATCTCACCATCTAATTCATAAATTATGTTTAGATTAGCTATAGACACAAAAGTAGGATTTTTTTAAATATAGTATTTGTTAATATATACACAATACTATATTAACAAACACTAGCTTATTAAAACAAAGAAAAACAATGAAATAATAACTTACGCCTGACTGAGTATAAAAATGGCTTTAAGAACTTCAGAATATAATTCAGATCTGGTTTATGTATTCTCCCAAGCTGTATCAGGTGCTGATCAAGTGGGTAGCTGGCTAACTCCTCCATGTCATCCTTACGTGTAGGGCCCAGAGAAATCACAAATATGACATAGCCTTGACACTTAGCCCTCAAAGCCATCATTTTTACAAATTCTTTTCTCTCATAGTTTTCTCCAGCTGAGACCACAAAGATGACCTTGTGTTTTCTTAGATAGGGTGTTCCTGGAAAGAGATTTTCGGTGGTCCACAGTAGGGCACGACCAATTGTGGCTTCTCCATTTAGCTGTTGGAAGGAAGTCTGGATGTGATTCTTCATTAGGAGTTGGTCGTTATAAGTGGTAAAATCAAACTCTGTTTTTACTGTACCCATCTTTCTCCTGGAACTTTCCCAAGGAGAATAGCTCAATAAGGCAATCCTATCACCAGAGTCTGAGATTAAAGGGTCTGAAGCAATGTTGAAGTTGTCAATCACTGAGCTCACCAAGGCTTTCACAGCCTTAAACTCATCCTTTGCTATATTCCGAGAATTGTCTATGAGGAAGGCTACATCCATGTATGAATCTTCAAGTAAGAAAGCCTCTTGAATGCAAGCATTTGGAAAACATTTATCTGAAAACACACAGAGAAACACATCATTGGTTCAACACTGACCCAACAGGACACTTGTTTGAGATCTTCAAGTGATTCAGTGACTAATTACCAAGAATTATAATTTGATCAATACCTCTTTGATCTCACATAATTTAAATTAATGAGAAATTTTCAATGTCCCAATACTTCTCCAGGCACGAGCAGACAATAAGGGGAGGGCTTTGTTGAAAGCAGATGTAGGTAGCACATATACCTGCAGTGTACAAGTCATATCCAAACTCATTTAAAAATAGTTTTGATATTTTAGAGACTTCTGATATAAACTACCCAATCGTCCCCAAGAAATGCTACATTGGTTGGGATAATTTTCTAAACCAATTTTCACATTGTATGGAAACTCCAAACATTCCAGAGATTGAAACCATGACATATGGTATTGAAAAACTAGAAAACTGAAAATAGAACCTATGATTAAAAATAGAAATCTCTGGATAAAGCTACATTCAATAACTCATCTAGAAGGCATCTAAGCTCTTCAGCATAGTCAATTCTCTTCATTGGTCTTACCATAGCAAAGTGTACAGCGCCGAAGTCTTTCTAATGTTTGATTTTCCCCATTTGGAGGAACTGGAATCACCTGAAATGTTCCAGTGTTGTCAAACTGCATTGGAAAAGAAGTGAATGCATGTTTGCTCATTGTTTTTAGTCACTATTAGGAAACCACTGTGCAGTCACTTTAAGGATTAGTTTAAAAAACACCCAACTAATCACTATTACCTTGCATTATAGCTTCTTGTTCCATTCAGTGCATGTTCACCCCCCCCCCACACACATATACACACACAAAATCCCCTGCTTATCCTAAACATAACACAAAAAGTATGTATAGAACAAGTATCATCATCCCTAGATTATAATGAGAAAACTGCCATGAGATAACCTGACCAGATTCACTCACTGGGGCAAGTATTAAAATCTCTTATTTCCAAGCCTGCAATTCTGGACTAAATTTGTACACACTTCCGATTATGCACCAGCTGATTATACACCACACGCCAGCTTCTGAAGTTGGGCCCTGCATAAACTGTACAGTCCCAAGCTTCCTTTGGCCTCTGTAGGTAGTGATCCCAACTATTTCCAGTCCACTCTATCTAGAAGAAGGCACATCTCTCAGTTGTCAAGGGGACCTTCTCAATCACAAATTCCACTTAAAAGTCTATTTCAAAAAGCAATGGACAAAATTTTATTCAAAATTCCTGGTGGTACACTCTCTGATTTCTTATTTCCTGATTACTTTTTAAAATACTTTAATACTCACTGTAATGAGCAATATACAGCACTCATTCATTCATTCAATGAGTCAATAACTCTTTATTGGGCATTTACTCTATGTGAGGCAACATGCAAAACAGATACTTTTATTATGAAAGAAATCTATCATTCCCAGATAGTGAGGAGGCCATCTCTCCATCAACCAAGATTTTTATGCTTTTTCTCTTTCTCCCTCAGCAAATTAAAGGGCTAGAAAAGCCAAACCCTCTGTTTTTCTGTAAAGTGCGGAATCCACACTGGAAAATATTTATAATCATTCCAGCCATATGTTTAGAAACTGTTTACTACATTCCTACTCTCTATTTTTATTAAATTGGATGCTTTGGGTGTTATTTTGTATTTGACCTTGTTGGTCCCACATGTAAAGACTGGATGTTGACCTCGTAAACCAAGGAAGTTTATTCAGAGGAGTAAACCCCATGCTCTTCATTCATTCATTCATTCATTCACTCATTCATTCAACAAATATTTATTGAATGCCTACCATGTTATAGGTGTAGTTTTATGTTCTGGGGATATGAAAATAAATGAAATAGATAAAACCTCTATCTTGGCCAGGCACGGTGACTCACGCCTGTAATCCCAGCACTTTGGGAGTCCAAGGCGGGTGGATCATGAGGTCAGGAGTTCAAGACCAGCCTGACCAACATAGTGAAACCCCGTCTCTACCAAACATACAAAAATTAGCTGAGCGTGGTGGCACATGCCTGCAATACCAGCTACTCAGGAGGCTGAGGCAGAAGAATCGCTTCAACCAGGAAGCCAAGGTTACAGTGAGACAAGATCATGCCACTGCGCTCCAGCCTGGGTGACAGAGCGAGACTTTGTCTCACAAAAAAAAACAAAAAAACAAAAAAAAAAACCCTCTATCTTACATTCTAGTGGGAGAGCTATATCATCAACATAATAAAAAAGTAAATTATTTAGTATATTGGGAAGTAATATTTTTTATGGAAAAAAAAACAAGCAGGATAATAGGGATGGAAAAATCTGGGATAACATTTAAGTAGAGTCCACTGATAACATGACATTTAAGCAAAAATTCAAAGGAGAGGGAAGATGGAGAAAAGAATTTCTGGCGTAGGAAATAGCCAGGTGAAAGCTCTGGGGAAGCAGGGGCATGCCTAGCTTGTGTGAGGATCAGCAGGGAAGACAGCGTGCCTGGGATGGGGTGAGGGAGAACAAGACAAGGAGAAGGTGAGATCAGAGAGTTACTAAAAGGGATTGGGTGGTAGATCATTCAGAGCCTTGCGAGCCATTGTAAAGACTTAGCTTTAACTCTGAGAGAAATGATAAATTGCAGAGTTTCAGGCAGAAGAATAACCCGGTGGCTTAGGGCTTCCACAAGATTACTCTAGCTGCTGTGTTCAGACAGACTGTAGCAGGGCAAGAACCAATACAAGGCCACTAAGGAAAAGGTGATTGCACAGTCTAGGCAGAAGATAATGGTGGTTTACATCAAGGTGTCAAAGACAGAGACACTATGAAGTGATCAAATTCTGGATATATATTTTTTACAAATAATACCAAGATTAGTACTTATACGAATACTTAATACTAGTACTTAAATGAATGCTATATTTGCTAATAAGTACTAATATACTTTATTGCACATACGCACATTTTAGTGTATATATGTACATATATGCACTTTTGTATACATGGACACACAAACACACATATATACACACATTAAAGTTAAGAATGTTGGATATAAGAAGAGATGAGGAATCATAGATAACTGCAAGTAGACAGAATAGGATTTTTATTAGTTGTGATAGAGAGGGCTGTACGTTGTACAAGTTTTGGGAAAAAATTAGAAGCTTCATTTTAGATGTGGTAAGTCTGAAATATCCATTAACATGCAAGTGGAAGTACTGAATAGACTGTTGTGTGTATGAATCTAGAGTTCAAGGATGCAGTGTGGATGAGAGATGGACATATCATTGAGGATATTTAAGACCCTGAGTCTGGATGAGAGTGTCAAGAGATTGCATAAGGATAGAGAAGAGGGCTAAGGCATGTGCTTTGGGCAATACCGACATTCTGAGGCCAAGGTGATGAAGCTGAATCGGAAAACTAGACTGAGAAGGGACAACTAATGAGGTAAGAGAAAAACCAGGAAGATGAGGTATACTAAAAGTCAGCCCCAAAAAGAAAATGTTTCCCAAAGAAGGGCAGAATCAACAATGTTGTATACTGCAAATAAGTTCAGTGAGTTGCAGACAGAATCAACAGAATCAACCACTGGGTGTAGAAACATGAAGATCACAGTTGACCTTGACATGAGCAATATCAGGAGAGTCGCAGGACTCAAAATGTGCCTGGGATTATCTCAAGAAAGAATGCCAGGAGAGGCACCAGAGACAGCAAATATAGACAATTTCTTTTTTCCCCTAGGAGACTGCTATGTGGGAGCCAAGAAATGAAGCAGTAACTGAAAATCTAGATCAGAAAGTTGTTTTACTTCTCTCTCCTGATTGGAATAATGTGGCAGAGAGGGAAAAAATCAATCTATAGTAGACAGAGGGTCTCTTCCAGCAACAAAACTAATAAGTAATACTAATACTAAATAATATAATAAATGATAATATATAAAACTAATAAAAATAATAAAATAGGGGAATGTGAATAACTAATAACTCTGTCCATTTTATCCAACTTCACAAGAGGAAAGATCATGGGTAATTTTTAAAAAGATATACTCTATAGAGAAAAACCAGACTTATAGAGATTTAAACTGCTAATACTTTTAAACATTTTTAGAAATTTCTAGAACATCAGTAGGGCTTTGCAAGTTTAAATTCCACTTGAGACTGGATCCAGGATAAAAAGGTAAGGCTAACTTTCTCACCACTCCTATTCAACATAGTATTGGAAGTTCTGGCCAGGGCAATCAGGCAAGAGAAAGAAATAAAGGGTATTCAAATAGGAAGAGAGGAAGTCAAGTTGTCTCTGTTTGCAGACAACATCATTGTATATTTATAAAACCCCATCATCTCAGCCCATAAACTTCTTGAACTGATAAGCAACTTCAGGAAAATCTCAGGATACAAAATCAATGTGCAAAAATCACAAGCACCCCTTTATACCAACAATAGGCAAGCAGAGAGCCAAATCATGAGTGAACTCCCATTCACAATCACCACAAAGAGAATATAATACCTAGGAATACAGCTAACAAGGGATGTGAAGGACGTCTTCAATGAGAACTACAAACCACTGCTCAAGGAATTAAGAGAGGACACAAACAAATGGGAAATATTCCATCCTCATGGATAGCAAGAATAAATATTATGAAAATGGTCATACCGCCCAAAGTTATTTATAGATTCAATGCTATTCCCATTAAACTACCATTGACATTCTTCACAGAATTAGAAAAAACTATTTTGAATTTCATATGGAATCAAAGAAGACCCCATATAGCCAAGACAATCCTAAGCAAAAAGAACAAAGCTGGAGGCATCATGATACCTGACTTCAAACTATACTACAAGGATACAGTAACCAAAACAGCATGGTACTGGTACCAAAACAGACCTATAGATCAATGGAGCAGAACAGAGACCTCAGAAGTGACACCACACATCTAGAACAATCTGATCTTCGACAAACCTGACAAAAACAAGCAATGGGGAAAGGATCTCCTATTCAGTAAATGGTGCAGGAAAACTGGCTAGCTATATGCAGAAAACTGAAACTGGACCCCTTCATTACACCTTATACAAAAATTATCTCAAGATGAATTAAAGACTTAAACGTAAAACCCAAAACCATAAGAAACCCTAGAAGAAAACCTAGGCAATAACATTCAGGACATAGGCATAGGCAAAGACTTTATAACTAAAACACCAAAAGCAATTGCAACAAAAGCCAAAATTGACAAATGGAATCTAACTAAACTAAAGAGCATCTGCACAGCAAAAGAAACTATCATTAGAGTGAACAGGCAACCTAGAGAATGGGAGAAAATTTTTGCAATCTATCCATCTGACAAAGGTCTAATATCCAGAATTTACAAGGAACTTAAATATATTTACAAGAAAAAAACAAAAAACCCCATCAAAAAATGAGGAAAGGATATGAAGAGACACTTCTCAAAAGAAGACATTTATGCAGCTAAGAAACATATGAAAAGAAGCTGAACATCCTTGATCATTAGACAGATGCAAATCAAAACCACAATGAGATACCATCTCATGCCAGTCAGAATGGCGATTATTAAAAAGGGAACAATAGATGCTAGCAAGGCTGTGGGGAAATAAGAATGCTTTTACACTCTTGGTAGGAATGTAAATTAATTCAACCATTGTGAAAGACAGCGTGGCGATTCCTCAAGGATCTAGAATCAGAAATACATTTGATCCAGCAACCCCATTACTGTGTGTATATCCAAAGGAACATAAATCATTTAACAAGAAAGAGTCAGGCACACCTATGTTTATCGCAGCACTATTTACAATAGCAAAGACATGGAACCAACCCAAATGCCCTCAACGATAGACTGGATAAAGAAAATGTGGTACATATACACATGGAATACTATGCAGTCATAAAAAGGAATGAGATAATGCCCTTTGCAGGGACATGGATGAAGCTGGAAGCCATCATCCCCAGCAAACTAACACAGGAAGAGAAAACCAAACACCACATGTTCTCACTCATAATTGGGAGCTGAACCTTGAGGTCATATGGACCGTGAGAGGGGAACAACACGTACCAGGGTTGTTGAGGGGTGGGGGTTGAGGGGAGGAAACCTAGAGGATGGGTCAATATGTGCAGCAAACCACCATGGCACATGTATACCCATGTAACAAACCTGCATGTTCTGCACATGTATCCTGGTTTTTTTTTTTTTTTTTAGAAGAAATAAAGAAAAAAAAAGATAAGGCAAACTATTTCAGAGCAGACTTGCCAAAAGAAATAATAATGCCAAAAACAAGGGATACAATGGATGTGAGGTGAATTTCACAGAAAAATAAAAATGGGCAATAAACATATGAAAAAACGCTTAACCTCACACAGGAATATAATCAAAACAATGAGATACTCTTATTTACCTACCCAATTGGCAAACATTTAAAAAGCTCAATAGGTAAAATCCAGTGTGGGTATGTGGGGAAACAGACGCTCTCAGACATCAAGGGTAGCAGCTCTATGCCTTCAGAGTTGAAGTAGAGAGGACTTGAAGAGGTTTGGAAGGAGGGAGTTGAGAGAGGGGAACAGAAAGGAGGATGTCCTGAGTGGAGAAGAGCACAAGGCAGGGAAGAATAAAGAATGACTAAAGGGCGTGATATGCGGTCAGAATGACTGTGTGGGGTTATTATCTGGTAAAAGCAGAGTGATGAGAACCAGATAGCTTCCTGGGTCACCTTCTCTGTAGACATGATGCAAATTTAAAATGATTTGTTAACAAGAATGACTGGAGGTTCTTTCTCACTGGGGATTCTGAGGGCTTTGGCACAGTCCTATCTGAAGGATTAAATTTGATGTCTTATTCAGATTTCTTGTATTCTGGAATTTTATGCAACTCTCAAAGCTGAAATGTCACTTATTTTCCCCAGAGAGAAAAATTAAGGAGGCAGAAAAATTTCAAAAAGAAAAACTGAAAACCACAGGACTTTGACTTCCTGCAATCCTTTTTGTCAGAATCTGTTGTAACTCTCTGTGGCTCCTATTTCCAAAAAATGCTTGGATGTGTTAGGAACAGATTGATTCTCTCCATGTTATAGAGAGATTCTTTCTCTTTATATGGTAGAAATTGTACATTTTTTATAAAAATAGACCTTTACAATCTCTTGAAGGACATGATGGCTTTACACAGCTCCAGAAGAATGTATTTTATGGATAATCTGAATATATTGAAAAGTTGTAGAACAGATGAAGAGGTTTTTAAGTTTCTTAGGAGGAGGGGAAGGGGAGCATTGATCCCTTGAGAATCTGTGGATCCAAAAGTGACAGGACCTCTCTTGGGAAAAATGTTCATATACATCAAATGTTTTGCATGACCATAGGGGTCCAAAGATCCCCTGAACGTCTTCCATCACTGGTTAAGGCCAGCTGTTCTGTGAGCTACAGCAAGCAGATAACAAATCTGAGAAACACCAGAGCAGTAGAGGGCTGGTAGAGCACCACGTTCATGGCCCTTTATATCATGTAGACTTAAGTTGGAATCTCAATTTAGCCACTTAGTAGTGGTATATAGTTAAATCACTAGTAATCCTCTGGGCCTCAGTTTCCTTTTTATTTTATTTTATTTTATTTTATTTTTGACAGTCTCTCTCTGTTGCCAGGCTGGGGTATAGTGGTGCCATCTCGGCTCACCACAACCTCCAACTCCCTGGTTCAAGTGAGTCTCCTGCCTCAGCCTCCTGAGTAGCTGGGATTACAGGCACGCACCACCATGCCCAGTTAATTTTTATATTTTTAGTAGAGATGAAGTTTCACCGTGTTGGCCAGGATGGTCTCGATCTCCTGACCTCATGATTTGCCTGCCTTGGCCTCCCAAAGTTCTGGGATTACAGGCATGAGCCATCACTCCCAGCCCCAGTTTCCTCATTTTTAACATGGAGATGACAGCTGCATTGACCCCTGAGGGCTGTGAGAATGTATGAATACGTACGGAAAGCTCTAGGGACAGTGCCTGGTATACAGCAGGAACTGAGCAAATGTGGTTGCTGTTATCATTGACCGTTGTTATTATTCAGGATTGGATTTCACAGACACTGAACATAATATAGCTGTGAAAACTGTAAAGGAGTTTTCAAGAGGCCACATATATTCCTTGACTCTCTACCACCACTCCCATCCTGCCCTATCACAATACCACTATCTTAAAAATAAAGACGTTGCCAAGAGAAATTCTTACCCCAAAAGCTTCAAGGAAAACTCTCTCATCAAAAGCAAAGACTGTTGCACTGATATCCAGGGCACTAAACTCCATGGTGGCCGTGATGATGGACGACCTACCGGCCATTTGACCATTGCTAAAAAACACAGCAACTCTCCTCATGTTGGCTTCTGCATACGTCCGTTTGAACACGTTGCGGGCCACAAACCTCATTGCATTACCAACATCTCGGGGCTCTGTGGTGTCTTGATATTTTATTTGGGAAAGCTGCTGGAGGAGTTGCTTCTTCCTATTGTAGTCAGACCAACGGATGAGATAGCTGGTGTCTGAGTTGTAGGAAACCACGGCAACTCTTGCTCCAACAAGACAGTTATTTTCCCTGATGTTAAGGTCATTGACAATGGAAGTGATAATGTCCCGTGTTTTATTAAAGCTCTCTTCTGTGACATCATAGGAATTGTCCAGAGCAAATACTAACTCTGTTGGATATACCGGACATTTTTCTAGAAAAAAGAAAAGCAGAAGTATTAAGTTATTTCACTGGATCAAAATCCTTTCCCCTACCCTTTACTCCAATGAAGTGGGTTCATACAGAGGCAAAGCAAGTGCTTCATCCAGCTCTAGAACAAGAGGTACCCACAGACAAAGAAAGGAAAGAAATCTGGTCTGCACACTTGAAGCTGTTATATAAATGCAGAGCATGAATATTTGGCTATATAATGCCCAGACTTCACAGCCCGCTATCATATCAGTCAGCTGTGTAAAATGAAATTGCTGGGAGTTCTTGGGCTGATGGAACTGTTCTGTGTCCTGACCAGGGTAGTGGTTACATGAATCTATGCATGTGGTAAAACTGAACACATACACAGAGAAATGAATTTTACTGTGTGTAAAATTTAAAAATGAATAAAAAGAAATTATAGCTGATTGGGGATCTTGAAAATCTGTTCTCCCCCAGAATCTTCCAAAATAATCTATTAATTATAAAGATAGTTGTAAGATTTCCATCCACTTTTGCAACAAATATTTGAGTACCTACCACATGAAATGCAGTATAACATTCACTGTGAAATACATGCAAGTGCAGCACTGCCCTTGAGGAACTTGTATTGGCAAGCATCATTATACTATAAGGTATAGAGTAAAGATTATTCTTAATGAGGATTCAGAGGATAAGGAGGCTGTTTCCAAAAAGGGGCTATCTCAGGGGCTTCAGGAAAGCTGGCTTTCAATGAAGACCGGGGTGGCAAGAGGAAGGAAGCAACATGAACCAATGAAGGTTTGCAATAAGCTCTTACAAAAATGGGACTATCTGCCATAAGACTCATGTCTTATGATGACTGAACTTTACAATTTCACAGAAAATCTACCCTAGGTACCAAACCTCACTTTTCAGTGTCCTTGTTAAAGTCTGAACACAGGAAAAGAAAAATGATTTTTCTTTTAATAAGCACTTCCATCTGCTCAGGCTGTTCTACTATCCCCAATCTGGCTAACTCCCAAAGCATATTACACTCAAAATATCCCATATCCCAATCACTGTTCTTGGTAATAAAAATAGGGAAGTATTGATTTAGAGAAGTGTTTTGAATCAAAGAATTTTACCGTGAAGAAATTTCAGTAATTTTAAAATATGAAAGCTGATAATGAACAATAGAATAAGAAAAATGAAAGATACATTTAATCCAAATCCATAAAGTTATATTGAGCGCTTACTGTGTGCAACGTATATTTTTGCAGAATTAAGGTGAATAGTTCCAAACCTGCACCACACTTAAAGACCCTGAGGGTCTACATCAGCAGGCCTCTAGGAGACCAGGAGGTTTTAAAATTGACATAGCCACTGGCTCCAGTGGCCTTGCCATCCAAGGGCTCTAAGGCGCCGTGCAGTCCCGAATCGGTGGCAGATCATCCACAGCCATGGGCAGGAAAGGTTTACAAGTAGTGGGCACTCAGTGAAATGACAGGTATGAGCGTGGGCCAGAGGGAGGAAAGGACACATCTCACACCCAAGAAGTCAGTGTCAAGGGCATCAGCGGCAGACAGAGCAACAGAATGTGGATTAGTCAGAGAGCCATATTTACTGAATCCCCCAGGAGCAAAGGGCCGCCTCTGGGGAGAAAGTGAGTTGTAAACTGTGATGGGTCCCAGGCTTGGGGCTGGGATTCAGTCACCATTTCATAATCAGGTCAATCATGACACTGACAACTATAGTCATAATCAAAAGAAAGAACTGTCTGCATAGAAGGAAGAAGTCCTGTTTCCCACGGGGGTGAGGGCTTCCTTCAGACTGGTCTTGTTGGAATGCAGTAATGATCTCAGCAGGGAAGAGCATGGTAAGAATACTCACCTTTCCAGCAAGCTGTGAAAAGGAGAGAGGGAAAAGTTTGTTATGTTTTTGGAACAAGACTACAAATAGTTCAGAAAACATCATTTTAACAAAGCTGAAAATGTGATTTGAGTCTAACTGCAAATGAGGCTAATTCTTGACAGGAAGCCAAGGTTAAAGTATTGAGGAAGATGTCAACAGAATTTTATTAATTTGTGAGCCTTCCTAACCTTTTCCATTTGTAAACCACAGCCAGCAGACTTTAGCAGAATTTTGGTTGAAACTGAAACACTGATCACTCATCTTAGAAGCAAAAATAGATGAGTCTCTGATTAAACGGCAAGATAGCTGAAATTCAATTTGTTTTGTCTCTCATCTTATAGCCTTCTGAGAGTCATTCAGCAATGCAAGGCTAAAATATGGGTTCTTATTTTCTTCCCTGATGAATATCTTGGGAGCCTTTATTTTCCTGTACAACCATGGGGGGATTTCCACGTGAATTTTGCCTTTGATAAAAAGCACAGCTCCTCTGTTTGAGTGATCTCTACATCCAGAGGGAGAAAGAAAAAACCCCAGGAGTTTCTCCTGAGCAAAACACCATCTGGTTTCTCTGATTTACTCTGTAAAACTGAGAGGAATCAGGGAAAGTATTGATACATCTTTAAGAAACCACAGGCCTGGCCGGGCGCGGTGGCTCAAGTCTGTAATCCCAGCACTTTGGGAGGCCGAGACGGGCGGATCACGAGGTCAGGAGATCGAGACCATCCTGGCGAACACGGTGAAACCCCGTCTCTACTAAAAATACAAAAAACTAGCCGGGCGAGGTGGCGGGTGCCTGTAGTCCCAGCTACTCCGGAGGCTGAGGCAGGAGAATGGCGTAAACCCGGGAGGCGGAGCTTGCAGTGAGCTGAGATCCGGCCACTGCACTCCAGCCCGGGCGAAAGAGCAAGACTCTGTCTCAAAAAAAAAAAAAGAAACCACAGGCCTAAAAATTTCCATGTTCATTTCACTCTATTCCTAGGAAGCAAATGAGTCACTCCAATATAATAAAAGATACTATTAACACTGGCAACACACCAGCCTTCTGTCTTGCTGTCATGCAGTAGTGGTCCCCTGCCATCTACCCTGTGAACACCTTTTGTTGGTCTTAACCCCGTGGCCACTGGGATGCTAACTGCCATCAGACAGCACACATAACCCACAGCCTCCTTTGCATCTGGAGGCTCAAAACAGACCCCTTTTTCCCGAGTACTTCCACTTGTTCACTTCAAATACAGCTCCAAGGCTACAAGCACAGGCTCTAGAAGCAGAAACACCTGCTGGGTTTGAGTCTGGCAAAGCTGGGTGAACTTAGGGGAAAATTACTTAAATTCTTTTGAGCAATTTCCTTTAAGTTGATTTTTCCTAAAATTCTTTACTTATGTATCTCCCTCCAAAATGCTAATCACTTGGGCTCTTTTGTTTTATTCTCAACCACCCCCTTTCTCTCTTAATTTTCCCCAGCCTCCTAGATGCCTTCTTTTATTCTCCAAAGAAGGTCTCAGCCTGGCCCTCACCCCTGGGTGTCACAGAACTGCTACTGGATTGAGGAGCAAATGATGTTAGATGAAAAACCTTGGAAATGTCAGCTATTAAGTGAGGCCATTTAGATCAGCTCTAACGGCCTGTTGCCTGCATCTTTATCTCCAGTCTGCATCCTGGAGTTCCATGTTATCCAATCAGTGCTCTGTGTGGTTATAGAACTTGCCTACTCTTCTCTGACCTCCTGATTTATGGGCTAACTCCTTTTATTCTGTGTTGGAAAACTTCTCTCTTCAAATTCCAAACCCTCCAAGGCCGGTCCTCACCTCCCCAGCCCCTTCCACCTAACTTTGGTCTTCTTTGGGAAGACGTCATTTGATTTTACTGAGAAGACTGGCAACATCTTGAGGAAGGTTGATCCCACATTCGTTTCTCCTACAATGGTTCTTCCCTTTTTCTCTCCCTGTAGTCCCAGTCCCTAGTTCTCATCTCCTCCTGTGTACTGAACAGCCTTTCCCGCTATCTCCTCCCTTTGAATCTCCTTTCCATTGCCTCCTTCCTCTTGCCTCCTTTTAAGCTGCCCACATTTGGCAGGACTCTCACATCTCTGGAATGCCATTTTTCTGTACCTTGGCCCCACTCTTTTTGCCAAGAAACAGAAACCTCTTGAGATTCTGTTTCTGACTCTCTAGTTTTACATTTTGAGAAACCTCATCCATCCATGTGTTTTTAAGGACCACCAGCACTGAATGATTTCAACATCTGAGTCTCTTTCCCTCATCTTTACAAAAGCCCCATTTCACTGGGGTCGATCGTTTCATGTAGGGTCTACACAACATTCCTCTACCTCCAAAATATGTAAACTCACCATCTTCTCCAACCAATTGATTTCCCTTCACAATTCCTCCTCTGCTTACTCATCCTTCGTGACACACTCAGCTTCTCCTCTGCTAGCCTGACAGTTATTCTAAACCTGCTTTTTTGCTGTTCTTTCCTTGCCACATACTTGCAATGACAACATTTTTATCTAGTCTCCTTCAGTAAAGTCTCTGATTTTTCCCTTTTACATTCTTCTGATTATGATTATTTAAAAACCACAATGGAAACATAATGAAGAAAGATCTCCTAAAATTCTACCTCCTTGAACACAGTAAATCATTGTTTTTCTACTTTTGCTTTTAGTACTTGTTTCTATGTATGTATTTACCTACATGCAAAAATAATGAGGATTCAATTTCATTTTATAATATTTAATGCCTGTATTTTTCAAAGTTTGTCTTCATAAAAACTATATTTGGTTAATATTTTCTCAGAAGATGATATATTGTAACCTAATTTTTCTATAAGTGTAAACAGTCTAAATGTATAATCACTTTGCTTTAGTAAGTAATATTCCACCAATCATATTTACCTATATTTTTTTCTTTCTTTTGCTGTATTTCCTTGGGACAAATTTTCAGAAATGATATCACTAGGCTTTTCTACCTTATTTTTTCTTCTTTATAACCAAAGACAACCTCTTTGTTTCAACTCCTGCTTTATTCCTTTTCTGAAACCATTTTTTGCCACTCTCATCACTTTCCCATAGCTGGATTCAGTTACCCCTATGGAAACATCCTTTATTAACTGGGCAACTAACTGACTAGTCCCAAACCCCCATGATCACCCCTTTAACACCATGCCCTCTCAGTCCTTTTGCTCATAACTGTTATATGAATGTGAGTTAATTCACACACCTTTTGGGTTTTTCTCTAATTTGCCCATATGCATGTTTTCTTTTGATGTCTGCATTGCCCCATGAGTGAAGGCACTTTTACTTATACCCCCTTTCCTCTCTCCTTTAATGTGCAATGTTCTACAGTAAGCACTCCAGGCAAGCTTGTTACAGAGGCTTCCCACCAGTGAACTCAGTCTACTGATCTCACATACTCACACTGCATACAATCCTAAGTGCCTCACCAACCACTGATGGATGCTCTCATTCCAGAACAGATACTCACGACTACGTTCCCGCAAAAACCGGATCAGATCACATTGCTGTAAATGTTGAAAAAAGAGAGAAGAGAAACATGAGTGCAGTGACCTTTGAGTAGCTGTGCTTATTTCCCAGTGAACTTGTTGAGTTTTCTTTCGTGAATAAGGAGATACATACAGAATATACAGGCTGCCCTGCCATGCCTTTAATGCCCTAGGAAAAACAAAAACAGAGCAAGTTAGTGGTATGCCAACTGAAGTCTTTAGTAATAAGACAAGAGAAAACAAAAATCTTTCTTTCTTAAAAGCACAGCTGGTAGAGAGTAGTTAAAATATTCCTGAACCCAGTGGATTAATTGCCATGTATTTTCTCTACTCACACCAAGGGTGTAAATTTTTTGTTTCAGTGTTAGATCAGGTAAGCTAATGTCTACCAAAGTTAACGAAATTATTTTTCTTCAGTGATAAGAAGAAACAAAGGTATTTCTTAAAGATATTTGTACTAAAGATGTAATTCTTAGAGGAAAGCATTTCTCATAAGAATGCTTAAAATTATAAACAGCATACTTTCCAAAGGGCAGTGCAAAGGAGAGTAATTTATTGAGAATTCAGAGGAACAGTTATATTACACATCAAGAGTGCAAAACACAGGAAATAAGAAACAGCCTCTACATATGAGAAAGACCGAAAGACAATTACACAGCAAAATACACAGCAAAATAAACATTACATAAAAGAAGAGTTACAGAAGTGTAACTAAATCATTACAACAAGCTCATAAATGCCAAGAGATTAGGGAACAAAGCAAAACAAATAATTTGGTGAGATGAATCAAGGAAGACTTCCTGAAAGCAGTCAGTCTTTCTTGGCAGCTTGAGCTTTTCTCTTTGCTCCTTCTTACTTCCATTAATTAGGATCAGGCTTCTCCTTGGCTGTGATTCTTAATATATTTGCATATATAGGTTCCCTTGGGCAACTAATGAATGCCTGTATGCTCACTTAAAAAAAATGTGATTCATGCTTACACTTGTACAATTTCATTGAGTCCCTCAGAGTTTCAACCAGGGATGTCGGCATAAGAACCTCTGTCCTAAATGACAACTGGGTCACTTCTCCATTGGTCTATCCATCCAACAAACAGTTAAAGGTCTGCTGAATGTCTGCGTGGCCTATTGTGGATTGCTGGAGTTAACCAGAACTGTTGTGGCATCCCTAATTGTACCCATTGGGACATACTAACCTTCTAACTCAAATCAGGAAATTATGCATCCACAAAAACATGCAGTGTCATTCCTACTTTTACAAGTTATGGCAGACAACAGAAAATAATGCATGACCATTTAAACAGAGAGATAAACAGTTTCTGGCTAATACACAGAGTAGGCAGTCCACATTTTCCAGAGAATCAGAACCACGGAGAGGATTTCCTGAAAGAGCGAGCCCTTGAATAACTTTGAGCAAGTTCTTAAGCAGAGGCTGAGGATCAAGAGCCTGAGGCAAAGAAGCCAAATTCCAGTCCAGACTAGCTGGGCCGAGCACAAGACCAGGAAGATGTGGGTGTCCCCAGATGAGAGCCCCAGAATCTGAGGAGATAAATCCAGAACAGACCAGATCGGCCCAGAGACTACGTTCTCACTCACGTGACTAGGAATATTCACGCATTGCTTAATGCCAAAAAAGTAAATATTGTATCAGAGTATCCTTAAAGTTAGCTGATTGTCATTCTAACATGGATTCAGTTGTCCACAAAACCATTCGTATTCTTTGTTTTTATAATAAAGACCCAAGTTCAAGAACCTCTTCAAGTAATCAGAAAAAACTCACAATGCACAAAACAAGATAAGCAGCTTATCCATTCCTTACACAATGCTGCCTGGGCCTCCGCCACAAAACACAGGTGCTCGCAATATTTAATTCTCACCTGACTGTGCTTGTTAGGAGAGATAGACATGTAACTAAATCATTACAACAACCTGGGAGGCACTAAAATAGAGAGATGGCTATTTCGTCAGTGGGAGATATGCCTGACTCTGCCTGGGAAAGCTTCCAGAGGTGCCATTTTTCTTTAATGGAATCAGAGAAGGAAGTTGCACCTATATTTCCAAATCACTCTAAAGTCTAAATTTTGAGGACAGGAAGGCAACAATCATGGTTTTGGTAAAATCCATCAACCTGGAGTTAATACTGGAGTTAACCAATATTAACTATTTACATTGTACTTTATATATTTTATTTACTAACTATTAATTATTTTGCAATGCAATATTACTTTTTGTAAACCTTACAGTTTACAAAGAGTATTCACATTTGATTATCTGATCCTCACAGCTACCTTTTGAAGTAGTTAGGATAGAATATGTCATCCCCTCATTTTACAAATAAACTGAAGGACCCAGTGACTGGGTCATACAGCTAGTAAAAAGCAGAATCTGGACTTAAATCCAGTGCATTTGACTTTAAATGCTGTGCTCTTTCCATGGAACATACTGGAAACTACTATGTCCTACTTGGTTCTTATGGGTACACTTACTCTCTGTCCAAGAGGGCCTGGGAGTCCTTGAGATCCCTCTTCACCTCTCAAGCCTACAGTGAGCTGCAGATAGGAATATATCAATACATTAGTATCTGTCTAATATATCTAACATTGTCTATCTACGGGGACTACTTCAGTTTCTATAAGACTTTCTAATTTTAAAAAAATATTTTAAAAAGACAGCAGCTATTAATTGAAGTCAGGTAAATTGCTTGTGATATAAACAATATATTCTTAATGACTGGTAAACATCCATTTCCCTCCTAGCCTCTTTAATAGTGATATACTTTGTTCTGGCACTGGCTGTGCATTTCAATCTTAACTAGCCATAAATTGGGATTGGTGCTAACAGGAAAAGCAATATATGAGGGCACACAGAGATCTAATAAGAAAACTCACATCTGTAAAAGATCAGATAAGAAAAATGATTCCCTACACACATAAGAAGACACGAGTGGGTTATGTCATTCTCATACCTCAAAGTGATGGATACGAATACTAATGAAATTTATCCAGCCAGATGGAAGGTATCCATTGAGTTGCATCTTTATTCACACTGATGGTGACCATTGATATGGCACTCAAACTTTCAAATGAAAGACTGCTTGTCTCAGCATTTTGCTTCTAAGTAAGTAAGCATAATATTCTACTCTTCACTTTGCTAACTAGAAGATCTCAATAGCCTTCCTCAAAATAGGCCATATGACCTTGTGATGTATAGTGGAATCGTCAGAAACCCTCAGGGACACAGTGGGAAGGACATCTTCCCACCGTCACCTTCGTTTCCACTCACAGGGTTAATATGCCAGGATTTAACATGCACCTTAGAAAAGACTGGAAGGCATTGACATTTCTTGGAACAGCAAGTTATCAGTTTGTAAATCTTTAAAATAGTTCTGATTCATTGAACCATAAACTTTTAGAGCAGAATGTGACCTTACATATCACTAAGTTCAGTTCTTACGTTACAGAAATAGAGACCCTGAAAAGATGTGTTGAAGGTTACAGCTAGCAAGTGGCATTTCAGATGCCCTCGGGTTGAATCAATAATCCCACATTTATTATTACAACATAAAAGCCAAAGTCTGCCAAAGGAATATTTATCATTTCTGGAATTATAGGCTACTTACTGCTAGTCCCCTAAATCCTTTGGGTCCAGGTCCCCCAGGAATTCCAGGATCACCAATATCACCCTGAAGATTCAGATATCAAGAGTTAAGATGTTGAAGTATTTGCTATGAAAGAATTTTTAAAACTCTCTGAACTCAAACTTAATTGATACTATGACAATTATATATTGATGAAGGCCAATGCAATATTTAATGTCATCTTTTCCTGTCGTTTGGAACTAAGTCATTGGTACACTTATTCTTCAAACTATTCTTAATTTTCTAATAATATAAATATTTACATCTACATATCAATTCAGTGGTCATCCAGTTACTAAAAATATCCAGAGAAAATGCTTGAAAACCCAGAAAAACATTTGGAGTATTGACTATGTGAAATAATAAATAATGAATTACTTTATAAATTCATAAAACATTTATGAAAAAGTTGATGGTGAAAATAATATATTCTGATTTTTAAAAATTTTGACTGTTATTTATCAATATGCTTATTTCACATTTATCAATAAGTTGAATTATGCTAATTTTCTCCCTTTATCAGTATATTGGAAAATTGATCCTGTACAATGAGGACTTTCTTCCTCATGGTTATTTATATTGTCCCTTTTGCACCCTTTTGTACTTAAAAATCTCTTTTGGTAATCAATTCACTAAAAACAGTTTTAAGAGGATTGAACAGTTGACAGTTTTCCTATAGTTTATTTGATTAATTAGATATTCTATTTTTAACTCATATTTTATATTTTAATATAAGCATCACTTATATAGAAGACATTGTTCTGCACATTTTTTTTTTCAAAAGGGAGATCTTTTTACAGAATTCCAGTGTAAAAACAGACCTAACTTGAGCTACTCGGGTTGAGATGAAAGGTATGTCTGTTTCTACAGCATGAAGATGGATTTCAATCTGGCAGGCAATGAGGAATTCTTGAAGATGTTTGAGTAGGAAAGTTGCATAATTTGGCTATGCTTTGGAAAAAATCAAGGGACAGTAGTGTTTGGAATTAACTGAATCAGGGAGAAGATGGAAGTAGGAACCCAATTAGAAGGATATTGTAATCTTCCTCGTGAGACAAAATAAAGAGCACAATAATGAAGAACAAATAGCAATAATCAAAGCCAAGAGTATTGAATGAAATCAGCAAGGTAGAAAATCAAGAAGAGGAGAGAGTACTGAACTTGAAAGGGTACCTGGAGGTAGGCTTTCAAGGCAGAGGCATCAGGCAATGATGGACAGAACAATCTTTTCCAATGTAAAGATTCATAGGGGTTAAATATGGTTCTTTCCTCAGGAAGCCCAAGGAAAACAACTGTCCTGGGTTTCTCCTTATTGCTCCCATTTCATTCAGACCTACAGGTTTATCTCTGTTCTCAAGTAGAAGGGTAAGATCACGGTAATTTCAAAAGGTCATGCATACAATACCTTCTGCCCCACATCTCCAGGGAATCCTCTTGGGCCCTATAATTTTCAGCACAGAACAAAAATACATCAATATATCACTTCTGCAGTATGATCATTTCTTCTTGTATTATTTAGTTTGATTCATCAATTAATAAAAATAATTGCTTTCCATATTTACCTTTATTCCTTTTCGTCCCATCTGACCATAGCCTGGGATGCCAGAATCTCCCTGTGTAAACACACCAATTTATCTCAATTTCTCAAAAGTGGAAATTAATTTTAATCTCTACTGGGGAGATTACAGTGTCAAAAGAGAAGCACTGGAACTTCCATGCAGAAGGGGCCTAACTGGTGACCTTGAACCCTGGGAACATTGTGTTGCTGTGTTTTCCTCACTCCCTGATATGTTCCCTGTACTTCTTTGACCAGTTCCATTCTGTAAACATTGCAGGAAGCAGAGGAGTGGTCATTCGGGACTTGTGGAGTCAGTGGCAGTTTCTTGCCTAGAAAATTAGGAGCTGATCCAAACAATACAGGTGAGGAACTCTCTGAGGAAGGATTGTAAATAGTCAATAGACATACAGAAAAAATGTTCGTCCTCATTGGTAACAAAAAAATGCAAATTTGACCCTGCAATGAGATAGTATTTTTGTCAATGGTAAAGATGGAAAAAAGTGACAATACCTGTTGTTGTGGATGCCCTAAAACAAACACTCTCCTGAATAACACGTGGATCCACATACCGTTTGAATTTTCCTAAGAGCACTTTATAATGGAGTGCAAAGCCTTTATGAAACATGTACATGTTCTTTGATCCAGCTATGCTACTTTAGAAATCCCTACGTAGAAATTCATTATGGTTTTGTCCAAAATATTAGTTAGGTACATGAATGTTCATTGTTGTGTTATTTATCACAGTGAAAAACTGAAAGCAAGCTAAATAACCATTAACAAGATATTGGTCAAATAAATGAATGCACATGCATTTAGTAGAATATTTTGAAGCTACTAAAAGTGATGTTGAGGGAAAAATATAATGACATGAAAATATGCTCACAATACGTTGTTTAGAGTGATTTTTTAAAATTTCCAGGATAATGATAAATAGCTCAAAATGATGGATTATAAGTAATTTTTCTTTCTTTCCTATCTTTTATTCTGGGTAAATTTTCTTTCCTTCTCTCTCTTCCCTTCCCCTCGTTCCTTCCTCTCTTCCTTCCTTCCTTCTTTCTTCCTTTACTTTTAGATTCATGTTTTCAAATTAGATCACATAAAAAGATAATTTTTAAGACTTGCTGGACCATTCTACAAGCATTTAATTTTATGGATAGAAAAGGCAATGAAGGAAGATTGAAAGCCTTTATGGAGGCAATGGATTGTGGGTGTAGCCATAAGTCAGAAACTTGCTGTGCCCTAATCATTTGTTCTCCTGTAAGCCTCTGGCTCCTTATGTTTATTTGCCATATTTTTTCTTTTTTTGCAATTTTCAAATATACAATAAATTGTTATTAACTGTGGTCACCATGATACACACTACATCTCTTGAACTTATTCCTTCTTTCTAATTGAAATTTTATATACTTTGACCAACATCTCCCCAGTTACCACCTCTGGTAACTACCATTTTAATTCTCTGTTTCTATGATTTTAACTTTTTTTACGTTTCACCTATAAATGAGATCTTGTCGTATTTAACTTTCCATGCCTGGTTTATTTCATTTCACATAATGTCCTCTGGATCCATCCATGTTGTCACAAATGACCAGATTTTCTTCTTTTTAAAGGCTGAATAATATTCCATTATGCATACATACCACATTTTCTTTATCCATTCATCCATTGATGGATACATAGGTTGAGTCCATATTTTCTTGGCTATTGTGAATAATGTTTGTGCTTGGTAAATTTTCTATGATATCTATGTATAGCATTTGCAATAAACATTAATTTTTTAAAAATGAAATAACTGTTCCTATACTGGCTGCTCCATGAGCTGAGATCTTGTTACAGCCAAAGCCATTAGGACAGAGTGCAGGCCTAAAAATGCGATGCCCCGTTTCATAGCCCTATTCCTCTATCTCTCATTGTCACCCTAGACTTTTGCAAGAAGGGAGGAGAAATGGGCGGTGTTGTTTTTCAAAGGATATGCATCTATGTGGCCATGCTGGTTGTTAAGGTATTGAAATGCCCTGTTCTAACTCACCCATTATCCTCTCTGCCTACCCCCCTTCTCCTGCTTGCTGTTTTCCTTCACGTTGACAGACTATCTATGGAATGAGAGCTTTAGCGGGTGGGAGAAATGTTCGCCCACCTTCCTGGATGCTGAGATACCTTCCATGCCCTCCACACTTGGGCTGATGGTGTCAACCCCTTCTCTTTACCTTGGAACTGAATACTCAGGTCTGGGGAGGGGAGGGACTTCAAAACTTCATACCTGTCTTCCTCGCTGCCCAGTTTGCCCCACTGGCCCTGGATCTCCAAGAAGTCCAGGCTCTCCCTAGTAAGTGGGGCAAGAAGAGCTTCAGATCAGTAAAATCAAACCTGGTTCCTACCATCAAACCTGGTTCTGTCCACTCAATGAGGAGACTCAAAGTTCTCAGTGAGGGGTCAGTGCTCACTAAGGGGATGAGAGTAGGGCACAAATTATAGTTTTTCCATAGCTAGCAGAAGATGCCTAGCACAGCCCAGAGCTGGACTGATGTGCTACTTTTCCAGAGTTATAAAAGGACTGAAGGAAAAGGCAAAGAGTAGAAAATTGACTCCAGGGAAAGTTGACTCATTTGCTGACGCATTTGCCTATCCAACAATTACTTATTGAACTGCAAAATAAACACATTAGGGGTGGTCCTGCCCTCACCTGGCTGGAAAGAGAAATAATTAGACAGGCAATTATAATATTGTGAGTTAAGGTTCAGGGTGCTATGGGAACAAACAGAAGGGGAGTCTAAGTCAGATTTGGTGGACCTGAGGAGGCTGCCAAAAGGCAAGGAGCAGAGAAGCTGAGGACTGAAGGATGAGTTGTATGTCAGGGGACTGGGCAAGGAAGGGGTGAGAGTGATCCAGGAAGAGGGAAGGCATTAGTGAGAGGCCTGAGGCAGGCACAAAGGAGGGAGGTAAGCAGTGAAACCTTAGAATGAAATGGGGCAAATAGCAAAGGGTTGTGTAAATGACTCCCTACCTTATTGACAAAAAATTGCATATGTTTAAGGTGTACAACATGATTTGATATACATATATGTTGTAAAATGATTGCCACAGTTAAGTTAGGTAATGTGTCTATTGCCTTATCTTGTTACTACTTTTCCTTTTCTATTTTTGCTTTATGTTGAGAGCATTTAAGATCTACTCTCTTAGCAAAATTTCGAGTATACGATACTGTATTGTTAACCAGAGTCACCATGTTATACATTAGCTCCCCAGAATTTATTTATGTTGTAACTACCTTGAAGTTTGAATATTTTCGTGGAGGCCATGGGAAAGCCAAGACCCATGATACAATTTGCTGGGCTCAGTGTAAAACGAAAACTCAGGCCCCTTGCTTAAAAAATGAGATTCAAGACCATGACAGCAGGGCATTAAACTCAGCAGGGGGTTCTTCTCCGCAAGGCCACCTGTGTGGCTACACAGGTCACAGGACCCTGGAGAGGGGGCCATTGAAAGGTTTGAAACAGGGGAGTCAGATTCTGATGAGGTCAATAGTTTGCTCTCTGACAGTCCCCAACAGAGCCACCTCAGAGACAGTTGTGGTTTGAGAACCGCATGTACTAACAGATTTGAGTTCTGACACCACCTATCCTCTACTCAACTCAGCAACCATGTGCATTCTTGAATTCAGGAGATCAGGGAGTGAAAGAGATCTTTTAGAGTTGTTTCTGATGGGTGAGATCACTCTCTTTTAGGGAAACAGCAGCTTCATGGAGAGGTCAGCAGTTAGACACTCTTTGCTCAATGGAAGGAAGAGAACATATTAGCGGAATGCTGGTGACTTGCTGATGGTGCTTGGATTCAATCACGTGAGGAATTAACATGAAAATCAGGAAGCAAATTGAGGTACTTTTGTATTTGAAATCCATAACAAATAACATTTACTTTTTTCAAGAAGGAGTTCATGTCCTCTGCAGGGACACTGATGAAGCTGGAAGCCATCATTCTCAGCAAACAAACACAGGAACAGAACAAACACTGTATGTTCTCACTCATAAGTGGGAGTTCAACAATGGGAACACATAGACACAGGGAGGGGAACATCACACACTAGGGTCTGTCAGGGTGTGGGGGGCAAGGGGAGGGAGAGCATTAGGACAAATACCTAATGCATACAGGGCTTAAAACCTAGATGACGGGTTAATGGGGGCAGCAAATCACCATGGCACATGTATACCTATGTAACAAACCTGCCTGTTCTGCACATGTATCCCAGAACTTAAAGTATAATTTAAAAAAAGAAAATATCACATTATATCTAATAAATATATGAAATTATTATCCATTAAATATAAAATATGTTTTTTAAAAGAATTAAAAAACAGAAATAATATTTACTTTGTTCCCCAAAAGTCCAGGTCTTCCAGTGCTCCCTTTGGCTCCCATTAGCCCAGGAGAACCCTGAAAAACATATTAGAGACTAAAAAGTTGGCACCATAGTAATTCTTAGAAAGTCCATTAGAAACATTTCACTTTCCTTCGTGGTATTCCCGACAACTCCTTGATGCAGCCTTAACAAAAGATCCAGCCACTCAGAAGGAGAGAGGCAGATGGCAGGGCTGAACCAGATGACTCAGGTTCCAGTCCTAGTTAGAGACCACGTGTTTTCATCTGCAGGGACATCACTAGTCCAAATGGGGCTTAGTGAGGAAAAGAAAAGGCACCCTTGAGTCAACAATGCTATTTCCAAATGTGGGAAAATTGTCATCATGCACTGATTTTTTTAGAACGAGACACTTTGCTGCCACCTTTGTGCACGTACCACATGCGTATCCATAACGGCATGTGGGATATGTGTCAGCTTTCCAATAAAAAAATGGGCAGAAGTGTCTTTCGCACACATATTATCCGAAAGCTAACTGACCACACGTGCCAGGAATAGAGAAATATGGGTATCCCTTGCCTTGTGAACTCTCGCTGTCTGAACAGAACTGAATAGATTTAAGAATCCTTCACCATCCAAAACTATTATTTCTCAGGAAAAAAACAGATTCAGATAATGAATTCAAGAGGTGAATGTAGAAATCAAGTAGTTTTGAGTAGCGAGGGATCTTTGTACAGTCAATTTTAGATATCTGTAGTCAAGGGAGATATATGTGCATGGCTGGCACGTATACATTTTAAAAGTTAGAAAAAGCAGAACAATGTATCAGTTTTTGGAGGAAATGTTATGATTGGGCACTATTTGTATTCTTCCAAATGCTTTCTTTAGGCTGATGAAATGGATCTGTGCTTTCAGAGTAAAACCCTAGTGAAGGAGAAAGAGGAGTGCTTTAGCTATGTATGAGGAATCTGAGCTGCGCTAAAATTTTGCCCCAGGTAATCCAGAAATGAAATAATGTATATGTAAATAATACAAAAAAAGTATATGTGAAGATTGTTTTGCAGTAAGAGGAAAATAACTGTTGAGAGTCATTGAGCCTATTGTCTCTGTCACTCACCTGAGGTCCTTTGTGCCCCTGGCTTCCTTTTTCTCCTTTCCTGCCAGGATTTCCCTGTGACCCCTTTAGTGGTAATAAAGGAAACATAATGCAATGATGTCAATGAAAGCTTACTTCTCAGTGTTTCTTTTGAAATACCCTGCAGAAAAGCAATGATCCAACCCTTCCCGCAGCCTTTTAACCCTGAGATTAAGCATGTATTAAGAGTAATTGAGGACAGGCCCAGTGGACTCAGTGGTCCAGATCTTTTTAAGGAATTCCCTGCCTGGATATAAGACCTTCATCCCTCTCCTACAGAGGAAATAAAAATAGGCCAAAGCAGGAAATGAAACCTATAAGAAAAGGAAGTAAGATACAAACTACAGTCAGATGAATTCCTTTAAAGGGACGGGTTACCTGAGCCAAAGCTCTTATCGATGTGTAAAATAGAGAGTAAAGTTGTTTCAAGTTAGCACAAAAGGGCACCTTAGCAGCAGACCCTGATCAGAGGAATCAAAGTGTATTTTTCTACCATATTTGCCATCAAACACATGGTTCTCACGTGGTTCTCTCATATAGGAGCAAAAATGTTTCTTCCTATTGAAGTACCAGCTGTGAAATGGCCCTGGGATGCCCAGGAGCCACCAGGTGAGCCTTGATTCACTGTCTCAATGTCAAAGGGACGCTTGGATGTCTGAGGTATCTGAAGTAACTGTCATTCCCACCCCCACATCCACTCCAAAGCCTGGGAATGGATCTAGGCTGGTCCCATCCCTACCCAATCTAGAGAAACTGCTAGCTCATGGTTTGGTTCAGGGACCCCAGAACCACTCGAGAGAATCCCAAATTCCAGTTTGGTCCTAATATCTGAACTTTCTAGAAAAAAAAAAAAAGAATTCCTAGGAAGACCTTAGAATAGGCACAGCTACACAGGCCCTTCCATACAAGTCCAGGCTTAAGTTGGGCTTCATGTAAAGTGGGCTTCATAAGACGACTAAACAACCATGTGTTACAAAGCTACTCTCCAGAATGACCACAGCTTCCCTTTCTGGCATGGAGGGAAGCAAGACTATGATGCTCTGACTTCCGATGCTCATATTACTAATGATAGGACCATGAAAGATGCAAATGGCTCACAGAAAGCCCTATCAGTCATATTCCAGAAATACTGATACCCCTGTAGGGTTAGCTTTAGGCAAGTCAAGTAGCAGTTTCCAACTTCCAACTAATTTTCCTTTGTAAGAGCCTGTGTATGCAGGACTCCAGCTACGGAAAACCAATTTGTTGATCCTGGTTTTAATTACTAATGTAATATGAAGGTATTAATCATTCATTATTACTAATATGAAGACACAATACCAGGTGAGCACAACAGCACATCTTTCCTCTACAAAGGCTTATTAGTGACCTGCAAATAATGAATCAAATTTGATGGAACAAAATCATCCCCCACCCCATGATGGAGAATGCAAAATAGGGCAGGGGGCAGATTCTCAGTTATTTATTTTTATACAGAAATACCTGCCTTCTTCCCATCAGAATAACTTTACAGCATTTATCAATATTTACAAAATATTCCAACACACCTGTGGGCCTTGTAATCCTTCAGCTCCCAATGTGCCTGTAGGTCCAGGATTTCCTGGTTCTCCCTGATGAACAAGAATTTCCAGTGTCAAGATTTTCTACACATTGTTTCCATATAGATTTTCTCTTTATAGTATGTACATCAGATATAGGTACTATTTTGTCTGACTCATGGCTCACCCTCTACTTGGCCTAGGATTTTACTGTTCTACACTGTCTAAGGAATGAACATAAACTTGTTTCTTATTCCAATAAGGAATTTTTCCCTCTTGAAGCTGATTCCCAAAGCACATGAAGAGCAGTCAAACGCACAATATTTGGAATTGCACAGGTTCTGCCTGTCTACCAGGTATCTATCAGGCAGGCTTTTCCTTAGGACTGTTCTGTTCCTGGGAGCTGCAGTGATCATTGGGTCAGTGGGGATAATGTCCAGTACTGGGCACTTCCTCTACCCTTGTCAAATGCTTACTGATTTGATTCCCAGCACCACCTACATGGGAGAAACGTCCTTGGTCCCATCAACCACAGAGAACAGGAAGTAAAGGTTACATACTGAGACACCTTGGAGTCCCCTTCGACCTTCTCTTCCCTGGGACAGAAAAGGCAAAATGTTAGTATGTGGATCTCTGAATGGAAGGGTTCCAGCCTCTTTCATTCTCTGATTGACATAAGTAATGAGCAGCTCATAGAAACAGTTTCCCTGAGGTGTTTTCCATAGACAAGCTTTCACACTGGGCACTTAATTACAGACTAACATTTGGAGGATTGATTGCAAACCAATCTAAAAGTCATTACAGACCCAGTTCCAGTCTGACAGCCTCTAACAATTTTCCAGGAGGCTGTTTAGAGAATCAAATCATCCTGAAGATCCTGTCTTCTGTATTTCCATCTCCAGCAAATTCCAAAAAGAACTGTCTGCTAATCAGAGCTTTCCCATGGGAGAAGAGCTGTGGCACATCCCTTTCTCTCTGTCCTGGGCCCGTGATTGTATCTTGGGAGAAGGTAAAAAATTTCTAGATTTAGTGTCCCATATGGGCCCGCTGGGGCTAGTCTCTATAGAATTCTACAAGAAATAAATGGCTGCTGGGGTCTGCTCAACTATGGTGATCCAAATGTCCAAATGGCTACCACTAGGTTCAACAGAGGACAAAAAAGCCTGGCTGATCCCTGAAGCCCAAATCTCTGTCTGCGCCTATCCAGAAGCAAGTTCACGTTGCCAGCTCAGGCCCCCTACCTAGTGGTTGTCACACAGTCTCCCTTCCAGAGGGTATCCAAATGGGAAAAGGATTCAGTCCCCAGATCCTAACTTCCTTATCCCTAAACAGCAAGAATAAGATTTGCACCCTCATATCACCCCCTCAACCCCTGTCCTTGCTTCTTTGAGAGAGCCGTGGAATATCCTGACCACCAATTCACTTAGTGTTGTGATAAACAACTATGATTACTTTAGGTACAAAGCAAGTATTTTTTTAAAAATTCTATTTCTTCCTTCATTTATTCAGAAAGGTAGCCATGGAAATTATTTCAGAACTGCTGTTTTCTTTCAACTGCCCACCTTCTGAAGGTCCTTAGACTAAACTACCAGATCAAGTGTCAGCTCCACCAGGTTGGCTAGTGTTTACTGTGATTCCACTGAGGTTCTGCCCCTTGATTCAAGGGACTTTTTGCTTTTAAGATGCAAATCCTCTTCGAAAGAAGTTACCCATTGAAACTTTTCAGCTGTTTGTACCCAGAATCAATCTCCAAAGCTCTTGACATAAAAAAGCAGAGAAGAAACAGTAAACAAAGATTGAGGCTACGGTTCCCATGACATCACAATTCTGTCTTCATTAAAAAGCAAGGATAAAATAATGTGTATTCTGTGTAACAGACTGTATGCAGAATGGTTATAGATATGTCCTTAAAAGTCAGGCAGACTCGAGCTCAGTTTTGTTCTTTAAAGCCTGTGTGGCAAAGGGAAATTGCCCAATAAACCTCACACAGTGTGGTTAACAGCCCAGACTCTGGAGGGAGACAGATTGAATTCAAGTCCCAGCTGTGCCACTTACTAGCTCTTGTGACTTTGGGCAAGCTGCCCAAGGTTTCTTGATTTTTTTCTTCTGTAAAAAATGGATATAATAATAGTATCTACCTCACAGGTATGTTATGAGGATTAAATGAATTAATATTTGAATGTGATCTGAACAAGACCTGGTGCAAAATAGATGCTATAGAGGTATTCTTTGTGGATGGCAGGCAAAAAGCATAGGGCCTGGAATGTGGATTCCAGTGTGGTTTTCAGTGTGTGGATCCACTGTTTTGGCAACAACAGGTAAAACAATTAATTTACATAAGTTGAAATTCTGTCACATAGAAGGCAATGTCTTGGATTGGCTTATGTTGTTTAAAATTTATCATCCACTTAAGATGCTCCCACCCTCACAGAGAATTCTATTCTGCATCGGAAAGTTGGGGGAGAGGGGAGAAAACCTGATGTTGTTTTATATCAGTGTTACCTTGTTTAATTCAGGAGAAAAGAAATTACAAAGGAGGAGGGCAGCAGGGAAATGGGTAGAAGATGAGGAGGGAGCCGAGAGCCTCACGTCCTTAAAATGACTTAAAAGTAATTGGCTGGTTTGTCCATGATTTATTGCCTACACCACTCCTGGCATCTCTTTTTTTAAAGTACCTGATTGATGTGTCAGTTATAAAGCTATTTTAAACTAAAAGTATTTCCTCTTTAACCAACAAAAATATACACTTATCTTTAAATTTTATAGCATTTAGCTCATCTTGCTGCTCTACTGCTTCCTCTTATTACATTTTAATTCTCTCGTGTGAAGAAAACAGCAAAGTCTCAAAGATTTTACCAGAAGCTCTGGGAAGCCTAACCCCTTCCAGCTCCAGCTCTTCTCCTTCAAGAACTGTGATTCAAGATAAACAAAGGCAAGTGGTATAAAAACATATTTCTTCACCATCTATCCCAGAGAGAAGGGCAATCAGCCACAGCCTTCAAAAATAATGAGAAGATTCCAAATTTGTACTAGAAAAGAAATCCAAGCATTTTCAATTCCTTCTTGAACAAAACTCAGAGCCAAATCTAGGACTTTGTCCATTATTCTCTTTTAATGATGTCCATGCTGAGTGCATGAGAGAGGAGTTTTTAATACATTATAAACATCACTTCTAGCTTCAGTAGTCCACAGAAGGAAAGGCTATTTCTTGGTTGTTCCTTTTAAAAAGATAGAGAAGTCCAATGTCTCTGTTTTTTGCTGTGACAGGCTTGATATAACATGGGATGCTGTAAAGTTATGACAGCACCTCAAGGTTGCCACTTGACCCTAATTGCCAGTGCTTTGGTCCATTCAGGAAGAATTTATTCATGAGTCCTCTTTCTCATTGGCAACATGTAAAGAGAAAGTATATTTACCTAGTTCATAATATCCTTATGTAAGCTACCAAAGGAGAGCTTTTGTGTTAAAATCATTGGCTCTCTTCAAAGACATCCCAAAACGCCTGGAAGGTGGAAAGGGAAAGGCCGACTATATTTCAGTGGTTCTCAACCAGGGGTGATTTTACCTCTCAAGTCCACCACTATTATACCCACCACAGATATCTGACAATATTTACAGACATTTTTGAATGTCACCAGTGGGCAGTGGGGAGGGGTGGTGCTGCTGATACTAGTGGGTAGAGACCAGGGATGCTGCAAAACATCTGGCAATGCATAGCATAGCCATTCACAAGAAATAATTATCTGGCCCCAAATTTCAGTAGTGTCAAGAGGGAGAAGCCCTGATAAATATTTCAGCCCTGAATCAGTCAACTCTGTGCAACAAATATTCTGAATGCCTCTGTCATCTTCCAGTGGTAAAGAGGGGAAATAAATGTCCACAGAAATACTTACCCTGCTTCCTGTGGAACTAGGACTGCCTTGCACCCCTTTCTGTCCAGTTCTACCCTAAAAATATAATAATTCCCTCAAGATCAAAAGGCAAAAATTCTGAATAAATCATAAAGGCATCAGCATCAAAACCTCAAGCACTATTAAAATGGCAGAATAAACATGTCATACTGTGATCATTCTGCATATTAACAGTCAGTTATACACATCCATTAAAGAAGAAAAAAGCATAGCAATATGCACTGCTACTACATTTTCCCAAATAATATCACTTGTCAGAAACTTCATAATTTTGCTCATAAAAGTGTACCCTACTACAAATATGCATGCCAAAAAAATAAAGGTCTTTTAAATGTGGTCTTAAGAGCATTTGTTCAATTACAGAAAGGTTACATATCTTACTAAATTTACTTGGATCAATAACAGAATTAATCAACTCATAGATAAAATAGATCAAATTACTTGTCTGCCTTGTTCTCCTTTGGAGCCCTTTTGTCCTTTGATGTTACTGTTTTGTCCTGGATTACCCTAGAGAAAGATTTTTAAAAGCAGTTTAGAATCCAGAAATACCAGCTTTTTCTCCAAAATGGTATGATGTTCAAGTAGTAAGCTAATTTGGGTCAAGGTATAAGAGGTGCAAGAAAATTTTTCACATTTGAAACTCGCAGGATTTTGGAAAAAAAATGAAAGCAGTACTTCCTCAAATTTGAAGAAGATTTGGCAATAAATAAAGAATTAAAAGAGTGCTTGCTACATTGAGATTTTCCCTTTTCTATGATGGCAGCTTCACTGGTGCACTGGTTCAAACATTCTTAGGCTATTCCCTCAAAGGTGTAAAAAGATTCCCCTGTAACTGAGTCTGCAAATAGTGAATCTGTAGGTCTGCAAGATTAGAAGTCCAATAAATAAAGCTATGGAAATGTTCTCCCAAAGGAAGCAGAAAGTCTCAACGTACCATAAGGACTCAGAAGATGGCCCTAACCCAGATAAGACACAAACAGACTTTTCCCAAAGCCTCAGCCAACACCTATCATCCCTACTCCTAAGACAAGCATGTGCCTACAGGGTAGCAGGAAACACAAAGGGAAAGGAGATAGGAACTGTGGAGCAAGTATAAAATTCAGGGTCAACTGGGCCCTGAAAACTTACTGTATCTCCTGGGAAGCCCTTCTCTCCATACTGCCCGGGGGCACGTCTGGAACCTGGGCTGCCCTGAAAACAATGAAATAAATTTCTGAGTTAGCTTGTAAGAGGTTTGTATAATGGTGTTAAATGAGAAGTTTTGTGTGTAGGGGGGTTAATCAGATAAAATGCTCTTTGTCCTTCATCACAGTCAGATTCCCTTAGACTTCTCAAGCAGTACTAAGTCCAATTTTAAGCCTATGGTCAGGATTATTTGTAGTGAGGCTCAGAAACTGGTAAACTTCTCATGGTCTAACATAGCACTGTCCAATAGGAGTTTCTGCAGTGATGGAAATGTTCTACATCTGCATTCATCGATATGGTAGCCATTAGCTGTATGTGGCTATTAAGCACTTAAAATGTAATCAATGCCACTAAAAAGCATAATTTCTTAATTAATTAAAATTTAACTTTAAATAATCACATGTGGTTAGTGGCTATGATATTGGACATCCTAGCCAGTCTAACAACTTCTAACATCTGTAATTAAATTGCCCACTGGAAACTTCCATAAGGATGTTCTATTGGGGGAACCAGCCCCCAATATTTCAATGTAGGTTCTTTTCTATTTTCCCTAAGTATTGGCTGGTCTGATAAAGAAGGGGAAAGAGTACAAAAGAGAGAAATTTTAAAGCTGGGTGTCCGGGGGAGACATCACATGTCGGCAGGTTCCATGATGCCCCCTGAGCCGCAAAACCAGCAAGTTTTTATTAGGGGTTTCAAAAGGAGAGGGGTGTACGAATAGGGAGTGGGTCACAGAGACCACATGCTTCAAAGGCAATAAAATATCACAAGGGCAGAGAGGCAGAGTGAAATCACAAGGCCAGGGTGAAACTAGAATTACTGATGAAGATCCATGTCCTGCTGGGCACACATTGTCATTGATAAACATCTTAACAGGAAACGGGGTTTGCAAGCAGACAACCGGTCTGACTAGAATTCGCCAGGCTGGAATTTCCTAATCCTAGCAAGCCTGGGGACACTACAGGAGACCAGGGCATATTTCATCCCTTATCTACAACTGCATATGACAGACACTCCCAGAGCGGCCATTTTAGAGACCTCCCCCTGAGAATGCGTTCGTTTTCCCAGGGTTATTCCTAGCTGAGAAGATAATTCAGCGATATTTCTCCTATTCGCTTTCTGAAAGAAGAGAAACATGACTCTCTTCTGTCCGGCCCCACAGGCAGTCAGACTTTATGGTTATTTCCCTTGTTCCCTGAAAATCGCTGTTATCCTGTTCATTTCAAGGTGCTCACACATGCTTCACAAACAATTTGTGCAGATAATGCAATCATCACAGGGTCCTGAGACGACATACATCCTCAGCTTATGAAGATGATGGGATTAAGAGATTAAAGTAAAGATAGTCATAAGAAATTATAAGAGTATTGATTGGGGAAGTGATAAATGTCCATGAAATCTTCACAATTTATGTTCTTCTGCCATGGCTCCAGCCAGCCCCTCCATTCGGCTTCCCTGACTTCCCGTAACATGTTCCACTGTCATCTCAAACCTAATTATTTCCAATTAAACTTGCCCAAGCCAGAATCGTTGCAGGCACATTGACTGACTCTCTATTTCCTATTCCTCTACTCGCCTATATCTGGAGATTTCAGGTCCCAGAACCAGGACTAGTGTGAGATGAGAGAGGCACCTAGGATGCAGAATTGAGGTAGGTATTTACTCCACATAATTCTGCCCCTTTTGCACCTTAGGTGTCCTGTTAGCCTCGCTTCAGTCTGAGCCCTGCTACAACTTTAGCATATTTTGTGTCTGTTCTCACTATCATTGCTTTACTTGAAGGCTTCATCACTTCTCACCTGATTTCTACAGATCTGCCTCTCATCTTTGCCTTGCATCTATGTCATCTCCAAAATATCGTCCACATTACTGCAAGTAATATTTCTAAAATGTAAATCTGATTGTGATTCTTCTGCTTAAAATCTTTCAAAGGCTCCCCATTGCCTTATGGTTAAAAACCAAGCTCTTCCACATCGCTCGCTAGTGCCCTCCCAATCTCTTGATCTCTTCCCACCACGTCTTAAACCTCACCTCCCAGTGCCTGTATTCTAATGCTCCCTCCAGGAAGAAAAACTTGGCAGTGCCCTGAACCCTCATGTTTTTGCTTATGCTACTCCCTCTGTCTGGAATGCCCTTCCTCCACATCTTCGCCTTGCTGAATTCCTGTTCTCTTCAGCTCAGAGGTCATTTCCTCCAAGAAGATTTTCTGGACAACCCCTGCCCCTAGGCTGAGTTACATGCTCTTCTCTGGACTCCCATGTAGATATCTAAAACATGACCTCAATCACATTTTATGTAAATCTATTGATATATCTGTCTCCCCAACTATACTGTGGGATCTTTGAAGACAAGGGCTGTGTGGTTCACCTCTGATTCTTATTAAATAAGAATATATGCCTGGCCAATGACAGGTGCCTGGCACATGACAAGCCTGACAAATGACAGGTGCTCAAAAATATTTCATAAATAAATGGATCAGAACATAAAAGTAGAGCTGCTTGAAATCAAGTAGGCACACATTAATGAGTGTTGAAATAAATGTAAAGTTAAAAAATGTTTCACAGTCATTTGCCACCACAGCCACCAAAATAATTTTGTCTCTCTCTTGCTTTTTTTTTTCTGACATAATAACGACAACACAGAAATTACTGACATTGATGGAAATGTTGTGGTAAAAAACAGATGAACAAAAGAAACCACTGACAGGTAAAAGCATTCATTTTCATACATGAGAAAGATGCCCATAGAAAAACCTCGTGTGTGCTAAATTTTTCTAGGTGGAAATTCTTGAAAATTACATAGTTACCCCCTTGCTCCAATCAGGTATGCAGCACATATTCAGTATTAATAGGCCTTCATTATGTGGTTAAGTCAGTTGTAAATTTTACCCCCTATAACCACTGACACACAGGAGTTAAAACTGTCTCTGTCATCAAATTCTCCTTCTTCGATGTATTGAAAAGAAACGTGTTACCTGAGATCCTGGATCACCTTTTTCTCCTCTGATTCCAGGAAATCCATGAGAGCCCTAAAAGAATACAAGAAAAACAAAATTCCCACTTAAAAAAATTTTAGCAACCTCATGACAGTTTTATGATACTTAAAGAAATATGGCTTACCTCTTCCCCGTCAAGTCCATCAAACCCATCGTCTCCATGTCCTCCCTGAGAGTCAATAATAGACAGCCGTCAGGTAAAAGCAGGTCTCTGCCACATGCTTGTTGGGAAACTAATCCCATTTGGATATCAAATTAAACTAAGAAAAAATTCCAGTACCTTAGGTCCAGAAAATCCTTTGGGTCCCTGCAAAAGATGAAATATCTCTCACTGACATATCAAAGACAGAGTGTGAATTCAAAGACTGCCTCTCTAAAGTGAGTGAGCACGTATTTCTTTAGTTGCTATGAGCTATACATCTACAAAGAGGTTAGAGATGGAATTTATTAATGCTAAAGACTCCTTGACATTATTAAAAAGCAGAATTAATCTGCAGACAGGAAAACTCATTGATATAACTGGATAAAGGAAAAGAGAGAGGAGTGATGGAAGAGAGAAAACAGGGGAGGAAAGGAATGGGAAGACAGAGGGAGAGAATGTTATAGAGAATTGGAAATAACATTTACAGAAGAGCCTTACCTTCTCACCCTGCTCCCCTGGACATCCTGCAATCCCTTTATCTCCTTGGGGTCCTGCATCTCCTCGTACTCCCTAAGAAAAGGAGCACAGACAGGTACCCAAAGTGATGTTTTTGCCAAAAGCTGACAGTGGTTTATTTTCATAGAGTTAAGACAAAGCACATGGGCACTATGAGCTTCAGAAAAAGTGAATTCTCTTCAATCTCACTCATTCACATCTGTTTTTCCCCTCTATATTCAAACATGTTTCCTGTTAATCTTCAGGGCTTTTTACGGACCCAAGATCACAAAAAGGTGCAAGAAGAGCTCAGCCACTTCCCTACCTGATCAAACAGCACAGTGGCTGCACTTTGTAGCCATATTCCAAGACTCCAGTAATTTCATCTAGGGCCCTAATGCTATACTGGGAGAGTCAGCATTGCTGACAGTAGACTCACAAGTCAGTGCTAGGGTACTGCTACTGAGTAGAAACAGTTGCTGGAAAGTGACACTACTAGGAGAATGAGAAAGCAAAGGTGAGAAAAGCCAGTCCTCACAGGAGGAATCACCAGGTTGAAGACCCCCAAAGTCAGACTATCCATGCAGGGATGAGCACCGAAGGTCAATGATTTCTGTGTCTCCCAACAACCCTGCTTCCCCAAGGAAATATTTAAATACAGATAAATGCTAAAGTAAAATGGATCTTAAGAAAGGAACAGTTTTGTGCTTTTTGAGGGCAGGAACCCCAACTGTGTCTTTCACCATCATGTCCCTTGTGACTGGCTCATGTCTAGGTGCATAACAGGTGCTCCCATTTTGCTGCATGAATAATTAATTAGTAATGAGCTTAATTCTTGCCTTGCCAGTAAAAGAGGGAGGGAGAAAGGATTTGCCTTCATCCTGCTTTGCTTTCTTTATTCTGAGGATCATTCCCTGCAAAAGGAGGAGGCCTTGCCCATGGCCACAGGCTGAGAGGTACCTTAGCCCTGTGGCTTCCCATTGCCTGGACTTTCTGCCAGAGGTGGGTTCGGCCAGGCAGGTGGATGACACTATTCCCCACACTGAAAGCACTCTCATGCTAGTTTGGTAGTCTCCAAGAACCCTCGCCTCCAAGGGTACAGAGTAAGTGATTTACAGCACCCCCTTAGTGGTCATTTTGTAAACTAGGTCAGCCATTAGATTGTAGAGGAATTTATAATTGCTTGCAGATGAGAAAACAGAGGGTCAAGAAGTTAGGTAACTCGTTCAAGGACCCACATCTAGGCCAACTCTTGGCAGCCTGACTCTAGAGTCTTTGCTTTCAATCCTTATAACTTGCTGCCCAGATGAGGAACTGGCCTTGATCTAAGGTGATAGAAATCCAGTCTGGATGTTTTCTGAACTTTTTCCATCCCAAACAGAGCCACCTAAGTGGTTTCAGTTTCTTCAAATTCTTTCTCATAATTTGATTGATGAGAAAGTGAGAGTTTTGGTTTTAAACATGGAGATTTGCAAACCTCTGTGTAGCGTTTGACCATGAAGCCATGCCTCCCATCTTGAGGGATGCCTTGCCCTCTTCCCTTTCCATGGAAGGGAGTATACTCCAGCCTTGGCCCAAAGCCATGTACTAAGCACTGGGTTTTAGGTCTAAAGAGAGCTCCCTGGCAGATAACCTGCTGTGCCCTGCTTGGGGGTAGAGAGGAGGGTGCCCAGGTCTCTCCCACTGATAAAAACATGCCAGGCTACATGTGTAAGCCTGTTCCCTCCTTACCCCAAACTTAGACCTAGTAATTGCCTCATAATTCAGACAAGGAAAAATGAAAAGAAAGGCAACCCTTCTTCCCACAAAAAAGCACAAAAATCAACATATAAACAAAATAAACATAAACATATAAAAATAAAGATATAAACAAAACTCCATCTACCCCTTTTGTATGAAAATAAGCTTTTTGTGAAAAAGAAAGTAAGAGTGTGTGTGTGTGTGTGTGTGTGTGTGTGTGTGTGTGTACAGTGTGTGTATAGTGGCGGGGGGAGAGAGGGAGTCATAAAAACTTACGGGGTCTCCGTCCTCTCCCCTGTGTCCTTTGCTGCCTTTCAGACCTTGAGAACCCTGGGAAGAAAGAGAGAACAATAAATTGTAGTCACCACCCCCCGCATCAAGTCAAACTTGTGAAATCATTAGGCATTCTTAAGCGAGTCCCTTCCTCCAACTTGGTTGCAGTTTTTGCAGATGTGGCTGTGAGTTTGGGGGGAATCTGACAACATCTGGAGCTGGCTTTTGTCCTTAGCTTTGAAGCCCCTCTGCAGAAGGCGACACTCCTAATTCTTGCGGGAGGCTGACCTTTGGAACCCACCAGCAGATGAGGCCCACAGAGCCACACCTGTGCCTGAGTGATTTGCAGGGAGGACAGTCGTGCCAGCCACAACCCTTTTAGCAGACAAACCTATAACATTTCCAAAGGGATTATTTTATTTTGCTCTGCTATTTTGAGACCTCAAGGAAGAATAGGCACTTCCAACAAGACTGCATATATTTTAATTGCAGTCATCTCTCCCTTAGCCACGTGTGGATTAACTGTGTCATGGCTTACCTGTGGCAAACATTTCATTTGAGTTTGCTTTCCCCACCCTCTAACACAGGCCCAGCTGGCTGATCAGTATACTGGGGGGGTTGTGCTTCTGGAACATTGACCTGAGCAAAGTAATGGAAAAAACTGTGCTAAACAAAACATCACAGTGCAGTAAAAAGTTCAATATAAATTATCCTTCCATAAGGATGGACAGTGCAGAACTCATGAGCAAGCATTGTTGATCTCTTTTTTTAATGAAAAACTTCATTTTTATTGTGATACCTAAAATCCACTTGAAATGTACATAAAAGTATATAAAATACGAGTGTATAGTTTAATTATTATAAAGTAACTTTATAGAATAATCTTATAATTTTTATATATAAGGTGTATGTAGCCACCACGCAGGTCAAGAAATAGAGCATTATTGGTCCCAAGCACAGCGCCTGTCCTGAGTCACAATTCACCCCTGGCCCCTCTCCACAAAGGCACTCTTGACTTCTGATAATAGTTTCTTGCCTTTTAAGAATACTTCACCAGTTAAGTATTCCTCCCTAGATTCAATAACTTTTAATAAACAGAATTTTACCACATATATTCCTCTGTTTTGCTTTTCTTTTGGTCATTACCTTGTTAGTAAAAGTTATTCATGTTGTTCTGTGTAGCTGTAGTTCATTAATTCTCATTGGCATATTTTATTGAAAATATCATGACATATTTATTCATCCTATTGTTGTATAATATTTTATAATTTGTGTTTTAAAGGGCTATGAATCTGCAATGCTATGATCGTTTTGTGGTTCAATCTCATTCCGTTGCTGATGAAGCACAACTCTTATTTATTTATTTATTTATTTACTTATTTATTTATTTTTAAGGCAGTAGGGTCTCATTATGTTGCCCTGGCCGGTCTTGACAATCAAGTGATCTTCCCACCTCAGCCTCCCAAGTAGCTGGGATTATCGGTGCAAGCTAGTACACCCAGTTTCATCTCCACTATTTTTCACTTCTTACCACCTTTCAAACTTTCTAAAGCAGGGACAAAAGTATAAATTGCAAAACCAAGAAGCAACATTGCCAAGGGTATATAAGAGAAAAGGGAGTTATTCTTGCTAGCAGTATCAAAAGTGAGCTCTCCTGACCTGGATATTATACCAAAAAAGTCATATGAAATGTCCAAAGGAATTCCATTAGCATGGAGTAAAGGTTGTAAATTCAATCACTCAGTCTCAGTCCTACCTGTACCAAATTAAAGCACATTAGATAAAATAGTATCACAGGTGAGTGGCACCTTCATGGCTTGTGGTCCTCGGGTCCCATGAGGTCCTGGAATTCCTGGACATTTGCAGAATGTATAGCAGCAAGTCCTCTCTGCAATGTTTCCCTGGGGAAAAAAAAGTAAAGCTGAATGAATAACAATTGTCAGAAACTTTATTTCATAAGAATTGTACTCATACAAATCATAATCCACCACCTACAAGCTCATCTTCTCCCTTTGGACGAGAGGCTGCAGAGAATAAGAGGTGCTTTCTGAATTTAACACTGCAGAGAGGGTGCCAGGCACTGCACTGGCAACATCGCCTCTCCAAAGGAAATGACCTCTGTTTATAGACAGGGCATCCAGTATGTGGATGGCCATGACCCAACTTCGCCTAAGACTTGTTGGTTTCTGGTTGACAGTCTTCTGTTTCCTGGAATTTCTGCAACACAGTTGGGGGTTTTTAAATTCAGTTATGAGTTGGTTGGTTTTTTAGTTCCTTATGCATTCATTTAGTGAATGACAAAGAATGAAAGAACACACAAAAACAAAATACTATGCTGTGGTCTTCCACACTTTTTTATATACTAAGGACCATGCCTTAATTTAGTAGGGGTAAACAAAGGCAGTCTTTGAAAGTTCTCATCAAGATTCCAATTTAGTTCCCATGGCATTTTGAACAACTGGGGATTTTGTTCAACAACTCACCAGGTACTGTGAGAGTTTTTTGCCCAGCTCTCTCATTCCAATAGTCAGATGAGTCCGGTAATTGAATCCTTTTCCAAATTCAAAGCTAGAAAACTCATGATGAGCAGTTGTGTTAAGGGACACTACCAGCAGAGCATCAAGTCCTATGTGGTAAGAACCACAATATAAATAAAGCAAAGGGGTTGTACATGAAAAAGAAGAAGGCATAATAATTCTGCTCAGTGAACATGATTTAAAGAATTGAAAAGGGGAAAAAACAAACTTAAGAGGAAGGAGTACTCCTGACATGTGAAGAAACTAACGGTGAATTTGCCTGCATTTTATGAATATGCACCAGCTCTGGTCCCTGACTTTTGCATGAAATCCCCTGATAAAAGTATTCAAGAGAAACAATTTACAAATCTATAGAAAAACACTAATAGAAAACTGTGTTCCACATCTTACCACCAATGTTGGCGCAATTCTTGGACACTGAAAAGTGATTTTTAAGAAAGGGCATTATTCATCTTGAGAGAGTTTTTCTGAATTTTTAATTCCCAATTCCAAACACCCCTGGGAGGCCAGACCCTGAGAACATGAGGAAAACCCAGGGCAATTGTCTCAGCTGAACTCCTGACCACATGCAGTTCATTCATTAATTCATCTATTCACTCATTAATTCATTTACTAGTTCATTTACTTTATTCATCTTTTCACTAAGCAAATTTTAAAATTATTAATAGGAGCCTATTATGCATTAATCATTGTATAATACAGAGATACAGATGAGTAAGTCAGGCTTACTTCTTTCCTTCCCAGAGTTATTGGTCTAATGGAACAGAGGGTCAAGAATTGGATAGCTGCTCTGAGAAACATCAGGGTTCTATGAAAGCCTAGAGGAGAAGCTCCTAACCCATTCTTGGAGAGTCATGGAAGATTTCTCAGAAAAACTGATGTCGAAGCTGATTCTAAAGGATAAATGTAAGTTGGCCAATGGAAGGAACCAGAGAAGGAAGACGGAGAGAGTACCTGGGGAGGAAAGGAAATAGAGGAAACTCTAGGCAAGGACAGAGAAATGAGGCTGTAAAGTACATTGGAGGCCAGGCACAGTGGCTCACACCTGTAATTCCAGCACTTTGGGAAGCCAAGGTGGGTGGATCACCTGAGGTCAGGTATTTGAGACCAGCGAACTGGTCAACAACATGGTGAAACCCCATCTCTACTAAAAATACAAAAAAAAAAAAAAAAATAGCCAGGCATGATGATGGGCACCTGTAATCCCAGTTACTCAGGAGGCTGAGGAGGGAGAATTGCTTGAACCCAGGAGGCAGAGGTTGCAGCGAGTCAAGATTGGGCCACTGCACTCCAGCCTGGGTGACAAAGCAAGACTCCATCTCAAAAATAAATAAATAAATAAATAAATAAATAAATAAGTTAAGGCTGAAATTGGAAGCAGAGGCCAGGTTCTGCAACGCTCCCAGGCCATGTCAAGGAATTTGATCTATATCCCAAGAACAATGAGAAGGTATTGAAGGGATCTGTGTGGAGAAAGAGACACGCCAAGCAATAAAACAGATCGTATTGTGGCCTTTAGTGAGGTTTCCTGTGGAAGCTGAACCCTAGAAGCCAGTCTGGGCTACACCAAGGAATTCTTAAACAATGCATCTCATTTGACAATTAGTGGAGTCTTCCATCGCTGCATCCTACTCTCAACTTCTGCATTGAGCTTCCGGCTCAGTCTGAAGCTATGGCATGGACAGAAAATATATAGTGAGAAGCGCTTTTCCAAATCCATGTTGCTATCTTTCATATGGAAAATAAGAAACAGTAGGAGCTGTCTCGGGTCAGGTTCTCTAGAACTGGAATCTGAGAGAGGATTTTGTATGTATGTGGTATCTGTATTGAGAGAGAGACCAGGAAAGGGAAGGAGATGTTGTAACTAGGAATACATCTCAATAAAGTCTTAGCCTTTGCCTGATTCATGAGGGACTCTGGAGCGCAAATTGTACTAGAGTTGATCCATTTGAGCAAGAGTGCCAGGTTTTTGTATCCCTATATCATAGTTGCCCCCCACCACCACCAACGTGAGGCATGGTAACTCCACACCCATTCCAAGCACACCCAGGTATATGGTTCAGGTCAATCAAGGGCATATGTCTATATAGAAGGTCATAAGTCTAAGTACTTGGCCATAGCATTTGCAGCATTTTGGGGAGGAGTACGAGGGCTGGTCAAGAGGGGATTAGACGAGGTATCAACAGCCTCTGCTACAAGTAGCCAGGCAAATCTCAACATCTACAGCATCTGAGTAAAGGTAGAGACTTGTTAAGCATATTCCATGCTTCACTGCTTAAAATTTCAACTTGGCCGGGTGCGGTGGCTCATGCCTGTAATCCCAGCACTTTGGGAGGCCAAGTTGGGCAGATCACAAGGTCAGGAGATCAAGACCACCCTAGCTAACACAGTGAAACCCCATCTCTACTAAAAATACAAAAATTTAGCCAGGCGCCTGTAGTCCTAGCTACTCGGGAGGTTGAGGCAGGAGAATGGCATGAACCCGGGAGGTGGAGCTTGCAGTGAGCTGAGATCGCGCCACTGCACTCCAGCCTGGGCAACAGACCAAGACTCCATCTCAAAAAAAAAAAAAAAATTCTACTCAATACCTGCTTCTTTGAGCCTGTCTGATTGATTTTCAAGCATTATGTTGCTTTCACTCTGGAGACCGTCTGAAAAAATAAGCAGCACCTAGAGAAATAAGAAAATGGTGTGGTGTAAAAGCTAAATATATAATTGGGGAATGAAGAAAAAATGGAAGAATGTGGAGATGGGAGATAGAATGTAATATGGATACCTGGCCCCGGGATGCAGATTTATTCTTAAATGTGTCCCAAAGAGACTGCAAGAACTGTGTGTTCAGATGAGTTGGCCCACTGACGTTGACTTGCAGCAAGCTGTCAAACACCGCTTTCTGATAGATCTGGAACTTGGCAGGGAATTCTTGGTCATTGTTCACCTTAAATGCCAAACTCACGTGCACCTCTGTGGCAGCCCCACAGCTCACCCCCCGATAGAGCTGACGTCTTCTAAGATGCCTGGGAGGTAGGATTCCAGCTGGGGGTGGCCCTGGAACAAAGGCTGCCCCTGCACATGAGTGGAGATGTCGAACCCAACCACTATGTCCATAAAGCAATCTGGAAACCAAGGGAACAGAGTCAAGATTAATGAGTAGACAGGAGTAAGGAAGGAGAGATAGGGCAGAAGAAAGGAGCACTGTCATGCCCCAGAGCTAGAGGGTCTCTAGTCTCCAAAAAGTGTTCAAGAAGGAAGATATTGGTTGCTTTATCATATGCATATATGTGTGTATGTATATCACATATATATATATGATACCAACATATATCACAGGGGTTTTCTCTGTCCCTTTTAAAATATTAAAACTTCCAATAGCTATTTGAAGTTCAAACCATAGTTTAGTCTCATCCTCAGTGACTCTGTTGTGTGTGTGTGTGCCACGCATGTGGGGATGCATTTTAATGGTGACATATTTTAATTCATATAATCAGAATACATTAAAGTTTTGAGCTGTCTTTTCAGATTATTTGAGTTTTAGAGATCACAAACACAGATGGCTGCAAATGCAGGTAGATAAGATAGATGATTCAAGTGGGCAGAGTGTGAGGAAAATAAACTCGAGAACAGTGACCCATTTCTGGGTCTGTTTGCTGTTCAGTTCCAGCTGAGAGTAGCTCTGTGGGAAATGGGGCCTAGTGTTGTCAGATATTCTGATTTTTCAAAGAGGAGCCTGATGTCTACATTTTTAATGTAGAACCTTCAGTGTGAATGCTGTCAACTAATTTAGCAACTCATCAACACTGGATGCGACAAACAAACTGCAACTGCAAGCTGCCAGTTGGTTACTCTGATCCTGCCCAGTTGCTCATTTTACAGATGAGGAAACAGTGATGTGTGGAGGTTGTTGCCGCTGAACCAGATTTAGGACTCTGGCTTTCTGATTCCAGGCCCAGGGCTCTTTCCACCACTGTAATCTGCCTCCACTTGAGCATCACAAATGGGACATATAAGATATGGAGAGTTTGGAAAGACTAACACATTTTGTTAAAGAAGTGACTTCAATCGTAACACCTCTAGAAACGTAAGAACTCTAAGGAATTTCTGCATGTTGTGCAAATTCCACAAACTGTTATCATTCGCTACTGCTTCCTTACATGCTGTCCTTCCAACTCCTAGCCTCAAATTTAGAGAAGCTGAGTCCCCTGTGGCCAATCTCAGCTGGAGCTGAACGGTGGCATTCCTGTGAGATGCATCATTGTTTTCCAGTTCACTGTCCTCATACTCTACTCACTTGACTCATCTCCATTACCCACCTGGTCTTTGCAGCCATGTGCCTTTGTGACCTCTGGCTTAAATAACCTCCAAGGACAATTCAGATCGTTTGTAGCCTATGATTATATGAATGTAATCATTAAAAGAAGAAAAATACACTGTATGCACACACACACACACACACACACACATACCACATGAGTCCCTTACAATATGGTTTAACAAAGGTACAATAGTAAAACTTCCAATCAGCAAATGTTTATTTTACTTACTTCCTGCTGATGCAGGGCATTTACTAGGAGGACAGAAATAGGAGACAGAGATCTAGGTGCTAAAAGGAGGATAAACACTGGATTGCTGTGAGGGAACAGGGCTGACCAGAGGATACAGCCCAGGGGTCCCCTCTAGCCTCTGCACCCTTTCCTTGTCTTTGAGGGAGGCTGAGTTATCCAAACTTCCTGGAAGCAGAGAAGTCTCGTATCATTGCACCATAAGTGAGATATTCTCACTAAATATATGTTCTAAATATATGCTCTGCTAGAGCTAGCCCATTAGACACTCTTGGGAAATGGAGAAATGAGGTTTCCACGGAAGAAAACCAAACAAGGAACACTTACTGGTTTTCCTGCAGCTCTGGCAAATTTCACGGACGATCCTTTTTCTCACATCCACATTCTTTAACTTATCAAAGTCTTGAAAAGTGATTATTTTTTCAGAATTGCCTGTTATTGGCAGAAGCTGTTCCTTAGAAACATCTCCTATGCCCAAAACCAGGACACAAATTCCAAGGTCCTTCAGGGTTTTTACTGCATCTGCCACATTATAGTGAGGATCTCCAGATGTGATAACAACCAAAGTTTGGGGGACACCAGCATTTCTTCTCCCACCAGCATATAGATTAAACATGTTGCTCACTTTTTTAAGGGCAAAGTCAATTCTCGGAAACCCACTGCTCTTGGAGACATTCTGAATTTGATTCTTCCACTGGGTTTTAGTCAGAGAGTTTTTCAACTCAATAATACTCTGGTAGTTACTTCCAAATTGAGCCACACCAATTTTCATTCTTTGAGACTGAATATCAAAATTATCAATTAAGTCTGACAAGAAAGTTGTCATGGTAACAAAATCTGAATTAGATACCCTGTCAGAGCCATCGCAAAGGAAAATCACGTCAGCTTCCTGAAGACTACAGACTGCAATAGAAAAAAGAATACATTATTTTCCTCATGAATCGTTCTAAATTTTTCCTTTCCTCATATACTTAAATTGCTTTACTAAATACTTCAATTGCTTTACATTAGCAAATTGAGATAAGTTAACAAGAGGAAGAATCACTGATTGATCCTCAAAAAGAAGAAAAAATAGCAAGAGGAGGAAAGATTAGAGAGTTTTTTCAAAGTTTAATTATTTATACAATCCATTTGAAAAGACACTGAAAGCTAATCAGAGAAAGAAAGTAAGAAGTTTGAATAAATTTCATGTACTCATTAAAAGGTTATTACAAAGGCTAGACATCCCTTCAAAACACCAAGATTGGGACATTTACCCCATCAAGATAATAGTACTTACTTACTGTACTATTATTAGTACTCCTATTACTATTCATGTTATCACTTTACATCCATATTGAAGAGTAGCATTTTAAAAATGCTTTTGGCACATAATAACAACATTAATATTCACAACCACCTTACGACTAATTATTCTAATTTTATAAATATAGAAATAGAATTTAGAGGTTAAGTGATTCATATAAGAGCACACAGTTACTACGGAGTGGAGCTGGTATCTGGACCTCTAGATCCTTTTTACCCTTAAATTTAGCACTTTTTTCTACTGCAATGCTTTTTAAAAATACCATGACTCAAATGTTAGAATTTCTCAGAAGAAGTGTGAATGGCTAGTAAATAGAGCATACAGTCAGCTCCCTGAAGTCCAATCTGAAATGTCCCAAAATCGAAGGGACATTTCTATACTCACTTCCAATCAAACTCAACGGCTGTGGTAGGAGCAGCACTACGGTGATTACTAAAGGTAATTGAGACAGTAGGTTACTCACGGTCACACAATTCCTTGCAAGTGTGGTGTGGCAGACACAAAGACGGTGGCTGCCTGGATAGACCTGCAAGGAAGAACTTACTTCCCAGCTATGGGAGTATGGGCAGGCAGTAGACAGCTTCCAGCTGTCAGCACTTTCAGGGTCTGTCTCACTATAGAGAGATGCCTTGCCAAAAGTCATGCCCTTCTTAGGGCCACCACGTCCAGGTACAAAGTGGGAAGGGAGTTCTCCCTTAGTCCCAGCCATTTTAGGCTGATGCTGGACAGTTCTCATGGGCAATATTTGCTTCAGAGCTCTCTGCTAGTTTGGAGCTTTGTTTAGCCTATGTCACTATTTTGAGTTATTTGGTCCATCTTGCTTTCCCTGTTTATTTTACAGGTGTGGATTCCTCATAAACATCTTGCATCCCAAACTCCATTTCAGCACTACCTCAAAAATGTAGCCATGGGAAATGAGAATAAAACAGCCTTCACACTCCCAGGAAAAGACTGTAGTCTTAGTAATGTACTAGATTTGGAGGACACCCCAAACAAAGGAGATTAAGCCTGCCTGCAGAGCTTGTAGTCTTGTGACAGATACAGGTAGGAAAACAGCAAATGTGTGTCAATTGCTGCCACTTGGAAAATAGAAGGTGTGAGAGTTGGGGGATACAGTGGGGACATGAGGTCAGGTTTTGGGCCAGGAAACGCACACAAAGACTGAAACTTGACAGAAAAGTGAGATGTAGGCAGGCACAGTGGTGGGCTGGAGTGGTCATGGTGGGCAGGATAGTGTGCACAAAGATGTGGCGGAATTTCAGAAGGACAGGGTAGATTTGAAGAGGAGAGAGGTGACCAATGAGCTTGGGGAGGTGGGCAGGGGCTAGATAGAGCTCAGGAGTTTGGAAATTGTTCCAAGGGCACAGGGAGGCCTCCAAAATAAACCCAAAAAAACAAAAAACAAAAAACTGTAAGCAGAAGAGTGATTGCATCCAGTGTGTAGGAGAAAGAACACTCAGTGTTAAGTGGACTGGCAGGTGTCAGGACTGAGGAAGTGGAGCCTATGCTTCAGGGTGAGAGTCCAGGGAGAGGATGGAATGGGCAGAAGAACTGGGGTGGTCCTGCTGTCTTGAGAAAAATCATAATTTTCCTTGGGTAAAGATGATACCATCATTCAATATCTGCAACCAAGAAGATGAATTAATTGCTTACTTAAGTAAGGTAAAGCTATGGTGGTCAAGCATAGTTTTATTTAGCCAAGCAAATGCTGATTTGACACAGGATTTGAGGGAAGGTTTTGTCTGGAGTTGGACAAGTTACAAATATGGAAGTGGGTTAATGTCAGTTTTAGAAACATGATTTATATTAGTTACAAAAGTGAGCTTCTTATTGGTAGAAAGGAAGGAATAAAGGAGGAAAGAAACAAGAGAAAGGAGGGAGGAAGGAAGCAAAGAAGAAAGGAAATTCAAAAGTTGATTGTTTCATTTGCCAGATTGGGAAGACTGAGTCAATACACAAATCACAAGAATTCGGACCTTCCAATTAGGCACAGCAGCCCTTCCTGGGTTACTTATCAGTCTCTACTGCTTTTGAGACCACAAGTGGCAAATCTCACCCTGTCCTCACTTAAATGTGATGTCACCAGCCTACCAACTTCGATGGTAGCTGGTAATCATCTCAGTTCCCTTCCCTCCCTGTTTCTCTCAGCCAGCTTCCATTACGTGTACCACATTCAACTCTCATATCCTGCCCTCTATACTGGTGGCACTTACACAGAAAAGCACATCAGACCACTTGAATTTTGATGTCTCTCTAGAATGCCTATGATCCCATTTAGAGGGCCTGGATCTTTGAAGACAAAAGTCTATCCATTTAAACCATGAGACTTTCCACTTGAGTTTGGCCTGAAACTAATGTCCAGTGGCTACACTGATACCATTAACCAAATGGAGCACGATGAGCAGCCATTACATGGGGTAAGGTGAATACGACCCTAAGAAGAATTTCTTTCTGTCAGAAAAAGGCAACAGAGTAGCAAAATGCCAGGGAATGCATCTGGAACTTTCTTGTATAATCTCTTCAGTGCATGCTGTGGTGGGAAGGAAACTTTGGGATCTTGTTCAATCAACTCATTTCTTTTAGAGATGAGAAAACTGATAGCCTGAGCAGAGAAATGTTCAGTCCACAACATCCAGGCAATCGGAGACCTGAGACTTATGATCTACTTTTTATTTAAATTTTTATTGCTACCCCCATAGAAACTTTAAAAGTAACAACTTACCTTCTGGTGCTTCAGTACACATACTTTCTTGAACAAGTGTGAAAACATCTTTCAGTTTGTCAAAATTATCTACATAGATAGTATTGTTTTTATTCCCTGCCATACCCTCAAGTTCCTTTTGGTTGGCCTTTCCTACACCCACTGCAAAGATGGTGATGCCTTTGTCTCTCAGTTCTGATGCTGTGTCATTGAGCTCATCATGGTCACGAGATTTCCCATCAGTGATGACAATCAGCATCTGCTTCATATTTTCCTTGATGCGGCTGCCATGCTCCTCTGTAAACAGGGCATTTGCATACTTGAGAGCCTTGGCAGTGTAGGTGTTCCCTCCAGTGTCCCTGCGCATCCTCAGATTCTCAATTATTGCTGATCTGTTCGAGTACGTATTAAGGTAGAAAAGGATGTTAGGTTGGTCAGAGTATTTGAGGGCTCCAAACTGAACTCCGTTTCTGCCAACATCTGCTTTCTTCACCAAATGGATAGTTAGGTTAATCATGTGATCTTGATATTGTTTTTTTATGCTACCTGAATGATCCAGCACAAACACAACATCTAGTCCTGTAATCCTTTTACAATCTGAAAGAAGACGAAAACAGGAGTCACAAACTTTCCGCAGTGCATTCTACGCAGGGTGCTGAGAAGGTAAGCGAACTAGCATTTGCCGTGAGTCTACTATGTGTCAGACACTACATCTCACCTGGTTCTTAGAGGTGGCTGCTGCCATTTCATAGAAAAAAAAAAAGGCCAAGGCTCAGAGAAGTACAACCTGCCTACATCATGACTCCAAGGACATTTGTACCCTATCTATATCACTCCAGGATCAGTGGTCCTTATGCCACACCACTCTATTTTGGTATATCTCATTGGGACATGTAACGTCTTTTACTAAGCAGGCTTTCAACTGAAAGGCAATGTTAGAAGCTAGTTCAATGTCAATGTAATGGTAAGTAAGACATACTGATGTTTGCCAAACTGACCTACTATTGTGGAAAGCTCAGGAGCTCACTGTATAACTTGGTGGTTTTACCCTACTCCCTCTGGCTCCAGGTATCTTTGGACCCTTGGGTATGCACACCATCCCTGTGTATCATGTTTCTCTGCAGTTATTTATGCTTTTCTCCCTGACGTTTTCAATTAGAACTCAGAAAGGAGTGGCCCCAAGTAGGAGGAGAGCAAAAACTCCTATTACTTCTTCCCTGACCCCAAACCCTCCTCCACATTATAAGACAAGTGACTGTTTTGGCTGGCTTTCCGAAGTGTGGACTCTTTCCCCACTCTTTTCCTTCCCTCAATAACTTATGCGCATGTATTCCAAAGATTTGCTTTCTCCGCTTTCCACCTGCCTAGCTAATTGTCAACTCTTATTTCTAATAATAAAGTCTCAAATTTTTTAAGTTTCTGATACTGTGAATATCCCCAGGTTGTATCTGTAAAACCCTTGGTCAATGACCCACTCAGAACTGGTTACTAGTCATGACCTGATACTTAGGAGACAATCTAATGCATGAGTCAGATGAATTTCAGGTTATGCTGTAGACAAGGCCTCCACATTTACATTAATCAAAATGAAGAAATGCCAAGAAGAGCCTTGCAGGTTTCAAAGTTGAAGCTATAGCCTTTAGGTACACCTCCCAACATTATCAAGAGTTTTGGAATCACTGCCACCTTTGGGGGAAGAAAAAAATTCCAATTAAGCGGTTACCAAGGAAACTTTAGAACTATCACCTAACACTTACGTGTTTATAAGACATTTTGTTAAGTTTCTGGAAATTCCACATGCACAATTTTGACGAATAAAGTCCAATGAAAATCTCTATGTTGCAGAGGAACAACACAAAACAAACTTACTTTGGTTCGTTTTCTTAGTTGTATCCAAAACATAGAAAATAGCACATGATAGATTTTAAAACATAGGTGTTTTAGTCTATGTGTGGATTGAGAGAAAGCTCTCATTCAAAAGACATTAAAATTGATAGGCTCAAACTGAAGGTTGTGCAGTACAATTTTAAAAGCACTACAATTTGTAAGAATAAAATGATGACCTCAAGTAATCAGAAAAGTGACAAATCACAATTTTCCAAAGGGATGGATACATGAACAGACAAATATAAAATATCCAGTTGATAGAGGTTAAGAATAATAATGTGAAGTAATGAAAATAAACTATCTTTAAAATACCCAGGGTTTTCTTGGTGGGTGGTGCTTAGGATACTAGATAAAATTTAACTAAAAGAAAGATGAAATTGTATTTCTAGTTATTTTCTGCTTAACAATGGCTATAGATAGCCAAGAAACAATTCTAGAAAATAATTTGGGATTCAAAACTGGCTCTGGAAAATCCAGGTATGTGGGTATTAAACATTTGGAAGTTTAAAGTAAAATTCTGGGATCTTTTTGGAATATACTTGAAGTCACCAATGCCATACTAACTTGTGCCAAACTAGATGCCAAAATTGTTAGTCTGAAACATCCCTGGAGGTCACAGGCATTTTAATATAACATAAAGAAGACTAAAACTTAACATTAAAGTCCACGTGGAGGCCAGGGCCAGAGTGCCATATACTGTTTCTCATTATAAAGTCAACAGCTCACATCCTTGAGTCCTGACAGATAACAGGGGCACTTACCATGGAGAGCACACACACGAAAGACAAGTTTCCTTTCTAGTGCCTTCAGATGATCGAAGTTCTCAACGTGAAAAACTAAGCTGCCATCCCCACTGATCTCTTCTAGCTGAGATCTATTGGCATTGTCTACTCCTACAGCGAAGATGGTCACATCTTTGCCCCGAAGAATTCTAGCAGGATCTCTCACATCATCCTGAGCTACTCCATCTGTGATGAGAATGAGAAATTTTTTGGCTCCCAAACGGGCCCCCTTGGAGTGGGTGAAGTATTGACCTACAAAATTTAGTGCCTTTCCAGTGAAAGTGCCTTCATTGATGAGAGACATTCTATCTATTGCATCAGAAATTTCTTGCCGTGTAAAGTATCTATTGAGCTGGAACTCTTCCTTAGTTTTATCACTGAACTGAACAACGCCAATCTGGGTTTTGTCTGCACCAATTTGAATCTTAGTTAACAGATTTTTCATGAAGATTTTCATTTTCCTAAAATTTTCATTTCCTATACTCCAAGAACTGTCCACCAGAAACATGATGTCAGCCTTCATGTCTTCACATCCTGCATGTTACAAAAAAAAAAAAAAAGATCAGAAATAACCAGGTTGGAATGGTTCTCATAAAGTGGCATTAAGGCAGAAACAAATGCATTAATGAGAAAACATTGAAAATTAACTCAAGCAACTGTTGTTACATTTGAAAATTGTATTTGCTTCTTTAGTAGAAGCTAGTTGACTAGGACCCTGAAGCAGAAATGCAACTTCCAAAATGTGTATTTATTCATTCATGCATGCATGCATAACTCATTTATTCATATTTAATTAATTGATTCATAATTTTGAGGTGTAAAAAATGCCAAGCATCCAGCCATGTGTTAAGGATGCAGTAGTGATACAAAAAAGGAACCAGAGCCAAAGCAATCAGTTCCTTGCACTCATAGTACTAACACTCCAGGATTTTATGTATATTCTGGAGAAACACAATTTCAAATAATTTTTAAACAGCATTATTTTCTGGGATAATTTTAAGTGATTTCATAAACACTATAAATCAATATTAGAAATTGAAGAAAAAGTTTTTACTAGAGATAAGTGCTTCAGTAAGCACATACTCATTCAACATGGACTGTTCCTTTATACATAAACTTTAGACAGCCTGATTGGAAATGAACATATACATATGTATATATACACACACACATACGTATGTACATTCATTGTTCTATATATAATATAGACATGTGTACATATATAAAACCAATTTCTATAATCTATTAAAAACAGTATTCATGATACATATGTTTTGCATATATATAATATGTAAATATATTATCTTTAGCATCTATCTTTTTAGTCTTAATCCCTTTTTCTATCTGTAATCTCTGCCTTCCTTCCTCTTACAGTTTCTCCCTCAACACTCTGAAGTCTATCCCATACTTCCTGAAAATAAACACAGCATCAGCCATATATTTAAAAAATGAAAAGATGTTAACTATTACTTAATAAATGTGTAAGGTCACATTCTGATCCACCAGGAGGACTACACCACCATTTTAAGATTCAAGCTGCCTCAGAACCATCTTGAAAGTCATAAGGGGAGAAATTGCTGAAGATGTTTGTGGCCTTGATAGAGTGGCCTTGACCACTGTGGTGAAGTGTGGAAGATTCTCTTCCATGTAACACATGTAAAAGAAATAGGCTTTTACATACAGTTTAGTATTCACAGGATCTACCTCCTGGTATCTATTTGTGACAGAAACTACTTCATGTGCCTGAATATCTATCTTTCCATTCTTCTATGTTAATAAAATTTTAGATCGGCAGATGATTGTCCATCTAAAGATTGTATTTCCCAGCCTGCCTTGAAGCTAGCTGTGGCGTTGTGTCTAAGTTTTAACCAAAAGGTATGAGCAAAAGTGATCTGGCCACTTCTGGGTCTTACACTAAAACAGTTGAGTGTGGTAGGCTCCCTTGGTCCTTTCTCCCTTTCCATGGACAGGAGGTGATAAGAACTGGATCTTCAGTTTTGACCTAAAGATGGAAGCTATGTGTTGAGGATGGAACACATAGCCTCTCTACTAGACCTGGACTATTCACCCTAAACTATGATGTAAGAGAAAAATAAGACTTTGTGATGTGTAGTCTGGGGTCTTTTCGCTATTGCAGCTTAACCTGCACCCTGTTAATACACTGTGCCTCACTCCATCTGCATCTGCTCTGAGACTTGTTAGTGTTTTTCTAGCTCTGGAAGCTTTGGCTCCGTTGTTTTCCTGCTTCTCTGATAGCCCTTTTATGACTCATTTCCTTGTCCACAAGTTATCTCCTCCTCCAGGCATGATGGTGCTCAGGCTGACCACTTCAACTGCAACTACCTGAAGTGCAAGGGATATACTGTACCTCCCTAGATTGGTCCAGGACCTTCTCCCTTGAAAGGATCTGAGATATAACCTACTTTATGCTTCCTGGAATCCTTTTACTTTTCTTAGCATCAACTCCAGGAAACATTGGGGAATCTTTTATTCTTGCACTCTTTCTAAGACATCCTAAAGACCCAACTCTGTTACTGTCTGTAACAGGGAGAAAAATGAACAAAATTGTTACTTACTTAGGATTTTGTTATTAATGCTATTTATTTGCTTACTTATTTTTTATTTTTGTTTTTTAGTGGCTCAGAGAAAATTCAAACATGTTTTCACTTTAGTAAGTTCAAATAAGTGAGAATTCTCTTCCTTTCTTCATCAGTGAACACCTTAACCACTTTCTGCAACAGCTAACTGTTGTGTAGTGCTTACTATGTTCCAGGCACTCCTCTAACTGCTCCATGTGTGTTATCACCATTAAGCTTCACAATAAGCCTACAAACAAGGAAACCAAGGCAAGTAGACAGTAACTTATTCAAGGTCATGGCTAATCAGTGGTAAAGCTAGGGTGTGAACCTTGACTCTGACTCTAGCATCTTTCCTCTTTACCAGTAAATTAATGTGCTTCTCAGCAAGCAATATTTTAATGTGCTAATACTAGCAATCAACATATAACCATCTTAACTAATAAGTGGTGTAAGTGGCCATTATTAATAATAGAAATAACAAACAACGAGATACGGAAATTTGCAAATTGTTTCTCCTAACTTCTGGTACTTAATCTCTAATTAGAACAAAAATGCAAATATGTGTTTTTGTTATAAAGAAAAATGAACAATTATTACATATATACTTGATACTTGATATGCATTTAATATAAAAATAATGGTTGGCATTTATGGTGCTCAACCTATAAGGATTCTCTGATGTAGGTGTCATCCTCATTTTATAAATGACAATGTTCCAGGCTCAAGTGGAAGTATGTGAGACAAACCCTAAGCTATCTAGAGCCAAAGTCCATTTTCCTTCCGCTGTACCCAACTGTGCACACACAAACACTGTACTTCCCCTGTACTCATCTGTGTATGCACATACATAAACACACGCACACCTCACATGCAGAATAGAATCTTTTTCACTTCACAGTAGTGGGCTTTGTCAAGGCCCCAACATTCTTAGCAATTTTCCCACTTATGACTTCCAAGATGGCCTTGGGGCAACTGTTTATAGAGAGATTCTCCAGTCTTGGCATTTGGTTTAAAAGTGAGGGGCTGAATCGCTCCATGGTGATAAAGGAAGCTAGCAAAATGTTATCCAGACAGCTGGTCACATCAGGCCTTGTCTCAGCCTGGCCATTAATCTGCCTAAGCAATTGATGAAATGTGGAGAATAAAGCCTTTTTTGTTTTGCTTACCTTTTTCAGTGCAGATTTCACGAACAACTTCATTTTTTATGCTTTTCAAAGCGTCAAAGTTCTGCCCAAAGCTAACCCTTTCTTCTTTCCCAGCAATTTCTTGCAGTTCTATTTTATTAGCTGCCCCAATGCCAACTGCGTGAATGGTGATTTGCTCAGCCCTTAGTCTCTCAGCAGGTTCCACGACTCTGTCCATGGACATCCCATCAGTCAACACAACGAGGTAACAGGGAACCTTGCTCATTCTATCCTTACTTCCATTTTTTATTATCTGTAGTATGTAATCCGGAGCTTTCCCAGTATAAGTTCTACCAGTTAGTTGCTTAATGTTAAAAATAGCCTTTCTTAAGTCAATGTCATTAGAATAGTCAGTGATATAAAATTCTACTTCTGTATTATCTGAATACTGCACAACTCCAACTCGGACTTTGTCTGGGCCAATGCTAAACATTTCTGTCACTTCCAACATAAATCTCTTGATTTGCTCAAACTCTTTCTCCTGGATGCTGCTTGAGCCATCAATGAGGAAATGGATATCAGCCTCTTTGGTATCCACACAGCCTGGAAAACAAAGTGTATTCTCTGTAAATTAGAGAACCTAGAGAGAACTTTGCAAGAGGGTTTGTGAAGTAACATGAGGTTGAGGCATTTCTAAAGAACGAAGATTTCATTTTTGCATAAAGCCTGCGTGCTTCATTAAGCACACTCATGGCCATTTTCTCCTTTGAAATGTACAACAACCTTGTGAGAAAATGGAAACAGGGCAAAACGTAGTGGTTTGTCTAAGGTCACGTAACTAGTAAATTAAAGAGTAAAGACCAAATTCCCGAGACTCAAGGCTCCAAGTTAGTTTTTCTAGCATTGACACCTGCCTTCTTAGTTTATGTACTATCATTTCTTGAAAAAAGGCATGGGATTGACGACCTTCTACTCTTACTTCACCAATAATCTCTTCTTCCCAGAGCAACTAGAACAAGATATTTAAAGCTAAACTTAGATCACATTGTTCTTCCTCTTAAATGATCTATCATTGCATTTGGAACTTAAAAACTAAAACTTGGCCTTATCTTGTCTCCTGCTTTTCTCTCTGACCCTATTTCCAGCAATTCTTCATCTCACTCACTGTGCTCCAACCACATTGGGCTTCATTCTGTTTTTAGAACGTGTCCCTGGGTCTTTGCACGTACCCTCCTCTCTTCTTGAAATATTATTTCCCCCAAATATTCACATGGCTGCTTCCTTCTCATCATGAATGTTATCAAGTCGTCTCTTAAAAAAGGTCTTCACTTCCCCCTGTCTAAAGCACACCTGTCATTGTCTATCTTCTTACAGTGTTTATTTTCTTTATGTTACTTTCTGAAGTTACCTTCTTCATTTGTTCATGAGCATGGCCTGTTTCTTACCACAGAATGTAATCCATGAGGACAAAGACTTTGTTTATTTCTCTGCTTCTGCCCAGTAGGCCTGGCATATCATAGGAGTTCGATTTTTTTTTTTAATAAAATACTTCTCAATGTTCCTTCCTTTGTTAAGCTGAATCTATGAAAAACTACTTTTGCTTTCTTAGCAGTCTGTTTACTACTTTATGTAGTCACTCATAGAAATCGGGTAAGAGAAATAACATATTTTCAAAATTTTGGGTTGTGTGTGTCATTATCTGGTTTTCTTGACAGCTCTTAGGTAATTTGTAGCTATTGACACTACTTCAGCCCACAGCAGTTGCTCCTTAGGAAATCGGATATACTGAAAAGAAATCTCACCCTGAGAAATGAACTATAAAATCAATACATAAAGCATTAGGGCAAAGATAAGTGGTTATCTGCAGAAGACAGGATTGATCCCAGGCCAACAAAACTTGAAAGTAACTAGAATGCATTAATTTATATATCTAATAAAGAAGAATTAAGTCTTGAGCAAAAGATGGGAGGCCGAGACGGGCGGATCACGAGGTCAGGAGATCGAGACCATCCTGGCGAACACGGTGAAACCCCGTCTCTACTAAAAAATACAAAAATCTAGCCGGGCAAGGTGGCGGCGCCTGTAATCCCAGCTACTCGGGAGGCTGAGGCAGGAGAATGGCGTAAACCCGGGAGGCGGAGCTTGCAGTGAGCTGAGATCCGGCCACTGCACTCCAGCCTGGGTGACAGAGCGAGACTCCGTCTCAAAAAAAAAAAAAAAAAGTCTTGAGCAAAAGAAAGGTAGTGGTGATCAGCAATGAGGGAGAGAGAAATGTGAGTAGGTAACTGCAGCAATGCTCATCCATCCCTGCCTAGGGCTGTGCTATCTAATACACTAGCCACTAGTCACATGTTGCCATTAAAATGTAAATCTAAACTATCCAACATCAAATAAAATTAAAAGTCATCTACTTGAGTACACTACCTACACTTCAAGTGCTTAACAGCTCCATATAACTAGCAGCTACCTTATTAGACAGCATAGACAGAGAATATTTCTATCACTACAAAATTTCAATTAAACAGTGCCAAAGAATGTGTCCCTTGGCTCAAGGCCTCACCTGTGCATTCATATATACAGATATATATAAAAATATAGATGTATGTATTTAATTTTAAAGTAGAAACATCTGCCCAATTGAATGCTACTAAACATTTCAATTATAAAACTACAATAACTCTCTTGTTCTGATTCCACAACCCCACGCAGACTTTTGATTACAATTTAGCTTCTAATTTGGCATGTCTATAGGGAGAGAATGTACCACTTGGAAGATGTGAATGTCCAAGCCCCTGGGCATTGATAGCTCTCATTTTTACGTAGAGAATTGTCATTCTTTTTCCATACATCAGTCGCTTGAGTTTGATTAATGTGAGTTTAGCCTTGATTTAATGAAGTTTTATGGAATAAAAATTGAACACTTACTATGTGCCAGATTTAGTGGATATAGCAGTGACTAAGCTAGATATAGATTTTTCTCTGAGCGTTGATCATTCTGAAATTGCAAAGCTGGCCACCACACTCTAGACCACAGGAACATCACTAAGGTGGTAGGTCTTAAATGTTGTTAGCCCGAGTTAATTAGGGAGCTCACTAAAATGCATGGGCCCAGGTCCTACCCTCAGAGACCAATCCAGTAGTTTTAGAGTGATGCTTGGGCAACTGAATTATTAACAAGCTCCTCAAAAGACTCTAAGTTTACAACAAACACTGTTGGTGTTTTCGCCTATATTTTCTCAAATCTCTTGCCATTTTTATGCAACCTGGCTTCTAGTGCTTTGCTTTCACTCCCAATGGCAAATGCTATATCTGTGGGTGAGCTGCCCCTAAGTTTCTGGAAACTTCTTTGCCTGGTACTTGAACCAGAAGTGTCCAGAAATTTACATTCCCTGCATGTGCTTAAATGTAAATTCTCTAGTTACATATTTTTTTTACTTGCCTGGGACAACTCTGATGTTTGATATACACTATCTCTAGAATGACACCATGGAATTGAGCTAACATTACTATCCATGGGACTTTTCTTATTGTCCTTTCCTTTCTATTCCCATTTCCTCATTTTCCTACCAATTTCCTTTTTTTTTTTCCTGGTTACGCTTCCTAATATATCAATTTCATGTGAATTGTTACCTGGCATCTGCTTCTGAGGAGCCCAACCTAAGTCAGGTAACAACATTTTAAAACAACTGGATTACTAAGGAGTTATATAGTGAGGCCTTGTACCCTAGCTTTGGTCCCACATCTTCCCATTTACAATTTCTGTAATGACAATAATAGTTTTTTGTGACATCACTGCAAACTCCTGAGAGAGCCTATGCCACACATCCCTTCTATGCCCTAATAACAGTATTACATTGAAGCTGGTCTGAGTTTAAAATTAGCCTTTAATATCATTGGAACATTAAAATTCCTTTCCATGTTACGTGCTGCCAAATTCCAGTTTCAATTGCCTGGAAGCATTTTCTATACAGAGAAAATGTGTGAAGACAGCAGATATCTCAGAATTAGATAAGCTCAAAGTCATATTAAGTATCTCTTGGCATGTACTTTTGAAAAAAGCTCAGTAAAACTATAGCCGATTCACAAAGAATCTTAACTAGAAGATCCTTCACTGGAATGATAGAAGAAAAAAATAGGATCAAAATATCAGATAATAACCATGACTGTGCATAAAAATACAGGTAAAAGGATATCCCTGCAAGACTTTTACAAAAACAAAACATTGGCCTATATATCCAACAATTTAATATATGTTTTTTTAAATATGGTATATCTATTACATGGAATATTTTTCTCAACCTAAAGGAATTGTTTCAAAAGAATATTTAAGGAAACAGACAAACGATCATCATATCAAGATGATGGAAAAGTGGGTAAGGCAGATATTACTAGTTATCTCCAATATCCATTTTCTCCTTCTTTACACCAATTGAACTACCAGTTTTAACCTAGGTGCTTGACTTCCCCAAATAAAGGTCACATTTCCCAGCTCCCATTTTCATAACTTAGGTGTGACATGTGACCAAGTGCTGGCCAATGGGATGTAAGCAGAAATGGTACACATAACTTTCGGGAGCATCTTTGAAGAAAAGGTGAAGAGCCCTGCCCTTTTTTTCTTCCCTTTTGTCTTTCTTGCTTTCTGGATGTGAGGGTGATGCCTGGAGCCATTATTTTGGACAACGATCCTAGGAATTAAGCCCACGAACAGCAAAAAATAATGTGGAAAAAGACAGGGTCTCTGACACTGTGGTGTACCAGACTAGCTCAGTCTGCCTACCTCTGGACTTACTTGTGAAACAGAAAAAATAATCTTACCCTGTTTCAATCACTGTAATTTTGGTTTCTTCTGTGGTCACACCCAAATATAGTTGTAACTAATAAAAGTTACCCAACTCTCTATGCCTATACTGTTCAATATGACAGCCACTAGACACACCTGGCTATTAAAGTTAAAATTAATTAAAACTACATGACATTTAAAATTCAGTTCCTCCATCACACTAGTCACATTTCAAGTGCTCAGTAGCCACATGTGGCTGGTGGCTGACCTAGTGGACAGCACAGATAAAGAACATTTCCAGCATCACAGAAAGGTCTGTTGGACAGCACTGATATATACAATGTGATATCATTTTTAAAAACTCTGTGTCTGTGTGTGCATGAATGAAAGGAAGACAGAGAGGGAGAGAGGGGTGGAGGGATGGGAGAAGGGAGGGAGAGAAAGAGAGAGGGATGGAAGAGACTAAAGACAACATGAAAAGTATTAATGGTTTTATCTGAAGATAGAATTACAGGTGATTCTATTTTCTTCTGTATGTCAAGCCATACTGTTATGGTATTTTATAATTAACATATATATTTTACATTTTATTGAGGTATGATTTACATGTTATAAAATTGATCTCTTGTAAGTGTATTGTTCGATGACTTTTGATAAATGTTTGAAGTTGTATGGGCGTCACCAAAATCCAGCTTTAGAACATTCCCACAACTCCTGAAAGTTCCTTTATCCAATTACAGTTGATCCTCACTCCCCCCCTACTCAGTCCTAGGTAACCACTTATATTACTTTTATAATTAGAAAAGTATTTTTAAAAACATACCAGTTTTATCAAGATCCCTTTGTTCAGCATAAGTAGAAATTTGGGACCATATTTCATTCTGGAGTTTTTTTAGGAACTTTGTACTATAAGTTTCTAAGTCTGCATAGGACTTCAGCATGGAAATTGTCTGTTCTGGAGGGTAAGACACTATTTCTTGTAACTGGGTATTGTTAGCCCCTTTGATGCTCAAGGCAAACACTGTAACATCTTCCAGCCGAAGGTTCAGTGCAGCATCATGCACCTTATCATCTGATGGTCTGTGGGTGACCAGGACTGCAATCTGAGGCACTCCCTGTGCTCTTCTGCTGCCATATGACTCTGAGAAGCCATCTCTTCTCATGTGCTCAATGGCAGCCCCTGTATTGGATTTCCCAACTTGGATGGAAAGATTCTTGATTTGCTGCTTAAATTCAGATTGGGTTGTGCTTGATTTAAGAAAAGAAATAGTCTTGGCACTACTGCTGTAACTTATCAGTCCAAGTCGCATGCAATTTTCCTTCACATCCATGGAGCTGGTAATGTTCTCCAGGAAGGTCTGAAGATGCCTTAAATTTCCTCTGGTCCCAAGTGACTCATCCACCAGGAACACGAGGTCAGCAAGTGAATCTTTCTGACAGGATCTGGGGAAGGGAACTATGGAGAGAGAAAAAGTGTGAGGATTAGTATACACCACTGGCCCAGAGAGAGAAACGTACTTTTTACATTGTCAAGCACATTAGTTAGGATAGAGGTAGTCATGATGGATGTAGACAGCATTGTTTTCTTTTAGTGAACAAAAGATCAAAATTCTAAACAATACTTACAAGGTCGTTGACTTCAAAAGCTTTCCATATGCTGTTCCCTCTGTCTGAAGAATGCTTCTGATCAATTTCCCTACCACATCCCATGACCACCACCACTATTATCTCCATGACCACCATCACCACTGGTATGATCACCACCACTACTGCCATCACTTCCACCTCCACCACCACCACCACCACCACCATTGCCGCCACTACCTTCACTACTAGTGAAGTGAAGGAACCACCACGTCCACCATCACCGCTACCTTTCCCACTGCCACCCCCACTCTCAAGAACTGGGATGCAGGGATGAGTTAGCAGAAATATCTCTGACCACAGGAAGTTCACATTCTCTGGGGAGGGTAGATAACTAGATTGTACTATTTCACATAGTAATAAGTGCTAGCAAGGAAATAAAACAGGTGACTTGACTGACTACACTGTCGCTAAGGGAGGGTTAACTTACCTGAGGCATGAAGAAATCAGGGAAGGCCTCTCTGAGAGGATCACATATGGGTTGAGAAATGACTGGAGAGAGGAATTCAGCCATGTGGAGTTCTGAAGGAAGAGGAATTCTGGCAGATAGAGCAGCAAGAGGTGGGAACAAGCAAGAAGTCCAGAGTAGTTGGAGTCCATGAGTGAGGGGAAACACTGACGGATAAGGCCAGAGGGAAGCAGGGCGCAGATATTCTGGGAGTCACATGATCTTATTTAAATATTTTAAATATCACTCCAGTTGCTGAGAGGAAATAATGAATCCAGGGATAATAATTAAGAAACAATGGTCCTAGTCCAGGAAAGAGATAAGGATTCTTGGGCAAGTATTACAGCTGCTAAGATGGAATGACAAGGATAGTTTTGATACATGACTTAGAGGTAGAAGAGAAAGCTGGATAAATTGGATGTGAGTATTGACAACAAAAGAGGAAGTAGTGAAAACTCCTGGGTTTTTGGCCTGAACGACTGAGTGAATGGTGGTGGTGTCTTTTTTCAAGATAGGGAAGATAGTGAGAAAAACAAGTTACAGGGGGGATTTGTGTTCTGTTGCAGACATGGTAAGTTCGAGAAACTACTGAGTATTGAAGAGGAGATGCCAGGTAAGCAGTTGGTTATACAAATTTGGAATCTAAGGGAAAGTACGCCATATTCACATAAAACATAGACTCCAAGCACAGGTGGATGAACTGCAGGTGTGGAAAGCTAGCCAAGAGATAAGCTCAACCTTGCCAAGAACTACCCATCTGTGAGTTCTGAGATGGCAGAAAGATTGTCTTACTTATCACTATCCCTCCAGTACCTGGTGCCTGGTGAGAGCTCAAAAATATTTATAGAATTAAAAATAATTCTCATAAATCTACCAATCTACTCTGAATCCCCCACAGTTAGCTAAACAAATTCCAAGAATGACCTTCTCAGGTCAGTATTGATTTGCAAATAGTTGTCACTATTAATAACAGTAAACAGTGTGCCAAATGCCATACAAACCACCTCACTCATATTATATGGTAGACACTATTATCCTCACTTTACAGGTAAGGAAACTGATGCTCAGGGTTAAGTAAGGGACTCAATGTCCTAAGTGGCCAAAACAGGGTTTGAACTCAGACCTTCCTGACTCCAAAGTCTTTGGTCCTAAACTCTAAAAGTCCAGGATGAGACAACACATCAGATGCAGGGCTCAACACAGCAGAATGCATTGCATTACTGCACCACTGAGGGCATCCCCTATTCTTCCTGGTTGAACACAAAATATGAACACGTACTACTAGTGTCTCATTCTAAGGTTATCATTCTTCTCACTGAGTATCACTATATATCAGTTCACAAGCATTTATTGAATATTTATTATGAGCCTCATACTGTAACAAGACTGTGAAGGAAAGAGAATAGACAATGATCCTATTTCTTTATCTATAAGATCTTTATGTATTAATTCATTAAGAAATAGAACACCAGCTCATTGTCAAGCACTGTGCTTGGCACAAAGGATAGAGAGATAAGTTGTCAATCCCGCCCTCATGTGCTACCTGTTTCTTGCTCGGTGGTCGTGGGGAAGGAAAGGAGGACAAACACAGAAATGGATAGTTAAACGGAAAGTGCTGCTGTCATAAGCTGTGTGCAAGGAACTGAAACCCAAAAAGAAATTAGAAAGGAAAGATTCCAAGAGGAAAAGGATGTAGGGATGAGATTTATATGATGACAGGAGTTATTCAAGCTATAAGAAAACAAAGGAGTGCAATAAGATCGAGCTCTTGTCAGAAAAAAATGGCACAAGCAAAGGCAGAAGTGAGCAGGTATGATGTGTAGAAGTTTCCAATACTCCAACATGGCTAATCATGAAAACCTAACATGAGTTGCAAGAGGTGAGGGTGGACAAATGTAGACCCACCTGTGGATCAGGCACTTCTTCAACCAAGGGCTTCCTTACCTTGCATATCAGCATCGATGGCTCCCTCCTTGTACTTGGTTACATCCTTGATGATCTGTGTCATGTTTTGGGAAAATGTGCTGAGGTCTCTGATTGTCCGAAGGTTGAAATGGAAACGGGATGTGGCCATGGCCTTCAGATTTTCCTCAGAAGCTTTCTGCACCCCCACAGAGATAATTTTCACCCCATCTTTCTGCAGGGCTTTTGAAGCCTCTTCCACTTCATCCTCAGACTCAGCCGAAGCCAGGACCACCAAAATTGGGGGAAATTGTTTCCTGTCTCTCCCATTTGTGGGTGTGGAGAAATAGATCCTGTGAGCCTCCTGAAGAGCCTTTCCTATCTGCAGGGACCCGCCAATGAACTGAAAGTTCATCTTGAGGTGGTTCAGCATGGTGCTCCTGCCTTTAAAGGTGTTCAGATGGAATTCACTGTGAAACTCATCGCTGTACTGGGCCAGGGCTACACGGTATTTGTTGGTCTCTATGGGGAGACTATTGATCATTTTGTTGATGAACGTTTTGACAAATGGGAACGACTTAGGTCCCAGGTGATCAGAGCTGTCCACCAGAAACACAACATCTGCATACTCAGGGCCTGGCCCTATCAAAATAAAATAACAACAAGCAAAAACAAAGTTATTATTCAGCTTTATATTTTACATCACAATACTTATTTAAGACTACGCCCTAGTGTTAAGTATACATCAGAATCCCAAGAAGAGTATCTTTTGGAAGTCAAACAGAAGAAACGATAATTGCCTTTGCTAAAATGTCAAACAGAAGGGCTTTAGTAAAGTTAGCCAACAGATATACAAGAGACAATAAACTTCTTTCCTTTTTTAGTTCTGGAACTCCAAACTCTGATATTGTACCAACCCAGAAAGTCCCTGACTGGACTGGTTTGGCTGTGTCCCTACCCAAATCTCATCTTGAATTATAGCTCCCATAATCCCCACATGTCATGGGAGGGACCCAGTAGAGAGTAATTGAATCATGGGGGTGCTTACCCCCATGCTGTTCTCATGATGGTGAGTGAGTACTCATGAGATCTGACGGTTTTATAAGGGGCTTTTCCCAATTTGCTTGGCACTTCTCTCTCCTGCTACCATGTGAAGAAGGACATGTTTGCTTCCACTTCCGCCATGATTATAATTTTCCTGGGGCCTCCCCAACCATGAGGAACTGTGAGTCAATTAAGTCTCATTCCTTTGTAAATTACCCAGTCTCAGGTATTTCTTCATAGCAGTGTAAGAATGGGCCAAAGCAGTCTGAGGGCTACAGCAATTTTTGGAAACAGTATAGAGTAAGCAATTGTCTCAGGTGGCAGAACACAGTCTAAAACCAGGATTTCAGATGAAAGTGCTTGATTGAGGGCATGCAATGTAAGAGAAACAGGACAGGACAGGGAACAAGCAGAGAAGGGCATGTCATCAGGTAAGGTCTAGCTTTGGCCTGCTCTGCAAGAGGCTCTGGAGCCTAAATTACAGCAGAGCTGTCCCTCTTTGAGGCAAGAGGGCCAGTTTTTTGTACTACCCTATTAGTCAGTCATTGGCTGCAGACTATCCCCAGAAGTTGGAGAGGAGCAGAGGGTTGTAGGCAGAACCTTTTGGTTAAGTGGGAAAGCTGAGAAGAGTTCCCCTTAGAAAATGGGTCACAGCCATGAGCTGTTGCCAGCAGTATTCACAGTAGCTGGGAGGTGGGTGCACCAGCCAGACAAGAAAAGTCTGGCAAGGGAGGTGCCAATAGTATCTACCTTAGCAGTCATGGTCAGCCATGCTGCTCTTGAAATTAGTAATGTGCTAGTAAATGTCTAACAACTGGCTCTCTCTTTCAAGGTAACTCAGAAATTCATCAGGAAATCTTAGAGTAACACAGTGACAATGCACAGTTAAAAATACTTCTTTGAATGATGTTTTTAGTAATTACAATAGAGTAGAAAATCCTGCCTTTCATGCATTCTCTCTCTCTTTTCCTATACAGACACAGGCGCACACACACACACACACCACAGTCGTGTGCTTCACAATGACATAATGACATTTCAGTCAACAACAGACTGCATATATGATAGTGTCCTCAGAAGGTTATAATTAAGCTGGCTGGGCTCACACTGTAATCCCAGCACTTTGGAAGACCAAGGTGGTAGGATCACTTGAGCCCAGGAAATTGAGACCAGCCTGGGCAAGATGATGAAACCCTGTCTCTACAAAAAATATAAAAATTAGCCAGGTGTGGTGGCATGCATATGTAGTCCAAGCTATTTGGGAGGCTGAGGCAGAAGGATTGCTTGAGCCGAGGGAGCGGAGGTTGCAGTGAGCCGAGACTACACCACTCCACTCTAGCTTGAGTGACAGAGTGAGACTGTCTCAAAAAAAAAAAAAGATTATAATAGAACTGAAAAATTCTTATCACCTAATAACATCACAGCTGTCATAATGTGGCAGTGCAAGGTATTGCCTTTCCTGTGTTTAGATGTGTTTAGATATATAAATTCTTACCATTGTATTATACTTGCCTACAATATTCAGCATAGTAACATGCAGTATAGGTTTGTAGCCTAGGAGCAATAGGCTGTATCATATACCCTAGGTGTGTAGTAGGCTACACCATCTAGGTATAAGTATACTCTATGATGTTTACACAATGACAAAATGGCCTAATGATGCATTTCTCAGAAAGTACACCCATTGTTAAGTGATGTATGACTATGTGTGTGTGTTTGTGTGTAAATATATATTTCATGCTTATAAAAGGAAAGGAAGGCAATGGTTTAGTCATGAAATACTTAGAATTTATTTCTGTGCTGGGTTCCTTTTCTTTCATTTATAAGATCAAGATTCAAATGGATCTATAAACAAATGGACTGACTCAATCCATAGAGACATGTAATATTGAGATTGAAGCAAATCAGTGGATAACTGAATTTTTCTAGCCAGGTACAACATAACTCATGACTTTTTCTCATGGCTTTGTGCTGTCTTTGACAAGTTAAGTTTGTTTGATATTGTATAACAATTACTAAATGCTGCATACTTTGATTTTTAGTAAATAATTTCCCTCTGTTTATTAAAGTTTACTGAGGTATAAAAATATTTCCTAAATAATAATAAACATAAAATATACTGGTACCTGGGCTCTGGTCTGCCAATGTTTCAGTCCAAATGATTAGGACAAATATAATTAGCAGAATCTTCATTTTGTTAGTGAAGATTTTTACTTTTGTTCTGCAAAAAAAAATTATTTATGATATGAAATTTTTTATTTTTTACCATTAAATAACTGTGAAGATAGTTGTATTAGAGCATGGTACACTGTAAACAAGTATTTGTCAAGCAGTGCCAAGTGTGTTTATAAAATTCATCAAGCATTTGGAGTATTTGTTGAAAATATTAATGCTAATGTTTGATGAGCCCTGGCTAAGGCTCAAATACCTTTCTCTTGCTTGACAAGTGTCATCTAATTTAATTCTCACAACAATCTTATAGGGAGGTACAATTACTACACTTACATGACAGATAAGGAAACTGAAGCACCAAATGTCTTGGTAAGAGGTAGATCAATCCACAGTACTAACCCAGACAAAGCAATTGCATCACCCAACCTCTTAACCACTATGTCATAAGCTTTATACAAAATTAGTGTCCTCACAAAATTTACATAGTCACTATTCTCTACCCTTTATTATTATGCCACTATCCTATATGTTCATAATTTGGCTTAAAAAGCCAATAGCTACACGTCTCTTCCTTCATTGAGTCCTTGTGAATACTGCTTCCTCACTTACAGTTATGCCCAATTTCACAAAGTACCTTAGGTTTGGTTTTTCCACATAGTTCACAATCAATCAGAACGCTTCCTGGGAAATTAAAATCTCAGGAATTTAACCAAATCAGAGTTTGTTCTTTATAAGAATAGAAATAGATTAAAATGGCCAATACTCAAAAAATAGATCTGCCTTAAAACAGATACCAAAGGTATAAGGGCTGATTTTTAGAGCTCTTTTGAAATTGTTACTCATTAAAGAAGATTGATAGAATCATTGGAAGCTGGATGTGGAAAAGACCCTATAAATCATTTAGATTAAGCCCCCAGTTCAGAGGAAACAACATTTTTATCACCTCAAAAAGAAACCCCAAACCCATAGCAGTCATTCCCCACTCCCTCCCCCATGCCACCCTTCTATAGGTGCTGGCACTGATCTTTCTTTCTCTATGGATTTGCCTATTCTGGACATTTCATATAAACAGAATCACATAATATGTGGCCTTTATGTTTGACTTCTTTCATTTAGTATGAATGTGTATCAGTACTTAATTCTTAATTCTTTTTTAAAGCTGAGTAATATTCCATTGTATGGATGTATAACGTTTAAAACATTAATTGTCAGTTGATGAACATTTGGGTTGTTTCTACTCTGGTCTGTTATAAATAATACTGCTATGAACACTTATGTACATGCTGATGCGAATATATGTTTTCATTTATCTGGAGTAGGTACCTAGGAGTGAAATATTTGGTCTTATCATAACACTATGTTTAACATTTTGAGAAACTGCAAAATTGTTTTCCAAAGTGGCTTGTACTATTTTACACTTTCAGCAGCAATGTATAAAGGTTCCAACTTTTCCACATCGCCATCAACACTTATTTTCCGTTTTGTTTTTATAGCCATTCTAGTGGGTATAAATGGTTTTCATTTGCATTGCCCTCATGATGAATGATGTTATCTTTTCACATACTTAATGGCCATTAGTATCTCTTATTGGGTGAAACATCTATTTAAATGCTTTACCCATTTTTACTTGGGTTATTTGTCTTTTATTGTTGTAATATAAAAATTCTTTATATATTCTAGATGCTAGAATACTAGATGCTTCACAGATATATGACTTGCTAATATATTCCTGCCATTCTGTGGGTTGTGTTTTCACTTTTTAAATGTGTCTTTTGAGGCACAAGTGATTTTAAATTTGATAAAGTCCAATTTATCTGGGTTTTTTTGTTTTATTTTGTTCCTAATGCTTTAGTGTCATATCTAAAACACCATTGCCTATAGTCACTAAGGGTTACTTGTATATTTTCTTCTAAACATTTTATAGTTTAGCCTTGCATTTAGTTCTTTAACCCATTTTAAGTTGTTTCTGTGTGTGGTGTGAGGTAGGGATACAATTTCACTCTTTTGTATGTGGATATACAATTACAGTTGTCCTAGTACCATTTGTTGAAAATACTTTTCTTTCACCATTGAATTGTCTTCACACCCTCATCAAAAACAAATTTACTATGAGTGGATGAGTTTATTTTTAGATTCTCAATTGTATTCTATTTATCTATATTTCTATCCTTATGCCAGTACCACATAGTCTTGATTATGCTACTTTTAAGAAAGATTTGAAGTTGGAAAGTGTGAGTCCTTCCACTTTGTTCTTTCTCAAGGTTGTTTTGGCTATTCTGAGCCCTGTGAATTTCTATATGTGCTTTAGAATCACCTTGTCAGTTTCTGGAAAAAAAAAAAAAAGGCATCTGGATTTTGATAGGGTTTTCATTGAACAGGTAGATAAATTTATGGAGTTTTAGCATCTTAATATTATCTTACAATTCATTAATATGGGTTTTCTATGGAGAATAGAATTTTGAGATCTTATTTCATATTTTCTCTGATGTTCTTTAAATATAGGAGATCATAAGAATTCAAAGATAAAGAGGAGACCTTTCTGTACAGCCACGTGAATTCCAAAGCCAATAAATGTTCAGAGCTGTGTATACATCCTTCTTTAGGTTGGTGGTATGTTTAGAGAGTAAGATTAAGCTGGTCTCAACCCAGTAAAGCTCAGTAGAGTTTTACTTATGAACACTGGAGCCCATAGGACATATCCCAGGTGACCATTCGTGCACACATCCCTTGGCTTAGCTCTGCTCCCATTCTTTCTTCAGCTCAAATTCCCACTTTGCATGTCTTGGCTCCAAAATAGTGTCAATAGCTTAATTTTGTAGATGTGGAATTGCTGAGTCAAAAGTATATTTACTTTAAGTTTCTCTGGATACTGCCAAATTGCCATCCTTTGGGTACCAAATAATATTCCCTTACCTGCCCCGACATAGTATGTCTCACTATTTTCACTTCACATTCCTATTTGTCTTTTCCATTATTTACACTGTTTTGGTATAAGTTATTCTGATTAGTCTGTCTTTTTTATTGTTCATGCTTCTGAAATGAATTTTTTTCATATTTTTTTCATTTTTTTATATGCTTATTTTTAATTCCCTTGGCAAGTAATATATGCCTGGGAACAAAGTGAAAGTTTGTATTCCTCCAGATAAGATGGAGATAGAAGAGGGCAGCCTCTCGGAAAAGAAAATGTCCAGTGTTATAATCTAGGCTCTACCACTCCCAATCCCCTCTTACAGCCCTGTAGTTATTCAGGGGAAGCCACTCCTTATTAATTGTTTATTTTCTATGACTCTTGGTCCTTTGATGGCTCAGCCTCCCTGTCCCTTTTGTAACATCTTGAAGTTTGGATTTGGTGCAGGAAGTCAGCACGCAGTGCTAAATTTCCAACTTTTCCAAAATTCAAAGTTTCCTATACCAAAGGAAAAATGAAAAAATATTTAGAATATACAGACTCTAAGATATAATAGTAGGGGTCCCTTTGGAGATAGTTGAATCATATCTCTAAGGCTTCTCCTAACTCTAAAATTCTCTGATCCTGTGATTCTATGATGGAAGGACCTGAGGCAGAGAGTGGCATGTATGAGTGATACTTTAAGGAATTAATTGGCCATTCTGGAGGAGATATACCCCAAACTAGACTTGGGGCCCAAAAGAAACTCCAAGTTTGAATAGCTACCTAGTGAACCAACTCACCCTTTCTCACACTTTCAAATGCTCAAACTCTCAGAGGCTGATTGGGAATTCAAAGTTAGTATCACATCTGAGGGAAGGGCACCCCAAGCCCACTTCAGGGTGGACCAACAGCCAGACTGCACATCTGAAGAGAAGGCACACATGCCGAGGGCTGGGCAACAATCAGCTAGCCTTGCTATTTCCTGTGGGGATGTTCAGCACATGTAGATCAGCCACACAGAGATGGGGGTTAAAGCTCCCTAGCCACTGCCAGGAGACAAAATAAGAGGGTAATAATAGACTAATGAATAATCACATCCCTTCTTTGATTGCATTTCTTTGGTTTAAAATATCTGTGAAGACAAATCTCACCATTCTGAATGAGAAACTGTATTGTTTTATGGGGCAATCTATTTTATCACCTATGGCATGAGGTGTTAAAGTGACTTGGTGAAGTAGGGAGAAAAAGCTTAATTTAGCAAAACATAAAGGCACGTGATAAAGCCTGCAACCCTCTAAGAGGTTCAGACACTAAAGGGAAAAAGAAATTATTTAGCGAGTTATAACCACACAGCAGAGGCCTTGGTGTAATTCTTGAATCCATGAGATTAGAAGTAAGTATGTGAACAGTTTATTGGAGGTTTAGACTGCTAAATCCTAAATCAAGCATTTCACAAATATTGCAAAAGTAATTGCAGTTTTTACCATTAAAAGTAATGGCAAACTATAGCATTCTGAAACCACCAAGTTTAATTTCTCTTTCTCTCCTTTTGCAGTCAAAGGAGCAAAAAGTCCTGAAATATGGTAAGAAATAAAGGTCAGGTCATCTCCCCTCTGTCCTCTACACTGTTTCCCTTCTCCCTAATGCCTGCCTTCCAGTTTCCCTGGTTAAGCATCCCTCACTCAGGATTTATGCAACAAAAGCTGGCCAGAATATGGAGCTCCAGTAGAGGGAGAAGGGCACAGCTTTAGGGACCACAGTCTCCAGTTGATAAGGGACTTAGGCTGCAAATGCACCATTCACGCACACCCAGCTGAGGATCTGAGGTCACAGAACAAGTCCATGGCTGAGCTAAACCTTAAATTCTCGGCTTAGCCTCCCTGGTGACTTATCCCATTTCTGGAGCATCTGGAGGGCATATTGAGTTTTCCTGTCAAAAAAAACTGTGAGGCTAGATAATTATTTAGCCTCATTTTCCTGTGCTGGCTGTCCATCCTGTGAGTGCCATATGACTCTACTTCCTTTGGTTTTCATTACTTTTGTTTCCTCCATGGCATCACTCCTCCACACTCTCAAATCTGTCCACACCTAGACACTCATTCTAGCCACCTGGATTACCAAGTCCCTCCTCTTCTTTGGTACCTATCATATTTTGCCTTGTACTGAAGCTACTGAAAGACTTTCTTAATCCCCCACTTCTCCTCCTTACCCAGTAACACACACACACACACACACATACACACACTCACACATACACACAGACCACTAACACCTATAAACTCCTTGAAGGCAGGACTGGACTCTTCATTCCTCGTCTTTGAACGTCTCACTTGCTTAGGTGAGTGCCTGCTTTAGAACAAGCTCTCAAGAAATATTTGCTGAATTGAGTTAATTACTTAGGAAGTGATTAAAAGCCTCACTTATCCAACTATTGTGCCTATTAAACCTCACACAGCAGGAATTCCAGAAACTTCTAGAAGCAAAAGGCCATGTTTGGAATATCCTGTGATTGATAAAGTAAGGATCTATGCATGGGAAGCAAACTCCACTAATTTGAGCAACTCTGGGGAAAAGCTGAACACCATATCGAAGCATTCCAGACAAGTCCCATAATACTAAGGGACCAAGTATGTTTGATACATCTTTATATTTCCAGGGCTTGGCAGAGTGAGTATTCGCAAGAAAGGAGAAGAGGAAATGAGGGCAGGTCGGAAGGCAAGTTCTTGTGCAAATGCTGGTAAAATATGGGAGGATGAGATATTATTTCAAATGAAGGAATCGACAAAAATATCATGCACAAAGGGGAAGAGGAGAGATCAAGGATCCTAGGTAGAGAGGTGCCTACAACTGGACTACACAGCACATTAGCAGAAGGAAACCATTTCTCAAGTTATTCTTATTGGGAAATGTCTGATATCTCATTCTAGTAACATCTTTATCAGAGGAAATTGGATTAGGACAGAAGGCAGGAATGCTTATGCCACCAGCTCCTAAAATCAAAACAAGTAAGACATATCAGAAACACGGGCTACAGTTTAATTAACACATCTAACAACCGTCACTTTCCCAGTCATCCAACACTGCCGTTTATAGATAATTTATGGAACTGCCATAGGCTTTGGACACAGAGTAAAACACATAAAATACTCCCTCCAAGAGCACACAATCTATTTGGGGAGCCAGGACAGTGACATGAAAAGATGAACTATAGAAATTCACAAACATTAGCCCCCTAATAACTATGGAGGTTATTTTGTAAGGTCAGTAAAGGTCATACACCTATTGGTTTTGACTAAAATGTCACTGCAGGCTCCATCATGCAATAACTGTCTATGGCATTTACTTCAATGCCTACCCCATAGTACGTGAGTAATGAATATTTGTTAAAAGAATAAATGAACATGATGTTTCAGAATAAATTGTAAAGAACAGTTAGAATGCAGTTTAAAGAATAAAATACAGCACTTCAGAGTATAATTTATAAAAAGGCATCAAAAGGAAATTTACAAAAGCCTTTGATATACGCTAAAGACTTCTACAACTTTGATCAGGCATTGTGGAAAGAATATCAAGGAATCAGAACTCATAATTCAAACTATGAGCTCCTCTCTGAGACTTGTTTCCATGATCTATAAAACAAGAGGGTTGGACTTGAGCTATAAAATGATCTCATTTTGTAAATTAGAGTACAGGCTGTCTGGGAACATGGGTTCAACCAAAGGCATAAAATGAGTGAGCAGGTCCAGCCCTACAAGGTCCGGGCCTCTCAGAAGGGCAAAACATCACCCTTCTTGCAAGAGCATTGGCAAAAATCACACTGATATATACAGAAGCCCCCTCCATCAGAGCCCAGGCATCAGAATTTTGTTTTAAGTATTCTTAATTATTGTTTAAGTATCCAACCCATAAGCTTCTTATATACCAGATTTCAAAAAATAAACATCTCTAGAGAGAAGAATGTCTTGCTTATGTTACTAATCCTTCTATTTGCCAAAACATCATAAGGGCCATTATATTCACATGGAAATAAATGACACTGGACCACAGCCGCCCTCTAAATCATGAAGACCCCACATGAGCAGCATTGCTATCCATAGTTTCGGTAGCCTGCTTTCCTGCTCTAGGATCCTTTGGCTGTCTGGTTGTGTGCCTCATTATTAGGGTTGTGGCTGAGAAAACAAAACGTGGCTTGGCTTGCTCTTCTCATTATTACTTTCTTAAGAAAGAACAGGCTATGGGCTGGTGATTCTCAATTTTGGCTGCACAATAGAGAGCTATTAAAAATAATGATGCCAGGTTCCACTCCCAGAGTTTCTGACTCAATTGGCCAGGGTCATGGTCTGAACATGGATTTTTTTTAAACACTCCTGGTGATTCCAATGTGCAGCCAAGGTTGAGGACCACTAAGTTAGGCCATCCTGAATGGTCTAAGCAAGCTCTCTATAGAAAACACAGAGGTATAGTCCCAGAGAGAAAATCTGGGCCTCAATGTCTTTTTCTACAAGTTGTGGTAAATAATAGCTATAACATTGTGTTGTTGAGAAGTTTATATGAGACTATGTATATAAAACATCTTAAAGGAGACATCTGTTGATTTTGTCTGCCCAACTTTCATTACTTCTGAGGATTCTCTTTCCCCACTTTCAAACCATGTAGTTGCTGAAATCTTGACCTCACTCCTACTCCAGGAAAGTATACCTGGCTTAGACCAGCATAGCTACAGTCACTGTGATTGATCCAACAATGAGCACTTGACCTACACCATCAAAGTCAGAGAGCCTCAGCCAACATACAGGTTTTGTCACCATGAAGAAGAATCCCAAGATCAAGAGAGATGTATCTTTGATGATGTCAACTGAGCACCTTGATCAGCCTGATCAATCCCTGGACTTTTCAGGTGTCTCAGTCAATAAATTTTATTTTGTGTTTGAGCTAGTTTGAGTAGGGCTTTACTAATACAGGAGCAAAAAGAATCCTGACCAGAATTCAATTGACAACCTTTGAAAATGCCTGGATACCAGACCTGCTGGGATATCCAAGATTAGGGCCTCTATGATGGTTCTTTCCTGCTGCAACTTTGCAGAACTAGACTCACTGGAGAGATCTCAAATTCCTATTCCCTTTGCATCTGACCAAGCACCATAGTATCCACATCGTTTTTCCCTCTGCTTCAAGGCTGAAGGAATTTGCGCTTTTCTTAAGTGCAAATTCAAATCCTAATTATACTTCAGAACTAGACCTGCCTGCTCCCTGACTACTGCAGTCTGTATCTAATCCTCCATGTTCCCATCTGCCCCAAACACTCAGTCTACATCACGAGTTTTTAATAGCTAAGATGTATACTGTATTTAGCTGTACTGTTTATTCGTGTGTATATGTTTGGTAGTGCTATCTCCACTGAAACTTCTGAGAGAAGGGACCATATTTTCTTCTACTTTGGGGTTGTCCTAATACAATGCAAAGCAAGTAAATGCTTGCTAAACTTAAAAGATATTGTAGGTTGGGGGAAATGCAGAAATGGTTATGCAGAGTATGATCCCAATTTTTAAAAACGTCATGTGCATTTATTTCTAAGACGTGGGGTTGAGGATATTTTTGGTTCATTCTTAAATTATAAATTATTTTTCTGGAGTAAAACAAACAAAAATTTGAGAAAAAAATCACAAATAGCATATGTGGCTTCCCAGGACAGTGCCAATTTATGACTGTGGTCCCAGTGCAATGATTAATAGCACCTTAGTTATCTCTTAAAAATGCCCTGGGACTATGGTTTCCAGTTTGCTATGACGCAGCTTGGACCTAAGTTGTCACTCCATCCTAAAAACAAGTAAAAAACTAAGCAAACTGAAAATTAATAATTTTTCTTTGTCACAGGGGAAACCTCTGCCCCAAAATTAAAGAGATAGTCAGGAGGATACAGAAAATCACAAGTACAATTTATTGGAACAGAAATTCATGAGCTGAAACCTTTGCAGGAACCAGTGCTCGGGTAGGAAAACTTGAAGTGTAATTGACAAATGGCTGGAAGTTCAATGTGGACACATCTAATAGTTAAAAATTCCAGAAAAGCAATTGCTAAAGAGGCACCCACACTTTTGTTAAGTTTTACCTCAAGGAGCTCCATCAAACTCTTGCAGTAAAGATAAAAGAAAAAATTCCTCATTATTCAGCAGAGTGAGGGGAATAGGAACTATTTTTAAATATACCACAGCATGCTGTTCTTCTTAACAAGGCATGTTCTCAAGAGAAACTATTTTACCAGAACTCAACCTGCTGGGGTTTTATCAGAATCTAACTGGCCTAGATGAAAGGAAATACCCAACTCTAGTCCCCACTACACCATCTTGTCCCTCCCAAGAGTGACAGAAGACAGAATGAGAGGCATTTGTAAAGTTCATAGCTCAGCAACACAGGTTCACTAAAGGAATGAAACCTAATCAGAGAACTATAGAATGCTTCTTCTCACTGCATACCTTACCACTACATCTACCACTACATGATTAAAGTCCTATTTACAGGATAAGGAAGGAGGAATTTGAATTATTTTGTTATTATAAGTTATTTGCACTATCTGTGAAGCAGTATAGTGATATTTGAAAGTATATTTGGATTAGTTATAAATGCAAACTCTAGAGCAACCACTAAAGAATGAAGTATAACTGATATGCTAAGTAAGGAGAGAGAATTGAATCCTAAAATGCTCAACTAAAACCACAAAAAACAGAAAAGAGTAGAAGACAAAATTGGAACAAAAAACAAAGGCAACAAATAGAATCTAGTAACAAATATGGTAGATATTAATGCATCTGTATCAATAATCACTTTAATGGTTTAAAAGCACAACTAAAAGAGATTGTCAGAAACTGAAACAAATTGAATATATGTTCTCTTCAAGGAACCCTGTTTAAATATAGATAAATGTAGATTAAAAGAAATTGGATAAAGAAAGATATACCATGCTAATACCAATTAAAAGAAAGCAGGCGTAACCATATTAATTTCAGACAGAGAAAACTTCAGAGCAAGGAAAGTTATCAGAGATAAAGAAGGGCATTAGAAAATGATGAAATCAATTCTCCAAGAAGATATAGCAATCCTTAACATGTTTCCACCTAGCAACAATGCACCAAAATATATGAGGCAAACATTGATAGAATTTCAAGGAGAAATAGATGAATCCACTATGATAGTTGAAGGCTTCAACATCCTCCATCAGAAACAGACAGATCTAACAGGGAGAAAATCAGTAAGGATATAGTTGAACCCAGCAACACCACCAATTGACTGAATGCAATGAACATCTATAGACCATTTCTTCCAACAACAGCAGAATAACACATTCTTCTCAATTTACCAAAATAGACCATAAAACACAAAATAACAAACTTAAAGGAAATCATACAATGTCTGCTCTCAGATCATATGGAATTAAGCTAAAAACAAAAAACAGAAAGATAGCTGGAAAATCCCAAAATACTTAAGAGATTAAATAACAAAGTTTTAAATAACACCTGGGTCTAAGAAATCTCATGAGAAATTTAAAAATATTTTGAACTAAATGAAAATGAAATGACAACTTATCAAAATTTGTGAGATGCAGCAAAAGAAGTGGTTAGAGAAAAATTTATACCATTTAATGCATATGTTAGAATAGAAGAAAGATATAAAATGAATAATCCAAGCTTCCACCTTAGGGAATAAGAAAAAGAACAAATTAAATTTAAAATAAGCAGAACAAAAGAAATGATAAAATTTAGAGGAGCAATCAATAAAATTGAAAACAGAAAATTAATAGAGAAAAATCAATGAAACTAAAAGCTAGTTCTTTGAAAACATGATAGAGTTGATAAGCCTCTAGCCAAGCTAATTAAAAAAAACAGAGAACATAAATTATTAACATCAGAAATGAAAGACAAAACATCACTATAAGTCCCATGGACATTAAAATAGTAATAAAAATACTATGAACAACTCTATGCCCACAAAATTAATAATCTTGATGAAATGGAATAACTCCATGAAGACACAATCTGACAGAACTCACACAAGAAATCAAATCAGTAAATAATAACCTTCCAAAACAGAAAACAATAGGCCCAGATGGGTTCAATGGTAAGCACTATCCAATATTTAAAGAGGAAATTATACCAACTCTAAACAATTTCTTTCAGAAGGTAGAGGCAGAAAGAATATTTCTAATTGATTGAGTGAGGCCAGCATTACCCTAACACCAAAAACCAAAGACATCACAAGAAAAGAAAACTACAGACCAATATATTTCATGAACACAGATGCAAAAATCATCAACAAAATATTAGCAAATCAAATCCAACAATGTATTAAAAATTACATATCATGACCAAGTGGGATTTATTCCAGGTATGTCAAGTTGGCTTGTCAATTAAAAATCAGTTTACAAATCCATCATATCAACAGGCTAAAGAAGAAAAGTTACATAATCATATCAATAGAGGGAAAAAGAGGATTTGACAAAATCCAAAACCTATTCATTATTAAAAACCCTCAGTCATCCAGAAATAAAGGGAAACCTTTTTAACTTGATAAAGAAAATCTACAAAAAAGCTACAGCTAACACTATAATGATGAGAAGCTAGAAGCTTTCCTGCCAAGATCAGGAACAACGTAAATACATCCTCTTTTATAACTTTATACTGGAAGTCCAAACTAATGCAATAAGACAAAGAAAGAAAATGTATATAGATTTGGAAGGAAAAAATAAAACTATCTTTGCTTGAAGATGACATGGTTGTAGAAAATTCCAGAGAATAAACAAAAAATTATTGGGATGATAAGTGATTAGAACAAGGATGCAGGATACAAAATCCAGTTGCTTTCCAGTATACTAGTAATAAACAATTGGAAGTTGAAATTTAAAACACAATACTATTTACGTTAGCACCCCCCAAAATGAAATACTTAGTTAAAAATATAATAAAATGTCTGAAATCTATACGAGGAAAACTATAAAACCCTAATAAAGAAATCAAAGAAGAATTAAATAAAAGGAGAGATATTCTATGTTCATGGATAGAAAAACTCAGTACTGTCAAGATGTGAGTTCTTCCCAAATTGATCTATAGATTTAACACAATCCCAATCAAAATCAGCAAGTTATTTTGATATTGACAAACTGATTCTAAAGTTTATATGATGAGGCAAAAGACTCAGAATAACCAATACAATTTTGAAGGAGAAGAACAAAGTTGGAAGACTGACACTTCCTCACTTCAAGACCTTCTGTAAAGCTACAGTAATCAAGACAGTGTAATACTGGTGAAAGAACAGACAAATCAATGGAATAGACTGGAAAGCCCAGAAATAGACCTGCACAAATAGTCAACTGGTCTTTGACAAAGGAGCAAATGCAATACAATGGAGCAAAGACAGTTTTTTCAACAAACAGTGCTGAAACAACCAGACATCCACATGCAAATATATATATATATATGTATGGAGAGAGAGAGAGAGAGAGAGAGAGAGAGAAACCTTATGCCCTTCCCAAAAATTATCTCAAAATTGGTCACAGACCTAAATGCAAAATGCAAAACCATAAGCTCCTAGAATATAACATAGGAGAAAATCTAGATGACATCGGGTTTGGCAATGACTTGTGAAATACAACCCCAAAGACAAGATCCATGAAAAAAAAATTAATGAACTGCACTTCATTAACATTAAAATGCCATGCTTTATGAAGGGCACTGTCAACAAAATGAGAAAACAAGCCACAGATTGGTGGGGGGAGGAAAGGTTTGCAAAAGACGTATCCGATAAAAGACTATTATCCAAAATATACAAAGAACTCTGAAAACTCAAGAATAAGAAAACAAACAAACCAATTTTAAATTGGGTAAAATATCTGAACAGACTTCTCATCAAAGAAGACATGCAGATGGCTAATAAGCATATGAAAAGATGGTTAGCATCATATGGCATTACGGAATTGCAAATTAAAAGAGTAAGATGCTACTACACACCCATTAGTATGGTGAAAATCCAAAACAGTGACAACACCAAATGATGGCAAGAATGTGAAACAACAGGAACTCTCATTCACTGCTGACAGGGATGAATGCAAAATGGCACAGCCGCTTTGGAAGACAATTTGATAGTTTCTTACAAAACTAAACATATTCATCCCATAAAATCCAGCAATCATGCTTCTTGGTATTTACCCAAATGAGCTGAAAACTTATGTCCATACAAAAAACTACACGTGGATGTTCAGCCTTATTTATAATTGCCAAAACTTGGAAGCAAACAATACGCCTTTTAGTTGGGTGAACGGATAAACTGTGGTAATTCAGGCCAATAGATTATTTCGGACTAAAATGAAATACACTATCAAGCCACTAAAAGACATGAACCTTAAATGCACATTAATAAATGAAAGGAGCCAATCTGAAAAGGCTGTATATTGTATTTTCACAACTATATGACATTCTAGAAAGGGTAAAACTATAAAGACAGTAAAAAGATCTGTGGCTGTCAGTGGTTAGGAGGTATGGAGGGATGAACAGGTGGAGCACAGAGGATTTTAAAAAACTATTCTGTCTGATTCTATCATAATGGATACATGTCATTATACATTTGTCAAAATTCATCAAATGTACATTCCCAAGAGTGAAGCCTAAGATAAACTTTGGACTTTCGATGACAATGATGTGTCAATGTAGGTTCATCGATTGTAATAAATGTACCACGTTGGTGCAGGATATTGATAGCAGGGGAGGCTTCGTGTGTTTGGGGTAGCGGGGGCATACAGGAACTTTGTAGTTGTTGCTCAATTTTGCTGTGAACTTAAATAGAACTTCAGTCTGGGCATGAGAGACTTTTTGGGATTATGGAAATGCTCTCTATACTGATTGTGGTTACATGGAAATATACATTTGCCAAACAGTTCTAACAGTACATTTAAAATGGATGCATTATATTATATATAAATTATATCTCAAAAGGGTTAACTTCATTAAGTGCACAGTTTGGATGATGAATTATTTTATCATAAGAATGGTATAACGAAGGAAGGGCTGTGGTAGTAGTCTGCACTAGCAATAAAGTGGTACACAGAGCCTTTAAAAATAATAACAAAACAAACTTGGCCTGCTTTATTATCCCCAGGGAGCAAACAATGTTAATCAATGTCAGTAACAATCTTTGCCTTTGTGGCTGCATGGACTACTTTCACCACAAATGATACATATTCCCATTCCCTAGAGACATAATAAAACTCCTACTGGTTGGATGTATTCTTCCAGAAGGTTTCCCTATGCATAAATGAATCATAATCTACATTAATTGAATGCTGTCTGCATCTTAAATAAATATATGATCAAAACAGGCCTAAGTTTAAATATCTCCCTCATAATATGAATTTGAAGAATCCAAGAATAAATCAGAAGTTTTACCCCAATGTGTAAATTATTATTGTTTTATTAAAAATTTAATAATGAAATTATTAAAAATTGGCATTAGAGTACAGGAACAATATTCTCAGCACAGGTACCTGCTGGATTGTTCTTGAAGCCACTGCATTACATTAATGCCACACTAAGCAGATGCTCATTTGCAGCTGATGTCTAGGAAAAGCACGTTATTTGGAGATCTATTGGGGATTTTTCCCGTAAAACTTCATGTTTTTCTTCATTCTCTTCATACTCTTTCTGGTGTTTGGTATGAAAATGAGTTAATATAAATATTGGTTATTTGGTAATTTTCCTTGTCTCAAAATTTTGAGCTGATGTAATTGATATTTCCCCATAACAAATGGTCATGAATTGTGAACACTTTAAAAGCAGAACCTTTTCTTGAAAATTAATGGTCTAGGTGGAAGTAAATAACTAAAAATAAAATCCAGTTCATCAAGATAACTTTCTATAATATCATGAGTGCTAATACACTAAGCTAAACTTTTCTGTGAAGAAAAAGTAAGTAAGTATTTCCGGCTTGGTAGGCCAGACGGTCTCCAGGACAAATATACTACTCAATTTTGTCCTTGCAAAAGCAGCCACAGAAAATATGTAAACAAACAAGCATGACTGCAGAAACACCTATGACTTCTGCGGGTCCTACACACTTTTGCCTTATGGGATCCTCTCATAATAAAATGAATTAAAAATTATTTTTGCTGTGGGTCCCATACACTTTTGCTTTATAGGATTCTCTCACCATAATACAACAAATTAAAAATTATTTTTAATATAACTTTAAGTACTTTACAATTTAATTTATTTCTGTTTTAGGCAAAATTTAATAGACTTATGAGTCCTAAAAATTACATTTTTTTCCTTGTGTGAGAAAAAATTAAACAATTTTTGACCTAAATATTCATTTTTCTTCTAATTTTTTAAAATTAAACATGTCATAGGCTTCTAAAAAACTGTGTCTAATGGATAAATTGGCCCTGCATGGCTGTGCTCCAACAAAACTTTATTTGGTGGCAAGTTGTTAAACCTGCACAAAACAATTATACAAGTTTACTATTATTATATAATCTCTATTATTCTGCCTGGTATTGTTTCTTAAATTTTAAAAACAATTGATGGCTCAAATATTCTTCCTAAATGTACCTACCTCATTTATACTGTATTAATAATCATATTAACAGTCAATCTATTTCCATACTTATTTAACCATTTGAAAGTCCTTAAAAATTGTCAGACTGGATTGACCATACTAGTTGAAATCAACATCCATTCTGATTGGTCAATGCATAGTCATTGTTAACTATTTTTAATACCACTCTTAGGAACAGCTCCAGTCTCCAGCCCCCAGCGCAAGCAACACAGAAGATAGGTGATTTCTGCATTTTCAACTGAGGTACTGGGTTCATCTCACTAGGGAGTGCCGGCCAGCTGCTGCAGCCCAACCAGTGAGAGCTGAAGCAGGGCGAGGCATCGCCTCACCTGGGAAGTGCAAGGGGGAAGGGAATCCCTTTTCCTAGCCAGAGGAACTGAGACACACAACACCTGGAAAATCGGGTAACTCCCACCCCAATACTGCACTTTACCAAGGGTCTTAGCAAATGGGCACACCAAGAGATTATATCCCACACCTGGCCGGGAGGGTCCCATGCCCACGGAGCCTCGCTCATTGCTAGCACAGCAATTCGTGATCTAACAGCAAAGCAGCAGCCAGGCTGGGGGAGGGGCACCCGCCATTGCTGAGGCTTAAGTAGGTAAAAAAGCCGCTGGGAAGCTCGAACTGGGTGGAGCTCACAGCAGCTCAAGGAGGCCTGCCTGTCTCTGTAGACTCCACCTCTGGGGACAGGGCACAGCTAAACAACAAAAACAACAACAACAACAACAAAAAGCAGCAGAAACCTCTGCAGACGGAAATGACTGTATCTGACAGCTTTGAAGAGAGCAGTGGATCTCCCAACATGGAGGTTGAGATCTGAGAAGGGACAGACTGCCTGCTCAAGTGGGTCCCTGACCCCTGAGTAGCCTAACTGGGAGACATCCCCCACTAGCAGCAGACCGCCACCCCACACCTCACATGGTGGAGTACACCCCTGAGAGGAAGCTTCCAAAGCAAAAATCAGACAGGTACACTCGCTGTTCAGCAATATTCTATCTTCTGCAGCCTCTGCTGCTGATACCCAGGCAAACAGGGTCTGGAGTGGACCTCAAGCAATCTCCAACAGACCTACAGCTGAGGGTCCTGACTGTTAGAAGGAAAACTAACAAACAGGAAGGGCACCCACACCAAAACTCCATCAGTACGTCACCATCATCAAAGACCAGAGGCAGATAAAACCACAAAGATGGGGAAAAAGCAGGGCAGAAAAGCTGGAAATTCAAAAAATAAGAGCTCATCTCCCCCTCCAAAGGAATGCAGCTCATCGCCAGCAATGGATCAAAGCTGGACAGAGAATGACTTCGACGACATGAGAGAAGAAGACTTCAGTCCATCAAACTTCTCAGAGCTAAAGGAGGAATTACGTACCCAGCACAAAGAAACTAAAAATCTTGAAAAAAGAGTGGAAGAATTGATAACTAGAATAATTAACGCAGAGAAGGCCATGAATGAAATGTCAGAGATGAAAACCATGACACGAGAAATACGTGACAAATGCACAAGCTTGAGTAACAGACTCAATCAACTGGAAGAAAGAGTATCAGTGATTGAGGATCAAATGAATGAAATGAAGCAAGAAGAGAAATCTAAAGAAAAAAGAAGAAAAAGAAATGAACAAAGCCTGCAAAAAGTATGGGATTATGTAAAAAGACCAAATCTACATCTGACTGGGGTGCCTGAAAGTGAGGGGGAAAATGGAACCAAGTTGGAAAACACTCTTCAGGATATCATCCAGGAGAACTTCCCCAACCTAGTAGGGCAGGCCAACATTCAAATTCAGGAAATACAGAGAACACCACAAAGATACTCCTCGAGAAGAGCAAATCGAAGACACATAATTGCCAGATTCACCAAAGTTGAAATGAAGGAAAAAATCTTAAGGACAGCCAGAGAGAAAAGTCGGGTTACCCACAAAGGGAAGCCCATCAGACTAACAGCAGATCTCTCAGCAGAAACTCTACAAGCGAGAAGAGAGTGGGGACCAATATTCAACATTCTTAAAGAAAAGAATTTTCAACCCAGAATTCCATATCCGGCCAAACTAAGTTTCATCAGTGAAGGACAAATAAAATCCTTTACAGATAAGCAAATGCTTAGAGATTTTGTCACCACCAGGCCTGCCTTACAAGAGACCCTGAAGGAAGCCCTAAACATGGAAAGGAACAACCAGTACCGGCCATTGCAAAAACATGCCAAAATGTAAAGACCAGGGAGGCTAGGAAGAAACTGCATCAACTAACAAGGAAAATAACCAGTTAATATCATAATGGCAGGAACAAGTTCACACATAACAATATTAACCTTAAATGTAAATGGACTAAATGCTCCAATTAAAAGACACAGACTGGCAAACTGGATCAAGAGTCAAGACCCATCAGTCTGCTATATTCAGGAGACCCATCTCACATGCAGAGACATACATAGGCTCAAAATAAAGGGATGGAGGAAGATCTACCAAGCAAATGGAAAACAAAAAAAAGCATATGTAACAAACCTGCACGTTATGCACATGTACCCTAGAACTTAAAGTATAATAATAAAAAAAAAAGAAATAAAGCATGTATACTTGTTTTCCATAAAAAAAAAAAAAGGCAGGGGTTGCAATATTAGTCTCTGATAAAACAGACTTTAAACCATCAAAGATCAAAAGAGACAAAGAAGGCCATTACATAATGGTAAAGGGATCAATTCAACAGGAAGAGCTAACTCTCCTAAATATATATGCACCCAATACAGGAGCACCAGGATTCATTAAGCAAGTCCTTAGAGACTTACAAAGAGACTTAGACTCCCATACAATAATAATGGGAGATTTCAACACCCCACTGTCAATATTAGATCAACGAGACAGAAAGTTAACAAGGATATCCAGGAATTGAACTCAGCTCTGCAGCAAGCAGACCTAATAGACATCTATAGAACTCTCCACCCCAAATCAACAGAATATACATTCTTCTCAGCACCACATCGCACTTATTCCAAAATTGACCACATAATTGGAAGTAAAGCACTCCTCAGCAAATGTACAAGAACAGAAATTATAACAAACTGTCTCTCAGACCACAGTGCAATCAAACTAGAACTCAGGACTAAGAAACTCAATCAAAACCACTCAACTACATGGAAACTGAATAACCTGCTCCTGAATGATTACTGGGTACATAACAAAATGAAGGCAGAAATAAAGATGTTCTTTGAAACCAATGAGAACAAAGATACAACATACCAGAATCTCTGGGACACATTTAAAGCAGTGTGTAGAGGGAAATTTGTAGCACTAAATGCCCACAAGAGAAAGCAGGAAAGATCTAAAATTGACACTCTAACATCACAATGAAAAGAACTAGAGAAGCAAGAGCAAACACATTCAAAAGCTAGCAGAAGGCAAGAAATAACTAAGATCAGAGCAGAACTGAAGGAGATAGAGACACAAAAAACCCTCCAAAAAATCAATGAATCCAGGAGTTGGTTTTTTGAAAACATCAACAAAATTGATAGACTGCTAGGAAGACTAATAAAGAAGAAAAGAGAGAAGAATCAAATAGACGCAATAAAAAATGATAGAGGGGATATCACCACCGACCCCACAGAAATGCAAACTACCATCAGAGAATACTATAAACACCACTACGCAAATAAACTACAAAACCTAGAAGAAATGGATAAATTCCTGGACACTGACACTCTCCCAAGATTAAACCAGGAAGAAGCTGAATCCCTGAATAGACCAATAGCAGGCTCTGAAATTGAGGCAATAATTAATAGCCTACCAACCAAAAAAAGTCCAGGACCAGATGGATTCACAGCTGAATTCTACCAGAGGTACAAGGAGGAGCTGGTACCATTCCTTCTGAAACTATTCCAATCAATAGAAAAAGAGGGAATCCTCCCTAACTCATTTTATGAGGCCAGCATCATCCTGATACCAAAGCCTGGCAGAGACACAACAAAAAAGAGAATTTTAGACCAATATCCCTGATGAACATCGATGCAAAAATCCTCAATAAAATACCGGCAAACTGGATCCAGCAGCACATCAAAAAGCTTCTCCACCATGATCAAGTGGGCTTCATCCCTGGGATGCAAGGCTGGTTCAACATTCGCAAATCAATAAACGTAATCCAGCATATAAACAGAACCAAAGACAAAAACCACATGATTATCTCAATAGACGCAGAAAAGGCCTTTGACAAAATTCAACAGACTTTCATGATAAAAACTCTCAATAAATTCGGTATTGATGGAACGTATCTCAAAATAATAAGAGCTATTTATGACAAACCCACAGCCAATATCATACTGAATGGGCAAAAACTGGAAAAATTCCCTTTGAAAACTTGCACAAGACAAGGATGCCCTCTCTCACCACTCCTATTCAACATAGTGTTGGAAGTTCTGGCTAGGGCAATCAGGCAAGAGAAAGAAATCAAGGGTATCCAGTTAGGAAAAGAAGAAGTCAAATTGTCCCTGTTTGCAGATGACATGATTGTATATTTAGAAAACCCCATTGTCTCAGCCCAAAATCTCCTTAAGCTGATAAGAAACTTCAGCAAAATCTCAGGATAAAAAATTAATGTGCAAAAATCACAAGCATTCTTATACACCAGTAAAAGACAAACAGAGAGCCAAATCATGAATGAACTCCCATTCACAATTGCTTCAAAGAGAATAAAATACCTAGGAATACAACTTACAAGGGTTGTAAAGGACCTCTTCAAGGCGAACTACAAACCACTGCTCAGTGAAATAAAAGAGGACACAAACAAATGGAAGAACATACCATGCTCATGGATAGGAAGAATCAATATCGTGAAAATGGCCATACTGCCCAAAGTTATTTATATATTCAATGCCATCCCCATCAAGCTACCAATGAGTTTCTTCACAGAATTGGAAAACACTGCTTTAAAGTTCATATGGAACCAAAACAGATCCCGCATTGCCAAGACAATCCTAAGCCAATAGAACAAAGCTGGAGACATCACGCTACCTGACTTCAAACTATACTACAAGGCTATAGTAACCAAAACAGCATGGTACTGGTACCACAACAGAGATATAGACCAATGGAACAGAACAGAGTCCTCAGAAATAATACCACACATCTACAGCCATCTGATCTTTGACAAACCTGACAAAAACAAGAAATGGGGAAAGGATTCCCTATTTAATAAATGGTGCTGGGAAAATTGGCTAGCCATAAGTAGAAAGCTGAAACTGGATCCTTTCCTTACACCTTATACGAAAATTAATTCAAGATGCATTAGAGACTTAAATGTTAGACCTAATACCATAAAAACCCTAGAAGAAAACCTAGGGAATACCATTCAGGACATAGGCATGGACAAGGACTTCATGTCTAAAACACCAAAAGCAATGGCAGCAAAAGCCAAAATTGACAAATGGGATCTAATTAAACTAAAGAGCTTCTGCACAGCAAAAGAAACTACCATCAGAGTGAACAGGCAACCTACAGAATGGGAGAAAATTTTTGCAATCTACTCATCTGACAAAGGGCTAATATCCAGAACCTACAAAGAACTCAAACAAATTTACAAGAAAAAAACAACCCCATCGAAAAGTGGGCAAAGTATATGAACAGACATTTCTCAAAAGAAGACATGCATACAGCCAACAGACACATGAAAGAATGCTCATCATCACTGACCATCAGAGAAATACAAATCAAAACCACAATGAGATACTATCTCACACCAGCTAGAATGGCAATCATTAAAAAGTCAGGAAATAACAGGTGCTGGAGAGGATGTGGAGAAATAGGAACACTTTTACACTGTTGGTGGGACTGTAAACTAGTTCAACCATTATGGAAAACAGTATGGTGATTCCTCAAGGATCTAGAACTAGAAGTACCATATGACCCAGCCATCCCATTACTGGGTATACACCCAAAGGATTATAAATCATGCTGCTATAAAGACACATGCACACATATGTTTATTGCGGCACTATTCACAATAGCAAAGACTTGGAATCAACCCAAATGTCCATCAGTGACAGACTGGATCAAGAAAATGTGGCACATATCCACCATGGAATACTATGCAGCCATGAGAAAGGATGAGTTTGTGTCCTTTGTAGGGACATGGATGCATCTGGAAACCATCATTCTCAGCAAACTATCACAAGATCAGAAAACCAAACACCGCATGTTCTCACTCATAGGTGGAAACTGAACAATGAGATCACCTGGACTTGGGAAGGGGAACATCACACACTGGGGCCTATCATGGGGAGGGGGGAGGGGGGAGGGATTGCATTGGAAGTTATACCTGATGTAAATGACGAGTTGATGGGTGCAGCACACCAACATGGCACAAGTATACATATGTAACAAAACTGCATGTTATGCACATGTACCCTAGAACTTAAAGTATAATAATAATTTTTTTAAAAATTTTTTAAAAATCACTCGATCTACTTCATTCATCTTAACAGCTGCATAGTGTTCCTTTATATCAATGTTTATTTAACTAATTATTTATAAATAGATATTTAGGTTGTTTCCAACTTTTTCACAATTCCAAACAATGTTGCAATAAACAGCATTGCACAGTGGAAGAACTATTATATTCTAAAGGATCACTTATTAGGAATGGAAATTCAGGGTCAAAAGGAATGTATATCTAAAATTATGGTCAATATCAGGCAACTGCAGTAAAAAGGTATGCCAACTCATATTTTCCCTCAGGAACATATGGAAGTCCTTATTTCCCCACACTCTCACAACATACTTTTGAAGTTTTGGAATCCTGATTGAGGGGAAGAAATTCCACATTACCATATGGCTCCTTGAATTTGCATTTCTATAATTACTAGTGAGATTGGGAAAGGTATTTTTCTATTAACTGTACACTTAAGATTTTTGACCATTTTGCCTGTGAGTGCTTGTCTTTGTATTTATTTTTATGTGCTCTTATTATTAATATACACAGTCCTAGATGTTTTATATCTGTTGCTATCGTAAGTTGAACCTTTTCTCTTACTCATGTTACTAAATTATTTGTATTGACCACTTTGCTGAACTTTCTTGTTGGCTTACTTAGACTTTTCCAGTATATTCTCATTTTAAATAAAAATAATAATTTTGCTTTCTCCTCTCTCAATGTATATATCTTATATTATTACATTGACCAGAACTTCAACAATGTTAAAGAGTGATGTTGACAATGTTCCTAACTTAATCATAATTTTTGTTGTTGTTGTTGTTTTGAGATGGAGTCTTGCTCTGTCGCCCAGGCTGGAGTGCAGTGGCGTGATCTCGGCTCACTGCAAGCTCCACCTCCCGGGTTCATGCCATTCTCCTGCCTCAGCCTCCCGAATAGCTGGGACTACAGGCGCCCGCCACCACGCCCGGCTAATTTTTTGTATTTTGTTTAGTAGAGACGGGGTTTCGCTGCGTTTGCCAAGATGGTCTCCATCTCCTGACCTCGTGATCCGCCCGCCTCGGCCTCCCAAAGTGCTGAGATTACAGGCATAAGCCACCATGCCCGGCCAGTTAATGGTAATATTTTAAGTGTTTTCTTCATTACACATGTCATCATGGCAGTCGGCTTATAATATATATTTCTAATTATGTTAAAATATTTCTTATTTTAACCTAAGATTTAAGAAAATCAAGAATGGCTGCTAAATTTTACCTTACCCAATACCTTTTGAGCACCTACTACAATGATCACATATGCTTTTTCTTTTCAAATATAACCATATGTTGAACTTTTTTACAAAATATTGGTGAATAATTTATTAGAGTTAATAATATTGAATGATTTTTGCTTTTCTAAAATAAATTCCACTTCATTATCCTACATTTCCTTTTATGTGTTGTTGAATTTTACTTTCTAATATTTGATTTGGGAATTTTGCATTATTGTTCAAAGGTGAAAATCCCTATTTTTGTGTGTGTGTGAGCTATCTTTGTCAGGTATCAATCATGCTGGATTCATAAGAATGATCTGGAAGCTTTTCTTCTTTGTCTTTGTTCTAAACATTTTAAGTGACAGAGCAATTGCCAGTTATTGGGAGTTTTGAAAGGAATTACCCATATACTGACAAGGCCAAAAGTGTTAGCTTGCAGCAATTCTCAGTTCCTTCCAGGTTACCGGCCACTTAGATTTTCTATTGCTTCTTTAGCTAGATGTTGCAATTATCATTCATGTGCCCTCCTATCATTTTCCATTTCATCCTGGTTTCCAATTGTTTATGATAAAGTCAAATAAATTATTACCCCTTTTTTCTACTCTTTAGGGTTATGTCAAGTTTCTCATTCCTAGTGCTATACATTTGTTTTCATTCTTCCTTTTTTGTCTGGATTATGGTAACTAGTATTTTATCCTGTTTACTGTGAGTTTTTCCCAAAAGACATTTTTCATTTATTAGTCAATTCTATTGTTATTCTTTGTCTTAATTCTCAATTTTCTGTCCTTATTTTTACTTCATTCTATTTTACATAGGTTTGTTTTGCCTTCCCCCTAACTTGTTGAATTGAATGATTAATCCACTTCTATTCTTTCTTATTTAGTAATGAGAGCTTTTTGAGGTAATGCATTTTTCTGAGTACAGCATCAGCTTTGATATGCAAGCATGCTCATCATTACTACAGGCCAGATATTCCTCAATTATGGTTTGAAATTTTTCAAGTGACTGCATTTTTTATTTCTTCAATTGAAAATCAAGAGATTTTCAATTTTGATTTGGTTGTTTTATTGGGGTTGTTTTATTTTTCAGTGTGAATGTAGCTCTTTTATTGGTTACATTTGGTTTTAATACATTGTGGTTAGAGAATGCACTCTGTACTCTTTTCTGGAATATGTCAAAGTTTCCCCTATATATAACCTAGTGTATATTAGATCAGTGCAAAAGCAATTGAGGTTTTTGCTATTACTTTTACTTTTAATGGCAAAACCACAATTACTTTTCTACTGATCTAATATAATGCTCAGTTTTTGAAGTGCTTAATGCTAGAAAAGAAATCACATTGGCTCCTGATGATAGAATTCATTACTAGTCTATTGCGGCACTATTCACAATAGCAAAGACTTGGAATCAACCCAAATGTCCATCTGTGACAGACTGGATTAAGAAAATGTGGCACATATACACCATGGAATACTATGCAGCCATCAAAAAGGATGAGTTTGCGTCCTTTGTAGGGACATGGATGCAGCTGGAAACCATCATTCTTAGCAAACTATCACAAGAAGAGAAAACCAAACACCGCATGTTCTCACTCATAGGTGGGAACTGAACAATGAGTTCACTTGGACTCGGGAAGGGGAACATCACACACTGGGGCCTATCATGGGGAGGGGGGAGGAGGGAGGGATTGCATTGGGGAGTTATACATGATATAAACGTTATGCACATGTACCCTAGAACTTAAAGTATAATAAAAAATAAAAAAAGAAAAACAAACAAAAAAAAAAAAAAAACATTAATTTAAAAAAAAAAAAAAAAGAATTCATTACTAGTCTATACTAATAGACTAATCTTTATTTATTTTTGCCTATCTTAACTCTCAAGGACTAATATGAGTGTCTCAACATTTCCCCTACAACTGTATTTTCATCAATTCTCTTATTTCCTGCAGTTTCTGCTTTATATATTTCTACACTATGCTGGTTATTTCATAAGGTTTATGACAGTTATCTCTTCAATGTGGAACATATTCATAACTTGTTTACTATTTTATCTGACTTTTGATTATCACTTGCACCATCACTGTCTGCTTTGGCCCACTGTTGTATCCTCAATCTCTCTGGGTACCCGGTCAATAGTTAACACTTCATAAATCTTGGTTAAAAAAAGAAGACGCAAAAAAAGGAAGAGAGAGTAGAAAAAAGTATGCACTACACCTCATTTAATATAGTTTTTATTGACCTCAACATTTTCTGATATAATATCATAAACCCTGCTTCCTCTTGGGTGGTGTGTCTTTTACAAGCAACTTAATGTCAATTATCAAATCTATTTTGTTTTAGTTGTATCTATTGTAGACAGTGTGTGGCTGGATTCAGCTTTTTTATCAAATCTGTGATTTTTTTTAAGATAAGGACTTAAACTCATTTTATATTATAAAATATATGTTTGGGCTTACTTTCATCTCTTTTAAATATATTATTCTTTACTTTCCACTACTACATGATTTGTTTAACTTACTTTGCCTTATGTTTCCTTTCATTTTCTATTTCCCTTTCATTAATCATTAACTTTATGTGAGTGGGTGTATATATATATTATATATACATATATATATACACACACATATATATATATTTTACTAGTTTACCCTAAGTGTCTGTGTGTGTGTGTATATATATATATATATATATATATATATATATATATATATATAATTTTGCTAGTTTACCCTAAGTATTTGAGAGGTGTATATATTTCTCTCTAATTTTTACTTAGGGTAAACTAGTAAAATAATTTATAAATAAAATGTTTTAACTCATATTTCCAAATTTATCAACTTTAGAAATAAAATAATATTGATAACTTTCATCTATGAAAGATAAAATTAGTCTGCTTACATTTCCTTTCTCTTCTTTAATTTTTTGTTTGCATTTTATAGGGGCAAGAGGAATCTCTCAATCTATTATCATGAAAATACCTTTTAAACTTCAGGGATTTTTATATTGTAGCTTTTCTTTCAAGAAGTGTATTGCTTTGTGATTATAATAGCACAGTTATTTCAAGTTTATTTTTTAATTTAAATAGAATTAATGTGCACTCCCAGTTTGTATCTATTCTAGGTTTTTAGTTTTGATTCTTCTTTTTGCCATGTAAAGCAATCCACATCAGCACCATTGGGTAGAAACACAATGCAAACTGTGTATATAATTTTAACTTTTTTGGTAGCACATTAACAAAAGTAAAAAGAAAAAGGTGGAATTAATTAAATAATATATTTTACCTAACCCAATATATCTAAAGTATTACAATTTCAATGTATAATCAATATAAAAATTAATGAAATATTTTACTTTTTTTAATACTAAGTCCTCAAAATCTGCTGTGTATTTTACTTCTATAGCACATCTCAACTCAGTCTAGCTACATTTCAAATGGTCAGTAGCCAATATGGTGAGTGGCTACCCTCTTGGATAGCACAGGTATAGATGGTGGAACACACAGGAAATGACAATATTATTCAGGTCCTTAGCCCATGGCCTTCCATCCCAGAGTCCCAGGCTAAAGAGATCAATGTCTCAGCCTATCATAGTTCTCACAAAGCACACCAGCTGGGAAGCTCTGGGCTACGTGACTCTTCAAGTAGTACTTCTAGGAAGTGGCTCTTTTAGGAAGTGGTTAATTAAGAAAGTGTTTCTCAAGCTTTAACGTGCATATGAATTACCTGGGCATCTTATTAAAATGTAGACTCTGATTCAGCAGCTTTGGAGTGAGCCCTGAGTTCTACATTTTTAATAAGCCCCTAGAGAATGCTGGTTCTCAGAAAACACTTTGAGTAAGAAGGGATTGGATTCTACGTAGTGAGGTTTTGCATAGCCAGTGATGTATCTGATATTTTTTCAACTTGCTTTCTAGAGCAATCTAAATCACTGCTGTTTAATAGAAATATAACACAAGCAACATATATAATGTGGCTATAGAAATCTTGGGTCCCATTCATTTCCTTTTCCCACTAAGGTTCTTATATTAATTGGAACCCACTTTCATTCTCTTCTAGAATCTGATGTTGCTGAGACAATTTATGTAGCTAGCATAATTTATTTTTTTCTTTTCCTGCTTGGATATGTTATCCTTTATCCTTAAATATCATTATGCTAATCTTCCTTCCTTCCTTCTTTCCTTCCTTCCCCTTTCTTTCTCTCTTCCCTTCTTTGTCTTTCTTTCTTCTTTTATTTGTTCTTTTCTTGCTTGCTTGCTTTTCTTGCTTTCTGTACTTCTCTCTTTCTTTTATTCCCTTACCCAGAACATGGTGAGACTTTTGATCTGTGAATTCAGATGTTCTTTTACTTTGGGAAGGCTTTCATCTAATTCCACATTTCTTTAATTAAAAGATGATTAGAGACTTAAATGTTAGACCTAATACCATAAAAACCCTAGAAGAAAACCGAGGTAGTACCATTCAGGACATAGGCATGGATGGGCAAGGACTTCATGTCTAAAACACCAAAAGCAATGGCAGCAAAAGCCAAATTTGACAAATGGGATCTAATTAAACTAAAGAGCTTCTGCACAGCAAAAGAAGCTACCATCAGAGTGAACAGGCAACCTACAGAATGGGAGAAAATTTTTGCAATCTACTCATCTGACAAAGGGCTAATATCCAGAATCTACAAAGAACTCAAACAAATTTACAAGGAAAAAACAAACAACCCCATCAAAAAGTGGGCAAAGGATATGAACAGACATTTCTCAAAAGAAGACATTCATACAGCCAACAGACACATTAAAAAATGCTCATCATCACTGACCATCAGAGAAATGCAAATCAAAACCACAATGAGATACTATCTCACACCAGTTAGAATGGCAATCATTAAAAAGTCAGGAAACAATAGGTGCTGGAGAGGATGTGGAGAAATAGGAACACTTTTACACTGTTGGTGGGATTGTAAACTAGTTCAGCCATTATGGAAAACAGTATGGCGATTCCTCAAGGATCTAGAACTAGATGTACCATATGACCCAGCCATCCCATTACTGGGTATATACCCAAAGGATCATAAATCATGCTGCTATAAAGACACGTGCACACGTATGTTTACTGCGGCACTATTCACAATAGCAAAGACTTGGAATCAACCCAAATGTCCATCAGTGACAGACTGGATTAAGAAAATGTGGCACATATACACCATGGGATACTATGCAGCCATAAAAAAGGATGAGTTTGTGTCCTTTGTAGGGACATGGATGCAGCTGGAAACCATCATTCTCAGCAAACTATCACAAGATCAGAAAACCAAACACCGCATGTTGTCACTCATAGGTGGGAACTGAACAATGAGATCACTTGGACTCGGGAAGGGGAACATCACACACCGTGGCCTATCACGGGGAGGGGGAAGGGGGGAGGGGCGAGGGATTGCTTTGGGAGTTATACCTGATGTAAATGACGAGTTGATGGGTGCTGACAAGTTGATGGGTGCAGCATACCAACGTGGCACAAGTATACATATGTAACAAACCTGCACGTTATGCACATGTACCCTAGAACTTAAAGTATAATAATAATAATAATAATAATAATAATTTTTTTTAAATAATAAATAATAAATAAATAAAAATTAAAATTTAAAAAAAGATGCATCTTTTTTGCATTTTAATCTTTTTCAAACTATAAATGTAAGTGACACTTTCATTTAATATATTATGGTTTTCTTCTATTCCTCCAAAATTATTTTTTAAATTGGTCGTGCATCTTGAAATTACTAATAGTTTGAGATCAAATAAATGTTTTATATTTATTTTCAGTTCCTTTTGTTCTTTTTTTTTTTCAGAAATTTCACTTAGCCCTTTGTTGTTTTTCTGATGTCTTTCATTATTATTATACTTTCTTAACACTTATCTCTCTTTTCCTTGTAGTCTGCATTCTATGTGATTTTTTTCCCAAAGCTATCCTCTAAATCAAAACTCAATTTTTCACAAGATTTACTTATATCTAGCTGCTTCTAATTTAGGTTTTAGTTTTGTAATGGTTTTATTTTCCTTCTGGACTTTCTTGGCTTTGCTTCTCATTCTCTCTTGCATTTCTTTCAGCTCTTGATTTACAGAACTGTGTTGTCTAATGCCTCGAGTTTGGAGTTTTGTTGACTGAAACAGTTCTTGATCTTTGTTTTGCATGTAACAAATGCTTCTTTTCTTGTGGAAGTAGTTTTGCATAAGACCCATACTGGTGCTTTTGGGTTGTCTGTGTAGCCTTTGGATATGTGTTTGTGGGAGGAATAAAGTTGAGGAAAGACAGATCCAACAGGGAGTGATCCTACATATTTCATATTCATGTTCTTAGCTATTTTGTAGTTTATTTCTATTGAGAATAGAAATGTTCCTCTCATTATAGTTTTAACTGTTCATGGCTATTTTATAAAAAAAGCTTTCGATTTTTTTCTGGATTCATTTTGTAGTCAGCTTTTTAACATTAGGTTTTATAATTTTCACTTGATTCTCTTATTTACAGTCTATCTGGAACAGCAAACATTTACATGTTTCTTATTATGTGTCAGTCTCTATACTTTGTTTTTTATCTTTAGAATTTCTATATGAGGCAAATATTCTTAGTTAATTTCACAGAAGCAAGTGATATCGAAAACCCTGCCCAAGTTCACATAGCTAGTAAGTAGTTAAATGCTTATTTGAACCAAGGTAGATGGGCTCTTAAATCATCACCCTGCTGTTTGCAAAATTTGATTACGTTATCTCCTTCTGTCCAAATAATTTTTGGAAAATAATATCACAATGGTTAAAATTAAGTATATAAACTTATCTTTATTATCTCATTTTCTCTACAATTTGCCCACTCTCGGCTAAGGAGATGCACTAGTTGTCAGAAGAGCTAAGGTTTACAGTAGCTCTGTAATAACTGGGCATGTGGTCTTGGGCACCTCTTTATCATTCTGAGCCTCAACTTGATCATGAATAAAGTGATCATAAATACATCTACCCTTTTTACAAACTCTCAAGATTACTGTGGGGTTGAAATATAATCATTCATGTAAACTGCTTTAAGATCTAGATAGATCATTATTACTCTAATTTCACACTGGGAGTACTTTTCAAACAATCCAGTTACCAAGAAGCTTGTTATTATCACTTTCTCTCTACCATCTGCTAGTCTATAACACACACACTCTACTACCTACTACCGACAAACATTGCCACTTGCCATTTTTCAAAGAACCTTTTTTTTTAATACCTTAAGTTCTAGGGTACATGTGCACAATGTGCAGGTTTGTTCCATAGGTATACATGTGCCATGGTAGTGTGCTGCATCCATCAACTCATCATTTACATTAGGTATTTTTCCTATGCTATCCCTCCCCCAGCCCCACACCCACCGAAAGGCCCTGGTATGTGATGTTCCCCGCCCTGTGTCCAAGTGTTCTCATCGTTCAATTCCCACCTATGAGTGAGAACATGCGGTGTTTGGTTTTCTGTCCTTGTGACAGTTTGCTGAGAATGATGGATTCCAGCTTCATCCATGTCCCTACAAAGGACATAAACTCATTCTTTTTTATGACTGCATAGTATCCCATAGTATATATGTGCCACATTTTCTTAATCCAGTCTGTCATTGATGGACATTTGGGTTAGTTCCAAGTCTTTGCTATTGTCAGTAGTGCCACAATAAACATACGTGTGCATGTGTCTTTATAGTGGAATGATTTATAATCCTTTGGGTATATATCTAGTAATGAGATCTCTGGGTCAAGTGACATATCTAGTTCTAGATCCTTGAGGAATCGCCATACTGTCTTCCACAATGGTTGAACTAATTTACACTCCAACCAACAGTGCTATTACTCTATATCTCTCCAGTATCTGTTGTTTCTTGACTTTTTAATGATCACCATTCTAACTGGCATGAGATAGTATCTCATTGGGGTTTTGATTTGCATTTAACTGATGACCATGATGATGAGCATTTTTTCACATGTCTGTTGGCTGCACAAATGTCTTCTCTTATGGAGTGTATGTTCATATACTTTGCCCACTTTTTGATGGTTTTTTTTTTTTCTTGTAAATTTGTTTAAGTTCTTTGTAGATTCTGGATATTAACCTTTTGTCAGATGGGTAAATTGCAAAAATTTTCTCCCATTTTGTAGGTTGCCTGTTCACTCTGATGGTAGTTTCTTTTACTGTGCAGAACCTCTTTAGTTTAACTAGATCCCATTTGTCAAATTTGGCTTTTGTTGCCATTGCTTTTGGTGTTGTAGACATGAAGTCCTTGCCCATGCCAACGTCCTGAATGGTATTCCCTAGGATTTCTTCTAGGGTTTTTATGGTTTTAGGTCTAACATTTAAATCTTTAATCCATCTTGAATTAATTTTTGTATAAGGTGTAAGGAAAGGATCCAGTTTCAGATTTCTACATATGGCTAGCCAGTTTTCCCAGCACCTGTTATTAAATAGGAAATCCTTTCCCCATTTCTTGTTTTTGTCAGGTTTGTCAAGGATCAGATGGTTGTAGATGTGTGGTGTTATTTCTGAGGCCTCTGTTCTGTTCCACTGGTCTATATCTGTTTTGGTACCACACCATGCTGTTTTGGTTGCTGTAGCCTTGTAGTACAGTTTGAAGTCAGGTAGCGTGACGCCTTCAGCTTTGTTCTTTTTGCTTAGGATTGTCTTGGTAATATGGGCTCTTTTTTGGTTCCATATGAACTTCAAAGTAGTTTTTTCCAATTCTGTGAAGAAAGTCATTGGTAGCTTGATGGGGATGGCCTTGGATCTATAAATTACCTTGGTCAGTATGACCATTTTCACAATGTTGATTCTTCATATCCATGAGCATGGAATGTTCTTCCATTTGCTTGTGTCCTCTTTTATTTTGTTGAGCAGTGGTTTATAGTTCTGCTTAAAGAGGTCCTTTACATCCCTTGTAAGTTGGATTCCTAGGTATTTTATTCTCTTCATAGCAATTGTGAATGGGAGTTCACTCATGATTTGGCTCTCTGTTTGTCTGTTATTGGTGTACAGGAATGCTAGTGACCTTTGCACATAGATTTTGTATCCTGATACTTTGCTGAAGTTGCTTATCAGCTTAAGGAGGTTTTGGACTGAGACGATAGGATTTTCTAAATATACAATCATGTCATCTACAAACAGGAACAATTTGACTTCCTCTTTTCCTAATTGAATACCCTTTATTTCTTTCTCTTGCCTGATTGCGCTGGCTAGAACTTCCAACACTATGTTGAATAGGCGTGGTGAGAGAGGGTATCCTTGTCTTGTGCCACAAAGAACCATTCTTGTTCTGCATCCACGTTGCAGATTTCTAGCTGCCTATCCAACATTCTAATACTCCCTATTCTCTCCTTCTATATTAACAGAATTCCTATGTTGATTGATAAGGCAATGTACTCAGCTATGAAAACACATCTCCAAACCTTCTTTGTAGCTAAGGTTAGCCAATGAGATATATGTGGAAGATGGATGACCCAGCAGGAAAGTAGATATTTTTGCACTATCCCCATTCCTTCTTCTTACTACACGAAATACAGTTATAACATCTAGAGCTCCCACTGCCATCTTGGGACCGTAAGACAATCTTATAGATAGGAGCTCCACGCCAAGAGGGTAGAATAGAAAGGCATAAAGAAGCCTGGGCTACCAATAACCATGTACTGCCTACCTGTGGACTTATTTTACACAAAGAAAATATCAGCGTATGACTTGTTCAAGCCACTGTTTTGGGTCTGCTATTACTTGCAGCTGAATATAATTATAATTCATATAATCTAGAGAGATATTTAATATGTACAAGAATATACATTTAAGGCACTTAGTAATATTCATATGTAAATAAATAATTGGTGATTAAACTATAAGAAAATTATAAATTAGCTTACCTATTAATTAAAGAGGTCCTGCAAGACCCTTCTTGGGCAAGGTTTTTCTGTATCACTAGATTATTACATTATGATTTACTTAAATTTTTGTCTGTTTCCTGATTGTTAAAAGACTGCACTAGGTGATTAGCTACAAAATTACAATGATCATAATGACTAGCATACATTTAATACCTACTATGTGCAAAACATTTTACATAATAATCTGTAATTCTCACTTCAATTCTATAAGTTAGCTGTAATTATACCCATACCACAGATGAAGAAACTAAGGCTCAAAGAGTTAGCATAGCTTGCCCAAGGACTTGCAGTATCTTCAAAGGTGATGTTCTTCCATTGTACTACGGTGCCTTTCTGAAGCTCTAATTCCATTATTCCATTCTCTTCATGTTTCTTATTATTTTCCAAAATGATAATTAATTAACCAAGTGACTTATTTCATCTTGAGAGAGAAGGCTTGAGGTGTCTTCTGGGATGATCGAATAATGTGGAACGTTACATTGGCTTTTCAGACACCAAGTCTTGAGTTACACTATCATCCCAAAAAGTGGCTTGATGGATGAGAATTCAAATAGGGAGTATTAGAATATTGGGCAGGCAATTAGAAATCTGCAACATGAATATAGGACAAGAATGGTTCCTTGAACTTAAACAAATTTACAAGAAAAAAACAAACAAACCCCATCAAACAGTGGATGAAGGATATGAACAGACACTTCTTAAAAGAAGACGTTTATGTGGCCAGCAAACATAAAAAAAAAAAAAAAAAAAAGCTAATCATCACTGGTCATTAGAGAAATGCAAATCAAAACCACAATGAGATACCACCTCACGCCAGTTAGAATGGTGATTGTTAAAAAAGTCAGGAAACACCAGATGCTGGAGAGGATGTGGAGAAATAGGAACACTTTTACACTGTTGGTGGGAGTATAAATTAGTTCGAACATTGTGGAAGACAGTATGGTGATTCCTTAAGGATCTAGAACTAGAAATACCATTTCACCCAGCGATCTCATTACTGGGTATACACCCAAAGGATTATAAATCATTCCACTATAAAGACACATGCACATGTATGTTTATTGCAGCATTATTTACAAATAGTAAAAACTTGGAACCAACTCAAATGCCTATCAATGATAGACTGTATAAAGAAAATGTGGCACATATATACCATGGAATACTATGCAGCCATAAAAAAGAATGAGTTTATGTCCTTCGCAGGGACATGAATAAAGCTGGAATCCATCATCCTCAGCAAACTAACACAAGAACAGAAAACCAAACACCACATATTGTCACTCATAAGTGGGAGTCAAACAATGAGAACACCTGGACACAAGGAGGGGAACATTACACACCAGAGCTTATCAGGGGGTTGGGGGAAAGGGAAGGGAGAGCATTAGGACAAATGCCTAATCATGTGAGGCTTAAAACCTAGATGATGGATTGATAGGTGCAGCAAACCATCATGGCACATGTATACCTATGTAACAAACCTGCATGTTCAGCACATGTATTCCAGAACTTAAAGTAAAATTAAAAAAAAAAAAAAAAGAATGGTTCCTTGGAGAATGGCAAGGGGCAATGTTTGTGGGTAGTGGGTTGTGTGCATGTTAGGGAATAGGCCAGAGGAATTTAGGGCAGTACCATGAAGCACTAGGGATTGATGGGGTGACAAAAATGTTTGCAACTGCCATATGCACTACCAGTCAGCCCTTCCTCATAAAGTAGGCATGCATCTCATTTTATCTTAGGTCCCAACTTTTCCCAGCCCCCAATTCCTCTTCCTTTGCACTTTCTACTTGCTCAGTGTATACTGGATCTGAGATCCTACAAGATTGACAGGGGCATCTTCGAAGAAAACTGCAATACCAAGAAAAGTACACTGTCCAAGTGAATTTGTGCCCTCCGCTCTCAGAGCTAGAGGATTCTGGGTATATGCTCCAGGGTTGAAAATTCTTCCTTTTTGGAAGATGATTTGAACTTGAGGAAGGAAAATCACAACATGAAATACAATGCAAACAAGACATATGTTGTCAGCCTTACACTTCATTATAGAAGGATGCTAAGCATATGCTCATTGAATACTTACAATTTCTGCATGTGGCTATGATTCAAGATGGGAAATATTTACAGTGGCAAATTTTATTTTCACAGGCTCATAACATTGCTAGCAATGGCTCCCAATCTTACTGACATTTCCAAAGTTGTTTTCAAACAGAGAAGTGACTAGCTTTTGAAATCTGTGAAAAAAAAGCCTTTTAGATGTTTTAACTTAAGACATACACACGGCCAGGCGCGGTGGCTCAAGCCTGTAATCCCAGCACTTTGGGAGGCCGAGACGGGCGGATCACAAGGTCAGGAGATCGAGACCATCCTGGCTAACACGGTGAAACCCCATCTCTACTAAAAAATGCAAAAAACTAGCCGGGCGAGGTGGCGGGCGCCTGTAGTCCCAGCTACTCGGAAGGCTGAGGCAGGAGAATGGCGTAAACCCGGGAGGCCGAGCTTGCAGTGAGCTGAGATCCAGCCACTGCACTCCAGCCTGGGCGACAGAGAAAAAAAAAAAAAGACATACATACATAATTAAATATAAAATCATTGTATTGAATATTTTCTAAGCTTTAACATATAATAGTTCAATATCATAACCACACAGGGTCCTCTGGGGAACTACTTTAAGATAATGCTAGCAGGTTCCCTATCAAAACCTTACATCCTGCACCCACCCATTGAAGAAAAGGGAAAACTGAGAAATATCTGCAAATAAATTTGCTCCGGAGTCTCCAATAAGTCAGTAGTGGATTTAGACTTCATATTTAAGTTAAACCACTGAAAGGAGAATAATAATAACAACACAAAACCATTCATTCATCATCAAAGATTAATGGCTCCCAGCACTTTGAAAGAACCTTACCTGGAGACTTGCACACAGTACAAACTCAGAAATATTTGTTGAAGCTCTCAGTGATGTTCTTAGGAAATCTCAAAGATCACAGTTTCGTTTGGGACAGAATCGAATTCCCACAAACCATGAGTGTTTGGAAGTTCTTTTTATACCTGAATATACCCCAGTATCTAACGCCTTTGGCTCATTGCCTACACACTCATAGCTGTTTATTTGGGGGTTCCTGCATTGGGGTTAGGGGCTCAAATGCAGGACTGAGTGACCTCTAAGGCAGTGGTTCTCAAACTTTAGCTGCATCAGAATCCCGTGGAGTATTTGTTAAAATACACATTCCTTATCCCCATTCCCAGAGATCCTGGTTCAGCAGGGTTTGGTGGGGTCCAGGAATTTGCATTTCTAAAAAGTTTCCAGGGGAAGGCGATGCTATTAGTCCTTCCACCACACTTCGGATAGCACTGCTCTAAGGTCCGTTTGAATTCTGAGTCTACCTTTCAGAACCTGTCTCAACCATCTGTAAAATTTCTTGGAGCCCAGACTTGAGGGCGTCAACAGGTGCAAATCACCAGAAAGGAGAATCCTTCTCACATCCACCTGTCTACCCGAGGTTTTCTCCCTCGCCTGCCTCAGGCCCCAAGTTCTCGTACCCCATACTTACCCAGCTTTCCCGGGGTCAGGGGACACTCCGGACTCCACCTTCAACTCTCCAGAAGAGGCTGCACCGAGCGCCTGAGCGCAGTAACCGCGCGCCTCTCAGGCGCCCGCGGCGCAGTTGGATGGAGCGCGCGCTGCAAGCCCAGGCCCGCGCTGCGCAGCTGCAGGTGGGTGCCCCAAGCAAACGCCGCCTGCGCTGAGAGACTCTTTTAAGCCGGCACTGACACGTGCCCTTGACCGGGTTCTTCCCTGGGGCTTTTAACTCTTCACAAATTTTAATGTGAGTGTCCGGAGACGCTCCAGCTGTTTGCTGGCTTTGTTTCAGAGAAGCCGCTGTCTGCCAAATGAACTTGGGAAGTCAGAATTTCTCAGAAACCAAGGGCAATCTTTGCTGGAGGCCGAGCTGCGATCACTTCTACTACTTGGGCAGAGGACTCGCCATTTGGCTCCAAGTTTCCCAGTTTCTCAGAGGCAGCCTGCAGAGAACCAGCGAAAATGCCCAAGGAGGAGCAAAGTCTTGGGGGAAACCCGATAAGAGAGAAAGTAATGCACCCCTGATGCTAAAGGCAGCGGGAATTTTATCCAGCAACTTCTAGAAAGGGCATGATGGGGAAATGGAGCAGGCAACAAAAATGAAGATGTGATTTTTAGTACATAGATCATAGTGAAGAACTTGGAGAGCATAGACTATTCATACATGCATGGCTTATTTTTTGTTTGGTTTGTATGGACAAGTACTGAGGTTGAGATTTTATATTACATATATGTGTATCACCTGCCAGTAAAGGTACTCCTAGCTTGAGTGATTAAGTTCAATCAATTCATTGCTTCAGCCTGCTAGCTTCTTCAGGCTGTCTGTGAAGAGATATGTTACAATTACTTACACTGATGAAAGTTTATTAAAAGGTTAAGAGGAAATGTGAGAGATGGGAGCTTACCCTTGCTCAGCAACAACCCGATTCTGAGATTGCTTCTGAAGTTAATTAGGAAGTTTCAAAGTATGTCTTAGAAAGAATGGGTTGGAAGAATGAAGAGAGGGAAGTGTCATGAGGACTGTCAGGATTTTATCCTTTTATTATTTTTTTTTTTTACAAAGAGAACACAAATATGTTTAAACCGAAAACTATTTTTTTGTTGTTGTTGTTTTTCATTAATAAGGAAAAAATGATGTAAATTGAAAATGGTTTTTCTAAAAAAAAAATTTATTTTATCTATTTTGAATCCACTTGGAATAGTCAGGGTTATGGGGTGTTCTCCACAGAACATCCTGAAATCCTGGATTGGAATGCCAAGACTCACCCTTCAGTATCAATGAGTCTCAGATTTGTCGAGGTTTTAATGGAAAATATGCCATTGGTCACCAGAGTGAAGCCCAGAGAGAGTCTATGGGCTGGAATATCAGGAAGCTAGAGTCTGGGGGGACAAAATATACATCTATTTCACATTCATGCCTGGCCCAGACCAAAACTTTGCTACTGTGATGTCCACATACCCTCAGTATGTAAAGATTTATGAATTGAGATATCCTTCCCCAACCAAGAGTAATGCCCCAAGGGAGAAAGGAGGCCTACTTTATACTTCACGAGAAGGGCGGGGTTTTTTCTTCACAATTAGGGTAATATCCAAATAGTAATGAAGCCAGAAGGAAGTTGTGGGTTTGTGTTTTGGGGGTTCTTTTGTTGTTTAGAAACTTCTCTAGAAAGTATTATTGTAGAAATGTTTTTATTTGCAATACAATTATGATTTAACTTTCACAATCGTGAAATAAAAGTGGCTCCAGGAATCTACAACTTTTCCACAGATTTTAACATTTCCTTTCCTTTCTTCTGCTTATAAAATTGAAACAAGGTTTTCCCTAAAGAAATCATAATGTGAAATGTATTCATTATTGAGAATTGCATTTATTCCATTAAGGATACATTAACTTAATTTTCTTCAGAAAGTAGTAGTTTGGAGCTTAACGTCTGAAGGAATTTAGGCACTAAAAGTGCCAACTTCTCAATTTTCTAACACAGAACACAACTGGACTTACTTTAACTGACTTGGGTTTCACTTTCCATTTTCTCTAGAAAATAAAAAGGTATTGAATAAAAGAAAAGTAATCCAGAATTTCAAAAGTGTGGAAAAGACATTAAATTTTTTTTCAGGCTTCATCATTAGTTACATTTGTCTTTTATTAACCCAACCTTCACAATCTATATTTTCTGCAGCTGTTTTAAATAAGGCGCTAACATCAGAGTAAGAGATAGCAAATTCTGCTCTACCCTGAACTCGTTGATTCCCACTGGGAAATATTGATGGTATGTTTGAAAATGGGAAAACCATACTATCAGAAATATGCAAGGTGATTTTGGATGTGAGATGATTTAAATGGAAATATGATTAACTTTCTCACTGTTGTAATCAGAATTATTAAAAGATAAAATAACATTTTTCTTACATGTGACTCAATGACCCTTGGTCATTCCTATATACCAACAGATAAAAAGTTAACGATTAAAATGCATTATCGATAACTGAAGCCAAATACTTTCCTCTCTGTGTACTAAATATTATTGGAATATAGTATACTTTACTTTCTCTATGTTTAAGCCATGCTGAAAATAAGCAAAAATGACTTAACTACTTGCTTTAAGAAACACTTGCTCCTAATAAGACAAGGCTGTGACTAACCAAAGAGACTTACTTATCTATGTCAACCAGCTTGCTCTAGAAGACTTGTTTCAACTCCTTCATCTCCCTGTGTCCCAACAATTCATAGATATTATGTCATGAACTCTGCCAAACCCAAACAGTTTGCTGTCTTGCAAAACCTACCTGAAATTCACTCAGTCTAAGACCTAAACCCTATAAATATCCTCCCTGAGTTCCTTTCTGAGGCACTGCTAAGACTGTCAATGTTGTATTTACCTTTACTGCAGTAAGTTGGATCAACGTTTTTCTTATGGTCTTCTGGAAAACACAACAGTTGGCAGCACACTGTAATCATGGCTTATTACTTCATGTTACAGCATCACAGTGGAAGGTGAAGCCAACAGTGTGTGGGTGGTTGGGGATAGTAGAGTCAATAAAGTCTTAATGAGAGGGTGACATGAGAGATGGGTCTGAAAAAGTCCTAAGTTCAACTCTGCAAGACTGGGGAGCCGTGTCTCATGAGGAGAAACCCTCCACCTCCAACAGCAATTGGAACCAGAAAGCAATGTCTGTACTGGATATCCATCTGATTTTTTTTTTTTTTAATTCCTGAAATTACATTCCCTTCCCCTTCCTAGGAAACATTTATTCTGTCTCTACAATCCAAAGACAAATGCTGTTTTGTCAGGATCCCACCTCCCTAGCCACAGTTCTTTGAGGATGGCCCTTGACCCAAGTTTGGCCAGTTAGCCCTGGGATCCCAGGTTCAAAAAAAATGAGTTTCCATTCCTCAGAAGATAAATGTGACCCTGAAGGTTGATGGAAACAACATTCCAGTCATTGTGAAAAAACTCTATCTAAGGATTAGAGTTGACATGCAGAGAAGAGAGATGGAGAGCTTCAGGGGGTGTTAGAATCGCAAATTCTAGTTATCTTTAATATTTTGTCCTTCCCTCAAGGTGTGCACATTGGTGAGGAAATAGCCCTCCTTGGCCTAACCTAATTAAGCTGTGTTTCATTCAACAAAATATAATTGCTATTCACCTAGTTAATCTTGGTTGCATTAGTGAAACCATATCTTACTCATTTTGGTATCTCAGAACCATCCTGAAGTAACTTAAAAATAAAAGAGCACCACAGTAGGAAAAGTAAACAGTAATATTATCCGTTTCCATTTGAAATAAAGAGCTAACCACAGGAAACTTCAGAATATCTCATGTCCCACTCAATGAATAAAGCCACATACTGAAGTACATTCCACATACAAGGTTCAACAACCACTGCTAAGCAAGTGGACAAGTTCTCAGTACATCAAGTCACCAAGGAGGGCTTGCAGAAGTAGCTCAAATTTCAAAAAACTTGCAATGCCTCAAACCAATGCTGTTGGGATATTAAAATGAGTAATGAAAGAAATGTTTAAGGCTAATTCAGTGGTACAAGTTAAATCTTAAAGGAGCCGCCATAGCCTGATGGGTTCTGAACCTGTTTTCTGGCTTTTGTTTTATTAGGTTTTGGTGAAGTCAGGCTTGAGATTATATTTTCCCAAATGGATTGTGTCTCAAAGCCAATAGTTTTTTAAAAAATACATATGTATAGGCCCAACTTAAGGCCAATTAATTCTGAATCTCTGGGGAATGGTGCCAGAAACTTGGATATTTTTAGGCTTCAGCATTGATTCATTTGAGCAGGAAGAGTTGAGCAACCCTAATTCAAAGAAATAGTTCACATACTCAAATGTGCAAAACCCCCATTAACAAACCACAATGCCCGTTCATTTTGTCCTTGTTATGAATAGGTCTTTCCATTGAAATCACTTCCATTATGTGAATCCTATAACTGCTACTTCTACCTTTGAAACACTTTACTTGAGTGTTTACTATTGCTGCCTAACAAATAAACACTGGCTTGGATGTCAAGAATCCAGAGAAACTAATATAGACCCAGGGATTTAGATACAAGCAAATAAAAGATGTAAAAGAAATGCCAAGCCGGGTGTGGTGGCTCACGCCTGTAATCCCAGCACTTTGGGAGGCTGAGGTGGGCGGATCATGAGGTCAGGAGATCAAGACCATCCTGGCTAACACAGTGAAACCCCATCTCTGCTAAAAATTCAAAAAATTAGCCAGGCATGGTGGCCGGCGCCTGTAGTCCCAGCTACTCAGGAAGCTGAAGCAGGAGAATCACTTGAACCCAGGAGGCAGAGCTTGCAGTGAGTCGAGATTTGCACCACTGACTCTAGAGTGGGTGACAGAGCCAAAAGAAAAAGAAAATAGAAATGCCAAATGCTCTGGGTCCTTTTCTGCTGATTTTACTTGGTATTCTTGGGAAACTTATTTCCTTTCTGATTTATTGAGTAACTAAGATCTTTGTTTACATATCTGAATTTTTCATTATTCCTTCCTGAACCACCAAACATCTGTCGAGCATAAGCATGAAATTCTGTAAACATGTCCCTGAAGGATATTAAATAACAAGAAATTTCAAGTCCTCAATGTTAATTCTACTGTATATATCCAATTACTAAGTGATACATTGGCAAGATGTTATGACTTGGTGATCGCTGTAATTATTCCAGCTGTATACACCTGAAGTTTCGGTGCTGTGCTGCCTTCATTCCCTAAAAGGAAAAACAAACAAGAAACAATTAGAAAAGGAAATGTAGATAAGTCAATGAGTGTTGGTGTTTTGGCCATCACATAAATCTGCAAGATGTCTTTAGTGGATTATTAAGAGTTTTTGTTGTTGTTGTCCTTGTTAGAAAAAATTTTATAAAAAGATTCCAAATTTTATAAAAAGATTCTCAAATTCAAATGTGTAGAAAATATAAAGCAAATGAAATTTCTATTACTATCACCCAGAAACTTGGGTGAGAATTTATAAAAATAAAGAAAATTTTAGCAATCAAGGTCATGGTTCAGATTTTACACTTCCAAGGAGCAGTTGAAGTCCTTTTAATTCAATTATATTTTCAACAGCCCAGAGGGACAATTCTAAAACTCTTAAAAAATTTTTTAAAAATTTGTGGGTATATAGTAGGTGTATATATTTATGGGGAACATCAGATATTTTGGTATAGGCATGCAATGTGTAATAATTGCATCAGGGTAAATGTGGTAGCCATCACCTCAAGCATCTTTCTTTTGTGTTACAAGCAATCCAATTACTCTCTTAGGTGTTTTTAAATGTTCAACTAAATTATTAATGACTACATAAACAGAACTAAAGACAAAAAACACATGATTATCTCAATAGATGCAGAAAAGGCCTTTGATAAAATTCAATATCCCTTCATGTTAAAAACTCTCAATAAACTACATATTGAACTATATATGACAAACCCACAGCCAATATCATACCGAATGCGCAAAAGCTGGAAGCATTCCCCTTGAAAACCGGCACAAGACAAGGATGCCGTCTCCCACCACTCCAATTCAACATAGTATTGGAAGTTCTGGCCAGAATAGTCAGGCAAGAGAAAGAAAAAAGGGGTATTCGAATAGAAAGAGAGGACATCAAATTATCTTGGTTTTTACATGACATGATCCTTTATCAAGAAAACTTCATCATCTCAGCCCCAAATCTTCTTAAGCTGATAAGCAATTTCAACAAAGTCTCAGGATACAAACTCAGTATACAAAAATCTCTACCATTCCTATACAACAACAACAGGCAAGCAGAGAGCAAAATTGTGAATGAACTCCCATTCACAATTGCTACAAAGAGAATAAAATACCAGAAATAAAGCTAATAAGGGAAGTGAAGGACCTCTTCAAGGAGAACTACAAACTACTGCTCAAAGAAATCAGAGATGACACAAACAAATGGGAAAACATTCCATGCTCATGGATAGGAAGAATCAATATCATGAAATGGCCATACTGCCCAAAGCACTTTATTAATTCAATGCTATTCCCATTAAACTACTGTTGACATTTGTTACGGAATTAGAAGAAACTATTTAAAACTTCATATGAAACAAAACAAATCCAAAAAAAGCCTGAATAGCCAAGACAATTCTAAGCAGAAAGAACAAAGCTGGAGGCATCATGCTACCCAATTTCAAACTACACTACAAGGCTACAGTAACCAAAACAGCATGGTACTTGTACAAGAACAGACACATAGACTGGAACAGAATAGAGAACCCAAAAATAAGACCACACACTTACAACTATCTGATCTTCAACAAACCTGACAAAAACAAGCAATGAGGAAAGGACTCCCTATTTAATAAATGGTGCTGAGAGAACTGGCTAGCCATATGCAGAAAATTGAAACTGGACCCCTTCCTTACACCTTATACAAAAATTAACTCAAGATGGATTAAAGACTTAAATGTAACACACAAAACTATAAAAAACCCTGGAAGAAATCCTAACTGAAACAATAGTTTGATGTTGCTTTACCTAAACTGCTGAGGTTACTTAAACTGCTAAATCTCAGCCTTCATTCTCCTGAATTTTTACACAGTGTTAGGTTTTCTTGGCCTCACCACTGAATGTTTTCTTCTTTGATTTGGAGAGATCATATACTCTAGGCTTTTTTGTGACATTTCTTCCTTGACTCCATGTCCTCCTTCAGCCTCCTACCTGTGGCCACATCAAAGTTCAATACCTGATCTTTGGCTCTGCTTCCCCTGCATGCTGAACCAATTTTCAGTTTAATCTTGCAACTCTGAGCATGTGTGTACAACCATCATGCCCAAAGACTCTGTTTCAGTTTTAGTCCCACATCTCCCACTGTCTGATGAACAGTTCCGTCTGGACATTCCATGACATCTCAATATTGACATATCCACAAGCAAGATTGCAGTCTTTCTCCAGAAGCCCAGCAACTCTGCAAGACTGTATTTCTCTCAGTGCCACAGATATTCTCCCAGAATCAAACTTCAAAGTCATTTTTTGTCGTGCTGTTCTCTACTGTCTGTAAAGATAGTCATCATGCATGAAGAACCCACTTAGGCTATCTATCATCCCTTTTGACTTGCCCTTCTGCCTCTACCCACATTGTTGCTACAGAATCTGCCATATTTATCCAAATGGCCCCCTGGCCACTATTCATTAGCTTAGAGGTAGAAACCTGACCCAAGCTATGGTCCCAATGATGGTTCATCCCTGAGGAATGGCAACTTAGATCACTCCCTTTCTGGGGGCCTAGACTTAAATTTGGGAGCTGTTAGTGACCAGGTTTTTACCATATAGGTGGGATAAGTTGAAAAAGCCTGACTGAAGAGAGAGAAAAAGTAAGAATTGGCCAACATAGAGAGGGAGAGGAGCAGAAATTTTAAATGGAGAAAACATCTGATGGAGTTCTAAACTTGGTCCCAGTTGTTTCTGTAATCTAGCTTTAGCCGTCATCTTGAAGTCTACAACATATCCCCGAGTCCTTACAATGAAATCCCTTAGTTCAAACTCGGTTTTTGTTATCTGCATTAAAAAACACATATTTTGTGTAAGATCTTACTGATATCTTCTTTGAAATATTAATTATTTTCTTTCCATTCTCTCCTGCTTTAAGTTCTCATCCCCAATTGGCTCTTAACTACATTCCCTACCTCTAATATCTTTGCTGCCCGATATGTCATGTGGTCCAATTCAAGGTTAACCTTCTTAAATATTGCTTTGCATATGCTATTCTCTTTCTGAAAAATCTTTCATGGATCTCTATTGCCTATATAATTTAATACAATTTAATGTTTACTCGTACTTTGTATAACCAGCTATGCAAGGTCTTTGACGATGTGGTTCATACACTTTTCAAAGTTTTTCCACATTTTACAAATGTGAATCTTCTGCTTCAGCTAATTTTGTCTTCTAATTTTTAGCATGTTATGCAAAATTTTTTATCTTTCACTTTACTTACATTGTTTTCCTATTCTGCTTATTTATAAACATCATTTATTTAATGCAGAATTCAGATTATCTCTCTTTTTTTTTCTTTCTTTTTTTTTTTTTACTACTTCTGTTTGTCAAAAAATCATCTCTCTTGGAGGCCGGGCGCGGTGGCTCAAGCCTGTAATCCCAGCACTTTGGGAGGCCGAGACGGGTGGATCACGAGGTCAGGAGATCGAGACCATCCTGGCTAACACGGTGAAACCCCGTCTCTACTAAAAAATACAAAAAACTAGCCGGGCGAGGTGGCGGGCGCCTGTAATCCCAGCTACTCGGGAGGCTGAGGCAGGAGAATGGTGTAAATCCGGGAGGCGGAGCTTGCAGTGAGCTGAGATCCGGCCACTGCACTCCAGCTCGGACGACAGAGCGAGACTCCGCCTCAAAAAAAAAAAAAAAAAAAAAATCATCTCTCTTTTGTGAACTTTGGAGTGGTAGAGTGCAATGTTTATTCACAATCTTTTTCTTCTTCCACAACTTTGTCATGATTTACTGTGAGATAAGTATACTTCTCCACCTCCATTTATTTTGGGTTTGGCCAATGGAATGTAAGCAAACACAACAGTACCTTTTTTTCTGGTTAAAGTTTTAAGAAGTATGGAGTTTCCACCAACCCTCTTGGCGCTTCACGTGTTTGCCAGGTAAAGACCATAATTCAGGCTGCCAGATGAAAATTCACGGAGCAGACCTGAACCCAAACAGAAGCTGATATCCATCTCAGCCCAGCTGAGTCTAGCCCATAATCAGCTGGGCCATACTTTAAAAGTCATGAAAAAGAACTAAGTGTTTATTGTTTTAAACTACTGAGATTGTGGTGCGGGGGGTGCTTGTTACATAGTACTGTAACAGGAAAAATTACTCCATACTATGTTCTTAGTCTTTTCAACAAAGACATGGTTCTAAAAAGGGGTCTAAGCCTGCTTGACCATGGGTTGAGGTGAAGGCTGAAAACAATTTTTTTTCCCCTCAGGTGAAGCACTGCTAGAGTCTCCTTATGGAGAATTGCTGTGTTTTATGAAATCTGGCATTGTCAAGGTAATTTTCAATGAAGTGGTGTCCCTAAACAATTTGCAGAAATGATGGGAGATTATAGGTAGTGTGTGTCCCTCTCTGATGATGTGACTTGATGATTCTTCAGTTAGAGGAAATATTTCTCCAGTGTTTGGAGAGAGAACATGTTCATGAAATGCCTGCTCAAAATTTCCTTTCCCACAACATGTGTACTTTCTGACATGGGAACGAACACAGTCCCACTTTCTGTGATGGATGAGAAGAATATGGAAGATTTGAAATCCTAGCACTTTGGGAGGCTGAGGTGGGGAACAGTTTGAGCTCAGAAGTTCGAGACCAGACTGGGCAACATGGCAAAACAACGTCTGTACCAAAACTACAAAAACTAGCTGGGTGTGGTGGCGCATGCCTGTTGTCCCAGCTATTCGGGAGGCTGAGATGGAAGGACCGCTTGAACCTGGGAGACAGAGGTTGCAGTGAACCGAGATTGTGCCACTGCACTCCAGCCTGGGTGACAGAGGGAGACCCAGTTCAGAAGGAAGGAAGGAAGGAAGGAAGGAAGGAAGGAAGGAAGGAAGGAAGGTTGGTTCAAATATCACTTTCTGTTCCAGGCATGTTACTCAGTATGACTCCTAAGGGTCCTTCCACTCATCAAGGGATGCAGAATTCTGCCCATTTCTTCCTGTTATTGAAAACACATTATTGAGCAACTTCAATTGCCCAGGATCTTTTACCTTTGGGTAATTTGTGCTATAAAACACTCCTAAAAGGTTCAGAATGTAGGGGCTCCAGGAACCTCCAGAAGATGTTGCATATGTATATTTGAAAATAGGAGACATGGTTGACATTATGTGTGAGAGGTAACTAGATGCCACGAGGCACCTTTCATTGCCCTATGTAGCCACGTTATTCTTCTCTACTCCTCCCCTCTCCTACCTCATCAAGGCAGAGACTAGTACATGGAGAAAACTCACCAGAAAAACTTCAAATGGGACAACAGGAACAGATGAGGGGTAGATGCTCACAAGAGAAGATTAAGTGAAACTTTGCATATTGAACAATAATACTTTTATCTATGCTCCATGTTTTGCTTCCATGAAAACATTAGCAGCATGCTATACTTCTCTTGGGCATGTGATTGGAGGATCTCATGCTTTGAAAATAGACTGGGCCAAGATTAAAACAAATAGAGCAGAAAAGATAACTGTTGGGGACTGGGCTTAATACCTAGGTGATGAAATAATATGTATAACAAACCTCGGTGACATGTGTTTCCCTGTGTAACAAACCTTCACATGTATCCTCAAACCTAAAATAAAAGTTAAAATAATAAGAATAAACAAAAAAAAACCAAAAAACTTTAGAATATGATTATTGTGAGTTTTCTTAAGGAAACATCCCAGTCAAATCAACCCATAATATAGCCTACCTGAAGACTATACCCTCACTCTCTCTCTCATTTACACTCAAGGTGTCCAAAAAGTTTTTTAGTGACCTCCTCTTAAATTCAATCCAAGACTACCAATCACAGGACATTTGGGGAAAAAAAAGACTAAACAATAGAGCAAAATAATAAACAGAAAAAAATAAATTAGGAAGAAATAGAAGTGATGCAAGAAGCAATGCAAGGAGACAACTGAAGGAAGATGTGGGACCAGATCTAATATCCTCAGAGAGATAAAAGAAGCAATCATATCCTTTACATAAGAAGAGAAAATTATTAAAAAGTAGTTTTACAAACAAAAAGGACCCCTATAAGTTACAAATATGATATCAACAATAAAAAATAATAATTGGAATTAGATAAAGGAAATCCCAGAAAGTAGAATAACAATAAAAACAAACAAAGTGCAAAGGAGATAGAGGAAAATTTTTGAAGAAAAAAGAAAATTAGAGAATCAATGTAGGCAATCCAATATCTAAGTAGTAGGAATTTCAGAAAGAGAGAACATAGAAAGTATAGGAAAAAATTATTTTAAAAGTAATTAAGAAAAATTCTCTGAACTGATGGACATGACCACTCAGATGAAGAAGTCCTCTGTGAATCCAGTATAATAAATAAAAAACCACCCACAAAAAAGCATATCAATGTGAAATTTCTGAACCCAGGTGATGAATTGTAAATCCTAAAGTCTTCAAGAAAGTAAAAGCAGGTCAAATACAATGGACCAGGAATTATAGTATCACCATTCTTCCCAACAATACTTTAGTCTAAAAAAAGACAAGGAAAAATGCTTTAGCAATGCTAAAGGAGATGTATATTTAATCTAGAACTGTAAATTTAAACTAAGAATTGATTGCAAGTAGAAAGTAAACACATTTTGGGGCTTTTATCGTTTCAAGCAAAGAAAGTGGGGTTTTTTTGTTTTCGTTTTTTGTTTTTTCAAAAAAGGCTTGATCAACTGAGTAATTACTGTTGAAGGTCAAGTGAAAAGGGGATTTATTGAGCGTAGGATTCAGCAACGTAGAAGTCGCTGGTGCCCACAATTGGAGCAGTTTTGGTGGAGTAGTGAGATGAAAGCTTGATTGGAGGGAAAAAAGAAGAGAATGAGAACACTTTCAGGAGAGTTTTATAAAAGGGAGCAGAGAAATGGGTAGCTTCATGAGAATGTAGCAAAGTTTGAGTGCTTTATTTTTTTTAATCTGTGTGCTTAGTTTTTAAGATGAGAAAAATTATAGAATGGTAGGATGCTGATACGAAAGACTTAGAAGAAAGAAAAATTGAGGACACAAGAGAGAAAGTTGAAGTAGTCTCCCTGGGGAGGGCAGAGGGGAGGAGAGCTAGAGCACAAGTACAATGAATAGCCTTAGAAAAGAGAATTGGTGACTACATCCAAGATGGCTGAACAGGAACAGCTCCAGGCTATAGCTCCCAGCGTGAGGGAGGCAGAAGATGGGTGATTTCTGCATTTCCAACTGAGGTACCGGGTTCATTTCACTGGGGCGTGTCAGACAGTGGGTGCAGGACAGTGGGTGCAGCCCACGGAGCAAGAGCCAAAGCAGGGCGAGGCATCACCTCACCTGGGAAGCACAAGGGGAAAGAGAATTCCCTTTCCTATCCAAGGGAAACCGTGACACAGAGCACCTGGAAAATTGGATCACTCCCACCCTACTACTGTGTTTTTCCAAGGGTCTTAGCAAACGCCACACCAGGAAATTATATCCTGCACCTGCCTCAGAGGGTCCCACACCTAGGGAGCCTCCCTCATTGCCAGCACAGCAGTCTGAGATCTAACTGCAAGGTGGCAGCAAGGCTGGGGGAGGGGCGCCCACCATTGCTGAGGCTTGAGTTGGTAAACAAAGTGGCCAGGAAGCTCGAACTGGGTGGAGCCCACTGCAGCTCAGGGAGGCCTGCCTGCCTCTGTAGACTCCACCTCTGGGGACAAGGCATAGCCAAACAAAAGGCAGCAGAAACCTCTGCAGATTTAAATGTCCCTATCTGATAGCTTTGAAGACAGTAGTGGTTCTCCCAGCACGGAGTTTGAGATCTGAGAACCGATAGACTGCCTCCCCAAGTGGGTTCCTGACCCCTGAGTAGCCTGACTGGGAGGCACCCCCCAGTAGGGGCAGACTGACACCTCACATGGCTGGGTACCCCTCTGAGACGAAGCTTCCAGAGGAACGATCAGGCAGTAACAATTGCTGTTCAGCAATATTCACTCTTCTGCAGCCTCCGCTGCTAATATCCAGGCAAACAGGCTGGAGTGGACCTCCAGCAAAACCCAACAGACCTGCAGCTGAGGGTCCTGACTGTTAAAGGAAAACTAACAAACTGAAAGGACATCCAAACCAAAATCCCATCTGTACATCACCATCATCAAAGACCAAAGGTAGATAAAACCACAAAGATGGGGAAAAAACAGAGCAGAAAAGTTGAAAATTCTAAAAATCAGAGTGCTTCCCTGCCTCCAAAGGAATGCAGCTCCTTGCCAGCAATGGAACAAAGCTGGACAGAGAATGACTTTGATGAGTTGAGAGAAGACTTCAGATGATCAAACTTCTCCAAGCTAAAGGTGGAAGTTTGAACCCATCACAAGGAAGCTAAAAACCTTGAAAAAAGATTAGATGAATGGCTAACTAGAATAACCAATGTAGAGAAGTCCTTAAATGACCTGATGGAGCTGAAAACCATGGCACGAGAACTACGGGACAAATGCACAGGCTTCAGTAACTGATTCGATCAACTGAAAGAAAGAGTATCAGTGATTGAAGATCAAATGAATGAAATGAAGTGAGAAGAGAAGTTTAGAGAAAAATGTAAAAAGAAATGAACAAAGCCTCCAAGACATATGGGACTATGTGAAAAGAACAAATCTGTGTCTGATTGGTGTACCTGAAAGTGACCGGGAGAAGCTAACCAAGTTGGAAAACACTCTGCAGGATATTATCCACGAGAATTCCCCAACCTAGCAAGGCAGGCCAACATTCAAATTCAGGAAATACAGAGAACGTCACAAAGATACTCCTCGAGAAGAGCAACTCCAAGACACATAATTGTCAGATTCACCAAAGTTGAAATGAAGGAAAAAATGTTAATGGCAGCCAGGGAGAAAGGTCGGGTTACCCACAAAGGGAAGCCCATCAGACTAACAGCGGATCTCTTGGCAGAAACTCTACAAGCCAGAAGAGAGTGGGGGCCAATATTCAATATTCTTAAAGAAAAGAATTTTCAACCCAGAATTTCATATCCAGCCAAACTAAGTTTCATAAGAGAAGGAGAAATAAAATCCTTTACAGACAAACAAATGTTCAGAGATTTTGTCACCACCAGGCCTGCCTTACAAAAGCTCCTGAAGGAAGCACTAAACATGGAAAGGAACAACTGGTACCAGCCACTGCAAAAACATGCCACAATATAAAGACCATTGATGATAGGAAGAAACTGCATCAACTAATGAGCAAAATAACCAGCTAACATCATAATGACAGGATGAAATTCACACATAACAATATTAACCTTAAATGTAAATGGACTAAATGCTCCAACTAAAAGAAACAGACTGGCAAATTGGATAAAGAGTCAAGACCCATCAGTGTGCTGTATTCAGGAGACCCATCTCATGTGGAGAAACACACATAGGCTCAAAATGAAGGGGTGGAGGAACATCTACCAAGCAAATAGAAAACAAAAAAAGGCAGGGGTTGCAATCCTAGTCTTTGATAAAACAGACTTTAAACCAATAAAGATCAAAAGAGACAAAGAAGGCCATTATCTAATGGAAAAGGGATCAATTCAACAAGAAGAGCTAACTATCCTAAATATATATGCACTCAATACAGGAGCACCCAGATGCATAAAGCAAATCCTTAGAGACTTTATTACAAAGAGACTTAGACTCCCATACAATAATAATGGGAGACTTTAGCACCCTACTGTCAACATTAGACAGATCAATGAGACAGATATTTAAGAAGGATATCCAGGAATTGAACTCAGCTCTGCACCAAACAGACCTAATAGACATCTACAGAAGTCTCCACCCCAAATCAACAGAATATACATTCTTCTCAGCACCACATCGCACTTATTCCAAAATTGACCACATAGTTGGAAGTGAAGCACTCCTCAGCAAATGTAAAAGAACAGAAATTATAACAAACTGTCTCTCAGACCACAGTGCAATCAAACTAGAACTCAGGATTAAGAAACTCACTCAAAACCGCTCAACTACATGGAAACTGAACAACCTGTTCCGAAATGACTACTGGGTACATAACAAAATAAAGGCAGAAATAAAGAAGTTTTTGAAACCAATGAGAACAAAGACACAACATACCAGAATCTCTGGGACACATTTAAAGCAGTGTGTAGAGGGAAATTTATAGCACTAAATGCCCACAAGAGAAAGCAGCAAAGATCTAAAATTGACACCCTAACATCACAATGAAAAGAACTAGAGAAGCAAGAGCAAACACATTCAAAAGCTAGCAGAAGGCAAGAAATAACTAAGATCAGAGCAGAACTGAAGGAGATAGAGACACAAAAAATCCTCCAAAAAATCAATGAATCCAGAAGCTGGTTTTTTGAAAACATCAACAAAATTGATAGGCCACTAGCAAGGCTAATAAAGAAGAAAAGAGAGAAGAATCAAATGGATGCAATAAAAAATGATAAAGGGGACAACACCACCGACCCCACAGAAATGCAAACTACCATCAGAGAATACTATAAACACCGCTGCGCAAATAAACTACAAAACCTAGAAGAAATGGATAAATTCCTAGACACACACACTCTCCCAAGACTAAACCAGGAAGAAGTTGAATCCCTGAATAGACCAATAACAGGCTCTGAAATTGAGGCGATAATTAATAGCCTACCAACCAAAAAAAGTCCAGGACCAGATGGATTCACAGCCGAATTCTACCAGAGGTACAAGGAGGAGCTGGTACCATTCCTTCTGAAACTATTCCAATCAATAGAAAAAGAGGGAATCCTCCCTAACTCATTTTATGAGTCCAATATCATCCTGATACCAAAGCCTGGCAGAGACACAACAAAAAAGAGAATTTTAGACCAATATCCCTGATGAACATTGATGCAAAAATCCTCAATAAAATACTGGCAAACCGAATCCAGCAGCACATCAAAAAGCTTATCCACCATGATCAAGTGGGCTTCATCCCTGGGATGCAAGGCTGGTTGAACATACACAAATCAATAAACATAATCCAGCATATAAACAGGACCAAAAACAAAAATCACACGATTATCTCAATAGATGCAGAAAAGACCTTTGACAAAATTCAACAGCCCTTCATGCTAAAAACTCTCAATAAATTCGGTATGGATGGAACATATCTCAAAATAATAAGAAATATTTATGACAAACCGACAGCCAATATCATACTGAATGGGCAAAAACTGTAAGCATTCCCTTTGAAAACTGGCACAAGAGACCCTCTCTCACCACTCCTATTCAACATAGTGTTGGAAGTGCTGGCCAGGGCAATCAGGCAGGAGAAAGAAATAAAGGGAAAAGAGGAAGTCAAATTGGAAAAGAGGAAGTCAAATTGTCCCTGTTTGCAGATGACATGATTGTATATTTAGAAAACGCCATTGTCTCAGCACAAAATCTCCTTAAGCTCATAAACAACTTCAGCAAAGTCTCAGGATACAAAATCAATGTGCAAAAATCACAAGTATTCTTAACACCAATAACAGACAAACAGAGAGCCAAATCATGAGTGAACTCCCATTCACAATTGCTTCAAAGAGAATAAAATACCCAGGAATCTGACTTACAAGGGACGTGAAGGACCTCTTCGAGGAGAACTACAAACCACTGCCCAATGAAATAAAAGAGGACACAAACAAATGGAAGAACATTCCATGCTCATGGATAGGAAGAATCAATATTGTGAAAATGGCCATACTGCTCAAAGTAATTTATAGATTCAATGCCATCCCCATTAAGCTACCAATGACTTTCTTCACAGAATTGGAAAAAAACTACTTTAAAGTTAATATGGAACCAAAAAGAGCCCACATTGCCAAGACAATCCTAAGCCAAAAGATCAAAGCTGGAAGCATCACGCTATCTGACTTCAAACTATACTACAAGGCTACAGTAACCAAAACAGCATGGTACTGGTACCAAAACAGAGATATAGACCAATGGAACAGAATAGGGCCCTCAAAAATAATACTACACATCTACAACCATCTGATCTTTGACAAACCTGAGAGAAACAAGAAATGGGGAAAGGATTCCCTATTTAATAAATGGTGCTGGGAAAACTGGCTAGCCATATGTAGAAAACTGAAACTGTATCCCTTCCTTACATCTTATACAAAAATTAATTCAAGATGGAATAGAGACTTAAATGTTAGACATAATACCATAAAAACCCTAGAAGAAAACCTAGGAAATACCAGTCAGGACATAGGCATGGGCAAGGACTTCGTGTCTAAAACAGCAAAAGCCATGGCAACAAAAGCCAAATTTGACAAATGGGATCTAGTTAAACTAAAGAGCTTCTGCACAGCAAAAGAAACTACCATCAGAGTGAACAGGCAACCTACAGAATGGGAGAAAATTTTTGCAATCTACTCATCTGACAAAGGGCTAATATCCAGAACCTACAAAGAACTCAAACAAATTTACAAGAAAAAAACAAACAACTCCATCTAAAAGTGGGTGAAGGATATGAACACACACTTCTCAAAAGAAGACATTTATGCAGCCAACAGACACATGAAAAAATGCTCATCATCACTGGCCATCAGAGAAATGCAAGTCAAAACCACAGTGAGACACCATCTCACACCAGTTAGAATGGCGATCATTGAAAAGTCAGGAAACAACAGGTGCTGGACAGGATGTGGAGAAATAGGAACACTTTTACACTGTTGGTGGGACTGTAAACTAGTTTAACCATTGTGGCAGACAGTGTGGTGATTCCTCAAGAATCTAGAACTAGAAATACCATTTGACCCAGCCATCCCATTACTGGGTATATACCCAAAGAATTATAAATCATGCTGCTATAAAGACACACGCACACGTATGTTTATTGCACCACTATTTACAATAGCAAAGACTTGGAACCAACCCAAATGTCCATCAATAACAGACTGGATTAAGAAAATGTGGTACATATACACCATGGAATACTATGCAGCCATAAAAAAGGATGAGTTTATGTCCTTCGTAGGGACATGGATGCAGCTGAAAACCATCATTCTCAGCAAAGTATCACAAGAACAGAGAACCAAACACAGCATGTTCTCTCTCCTAGGTGGGAATTGAACAATGAGAACACTCGGACACAGGAAGGGGAACATCACACACCAGGGCCTGTCGTGGGGTTGGGGGAGAGGGGAGGGATAGCATTAGGAAATATACCTAATATAAATGACGACTTAATGGGTGCAGCACACCAACATGGCACATGTATACATATGTAACAAAACTGCACGTTGTGCACATGTACCCTAGAACTTAAAGTATAATAAAAAATAAATTAATTAATTTATAAAAAGAGAATTGGCAGTATACCCACAGTTACAGAAGAAAGGACAAAGCATACAGGTACACACTCTGTACAGTAGGTAGGTAGGAATGGAAATGTGCTTGTTTTCTTCAGATTGCCTTTTTTTTCTCATTGAAACAGGAAGTGAACCCATCAGCTGAGAATAAGGATGGCCTGGAAGTATTGGGAATTTAAGAAGAAAGAAGGTTCTATTTGTTTATTTTATTTATTCTGAGACAGATTTCACTTTGTTACACAGGCTGGAGTGAAGTGGTGCGATCTCAGCTCACTGCAACCTCCACCTCCTGGGCTCAAGCAATCCTCCCACCTCAGTCACTCAAATAGCTGTGACTACAGGCGCACACTACCATGCTAGGGTAATTTTTATTTTATTTTATTTTATTTATTTTATTTTATTTATTTTTTTACCTCTTGTAGAGATGAGGTCTTGCTAATTTGCCCAGATTGGTCTTGAACTCCTGGCTCCAGTGATTCTCCCGCCTCAGCCTCCCTAAGTGCTGGGATTACAGGTAAGCCACTGTGCCAAGCCAGAAAAGTTTTAAATCATCCTCTAGGTCATTATTTTCATACTTTAATGTGCACAGGAAATACCTGGGGACCTTGTTAAAATGCAGACTGTGATTAAGTGGGCTGGGGATAGAGATCCTGCATTTCTAATCATCTCTCAAATGTTGATGCTGTGGACCTATGAACTACATGTTGAGTAGCAAGAGGGAAGAAAAATGTAATTTCGATTTGCTGGCCAGCACCACTGGTCAACATTATTGTTCATTTTCTCCTAGCCACACTCACTGCCTGATGCAGGTGGCAAGGATGTGGAGAGCTGTATTTTACCAAGGTCAAGTTTTCCAGATGAATATGGAGACAGAAAAGAGGCATAAGGAAGTTGAAGGTGCATATAAGGAAATGATTATGATGGTTTCTAGAATCTAAGAAGTGGAAGCATGATGGGAAAAAGAGGCAGACTGTCAAAAGGTGACAGGATCAATGGATCATAGATCTCAGTGTGGTCTACTGGATACCCGTAGCAGTGAGGTGAAACAGTCAGACACCCAGATGCTTGGATTCAAGAGAATGGAGTGTGCAGTATAGGTGATGACATGGGCCATTGTGGGTTCTGGGAGTATTTAACTGAAGCAGGTAAGATCTTTGTTAAAAGCCAAGGAGCTGAGAAGCCAGGATATTGGAAGGGTGAGCCACGTGGATACTGATATCATCAAGAATGAGGGAAGGGGTAGTGATGGAGAGAATGACTGTGAGCCACGAGCTAAAATCTTTATGAAGTGACTGAGGAATCTGAAGGTATCTGAGGCTCAGAGTAGGGATGGTATAGCAGAATTACAATAGCATAAGATTAAAAGTTAGGCCATTAGGGAGAAGTGAGAAACATCTTAGACGCAATGATAAGGATCTTTGCCTCTCTACACGGTGGTATGAGTGATATGAGAGAGAAAATGGCTCTCACCTGAGAGGCCTTATGGGAACATGGTTCTTTAGGAGTCCGGTGAGAACAAGCAATTGAAGAGAACCCTCACAGAGGAGGCTGAGGGCACAGAGGACTTAGCTGGTGACCGATAGAGCTTCAGGAGATGCAGTGAGAGGTTTGGGGGCTTTGGGAGCAGGAGGAAGGAGGAGTAGAAGAATTAGGGAATGTTCAGAGCCTCCTGAGGATGGGGGTCCAGGTGATGTTGGAAGACGCGGAGGTGTTGGCTTTCTGTGGTGACTGATATGAAAAGGGATAGAGGGCATGATAGGATAGACTGCAAGACTCCAAAGCAGATAGGATGGTGAATCCTCGAGTACTGGGGATGATGGTCTAGGAGCTCTGTGTCCATTTCCTCACGCCTCCCAGTGTCAGTACTAGAGCCAGGGAAGGGCTCCAGAATTCTTGGGCACTTCTAATATTTCCTACCCTATAAGAGTTTGACAGTTTTATTTAGTATAAAGTGAGAAGAGTGGCATGAAGTCATTTTACAAATGTAGAACATTATAATTACATGTAAAATAACTAAGCTTATTTACTCTTCCCTGGTTCTTAACAAGATGCAGTTACATTCTGAAACTTGAAATCTGCTGTGATCATCCTGTTAAAAACAATATTACATTTAAAAATAATAATAATAAAAATCAATGGAATTGGTGGGTTAGATCTGTGAGTGACCCTAGAGATGATTTAGCCCAGCTCCTTCATTTCAGAAAAGGTGAGTTTCTTTTGAGAGGCCAAGGAAGAAATGTTTGTGCTACAAACACCTGCCCCTTACCCTTTATATCCCCAGTCCCATTTAAACAAAATCCCCAGTCCCATTTTTACTGTTCCTTTCGTGTTCTTCCATCTTTTAATGACAAGTATGTATCATCAACATCCCCTTTCATAAAATGAGGAAAATTGTATCAGTCTACAAACACAGGGTTGCAAGAAGTACTGCATTTATTTATATTCTTTAAATCAATTCAAATCTTGCTTTTAACACCCATATCTCTGGGTTGGAAGGCAATTCACTATTAATTGCTGTGGGCACCTTCTTTTCTATATGACGTCAGAAGCCATGAGGTCTCCATGACACCTGGAGAACAGGAAAGGCCTTTCACCTCCATGCCCTTGTGTTTGCCCCTCACATCCTCATGTCCAAAACCCAGTGGTCGTCCATGGTCTGGAAACTCCCTGTTTTAGAAATATGATGTGCACCTGTAAATCTTTGCCTAGATGAGAACAAGGTCCCATCTTTCTGAGAATTAAGCAAAATCAAAACTAAAAATCCCATTCTTCTAAGAAAAAACTGGTAGTTCTATAGGCACAGTTACAAGTAAATACCAGAACTGCTACTCCATTCAGCGGCAACGTACTGTCCTCTGAAAGCCAGCAAATCAATGACAGCCTCCCACTTTGGAAATCAACTAGTAAGTGGTGAACTCACTCCAGTGAAACTGCTTCTAAGGCTGAGGTCAGTCAACTCCTGCCTCTAGAAACAACACAACCCAAAGACACTTACCAACAACCCATTGTCAGATAGCAGGTTGCATTTTTCAGTGAAGTCCTGCCTGTGCAGCAGAGCTCTCTCTTATGAAACCAGCAGTAAATTCAGCTTCTAGGTCTCAGATACTGAAAGGTAGTCTGTACATTCATCTCTTCTTTTTTTTTTTTCTTTTTTTCTTTTTGTTATTATACTTTAAGTTCTAGGGTACATGTGTACAATGTGCAGGTTTGTTACATACGTGTACATGTGCCATGTTGGTGTGCTGCACTCATTAACTCATCATTTACATTAGGTATTTCTCCTAATGCTATCCCTCCCCCCTCCCTCCACCCCATGACAGGCCCTGGTGTGTGATGTTCCCCACCCTGTGTCCAAGTGTTCTCATTGTTCAGTTCCCACCTATGAGTGAGAACATGCGGTGTTTGGTTTTCTCTCCTTGCAATAGTTTGCTGAGAATGATGGTTTCCAGCTTCATCCATGTCCCTACAAAGGACACGAACTCATCCTTTTTTATGGCTGCATAGTATTCCATGGTGTGTATGTGCCACTTTTTCTTAATCCAGTCTGTTATTGATGGACATTTCGGTTGGTTCCAAGTCTTTGCTATTGTGAATAGTGCCGCAATAAACATATGTGTGCATGTGTCTTTATAGCAGCATGATTTATAATCCTTTGGGTATATACCCAGTAATGGGATGGCTGGGTCAAATGGTATTTCTAGTTCTAGATCCTTGAGGAATCGCCACACTGTCTTCCACAATGGTTGAACTAGTTTAGTCCCACCAACAGTGTAAAAGTGTTCCTATTTCTGCACATCCTCTCTAGCACCTGTTGCTTCCTGGCTTTTTAATGACTGCCATTCTAACTGGTGTGAGATGGCAGCAAAAGAAACTACCATCAGAGTGAACAGGCAACCTACACAACGGGAGAAAATTTTTGCAATCTATCCATCTGACAAACGGTTAATATCCAGAATCTACAAAGAACTTAAACAAATTTACAAGAAAAAATCAAACAACCCCATCCAAAAGTGGGCGAAGGATATGAACAGACACTTCTCAAAAGAAGACATTTATGCAGCCAACAGACACATGAAAAAATGCTCATCATCACTGGCCATCAGAGAAATGTAAATCAAAACTACATTCATCTCTTCTTAGGTACACCTTGTGGTGTGGTACTGCTTTCTCCTACCTCATGGCCTCAAGTTGCCTTTTTCAATCTGGAAAAGCCTCCCTCTTTTTCCTACTATTGCTTGTTAGCAGAAGTTCTCGAGTCAAATGTCAAAAACCGGAAGGGACTGTGTCAATCTGAGTAAAGTTCACCCCATCTATAGACATTTAAATTAAAGCATTTTAAAGCTATTGTGCACTCCAAACACATTTCTTGCCAGAGTTCTATATCCACTCTTCTCTTCCCTAATTGTTCCTCAAAGGCACTTGGAATAATCTCTTCACTTGGAATTATCTCTTCAATTAATTTAGGTTCCAACAAATATGTGAAGAGCCTTTTATTTCGAGTAGCTTCAGGTTTCAGCCTTGCCAAAAATTAAAATTAAAATTTTAAAATGAATTAAAATCACAGGAATTATCTAGGTCCTGGCTACCTGCTTGAAATGGCAGAAGGAACAAATATAGAAAAATAAACACAATTAATATTTTAACTCATTACACAGCAATTGAATCTTTTTCCTTTCAACCTCATTAATTCAGAGTAGCAATAATTTAGACACATGTCACAAATAAGTAAATATTGCAAGAGAAAATCACATTCTTTAGCAAATCTTATTTGTATTCAATTCATTTCCTGGTTACAAATGACTCCTCTATAAGATTGGTTCAAGTAATCTATATGACAGTATGTAGTTAGCTCAGATGATGTTGTAGGTGAAGATTTTATTTCAATTGTATTTTAGAGATTCACCAACAATGGCCTATTTTTGTAGTATATATATTACTCACAACTAATAAGCTTCAACCCTTTTATCTACATAGTAAAGATTAATCTCACACAGCTAGCTATATGAAAATCAAATATAAATACAGTAAAATTCAATTCAAAGTTATATATATGTGTGTGTGTGTGTATGTGTGTGTGTGTGTGTGTGTATATATATATATATATATATAAATGTGCTGGGCAGCTATTATATGCAGAGCCCTATGCAATACCCTAAGGATAGAGATGAGTACAAATACCAATCCTTGAGGAATATATAGTCTAGTTTGGAAAAGGACGTCAGTCTAGGTCTGCAACTTTCGGTTGGTTGATATGCTCTGGTGACCATACAGTCAATATCCAATAAGACTGAACTCTGGATCCCGCATTTTTGCACCTGCATCTAGGATCCTTTTGTCTCTTCTTGCCTTCCAGTCCACTTCCTGGCTGATTTCTGACTCTGCCTCATCGTAGTATTTCTCTCTGTCTACGCACTTATCCCTTGAGGCTGAAACTGAAATCAATCCTCTAGGACTCTGGGAATGACCTCCACTACCTCCTCCACCAGTCCTACTGTGTGTTTTTCCCACTGCTCTGAATAGCAACTCTAACTGAGGGAATCTTCTTTCTGCTGATAATGCTTTCTGTTCCACGGAGGGAAATCAAGTACATAGCATACTTATAAATATGCATAAACCAGGCCAGGCTCAGTGGCTCACACCTCTAATCCCAGCTTTTTGGGAGGCCAAGGTGGAAGGATTGCTTGAGACCAGGAGTTTAAGATTACAATGAGCTATGATTATACCACTTCACTCCAGCCTGAGAGTAAGAGACAGAGAGGCGCTGTTTCAGAAAAAAAAAAGGAGGGGGGCGGTAAACCATATAAAGTAATGAACTAAGACCTTCATGAAGTTCTTAAAAAAGATAAATGCAATAGAAAGGAGGGAGTGGCCCCTGAGAGTCAGAGAGAGCTTTCCAGAAGAAGAAAGACTTGAACTGTTATTTGTTGGAAAATAGGCACTTGGAATAATCTCTAACCCTTCTTTGTTGGAAGGGTCAAGACTAGATAAGCAGAAGGATAGGGTGAGGCACTTCTACCCTCATTCCCAGAGCCATTATTACAACCAATGCTACCACCACCACTACTGCAATGAGCACATACACCCATACCCAGGAACATCCACACACTCAAATTCTGGATTTATCTTTGCCCTTTTAATTATTACTTTGAAATAGAACCAAAGCCATTTTTAAACATTTGTGATGTTTTGTTTCCTTTTAAGGAGCTTAAATGATGAGAACTACTTAGCCTGATCCCTGTTGTCATCTTTTACTGCCCAAATATTTTGAAAACCCCTTAAATTCAGCAGATTCTGCATAAACATCTTCCAAATTTAAAATTTCTCAGTCTCTAAGGAAAATACTGGTCATTATATAATGTCAAGATAATTTTTCTAGCAGCTTCTCAGCATAAGGTTCTTCTGGTCATTTCTATTGCACAGGACATGCAATCTCTCTTTTTTTAACTTTTATTTTAGGTTCAGGATTTCATGTGCAGGTTTGTTATTTAGGTGAATTGCATGTCACAGGGTTTGGTGTACAGATTATTTAATCACCCAGATGATAAGCATAGTACCTGATAAGTGGTTTTTCAATCCTCACCCTCCTCCCACCCTCCACCTTCCAGTAGGCCTTGGTGTCTGTTACTCCCTTCTTTGTGTCCATGTATGATCAGTGTTTAGCCCCCACTTGTAAATGAGAACATGAGGTATTCGGTTTTCTGTTCCTATGTTGGCTTGCTTAGGATAATACCCTCCAGCTGCATCCATGTTGCTGCAAAGGACAAAATCTCATTTTTTATGGCTGCATAGTATTCCATGGTGTATATGTACCACATTTTTTTAATCCAGTTTACTGTTGATGGGCATCTAGTTTGATTCCATGTCTTTGCTATTGTGAATAGTGCTGCAGTGAACATACACATGCATGTGCCTTTATGATAGAATGATTTCTATTCCTTTGGGTACATACCTAAAAATGGGAAGCTGGGTTGAATAGTGATCGATCCTCACCCTCCTCCTACCCTCTTCCTACCCTCCTGCTACCCTCCACCTTCCAGTAGGCCCTAGTGTCTGTTGTTCCCTTCTTTGTGTCCATGTATGATCAATGTTTAGCTCCCACTTGTAAATGAGAACATGAGGTATTTAGTTTTCTGTTCTTTGAGAAATCGCCAAACTGCTTCCCACAATGGCTGAACTAATTTACAATCCCACCAGCAGTATTTAAGTGTTTCTTTTTCTCTGCAACCTTGCCAGCATCTGTAATCTTTTAACTTTTTAATAATAACCATTCTGACTGGTGTGAAATTGTTTCTCATTATGGTTTTAATTTGCATTTCTCTAACTCTCAGTGAAGCTGAGTTTTTTTGATATGTTTGTTGGCCGCATGTATGTCTTCTTTTGAGAAGTGTCTGTTCATGTTCTTTGCCCACTTTTTAATGGAGTTATTTGTTTTTTGCTTATAAATTTAAGTTCCTTTAGACTCTGGATATTAGACCTTTGTCAGATGCAGTTTGCAGACATTTTCTCCCATTTCGTAGACTGTCTCTTTACTCTGTTGATAGTTTTTGTTTTTGTTTTTGCTGTCCAGAAGCTCTTTAGTTTAATGAGCTTGTCAGTTTTTGTTTTTGTCACAATTGTTTTTGGCATTTTTGTCATGAAATCTTTGCTAGAGACTAAGGACATACAATCTTTACATTCATTGCTTTATTTGTTGATTCAACAAATATTTCTTAAGTCTCTACTATTCGCCAGGCACAGGTCATGCAAGAGTAAGCAAAAACAGACACAGTCTCTGCTTCATGAAGTATTCAGTGTAGGGGAAGACATGGACATTATATTAGTCATCTATTATTATCTTTTGCTGTATAGTAAATTATCCCAAAACCTGGTAGCTTAAAACAAGTTATCATTTATTATCTCACAAAGTCTGTAAGTCAGGAATTTAGGAGTGGTTTCATTGGGTGGTTCTGGCTCAAAGATTTTCATAAGCTAACAGTCACAAGGTTGCCCAGATGAAGGTTTGACTGCAGAGGAAAGAGGTGCCTCTAAAATGGCTCACTCACATGCTTGCTGGCAGGAGGCTTCAGTTATTCACCATGTGAACTCTTCATATGGCTGCTTCAGTGCCTCATGGCATGGCAGCTGACTTTCTCCAGAGTGAGTGACCAAGAGAGCAAGGCAGAAGTGAGATATCTTTTACGATCTTACTGCAGAAGTCACACATTATCTTTTCCACAGTATCCTAAGTTCCATATATGTCAGCCTCATTCAATATGGGAGAGAGCTACACTGAGCACAAATACCAGAAGCTGAAAATCTTGGGCTGGGTGGGGGACAGTTATCTTGGAGGCTACCAGACATTTAAAAAAGATAACACAAATAAATGTAAAATTATAGCTACATTAAATAAGTCTTCACAGACTTTGTGAAGATATATTTTAGTCTTTATTCTAAGAACATTGAGAATTCATTAAAATATTCTAATTAGGGGTAAAAAGTTTATCTTTTAAAAGATCACACTAGGAGTTTTGCCTTGGGCAGTGTGTGTGTGTGTGTGTGTGTGTGTTTTATATATAAACATATTTTATATATAAAAATAATATATACACAATATATATATAAATATGTATATATTCGTATATTAGTTTGTTTTCACACTGCTATAAAGAACTGCCCAAGAGTGGGTAACTTATAAAGAAAAGACATTTAATTGACTCACAGTTCTGCATGGCTGGGGAGGCCTCAGGAAACTTACAATCATGATGATCATGACAGAAGGGGAAACAGGCATATCTTATATGGTGGTAGGTGAGATTGTGAGAGAGAGAATAGGAGGAACTGTCAAACATGTAATAAAACCATCAGATCTCATGAGAACTCACTATTGTGAGAACAGCATGGGGGAAACCACCCCCATGATCCAATCACCTCCCACCAGGTCCCTTCCTTAATATGTGGAGATTATGGGGATTACAATTCGAGATGAGATTTGTGTGGGGATACAGAGCCAAACCATGTCAATTGCATTGCTGGGCACACAAAGAAGTACAAAAAATCCCTAAGGGCTACCAAAAATGAAGAGTAAGCAAAAATTACAGAGATAAACAAAGATGGACAGAACGTAGTGCTTCTGGGAGCAAAAATCTATTTTAGGGATCCAGAGTTGAGGGATTAATGGTTGGCTGATTCAGAGAATGGGAGGGTAGCTCTTAGACTACTCGGGAGTCTCTTGAAGAGGTTGTTGAGGAAAACACCCATCTGCTTGCAAAGAGAGCCAACATTGGAAGCTATCTGTTTCTGCTCCTTTTCTGGGTTATATCTATATATAAAACAATAGACTTCCTGAGAAATGATATTATAGGCTTGCTGTGATACAAATCTGAGATTCAAATTTATACTACCTCTGCCTAGGTAATCCCCAGAGCTATAAGTTAAACTAAAATGGTTTTGATTTGATAGTACTATTGGATACCCTGCAGAAGCAAATGCAAATTCTTTCTAGAGATAAACATTCTCAGTCCAGAACCATCAAGTAGTCACAGACTCAAGTCATTTAAATGTGAATTCATAAACAAAATATACCAAATAAATGAGTTAAAAGGTGCCATGAGGAGTGCTCAGCATAACTAATTTTTTTAAAAATCCAGACTTCGGATATTAGGATTACCAGTTAGAGAATATGAAATAACTTGTATAAAATATTTAAAGGAATTATAGTTTATTAGGCAGATTTTTAAAAGAACCAAATAGAACTTCTGGGAAGAAAAGTGATAATCACCTCAATCAAGGAATTAAAAAGCAGTTTGGACACAATAGAACAAACAGTGAACTGGAAAAGAGAAATTAAGGAATTACCCAGAAGGTAGTGCAGAGAACTAAGGAGTGGTGAAATATATATATATATATATATATATAAATGTTAAGAGAAATTGAGGATAAAATGGAAAAACATCTAGTATATATTTTCAAAGGATGAAGTAGAAGAAGAAGGGATAATGGCTGAGAGTTTTCCAGAAATGATAAAAGATATACATCCATAGATATGGGACTAACGACATAAACCAAGCAGGAAAAAAGAAAACAAATTCACACCTGGACATGTTGTACTGTAACCGCAGGGTACCAAAGACAAACTCTTAAAGGCAGTAAGAAAGAAAGAGCCACTAAACAGAACAATGATTTGACTGAAAACAGCTTTCTCATCAACCAAAAAATGGAATCCAAAGACAATGAAATAATACTTTCAAAATGCTGAGAAAAATCTATGAACCTAGAATTCTCTATCTAGCAAAATTGTCATTCAAGACAAAGGGTGACGTGAAGATTTTTATCATCTAACAAAAACTAAAAACATTTATCACCAGCAGACCAGAGGAACTTCTCTGAAGGATGTACTTTGGGAAAAAGATAAATTGTTTTGAGATGCAAGAAAAAACAATATATAGATATGTTATAGTTAGTGTTTGTGGGTTCAGCAATACATTTATAGTTGTTCCTTAAGCAAAAGAGAGAATTTTAAAATGAAGATCATGATGGGTTAATGATGACAGCATATCATGAGTCCAAATTATGATTAATCCAATTATGTGCACTTGAGATTTGAAGTTGGGGTGGAAAGGTCAGCAAAAAGAATGGTAAATACATAGGCAAATCTAAACAAATATAGACTGCATACAGCAATAATAATGTCTTAACTTGTGAATTTAAAAAATAGTATGATAAATCCCAAATTGGACATAATAGAAAACTATAGCATATAAACCAGGGAGAATGTGATTAGGCTGTTATGTTGTGTTTCTGAAGAAAATAGAAATAATTAATTGTAGACTTTACATTAAGTATACATATTCTATTTTAAAGAACAACAATGAAAAAAATAGAGTGCATAATTTCCAAACCAGTAGAGGGAATAAATGAAATTTTTAAAACTACATTATTATATCACAGAAATAGTAAAATACTGTTTCATAACATATATAGAATAAAATACATGTATTATGTTAACAGTGTTATCTCTGAAGCCACACAACAAAGTGATTAAGAAGACAGGAACTGGAATCAGACAGCCTGGGTTCAAATCTTACCCTCAGTACTCATTAGCTGTGTGTTCTTGGGCACATTTATGTTTTCTGTTTCTCAGCCTTCTCATTTGTAAACTAGAGATTATAACAGTATATATCTTATAGGGTTGTTTCACAGTTAATGAGTTAAATGCAAATTCTTAGAACAGAAACTGGTATAGAGTAAGTGCTCATAATATTGCCAAGATTTTTATAAAAAATGGAAAAAGGTATAACAATTTTTATATGTTTGCTTATATATGATCTATCTCTAGAAGATTAACAATTAACTAATGAGTGGTTGTGAGCAGGGGGAGAGAAACCTAACATTGAAATTCCTTTATTCCTTTGGATCCATGTAAATTTATCTATTTAAAAGTTAAGTTAGAAATTTACTAAATATATTTAAATAGATTCTAATTTTTAAAGAGCTCTCTTGTATATTAAAGTAGGCTCAGTGTTGTAACAACTGGACCCAAACTCAATAGAAATGTATAACTGGCTCAGGTGTTTCCAGGTACTAGAGCATTCCCTCTTGCTTTTCCTCAACCCTACTTAAACTTTTAAAGATCTTTCCTTTTATTTTATTTCAATAGTTTTTGGAGAACAAGTGGTTTTTGGTTAAACGGAAAAGTTTTTTAGTAGTGATTTCTAAGATTTTAACGCACCTGTCACTTAATCAGTGTACACTGTACCCAATACATAGTCTTTTATTCCTCACCCTCCTGCCATTGTTCTCCCTGGTCCCCAAAGTCCATTACATCGTTCTTATGGCTTTGCATCCTCATAGCTTAGCTCCCACTTATAAGTGAGAATGTACAATATTTGGTTTTCCATTCCTGAGTTATTTCACTTAGAATAATGGTCTCCAACTCCATTCAAGTTGCTGCAAAGGCCATTATTTCATTCTGTGTTATGGCTGAGTAGATCCCATTGTGTACATATACCACATTTTCTTTATCCACTCATCGATGGATGGGCATTTAGGTTTACTCCACATTTTTGCAATTGTGAATTGTGTTGCTATAAGCATGCACATGCATGTGTCTTTTTCATATAATAATTTCTTTTCCTTTGGGTAGATATCCAGTAGTGGGATTACTAGATGGAATCGTAGTTCTACTTGTAGTTCTTTAAGGAATCTCCATAATGTTTTCCATAGTGGTTGTACTAGTTTACATTCCCACCAACCATGTAAAAGATTTCCCTCTTCACCACATCCATACCAACATCTATTATTTTTTGATTTTTTAATTATGGCCATTCTTGCAAGAGTAAGGTGGTATCTCATTGTGATTTTAATATGCATTTCTCTGATAATTAGTGATGTTAAACATTTCTATATGTTTTTGGGGTGTTTGTATATCTTTTGAGAATTGTCTATTCCTGTCCTTTGTCCACTTTTTGATGGGATCATTTGGGGTTTTTTTCTTGCTGATTTGTTTGAGTTCCTTGTAGAGACCTTTTATTAAATTATCTTCAAATTATCTGATTTGAATATGTCATCAAAGACTAAGCAAAGTAAAAATCATCAACTTGGGGGTGATTGGTGTGCCCAACAAGATGTGACTTTTTACCATGTCTTTCACACAAGTCTCACCCTGACCATCCATCCTCTGGTGTCCCTGGTGGTTAAAAGGACACACACCAGGTTTTTTGACTTAGCGATGATTGATGGCTTTTCCCAGCCCATTTACCCCTAAAAACATAACATTGGGCAATGACTCAGAAAGTTTTAAGATTAAAACTGAAGGAGATTAAACTTTTAAAAAAAATTTTGGATACTCTTCCATGGTAATCAAAACAGAAATAAGACTTTTTATTACGTACTTATGTATGACATATGCTTTGTGTGATACATTTTATACTGTTATAATACAAAAGTTTGAAATAAATACATGCATGATTCTTTGAAAAAATTAAGACTGTTGGCACCTTGAAAGAGGTAAGAAACAGTCTCAAGTTTAGTTAGGGAAGACATATCTCTGCAGCAGCTAAGTTCATGGTGCATGTTTATCTATGATTAAATGTTTTAGTGAGGAAAATTAGAAATGCCAATAGTGTAGAGCTAAGTATGAGTTGCCAGAATGAGTTGCCAGAACTCATACTTACCTCTCCAAAATGTGCTTGGAGAGGTAAGCCAGGGCCAATATCATGTAGGCATACTACAGACTATGTTTCAGAGTTTGGGTTTTATGGACCACACTGAGAAATTATTGAAGGGCTGGATTTGGGCAGGAAAGTGACATGATTCTATTTGCGTTTTAAGAAGAATGCTACGGCTGCTTTGTGATAATTAAATGGAAGCAGAGAAACCAGACTGGAGGCTATTGCAGCAGTCACCATAAAAGGTGATGGTGATTTGGACTGGGGTACTAACTGTGAAAACAGAGGAGAGTAGCCAGAGCCTTACTGTAATTTGAAAATAAAATTACTTTGATTTTGTGATAGCTGTGATGTAGGATAGAAGGGAAGAAAGGTATTAGAGCTGGCCCTTAGGTTTCCAGCTTGAGTGCCTGGGGGGACAATTTTAGCAAGGACAAAGGACAGATGCTCTTAACAAAATGGGTGGAATGAGAAAAAAGATTGTTTATTCATCCCAATCCTAGTAGTTTTTGAAGAAAGTGGATGTTTATAATTTGAGGATGTTTCTGTTTTCTCAAACCAAACAAAGTCATCATTGTCAGTATAAAAGTTTTGACATACTTGGAAAATAATATGAATTGGCAGATGTGAACATGCAAGAACAAGGTAGCTGAGTCCAAGCTGAATGGCTCTACATATAAATGTGAAAAATGTGAGACTTGGAGGGAGATGAGGACGGCACTGGGAGGAGATTGAGAGACCATTGGCCTTTGTATAAGTAGTAACCACAAACTACTTCATAACCTCTCTGGCTAGTGGAGTGTGAGCTACTCTAACTGGATCCTGCCAAGCTTGGGGTGAAGAGAGAGCAAAACGCAGTCCTTACACAGTATGAAGTAGTCCAGGACTCGGGTAAGGAGTTCTAATTCCTATCCTCTTGGTCAAATAGAAATAGATCTTTTAAAAGATTCTTAATTAAAAGAAGGAAATGAGAAAATCTTCCCTGGAAGTATTGCTTTAAGGGTTCCATGGTGCATTTAAAATCATCCAGTTGCAGCTCCATTCCCATTTGATGCTTGAATACTTTTTTGAAATCATATCACTATTCAGCAGCGCTACTATTGGGAAATTATTCAACTTAATCTCTGAATTACTTTAATTAAACATTGTCTCTATTCTCCTCTTAAGAAAGCTAGAAAATGTCCAGGAGTCATCGCCTTTGATGAGCTAATTTTGAATGAACACTCAAGGATTAATGGAACACAGAGGTCAGATGTCCCCATACAGAATCTCTGTTTTTGCTCTTTACTGTACTTGAACCACCCAAAATTCAATACTAGTTGCATTCCCCAAAGGGAATTCACTCACACTCGAAGCATTAATGAGCAACATAGATTTTGTTGAAAATTTTGCAAGAGAATAGACTTTACATCACACACCACAAAGCAAAATGCTCAAAAATTCTCATTTGACAAGTTATCCTAAGTCTCCTCTTCTCTTGCTGTTCTCTCTGGGAATTTGGCCTCTCTCTGGCAGGATGCCCCTCCAAAACCTCAATTCTTCACCATGTTATTGGGCTTTTCTCTCAGAAGTGTAAATCACAACCTACCAGAGTTGTCAACAAATAAAGAGTCCTCAAAAAGTGGAAGATTTTATCCTATTATTTCCTCACAATTTGGTTCACTATTGAAGTTTCTAAGTTTTTCATGGCTTAGCTATAATTAAGTACACATGGCATCATTTCAACTTGGCAACCACAGCTACTATTTTCTTGCTACGTATACTCCTATAATTAGCACCAAGAAGACAGTCAGGTTCCATAAAATGTATGGGTTTTACACACCTGTGCTTCTCAAGGAGGTAGTTCCTAAGGGAGTAATTTGAGGCCAAGCCACAGAGGACCCCATCAGTCTCAAGGAACAAGAGCCAAAGTGATTGATGATACTTGTGAATTGATGACCAAAGCCAGAGACGGGCTGAATAGAAAGATGGGAAGCAAGAGGCTGGCCAAGAAAAAAAAATAGACTGAAAGGACTCAGTTGTATGCAGGGGACACATCAGGTGCCACAGCACAAATACACATGACACAGTTTCTGCTATGATCGAGTAGGAAAAAGAGATGAGGAGTATAAAAATACCCCTGTCAATGAAATAACATATTAACACAGACCAAAGAGGCTATGTGAGTTCACAAGGGCAAATACAAATTAAGAATAAGGGGGGGGAATCTCCTTAGTACAAAAAGAAGGAGAGAGAATTCCCCCATCCCTTTCTTATTTACTTAGAAAATTTATAAATTCTTTCTCTGACTCTTTGAGATGGATGTGAATATTTTTAAAAGATAAATAAGCCTCTTGCCAGTTTTACAACCCAGGAATCTTTTTCTCAGGGATGTGGCACCCATATCTTTGAATCATAATCATCAAGGAAGACAGTACCCCCATCTCCCAGTTCCCATGGAAGGATAGGACTCTCTCTTGGCAGGACACCTGGCTGTAAAGATATGAGAAGTTATTAAAAAAAGAGAGAGAGATACGATAAGTTTATTTTTACTTTGGATAAAGTCTGTTAGCAAACACGAATAACCACCTCAATTACCAGGTGAGTTTAGGATAAATTATGTGTGACAAAGGGCACGTCGAAGTCCCCTTACTTGAGATCTAGTTACCTTATCTTGAGAAATTATGTGTAATGGATTGTATCTGTTTGGTTTTATAAAGGGTGAACTTTCTTTCTGTCTTTGTGATCTCCTTAGCAGATTGCCTCTGATCCATATCAGAGTCTGGTTTAAACTTGATTCAATAATGAAACTACTTTTTTTCTTTCCTATATTTAGTGGGGAGGATTTTTGATTGTATTTTCCCTGAAGTTCAGGGCAGGAAAATAACCTTTTTAATGAGGTAAATATCAGATAAGAGAAGGTCTCCTGAAGGGAAGGCTTTGAAGATGGAGTAGAATGTTGACTGAAGGAAGAAAGAAGTAGGCATTTCAGGCTTAGCAGGTGACCCAGTAAAAGACTTGCCTGTCCCTATTGTAAACTTTAAGGCCACATTTAAGAGTTGTCTCAGAGGGGTTTGAAGTCCCGTTGCTGATTTTTGTTGTTTCCTTATAATGTCAGGGGCAGATGGAGTAAAAAATATATACCCAGTAGAGCTTGCCCATATGGGGAGTCTGGGTCTCCATTAGTATATTTCCTGAGTGCCCCAACCAAACAGCCCTGAAACAGAGTAGGATTTTCATCCTTTCCCTGAATTATTTCTCTAATCTTGTCTTAATTGACTGGCTTAACAACACAATTTTTCCTCTGCTTTTTCTGTACGGCACAGCAAGTGGACAATACTCGTAAGTCATGACAAGTCAAATTAAAGAATGTAGCCAACTTAAACTCCTCTACAAACTTTTCTGGATGTTCTGAAAATTGGTCAAATTTTTACTTGTATAGAGCCAAATCAGATCTAGAAAATGCACATGTACTCTAAGTGTTCCCCCATTTCCATCAGCTACCTCCCACAATGGACACAGGTTTGACTTCAGGGGCTGATAGGGCACCCCACTCCTGGTGGTACTGGTTGGGCAGCAGGGTGTATGTGCTGGGGCAAGTTGGATAAGGGGGAGGGTTGCCTGATGACCTTGGGGTAGAATCTTTCATTAGAGAACTGGTGGGACCTGAGCCCCGCCTCAGAACTAGGGGACTGAAGAGACTCTGGAGAGGGTATAGGCCTTTTAGGAAGAACAGCTAGGATGGAATCCCTTAAGTGTAGCTACCTGGTATCTGGAAGTAACACGAGCCAGTAAAGGGCCATACAAGCCTGTGCATAAGAGACCTCCTCCCATTTTCCTTCTTTTTTTACAGGATAAGTCCAACTGTAAAACAGCAGTATAATGTATAGAACCATGTTTAGGCCAAATATCTTGCTTTTCCAATTTATATTAAACTCAAATGGTGTTGTAATAGAAAACAAATTTATTTTTCTTTAAGCTGAATTTGAATTTGCTCCAATAGCCTAAAAGACATGCTAGCAGTGAGTTCTCTGGGATGCTTATCATTGTCTCCATGTCAAACAAGGATTTCTATTGGACACAGAAGTTTTTCTAAGTCCAGCAAGAGGGAAAACAAACGGGTCCTCACTATTTTCCTTTCAGATTTCCACTGCCTGCAGAGAAGATGTAACTGTAGGTAGCAAGGCATTACAAAAGTAGATTATAAGCATTTGCCAGTGAATTAAATATGAAAAGAAGTATCTTTATTAAGCAAAATGTAGAAGGAAAAGTGTAAGTAAAGTGACAAAGAAAAGAAAATGCTATTACAGAAAATGATAACTTTAGATTAGAAAACAAGAAACAGGAAGACCAAGAATTCCCTAGGATGGACCCGTAACTCATAATCGTAGAGCTAATGGCAATGCCAAAAACCCTAGAGCATCTGGGAGGCAGCCAACAATACCGAACGCTGAAAACCCAGAGTACCCAAGTGTTGGCCAACGAGGGGACCCATACCAAATGCTGAAAACCCCAGAGCACCTGAGGGGCAGCCACAGTGAACCCCAAAGGGCTGGTCAGGGCCACAGAACAATATGACTCTGGCATCCCAGAGTCAGCAAAATGGGGACCTCTCACAACCAAGTGTCTTGCGTTAAAGAATTGCCCAAATACAGTTAACAGAAAATCAAAGTTAAAAAAACCTCGAACAAAACATACAATTGAGAACTGAAAATAAAATGGCTGGCAGAGCAATAAAATGGAGTGAGAGGAAAAGCACTAGGGGAAAGGATGACAAGGACGTGCTTTGGGGTACCCAGATGATGCAGGAATTTAAACTGACCCTCTAGCCAGAGGCTTTACTCCCTGACTCACTTGATTCAAGAGGAGTGGGGGCTGGGAGGGCAGAGGGACACTCATCCATCCGCAGGAGGCAAAATGGCACTGACTAGTCTTCAATGTGGGACTCGGGTGAAAGTCTCTCTAGGTTCCCTCAGCCTGGGTGAGCTTGGCTGCCATGTGGCAGGGGAGGGAGTGGCATGGAGACCAGTGACCTGACAGCCTGCCAGTCAGAGTAGTGGGTCCAACACAAGGCAGCGGCACTATGGCTACTTGCCTGTCCATTGAGCTCCACTGGCAGGAAAGATGATCTTAAAAGAGCCTTTGACTAGTGTTACAGCTCTGTAATGCTAATTGCCATCTCATCTCGTCATCTCTCGCTGATTGCCATGTCGCATCTCTCCAATCACCATTTTTGCTGTCTTGCCATCCCACAGATTGCTGATCACCGATTGCCACCTTTTGCCACCTCGCCAGTCTCTATCTTGCCATTTCTCACTGTCTCTTGTTGTCTGAACTCTTTGCTGACTTTCAATTTCCATCGTCTCTATTGTCTCACCACCTCTCCCCTGATTGCCACTGGCTCACCATCTTGCCACTGATCACCACCGTCTCACTGCCATGTCAGTCCCTGCCTCTCATTCGCCATCTTTGTCATGGTTGCCAGATGATGTAGGACAGGCAAGTCCCCAAACTGGGGATTAGCCCAGGAGGCTTCTTGGCATTGCCCAGGAAAGAATTCCAGGGTGAGCTCATAGCATTAGACAACAATCTTTTATTGAATGACTATTCTTTGCAGAGCAGGGCTAATTCATAGGCAGTGCACCCAGAATCAGTAACATATGGGCTCTTGGCAACTATATTTATACTCACATAAATCTACTTTTAATTATATGCAAATTAAGGGGTGAGTCAGTACAAATTAATGAGTGGGTCAATGCAAATTGAGGGGTGGGTTATTTAGAACTTTCTAGGAAAGGAGTGATAACTTCTGAGGTGTTGCCATTGAAAGAAGTGGTAACTTCTGGATCATTGCCACGGCATTTATAAACTGTCCTGGCACTGATGGGAGTGTCTTATGCCAGTGAACAATGAGGGCAGCTAGGGATTGCTTTTGTCACCATCTGCTGGTTCTTGCTGGTTTTTCCACTTTATCCTGTCTGGACCAGATTCTGTTTTGGTGAGCAGGGTTGTGACCAGGAAACAAGTCCTGCTGGTCTCCTACTTCAGAACTGGAATTCTTTCTTGATTTTTCCAATGGATTGGAAAACCCACATGAGAATTTTCTTTAAGAAAAGAAGGACCGGGCACAGTGACTCAAACCTGTAATCCCAGCACTTTGGGAGGCTGAGGCGGGTGGATAACATGAGGTCAGAAATTCAAGACCAGCCTGGCCAATATGGTGAAACCCCATCTCCACTAAATATACAAAAATTAGTGGGGCGTGGTGGCAGGTACCTATAATCTCAGCTACTCAGGAGGCTGAGGCAGGAGAATTGCTTGAACCCAGGAGGCAGAGGTTGCAGTGAGCCGAGATTGCACCATTGCACTCCAACCTGGGCAACAAGAGTGAAACTTCATCTCAAAAAAAGAAAGGAAGAATAATTATTACTTTTCTGAGTTCTTGCATATGTCAGGATGTCTCTTTTTTACTTTTGAACACCTATAACATTTAGGGAAGTATAGAATTGTTGGGTCAATTTGGTCAATGAGTACAAAAACAATACAATTGGATGTTGTCTTGATCTGAGAATTGGAGATTTCCAAATTAAGTTAGATTTTTATGGCTTTTGTTCTGGTGAACTATATTGCATGGAACATTAAACCCCAAGTGATTGCTGCTGCCAGAACTCTTCCTGGCTCTGCAACTGGTTAGTTTCTTCAATGACAAAGAATTCTGGAACACAATGAATCTCTGCTCATCTTCTACCTTTGCCATGTTTGGTGCTAGGAGTATTAATCTCTGAGTGAATATCCCAAAAAAAGATGTTAGTAGGCAGGCGTAAGACTGGAGTCTGGTTGTTGGTGTGAGGTTCGATGTTTTTCTATCCATGAAGCCCTGTATCCCAGATTTAGGAGAGAGGTCACTCAAAGCCTTTCTCAACTCTTTGAGGGGCTCCAAACTGTGTATTTCAGAGGGTGACAAGGAGATGAATGATCTAGGATGATGCTCCTTGATCTACTCTAAAATGATATGCTCAGGAAAAATTCCACTCCAACTCTGACATCTCTTACTTTTATTTTCCAGTATGCTTTCCAGTTTTTATCTTTTTCTGTTTTTTAAGGCTATTTTAATGAGAAGTCAGGAGGAGAAATATCAGGTCTGGCGGGCTGTTCTGTCACCATAGCAACCCAGAGCCCTCTCTAATTGTCTTTTGAACACACTGCTTATGTGGTATGATTGTGTTGATGACTGTCTATGTCATTGGTAAAAATAAAGCTGTCAGTGTGACAATTTTTCTAACTCAAAGAATCTTCTGCTCTGAGGCTGGATAAAAGCTCTGATTCTCTGGAGGAACTGATACTCTGGGGTAGAAGTGTTTCCTGTGAACTATTTGTCATTTGTGAAGAGCTCCTGTCTCTAGGATTTCTACTTTCTTCTCCCCTGATAGATCTGTTGACTCCCTGGAAAGACAGGCAGACAAATTTATTAGTTCTTTTGGATGGGGGTCATTTTTCAGAGAGAACATTGAAAAATTATACCCTAAAGATGGGCCTGAGCTTACATTTTAACACACTATTTTTCATTTAGTTAGCCCCTCACCAACACTGCTTCAATTGATATCTTAATCTAGAGCTCTTGTTTGCAGACTGTTAAACAAACTTACTAACTCATTTTACTGTCTCTACTCCTTTTTTCCCAATATTTATTATAAAAATGCTGAACTTTATAGTAGGGTTGAAAGAATTTTACAGTGTACTCTCCACCTAGATTCTACCAGTAACATTTTACTCTACTTGTTATATCACATATTTATCCATCTGATTATTCATCCATCCATCTATACATCTTATCTTGTGATGCATTGCAGAGTTGCATATATGAGTACACTTCCCCCTAAACATGTTAGCCAGCATACCATGAACTAAGGTCATTTCTTATTCTTATTTATTTCTTTGAATAATTATGAAGTTGATTTTCTAATGTTTTGTTAGTGTTGTACTTTCCCTTTTTGAAAAGTTTATTGCATCCTTCATCCATTTTTCTATTAATATGTTGGTTATTTGAATATTAATTTCTTAGAGGACTTATACTGAAATTTAATTTTCAATTATTTCTTTCTGAATAATTTCTTTATTATAAGACATTTATACCCACCAGAAGCACAAAAATATAATATGAGACATCCATCTTTTCCTAACAACTTAACATTTGGTTGAATTTGCCTTGCAATGTTCTTTGTGCTGTTTTCTGAAATGTATGTTTTTATGTTGTTAAATGTATCAATATTTTTCTGTTTAATTTTCTCTTTGTTGTAATGCTTTTAAATATTCATCTGTATTTAAATATATTTCTTTTGTTTTATATTTTTATTATGTTAATTTTGTAAGAACATTTAAATACTAATTCATCTTGAATACTTTGGTGCATGCAATATGTTTAGACTGCAGCTTAAATTTTTCCATATATTTGTGGAGGCGGAGCAAGATGGCCGAATAGGAACAGCTCCAGTCTCCAACTCCCAGCGTGAGTGACACAGAAGACTGGTGATTTCTGCATTTTCAACTGAGGTACTGGGGTCATCTCTCTAGGGAGTGCCGGACAATCGGTGCTGGTCAGCTGCTGCAGCCTGACCAGCGTGAGCTGAAGCAGGGCGAGGCATCGCCTCACCTGGAAGCGCAAGGGGGAAGGAAATCCGTTTTCCTAGCCAGGAGAACTGAGACACACAACACCTGGAAAATTGGGTAACTCCCACCCCAATACTGCGCTTTAAGGAAACAGGCACACCAGGAGAATATATCCCACACCTGGCCAGGAGGGTCCCACGCCCACGGAGCCTCCTCACTGCTAACACAGCAGTCTGCGGCGATCTATCCGCAAGGCAGCAGCGAGGCTGGGGGAGGGGCGCCCGCCATTGCTGAGGCTTAAGTAGGTAAACAAAGCCGCTGGGAAGCTCGAACTGGGTGGAGCTCACAGCAGCTCAAGGAAGCCTGCCTGTCTCTGTAGACTCTACCTCTGCGGACAGCCCACAGCTGCAGTCCAATAGGGGAAGCAGCAGGGGCCGGTGCAGACGTGAACGACTCTGTCTGACAGCTTTGGGGAGAGCCGTGGATCTCCTAACGCGGAGGTTGAGATCAGAGAACGGACAGGCTGCCTGCTCAGGTGGGTCCCTGACCCCTGAGTAGCCTAGCTGGGAGACATCCCCCACTAGGGGCAGTCTGACACCCCACACCTCACAGGGTGGAGTCACCCCTGAGAGGAAACTTCCAAAGGAAGAATCAGACAGGTACACTCGCTGTTCAGCAATATTCTATCTTCGGCAACCTCTGCTGCTGATACCCAGGCAAACAGGGTCTGGAGTGGACCTCAAGCAATCTCCAACAGACCAACAGACAGTCCTTCTGACTGTCAGACGGAAAACTATCAAACAGGAAGGACACCTATACCAAAACCCCATCAGTACGTCACCATCATCAAAGACCAGAGACAGATAAAACCACAAAGATGGGGAAGAAGCAGGGCAGAAAAGCTGGAAATTCAAAAAATAAGAGTGCATCTCCCCCTGCAAAGGAGTGCAGCCCATCGCCAGCAACGAATCAAAGCTGGTCAGAGAATGACTTTGACGAGATGAGAGAAGAAGGCTTCAGTCCATCAAACCTCTCAGAGCTAAAGGAGGAATTACATACCCAGCGCAAAGAAACTAAAAATCTTGAAAAAAGAGTGGAAGAATTGACAGCTAGACTAATTAATGCAGAGAAGATCATAAACGAAATGACAGAGATGAAAACCATGACACGAGAAATATGTGACAAATGCACAAGCTTCAGTAACCGACTCGATCAACTGGAAGAAAGAGTATCAGCGATTGAGGATCAAATGAATGAAATGAAGCAAGAGGAGAAACCAAAAGAAAAAAGAAGAAAAAGAAATGAACAAAGCCTGCAAGAAGTATGGGATTATGTAAAAAGACCAAATCTACGTCTGATTGGGGTGCCTGAAAGTGAGGGGGAAAATGGAACCAAGTTGGAAAGCACTCTACAGGATATCATCCAGGAGAACTTCCCCAACCTAGTAGGGCAGGCCAACATTCAAATTCAGGAAATACAGAGAACGCCACAAAGATACTCCTCCAGAAGAGCAACTCCAAGACACATCATTGCCAGATTCACCAAAGTTGAAATGAAGGAAAAAATCTTAAGGGCAGCCAGAGAGAAAGGTCGGGTTACCCACAAAGGGAAGCCCATCAGAATAACAGCAGATCTCTCGGCAGAAACTCTACAAGCCAGAAGAGAGTGGGGGCCAATATTCAACGTTCTTAAAGAAAAGAATTTTCAACCGAGAATTTCATATCCAGCCAAACTAAGCTTCATCAGTGAAGGAGAAATAAAATCCTTTACAGATAAGCAAATGCTTAGAGATTTTGTCACCACCAGGCCTGCCTTACAAGAGACCCTGAAGGAAGCCCTAAACATGGAAAGGAACAACCGCTACCAGCCATTGCAAAAACATGCCAAAATGTAAAGACCATCGAGGCTAGGAAGAAACTGCATCAACTAACGAGCAAAATAACCAGTTAATATCATAATGACAGGATCAAGTTCACACATAACAATATTAACCTTAAATGTCAAGGGACTAAATGCTCCAATTAAAAGACACAGACTGGCAAACTGGATCAAGAGTCAAGACCCATCAGTCTGCTGTATTCAGGAGACCCATCTCACATGCAGAGACATATATAGGCTCAAAATAAAGGGATGGAGGAAGATCTACCAAGCAAATGGAGAACAAAAAAAAGCAGGGGTTGCAAACCTAGTCTCTGATAAAACAGACTTTAAACCATCAAAGATCAAAAGAGACAAAGAAGGCCATTACATAATGGTAAAGGGATCAATTCAACAGGAAGAGCTAACTCTCCTAAATATATATGCACCCAATACAGGAGCACCCAGATTCATAAAGCAAGTCCTTAGAGACCTACAAAGAGACTTAGACTCCCATACAATAATAATGGGAGACTTCAACACTCCACTGTCAACATTAGACAGATCAACGAGACAGAAAGTTAACAAGGATATCCAGGAATTGAACTCATCTCTGCACCAAGCGGACCTAATAGACATCTATAGAACTCTCCACCCCAAATCAACAGAATATACATTCTTCTCAGCACCACATCGCACTTATTCCAAAATTGACCACATAATTGGAAGTAAAGCACTCCTCAGCAAATGTACAAGAACAGAAATTATAACAAACTGTCTCTCAGACCACAGTGCAATCAAACTAGAACTCAGGACTAAGAAACTCAATCAAAACCGCTCAACTACATGGAAACTGAATAACCTGCTCCTGAATGACTACTGGGTACATAACGAAATGAAAGCAGAAATAAAGATGTTCTTTGAAACCAATGAGAACAAAGATACAACATACCAGAATCTCTGGGACACATTTAAAGCAGTGTGTAGAGGGAAATTTATAGCACTAAATGCCCACAAGAGAAAGCAGGAAAGATCTAAAATTGACACTCTAACATCACAATTAAAAGAACTAGAGAGGCAAGAGCAAACACATTCAAAAGCTAGCAGAAGGCAAGAAATAACTAAGATCAGAGCAGAACTGAAGGAGATAGAGACACAAAAAACCCTCCAAAAAATCAATGAATCCAGGAGTTAGTTTTTTGAAAAGATCAACAAAATTGACAGACCACTAGCAAGACTAATAAAGAAGAAAAGAGAGAGGAATCAAATAGAAGCAATAAAAAATGATAAAGGGGATATCACCACCGACCCCACAGTAATACAAAGAACCATCAGAGAATACTATAAATGCCTCTACGCAAATCAACTAGAAAATCTAGAAGAAATGGATAATTTCCTGGACACTTACACTCTCCCAAGACTAAACCAGGAAGAAGTTGAATCCCTGAATAGACCAATAGCAGGCTCTGAAATTGAGGCAACAATTAATAGCCTACCCACCAAAAAAAGTCCAGGACCAGATGGATTCACAGCTGAATTCTACCAGAGGTACAAGGAGGAGCTGGTACCATTCCTTCTGAAACTATTCCAATCAATAGAAAAAGAGGGAATCCTCCCTAACTCTTTTTATGAGGCCAACATCATCCTGATACCAAAGCCTGGCAGAGACACAACAAAAAAAGAGAATTTTAGACCAATATCCCTGATGAACATCGATGCAAAAATTCTCAATAAAATACTGGCAAACCGGATTCAGCAGCACATCAAAAAGCTTATCCACCATGATCAAGTGGGCTTCATCCCTGGGATGCAAGGCTGGTTCAACATTCGCAAATCAATAAACGTAATCCAGCATATAAACAGAACCAAAGACAAGAACCACATGATTATCTCAATAGATGCAGAAAAGGCTTTTGACAAAATTCAACAGCCCTTTATGCTAAAAACGCTCAATAAATTCGGTATTGATGGAACGTACCTCAAAATAATAAGAGCTATTTATGACAAACCCACAGCTAATATCATACTGAATGGGCAAAAACTGGAAAAATTCCCTTTGAAAACTGGCACAAGACAGGGATGCCCTCTCTCACCACTCCTATTCAACATAGTGTTGGAAGTTCTGGCTAGGGCAATCAGGCAAGAGAAAGAAATCAAGGGTATCCAGTTAGGAAAAGAAGAAGTCAAATTGTCCCTGTTTGCAGATGACATGATTGTATATTTAGAAAGCCCCATCGTCTCAGCCCAAAATCTCCTTAAGCTGATAAGCAACTTCAGCAAAGTCTCAGGATACAAAATTAATGTGCAAAAATCACAAGCATTCTTATACACCAGTAACAGACAAGCAGAGAGCCAAATCAGGAATGAACTTCCATTCACAATTGCTTCAAAGAGAATGAAATACCTAGGAATCCAGCTTACAAGGGATGTAAAGGACCTCTTCAAGGAGAACTACAAACCACTGCTCAGTGAAATCAAAGAGGACACAAACAAATGGAAGAACATACCATGCTCATGGATAGGAAGAATCAATATCGTGAAAATGGCCATACTGCCCAAGGTGATTTATAGATTCAATGCCATCCCCATCAAGCTACCAATGACTTTCTTCACAGAATTGGAAAAAACGGCTTTAAAGTTCATATGGAACCAAAAAAGAGCCCGCATTGCCAAGACAATCCTAAGTCAAAAGGACAAAGCTGGAGGCGTCATGCTACCTGACTTCAAACTATACTACAAGGCTAAAGTAACCAAAACAGCATGGTACTGGTACCACAACAGAGATATAGACCAATGGAACAGAACAGAGTCCTCAGAAGTAATACCACACATCTACACCCATCTGATCTTTGACAAACCTGAGAGAAACAAGAAATGGGGAAAGGATTCCCTATTTAATAAATGGTGCTGGGAAAATTGGCTAGCCATAAGTAGAAAGCTGAAACTGGATCCTTTCCTTACCCCTTATACGAAAATTAATTCAAGATGGATTAGAGACTTAAATGTTAGACCTAATACCATAAAAACCCTAGAAGAAAATCTAGGTAGTACCATTCAGGACATAGGCATGGGCAAGGACTTCATGTCTAAAACACCAAAAGCAACGGCAGCAAAAGCCAAAATTGACACATGGGATCTAATTAAACTAAAGAGCTTTTGCACAGCTAAAGAAACTACCATCAGAGTGAACAGGCAACCTACAGAATGGGAGAAAATTTTTGCAACCTACTCATCTGACAAAGGGCTAATATCCAGAATCTACAAAGAACTCCAACAAATATACAAGAAAAAAACAAACAACCCCATCAAAAAGTGGGGAAAGGATATGAACAGACATTTCTCAAAAGAAGACATCCATACAGCCAACAGACACATGAAAAAATGCTCATCATCACTCGCCATCAGAGAAATGCAAATCAAAACCACAATGAGATACCATCTCACACCAGTTAGAATGGCAATCATTAAGAAGTCAGGAAACAACAGGTGTTGGAGAGGATGTGGAGAAATAGGAACACTTTTACACTGTTGGTGGGATTGTAAACTAGTTCAACCATTATGGAAAACAGTATGGCGATTCCTCAAGGATCTAGAACTAGATGTACCATATGACCCAGCCATCCCACTACTGGGTATATACCCAAAGGATTATAAATTACTCTACTACAAAGACACATGCACATGTATGTTTATTCACAATAGCAAAGACTTGGAATCAACCCAAATGTCCATCTGTGACAGACTGGATTAAGAAAATGTGGCACATATGCACCATGGAATACTATGCAGCCATCAAAAAGGATGAGTTTGCGTCCTTTGTAGGGACATGGATGCAGCTGGAAACCATCATTCTTAGCAAACTATCACAAGAAGAGAAAACCAAACACCACATGTTCTCACTCATAGGTGGGAACTGAACAATGAGATCACTTGGACTTGGGAAGGGGAATATCACACACTGGGGCCTATCGTGGGGAGGGGGGAGGAGGGAGGGATTGCACTGGGGAGTTATACATGATATAAACGTTATGCACATGTACCCTAGAACTTAAAGTATAATAAAAAAATTAAAAATAAATTTAAAAAAGTTAAAAAAAAATTTTTCCATATATTTAAACAGTTCACCCAGCATTATTTATTAAAGAATTTAATCTTCCCCAATGACTTGAAACCACAAATTTAACTCCTATAAACTCTTTGGTCTTTCTTGAAAATGTTTTACAATGACTGAATAATCTATTATTTTATTTAATACATATTTGTGGTATATTTTAATGCCTAGCGTTTCTGTGCTTCACTGGTGGTTCTTCCTTTCAATATTTTGTTTTCCTTCATGAATTACTTATTCTTCCAGACAAAAGATAAAATTACTTTGCCAAACTCAAAATAAAAAAAACTCATTGATATTTTATTTGCTATTTTTTTGAATTTATAAATTAGTGTAGTGATAATTGGCATCTTTGCCACTTAGTTCCTCTCATCGAAGAATATAATTTATTTCTCTATTTAGTAGGTACTGCCAAAAAGTTTTCTTAGGTGATTGTACCAATTTATACTTTCATATAGTATGTGAATGTTTCGATCATTACACATCTTTGCCAACTCTTAGTACTGTTGCCTTTTTCATTTTAACTATTCTAGTGACTGTGACATTGCTTATGACTTTATCTGCATTTCTTTGATGATTAACAATATTATGTGCATTTTCATGTTCTCATTTGCCATTTGGATGTCCTGATTTTGATCAAGTATTTATTCAAATCTTTCCTCTGCTTTTTTCTATTGTATTGCTTGCCTTTTTCTTTTTATTTTTTATTTTTTTTTTTTTTGAGACGGAGTCTCGCTCTGTCACCAGGCTGGAGTGCAGTGGCGCGATCTGCAAGCTCCGCCTCCCGGGTTTACGCCATTCTCCTGCCTCAGCTCCCGAGTAGCTGGGACTACAGGCGCCCGCCATCTCGCCCGGCTAATTTTTTGTATTTTTTAGTAGAGACGGGGTTTCACCGTGTTAGCCAGGATGGTCTCGATCTCCTGACCTCGTGATCCACCCGTCTCGGCCTCCCAAAGTGCTGGGATTACAGGCTTGAGCCACCACGCCCGGCCTTTCTTTTTATTTTTTATAAGTTATTTGTACACTCAGGATTTGAGTCCTTTATCAGATGTATGTATTTCAACTGTCATCTCTTACAATGTGGCTTACCTTTTACTTTCTTAAAATTCATAATTGTTTTCACCTTATTAATACAGTATTTATTTGTCTTCCCTCTGTCAAACCCTGAGCCAACCACGTTCCCCAGGCTACCTGGGAATGTATAGGAAAAAAGAACATACAGGGCCAATGAGACATAGGAGAAAGAACTATGGGAGGTGGAGATGGCTCCTTCACATGGCAAAAAGAATGAGAGAGGCTACCATCAGGCAAAACAGCCCCATCACCTCCCAGAGGGCAAAACCCAGAATGGGATAGAATAGTTGTTGCTTCAGAGAAGAGTTCCTGGCATAACCAATGATGAGGTTCCCAAACACAGTCCCAACCAATCCCAGCCCCAGAGCCAGCCCCCCAACTGTAGCAGCCCCAACCCCAATAAACTTGGCTGCTGTGTCAATGTCTCTTGAAATTGCGCTGGTTTGGAAGCTGCAGCTAGGGACAAGTGAGATAAGGGGATGTGAGACTGCCAAGCTGCTGAGGCTCTCATCTATCAGTGTCTCTGTTCATTTCAGCACCACTGAAGATAGTAGACAGCTCAGCAACTGGGAGGTGCTCTTGACCAAGAGTGGGTGGAGACACACTTGGAGCAGGCATACATTTTTAGGGGTGAGGGGCTATGGGAACACAGTTGCTTTCAGTGCAGAGAAGGCAGAGAGCAAAATTCATAATTTTAATGTAGCTAATTTATTAGTTTTTTTCTTTACGGCTAATGCATTTTGTATCTTGTTTAAGAGATTTTTGCCTACCCCAAGGTCATGAGGATATTTTTCATTTTATTCTAAAATCTCATTGTTTACTTTTTATAATTGTAACTCTGATCTTGATTTTTGTTTATGATGTGAGGTAGTGGAAAAAGGTAACTTTTCTATGTGCATTTACAAATGACCCAGTAAATAAATTTTTTAAAGGACAAAATTATAAGAATAAAAAGGAATGTTAAAGCTGCCTGAAGAGCTCTGCAGAGTCACTCTCTAGCAAAATGACCATAATGAGTGAAAATTACATTTAAAAAGAACAACTATATAGTAATTACATTAAACAAATGTATTAATCTTCCAATTAAGAGGCAGAGATTGGTAACATGGACTTTTAAAAATCATTATTTAACTTTATCCTGTCTACAGGAGATTAATTTTAGATTCCAACATACAAATATATGGAAAGTAAAACAATAAGAGAGGATACATCATGCAAAAGCGACCATTAGAAAGTTGAAGTGTCAATCCTAACATAAGATCAACTTTAAAACAAAAACTGTTACTAAAGAGATACATTTGATAATGATGAGTCATTATTTATAGAGTGTAATAATTATAAACATATATGCACCTAGTAATAGAACCCCCAAATTCATGAAGCAAAAACTGACATATTCAATAAATAGATAATTCAACAATAATAGTTGGAGATTTCAATACTCCACTTTCTATAATGAATAGAATAACCACACAGAAGGTGAATGAGAAAATAGAAGACTTGAACAACAATGTAAACCAACTATACCTGACATGCAGTTGTACAATAATCCACGAAATAATAGCAGAGTACACATTCTTCTCAAGTCCATAAGGAACTTTCTCCAGAATAGCCCATGTTGTTAGGCCATAAAGCAAGCCTCAATAAATTAAAGAGGGTTAAAATCATACAAAGTGCATTCTCTAGCCAAAAAGGAATCAAATTAAAAATCAAAAACATAAAGAAAAAAATTTCATTCACAAATATATGGAAATTAAACATTAGACTTCTAAATATTCAATGGGTGAAATACTAAATTTAAAATACTTAGAGATGTATTAAAATAAAAACACATTTCAAAAGTATGGAATGAAGCTAACACCATGCTTAGAAGGAAATTTATAGCGGTAAAAACCTATCTTTAGAAAGAAGAAATATCTCAAATTTATAACCTAAGCTAATACAAATCACTGGAAAAAAGAATAAACTAAACTAAAACTGATAAAATGAAGGAAATAGTAAAGATTATAATGAAAATTAATGAAGTAGAATACAGAAAAAATATAGAAAACTAATGAAGTTGAACATTGTCCTTTAAAGAGATTAACAAACTTTAAGCTAGACCAACCAAAAAAAAAAAAAAAAGAGGCATGACAGATTCCTAAAATAAGATATAAAAGACAGAGCATAATACTGAACTTGCAGAAATAAAAAGGGTTATAAGGGATATGATAAGCAGTAACTATATGTTAACAAATTTGATAACTTAGATGAAACGGGCAAATTCCTAGAAGACACAAGAGGAAGTAAAAATCCTGAATAGATTTAATAATAGATTGAATTCGACATTTAAAACTTCCCACAAATAAAAACAGGCCTATATGGCTTCATTTAAATTATACCAAATGCCTAAAGCTAAATTAACACCAATTTTCCACAAGTTCTTCCAAAGGAGGGAACACTTTCTGACTCATTCTATGAGCCCAGTATTACCCTAATACCAAAACCAGGCAAACATATTACAAGAAAATAAAAATTTACATCAATAACCCCTAATAGTGCAACGGCAAAAATCCTCAGCAAAGTACTATCATACCAATTCAGCAATATATGAAAAGGATTATACGCCATTACTGAGCAAGATCTATACCAGCAATTTAAGGTTGGTTTAACATCCAAGAGTCAATGTAATACAGCATGTCAATAGAATAAAGGACAAAAACGACATGAGCATCTCAATAAATACAGAGGAAAAACATTTGACAAAATTTGACAGTACCTCATGAAGAAAATATGCAACAAATAATAAGTAGAAGATGGGATTTCCTTAACTTGATAAAAAGCATCTTCAGAAGTCTCATAACTAACATACTTCATGGTGAAAGACTGAGAAATTTTCTCCTAAGCTCAGGAATGAGACATGAATGTCCGCTCTGTCTTCAACTTCTATTCAACTTTGTTCTGGAGGTTCAAGTCAGGGCAATTAAGAAAGTTTTTTTTAAAGTATTCATTTGGAAAAGAAGAAGGAAAACCATATATATTTGCAGATGATATTATGTGTAGAAAATCCTAAGGGATCCACTAAAAGATAATCAGATAATAAATTAGTTCAGCAACATTGCAGGATAAAAGATAGATTCATTGTTTCAACTGATCAACATAAAAAATCAGGCCAGGAGTGGTGGCTCATGCCTGTAATCCCAGCACTTTGGGAGGCCGAGGTGGGAGGATCACTTGAGCTCAGGGGTTCGAGACCAGCCTGGGCAATATGGCGAGACCCCATATCTACCAAAAATACACGCACACAAATTAGCTAGGCATGGTGGTATGCACCTGAGGTAGTACCAGCTACTTAGGAGGCTGAGCAGGGAAGATGGTTTGAGCCCAGGAGGCAGAGGTTGCAATGAGCCGAGATCACACCATTGTACTCCAGTCTGGGTGACAGAGCCAGACACTGTCTCAAAAAAACAAAAAAGATAAATTGTATGTCTGAATATTATCAATACATAATAGGAAGAGGTCCCATGTTCATCAACTGGATGATCTAATTTTATTAAAATGGAAATACTCCCCAAATCAATCTATACTTTCAGCACAATCCTCATCAAAATTCTAGCTGGCCCCTCTGTAATAACTGATGAGCTGATCCTAAAATATGTATGATAATTCAAGAGACCTAGAATAGCAAAAAACAATTTTGAAAAAGAACAAAGTTGGAGGGCTTAAACATCCTGATTTCTAACCTTGCAGTAATCAAGACTGTATGGTACTGGCATCAGGGTAGACATATATCAATGGAATAGAATTGAGAGTCCATAAAAAAACCCTCTCATTTATGGTAAATTTATTTTCAACAAAAGTGCCAGGACAATTCAGTGGCTAAAGGATAGTCTTTTCAGAAAATAGTGCTAAAGCAACTGGATGTCCACATGCAAAATAGTAAAATTGGACCCCTACCTCATACTACTAAATACATGCAAAAATACACTCAAATTGATCAAAGTCATAGACATATGAGCAAAAGTTATAAAATTCTTAGAAGTTAATATAGCTCTAGATTTTTATTAACTTAGAATAGGCTGATTTCTTAGGCATAACACTAAAAGTACAAGCAGCAAAAGAAAAAACTAGACAAATTGGACTTTATAAAAATTTCAGACTTTTGTGCCACAAAAGACACCATCAGAAGAGTGAAAAGACACCCACAGAAGAGGGGGAAATATTTGCAAATCGTATTTATGATAAGGGACTTGTATCTAAAATACACAACACCTCTTACTCTTACAGCTCAATCATAAAAAGAAAGCCCAATTAAAAATGGGCAAAGGATTTGAATAAACATTTCTCCAAAGAAGATATACATATGGTCAGTAAGTACATGAAAAAATGATCGATGTCATTAGCCATCAACTAAATGCACATTAAAACCACAATGAGATACTACTTTACACTCACTAGGATGCCAAAAAGTTAATGACAAGTTATTGAACCCTTGTAAACTACTGGTGGGATTGCCTGGGACAGAGCTGCTTTGGAAAATAGTTTGGCAGTTCCTCAAAAGGCTAAACCTAGATGGAGAATATTAGTTTCTAGGTCTTCCATAACAAAGCACCACACATTGAGTGGTATAAACAACTCTCAAATTCTGGAGGCTAGAAGTCTGAGATCAAGGTGTCAGCAAGGTTGGTTTCTTCTGAGACCTCTCTCTCTTGGGCTTGCAGATGACTGTCTTCACCCTGTGTCTACACATAACCTTCTCTCTGTATCTATCTGTGTTCTAATCTTCTTTCTTATAAGGGCACCAGTCATATTGGATTAGAACCTATCCTAATGGCTTCATTTATTTTAATTACCTCTTTAAAGATCCAATCTCCAAATACAGTCACATTCTAAGGTGCAAGGCAGTAGGACTCCAATATATAAATTTGGAGAGGACACAACTTCGTACATGACAGAGTTTCTGTATGACCCACCAATTTCATTCCTAAGTGTCTCAATTTGTTTGAACTGCTATTTAAAAAATACCATAAACTTGGTGGCTTATAAACAACAGAAATTTATTTTCCACAGTTTTGAAGGCTGGGAAGTCTAAGGTCAAAATGCCAGCAGATTTGATGTCTGGTGAGGAACAACTTTTTAGTTCATAGGTGAAGCCTTCTTACTACATTCTCAAATGGTGGAGGAGGCAAGGCAGCTGTCTGGTGCCTCTTTTGTTAGGGCACTAATCCCATTCACGAGGGTTCTACCCTTATGACAATTACCTCCCAAAGGCCACACCTCCTCCTACCGTCACAATGGTGATTAGGTTTCAACATATGAATTTGGGAGGGACACAAACATTCAGACCATAGCACTAGGTATCTACCCAAGAAAAATAAACATGTATTACACACAAAAACCTTTTCAAGAATGTTCATAGCAACATTATTCATAATATCCAAGAAATGGAAATAATCCATATGTCCATCAACTGGGAAACTGATAAACAAAATATAATACTCATTCAATGGAATATTCTTCAGCAGTAAAAAGTAATAAAATACTGATACTTATTTTAATCAGATGAATCTTGAAAACATTATTCTAAGTGAAGAAACCATTCACAAAGCACCACGTATACTATCGAGTCAAAGAGTAGATTTATGGTTACCCAAGGTAGGAGGGTGGGGAAGTTGGGACGAAATGGTGAGTGGGTTCTAATGGGTACAGATATTTTTGGTTGGATGATTGTGATTTAAATATTCAAAAATCGAGTGTGGTGATGGTTGCACAATTCTGTGAATGTACTGAAAACTATTGAATTGTATACTTTGAATAGCTGAATTATATGGCATGTTAGTTATGTCTCAGTAAAGCCATTACTAATAAAATAACACCACTTCCTGGAAATAGAAATACTATTTTAATAGCTAACACATAAATAAAGCCATTAGATGTTAATATAGTCCCAAAAAATCTGCTGAAGCATGTATTCCATTAAAACACGTGAAGAAACTAACAAATAGAAAACCATGGAATCCAGAAAACAGATCATCAACATAAGACAGAGCCAAAGTATTCCCAGTATGATGGTGAAGGGAGAGAGCTATACAGCAAGAGCAGCCCCGAGTAGAGCAGAAAGTCTTCAGGAGAGATGGAGGAGAGACAAACCTGATAGAGTAACTCATGTATTTAATAAAGTGAGAGGAGAGTTACACTTCATACAAAATTTGGCAATGAAATGGCAATGCATGTATAAATGACAGTCAAACAAAACAAAAAATGGAAGTGACTATTCCTCCCAAGAAAACAATAAATTGCACACAATGTATAAAGAAAAGGCTCTGTTAGGAACAATATTTGCATAGTCACAGTGATATAGACACTAAACATTGATCTCATTTAAATAGACAAAATTATTTGGAGGATAAGGGAAATGCAGATGTGGTTAAGACAGCCTGTAAAGAAATTCTATAGAGAATATCTAAAATTAGAAAAGCAAGAAAGAGATGCATGAGAATATCATACAAAAACGAAAGGGTTGAGCATGGTTGTCTTTAGAGCGCATGAACTGGAGAAGCAAGAGGCAAGAGGCAAGACAATTTTATCTTCTGTAGTAACCTTAGTAGAATCAATTGACTTTTTAATCTACGTACATGGAAAGCCTTATTAAAAATTAAAGTTAAATTTTAAACAGAGAAAAGAAATACTATGTGGCAGATTTCTATTTCTATCAACATTATGTGCTAGATACACTGAAGGGAAAAATCTCTCACTAAAAAGCATCTAGTAATATTGGGTGAAACTCACTAACAGTCTTTTAATTTTATACCTGAGTTTAAAGAAAGTAAGGGGAATCCCCAAAACAAAACCAAAAAGAAACTAAAAACCAGAAGAAACCAGCATCATTTATTAGTGTTTGGTAGTTTTCATCGTAGAGGTCTTTCACCTTTTTGGGGGGTGACGGGGGAACGAGTCTCGCTCTGTTGCTCAGGCTGGAGTTCAGTGGCACGATCTCGGCTCACTGCAACCTCCGCCTCCCGGGATCAAGCAATTCTCCTGCCTCAGCCTCCTGAGTAGTGCCGCCACCATGCCCGGCTAATTTTGTAGTTTTAGTAGAGACAGGAGTTCACGATGTTGGCCAGACTGGTCTCGAACTCCTGACTTCAGTGATGCACCCCACTTGGCATCCCAAAGTGCTAGGATTACAGGCATGAGCCTGTAAAATTGATTTATTTTAATCAATAAATTGATTAAATTTATTCTTGGGTACTTCGGGTTTTTTGTAGGTATGTAAATGGGATTGCTCTCTTGACTTCTTTTTCAGCTAGTTCATTATTGGTGTATAGAAATGCTAGTGATTTTGTATACTGCAACTTTACTGAATTCACTTATCAGTCCTAAGGGCTTTTTGTAGCATCTTTAAGTTTTCTGTATATAAGATTATGTCATCTGCAAAGAAGGATAATTTGACTTTCTCTGTTCTTTACTCTTATTCAAGGATACTAATCAGGTATAAATAAAATCCTTTTTATTTTTCTATTATTTTCTCTGTGATCCTTTTAAATGCTCTTTTGCTTTTCCATTTTATTTTGCTCAATTTTCTGAAACCTATCAATATTTCTAACTGTATTTTTGGTACTACCGTTTCTCCTTTTATTGCTATTTCTAACATGGTTGTCTTTTATATAATGGCTTCAGTCTCTCCTCTAATTTTTTTCTCATTTTTAAAATCTCTTTCTAGCATTTTTTTATTATTATCTTATTTGTACACTTTTCTCTCTTCTTTGAGCTCTTGATGCAAAGCGATTTATTTTAATGTATCTTATTTTAATTCAAGAAAAGTTTCAATTTTTTAATGCTTTGTAAAATAATTATTTTGATGTTCTTGTTATAATGAGTTTCTTCATTTTTATCTTTTAATATTTTTCTCATAGTTTCACGCTGGTTTTTTAAATTATTGTTTATCTTTTAATGGGAGCTAGTTTTTCTTGGTCAGCTGCTTGCTGAAGAACAGTGTATGGTAACAGACATCAGTCTAGGTGAGCTGGCCGAGCTGGTAAATAGGCTCTAGATCTATTGCCTCAAAATATTCTCCCACCAACTTTCTACTTTGAAGCTCTATCTTTTGGATTTAGACATGGGTCTCCATGAGGCCAGTATCCCAGATTCTTCATGTAGTGATTTTGTGCTTACTTCTCTTCAAATGACCTTGCCCCGTGACATCTCTACCCTACCACAGCTTGACTCTCATGAGATGACATGTCTGCTACTCTTGACCTCTGAACTTTCTTACTGCTTTTTAATATTAAATGGGGCTCAGGGATATTCCAGTAAACCATCTGTTCCAAGATCAGAGGTTGACAGTTTGTACCCTCATGGAGAATTCTGTGTACTGGTTGGGTCTGAAGAAGCAACTTCATTTATTCAAAAAAATATTTATTGAGTGGACACCACATTGCAGGTACTGTTCTAAGTCCTTGCTGAATTTGCCTTGTTGGGAGCAGGGAGAGGGGGAGAGACAATGAAAAGTAATGTCATAAATTATAAAAATTGATAAATATATTGGGGAGAAGTGCAGAAAGGAGGAATCAGGAGTGGTGGTAGAAGATAAACAATTGCAATTTAAAAGATAATGGTCTAAATTTCACTGCATTTGGCAGCTGTTCTTCATTGATTGTGGGTTGAGATTTTCTTCTCATACGGTCTCTGCTCTTTTTGTTGTTTCAGAAGGGAGAATGAAGTTGGCTTATCTTGATTCTGCAATACTTAACTGGAAGGCCCCTACCACCTCCTTTTGTATAAATGTATTTATTGCATAAGTTATGGTGATTTGTAGTGTAACAGTCCTTTCTATTTTCCTTCTTTGCCATCATTCTGTATGTAGGAAAGATGGAGAAATCCGAGGAATTCTTGAAATTCAACCATTCTTTTTTTTTTTAATTGTACTTTAAGTTCTAGGGTACTTGTGCACAACATGTAGGTTTGTTATATATGTATACATGCACCATGTTGGTGTGCTGCACCCATTCTTTCCCTAACCTGAATCCGATCACATTATGACTTACACAACTCTTGCGAGTCTCTTGAACTTTAATTCATTTTATGACAATTGGTTTGAGTTTTGTGGTTTTCCTTTTAAAGTTACATTCTCATATAATTTGGAACAGGGGCAGTGGGGGTGACACCCATGAGAAAATAACCTCCTCTTCTCTTTTCCTCATACCTAAATATATAGTTACATTTGTAGGAATGCTTATATATTTTTAAGATGTGCTCATAATATTTCAAGATTAAAGCTACCCTCTTATAGGTGTAACTGAGGAGCGGAAGTCTTTCTGAGAAAATCAGGACTGAGAGGGGATTACCAAGGTAGCATCCAGGGGAGACGCTAATTTTGATTGTTCAGAGTGTCAAAGAAGAGATTTCTTAGTGGCAGATTTTGGACGTCATCCACCAGGTGTGGGGACCTGAGACTGAGAAAGTCCCCAGCCCTCAGACCCTTATTTTCTGGTGGCGTAGCTGGGTAGAAGTGGCCACGGAACTGTCACAACGGTGGTTCAAGACTCCTAGAGACATCTGGGCTGAAAAACTGAAACTGACCCACAGAGAGAAAAAGAATTAAACATAGAAATAAAGAGTTTAGTCAGTATTTGAGTTTCTCGTTCCAGAAACACAACTGTATACATTTCCTAAGAAGGATGCATGAGCCAACAAATTTTTATTGACCTAACTATTTTGAGTTTCACTTCTGTCACTTCCAAAAGAATCTTGACTAAAGCACAGGGGAGGAAGAGCCTTTCTACACTTGAGCTAGGGATTTAAAGGAGGAGCTTTGAATGCCTATGTATCAGTTAGGGTACTGTTGGGTTGCTGTTTCCAGAAAACTTGATAAACAATGGCCCAAACAAGTAATTTGTTTTACATGACAAGAAGTCTGGGACAGGCAGACCAAGGCAGGTAGACTGAAAGTCTATGCCCTCAAGACTCTAGACTCTTTCTTCCTGCCATCCTAAGTGAAGCTTCCTGGATCTCCAGGATCATGTCTATATTGTAGGTTAAAAAACAGACAAGAAAGTGGAAATAGAGCTCCAGCAGTCTCCCACCTGCTTTTCATTAGTCATAACTCATTCACAAGGCCCCCTTAGGTACAAGGGAGTCTGGAAAATTCAGCTTTCAGCTTTCTCAAGTTCATAGTGGAGTAGGGTTGGAATGGTTAAAACCCAAGGAAACAAGGTGATGCCAGTGAGTAAAGGAGGCAGTAAGAAAGGAAGACAAAGCCCAAGAAACAGAGTTTGTTCTGTTGGTCAACCATCCTATAAACTGAAAAATCCTCCTTCCACAACCAATTTTGAACATTCCTGGGACAGAATGTGGATCAGGGGGATCTCTTGCTGTTAAGGCAAGTGATAGTTACAAATATAATTCATGAAATGTTATTACTTTAAAGGTATATATATATATGTATATGTAGAGAGAGATACTATATGTATATAGAGTGCTACAGTATATATTTTATATAATATACATGTATGTTAAACCATGTCTAAATACTAATGACAAACTAAAAAATATCAGTAGCACATATGACAGATAATTTTCTTTATTTGCAAAGAAATCCTAAAATCAGTAAGAAAAAGATAACCAACTCAGTAGAAAATTTGACTTGAAAGATATAAATAGAAAGTTTATAGAAAAAGAACCCAAAATAACACTCCCCAAAGCTTAAAAGATGATTACAGTACCCATAATAAAAGAACTATAATAAAAACAGGCTTGACAAGACTTCTTCCTCCTCAGTGCACTTTCTTCTCTTGGCGCTTCCAGGAAGGACATCACAATATCTTGATTTTCCTCCTAGTTCTCTGGTCCCTTTGTTTGGTCTCTTTCCCTGGTTTCTCCTCTTTTCCCTGGCTTCTCCTGTAAATGCTGGAGTGCTCCAGGAATCAGTCCTCTGTCCTCTTCTCTTTTCTCTCTGCATTCATTCACTTGGGAATCTTATCCAATCTCAGAACTTTAAATAGTATCTATAGTCTAACGACTTTAAAATACATATTTCTAGCCCCAGCCTTTTTCTAAATTCCAGACTCACATATCCAGTTGCTTACTCAACATCCCCAGCTGCATGTCCAATTGCTGTCTCAAACTGAACTCTTGGTCTTTAACAACTCATCAAACCTGCTCTACTCACGACTGTCCCACATTTCAGTTGACTACATCTTCATCCTTTAAGTTGACTGTGCTAAAAACCTTTCTGGCATCTTTGACTCTTGTTTTCCTTTCATATCCCACATTCAATCTGTCAATATTGGCTGTAAGTTCAAAATACATCTAAAATATCACCATTTCTTGCCCATCATATCCAAGCCATCATTATCCCCTGAATCTTTTTTTTTTTTTTTTTTTGAGACGGAGTCTCGCTCTGTCTCCCAGGCTGGACTGCAGTGGCCGGATCTCAGCTCACTGTAAGCTCCGCCTCCTGGGTTTCTGCCATTCTCCTGCCTCAGCCTCCCGAGTAGCTGCAACTACAGGCGCCCGCCACCTCGCCCAGCTAGTTTTTTGTATTTTTTTAGTAGAGATGGGGTTTCACCGTGTTAGCCAGGATGGTCTCGATCTCCTGACCTTGTGATCCGCCCGTCTCGGCCTCCCAAAGTGCTGGGATTACAGGCTTAACCCTTGAATCTTAATTCATCTCCCCACTGCTACCTTTGCAGGCCTATATTCTATTGACAACACTACAGCAGAGTAATACTTTTAAAACATAAATCAAATCATCTCACTCCTCTATCAAAACCCTGCAATAGACTTTACTCAAAATAAAATCTGGAGAACTTTTTAAAAGGTAGTTTTAAAACATATCTGCAAACTTTGGGATACTCCTCACACTTCAGGGTGGAGCTGAATCTCCTTCACCTTGGTTAGGGACCAGCCTCAGTGACCAGTGACTCATTTCTAATGACTAGAATGGGGTGGAGGTGATGGGGCATGACTTCAAAAGCTGGCTCTGTCTCTCTCTAGATGCTCATGGAACTCAATTACCATATTGTAAGGAAACCCAGACCACATGGAGGGTTTACATATAGGTGGTCTGGCCACAGCCCCAGCTGAAGTCCCAACCAACATCAACCACCAGACATGTGAGGAAGCCTTAGGGATGATACCAGCCCCAGCCTTCAAGCCATACTCGTGGATGCCAAGTAAAGTAGAGATGTACTTCCCCACTGGGCCCTGCCCAAATCACAGATTAGTGAACAAAGTAAGTGTTTTCATTGAGTTAAGCCATAAAGTTTGGAATAATTTGTTACATAGCAATAGATAACTTAAACATAATCCTTTATAAGGCCATATGCAATGTGATTCTCCTCCTCAATTCCTCTTTAACTTCATTTCTTTGACTCACTTTGTCATACCACTTCATGCATACTGGTATCATCATTGCTGTTCCTCAAACAAACCAGGTACATTTTCACCTTGCAGCCTTTCTTTTTTTTTTTTTTTTTGAGATGGAGTCTCACTCTTGCTGCCCAGGCTGGAGTGCAGTGGTGCAATCTTGGCTCACTGCAATGTCTGCCTCCCAGGTTCAAGCAATTCTCTTGCCTCAGCCTCCTGAGTAGCTGGGATTACAGGTGTCCGCCACCATGCCTGGCTAATTTTTGTACTTTTAGTAAAGACAGGGTTTCACCATGTTGGTCAGGCTGATCTCAAACTCCTGACCTCATGATCCGCCCTCCTTGGCCTCCTAAAGTGCTGGGTTTACAGGCGTGAGCCACCGTGCCCGGCCATAGCCTTTCTTTGTGTTAGCCGTCTCTGCCTGGAATGACCTTGTCTCTGATACCTACATAGCCTTTCAAGGACAAGCTTTTCCTTTGCCTCCTTCAAATCTTTGCTCAAGTGTCAGCCCCTCATTGGCAAACCCTGGCCATCTTTTTAATACTTGCCCAAAACTTCCCACTGGCACTCCAGGTACCCTTACCTTGTTATACTTTCATTTTTATTTCATAGCGCTTTCACCTTATAACACACTGGATAATTTACTTATTTACTGTGGTACTATCTCTAAGATCCCCAGCCATGCTTTTAATATGTAAACTCCATGAGGGCAGGGTTTTTTATTTATTACTATTATTCTTCACTGCCATTTCCTGAGCTACAAGAAGAGTTCTTAGCACACAGTAGGTGCTTAGTAAATACGTGTTGACAGAATAGCTATATATCACCTCTTACATCTACACTTGTAAGTTTCTCTCTAAGCCCCTGTACGGTTCTGAGTCAAAACAAAATTATGTCCAAAGGACCACGGGATTAAAATGAGACCAACATTCTGAGATCACTTTTCAGTTTTCCCTGAGGAAAGTGATTAAGAAGACAAGACCAGGAACCAGTCTGGAATTTTCTTTTCCTGACAGAAGGAATTCCGACACAATTTCTACATTCTGATTAATGAAAAAAATATGCTTTTAAAATGTGTCCACTCATAGATGCATAATGAAGAGTCCCCTGCCCCTTCCAAAAAAAGCAGATTCCCTCAGGCTGACACATATCTTAAAAGAATATGTTTTATTTTCCTGAATCAGGAGTCATATGAGGATGACATCAGCTCACTTGTCCTAGATTTGTGTTTCTGAGGAATTTCTGGATTACTATGATGCATGAAACACAAATCAACAGCATAAAATATAAGTGTACACGTTAATGAATACATACAGAGTGAACCCTGTGAAAATACAACTTCGACAGAAGAACAGAACATTCTTAGCATTCGTGTTTTCCTTCCTGGTCCTAGCCACCTCCCTCCACAAGAAGATTCCAGACTGGAGTTCCCACAAAACAGTTTCTGAAACAGAGATTAGTACATAAGACATTTATATGGGAGTGTCTTTAAAATCAACACCGGTGGAATGAAGAAGAGAGCAAAATTAGACAGCGAGAGAAGTTGGGCTGTGGTGCAGTCCAGTGGAAGGCCTGTCAACCCCACAAGCAGCTCTGGGATGGTCTGCAGAGTTATCCCAAGTTGTTGGGCTGGGATTTTATAACTCAGTGTTGACCAGTCACTGGATGCATCTGCCCATGGAAGGTGAATTTCTCTTCCTCTGAGGAAATCCCCAGTGAGGGCTGACCTCTGAGAGTCACCTTCCAGCAGCACTCACAGCAGCTGAAGAACACATTCTTCATTCCTGAAGGGGGATGTAGGCAACACATCACAGCGTCTACCGTGTTGCTGTCCTGACTTCAATGGTCACCACATATTTTTTTTCTAGTTTTACCACATAAAGGATAACAATATAATTTTAATTTTGCCTTATTTTGGAGCTTAGATAAATGAAATCCTAATGTATGCATACTTCTGTGTCTTTCTCAAATACATGCTTTTAAGATTTAGTCAATGTGGCTTAAACTTTTTTTTTTTTTTTTGAGACGGAGTCTCGCTCTGTCGCCCAGGCTGGAGTGCAGTGGCCGGATCTCAGCTCACTGCAAGCTCCGCCTCCCAGGTTTACGCCATTCTCCTGCCTCAGCCTCCCGAGTAGCTGGGACTACAGGCGCCCGCCACCTCGCCCGGCTAGTTTTTTGTATTTTTTAGTAGAGACGGGGTTTCACTGTGTTAGCCAGGATGGTCTCGATCTCCTGACCTCTTGATCCGCCCGTCTCGGCCTCCCAAAGTGCTGGGATTACAGGCTTGAGCCACCGCGCCCGGCCGGCTTAATCTTAATTCAATTTCATTCATTCATTCATTTTCATTGTCGTACACCTTTTTTTTTTTTTTTTTTATTATACTTTAAGTTCTAGGGTACATGTGCATGACGTTTATATCATGTATAACTCCCCAATGCAATCCCTCCCTCCTCCCCCCTCCCCATGATAGGCCCCAGTGTGTGATGTTCCCCTTCCCGAGTCCAAGTGATCTCATTGTTCAGTTCCCACCTGTGAGTGAGAACATGCCGTACACCTTATTTTAACGTACTACAGCATATTCACACATTTGACTCTTTTTTTTTTTCTGTTTTTTGAGACAAGGTCTCACTCTGTCACCAAGGCTGGAATGCAGTGCACGGTCCTGGCTCACTGCAACCTCCACCTCCCAGGTTCAAGTGATTCTCCTGCCTCAGCCTCTCGAGTAGCAGGGATTACATGTACCAGCCAACATGCCCAGCTAATTTTTGTATTTTTAGTAGAGATGGGGTTTCACCATAGTGGCCAGGCTGGTTCAAACTCCTGACCACAAGTGATCCGCCCACCTTGGCCTCCCAAAGTGCTGGGATTACAGGCATGAACCACCACACCTGGCCTACACATTTCACTCTTAATGAACATATGAGTTGTTTACAACGTGGGGGTTTAAAAAAAATGCTGCTGTGAACATCATTCATGAATGTAGTTGTATCTTGGTCATCAAGCAAATGAGTTTTTAGGGAATATACTTATGAGTAAAATGGCTGGTTCATAGCATTTAAATTTTTAATTTTACCAGAAAATGCCAAAACACTTTCTAGTATTTGCTTCCAAAAGCCATGTTTGAGAGTCCCCATTTCTCTATATCTGTATCTCTGGGGAAAGGCCTGGAAGTGCTTCAGTAACAACCCCCTAATTTTGGTGGATTACAAAAACAAAGGTTTCTTTCTCAATCATATTTGGTGTCCATCATGGTCAGCTGTTGAATGATCACCGCAGGCTCCAGGCTGATGGAGAAGACTCTTTCTGTAACATGGCTGTTCTGTTAGGATGTTTTACTTTTCTAGATATATATTCATATTGTGTATGAATAGAAACTATATTACGTCTTCCTTTCCAATTATTCTGCTTCTAAATGCTTTCTCTATTCTAATTACATCGGTGTTTTAAGTATTTTGAGGCTGCATTATTACATGAATACAAATATAGAATTTTTTTTATCATTAGGAATTGACCCTAGGCCAGCCAACTGACCAACAGACTGGTAGCTGACTAGACACATGAGCAAACTCAGCCACAACTTTTTGAAGTAATAATTACCCCCAAAACTTGGTGTTTTAAAACAACAGCCATCTGTTTAGTTCATTATTCTGTGGGCCATAAATTTGGGTTGGATTCAGCTGGGTGGTTCTCCTGTCCTTGGCTGGGCTTATATCTTTTAGCTTCCTAAGAGATTAGCTAAAGAAGGAATGGTTTTGTTTGCAGAATTTAGAGAGAGCATAAAGGAGCAAGTAATGTTTCTCTCCTCTCCAGTCTCCTCACACAGAAAAGGCCAAAGCCCCCCCCCAAAAAATAGAGTATCTTCTGTGAAGTCACCAGGAAAGCCGGGGAGGGAACCAGATGCTGAATTCACATGTCCCAGTCTTGGTATTTCCCTTAACACTGTAATCTGGGGATTATGGACCCTTCAGCTGTATTAGAAATATACCTTTGAGATTATTCAAAAGTTAAAGGAAGAATCTATCATAAGATCACAAGAGGAAAGAAATTAAAGGAAGAACCATAAATAGTACACAGTCAGCATGATCTCCAATCAGTAGAGCTCAGGGAAAATCCCCGTATGTATTTATACATTCTGATACATGGCTGGGAACCAAGTTCTGAGCCTAGCAATCGCAAACCCTCCACTTTTCTAGGATCAGTGAAATCCACTACATGTTTAAAAGTGCAAAGCAGTCAATTCATATGATTAAAACCCTTAAACTTTGCAGAGCGAACCAAGCAGATGCCAAATCAGTTCAAAACACATTTTAATTCTAATTTTAGGCTACCAGTTGAATCATTGTGTAAGATTTGATGCCACTTGACCTTTCTGGGTCTCAATTCTTTCATCAGATAAATTAATATCCCCAAAGCAGTGCAAGGTTATAATTAATGAAATAACAGATCCAAGGAGGAATTTTAAAAACGCGTGAACCTTTTTACAATTGACTGATGGAGGCAGATGCCCTGGTGTCTGAAACAAATGCAGAACAAAAATAAATGCAGAATTACAAAGCAAAGAGTTGTTCTAGAGCAAGAGATATAGAAGGAAACCAACGGTTAGGATGGCTGTGGGACATTTCTAACAGTCTGAAAACTGGCAGGGAGTTTAAATATCAGAACTAAAGGGAGATGTGTCAGGCCCTGTCCTGGGCAGGGGATTCCAAGGTGAAGAGGCTCATGGCGTAATGAGGAGACTAATTGGCAAATGGTGTGAAATGGAGGGAAAAGGGCAAAAAGATAAGGGGATACAAGGCAGCCTATAGGAGCTACTGATTAATCCTTTCTTGAAAGGGGGCAATGGGAGATGTTTTCCTGAGAGGCAATGAGAGCTGAGCTGGGTTTTGACAGAGATAATGGATATGGTACGTAATAGATGCCTATTAAATATTTTTAAATAAATAAAGGCGTTTCCCACAGACGTACCACAGAAGGGCAACAGCATAGGTGGACGGAATATGGCATTTCCAGGAAATGGTATTGCTCAAATGAAAAGTTGGAGGGTCAGAACATCCGCCACCATAGGTGAGGCTAGAGATGAATGCAAAGGCTAGATCTCTGAGAACCTGGATGGCACAAAAATGATTTTCACTGTGTCCTGTTGGATTTTGGAAGCTAGGAAAATTTGAAAACAATGCAAAAGGATATTCCAGGTAAAGGGACTATGATGAGTGTGCTTTGTGCTCTGCAGTTCCTGCTTCAAGGAAGAACTTGTTGCCCCACCTGCTAGGAGTGCTGTGAGCAGAAAGCCTTCAGCTGGTCCCCTTTAGAGCCTGCCGCAGTTTCAGAGCTGCCTCGTCCACAGGTATGCCCTTCTGGGTGATGGAAGCAGGGGATACAGACCCAGCCAAGTCAGTCCACACGGGGGCAACTCACACAAGCCCACTTAGGTCCAGAGATCGCTGTGGGGTTGACTGAAGCTGCCATCACAACTGACCTGCACTGCAGTTCAGCTTCTCTTTCAGTCCATTCCTACTTCCACCCAGGCCAGAACCACAGGGGTGGGGTAGGGTGGGATGGGGTGGGATGGGGCGGGATGGGGTGGGGTGGGGGCAGCAGATGGAAGAGCAGGGAATTTGAGGCAGAGATCAAGCCCATCCTCCTACCCCTGTGGCTCTGACTTTCAGAATTCTTTGGTGGCAGCTAATGGTTTGGAACAATGCAGTATAGCTCAAGGAGCCCTAGTCTCAGGATAAAAAGGAGTTCAAGGCCAGTTTCTGTAACGGGTTTGAGTCAAGTCACATCACTTCTGTAAGATAATTTCTTTAGCCCTAAAAGGGGAAGAACAATGCCAACATCCCAGATTTAGTGGTGGGGCTGGGCAAATACCTGACATAACATGGGAAAATGCTGTATAAACTGTGTATACCAGAGTGGGTATGAATATTAAAACAATAGACAATTGTTTATGCCCTTGGCTATATTGTTGCTACCTCGGAATTTATGGTGTAAGGTTTATGGTGAGAGTCAGAGGAGCTCCGTGAAAGGGTTATACCGCCACCTAGTAAACACAGGGAGAACTGCAGTTGGATCTCGTGCATGTTCCAAGGATGTGTAAACTTTAAAATCCTAAGCCCCTATCAGCTGAATGGACTCCCTCTTGGCAAAGGGAACCCCAGAAATACCTTAAAACTGAATTCCCAGCCACGACGGGATGGAAAGTCAGACATGCCTCGTTATACCCCCTCCCTTTTAGAGTTTAGACACAACTGACCAGCATTAATGTTAAAATAGGGATCGTAAGACTGACAGAGGAGATTTTCATGGCAATAGAATACCAAATTATAAACAGGACCTAAGACCATGCCAGGCAAGGGTTAAGTCACACACTCCTGCACTTAAAGAATCACCTATGTTCTAACTGCTAACTGCCACAAGATTTCGCTTTTTCTCTAGCAGCTAAACAAGCACTGGCCTCCAGATAAACAGCATTAAAACAATTACAACTCATCCAGCTCACAGGTGCTGATTCACTAAACCCCTGTTCCACCAACCAGAAACAGCTTTGACTGGGCAAGAGGTTGATTTCAGTAACTTTCTGCTGATGAGAAGACCACCAGCCATGGACTGGTTCTTGCTGGTTTACAGAGACTGCACACCTGTGTGCCTTCATGTCCTGAAAAGACCTTTTGACATATAGGGGATAGATGTAATACATTTCATCTATTCATTTCAAAGTGAATATTGGTCATAAGTTATGTGTATGTTTATCTAATATGCCTGTGTCAGGACCACTTTCTTGAATACTCAGCTCCTCCTGTAACTTGTTGAACATGTATGTTTAGCCAACCTGTTCAGCATAAAACTTCTACCCCAACCCCTCCTCCTTCCAAACACCTATCTCTGGTCTTGGCTAGAGGCAGGCTTCCCAGCCTGTGGGACAACCACCTTGCAGGCTGTCACCTTTTATAAGAATTAAATCCTCCTCTCTTCTAAATTTATAAATTATGTGTTTTCTTCAGTTAACAAATGGGGACAATCAACACACTTGAATGTTTCCTTCCAATGATCCTCTCATTATTGAACCTTTGCCTTGGTGTTCCCAACTCATGGACATAGGAAGGGAAGAGTGGGAATAAGAAATAGAAAATAAATCACAGTTCAAATCAAATACCGTCTTCAGGATAGATCACTTTGGCCGCTTTATGCTCAGGCAGCTGAAGTTTTTCCTAAAACAGAGAAATGCATATACCCATTCATATGATGAGTGGCTCTGTGGGAGGATGGAGCATCTGCCATTTAATTCCCATCGAAAATCAGTTACATGGACTGTGTTAAGGAAGAAAAAGAATACAATGAAGATAGTGTATTCATTCATTAGAAAAAGCCTGGATTATATCAAAACAGTTACCTTTGAGAGAAAAGATTATAGGTGATCTTTATTTTTTCCAGGTGCATTTCTGTAACTTACAGATTTGCTACAATGAACACAGTCATCCTTTCGTGATCATATTTAAGTGATTGTTGTAATAGAATTTAAAATGTGCTTCTTTGAACACTTTGTATAAAGCTGTTTCCATCCCACCTGCTATGTTACCAGACTGTGCGGAGGAACACACGGATTATAGCAATCACACTTACGGAACCAGGAACTTACCAGACAGCAACTCCACCCTGTGTCCCTGGGGGACAACCAGCTGCTTGTGATCAGTTATGGACTGAATGTTTGTGTTTCCCCAGAATTCACATGGTCCCCTAATGTGGCTATAGTTGTATTTAGGGCCTTAGGAGGTAATTAAAGTTGAATGAGATCATAAGAATGGTCCCTAGTCCAATAAGAGTGGTGTGCTTATAAGAAGAGCCAGGTGCAGTGGCTTATGCCTATAGTCCTAGCTATCCAGGAGACCGAGGCAGGAGGATCATTTCAGCCCAAGACATTGAGGCTAGCCAAGGCAATATTGATATAGTGAGGTCCTGTCTCAAATGAAAAAAAAAAAAAAAAGACACCAAAGAGCTTGGGTCTTTTCTCTCATGCTGTCTTTATGAGCATGCACTGAGGAAAGGCCATGTGAGGACCCAGCGGGAAGGTAGTCATTTGCAAGCCAGGAAGAGCGCCCTCGGTGCTGCGATCTTGAACTTCTAGCCTCCAGAACTGTGAGAAATAAATTTCTCTGGTTTAAGCCCATGGTATTTTGCTATGTCAGCCCCAGCTGATTAATGCATGATCTTACAAAGGCCCCAAGCCATGCATCCTCAATGCCCCACAGATCTCCTCCGCGTAGTTCCCAATTCTGTCTGGAAGCTGGGCCCATGGTTAGAGGCCCAGAGAATCAAGCCACGAGGCAGAGGAAGATCTCACAAAAAAACACAGTTGTCCTTAATGTATTTGCTGCAAAATGTTTCATCCGTGGTGAATGTAAACCTTTCATTTCACTTTTCATTAATAATGTCAGCCTTAATTGTTTAGTCACCATGTTTTGAAGGACAGTGATCACTATAATGGATGCCAAAGGGTTGGTCTCATGGAAAAATCACTGCTGTCTCTTCATCAACCACTATGTCACAAAGTATAGCCCAGATTGCAGTGAGCAAAAATCACACAGTCTCATGCCAAATGATTTAATAAAGAATGCCTTTATTTATCTGCATTAAGTAGTAAGGATGAAGTTCATTCACATTAGATGTCCCTTTCTCCATGCCCTGTCTTTGACTAATATTTCCCTATTCTCTGGTGGAAAAAAAAAAAAAAAAAACAAGTTTCAATTCATTTCTGAATTAGGTTTTTCTCACTCCTTACACTGATTTTTATTTTACTACATAGCACCCCAAAATTTTTTAAAAATCTTATATGTCAAATTCGAGTTTCTTTTTCATTCAGTTCTAATTCATTTAAATATCTTTCAGTTACTTTTTTAACTATTAGAATTCAGTCCTCAAGTCACAAATCATCTGGCCCAAGTTCTTGCTGGCAGGAAAACATTCAGGCGCTTAGGAATCTGATGTCCAAGGTGTTGGAACGGGCTGTGTCACTTCTGAGCTGTGAGGTCCTGCCTCAGCCAGGGTAATCTCCATTTCATCAGCATTAAAAGCTCTGCCTTTAGCAGTAACAGGGCTCTGCCTAGACTGTTACTGTATTGGGACACACTGAGCCTCACATTCTTCCTTGGTTTCAAACCGGTTGGCATTACCCCCACAGCTGCCATACCAGAACTGCTGGCAAACCCGTTCCTCCTTGTTGTAATACCACTTCAGGGTGTGATCCTGGCACTCACCTTCTATTGGATCCATGGAACAAGGACCTGCAACAAAACAGAGAGAGAGCTGAATTTCCTGCATAAGCATGACAGAAAAAGAGCAATGGTTTGGAGTCACAGGCATGAGAATGAATCTCAGCCTCACCACCAATTAGTTCTATGACCTTGAGCAAGTAATTTAACCCGTCAGAGCCTCAATTTCCTCAGCTATAAAAGCAATATTTTAAAAAACTTCTATATCACAAGTATGTCATAAAGCGTCATATAACATATGTGAAAGGTGCAACATAGTTATAGCTATGACTTTGCACAGTACCTAGAAGACATGCCACAGATAATCTAGAAATGAATGAATAAAGGAATGAATATTAATAAATCTTTCTGATACTGAGCACTCCTCACTTGCATATTGTGCTGCTTTCCCTCCTTTTGCAAACCATCCCAATCCCTTGCTTCCAGTCTTCTAATGACCTAAGCAAATCTAGCTTATTTATTATTTACAGTACCCTGACTCTTGCCTGAGAAATTAAGACATCTATTAAAGGAAAAACACGATGTTCCTGAAAAATTAAAAACAGCATTGAAAATCAACACATGACAACAAAGCAAGACCTGGGACTCCCTAAATTTTACATGAGGCAATGATTTTCCCAGGTATATAACCCTCCCCACCTCAACTTCTAGGGAGAACAGATTTCCTTGGGTATCCTTTGTATCACGTAGAAGTACTTCTGACCCAGGTTGGCCCTGAAGCACAGAATGCTGCCATCCTCCCCGTAGTTCCTCCTAGGCCTTCCAAGTACCCTTAAATAAAGAGGAGACTGTCTTCAAAAAGCAAGCCTTAAAATTCATGGTTCATTTCTGTTAAACTATATGCTAACCTCCCAGTAGTATAATCGGCACAGACTAGTTTTCTAGGATAGGTGACCGAATGTACTGTACCCACAGGGATGAGATATGCTCTTAGTATGCTAAGAAAGTGATCATGGAAATCGCCCTATGCTTTGAGTAGTCATATTTGAATTTGCTCACTGCATGACCCCTACTCTGGAGGGTATAAGACAACAAGCAGTACAGGCCCAGGAGAAGTAAGAGAAATGTTTATTCAAAAACCTGTCATTGTCAACAGAAAAACTCTCCAATGGTGAGCTCTTTGCTATACTCTCTAGAGCCAACAAACAGACTCAGGGCTTAGTTATCAGCTGGTACCATCCTCTGCCATTACAACTGATTCTGAACTGACACACCGAGAACTCATTCAAACATATCCATCACTTTTCCTAGGGACAGTCTGTCATCTTTAGAACCTCCACTCTTGCTTTGGGTCTGGGAGACAATCAGACAGGGACTGCTCTCCTAAATTATACTGCTAGAGTAGCACTGTCTATAATGATGAAATGTTTGAAATAATGGAAAATCTGTGCTGTCCAGTACAGTAGCCACTACTCCCATGTGGCTGTTGAGCATTTGAAATGTGGCTAGTGCAATCAAGGAACTGAACTTTTAATGTTATTTAATTTTGAATTATTTACATTTAAATGTAAATAGCCAATGTGGCTAGCAGTTACCGTATTGGTCAGTACGGCTATAGGTGAATGAGTCCTTCATGCTTTATGCTAATTATCTCTAAGTTATCTTTGTAGCTTAACACTCAGAATACCACTAGTCTTAATTTTTCTTTTACCAGTAGGTTAAGACATTGAGGGCCAACAAATTTTTACCCAAGCAATTATTACTAGGCCCCGGTCTTATATTTGGCTTTGTTTTTTACCATGAATATTAACCTTTGCTTCCTGGAAGAACTATGCAGTGAGTAAAACTATTTTACTCACAGTAGTTCATGGAAACCAGGAGTAAAGAAAGATAAAGGTGAAGAAAAAGAAGAGTTGGCAGATATGAAGAGGAGCTACAATGAAATTATAATTTTGCTCCAGCTTATTCGATTTCCTGACATATATAAGTCTTATAGCCCTACTTGGAGGGGAAAACCAAAAAATTGGTCTGTGTGCTTTGGATATAACACTGAAATTGAAAATGTACCAAGATCAGCCAGGCTCCTGTGAAGAGAGATAACATTTAATTATTCACAGGTAAGCACAATGAAAGGTAGCAGGTGTTATGGCAGAATTTGGCTTAAGATTCAGGAGCACCAAAGAGGCTGTGAAAATTTAAAACTACCTGGGGGCATAGAAAAAACTCTAAGGAGAGGTGAAACTTGAGCTGAGTAGTAAAAGATGAGCAGATATAGTCCACGTGGACACTGCAGAGGAAATATAGACAGTCAGGTGAAGGTAAGCAATGGTACGGAGATTTGGAATAAATTGCAGGGCATAAGGGCCACGAAAGGCACATGCAGGGAAGTGGTGGCCAGTAAAGACCCAGAGGACCAAAGCAGGGGTCTAATTGTAAAGGCCCATGTGCCTTCCACAGGCACCTGAACATTATCTTATAAGCAATGAGGAACCATAGAAGAGGAGAAGTGACACAACCATATTTGTGTTTTAGAAATGTCAATCAGCTGTTTAGAATGGAATTGGAAGGAGGACAAATTGGAAGAAAGGAGACCAGTTAGACAGCAGGAGGCAAGGGAGAAGAGGTCAACTAGAGTAATATTGGGCAATCAGGCACTTTTTGAAAGAAGACATCCAAGCAGTCAACAAATGTGAAAAAATACTCAACATCAATAATCATCAGAGAAATGCAAATTAAAACCACAATGAGATAGCATTTAGAGTAGTCAGAATGACTATTATTAAAAAGTCAAAAAACAACAGATGTCGGTGAGAATGTAGAGAAAGGGAACGCTACTGGTGGGAATGTAAATTAATACAATCATTATGGAAAACAGTATGAAGAGTTCTCAGAGAACTAAAAATAGAACTACTTGTCAATCCAGCATCTCCACTACTGAGTATCTGCCCAAAGGAGAAGAAATTATTCTATCAAAAAGATACCTACACCCATATGCTCATGGGAGCAGTATTCACAATAGCAAAGTCATGGAATCAACCTAAATGCTTATCAACGAATTATTGGATTAAAAATGTGGTATATATACCATGGAATACTACTCATGCATAAAAAAGAATGAAATCATGTTTTTTGCAGCAACATGGATAGAACTGGATATTATCCTAAGTGAAATGATACAGAAATAGAAAGTCAAAAACTGCGTGTTCTCACTTATATGTAGGAGATAAACGATTGGTATATGTGAACATACAGAGTGGAATAAGACATTGGAGACTCCGAATGGTGGGAGGATGGGGGTGGGGGCAAGGGTGTATAGGATGAGATACTATCTTTTGGGTACAATGTACACTATTTGGGTAATGAGTACTCTAAAAACCCAGACTTCACCAGTAGGCAATATATCCACATGTACTTGCACTCCTAAATCTAATTAATTAATTTTTTTAAAATAATACTGAGTTTTGGCTTTCCATTCCTGGACCAGTGTTGGTTCATACCAATAAAGATAGTTGGTAAAGGAAGAGAAGGGGATTTGAATGGGAAAGACAATGAGTTGGGATGGTTGAACTAAGTTGGTCTGATGTAACTGCAGACAAGTCCAGTGGAACGATCTGGAGGGTAATTGAATACACTAGGCTGTAGCACAGAAGAAAGTTAAAGTGGAAGATATAGATTTGAGAGTCACCAGCACAGAAGGGATAGTTGATGTTGTGGGTGGAGAGGGGGAAGCATGCCTAAGTAGTGTGGTGTGTGCAGAGTGTTTGGAGGACTGAAGAAAGAATCGTGGGGAAGGGTGTGGCAGATTGATTGTGATATTAATAAAGCCCAGGCTTCAGAGTAAATCATTTGCATAAGCCTCTTCTAAATGAATATTCACTTTTCACTTAATTTTAATAAATTTTTAATCTTTTTCTTAAAGAGAGCCCCAAAATTGTATAAATTCCACAAAACCTGAATCCGCCTGTGAAGGTGAATCTGGGAAGAGGAGCCCACAAAGACAGACTGGCCAGAATAGAAGAACAAGAGGAAAATGTTGTCTCCAAAGCTGTGAGAGGAGAGGGTTTAATGAGGAAGGTAGTGGCCAACAGTGCCAAATCCCAAGGAGCGCAAGTCAACAAGGTCTGGAAGAGCCCTTTGGTCTTTCTTGACAATTCAGAATAAGAGAAGAGCCAGTTCTTTTCTCCAATGGGAGGGCAGGAAGAGAGGCTTGCAGAAATACAGGAAGTTGCAGGACGTTGTACTTGGTCACCTTTATTTCTTTTGAAAAGAATAAAAAAAGAGGGGGGCATATCTGCTAGAGGAAGAGGCGTGGAGGAAGGACCTTGAGGAGGTGGTGAGGGTTTTGAATGGCCTTGGAATGAAAACAGAAAAGAAACTGGCCAGAGCCACATAACAACAGAGCAGCTGAGTATCGGGGGCCTTCAAACCTCAGTTTTTGTCTGTGAATGGGATTGGATTAGTTGACTGTGAAGCCCTCCCCCATCCTTTCCATCTTGATTTTTATGAGAAAGAATGCCTTAAAGCAGTAGTTCTCACTCTTGGTTGTTCAGTGGAATCACTGGGTAAGTCCCACACCCAGAGATTGACTGATTTGGGCTGAGGGCAATCTTTAAAGATCCCCAGGTGACTCTAATGTACAATCAAGACGGAAAATTACTACCTTAGTAAGATTACCTGAGGATATTCTATACCGAAAACATAAGAACCAACAAGGTAAGTTCTTCTGTGTTTAATATTCTAGCCTAAGGAGGTGGTATTCCTATGTCTGTCTAATTTTGTTATTTATTTTGGACATGTGTTTGCTTTGAAATCTGAAAGGTTGCATGTATCATCAGCATCTTAACAACTAACTTGTGTGGATATATACTATGTGGCAAACACATGAATTATCAAGTTGTATTCTCAAACCTATGAGGTAGGGACTCATATAATCCCCACTTTACGGAGCAGAAAACCGAGTCACCGAGAGAGTAAATAACTCCCATGGCCACTTAGCTAGTAGCCCCAGATGGAGAATCATCTAGGCACATTCAAAACCTCAGATAAATGATCTCTCCTTTAAAGTCACCAGGACTAACCACAACCCTCACTAGAAACTCTTTCAGCTATCTTGAATCACTTTCCAAAACTTCACAGAGAAGTTTTCCTGTATCTCTTTCTCATGTGTTTAGTGTTCTGCTTAATTTGTTGATCACATATAAAAAGTAACTTGGTGGCCGAGTGCAGTGGCTCATGCTAGTAAATCCAGCACTTTGGGAGGCTGAGGCAGGAGAATCACCTGAGGTGAGAAGTTCGAGACCAGCCTGGCCAACATGGTGAAACCCTGTCTCTACTAAAAATACAAAACTTAGCCAGACTTAGCTGGGCTCTTGTAATCCCAGCTACTCAGGAGGCTGAGGCAGGAGAATTGCTTGAACCCAGGAGGCAGATGTTGCAATGAACCGAGATCATGCCACTGCACTCCGGCCTGGGTGACAGAGTAAGACTCCACCTCAAAAAAAAAAAAAGGAACTTGGCATTTGCATTACTGCATGCTGTAATCCAAAATTGAAGCTACAGTTGTTTTAGATGTATCCAAAATGTAGAGCTTTTCTCCAGGTAGGTGCATTTCAAGCTCAGGAGTAGCTTCACCACTTCTGCAATAACTCATTGCTTCTCTGCAAAGGTAGTGCAGACACTTCATAGAGTGTGCCTTCATAATATGCCCTGAAATAATTTCCATCCAGCTCCAGTTTGACAGCAGGGGAAAGTTAGCCTTTGTTTGCCTTCTCAAGCTATTTTCTTTAGCTGCATACATGAACCTGTGGATCTGTAAGCAAAGTGAATTTAAAAAATTGCATGCTAACACAGTGCACAGGATTTTTTTTAAAGAAAAAGTTAAAAATGAAAAAAATTAGTCCAACTTGGGCCAAGAAGTAGTTTGGTTTTTACCATAGGTAGTGCCTGCATTTATTTCTTTTCTAGTTTCTTTTTGTTTTGCTGGTGTTTCTTGTTCGTTTTCTTCAATGTCATATTTGTTATATTCATAATTTTCAAGCACTTCCTGCTGAGTTATAGATGTTGTCATGTCTTTTCTCTTCTCTTCTAGAAAAATGCCTGTTGCTTCAAATGCTTCCAAATCATCAGCCAAGCCAGACATACCAAACTGGTGCCTGGGCAACCTGTATAGAAACAATCCATGTCAAACTGCATGAAAAAATCTCAAGAACTAAGAGGCTCAACTCCCAATTGTTATTGCTGTGATTTGTAAGCCTTATGTGTGGGCATTTCCTAATGACTGTGTTATTGCATTAACTATTTTCTTAGCTTTGTAGACATGTTTGAAAAATCAGACTGATATGTTTAGCATTATTATTTTTACCTCTGGGATATGAAATTCAAGCTTGGGGTGATATGGTAGAATGGAAATTGGTAGAAATTGGTAGAATGCCAAGACCAGCCTTGGCAACATGGTGAAACTATACCTACAAAAGTACAAAACCAGCAGGGTGTGTTGGCATACACCTGTAGTCTAAGTGACTTGAGAGGCTAAGGCAGGAGGATTACTTGAGCCTGGGAAGTCAAGGCTGCAGTGAGCTGAGGTTATGCCACTGCACTCCAGCCTAGGCAACAGAGCAAAACCCTGTCTGAAGAAAAGAAAAAAAAGACAATCCATATAAGAACTGTCAAACCCAGGAGCACCACAGGCCCAGTGGTTTAGGTCAAGTTGAGGACTAGCATTGCATGTAACCTGTCTTTAGGGAGAAAGTCTCTTCTGCCTTGGGGCAGAAGTATGGACCAATCTCAATCCTGTCCTCAACCCACCTGTTGACAGGCGTGACTAATTGCAGCAGAGTGTCCCCACGGTGTAGGCCCCCACATTCTTCAGTGAGTTCTGGGGGTGGGTACTGGTTTGTCCCACCTAAAAGTAAAATAAAAAATCAAGTCAAATATAAAATAATATAAAATTCTAAAATAAAACATAAAATAAAACAAAATATTGTTCATAAGGACATCAAATTCAAAATATAAAATCAAATAAAATAAAGTATAAAATATAACAAATAAAATGTAATAAAACATAACAATATAAAAATAAAAGCAAATAAAACATTAATTTTTTTAATCCTGGAAGACATGAAATCAAAAAGACATAAAATATATTCACATAAAACATAACATAAATATAAATGTAAAAGCAAATAAAACAAAATAAAAACATAAAATGTATCCTATTATGTAAATAATGCAAAGTAAAATCCAACCTAAAAGAATAACAAAATACAAAATACAATCTAACATAATACAACATAAAAAATAAAGTAAAATTAAATTAAAACAGATTAGAAAAGTGATTCCTTCAGGCTGCTTCTCCTTCAAAGAATCTCTAAGCCATCAGCCTTCTGTTACCACTCCCTACATATGTAAGAAATCTAAGGTTCAGAGACATTCATGGACTTTTCCAGGATCACATAGTTCACGAGTGGCAGAGCTAGGACTGGAACCAATTCACTGATCTTTGTACCTCTCAAATGGGAGAGGTACAAATGCTGTGTTAGTACTTCTAAGATGTCCATCAAACTCCTTTATTCTTGTAGTGATGAAGGCACAGATGTCCCTCAGGGCTCCCAATGGGCTATCACAACCACCTATAAACTGAGAAACTAATGTCTCCCAGCAAGAAGGGCAAGGGGGCTTCACATGTTACAGCAAAGCACCCTGCACATAAGTTGAATTATGCACAGGAGGATGAAACCCAAGACAAACTACTAACAATGTGACCAGGATAATACCCTCACCATCCCAATTCTAAATCTCCATTATCATGCTAGGGATACAGATTTGGCTGCCCACAAATTTAATTCATCCAGTTCTTTTTTTTTTTTTTTTTTTTTTGAGACGGAGTCTCGCTCTGTCGCCCAGGCTGGAGTGCAGTGGCCTGATCTCAGCTCACTGCAAGCTCGGCCTCCTGGGTTCCCGGCATTCTCCTGCCTCAGCCTCCTGAGTAGCTGGGACTACAGGTGCCCGCCACCACACCCGGCTAGTTTTTTGTATTTTTTAGTAGAGACGGGGTTTCACCACACTGTGTTAGCCAGGATGCTCTCGATCTCCTGACCTCGGGATCCGCCCGTCTCAGCCTCCCAAAGTGCTGGGATTACAGGCTTGAGCCACTGTAATTCATCTAGTTCTAAGAGAAAAAACAATAATAATTCCAGTAGTTCTCATTGGAGGTGAGGATGCTCAAGCAGGGGAATGGGAAAGAATTCCGGCTAGGACCCATTGGCACAGCCCTTGCCCCTTAGTCTTCATGGTTGGCTTCATCCACCCAACCTGAGATGGAAGACCCTAGACTTTTGTCCTGTCTCCCTTACTTTCTAGTGAGTCCCTGAAAATCCCTGACTCCACACTGCCATGTCAACCTCTACTTTAAAATAAACATCAAATAAACTAGGATCATTGATATCACTCTAAAGCTTATAAGAAACACAGACTCTTGTCTCCAACGCAGACCTACCATATCACAATCTACATTTTAACAAGATCCCCAGGAGAGTCACATACATGTAAAAATTTGAGAAGTACTGTCAAATACTATTGGAAACTGTAGTAATAAATAGTAATAGCAGTAACTATGCCTTACATGTGTACAATATTGGTGCTTTCAAAGCCCCTCCCTGAACATATGGCTTCACAATTAGGGAAAAGACTGCAATTCTCATTTTGACAAATGAGAAAATTGAAAAGTTACGTGGAAGTCTGAGGCTCTCAGCCACCAAATAAGAGGTTCGGGACAAGAAACCATCACTAGGCTTGACACAATGTCAGGGCAATAATAGAGCAGGCTTTTCAGAAAATGGGGTGCTCCCTGGCCCTTCCCAGGGATGCTGGGCTAAAAACATTAGGCAATAGTGAATGTGCAACAGGCACCTGCATGCCCAAATGCCAGGCTCTGTAAATTCCTCTCCCCACTCCACCCAAGGTGCCCCAGTACCCGGGGACTGCTCACTTTTTAGGAGGTTCAGGAAGGCCCGAGTGAATCCCCGAGCGTAGTTAACCTCTGGCTCCGAGACCCCTTGTAGGCGCAGTAGATGCTGCTCAGAGGGGGCACTGACCAGCTCGGCTAGCTCGGCTAGCTCATGCGTCCCCACACCCGGACCCAAGGCCAGCACAAAGAGAGTGATGCCTTTGCATTTGGCCTCCAGGGACAGAGTCCACAGCTTCTCCCTGTCCCAGCTACTTGTCTCGCTGGCCACGATGGCGAAGAGGACTTGTGCCCTCCGCGGCAGAGGGGCTGCCAGGAGCACATTCTCGAGCGTCCACTCCAGGGCGTGACCCAGGGCGGGGGTTCCCTGTAAGGGGCGGGCTGCAGCCTCGCGCACATGTCTCTGCATCTGCTTCCGGTTGCTAAAGGTGGTCAGGTGGAAGCCCTCGAGCACAGGGCGGCGACCCACACCGGGCCAGAAGTTGGGTGTCGTGTGCGTCACCAGGGCCATGCGCGCCCCACTGTGGGACGCGCTCGGCTGCTCAGCCACCTCCAGGTCTTCCAGCGCGGCATCCACTAGACTCAAAGACCCGCGGTACACGTCGGCATCCACTCCATAGGAGCTGTCCACGACGAACACCAAGTCCACGTCCACCTGTTGGGGCCCCGGCGCGCCAGCCGGGCATTCTGGGTCTGGTCTGCATTTGTCTAGGAAGGAAGTGCAGGGAGAGGCCGGAGTTAAACCGCGCATCCCCTTCTTTTCCATGTAAAACACAGTTCCAGAACCTCAATAAGGACAGCTGTCTCTGAGCACTATCTTCCAGGCATTGTGGTGACGTGGCAAGCCAATGGGCACTGTAAATGAGCTCATTTCTCATAAGAAGAATTGAGATCTATTGCACACTAAATATTTTCAACCACTAGGCCATATGGCTTCCCAGTCTCTGTGTTCACAGACATCACCTCTATTTCCTCCTCCAGAAAATAATTGTAACCTAATAATAGATTATAATCTAACAATAGATAAATCAAGAGTAGTGGGAAACCACCTAAAAAAACATTGATTGCTAGAACTGGAAGAGACCTTAACAACCACATGAAAGTGCCTTTTTTTTAAGGTTAAGAAAAAAAGATCAAACATTGCCAATTTTAAATGAGAAGCTAATAGTGTAGTCTTAGAGCTCTCAAGCTGGTTCAGCATTAAAATGGCATGTAGGATTTTTTTTTCTTTTTTTACTGTAGATTCCAGGCTCTAGCCATGCCAAGATTCTGGTTTGGTAGTGCTGGGAGGGAGTTCAGAATCTATCATTGAAGTGTACGCAGGTATTCTGATGAGCAACGGTGTTAGGGACCCACTGGTGGGGCAAAATCTTTCATTTAGAACTGGTGGGGGCAGGTGTTCTTAATCTGGGAACCACAGTCCCCCAAGGTGTCTGTGAATGAGGATGGGAAAAAAATTACATCTTTATTTTCACTACCTCTATTGAAATGAAATTTAACATTTCTTTTCACTGTGCATAAAGACAACAAGCAACTATAATACTAGTGATTCTGACACCAATAGAAATCACTGATTTCCTTAGTGGTTGCAAATGGCTCAATATTATTTGAACTCAATAATACTTTGAAATAATAGTTATTAGACCTGCTAGATCTTATTGTTTAAAATGCTAATAAAGAAGCACATGACAAATGGGTTAAGAATGTGGTATATATACACAACAGAGTACTATTCAGACTTTTAAAAAAGCAGGAAATTCTGTCATTTGTGATGTGGATCACATTTGTGAGGTAGAGGACATTATGCTAAGTGAAATAAGCCGGGTACAGGAAGACAAATATTGCATGATCTCACTTGTATGTGGAATGTAAAAAGTTCAAACTCATAGAAATAGAGTGCAGGGAGAGGGGAGGAAGGTGAATGGGGAAAGGAGGTACATTAGTCAAGAGTACAAAGTTTAAGTTAGACAGAAGGATAGGTTCTGGTGGTCTGTTGCACAGCATAGTATTATAGTCAATAATAATGTATTGTATATTTCAAAATAGCTTTAAAAGGTGGCTTTTAAACATATTCACCATACACAAATGATAAGTATTTGAAGCAATTGTTATGTTAATTGGCCTGATTTGATCATTCGACAATGTATACATGCATTGAAACATCACTGTGCCCCATAAATTTATATAATTATTATTTGTCAATTAAAAATAAAACTTTTAAAAGTATATATATTACTATATCAAAATTTTAAGTATCTTGATAATTTCAATGTAATCATTTTCTTTTGTAATCCTTTGTTTTTTATTTTATGCGTTGAAAAACATTATTCTAAGGAGAGCATAGGTTTAACCAGATACAGAAGGGATCTATGATACCAAGAAAGGTTAAAAAACTCCTAATTCAGTCATTAGCAAAGCACAGGGGTAATAGTCAAGAGTTCAGCAACCTGGCTGCCTAGTTTAGTCCAGGTCTATTCCTTTACTCAGCATGTGACCTTGGGTAAATTACTTAGTCTCCCCAGAACCTCAGTTTTCTCATTTGACTCTTGGAGGTAATGATGACAATGATAATAGTACTTCCTTTTGAGGTTGTTTATGAAGTTTAAAAGAAAAACTGAGTTCATATATATGTAAGTGTTCAAAACAATGCCTGATGCATAATAAAACCTCGATGAACACTAGCTAGGTTTAGGTTTCTAGAGGACAGGGAACTGAGGCCCGAAAAAGTAATATGTCAGATTAGATGATGGATGTGAAAGCAGTTCATCACTTGTGACATACTCACAAATGGCAGTTACTACACTTGACTTGACCAAGTTGTCATAGCTGAGTATTTTGTGGTAGTAATAGGCTTAGTGTGGATCAAGGAGAGAAAACCATGACATCCCCTCAAGTTCACCCACTCTGATGCTGGGTAAAATGGATGTGGACAGGAGCTCTTCACATGTGGGCATGCATGCATTTCAGCAGAAACTTCTCTCCAGCACAGGTTGGTGTGGGATATAGCAATGGGCTTGGGAACCAAGACAAACTGGATGACTGGCCAGTATCCCACTGCTGGTCAATGGTGGTTCCAGGCCTAGAACCCATCACTCTTAATTCTTAGTTCAGTGGCCTGCCCATCACAATAAGGTACACTAAGGCAGGAACCACAAGCCCAGCCGACCCCAGCAGCTAGCAGGACAGATAAATGAGCAGAGCATGCCAGAAGTAAGATAGGGTGGGGTGAGGACTGTGAGACTCCTCACCCCATTAAGAGAGGTCAGGCCTAACTCAGCTCTGCTGACTGTGCCTAATGGGAATGCAGTGTCCATGACCCTCAAGACAAGTATGACTTCCTAAGAAAAACCAGAAATCCAGACTTCATAGGAAATTCTCTAGATTTTAAAACCCTGCACATGCCAAGTAAATACACATCTGCTGAGCAGAGCTAGCCTGTGGCCACCAGTGAATTAATCCTGTTCTAAAGGCTTTCCTGGCTTACCGTAGCAGAGAATGCAGTGGGCCATGTGCTCCACATCCTGCTGGCGCTCTGTCTCCCAGATGAACAAGTAAAATCTGTTGGTTCCATCCATCTAATCCAAACACACACACACACACACACAGACACACAAGTTTATGATTAGCTGGAGTAATTTCAGGCCATCTTTTTCATGTGTTTTCTCATTCAGATGATAAAAACATGAATATGATTTTAAAGGATATATAATTATATAAATATATGCACAAATAACTCAGCATTATACATTCCAATTATTTATTGCTATTTAGTTCCCTAGTTCTAACCTGGAGGTTGGACTGTCATTGGTGTGGGCTATGTGTATCGTGGGTCTTCAGGCTCCCAATAAGTGTAAAACTCAGCCAACATCATGCATTGGAATGGGAGTAAGGAGACAACGTTAAATCATTTGTAAACTTCATAAATCTTTATTAATTGTTCACAGGATGCAGTGTGGTGGGAGCTATTGACCTGAGTGGCAGACTCTTCAAGGGGCAGTCATAAATATCAAACACCATTAGAATGGAAACAGTAGATGCCATGTGGGAATCCCCTCTAGAGAATTCCTGGTGGTCAGAGCTAGACACATCACAACCAGAATGTACGAATGAAGAGGGATCAGGGAAGGCTTTATAGAGATACAAATTCATCTCCTTTACTTAGTTTGCATCCTTTACTTAGCCTTTTCAAGTATGATCAATTTAATAATTAATAACAATGCTTAAAAGTGAAATATTAACAATAAATCCAACAAGGTCCATGGATCAACTAGTTAGATGATCAGCAAACCCCTTCCTTCTTCTTCCTAGGGCACAGTTGGACTATATTTCCCAACCCCTCTTGCAGTTAGGTGTTGCCTACTGACTGGGGTCTAGCCAATGGGATGCAGGTGGAAGTGACGTATGTCATTTCCAGTGCATGCACTGTACTCCATTACTCCCTCTCCCCTCATCTGCCAGTCAGGTGTAGAGGATCCAGAAAAAGGCTTTGAGGCCCTAGGGTATAATGGGGCCACTGACAGAAGCAGCCCACATCCCAAAACAGTGGCATGCTGCAAAACATGCCTTCTCCCACACAAACATATGCAAGGGCCCATATCCACTTATGACAGGTGGCAGAAATAACCACTTATTATGTTAAGACACTGAGACTTGGAAAAGAATGGTTTCACAGTTAACCTGCCCTGACTTATACAGATAATTTGCAGAATGTCAAACTCATGATGAAACTAGAAATGCTTTCAGAATGCTTCTCTCAGGATTTGAGGTGTGGTTTACAAAGAGGTGGATGTCTGAGCTTAGTCATGTCCATCTTTGTATCTACTCTCTGCCAAAGCATGCAGAAAAAAGCCCCACTGAGGGTCAGCTTCTCCTCCTTCATCCGTGTGGGCAGGAACAAGGAGGCTCTGGGCCCTCCTCCAGGTAGCAACATGCTGAGGATGTGAAGATGTTAGATGCTGAGGATATGAAGATGTTAGGCTAGACCTCAGCAAGATAGATAGTCAAGGGTTAATTTGCAAATAAATTTTCTTAACATTACAGAGCTCTTCACTCTTGCTGTTCAGGAACACATCTTTTTAAAAACTTTTCTAACAAACAATAATGTGTATCCCAAACATTGTTTTTCAGAGTCCACTTACTTGAAGAAAAAATCCTAGTGGGAAATGAAATATGAAGAGTTCAATATTTATGCTAACGTAACACAAAAAACCATGGGAGCAGTCCTAAGTCTCCTAAGAATAAAAGCAAAAAACACCCTCTCTTGTTCCTCATATGGCCAAAGCAACCTTAAATTAGGCTTTTTCCTAACTTAGAAATCCAAATCAATCAAGACTGATGAAACAGATACTACATGAAAGCATTAACAAGCCATTTGGAGATACAAAGATGACATGGCTATATCTTCAAAGAGATTAAAATCCAAGTAGAAAGATAGATAAATGATTTTCAGACAAGAAAGAGCTCCAACAATATATTTTAGGAGCGCAGGAAGAGGAGATTCATTTCAAGGGAAAGGAACAGAGGGAACCTAATGAAAATTATGGCATCTGGCTCTTTTGAGATAATAAGTCAGATACTTAACTGGCAAAGAGGCAGGGAAATGCATTCTAGTGTGAAGGAACAGCATGTACAAAGGCCCAGAGGCGGACTGTGCTTATCTCTGGAATTCTGCTCAATGTTCTCGCTCCCACAGTTTAGTGTACACCCACCTCCAACCTGCAGCTGCATGGTGCACATCTGTGGAACTCCTTGCCACGTGGAGAAAACTGGCATGGAAAGTGAGTGCAGCGCTGCCAACATTCAACACTCAGATCTACTTCACATGATTATCGGATCCGAGTACTGACCAAGCCAAATGGACCTAATTAATCACCAAGTACTGAGAAAACAGTGTAGGCAGGAATATGACACATTGCTAGCCATACTGGAAATCACACAAGGCAATCTGGAAGGCTTCAGAACCCAGAATCCATGGCAATGTGTCAGGAGATATGAAGAGGCTGCGATAACTCTGGGTGCATCAATTTTACTCCAACAGTTGTAGGGAAATGCTAAGTTAGTGTACATTATTTTTTAAGCACAGGAAACATAGGTGAAGTATATTATAAAATGCAAAATTTACTTCACATGGGTGAAGTATATTATCAAGTGCAAAATTTCGGTGACTTTTAAAAGTAGTATGAAAGACTTCAAACAAATTTGAACATTCCCCCAAGTCTGCGTAAATTCATTCTCCTTTGTCTTAGAGATGGTTCTTAGGGAAACTTCTGTGCAGCACTAACAGATTAGAGGTCAGGAACCTAGGTGCTAGTCCTTCATCTGCCATAATTGGCTATGTGGCCTTGGATAAACCTCTGGCTTCAGTTTCCTCAGCAACAGAGTGTTAGGGAAAGAGTCAATGCCCCTGAGTTCTCTCACTTTTCCAACACAGCCTGGTCCTAGGTTACTACCTTCTCTATTTGCTTCTTGATCAGAACAATGTGCCAACTTTTCCACTTTGAGCAGCTCAGAGCACATAACTCTTCTATCTTTATTCTATTAATATTTGCTGGAAAACTATCAGATTCAACTGAATTTGAACACTTATCTTTTTAAAAACTTTTCTAACAATAATTTTATGATCATGTTTAAAATTTGTACTGTTCTTGCAAAAACAAAATTGTGGGAACAAAAGCACAATAAAAGTCCACAGGGAAGCTATGATTCAGTATAGATTCATCTGTACCTAGTGGTTATTAATAAACATTTAATTACTTTGACTTTGGACTTGCCAGCATGGTCCTTGTCACTGATAAAATAGACAAGATACTTCCTGAGAAAGTTCAAGCAGAGAGATAGCATAGAGGAGAGGAGAAAACTGTGTATGATTCCTACTGCAAAGTCCCATCAACACCAGAGAAGGAAATATCAGTAGAGTATTTTTAACATAAACCAAGAGGTCTGCTTGACGTTACTATAGTTTGAATCAACACCTACAGCAATTCTCTCAACCAACTTCATTCCTAAACGTCCAGTTGTGGTTTGTTGGGACTAGTTGTGTACTAAAGACAGGAGTATGTTGAGGAGAGAGGATATGGCAAAGGGGGTTATATTAACATCCTTTTTTGTTTGATAGTCAGAAAGACATTTCTCAAGGAGTACAAGGATGACTCTCAAACTTCAACTCTCAATATTTAAATACCTCCCCATGATCCCTGACTCAAACTTAACCCTGTGGGTTAAAGTCAATGCATCAGCTATTGTACTAAGCTGCCAGAAGCCATGGGATAATGTTGATCTCTGGGACTGAGTTGTGGGAGTCTCTTGGCTTGGAAAGATGGGAATGGAGTGGAAAGAAGCAAGTGCTAGAAAGGAGGATTTGCCTTGGACAGAGGAAGAGCTAACTGGGCCCTAAGGAGAGAGAATTAGAAACCATCTGTCATCAAGTTTAAGTAAGGGCTTGAGAAACAAGGACAGCAAACTGGAAAAAGTAGGGGGAAGGAGGCAGAGTGAGAGAGTAGCCAGGTAACCCGTCACTGACTCCAGGAGCTTGAGTCCAGTTTCGGTTCCTTCGAGTTGGCATGATCCCACCAAAGACTGCTATGAAACAGCCAACTCTTCCTAGATTCCTTGGAAAACATTAGGTGTCAGCATTGGGTTAAGGGTATAGGTTGCATAGCGAGACTTAGGAACCAGCCATATCTGAACGCAAATTTCAGGACTGTGTAGCTGAGAACAAGTAACTTCACCTCTGGCCTTCACATATCTGGGAAATGTACAATTATCATTATTAACTTGTAGCATAGCTATGAGGCTCAGACCAATACTCCTAAAACTTTAACATTTAGGCAAACCATCTGGGGTTCTTGTTATAAATACAGATCCTGATTGCTTACATCAGGGGAAAGGCATCACATTCTGGGTGATGCTGCTGCTGCTGCTGGTCCCTGAACCACACTTTGAATAGGGAGGGGTTGGGATGATAAGGCATGGAAAGCATGTGGCATGGTGGCTGGAACTCCATAGGCACTCACTATCAGATTTAATAAATAGTGGGCAAAGGGCATTCTTAAGAAACTCAGGAAGATGGTAATAGAGTGACACAATTGAGTAAACACATAGAAAGTGTCAGATATCCCTGTAGGTACCATGCCTTATAATTCTCACAACAATCCTGTGAGTTTACCCCCATTTTACAGAGAATAAATTAAGGGGGCCCCATTGCCAAATAACATACCCAGATTACATAAGGGACAAAACCAGGGTTTGAAGCCTCATTGCCTAATTCTTTCCTTTGGTGCTGGTCCTGGCCTTAGGGCATTAACAGTCTAGCGGAGAACAGAGCAGCCATAGGCCTCCTCTGAAAGGGCCTAACTGCATAACCCAAAACCATCTTTCTTCAGAAGAAATGTTTCCAACTTTAGACATGTTGATTCCTCTGATTTGATTGTTACACGATGTATATATGTATCAAAATATCACTTTATACCCCATAATTATATGCAATTATTATTTGTAAAAATAAAATACATATATTTATTGTCTCCCCAAAATAGAAAAGAATGTCCTACTGAAATTATCCGAATTTTGAAATTATAGAAAAATATCCCAAAAATTCATTTAGCCTTTCTCTTAATGTTTTCATCTTCTAAAGGTGATTTTTTTTTTTTTTTTTTTTTTTTTTTTGCTTCCCATTATAGCTGTAATTCCATTGCTTGGCCTTCTTTTTTAAGAGCAATACACATAAATAGAAATAGGGCCAATTCATAGACCTGTATCATTGTGTTATTGTAAAGATAAAATGCATAAATACAGGGAAAGAACTTAAATCTTCTAAAGTCTCTCTTCTTTTCGTGTTTTTGATTTTTGAATTGAAAATCCCATTGCTAAGGAGAATTCCAGACCTTGAGCAAGTTATTTAATTTCTCTATGTCTCAGTTTCATCATCTGAAAAATAGGCTCATCATAATACTTATCTCATTGGACTGCTGTGAGGATTAAATGAATCAATAAGATCTTAGAACAGTGCCTAGATCAATAAATGTGAGCTATTAGGCATTGTTTCAAGGGAACATGGGCTAGACTTTTTATAAAGAAAAACAAAATTTGAAACCTGGCCCACAAATTGCAAATTGCATTTTCCTTGTAATCCTCTGCTTTTTAACTTTAAAAAAAATGGGTCTAATGAAGTCTTGTTTTGAAATATAAGGCAATTAGACATTTCTTTTTTTTTTTTTTTTTTTTTTTTTTTGAGACGGAGTCTCGCTCTGTCACCCAAGCTGGAGTGCACTGGCCAGATCTCAGCTCACCGCAAGCTCCACCTCCCGGGTTCATGCCATTCTCCTGCCTCAGCCTCCCGAGTAGCTGGGACTACAGGCGCCCGCCACCTCGCCCGGCTAGTTTTTTGTATTTTTTAGTAGAGACGGGGTTTCACCGTGTTAGCCAGGATGGTCTCGATCTCCTGACCTTGTGATCTGCCCGCCTCGGCCTCCCAAAGTGCTGGGATTACAGGCTTGAGCCACCGCGCCTGGCCAATTAGACATTTCTTAACACGGGTACTAGGCACAGAAAGTTCAAATGTTTTAATGCAGTTTTATTTAGGTCTGAGACAACTCAACGGATGGCTTTATAAACCTTTTCAACATGCACCACAGCTTCTAAGCATGTTTAAATGGACTGGGAAGTTAGGACATCTGTTTACATAATTGCTTCAAATTGAACAACCATAATTTTTCCAGAAGCAGCATGTGGGTGTTGTTCGGAAAATCAAAATAACATAGAGGTGAAAGACAAAATCCCACACATAATCAAACAAAGCCTTCAGGCAGATAATTCAGAAGAAAAACCACAAGATATTTCCACTCTCCTAACTGAATTCCCCTAAGGCTGAGGAACAGAGTAGGGGAGGTTAAGTGCTGAATTTTCTGCCCAGTTGTGAAGAAATGAGGATTTTCTGAAAGGTCCTAAGAATGCAGTTGTCATTTTTACAGTTTCTCTTCTTACCAGTGTCACCAGAAATGAGGTTACTCATTACAGCTGAGCTGGCAAGTATCATTCAACATCCTTTGTAAACTGGTAAATTTAAAGAACACGAAGTTGTCTCCCAGCATCCTGGGGTAAGAATATATCCAATAAATGAAGAGAAGAGCAGATACGTACACACATCAATAAACGTAATCCAGCATGTAAACAGAACCAAAGACAGAACCCACATGATTATCTCAATAGATGCAGAAAAGGTCTTTGACAAAATTCAACAGCCCTTCATGATAAAAACTCTCAATAAATTCGGTATTGATGGAACGTACCTCAAAATAATAAGAGCTATTTATGACAAACCCACAGCCAATATCATACTGAATGGGCAAAAACTGGAAGCATTGCCCCTGAAAACTGGCACAAGACAGGGATGCCCTCTCTCACCACTCCTATTCAACATAGTGTTGGAAGTTCTGGCTAGGGCAATCAGGCAAGAGAAAGAAATAAAGGGTATTCAATTAGGAAAAAAGGAAGTCAAATTGTCCCTGTTTGCAGATGACATGATTGTATATTTAGAAAACCCCATTGTCTCAGCCCAAAGTCTCCTTAAGCCGACAAGCAACTTCAGCAAAGTATCAGGATATAAAATCAATGTGCAAAAGTCACTAGCATTCTTATACACCAATAACAGACAAACAGAGAGCCAAATCATGAGTGAACTCCCATTCACAATTGCTTCAAAGAGAATAAAATACCTAGGAATCTAACTTACAAGTGATGTGAAGGACCTCTTCAAGGAGAACTACAAACCACTGCTCAGTGAAATAAAAGAGGACACAAACAAATGGAAGAACATACCATGCTCATGGATAGGAAGAATCAATACCGTGAAAATGGCCATACTGCCCAAAGTAATTTATAGAGTCAATGCCATCCCCATTAAGCTACCAATGACTTTCTTCCCAGAATTGGAAAAAAACTACTTTAAAGTTAATATGGAACCAAAAAGAGCCCACATTGCCAAGACAATCCTAAGCCAAAAGAACAAAGCTGGAGGCATCACACTACCTGACTTCAAACTATACTACAAGGGTAGAATAACAAAAGCAGCATGGTACTGGTACCAAAACAGAGATATAGACCAATGGAACAGAACAGAGTCCTCAGAAATAACACCACACATCTACAACCATCTGATCTTTGACAAACCTGACAAAAACAAGAAACGGGGAAAGGATTCCCTATTTAATAAATTGTGCTGGAAAAACTGGCTAGCCATATGTAGAAAGCTGAAACTGGATCCCTTCCTTACACCTTATACAAAAATTAATTCAAAGTGGATTAGAGACTTAAATGTTAGACCTAAAACCATAAAAACCCTAGAAGAAAACCTAGGCAATACCATTCAGGACATTGGCATGGGCAAGGACTTCACGTCTAAAACACCAAAAGCAATGGCAACAAAAGCCAAAATTGACAAATGGGATCTAATTAAACTAAAGGGCTTCTGTGCAGCAAAAGAAACTACCATCAGAGTGAACAGGCAACCTACAGAATGGGAGGAAATTTTTGCAATCTACTCATCTGACAAAGGGCTAATATCCAGAACCTACGAAGACCACAAACAAATTTACAAAAAAAAAAAAAAAAAAACATCAAAAAGTGGGCAAAGGATATGAACAGACCCTTCTCCAAAGAAGACATTTATGCAGCCAACAGACACAAGAAAAAATGCTCATCATCACTGGTCATCAGAGAAATGCAAATCAAAACCACAATGAGATACCATCTCACACCAGTTAGAATGGTGATCATTAAAAAGTCAGGAAACAACAGGTGCTAGAGAGGATGTGGAAAAATAGGAACACTTTTACACTGTTGGTGGGACTGTAAACTAGTTCAACCATTGTGGAAGACAGTGTGGCAATTCCTCAAGGTTCTAGAATTAGAAATACCATTTGACCCAGCCATCCCATTACTGGGTATAACCAAAGGATTATAAGTCATGCTGCTATAAAGACACATGCACATGTATGTTTATTGTGGCACTATTCACAATAGCAAAGACTTGGAACCAACCCAAATGTCCATCAATGACAGACTGGATTAAGAAAATGTGGCACATATACACCATGGAATACTATGCAGTCATAAAAAAGGATGAGTTCATGTCCTTTGTAGGGACATGGATGCAGCTGGAAACTGTCATTCTCAGCAAATTATCTCAAGAACAGAACACCAAACATCACATGCTCTCACTCATAGGTGGGAATTTAAAAATGAGAACACTTGGACACAGGAAGGGGAACATCACACACTGGGGCCTGTTGTGGGGTGGGGGAGAGGGGAGGGAGAGCATTAGGAGATATACCTAATGTAAATAACGAGTTAATGGGTGCAGCACACCAACATGGCACATGTATACATCTGTAACAAACCTGCATGTTCTGCACATGTACCCTAGAACTTGAAGTATAACAAAAAAGAAAAAAAAGAAAAAAGAAATGACAGAACTGAGATTCAAGTACACAAACTGGCATGTCCTTCTCACATACCATTATATCCCTTTACTCAGAACCTACAGCAACTAAGAGGGCAAGAGCATCACAACAAAGGATCATCTATATGCAAGATCCCAACACTGTCTGCCCAGGATCCCCTCTCAGAGAGCAGCACTGATGAGCATTGGAGGGATGTGATCACACCCCAGGAGTCACTCTCCAAATGTTAAGGAAATCCCTTCCTCAGAAATAAACACTTTGATAATTACACTTGGAAGGGAGCCTGGATGTTAACTAGTTGCAACCCCCTCTCCATTTTTGAGCTGAGTAAAATAAGACCAAGAAAGATGAAGAGACTTGTCCAAAGGCACCTCATTATTGATGAAAGAACCAAAGACAAAAGCTACATCTGTAATTTAATTAGTTATTTGTTTATATCCTGTCTTTATAAATCCATTCTAGCAGTTGTTGAGGATGTACCCTACCAACCCACCCTGTACAGACATCACACTAAGCCAACAGGGGATGTAAGGATGAACAAGGAACTCATCCTCTGCATTTTAGCTTCCTCAACTCACGATATTTTGTCCATTCTTCCCCACAGTTTGCAAGCTGTCACAACTTTATTGATTCTTAGACGCATATTCAAAGCTGTCGCAACAAAATCTCTCACCTACCACTTCTGCTGCACACTGAACCTTCAGAGAAAATTAAATGGGCTGAATTGATCAGCTATTATGTTGAGCCACATAACATTTCAATTTCTGCAGCTCAAAACTGGTGAAATATTGTCAATGTCCCATAATCCAACCTAACATTCATAAGCTGCCTGGAATCTCTTAAGAAGAAAATCGCCCTTCGTTCTGATAAATCATCCCAGATATTCCATGAAAGTGTGTTGCATGGGTTTCAATTAGGAAAGTAAAGTCTGGAGAATAGATAAGTAAATAAATGGTTATGTATACATACAATGGAATGCTGCACAGAAATAATAAAGAACAAACTTCCCACACACACAACATGGAGGAACAAGAAGACATGCCATGTCGGCTGGAAGAAGCCAGATACAAACAAGTACATGCTGTATGACCCAATGTATATGATGGTCCAGAACAGGCAAAAAGTACTTGATTGTGATAGAACTCAGAGAAGCAGTTACCATGGGGAGTATATGGTTGCATAAAGAACTTGAAGAAAACTTACAGGGCACTGCATGCTGAATGTGTTCTATATCTTGAACTACGTATCAGTCACAGGGATTTAAACATACATAAAAATTAATCCATCTGTATATTTAAAATCGCTGCACTTTGTCCACTTTGTTACATGAGTATGTATGTTATACTCTAGTTTTTAAAAAGGAAGAAAATTATATTCTCTGACCCCCAGTGATACAGTTTAGTATAGTGGTTAAGCACAGGCTTTGGAGGCAGACAATATCTGCTGCTAACTAACTATTTGGCCTTTGATGATATATTTAACCTCCGTAAGCCTTGGTTTTCTTATCCCTGAAATGGAAATAAACAATAACACCTACATTACAGAGTTGTGAGACTCATTAAGTAAGATAATATTTATGAGGCACATAGCACAGAATAGGTGCTCAAGAACAGCCAGTGGGTACTAGGAGTAGTACCAGTATATGGGCTATACTGAGAGCCCTCACTCCTGGCATACACATCAATTCCAGGGAAATTCTTTCCCTGAACACCTCTCATTCCTCATGTGGTCCTTGATGGAGAGGTAGAAACCAAGTGTTAGGGCCCCCAGCTCCCTGCCCACTTGTGGTTCCCCCTACATACCAGCAGAGTGTCTGGGAGGTTGTGCCCCTTTGTGAAGGTGATGACCACGGGGATGATGTCCACTGCAGCAAGCTCCAGTGTGGCTGTATTGATGGCAGCTGCATCATAGGCCCAGCCCGCCTGGAAGAACACAGCCACCTTCCTCATGAGAAGACCTGAGCGTACACGTTTGAACACGTGTCTCGCCATAAACCTCATGGTGGCCCCAAGGTTCCTGCGGCCAGATGAGTGCTCCAGGGGGATGTTCCTGATAGCCTCTAGGAGTGCAGCCTTCTCCTTGTAGTCTGAGAAACGAACCAAGTAATTGGTTTTGACATTGTAGGAAACAATGGCCACACGGGCATCTGTTGGGCAGTTACTGTCACTTATTTCCATCTTCATCAACAGAGACAATAAAATGTTTCTCATCCTCTCAAAATCCAACGGGGAGACATCATTTGACATGTCCAAGGCAAAGGCCACTTCGGTTGGGAACACTGGGCATTTGGAAATACCTTGAGACAACAGATATACAGATTTAAGATGTTCTGTAATGCCTCAAAAAAGGTAAGGATTAAAGTGAGTAAGAAGGAATATTATTTACCTTTTGAACAAGCTGGAAGGGAAATTATTTTGGAGAGAAAGGAAGACATTGTTAGCTTATGTAGGCAGTGGCACCTTTCCCATGTATGTGCTTCAATAGGAAAAACCATCTCCTTTGAGAAATTCAAGCGTGGCCTTCTCAAGCTCCTGCTGAGTAGGGCAGAGACCTCTACTTGTCCCCCAGAATCCATTCTCCCTTTTTTTCTATAGTCATGGAACCCCCAATTTTGGATTGGCCCTATGGATGCCTGGGACAAAGACAACATTTCCCAATTTATTCATCTTACAAGTTCTAGGTAAGAGAATAGGAAAGATGATAGGTAAAACTTTGAAAAAATATTCTTCTCCTTTCCCTTCCTTTCCCTGGTGGCTGAAATATAGATGTGATGGCTGAAGCCTGATATATTTTCAGACCATGAAGTGATTTGGGGAATAGAACACCCCATATACACACAATGGCAAAGCAGGAAAATATAAAGGGGCTGATCTCTGACCACCACAGGCTCCATATCAACCTGAACTGACTAGTTCCAGCCTATGGTTTCAGAAATAACATTTGTACCACTGTTACTGAGGATTTAGGTCACATTCAACTGAACTTAAACCTAATGAATACATCGAGCTATTCTGAAACTATATTATATACATGTATATAATATATACACATATAAAATTACATATATATTAATTATAAATTATATGTATTATATATGTGTGTGTATACAAGTAACATATTTTCAAAAAATACTAAAAAAAAACAAAAAATTAGAATTACCCTTAATTCATCATGTGTATGTATGTGTATAAATAATAAATATAGAATTATTTCATTTCATTTTATAAAACTTGGAGCTTAAGATATATTTATTCTGAATCTTTATTCACTTAATATGTAATGATTTTTTCCATCAATAAATTTAGAGCAATATCATCTATTCTACTATATAGATGATCCTTTATGAGGAGTATACTTGTACATGTATCTGTGCACGTTTGTCCAATCATAGCCCTACAGAAATCCCTATAAGTATTGATTTTATATGCATGGTCCAGCCAATTGCTCTTCAGAAAAATTGTGTCAATTTATACTTACACCAGCAATGTGTAATCTTATACATTTCTCAATCTGAATAGGGATTTTTCTGGCATTTTTAAAACACTTCCAATCTGAGAAACAAAATGGGTATCTGATTGTTTTAATTTGTACTCTATGACTTCTGGTGAAATTGAACATTTTTACAGGTTTATTGTACATTTGTATATTTTCTTTTCTGTCTTTTGCCCATTTTCAACTTAAAAGTGGTGTTCGTTTTTCTGTTTTTACTTTTAGGTTTAGCCATTATGCAATGTCTGTGTTTGTAGATAAAAACGATTGAGCAATAGCAATTTTTTTGTATTTCAGCATGATATAGTAAGGAAGTTAGTTCCTTTGCGTGTGTCCTTTGCTTATATTGCAAATTATTTTTTCCCACTTTTCTGTTTACTTTTGACTTCATGGCATCCCTCAGTGTAAAAGGGCTTTAACTTTTTATATGGTTAACTCTGACACTCTTTTAATTCATAATCACACTGATGATATTATTCTTTATGATTCTGAGGAAAAAAAATTCCAGAATCTCCCTGAACAGCCACTGGATGGGAACAGAGAGAACATAGAAGGGTTAGGGTAAGAAAGGCGGGATGATTGTAGAGAAAACCCAAACTTCCAAACTAAGCAATTTGCCAATTCAACATTCTCGCCCCATGGCCGTTAAGTACATAAATGTACACATCCTAGGACACAAATATCCTGGAATGCATTGAACATAGTAAATAAATTCCAACTTGGGGAATTTATTTAAGTAATGTGACAAAACATTACTTAAGATTGGATTGTTCATAATTCCATTTTTCAAACACAACTGTAAATAAAACAAGACGGATTTCTTCTCAAAGGGTGACTATTGATCCCTCTTATTTAAAAGGGTTACATTAAAAGAACAAAGTTCCTCTGTTATGTTTTGTGATAAGCAGCAGCGAGATGTAGGCACACAGGTGTGCAGTTACAACATCTCCTGGGGCACAGCACTGCTCGGTGGAGCTTCTCTTCATTGTTGAGATGGCATGCTCTCAATCCATTTTATTTCTGAGACCACATTGGGAAAGACTACTTACCTAAAGGGGAACTGAGCCCACTGTATGAATTTATAAGAGCCTTTCACAATGAATAAGGCATCTTCCAAACCTCAGCCAAAGCCTCAGGTGACTTATGCCCCTAATCCGTAATCCATCCCCAGCTCATACCACTGGCTCCTTTTAGGCCTTTCCAAAACAACTTACGGCAGTTTTCACGTGTGAAATCAACAATTTTGCAAGGCTGTTAAAAAGATGTGGGAAAACAGGAAAAAGGAAAAAGTATTTAACTTGAAGCATAGTTGTATTCACACTTGTCACTTAGGAATGTCATATGGATGTTATCAGTGCCTATCTGAAGCTTTTTAATCTACAACAGAAAACCCCAAAATTGTCAGAGCAGATGAGACTATTCTACAATTACATTTCCAAATCCAGTCGATATTTTAAAAGATTTAAAAGATGTGTGTGCAATATAGTGCCCATACTTTTGGAGACAGGTAGATAAGGGGTACCCATTTTTTAAATCTGCCTTACAAAGTAATGGAATCAAACCTGATTTTGAAGAAGTTGAAATCAAAGAATCTCAGCAGAGAATGCAGGGAAATGCTTTCAATTCTTGGCACTCTGTATTATAGTAGCAATTCCTATATCACTTCTTTAGAATGACTGCCAAGACAGGCACTCCTAACACCTCACCTAGTCATTACTCTTCTTTCCTTTGATCCCTTCCTCTCTGTTCTGTTCTTCCCTCCATCCCAGATCTCATCACTTCCTGCTCCTCAGTTGCTTCCACACCCCCCACCCCCTGCCTAATAGTATTTTTGTACTTGGGAGATGAAACACTATCACAACTTTTGAGACTGTTTTCAAGTGTTCCATGAAACACAAAAACCTGTGCTATACAAAAGCCTGTGTGTGGGTTTATAAATACTTTATAAGCAGTTTTTGAGCTTTACAAAAAGTCACATTACAGAAAGGTAGTAGCCTCAAAGTCTTTTCTTTTTTAACATCAACTAGTGTTGCTCCAAAACATCCCAATTCCCTGCTGGATTTAAAATATCATTCTACTATTTTTATTTGACTTGGTGATAACATTTCAAAGTAAAGTCTATAAACTTAAAGTACTAACAGAATTTGTAAGAGGAAAAAACTAAAGAATCTTTAAGATTAACAGATTTCTATTTTGTGACAGTGGAAAGCTTTGTGTTCTAAGAAGAATAAAGTTTTGGCTGGGTGCAGTGGCTCATGCCTGTAAAATCCCAGCACTTTGGGAGGCTGCGGGAAGTGGATTACTTCAGGTCGGGAGTTCAAGACCAGCCTGGCCAACATAGTGAAACCCTGTCTCTACTAAAAATACAAAAATTAGCCAGGCATGGTGGCGCACGCCTGTAGCCCCAGTTACTTGGGAGGCTGACGTAGGAGAATCTCTTGAACCCAGGAGGTAGAAATTGCAATAAGCCGAGATTGCATCACTGCACTCCAACCTGGGCGACAGAGCGATATTCCACCTCAAAAAAAAAAAAAAAAAGGAATAACATTTGGAATTAAAATCTTCACCTACCGTCATTTCTACCAAACCTTTGGGGCCCTTGATACCCTGGAAAGAATGTAAACTTGAGTTTAAAATGCAAAATTTTGAGATCCAACATGTTCTTCTACAGAGCTGGCAAAATAACTCCACCACACTACATAAACCATCTTCTGTCCTTTGCTCCCAGCCCCAGAGTTCTGTCTGACTCCTTTAGGAAGTGCCTAAGAGGTGTATCCAAGACCTCTGAGTCCAGGAGGCCTAGACAGAAACACTTTTAGAGGACACAGGTTCTTTTGAAAGCATAGCTTCGGATCACACTCAGAAAAAGGATTATCCCAGATCCCAGGACCATTCATCAATAGTTCTAAAGTAGACCTCAGTTCCTCCCTTATCTTCTCTTCAGGCCATCCAGCACCACCCTTTTTCAGCCCTAATACTGAACAAGAAGTCTTCTCTGGAAAACTTCAGATTAGAGCTTCATGGCTCCAACCTCTGGGAGTCTAGAGATCATTGTTCTTATTTAGAATCTACAAGGTTGTAATTTGTGACCTCAGGCAGGTCACTATAATTATCTCAGCATCTCAGCCTTTGTTTCCTCTTCTGTAGAAATACCATGAATGGTCCTTTTAGCACTAAAATTTTTATTCTCTGACTTTGTCACACCTCTCCAGTAAACCCTAGACTGCATTGAGACCACCAGGTTCAATCCATGGCTGACCTACTGTGCCATCCCTCGTGGATTGATAGTCTGGCCTCCTAGGACAAGGCATAGAGCAGAAGAATCACAGCCTCAAAGTCTTTCCTTTCATATCAAATGATGTTCCAGGGAATTTTAAAAATATTCATGGACTTGCAACATTGTTAGTTAAGATTATATAAATACTATATTTTGTTAGGCTTTCCTGCTGGTTTTTGCATAAATATTGTTGCTCATCTTGTTTGCAATGATAAACTCACTCTCCAGTGAGTTTTACGAATCATTTTATTTATTTAGACAGGTTCATAAATCTCCAGCCACTCTAATATCTTCCCCATGTTCAAGTAAAAATATATATTGAATAAATATACTGCATAACGACTTGAAGCTAATATGCTGTAGGAAAATTTGCCCCATTCTCTATGTCAATCCCACTGTATGTCCCAAATGTTCATTTCTTAAGAGATGCCTCTTATCAAATCTTTATTTATTTTTATACAACAGTTGAAAACAAAAGGAAAAAGAAGGGTACATGTTACCGTTTGTCCTGGTGGGCCTTGGTAACCTAAAGTTCCAACTAATCCAGGAAAGCCAGCATTACCCTAAAAAAAGACCAAGCCAGAAGAATAAGATTCCTCCTTGATTACAACCATCAGATCCACTTTGATATGTTATTATTCCTAATGCCAATGAGTCTGCTATTGACCAGTTAGTTTATAAACTATATATCTGTGGGATTAGACGTGGAGAATAGAAAGAGAGGGAGGTCATTTTATGGGAACCATCCAAATTCCCCCCTGTATGCCCAACCTCAGTCATGCATATGTGTACATACACACACAAATACACACTTCTAGATAGATCCCTAAAAGATGACTCAATACACTCTGTTGAGTCTTGAGGTTATGTAATAAAAATAATGCAGGATGTCTACATTAAGGGCGTCATCAGGAAAAAGGAAAAATTTCCCTACCACCTCCTGATTCTTAGTGTTTCAGAAAAGGCATATGGTGGCCATAGGTTCACTGCTCATCTTCCAAGTATTTGAAATGACACAGTGTTATCTAAATACAGTGATCCTTTATCTTTTTTTATTTGAAACTGGAAATAAAAGTTAGTTGATTAGAGCAACCATAGCCAGCAGCAAGCCAAGTTAGGCACAGATCAAATATTTCTTTACGTCCTTGCCAATGCATGAAAATACTAATTCTTGAGTACCTAGAAAACATACATTCTCTTTCCTTTCCTCTTTTCTGCAGTAAACACCAGTCCATTTCCTAGAAGACCTTGGTGTCTAATGATGATCAACTAAACATTACCAAGATGTTAGATATCCACAGGCTTACTCTTTTCAAAAAGAGCTGCCAGTGATTGTGGCTCTTCAAGGCTGACTGTTCAGAACATAAAGAAATTGGTTTTTAATCAGAGACTGTATAAAGCACAGTGGACTCAAAGTCCACCAAGATGGCAACTACATTCTCAAGAATCTTTTCTAAAAATAGCAAGAGAAAGTTAAGGCTTTGAAGAATCCTAAAGAAACAGCAATGTTTGCTCAACAGCTAAAACAATATCCTTCCACATGATGTCTAGACTTACTAAAGACAGAGGTGCTCCCAAACTTGGTTTTAAAAGGTTGGTATTGTAAAACCAAAACTCCCAACTTGGATTTTCTGTTGTTATGACTTGGTAAACTATATTCGTATTCAGGAGATAACTGAGAGTGGGATTAAGTGGGGAGTGGGATAGCCAAAGGAAGGTGTGGAATGAGCATTGACTGAGCAGGAATAGGCTTCCTGCTAAGAAGTCCTAACCCAGTGAAAATGTACTTCCGTAATGATATGGGCTTCTATAGATCTTAGGAAGTCTCTTTGATTCTTACCCTCTTCCCTCTTATTCCCTTTGCCCCCTTTTCTCCTTGATGGCCCGGGTCACCATCTTCTCCCTTAATAGAATCAAAAGCAGAATTTTGAGTGTAAAGAAAAACAAGCACAAACAAATGACACATGCTGCCTACCAGTTGCCAGGACCAGAAATATATCTTCTTACTTGGACACCAGGATAGCCAGGGAATCCACGTTCACCCTAGTGCCAGAAATGAGATAAGGTCTTGTTTAATATCATGTGATTGAGAAATTTCCTTGACATGCCTTGGGGGAAAAGAAGACAGTATAATCCAGGTTCACCCTAGTGTCAGAAATGAGATAAGGTCTTGTTTAATGTCATCTGATTAAGAAAGTTCCTTCACATGCCTTGGGGAAAAAGAAGACGCTATAATTTTGAGGAAATATACTCAAAGTGCCAGGAAAAACAACTATAGCAACAGTTGTTATCTTGAGCTGCTCTCAAGTGGCTATATTTCATATCTCTAATTCAACATGAAACAACTTATAAAAAATTTTTACAAATTTCTCCCCTCTCTAGTATATTGTGTAATGAAACTTCTTCTGTAGGGCATTTTTATCTCTCAGCTTAAATAACCTAAGGTTTAATCCAACAGAAACCAAGTGAGAGGGCACCACATTGAGTGTTGGGAAGCAGGTGCTCATTGTCAGAACCAAAGGCATACTACAAAGCAATCATGCATTCAACAAATATCCATTTGCATGTCCTATCTTCCAAGCACTTCTCTAGGTACAGGACATTCAGCAGTGAACAGAACAAAGACCTTGCTCTCATGGAACTTACATACTGGAGGGGAAGAAAATGAACAAAGAAATATGTAACATGTGAGAAAGAGATAAATCTTATTCCAGAAAGGGGATTAAGGAATAAAGAATTATGTGTATCAAAGGATGAGGAGGCACTATTTTATATGAGGTAGTCAGGCAAAGCCTTTTTATAAAGGTGGTATTTGGGTGAAGACCAGCATGAAGTGAGAAAACAAGCAGACTTCTGGGAGAAGAGCATTACAGGCAGAGGGAGGGAGGAGTATGTGGGGAAAAAAAAAAAACCCTGAAGTAAGAGGAAGAATATGTGCTGCCATGTTTGAGGAACACTGAAGTAGAATGGAGCGAGGAGGGCAGGCAGGAGGAGATGAAGTCAAAGAGTTCATAGAGAGCACATTTATAAATTCTTACAGGCCATGTTAACAGTGGGTTTTATTCTAAGTGACATGGAGAATGACAGAAGAGCTTTGAATAAAGGAATGACTTGATCTGACTATGTTTTTAAAGATGTCTCTAGCTGATGCATGGAGAAATAACTATATGAGGTAAGCGTGGAAGCAGAGAGACCAGTTCAGTGGCTACTGCAATAACACAGATGGAAAATTATATTGGCTTGGTCCAGAGGGTGGCAGTGCAGTTGTGGGAAATGATAAAATGCTGGTTGTACTTTGAAGATAGACTTACCACTATTTGTTGATGGATTAAATGTGGGAGTGAGTGAAAAAGATTTATCAATGACAGCTGCAAGTGTCTGTCTTGAGCAACTGGATGGATGAAGTTTCCAGTCCCTGAAATAGGAAAGGCTGGAGGAGGGGCAAGTTGTAAAGGGAAACAGTTTTGGCTGACTGGATATTTGATAATATTAAAGGATTATTATTAATTATTTGGTGTAAGAATGGTATTGTGGTTACATTTTTAAATAATCTTTTAAAGATGCAACCTGAAATGTCTATGCATGGAATATATGATTATATTGAAGTAAATCCCATATATCACATGACCTACAGTAGGTGAACATATGTAGAGGTTCTCTCCTCACTCCTATTTTCTTAATGAAATACGAAGCATGATCATCTACTTTAAATATGGACGACAAAGCAGATCTTGGAGGTTTGAGGAGGAAGGAAGGGTATGAAATGAGCATGGTGGGAGGATAAGTGAGTGGGAGTATAAATAAAATAAAACAAAACAAAATTGGCCAGGGGTTGTTTTGTTTGGATTAGGTGATGGGAACATGGGGTGAGGCAGGAAAGTGTCATTATACTAGTCTCCACTTTTATTTATTTTTGAATTTTTCTGTAATAAAGGGTTAACAAACAAAAAAACAAGAAGAAATGTGTTTGGGGACATGCCGATTTTAAGATGCCTGTTAGATGACCAAGTGGAAATATTTTTAGAGTTTGGGATATTGGACCAAGCTGGAGAAATAAAGTGGAGATAACAGGATAGATGGTTATTGATGACACGGAACTGGATTTCCCCAAGAAATGCCACCTGAGAGGTGAGTAAAGAAGGAAGAAGGTATGAAAATAGAGCTTTGAGTCTTCCAATACTTAAAGGTCAAGAACATCCAGAAGATCTAGCAAAGCAGGATGAGAAAGAGAAGACAGTGAAAACCAGGAAAATAGAATGTACTGGAAGTTGAGTGAGGGAAAAGATCAGGAATAAACCTATGATCAATCTGTCAAATGCTGCTGAGAGATGGAGCACAATGAGGGTAGAGAAGTGACCGTTGAATTTAGCAACATGGGGTTTATCTCAACTAAAGCAAATGTGGTTGAGTGGGGAGGGTCAAGAAGTGAAGGCTCAAGTGTTAGTTTTTCAACCTCAGTGCCACTGATATTTTGGGCCTGATGGTTCTTTGTTGGGTGGGGCTGTCCTGTGTATTGTAAGATGTTAAACAGCATCTCTACCCAGTAGATGCCAGCACTCTCTCCTTGAGTTCTGACAACCAAAACATCTCCAGACATTGTCAAATGTCCCCTGGAGGGCAAAAATCACTCCTGTTGAGAAGCACTGGTATAGACTGCTCCTTCAGTGAGTTTTCCCCCAGGGGAAAAAAAATGGACCGAGAGCCTCGGAAAGCAAAAGGGAGTAGAATCCAGTCTAGGAGGCAAGGATCAGTCTTAGATAAGACTGTGGACCCTGGTCCATAGCAGTAGGAGAGAAGGCAGTTTAAGTATTGAAGACAGGCCGGGCGCGGTGGCTCAAGCCTGTAATCCCAGCACTTTGGGAGGCCGAGACGGGCAGATCACAAGGTCAGGAGATCGAGACCATCCTGGCTAACATGGTGAAACCCCGTCTCTACTAAAAAATACAAAAAAACTAGCCGGGCGAGGTGGCGGGGACTTGTAGTCCCAACTACTCGGGAGGCTGAGGCAGGAGAATGGCATGAACCCAGGAGGCGGAGCTTGCAGTGAGCTGAGATCCGGCCACTGCACTCCAGCCCGGGCAGCAGAGCGAGACTCTGTCCCAAAAAAAAAAGAAAAAAGAAAAAAAAAAAAAAGTATTGAAGACAAAGCAGATCTTGGAAGTTTGAGGAGAGAGGAGAGGGTGTAAAATAGTCAATTCAGAGAGAAGGGGAGTGAACAGATTAAGAAAATGTAGTCAACTGGCCAATCAGCAGTATGGGACATTTAAAATGAGGCCATTACATCTTGCAAAGAAAAATTCATGCAAATATGGACTGAATCTGTGTTCCATAATGTTAGCTGTATCACAAAAAACAAAAACTGCCCTTGTGCTTAGCTCCAAATTAACATGTAGCCCAAACAATGCACATTTGAATTCTACCCAGAATTTGCCTGCTATGCAAACTTGTCCATAGCAAAGAAAAAATTAGTTTACCTGGATGGGATTTCAAGGGACTAGCTTCCACATTCAGCTCTGCCTCTAACTAGCTGTGCAACCACAGGCAAGTTACTTCACTTCTCTAAGCCTCAATTTTCTGAAATGTAAATTGACAAAGCTAAGCTAGATGGTCACTGAGGTTCCCCATAGCCCATCATTCCATAGTATTTACTGAGAACTTACTATGTTTGAGGCATTTTTCTGCTCAATAAAATGGCAGTGGTGCCATCTTGCAGCCACAGAGAAACAAGAGAATTGCAGAGAAGCCAGCCCAGAATCCTGACATCATTAAGCAACTAAGCATCACTAAACATCCTAGTGATTTCTTATTTTGTGAGGCAATACATGTAACTTGAAGACTAAAGCATCCAGAATAACAGTAGGTATTAAGATTTGATTTGCTCAACAAGTTCCATGTGACCTCCATGTCAGTGACCAATTAACTACATATTAAAATACAAGCTTCTTATGAGAGTGGCACTCATTCATTCAAATACACTTATTGAGCATCTACTCTCTGCCAGACTCAGTTCCAGAAAAACAGAAGTGCAATGCTACTGTCAGGTTTACAGCCTGGGGGATACAAGAACAAATTATAATACAATCTTGACAGAAAGGAGCTACTGCAGAAATATGAACATGCTTTAAGAACACAGAGTATAGGACAGCAATTCTGTCTGGGGAAGACCAAGGCTGCTTCCACAAGGAGAAGTTGGTACTTGAGTGGGTCTTAGAAAATGAGTAAAAATTGTCCAAGAGATGGAGATCAGGAAGCATATTCCAAATGAAAACACGAGCGTTTGTAAAGGCAAGGAAGTTGAGAAAGGGTCTGGCACTCCCAGAGCTGAGATGGGAATATCTGACATATATGTGGAAGATGAGGGAAAAAGTTTGACTTTTAAATAAGAGAGCTACAAAATCAATTTTTACTTTTTAGGGAGGGAGCGCTGGTGGCCAAAACATTTTGTAAATATGTACAAACTGTTCCTGGCATACAACTTGGAAAATAACACTTATTTTAACAAAATAAAATAAAAACTATAGTCCTTAGTTCAGAATGTCCTGTAAGGTTACCCTCACCTTTGTTCCTTTTCTTCCTGGATGTCCATATCCATCAGAACCAGGAAGACCCTAAGAAAATGACATATAAGATGAATTGTAGAGTCATGTAGACCAACACTTGGTTGATAATAGTATCTGAACCCTTGGATAAATCAACAATGCAAAGAAGTAGGGATAACAATGGGGCTTGATGGAGATTGGGAGACTACCTTCATAGGACAAATACTCAGATTTGGAGAAATCTTTGAAAGACCACAATAGAAGGAAGTTTCTAGGGTTTTTAAACCCCCATCTGTACATCAGCAAGATGATACCTTGGTTGTAGGAAGCTATACACAACTGTACAAAGTTTCCCTTGGGCTAAACTTGCTTTCCTTGTGAGATAAAGTAAAAATAGAAGCTTTAGAATTGGTAAATCATCAGACAAAAGCACAGACTTGGGAGAAAAAGATTGGAATATAGGCAATATAGTTTAGTGGTTAAATGTACAGACTATAAACCCAGACAGACCCGAATTTTTATTCCAGTTCCAATGTTAGTTGTTTGAGTCACCCTAGGGAAGTTGTACAACCTCTATAAACTTCAGTTTCCTAATCTGTAAAATAGGGATAATAGTATCATCTACATTGTATACTTGTTGGGAAGATTGAGATTGTGTATGAAAAGTGCTTAGCACAATGTCAGGCACAGAGGCAGTACTTGATAAATGGTAATTAGTCTGCTGCTGGTGGTAGCAGTGGTAGTGATGGTGTCAGCAGGAGGACAGTAACAGTAGTGGTGCTGATAGTAATAATGAAGGTGGTGGTGATGATGGTAGCGATAGTGGTAGCAATGGTGATTGATGATAATGATGGTGATGGTAATGATGGTGGTGGTGGCAATGGTGATGATGGTGATAGTATGGTGGTGCTGATGATGGTGATGGTAATGGTGGTGGTGGCAATGGTGATGATGGTGTTGGTGGTAGTCATGGTGGTGGTAATGATGATGGTGATAGTGATGGTGGTGGTGGTGGTGATGACGACAATGGTGATAGTGATAGTGGTAGTAATGATGGTAGTGGTGGTGGTGGTGATGGTGATGGTAGTGATGGTGATAATGGTGATAGTGATGGTGGTGATAGTGATGATGGTAATGGTGGTATTGATGGTGATGGTGGTGATGGTGATGGTATTGATGATGCTGGTAATTGTGATGTTATTGCTGAAGATAATGATGATGGAGGTTGCAGCGGTGGTAATGATGATAATCATGAAAATGATGATACTACCAAGGAGCTTAGCATCTGTATAGATAGACAATGAGCTTCCTGTAATAATGAGTAAATTCAAAACCCTATAGGTGTTTTTTCTGAATGAATAAAGAATTCCCCTAAACCAGGTAGATCAGTTGAGAAGAAAAATTAAAACTTTGAAGACATGAAAATATTCCTATGGTCTAAACAGCAAAGTCTGAAAGACTAGAAAAGAAAGAAAAATAAGAGAAAGAAGATTGCCAAAAACGAGTTCTTGGCAGGGGCTGGTGGGGGTGATAATGAAGTTTATTTGCTGTTACTCCATCTTCTCCTTGCTGAAGGATGTGCAGAAACTCCAGCATCTGCAATCCCCGAGACCCAAACTCTGTATTTTTTGAGATGTCTCTTGAAAATAGTCATAAAATAACTAACTTGCTCTCCTGTTCAGGGTGATAACTAAGGTAAAAATGCATAGCCCTGTGTTTGAAAGTGTTGTTTTGTAGAAGAAAGTCTTTTATGATCTTTGGTCTCCAAAGATTATTTCTATGCTCTGAATAATCAAACCCATACTCTTAAAAGTTTGCTGATCTGGCTCTCTTATTTGTTGCCCTGGAAAAAAAAAAAATGTTTCACTGAACATCTCTGTATTCCTAAAAGACTCAAATGCTCATAAAATATCATTGTCAAACAGATGAGAGACATTGGCACTTTGCTCTTCGATATGTGAGAAGGCAAAATAAATTCCAAATCATCTTTGGAGTCTTAATTTATACAAGAAGTCTGAGAAACTTTGACTATTTCAATTCTTAAGAACTCTGGTGATCATGTCATATTTGTAACCACGAGTTTAACTCATCAAGAATATTAAAATTTTGTGTTCACAGCAATGATGTTAAAGCCATTTCAATTTATTACATCAAGTTGATGCCATTTTTGTTTATCAAACCTTTTTTCATAATTTCTTACTGGAATCTAAAAGATAGATAAGACACTTTAATGCTGTGGTAGATGACTCCATCAAAATTTGGCTTGGTGCACACTGAGATATGTTTAGACTGTATCTCCCTGATTTGCCTGATTTCTTGTCTCTGGTACCTATATTCTGAACTAAATAAAAGTGGTTTCATACATTTAAAAAGTTAGAATTTTATGTAAAATAAGAACAAATGGCAAACAAATTTAATCAAGAGTCCAAAACAGAGAAACTGGACTTACAGTTTGCCCTCTTGGTCCTTGTCGACCCTGTGGGCCTCTTTCGCCTGCATCACCAAGCTCTCCCTTTTATTATAAAGAGAAAAGATCAAATTAATTTTCTTCTATGAGATTACCCAATTTTGTGTCATCTTCCTCAGAGATTTTACAGTCACTGTTTTCAAGTTTTGGTAGCATACCATACAGCCTAAGGTAAATACTTTTCTCTAGGCTTCATTAAATATGAATAACTAACAGAGATAGTCACAATTTTGGTTCTGAAAATTAGCAACACCAGGTATGTAACATCAATTACAGAATTTTATATTACTATGGCTTTTTCTAAATTTGGATGTGCACATTTATATTTGTGGTTAACCCATATGTATATCTACCTGTTGATACATCTTTGTCTACTTATATATGTGATTCATTTTTCTATATGTTCATCTATATGCCTTGCCTTCAGTCAATAGAATCACCAACCTATCAGAAATGTATGCTGGAAATGATGATATAAGTAAAGATTTGCTTGAGAAAACCCAAGGAGTTCTCCCAAGCTACAATCAAGAAAGAGCGGGTTCTCTGACATTTACCTTCACTCCTCTTGGTCCAGGTTTTCCTTTTGAACCCTTTGGCCCTGGAGGCCCAGGATTCCCCTGAAACAAGATCATGGCCAAAATCACCACTAGAGCCACAAAGTTAACTGTCTGTCTCTCTTGTTATTATTGAAATAGTCTGTAACTGGAATATGCTCATGAATCACCTTAGAGATGGAAGCTTAGCCTTTAATATTTAATACAATTAATTAATTCTATCCTCCAACATACAAAATGTATAATATACACACTTACACTATGGGCTGGGGGATTGGGATAGGGGAGCAGGAGGCCACATCTACCACATACTGAGAATTGAAGGAATCATTTCTATGCTACAGGGGGAAACATTATTTGATTAAGAGATCCAGAAAACAAAAGCCTAGACATTCACCTGCTCCAAATTGAGAATATTTTCAGCTGAGATTGACAACAATATAATCAGTTATGAGGCTAGATTTTTCTTCCTGATCAAGACAGAAAAGAACAGAGCTATGGCTTTGGCCATCTTCGAGCTGCTATTTTCAGTTTACTGATGGAGACTCATTCCTGACTCTAATCATGCTGCTCATGTTTCTAAGCCATCTCAAATGCTCACTTCCTCAGGAAGCCACTCTAATCATCGGTCTCAATCTATCTGAGCATCTTATGAATCATAAGACATTCCCCCAAGATATTAGGTGTGGAGTAGAGCAGGCACTAGAAAGAACCAAGGTGGAGGTCATCAGTTCAGACACTTACTATCTGGATGACAAGTCATTTAATTCCCCTTAACCTCAGCTTCCTTATCTATAAAATTGGTATAGTAATGCTTCCTTACATATTTGTGAGGAGCAGATTAGTTACTGATACTTTTATATGGTACCATTATTTCATCTTTTACTATAGCTAAATATGAACTTGTATTACATACCCTTGAGGTTTAAACCCATATCTCATTGGTCACTATATCCCCACAACTTACCTAGAGTAGAAGGAGACACATAGCAGATGATCAATATCTACTGCATCAAATTAGCTCTTCTGGAAATTCCTGATATCCCCATATCCCGAACAAACAGTGTGGCTTTATGTTATTTATCCAGGAACACTCAGGGGTATGAATCAGCCAGTGTTAATGACTAGCTGCATGGTAGCTGTTTTACAAACCTACCTGAGTGCCCACAAAGCCTTTTTGACCAGAAGTTCCTGGTGGTCCTTGCCTTCCTCTTGATCCCTGATCCAAAGATGAAATTAAAATTCAACCAATTTTTAAAGAGTCATTTATATTCCATGTAACCACAAAATCATCTTGGATGCCAATGGAAGCACAAATTAAGGTGCCCTGACCCATCACGATCTCATTTATCAAACTTTAATCAGGGAGCATCTGCACTCTGAAGCACCCCAGAACACTCACTTCAAACTCACTCCATCTGAAGCAGAGGGTGTGAGTCCTCAGCGCCTCTATTTTTAGCAATCTTTCCAGGTGAATCTCATGAGTACTAAAGTTTGAGAATATTGCTTTTATATTTGAATTCACTCAACTAATTTTAAATCCTAAAAGGGTGGTGAGAGGGCAGCGAAGCTATTGATCTCCATTGAAGAATGAACCTTTTCCTTGTACACACAAGGGTTAAGGACAAGAGATTGTGTTTTCGATTTGATCAAGAGCCAAGGGTGCATTTAAGTGGCTTAATCTCTCTGACTACACTGCTGGGGATTTGCTCATTTTCTCTCCAATCTATTTTACTTTGCTGATTTTTGACACTTTAATATTTTTCCAGCTTTTCTGAGAAACACTTTCCTATTAGAAGTATTGATTGATCATGGCTTCTACTCTCCTAGGTGAGGTATTGACAATCATCTATTTAAATAGACCATCACTCTCGCATCCCAGCGGGAAGGTGAGAATTAAGGAGAGGTTTTTATTGATTATCTTGCTCATGCTTCCCAGCATGACTTGCTTCCCTTCCAACCAGTTGTGTAATGAAGTGAATATAGACAGGAAAGCAGGGACACAACTGTGGTGGGGGGTCCTGAGCTAGTCATCAAAAATAAAAGGGAAAAATATACATCTTTTCGTTGCTTTCCCTTCAGTTCAGATACTATTTTCCATTGTAAAATAAGCATAGTCTCTATCTAATTACACATTGACTACCCATTTTTTTCCCCTTGGTTCCTTTAGCAAGTCTAAGAGCAGCAGATACCCTCTGAAATTATCATCTGACACTCATAGGATTTTTAATTATGGGGAATGATTCGATATGTTAGTAAAATTTATTGTTCCAAAGTTCTTCAATTTGAGTATACTTAAAAACAATTTGACTTTTAAAATAAATACATAAAATGTGTTCCAGGAGGGCTATAGAATGACAGATTTGGGTTATGCTTAGACAATGCCGAAAGAACTGGTTGAAAGTTTAAATTTCCAGTTATCATTTGATAACCTGACAAAACCCCACTGGATGAACTTCTTCAGGGCAGGACCTTTGCCTTAATGATATGAATGTCCCAGGTCTATTAGTAGACTGCCCTGTGCATAATAGATACTCTGTAAGCACTTTGCTGATTTTTCCTACCAAATTGAATGATGGGGCTCTCACTCTGTTGCCCAGGCTGGAGTGCCATGGCACCATCATAGCTCACTGCATCCTTGAACTCCTGGGCTCAAAGTGACCGTCCTACCTCAGCCTCCCAAGTAGCTGGGACAACAGGTGCACACAACTATGCCAAGATATGAATACAATTTTAGTAAATTAAATAATATTTGAATACACAGCTTCAGAGGCAGTAATCAAGAGAACTGATTTTGTAACTATACTGCCTGAGTTTGAATCCCAGCTTTATCACTCACTAGCTGTGTGACCTTTGCCAATTTACCTAACTTCTCCATTCCCTCTTTATTTTTCTCCTGTAAAATGAGGATAATAACCTCCCTCCCATTGAAGAACTAAATTAGTTAATACAAGTGCTTTAGGCAGTGTCTAGAGCATGGAGGTCAATAAATATTAGCTATTGTGGTTTAATCTTTTCAGAAAAGGGGCTGTACAATTTTCTTTGGAAGGCCCTGGAAAGGAGGCATCCAAAGCCATTCTGATTTACACCAAATTATTATCAAACAACGAAGTTAAAATTTCAAACAAATATCCTTCAGCACTAAAACCAAGCTCCCAGATACAACCTGTGAGCCTGGATACCCAAGCTCTCCTTGGTAACCCTGTTCACCGGATTCTCCAGGTACACCCTGTCAAAATGAATGAAACTTATAGTGAGTTCACCAGCCATTTTTAGTGTTCATATTGAAAGCAGCTTTTTCTGCAATATATCACTTGAAACCACAACAGAAAGACTCAAACAATATTTGACTGGTTGTGATCAATCCTCTTAGGAGATGAAGTTGAAGAGGAAATGTGAGTGTTTACACTTATCTTGGGAAAAAGCAAGACCAGATTCTTAGGGCCTTTCTCAGTATTTACACATCTCCTTCCAATGTCTCAGCTAGTGACGGGGGCAAAAATACTCTGTTTAAATAACCCAAACTCTTATTTTGTGTAATAACTGGTTACTAAATAATAACTGGTCCTTCCTTTTAAGACATACAGACTAAACGTTCAAGGGTGCTAAGGTCTTTTATTTCATACAAGGAAACTCAGAATGTTGATCACAGCAATAAACATGACACTCTGAGACAAAGGCACACAAAGTGCTTGAGAAAATAACAGAAAACTGGCTTTAAAACCTTACAGACCTTTATGGCAAGAAGCTAGCTCTCTAGGCAAAGGGTGAGTTGTTAAAATGATTCATTCTACAACTGATTTAATTTATCCTGCAAATTAATATTTTCATTTCTGCAGAGAAGATATGTTTTTCAAGATTGAGGATAACATCTATTTTGTGAATTATTCTGCTTTCTTTTTCATGTTGCTCACATGTTGACTAGATTATTAATTATTCATAGATATGCAAAGAGCAAAAACTTCAAAGTCAGAATTCAATCAATATGTGTATCAATTACTTGTGCTTCATCAGTTTTTGAAACTATTCAGTACTTCTATTAATCATTCCTGTTACGTTATTCCACTCTTTAAGGTTGATTTCTAGATTTATAAATATGAACCGAATTTTAAAAGGAATACAGCTAGAAATTTTGAACCAGGTTATGAAATGTGGTCTAATTTGCATATCACATTAGTGATATTTATAGTGCAACATTTATAAAAACAATGTGGCTATATATAGCAATGTTCAGACTCCATCATAACTCTATGTTTATACATTTATATTAAGAAAATAATTTGAGTGGAGCAAAAGTGAAAACAAAACAAAAAAACCTATAATACACGTCTCTGACCTTCACATCAATTACCCTGATACCCAACAAAACAGAAATTACCTAAACGCTCAACATAAGAAAGATTAGTAAATCATGGTACTTCAACAGAGTAAAATATAATGTTCTAAAATGATAATAGGGAGATTTGGAAACAGGAAAAAGCAGAATATAAAATGTTACATACACTGTAATAATCCTCTATTTTTTATACAAAAGAACAGAAGAACATGAAAACACTTGCACAGGGGTGGTGGGTTTATGTACCTTTAAAAAAATTAATAATATTCTCAATTTTATCATCAACAGCAAATTTAAAATCTTGCCTTATTGCCAAAAAATGTATGCATCAATTTGTTTGGCATAAATATAACCTTTTCCATAAATAAACGTTCATTTAGAATTCTACTTTATCATATGTCTTGCAAAGGCCAGCAGATGTAATTTTGTAGATAATACTGAGCCATATTTTCCCAAAGTCCAAGGAATGCTGTAATTTGGAGTTATGGGCCTGTATGACCAGTGCTCCAAATGTTGAGTCAACTAGCAAACCACTGACATGGTGGATAAACCCAGTTCATCCTGAAGCCTGCAAATATTTGTAATTATATCTCTTATTTTAAAAATCAACTATACTGTAAGGCCATAGTCACCAAAACAGCATGGTACTGGTATACTGGTATAAAAATAGGCAGATAGAGCAATGAAACAGAAATAAATGAAATTAAAAAATAGAAATGAAAGCCCTACTCTAAGATATTAGGATATTAGCTTCTTTTCAATCTAAATGAAACTTTATAGCAGAGTGGGGAGGAGGCAGAGAACCATACAAACTTTCCCTTTTGCATGGAAAAAAAATCGCCATGGAAACTTTCAGTGAACCTCAAGCAACCTCAGACAGCCTAGCCAGCACTCCCCTTGACCTCAGAGAGAACAATTTAAAGAAGTCATAAAAGATAGACAAATGGGACTATATTAAACGAAAAGCTTCTGAACCGAAAAACAAAAACAAAATAAACAAACAAACAACAACAAGAAAAACAATGAGCAGAGTGAAGAGACAACCTGTTGAATGGGAGGAAATACATGCAAACTATTCACCTGACAAGGGACTAATATCTAGCATATACAAGGAACAAACAATTCAATTGCAAAAAAAGCAATCCCATTAAAAAGTGAGCAAAATATCTGAACTGATATTTCTCAAAAGATATACAAATGGCCAATAGGTATATGAAAAAATGTTTAACATCACTGATCCCAGTTAGAAGTTTTTATCAAAAATATAGAAAACAACAAATGCTAGCAAAGATGCAGAGAAAAGGGATACATATTTTTGGTAAGAATTTAAGTTCATACAGTCATTATGGAAAACAATATAGAGATTTCCCAAAAAGTTAAAAATAGAACTACCATATGATCCACAAATCTCACTAATGGGCATTTACCCAAAGAAACGAAAGTTAGTATATCAAAGGGTTACCTGCACCCCCATGCTTATTACAGCACTATTCACAATAGCAAACATGTGGAATCAATCTAAGTTTCCACCAACAGATGAGCAGATAAAGAAAATGCTATACATATACACAGTGAAATAATATTCGGCCACAAAGGAGAATGAAATCCTGTTATTGGCAGCAACATGGATGGAACTAAAAGTCACTATGTTGAGTGGATAAGTCAGGCACAGAAAGACAAATATCACAAATTCTCTCTCACACATGGGAGCTAAAAAAGTTGATCTCATGAGGTAGAGAGTAGAATGATAGTTATCAGAGGCTGAGAAAGGTGTTGGGGGTAGGGAGAATGAAAAGAGGTTGGTTAATGGGTAAAACATACAGTCACATAGAAAGAATAAGTTCTAGTGTGTGATAGTATAGTAGAGTGACTATAGTTAACAACAATATATTGTACATTTCAAAATAGCTAGAAGAGAATATTTGAAATGTTCCCAATATAAAGAAATAATAAATGTTTGAGGTGATAGATGTCCTAAATACCTGGGTGTGATCATTATATGTTCTATGTATGTATCAAAATATCACATGTACCCCATAAATACATGCAGATATTATGTATCAATAATAAATACAGTAGTCATATGTGTGGAAAAAAGAGCAACTCTTTCCAGAAAGCACTGACCTTTAATCCTGGTAGACCTCGCCTTCCTATTGTCCCCTAAGAAAAATGGAAAGCAGAGACCTTAGAGAATGATATAAACCAATTTTCACCCCAGCCTACCATCCTCTTCCACAAAGGCAGGGGAAATACATCCCTCCAGCTGTTAACACCTACCCAAGGGCCAACATTTCCAGGTTCTCCCTGAGGTCCATCAAAATTAGAACTTCCCTGAAAAGTAAGAAATAAAGGGAAGATCAGAAACAAACAACGACAAATGCTAGCAAAACTTTTTGTCCAATACAGAAGGCACTAGGTAGATGTAGCACTTAAATTTGCACCAAATTAAATTAAAGATGTAGTTTCTTTGTTATGCTGACCACGTTACAAGTGTTCCATAATTCCATATGGCTAGTGACTACCATATTAGACGGCACCGACATAGGATATTTCCATGATCTCAGAATGTTCTGTTGGTCAGTGGTCCCCAAGAAGCAAATGGCATTAGATTCTGATGTTTCAAAATATCCGTGTCGTAGGCATCTTTCCCCAGAGATTGCTCCTTTGATGACTCCTTACAGTTCACCATGCTGGGACCACAGTTACACAGTCTTCAACAAGCCATGCTTAATATTTGAAAATATTGGCACTTCTCTTTCTACCTGTATCACTTAGGGTCCTGAGTGGCAGATAGAAAGAGAAGGTAGAAAAGCGTCTCTCTGAAGACATGGGTGATCAATATATACAGATGCTGACAGAGAGAGAAAGAGGTTATATAGTCACAGTGAGGAAAGATTCCAGTGTTCTCACTTCTTCGGGGTCAGAAGTGAAAAAATGGGTATTGTCCAGAGAAAAAAATGAGTCTATCTTTTAAGAAAAATTGAAACCATGTGAGATCCCAAGTAGGGGTACTTCAGATAATTATTTCATAAAGTTACATGCTAACTCAATAAGAATACACAAATAGGGAAAGAATGTGAAATAACAGAAACAAAAATGTTTTGTGCAAAGCTGTTCACCCAACTGTTATTCATAATGGATTAAATTCTGAAACAATTTAAACATCCCACAATATGAGGGAAGTGTTGATCAAATTATGGTAGAAACACTTATTGAAATAGAATGCAACAATTAAAAACTGTTCTTCAAAAGTTTTTAAAGTACATAAAAGTTTGTGCTATAATGCCAAACTGAATCTAGTTATGGGGAAACAATCATACAAATCCTAATTGAGGGGTGTTTAGCAAAATAACTGGTGTACACTGTCAGTGTCATGTAAACAAATAACTGAGCAAATGTGATGAAAGCGCACTGATGACACAGGACAGCTAAAGGCACCGCTTCGTCCTCAGCTGGATCCTGGAACAACAGCAGCAGCCACAGAGGACATTATTGGGGTGTTATGGACTCAAGGTTTGTGCTCCCCCCAAAATTCATATGTTGAAATCCTAACCCCCAATGTGATGTTATGAGGAGGTGGGGCCTTTGGAAGGTGATTAGGCCATGAGGGGGGAACCCTCATGGTGGGATTAGTGCCCTTATAAAAGAGGCTTGAAGGAACACTATAGCTCTCCTTCTGCCACGTGAGGTTGCAGCCAAGAAGATGGCTATGAACCAGGAAGCAGTCCCTCACCAAACACTGAATCTTCCAGGACCTTGATTTCGGACTTCCCAGCTTCCAGGACTATGAGAAATAAATGTTTGTTATTTAAGCCACCCAATCTATTAACTCTGTTACAGTAGCCCAAACTGCCTAAGACATGGGGCAAGTGGGAAATTTTGAATATGGACTGCACATCAGAAAATAATATTGGCCGGACACGGTGGCTCACGCCTGTAATCCCAGCACTTTGGGAGGCCAAGGCGGGCGGATCACTTAAGGTCAGGAGTTTGAGACCAGCCTGGCCAATATGGTGAAACCCCATCTCTACTAAAAATACAAAAATCAGCCAGTGTGGTGGTGGGCACCTGCAATCCCAGCTGCTCTCGGCAGGAGAATCGTTGAACCCAGGAAGTGGAGGTTGCAGTGAGCCATTGCACTCTAGCCTGGGCATCACGGTGAGACTCCATCTCAAAAAAAAAAAAAAAAGAAGGAAAGAAAGAAAGAAAAGAATATTGTATAAATGTTTAATTTCATGAGGGTGATGATTATATTATGTTTATATAGAAGAATATCTTTTGTTTTACTTGTTGAATATTTAGAGGCAAAGTGTCATGAAGCCTTTAATTAATCCTCGATTAGCTCAGTCACACACACATACCCCTAAGTATTTGTATAGACAGATATAAAGCAAATATAGCTAAAGGATAAAAATTGGTGTTTAGACTTATAACTACATTTTTCTGTAGATTTGAAATTTTTCAGAATGAAGAGTTAGGATAAAAGGTAACAGGTTAATCATGGACTATTTCAACAACACAGAGAATAAAATTAAGGTAAAGAAACACTAGGGGCTGGCATGTTGCTGCTACAAACGAGTTGGTTTTTCGCTCTCCTTTCACTTCCTTTCTTTCTTCCTTCCTTCCCTCCCTCCCCCTCCTTCCTTTCTTCCTTTCTACATTCCTTCTTTCTTACTTCTATTCCTTCCTTTTTATCTCTCTTTCTTTATTCCATACAAGGGAATGGATAAGGGCTGGCAACTGACAGTATCCACAGCCTCCACCATAAGTGAGCTAAAGGCAAACCCAGTTCTAGTAAATACTGAAAGAAAATGTAACCCACTCCTTCTGAAGGAACTGAGGGTGCTGACGATGGACACCGTGTCCCATGTAAAGCGCACGCACTCTCAGCCATAAAAGAGAACTAAATTATGTCCTTTGCAGCAACATGGATGCAGCTGGAGGCCATTATCCTAAATGAACTAATGCAAAAAATAGAAAACCAAATACCACATGTTCTCATTTATAAGTGGGAGTTAAATCTTGGGTTCACACAGACGTAAAGATGGGAACATTAGACACAGAGGACTCTGAAAGGTGAGGGAGGAAGGGGGCAAGGAGTGTAAAACTCCCTATTGGTTACTATGTTTACTACTTGGGTGACGGGATCAATAGAAGCTCAAACCTCAGTACCATACAATATACCCTTTTAACAAACCTGTACATGTATCCCCTGAATCTAAAATAAAAATGGAAATTAATAAAAAAGAAATACATAATTTTGGTGGTATAGAAATATTCTACAAATTTGGACTCATGTTAAATATGGGGTTGTAACCTGCTTTTTTCACTTAATATTACATCATGGATGTTTTCCATACCATGAAATTGTCTTCTACATTATGTTTCATGGCCTAACACTATTCTACTGTGTGGAAGAGCATTGATTACATAAATAATCCTTTATTATTAGGTATTTAAATATTTTCAATATTTTACTACCTTAAAAATCACTGCAATGATGATCCTTGGAGCTAAATCTTTGTGTTGCACCATGATTAGCTTCCAGATAAATTTCTAGGACTAGAAAGGGTAGATCAAATGACATACACATCTTTTTTTTGTTGTTTTTTTGGACGGAGTCTCACTCTGTCGCCCAGGCTGGAGTGCGGTGGCACGATCTCAGTTCACTGCCAGCTCTGCCTCCTGGGTTCACGCCATTTGCCTGTCTCAGCCTCCCGAGTTGCTGGGACTACAGGTGCATGCCATCACGCCCAGCTAATTTTTTGTATTTTTAGTAGAGACTGGGTTTCATCGTGTTAGCCAGGATAGTCTCAATCTCCTGACCTCGTGATCCACCTGCTTCGGCCTCCCAAAGTGCTGGGATTACAGGCGTGAGCCACTGCACCCAGCTAACATACACATCTTAAACTGTGACAGACTCAGTCGGTGGCCTATAAAACAGGCCCTCCGTTCCTCTGTGCTAAGAAAGTCCGTTTGGTCTTTTTAGTTTTGTTTGGGGCAACAACATACCCGGCTCCAAGGGATGAATTACGACAGGCCTAAGCCAACTGTGATGATCCCATTTCCTTTTGTGGGAGACTTGCTTTCTCTGGATCTATTGAAATGGGGCAAGGGCTGGTGGGGAGCACAGGGCCTATTTTAGCTAATGAGCAATAGAGAGAATATTGCTGGGAGTAATTTGATGAAAGGAAAGCCCCTTTTCTCCTGGCATTTTATGTAAAGGTGAAGACAAAAACACTTGGAGCTGCTAAACCTAGGGACCGAAGGCTGACATGCTGAGGATGGCAGTGTGGGAGGAAAGGCGCCAGGTCCCTGACGACATCACTGAGGCTCAATGGGACCATCAACTGATGTGCCAAAGTTGTCATCACCTATGCCTGGGGTTATAAAACACGTGTATTAGCTAAACACTGCTAGTCAGGCTTTCTGTCATTTGTACATTTTAAAACACTAAAAAAAAAAAAAAAAACAGTAATCCTACCTAATGACTGATGTGTATTGCCTATTGCCTTCCAAAAAGGTTGTATTGATTTTCCTTCTTCCCAGAAGTGTTACTTTCTCGCTTCTGACTGGCATGATTGGTTCTCCAAGCTTTCTCCAATATTAGGTATATAATAAAATTATTCTGCTTGGTCAGCGAGACTGCTTCATCAGGAAACCCTCTCCATCCAGACTGCAACATTTAATCCGCTCTTTGGTTCATGTCAGAAAGGAGCGGTTGCCCCCTGAAGAGCTATCTCCCAACAGCACTTAACAGGCTAGAACAGGGGTGTCCAATCTTTTGGCTTCCCTGGGCCACATTGGAGGAAGAAGAATTGTCTTGGGCCACACATAAAATACACTAACACTAACGATAGCTGATGAGCTTTAAAAAAAGAAAGAAAGAAAAAAGAAAAAGTAAAAGAGAAGAGAAGAGAAAAAAATCTCATAATGTTTTAAGAAAGTTTACAAATTGTGTTGGGCTGCATTCAAAGCCATCCTGGGCCACGTACTGCCCATGGGCAGTGGGTTGGACAAGCTTGGGCTAGAATGTCAGCATCTACCAGCTGCAGGGTAATACAGCTGGTGGGAGTGATTTCTGTTATCTAAGTCTATTAAAAGACTGTTTAGTTACTACCATTTTTTGGCCCAGCATGGGAGCAGAAACCATAGGGAACACAAATGGAATATGTCATGGCACTGCCCCAGAGAGTTGCAATTTTTGTTTGCATGTACAAGTTAGGGATCTGGTGCTCAAGGTTAACCCTTGGCTAAACTCAGTGATGGAGACCTCAGAAAGCCATGAACATGCAGCTCTTGCTGTGGCTGCAGTGCTGTGATGTACACAGCACTGTACAGTTTGTCTAGAGGCTTAGGTTCCTTCCCAGCAGTAAAACCTTGAGCAAATCAGAGAACCAGCCTGAATAGACAGATCATGATCTTTCTTCTCACGACAACCACAACTCATGGAAGTTTTGAAATGGTTTCTCTATCTTCCTTCCCTCCTTCCAGATAAGGAAACTGGGGCCCACATGGGTTAAGGGTTGCTGTCCTGCTGCTCCCTTAGCTCAATTCCATAGCCGATTGAGTGGCTATTCACGGGGCTGTCTGATGTCAACTCACAGGAGAGGGTCTCAACAGGAAACCCTCTCAATGGGATTTGTCCAGAACAACTGTAATTAACAACAGGATGAGATTCTTGCAGCAAGTCATGCTGGTTTTCTCACAAAGCAACATAATAATGACCTTGTTATAAACTGTATTTAACTCAGGCTCTAGACATATATAAAAGGAAGCAAACTAGCTAGAGAAGAGAGCCTGTGTCCTTTGAGCCTATAGTTTTGTCAAAGGATGAAAAACTGGAGTTCAAAGTAATAGAGGTTCCTCTCCAACTGCAAACATTTTGCTATGCAGACCTCATGCTTGGAAATTAGGAAAGATATGAGGACTGAAGCACTTGGGTTATTTTAGTCATTTTTCAGAATCATACATTTTAATGTCTAGGACATGAAAATCTAAAACTGGCTGCCGAGAAGTTAACATTGATCAAAGTTAACAAGTCTTTTTGCTTCTGTGATGCCTTCTATCACAATGCTTCTAGTCTTCAGAACTAGGCAAGGATTTCACCTTAAAAAATGGCTAATACCCAGTTCATATCAATCAGCACTGCCTGTGACAGAAAGCAAGCCAGCACTGTAATGACCCAGAGTACCTTTTAAATCAATACATCATTATAAAGATAGAGAATTTAGGAACTAGAAATATCTTAGGCATTATTGAGTCTGGTGCTTTCATTTTAGAGATGAGGAAACCAAGGACAAAGGGTGTAATCTTGTAGGAGATAGGATTCGTATAGAAAAAAAAAAAAACCTACGAATTAAGTATGCAAGGACGAGGATGTCAGTGGAGACTGGCATTCAGAGCTTCTATCTCCATAGACAGTGGATTCCCACAGGCTTGCTCTCTGGTTTTTTACGCTGATCCTACCAGAATGACCAAGTCTTCTGCCCCAGCTAGCATCTGTTCCCATGTAGCCCCTCAAGGAAACAGACCATCTTACCTGATGCCCACGCCTTCCTTTTTCTCCCTTAGGGCCTTGGACATAGCTATTAGTTCCAGGATCCCCCTGAGAAAATAAAGAGTTCATTACCTCAAATGGACAGAAAAGAAAAGAAATTATAGGAAGAATTATTTATAACAAAGCAAAACAAAAAAATAAGGTACAACTAAAGTGGACCCTTTTTATTATCTGGACCTGCTAAAAAATCTCAGACATTTAATGCAATTAAAATTCCAACCTTTTTAAGAACTCAACTTTTCTGTAAGTTTTTCCCTCAAATCTTGTATTTGTTGCAATACTAAGATAAGGTGAGCAGATGCTTTATTAACGAATAATTAATTGCTCTTTGCCTTTGTGTCATGAGCAAACAGTTCTCCAGTCTCTGGAATTAAAGCAGCAGAAATCCCCCAACATCACTCACAGGATCTCCCCTTAATCCAGGCTCTCCACGCTCTCCAGGTTGTCCTGGCGGTCCCGTCAAGCCCTTAAATCACAAAGAAAAAAATGTGTCACTTTAAAAAATGACATATTGCCTAGAGAGAAGAGAACATTAAGAGGGAAAATGAGAATCAAATGAAAAGAGCAACTTAGTACTTGAATTTTAAAGCATTCACTGCCAAGGAGGTGAGATTGAAAGGTAAAGAAGGACACACTTTTACTGGCTATCTGCCATATGCCTGGACCTAGATGTGTGTTACCTCATTTAACCCTCACAACTCAGGAATTCACCGATTTGCATTATGCAGGACCTGAGATTCTAGGAAGTTGGGCCTAGGTCTCCCTACCATCAAATTCCTTGATCTTTCCACCCCTTGGTGATGCTCCACACAGAAACACATGTTGTTGTTGTTGTTGTTGTTGTTGTTGTTGTTGTTGTTGTTTATAAAGGGGGTGGTGGTGAGCAGGGCTTTCTCCATCATGAGCATGGGTAGCAGTGGTAGAGCAAGATCTCATGAAAAAGAGAAAGGAGAGAAAAATGTTTCCAGAGCTCCTGACTACTGCAGATAGGAAACCAGAGAGGTGAGGAAACTTGTCATAGGACTGTGACATAATAAGTAAATGATGCTTCCCTTAAACCCTGCCATGATCAGTGCCATTCCTGTGTAGTAGTGCCTACAGAGCCATGAAATAGGGAGAGGCTCCACCACAGGTGCCTTCCTCAGATGACATCACGTGCCTGGAGCTGGAGGGTGCGCATGATGAACAGATGGGATCACTGTTCTATAGCTTTCAGACACAAAGGAAATAAAATGTTCTCTAGACTCCAAAAGAAGCCAGCTCATAATCTTACTTGAGATGCCTCCTTATCTCTTTCCTGGCCTAATATAATGGTAAAAGGGAGCTAGATAACTCTAGGTTCCAATCCTGCTATCTAATTTCCTACATAGGCAAATTTCTTTGACTTTTCTAAGACTCCGTTTTCTCATTTATGAAACAGATATGCCTAACTTACAGAAACAGTGTAGGGATTAAATAGAAGAATAAATTCAAGTGGTTAGGCATATGGTTCCCATTATGATTCACCCTACTTCTAGATCCCCCTTTATCTGACCCAGTCACTGGACTCTCAGAGTAATCTTCCAAACCTACAGCTTCCAATATGTGTCTTCCTTGCCTATAAACCTTCGATAGCCCTTGATTACTCAGCAGAAACAAAACTCCCAAACGTGGCATTAAATTGACTCCAAATTGCCCTTTCAGGCTTTCTCCCCACTCTTTATACTTTTTATTTTATCCTCCACTCCTATGAAATTAGGATCCTTATTTTTCCAAACCTATCATGATTTCTTCTAACTCTAACCCTTTCCTCGAGCCTTTTTCTTAAGCTAGAATAATACCCTGTGTCTCTCTCCCAGTCCCTCTCACAGAGGTCTGAGTGAAAAATGTCTTGATTTCCTGCATTGTCTGGAAAGCTGGCGTCCTCCCCACCCTTGGGCACCTGTTCAAATGCCACAGGGCCTTAGTATAGAAGTTGTTCTCTTGCCTCCCTCTGTCTTCCTTAATTGTTACCTATCTTTAAAATTTCATCCCATCTTCATGTCCTCAATGAAGTCTTTCTGACTGCACAGGCTGGGTCAAATCCCCTGTCATATTCCTCTCCATATCCTTATCTCAGCAGTAATATTATATCTATTTCCAGGATTATTTCATTCATGTTTATCTTTTCCCATAGAGGCCAATCTTAAGATACAGAGCCCATGTCTGTTTTGTTCCCCATTCTAGAATCATGTCTTGATTACAATAGATGCTCAATAAATTCTGATGATTGATCAAATGAAGAAAAGGGAGTCTAGTTTCCTCTCCAAGTCACTGTGCTCCCATTGGTTCTTTATTTGCACCATTGTTACATCCTGTAGCTTACTGTAAACACTTAACAGGTGTTTATTGAATTTAACTAAATGTAGCTGAAACTGAAGGCTCTCCAGTGTTAAGAAAGTATGGTATCTCCCACCTTTCCAAAGTCTGATCCATAAACTTCAAGTTAGAAATTAAACCTCAATAAAGAGCCATGTCTTCTGACTCTCCCTGTTTCACCCATCAGGAATTCAATCCACATCACTAATTGTGCACCCTTGGAGTAAAAGCATTAGTCTAATTTCATGAGGAGTACAAAGAAGCATAAGCAAATAAATTACACCCTTTATGTCTAATCCTATCAATCAATAGAAGCTGACTATAGTACTGTGTTGACATGAATCCTTCAGCCATGTTGGATCCCATAATTGGTTAGTATGTCTGCCATGGGCACAGGAAGGGAAGGTTGTAGGACATATGCTAGGTATCTGCCATCCCTTACAGGGAAACAGAATTACCATCAGGAGGAAGTGTGTAATCACTGTCAAACGATAGTATAAATAATTGCAAGGATGTAGAGAAGGCAAAGATCACTACAAACTGACATGCCAAGGAAGCTGTTGTGAGGAAGAAAAAGAGGAACTGGGCATTGAGGAAAATGTGATATTCAGATTAAGCCCTGCGTATGGAAGCAAGAAAAAGGCATTCCAGAAAAGGCAGCTGGCATGAGCAAAGACACAGAGGTGCACATGCATAAGCAACATTTCGAAGACAGTGAGCCTGGGAAGATATTTCTTGACAGAGATTTGTAAAGAATGTGGTTGAAAGGCCTTGGATGTAACACTAAATCACTGGCAACAGGGAGCCATGAGAAGCTTGAGAGATAGGGAGTGACATGATCGCTCTTCTCAAGCACAAAAGGTTAAGTCACAGGACTTACATTACTCATTCCACCATCAGCAGAGTCAGACCTTAGGTGAAGCTTCCAAACAGCTATCTCATATTAATTGCCCTTTAGCTCTCCATTTAACTCCATAGGATTTAAGCCACTAGATGATTTTTTCCCACAGCTTCCCACAGTTTAAAAATAAACTATCCATATCAGGTTACTCAATAGGAAAATGAAAGAATATCATTATACTTTACCCGATTTCCCCTATTTCCTTTTTCTCCAGATGACCCTGGGATTCCACGATTACCCTAAAAAAAGAAAAATGAACATACAGACAACCTGTCTTTTATTAGTCCTACTAAAATTTTTCTTTATGTATTTTCACAATTCTAGCCAAGAGTAGAAAGTACCTTTACTACTCTATTTCTGACAATGTGACAGATTAGATGTTTTGAATAACCCTCCCACTGAAAATTCAAAATTCCAGATAAATTAAAATATATTTCGTATACATTAAAAATCTGATTTAAGTCCAGATGCGGTGACTCATGCCTGTAATCCCAGCACTTAGGGAGGCCGAGGCGGGTGGATCACCTGAGGCTGGGAGTTTGAGACCAGCCTGACCAACATGAAGAAACCCTGTCTCTACTAAAAATACAAAATTAGCCAGATGTGGTGGCACATGCCTGTAGTCCCAGCTACTGAAGAGGCTGAGGCAGGAAAATCACTTGAACCCGGGAAGTGGAGGTTGCAGTGAGCCAAGATCGTGCCATTGTACTCCAGCCTGGGCAACAAGAGCAAAATTCCATCTCAAAAAAAAAAATCGGATTTTAAAAAATCCTTATGGTTCATAATAAGGAGAAAGCAAATATGCAGGCAAGTAGCTCATGGCAGTCCTGAGAGCTTCTTGTAATTGTGTGTGTGTGTGTGTGCGCATCTGTGTGTGTGGTGTGTGCATGTGTGTGTTGGGGGGAGCAGTGTGAAGGGCCTCAAGCTGACAATTTATTTTAGGGTGGTCCCAGAATGTAGTGCCACTAGGAACACATGACAGAAGCAAACAACCTCAACTCAGGCCCTAATGATGTCTCACAGACAGCGTTCCATCAAAAAATGAATTTAAATCAAAAGTCATAACACACATGAGGGAGATACCACGAAGGAGAAGCCAATGGAAACAACATACAACAAAATCGGACCTGCAGTGACTGCAAATATTGGGATTATAATATACTGAATATAAAATGAGGATATTTAGTATGTTTAAATAATTAGAAGAGAATGAATAAAATAACCAACTATAAAAGGAGATCAAGTAGATTTCAGAAAGGATCAAATAGAACTACTTGAAGTGAAAAATATAATTAAAATTAAAAATTCAATTGACCAATTAAATATGATATTAAACACAAGTGAGGTGAGAATTAGTGAACCAGAAACTATACAGAAATTATACAGAATGCAGCACAGAATGACAAAAAAATAGAAATATAAAAGAGCAGTTAAGAGACATTGGGGGCAAAATGAGAAGTTCTCACAAATTTCTAATTAGATTTCTGCAAAGAAATAATACAGAAAAAAAGGAAAAATAAAATTTAAAAATGATAATTTCGAAATTAAGTCCTGAAGATTTCCAAAATTTGTAAGAAACATAAACACTCAGATTCAAAAGACTGACAAGTCCCAACCAGAATACATAAAAAGTAATCCACACCTGGACACATCATATTGAAACTGTCAAAAACTAAAATCAAAGAGAACACTTTAAAGCAGCCTTATGCAGTTTAAAAAGTTGCTTACAAAAGAACAATTATTTCGACAGATAATTTCTTAATGGCAATAATGAAAGGTAGAAGACAATAGAAGCCAGAAGACTATGAAATTACATTTTCCTTTTTTTTTTACACTCCGAGCAGCAGCATTTACATATTTTTTCCAAGTCTTTTCTTTTTTTCTTTTTTATGATACTTTAAGTTCTGGGGTACATGTGCATAACGTGCAGTTTTGTTACATAGGTATACACGTGCCATGGTTGAAATTACATTTTCACGGTGCTGAGAGAAAGTAACCATCAACCAGAATTGCTTACCCACTGAACTATCTTTCAAAGAGATTTTCAGAAAAACAAAAACAAGAAGAGTTTACAACGAACTAACCTTTAGAATTTCATTAAAGGAAATTCTAAAAGTTGTGCCTTAAGCAAAAGAAACATGATTTTTTCATGTTCTTTTGAAGGTATCAGTGACTACAAGGAAGGCATCAGTCAGATGAGTAAACATGAGGGTAAAGCTAGATAAGCATTGACTATATAAAACAATAAGAATGTGTAATTGGCAGAATTTAACAAAAATAAGATGGAAATAAAATACTGTACAATAATATGTAATGTGGGAGGGAGTTGATTAAAGTTTCTAGAGTCCCTGTATTTTGAGGATGAGGAAAAATACATAGATTAACATTAAACATTGTTGAGTATACATGTTAAAAATTCTAGCTAGTCATGAAAAGCTGTACTCTCTACAGGAGTATAAATGCCAGGTTAATAGAGAGGAAGACATTAAATAGGAAACTTCTGCACCTGTTCTCCACCCAAGCCATCAACTCCTTCCTCACCAGGGTTGCCCTGTGAAGCAGAGGAGAAACAGGTGTATGTGAATATTTCTTTGATGTTAATTTCTTTGCTAATATTTTTTCAGTTGATACAGAATCTAGACTCTGTAACACTTATATACTGCACCCAGTTACTAAAAAGTAATGATTATTTTCTTCCTGAAATAGTTATTAGGGTTATATACTGTTTTACCTCATAGCTTCAGGTGCTAAAAATGTATATGTAATTTTTAACCTTAAAATTTGAATGGATAAGAAAGACTCCCTTTAAACTTTTGCACTTGGAGCAAGTAGCTGTTTCACAAGACCAAATGCAACACTGATTGTCAAATGCTAAAAACGGTCTTTTTGTCATTGACCTTCTTTAAAAAGACGGCAAATATGCCTGAATTAGTTAATTTAATGGAAACCTGGTAGTTCACAGATTAAGGATGAACTAAATGGGTGTGTGTGCATTTTCGGAGATAAAATTTTAAAAAAAGAAAGGAAGTGAAAAACTGAGGTTAATTAGGAGATGAGAGTAAAACTGGGCAGTGGCATGGTGACATCTCATCAGATATTCAAATTGTGGGCCCTTCATTTTGCCGACTATCCCAAAATGACCAATAATATATTCATTACAAAGAATCTTTTAAAGAAAAAGCCAGAGTTTCACAAACAAAATAAAATACATTTACATGTGTGAAATAGTTGATTTACTCCTACTGTCTACAAAAGAAAATCAAGTTTCAGGCTTTTTTTTAACCAAAGCACAGCTGAGTTATACATAAAAATAAGTACACCAAACTCTTGGACTAGAATTACAAGGAAGGTATATTTGCCACAGGCCACAGGAGGTTAATTGATGGTACCAGAAAACATGAATAAGGAAGCTCCATGAGCCCTTGTCTGTCTTGTGCATCATTTTGTAGCCACTCCCTAGGATAATGTGGGGAACAGAGTGGGTATCTAATAAATACTTTTCAAGTGAGTGAATCAGCAAATGGATACTATGGTTCTGAATCTGAGTGTAAATCATTCCCTTCTTGTGCCAACTCCTTTCCTAACAACCTCATCCCAGCACTCCTCTTCCATTTGACACCCATCTTGACCAGACCCAGCCCACTACACCCTAGATTCAGGACCAACACTTCTAGACCATCATGTGATGAATACGGTGGCCCAATTTTTATACAGAGTCAGCGAGGCTTGAAAACAATATGTCACTGCCTTAAACTTGAAATACATGTCTTACAAATAGTTACTCATTAGCATGGAAGTTTGGCTATTTATATCATCTGACAAATTCTCTTGTCTAAAAGTCTGAAGCCTCACATCACTCAGGCAAAGAAATGTGATTGAAATAAGTATTGCATTTCCCAAAGAAACTGCTATCCAGTTTAAGAAGGGTAAAGGAGATAACCTACCTTCTCTCCTGAAAATCCTCTTGCTCCCTAACGTTAGAAAGAGATCAAAATAATTGAGCTTGAATGAGATTTTTAAGCCTTGTTTCATTTAGGAAACCATATGTTCCCTGGTTTGAAGAAAACACAATTACAATACTAGATCAAAATGAAGATGCCTTGTCTGGCAAGTGTGGTGGGCATTACAGCATCCTGGTTACCACTACCCTCCTTTGCATGGAACCTGGAGAAAATTGCACTTTGCAACTCCTCACATAGTAGGAATGAAAGGGAACAACCCCTTATTAAATGCCCCTTATTAAAATGATGATATTTTTCAAACAAAAGTGAGAATACATTGGCTAGCAAGCATGAGAGGGCTTCAAGGAACAACAGGAAAAATTAATTGAAAGAGTCTTTTGATAGGTATACAGAACATGGTCATTGTGGTTAGGAAAACTCTCTTTAGGATTCTTAGATTGTAGAATTTTTTTTTTTACTTTATTAAGAAAGATTCTCCAATCCTGGGCAGTTGAGGGACATTTAATGCAACCAGCCGAAAAAGTACACCTGTATCCCTTTAACCTTTAAAACTTTAGTGTTCTCACATGGACACAGGGTGGGGAACAACACACACTGGGGCCTCTGTCGGGGGATGGGGTTAGGGAAGGGAGAGTATCGGGAAAAATAGCTAATGCATGCTGGGCTCTATACCTAGGTGATGGGTTGATAGGCGCAGCAAATCACCATGGCACATGTTTACCTGTGTAACAAACCTGTACCCCAGAACTTAAATTAAAATAAAAACAAAACAAAGAAACCTTTAGTGTTCTCAATCCTACTTCCAACCACCAGCACCTGTCACTCTTTTCTGAGGGTTTTTTCAGGGACCAGGGCCTGCTCTACCGACATGCAAGACAGGCTAAAAGTGCTAGGAACTAATACTCCCTGGAAGCTGCCATTAACTAATTCCTGATGGGATTTGGTGTATAAACACCCCAGCTCCCTCACCCCTTAACTGGGGTACATTGAGATGCATGTTCAACTCTGGCTGCCAGAGTTCTTCAGTAGGATTAAGCTCCAGCTACCCACAGAGATGATCTGATTGATAATGTGCCCTTTTCAGGCCTCCTTTCCTCCTTATCTCACTTCCTTACTTCCCTACTAATGCTTACTAGAATTATCTCCCAGTAAAATACTTGCATTTGACTCTTTTTCTCAGGCTTTACTTCCGGGAAACCTTTAATCTGAGGAGGAGCTAAGACTCCATAGCTATGTTGAAGAATTATGGTTTTCCTCAAACTCAAGGGATGAAGCCAAGAAAGAGAAAGAATCCCACAGCTCAAGGTCATACTCACCTTAGGTCCCCTCATACCAGGGCATCCTTCCTCACCTCGGAGTCCAGGAAGACCCCGGGGGCCTCGTTCTCCCTGTGGAAGAAGAAGACATGAATGCACACAAGCAACTGTCTCTGTCACCACCAGCCAATTCAAGCCAGCAATAAGGACCTTCAAAATGACCAAAAAAAGACTTGGTTCTTACAGTTGCTTTTACAACCTCAAAGACCTGCTCAGGACACCTCCAAGGCACTCAGATTGTTAATCCATCAACTGCTCATAGAGATGACTCCAAACCACACAAACTCAAACTATCTGCATTTTTAAATCAATTCAGTTAAGCCATGTGGGCAAAACTTCAGAATTCAGATAAAACAGAAGGTCTGTCTGAACATTTTCTTCAGGCAGCTGAAATTGGATGGAGGTTTCATTGTGGTCCCTCAAGGAATAAACCATTATTTGACCCTTTCTCTTCCAGGTGAATTCCTACCTATTCCTAAGATATAGGTCCTGTGTCACCTGCTCTCCTGAGAAGCTTTTTCTGTTGACCCCACCCAACTGTCCCTTCAGATTCCTTGTAGTATTTGGAAGATACAAATCAGCACATATCATAGTGAAATGTGGTTTTACACATCAGAATCTCTTGCTATATTATGAGGTTCATGGAGAGAAAGACAATGTCTCATTTCTTTATTGCTGCATTTCTAGCCCCAAACACAGCATCTGTTATCATACAATAAATATTCAACCAGGATTTGAAGAATTACTTACTGAATTATATTAATAAATATAACCTTTTCATCTCGGTATTAGATTAGGAAGGGAATGGTAGATATCATGCCTTTTGCCAAGTTGATTAAATATTAACTGGAAAGTACTGCACGTCACATGAGCTTTAATCAAAAGACAGTCTACATTTGTAATATCTAACTTTGACTTAATTAGATTGATAACTACATATGCTGTTCAGGACAGTAAAAAGGCACACAATAAAATGAGAAGAACTACAGATCTAGAATGAAAGGGCGTGTATTTGAGTTCTAGTTCTGCTTCCAGCCTGTTGTGTGAGGTTAGACAAAAGCACCTGATGTCATGAATCACAATTTTCGCCATTTATAAATGTGGATCTAGATAATACTGACTCTAGTCACCTCATAGGATTGTTCATTGAATGTACGAGATGCTGTATTGGAAATACTTCATAAAGTATATGGATTGAACAAATGAGGTGTTTTATACTTAGATAGCAATAGATAATGAGAAAAGCACAGCTTCTGGCAACAGGAAACAGTTTTGGACACATCTCCAACCCTTTCCAACCTTAACAAGGCACTTACTCTCTCTGAGTTTCTACTTTCACATCTATAGAACAAAAGTATTAACACATACTAGCAGGGTTGTGATGAAGATTAAATGTGATAATAAATACAAAATGCCTAATGCAGGGCTTCACACACAGTAGATGCTAAGTAAATGTCTTTTCCTCCCTTCTTCCTAGTCTATCTGTATTTTTAGCTTCAATGTGTGGTGTTTAAGCTTCATCTGGAAAATGTGATCCTAACATATCTACTGTACTATATTGCAATATATAGTGCTATCAGTTGTGTTTATTAGAAAATAGTTGATATATACAAAACAAATGTTCTCGATAAAAACAGAGACATCAAGGAAAAATTTATTTTTAACAAAACTAAAAATAAACCCACTCAGCATGGCTACTATTAAAAAAAAAAAAAGCAGAAAATAACAAGTGTTGACAAGGATGTGGAGAAATTGGAACCTTTGTCCACTATTGGTGGGAATGTAAAATGGTGTAGCTGCTGTGGAAAACAGTATGGCAGTTCCTCCAAAAATTAAAAATAGAATTATCATGTTGTCCTGGAATTCTACTTCTGGGTATATATATCCAAAAGAATTAAAAGCAAGGTCTGGTAGAGATATTTGTACACCCATGTTTATAGTAGCATTATTCATAAGCAACCCAAGTGTCCATCAACAGATGAATGGATAAACAAAATGTGGTGTGTCTATATATAAATACAATTGAATATTATGTAGCCTTAAAAAAGAGGGATATTCTGACACATGCTAGAACATGGATGAATCTTGAAGACATTGTGCTAAGTAAAGTAAGCCAGTCACAAAAATACAAATACAGTATGATTCCACTTATCTGAAGTGCCAAGAGTAGTCAAATTCACAAAGACAGAAAATAGAATGGTGGTGACAGAGACTGGAGGAAGAGGGAGTGAGTGTCTGATGTATACAGTTTTACTTTTACTAAATGAAAAGATTTCTGGAGACGGATGATGGTTATACAACCATGTCAATGTACTTAATACCACTAACCTGTACACTTAAAAATTGTTAAGATGGTAAATTTTATGTTATATGTATTTGACCACAATTAATTAAAAAGAACATTGTGAAGAAAAAGAAATTAACCCACTCTTGTGACTTCTATTCCCAGTTTCTAAAATTTCAGTTGCTGTACACACATAATTATGTGTTTACCCAAAATTAGTCCTCAGGAAAAAAAATATATATATATAGCAGTCTGAAATTACAGTCCCCACAAAGCCTTCACAATTTCTCGTATTTCAGAGTACTCTCTCCATTACTTTACTTTGAACAGCATGGTACTGACGCACCATCAGTATCAATTTGAAATGTTTATGAAATGCTATGAAGGTCACCCTTCAGGTCAGTTACAAAAAAAAGGAGGTAAAGAAATCTAACAGAAATGTATTTATTATATTTCAGGGTGAGACCTTACAATTGCAAATGTTGAATGCCATGCAAATAGGACTTTTAAAAGTGACTTTTATAGGCAACTGAATTCATGATTATGTTGTGGCGACCATAAAGAGAGAGTTCTACAAGCTAAATGAGGCAATGGGTTTTTGGAGCTGTAAATAAAATTTGCAGTGACAGACTTCATAAATAGACTTAAAAATATTTTATCTTAGACAATTTAGGCAGAAGTAAACACAAAACACTATAGAAAACTGAGATGTTTCCAAAATGCAGCGCTAGTAATAATAAAGAAGTTAATATAGAAACTACATGGGAAAATTTTGTAATAAATTGATTTGATACAGTGTGAAAGAGAGAAAAGCAGTTTTTCTAATGTAATATATAATTACACCTAATTAAAGACTTTAAAATGCTTACATATAACTAAATTAAAATATAAATATTTTATTTATATCAAAATAGACATTTGCCTGTTTTACCTATATCCCTAAAAGTTTATACATTCTAATTGGGCAAAAACATTTTTTAGGATGTTCATATGAAGAAATGAGAACTGTATTTTATATATGGGCCTATATGTTAAATGGTTTGGAGAACAAATTTTCAGTTTATTGTATTTCTAATTCAAATACTAAACTCTATAATGTTTAAAAATTGGTCTCTCATCTACTCACAGTATTTGCTTAAAGCTATAAATAATAGCCATGATTTAACGGAAAGACTAACACCACTAAAAGGTTTTCAAACGCTTGGCTATTTTATGACAAATGGGAATAATAATAATAGCGTATATACATATGTGTGTATATGTATATATGTTATTATATTTATGTATGTTGTATATAACATATATAAATATAATAATATATCATATATCATATATAATACATTATATAATATATTATACATTATATATAGTAATATATAATAAATATATATGTCATATATAACATATATATGACATATAGAAGAGAGAGACATAACATATATATGACATAGAGAGAGAGAGAGAGAAGAAACTAAGAATGTTTAGCCCTGTGTCTGGCATATATAAAACTGTCAACAAATGTTAGATGTTTTTGTTACAACAAAGTTACATAAATATTTTTGTGACCTTAGAAAATCTGACTTTGTTCTATAAGTAAGGTTTTGCTGTTTAACCAAAGCATAAGTTATTATTTAAACCACCCATTCATAACATATATATTTTTAAAGCCAGACAACAATATCTCCCATTCCACATGCTCTGTGACCATGCCTCTCCTCCATGCTGGGGAGGAGTCTAAGTCTCCTCCTCTTGAACAGGGTCTGGACTCAGTGACTGGCTTGCAACCAACAGCATGAGAAAGCCATGTTACAGCCTGACTTCTGAGGCTGGGTCAGAGGCCTTGCAGCTTCAGCCTTGGTCTCTTGGAGCACTCACTCTCAGGACGGACCCTCCCTGCTGGAGTGCTTCCTATCGGTTCCAGCTCTACCTGTCCTTGTGCAGTTCCAGCTAAGATGCCAGAGCAGCAGACATGTGAGAGAAGGGGCAGTGGATTCTCCAACTCCTGCTTCTAGAGCCCAGATGGTCTAGTCAACCCAACTGAGACCTCAGGCATGGAGGAAAGAGGCCCCTCTTTTGCTTCTTTTCCAGTGTCCCCACCCACAGAGTCTGTGAACATAATAAAATGATTATTTTACACCACTAAGTTGTGAGGGTTGTGGGGGGCAGTGGGACTGTCAGTTATGGGTAACTGGAACAATGATTTAGTTATTTGTCCTTGTACGCTTTCAACTTGAACCTACAAATTTATGGGCCCCATTCTGAAACTGGTCTACATCTGCACAGAGATGTCTCTGCTGTTGAGTAAACCAATCTGACCGGCTTTTCAAGCCAACAACATTAAAAGCCATTCAGAGGACAACACATTGTGAAGTCACCTTATCTTGTGAGAAATGCATTAAAAAGAAACTAGAACTACTAGAGTTGTTCTGTCAAATACAGGGGCTATTGAGCACTTGAAATGTGTCTGTTCCAAACTGAGATGTGCCTTCAGTGTAAAGTGACATTTAGAAGACAGTGTATAGAGAAAGTAAGATGTCTCATTAATTTTTATATTAATTACTAATGAAATGATAATATTTTAGATACATTGAGATAAATAAAATATATTATCAAAATTAACTTCACCTGTTTCTTTTTACTTTCTTTAAGATAGCTACTACAAATTTTTTTTTTTTTTTTTTTTTTTTTTTGAGATGGAGTCTCGCTCTGTCGCCCAGGCTGGTGTGCAGTGGCCGGATCTCAGCTCACTGCAAGCTCCGCCTCCGGGGTTTACGCCGTTCCCCTGCCTCAGCCTCCCGGGTAGCTGGGACTACAGGCGCCCGCCACCTCACCCGGCTAATTTTTTTTTTGTATTTTTTTAGTAGAGACGGGGTTTCACCGTGTTAGCCAGGATGGTCTTGATCTCCTGACCTCGTGATCCACCCGTCTCGGCCTCCCAAAGTGCTGGGATTACAGGCTTGAGCCACCGTGCCCGGCCGCTACTACAAAATTTTTAATTATAAATGTCATTTGCATTGTATTTCTAGCCCTGTACTAAAGGGTCTTTACAAAATATCTTGGTTTTATAATGTTGACACAGTAAAGAAGGGGGACTAAACCATCTTTCACTCTAGACAGACAAGAATTTGGTTTATCCTGTTTGTCTGAAATTGGAGTCAATGGTGCTAATGGGTGGGATGGACCTTATGTCATTCTCCTAAAGTTGACTGGGCTCATTGAACCACAGACCAGGCAGAAAAAAAAAATAACACTTAAAGGACATTTTAAAACATAATAAAAATGGGAAGGAATATTTTCATTATTTCTAAATAAAATAGCAAAAATCCATCAATCACGTTCCTGAATGTATTTCTAACACCTAAGACTATGCTTACTTAGGAAAAATAAATAGAAAAGTTGAACAGTTATCTTGCAAACATAAAGAAATGTGACTCCGTCTCAAAAAAAAAAAAATGGATGAGCTTACATGGGTTTCAGCAGCTACATTTTCCTCTGATTTCTGCTTATTTTCCAACACCCTAAATGTTCAGAATAATAAAACAATGTGCCACTCTAAGTGGAGCAATGACAACATAGATACCAGTGGTTCAGAAAGTGTGGTCAAAGGGCCCCTTCTGTTTCCAAGATACTTTTGGGAGGGTCATAAAGTTAAAGTTATTTTTCCAATTACACTAAAATGTCTTTTTTTGTTGTTCATTCTTATTCTCTCCCAAGTATGTGGTAAAGTTATCAAGAAGCCACATGGCAAGTGACATCACCACAGACTGAATACAGAGACAGATTGGAAATTCAGCTGCCTCCTAATAAGCTGAATATGCCAAACAATGCTGCTTTCTCACTAATATTTTTTGTTTGGGAAAATACAGTTATTTTTCATAAAGAAATATGTCATGAATGTTAACTTTAGTGAGTTTATTGTTGTTATTTTGAAATAAGAAACAATTTTTAATATTCTTAGTTCTAATTTCTAATATGGTAAATAATAACACATGGAAACCACATAAACAAAAGCTCTTCAAGGTTCCCAACAATCTTTAAGAGTGTAAAGGTTGAGGGGTGCAGGAAATGGAGAGATTTTGGTTAAAAGGTACAATCTTTCAGTTATAAGTTAGTAAGTTTGGGGGTTGTAACGTACAAGATGATAATTATAGTTGATAATACTATATAATATACTAGAAATTTGCCAAAAGAGTAGATGTTAAATGTTCTTGCCACATACAAAAAAATGGTAACTATATGAGGTGATGGACATGTTAACTGACTTGATTCCAGTATCATTTCACAATGTATACATATATATCAACTCATTATATTGTACATCTTAAATTATACAATTCTATTTGTCAATCATACCCCAATAAAGTTAGGGTGGGGGGAAGAATATAATGGCATCCTTAGGCCAAAATGATTGAGAACCAGTGGTATATACATGAATCAACCTTAAAATAGTCACCGGTGGCAAAGTGGTTTTCCATAATTCAAAATTAACTGAAAACCATGGGATTTAAAAATACTTCTGGCATTTATATTATGTAATAAAGAGGGTCCCTATCACATGCCAGTCCCCTAGCTCACAATTCTATCTATAATATACATTTTCTCCACAGACAATCACATGACTGATAGATAACTTGTGTTTGCCAAGCATATCCCCAGGGGTGTGTCCAGAGTTACATGCAAGCCATCGGTAGCTAACTATAACTCCACCACCTTCTCAGCCACACAGGGAAGCATCTGAGTGACCTGTAGTAAGAATGGTCTTAGATTCTCTCCAATTATTTTGTTAACCATTTACAAAATAAACAGCTTAGTAATAGTAACAAATTATCTGCAATTTAGCTCATGATTAACAACTACTTTGACATCCATGCACACTAGACACAGACCACATTTTCAGTTAGTTCAAATTCACTGATTAAAAAATAAAACAGACATACTGAATCACTAATGCATTCCAGAAACTATATCTTTAAAAAGCAAATCTGCCTGGCATTTATTACAATAAATGTCTTATATATATATATATTAGATATATAGATATATATGTTATACATAATAAAATATATATCTATACATAGATATATAAACATAGATATATATAATATATATATATTTTTAGACCCACTTTAAGTGGTATAGATGAGAAAAACTTTCATGACTTAGGTGCAATTAAATATTGCTAATATTTGATTCATTTTGCCATGTTCTTTCAAAGTAAAGAAATAACATTCAATACTTACATATCTGCCTTCCTCACCAGGATGACCAGGTAACCCATCAAAACCCTTCTCTCCCTGAAAAGACAAGAAGTCAAAATAAATAACTTGACCTCTAAATTATTTGTTTCTCAAATCTATGTGAAATAAAAATTGTTACTAATAGATACCTTTGTCTCACAGAGTTGTCATTTTATAGAGAATCTACTAAATATCAGGCACAATGTGCAGAGATGTACAGAAACAAATATTCTTATCCAGTGTTACAGTGAAAACATGCATACCTGTTTGTCTTAATAGTCAGTATATCAAACTATTCTTATTTTCCAAAATCCCTTCTTAAGTCATTCTGTTGTAAAAATCCAAATCAAGACTAGTTTCTAGTTAAAAGCTTAAGGAAAACTGTTACTCTTAAAGAAGCTTTCAACTTTGTTTTACAAAACATCAGTAAGCAAAGGTCTTCCTGCCTATCTTATTCATGAGAAATGGTTGTTTATTTCTGTGTGACTCAACTGTCCAGTTTTGTTTTGTTTTTTACTTCTTCTTACACACCAAAACACACAAACCATTTCCTCTCAAGGAAGTTTGGCTTGCCATGTTACAGTCAGATGTGTCTATTTAGTCTAAAAGCTGGTCAATAAGACCTGGAAGGCATATTTTATTTGTGATCAACAAAGATATAAAAGTCATTATGACCATCTACTGAATTCTTGCAAACAGAAACAGCAGAGAAGTCAAAAAATTAAAGTACTCCCGTCTTTGGCCTTAGAGGCACAGGCACAAGCTGCAAAGAAACACATCAAGAAGCTCCCCAAACTCGATTTTCTGATTCTCTAATCTGTCCCTGTTAATGAATAACAACATGACAGGGAAAAATCTAATGCTAAGGCATGATTACAATTTATTTTTCAAACAGTAATTATAAACTTTATACTATTCTAAATTTAAAAGATTGATCTGCAAAACCCTGAAGAGCTCATTCCAACAACCTCATGGAAAATCTTTCAAAGAAAACATGTAAAAAGATGACACAAAGCCAGCGGGTGTAATTTAACCTTACCTGTGTGTTTGTGATTATACCCTCATCATAAAACTTCAATCCCTGTGATTATGGAACCTTGCCAGCCCTGAATATCTGAGGACCATTTCTAACGAGATATTCTCCCTTAGAAGTGTTAAGTAGTAATTTTCCTCTTGATTAACCTAGAGTTAACAGAGATGCAACTCTTTTCTCAGAATTTGATGCTGTAGAAAAGAGTGTTAGATGGGAAAGAGGTTTTACTACTGTAAAGAAAGCAGATGCCGGACAAGTGAAAATATGGTAGAAAAGTGAAAACTCCTGTACAGTGGCAGAATTTGTGACATTATTTGTCAAACGACCACAAGAAGGTACATAATATGGTGGAAATCATGTGAGACTTAGAGTCAGGGAGACAAAGAGGCTTAACTCCCAAATGCATCTTCACAATGATGCAATTTTGGGAAAGTGATGTCACCTCTCTGAGCCTCAATTTCACACATGTAAAATAACATCTACCTGAAAGTGTTTGTTAGGGGGGTAAAATTAGAAAATGCTGTTAAGTACATAACAGAGTCTGGTATGTAGTGGGTACTAAAATATCGTCTCTCCTTTCCCCTATTCACATCTGACAAATTCTTACCTTCCTCCCAGAACTCCCATAATCACCTCTGTACCCATCCTCTCCAAAACATTTTGCATATATATTGCAGCATGTTCTTTCCACAATTGTATCCTGAAAAACAGATCCATATCACATACTATTTTCTCATCTGTGTTAGTCTATATCACATTACACACTAAGAAGACAAAATTCTCTCAATGTTTTTAAAATTATTGTAATTAATAGAACTTAGCAAAGGATGGCGATTTTAAAAAGTACTTACAAGTTGCTTCAGTAAGACGCTTGGGAGGGATTGCAGTGTGATGCTCAGAGGTTGCTTGTATGCAAACCCTCTGCCAAATTCCAGCTCCTGGAGCTCTTCTAATTTATGGACACCTTCCAGGCCAATGATTAGGAGTCCAGAGAATCCTTCACAATTTCAACAGGTAGGAGATTACGTTCATGTCTTTTGAATGGCCTATCTTTGTCTCAGCCCTACATATTCATCCATCATTCCACCATTCCCATAGCCTTCACTTGTCTTGCCTCAAACTGCATTTTGTTACAATGAAAACTAGTTTGTGGCATGCCTTCTTGAAGAATTGGTCTGATACCTTTCAATCCCACCAGCTGAAAGTTAAGCAGAAACACAAAGGACTCCCATGGCTCTCTTATAGCCCCCATTTTGTCATTTCACAGATGGTTTTCAGCCCTCATTGTATTACATTTCTTCCTTCTAAGCCTATCCCTGAAGTTGACTTTTGGTTTACACTTAGGAATTGTGGCAGTCACTGTGACTGTTCACAAATATGTTGGCTCCCCTTCTTAAGGACACATGATAGGACTGCACTTCTTCAGTCAGGTTATCAACACTCATTGAGCCTCAATTCCTTACCTGTAAAATATTATCTATCTCATGAAAGTTAGAAGTGACTATATGGCTCACTCTAGCTAATTAAATGTGAGCAGAAGTGACATACGTTAATCCCCGGGAGAAATTTTAAGAGTAGTACACAATTTGCCCCATTTCCTTTTCCTTGACACAGAAATTACAAAAACAGCTGTTGGGATATACCCTCCTTCAGTCTGGGTTCTTGAACGGTGAGCAGGAGGCAAAGATGAACCACTTCTTGCTACTCTAAGTCACTGAGATTTGGAGGTTGTTATTGCTGTATAATCTAGCCTATCCTAACAATGCAGGCATTAAGAGATCATCTGGATTTGTCCACAGAACAAAAATACAAATGAACAAGGGTGTTTTGGAAATTCAACTAGAAATCACCTTGTTCGTCGAATTTCAAAACAAATATTACTGTTAATAGTTTGAACAGTAAGTTCTTGGCACATACACACAAATCAGCTTTTTGCTATGGTAAACAAGCTGCTTGAAAATTGTGTGGTTAAAAGTTGTGTACATATTCTTAATTATTCCTTAAAACTAAATTCTTTGAAATGGAATTTCTGATCTAGCATAGCATGTAAGCAAAGTTTAGTCTCTTGTTGCATACTCCCAAATCCCCTCCAGAAAACATGCAACAACTTAAACTTCCAGTGGCAATCTATGCAGTGAATTAAGATGGGAGTAAGTTGTCATAAAAAATATTCTAGCGCATGATTAACCAATGGAAAACATAATCCCCAGCAAAATACGTTGAATATACTCAACTGAAGAGGAAAAGGGGTGAAAGGAACTTGAACAAGTTGCTGGTTGTTCACCCTTAGATTGCTTTAGAGCCTTTACATGGCACAAAGTGGGAATGGTGAGAGCCATAGTGTACAGTTGAACAAGTTGTGCTGCGCAAGAACACCCATCTGAGAGAGCTGATGCATGGCCAAATCCAGCCAGCATACCCCTCACCACCCAGGAGCCCAATACACTTGCATCCACGCAGTGTATTGGATGTCTTTCTCTAATTGCATAAAGATGCCATATAGACTAGCAGCAGGAACTCTTGGAGATGGAGAAGGAGGAAGAATTGAGAGCAGAGAGGGGAACTACAATGCAAAGAGCAGGGCCCAGCTTTAGACTGACTCCAGAGTTAGGTGAAAACGACATATGGACCCCAGATTGGCCTAAAAGAACAAACAGCCCCTCTCACCATTGAAGTAGGAGGTGTACCTTCAACCTTCCACCCTCAAAAGCTAGACCATTCTGAGTCAGAAGACCCCTGGTCAGTATCAGGGACACTGTTGAAGAAGGCAGAGAGTCTCAGCCCCAAAACATCCTCTGGTCCATACGAAGAAGGAGATGGGGCATCAGCCTCATGAGCACTGAGCCCCACGCACTGGGTGAGCACACAGGAAGCTTCATAGAGTCCAGTGCCATCTGGAGAGCTGAGTGCCTCAGTTCCAGTGGGAGGAGGGAGGCCCACACTGGGCAACCCTATGCACTTACCTCTGCTGTGGAGAAACTCCGATGTTTTTTTCAGTCTCTTTAAATCATCATCCAGTCCATCTGTAAACACTAAAAGAACCTGTTGTTTATGAGAAAGGGGGTTGGCAGAGCCAGACAAGGAGGGAGGGAGAAAACAGGAGTAGGAAGGAGAGAGGGTGGGGAAGGAAGAGAAAAGGAAGGTAGTAAGAGAGTGAGAGCAGGCAGGAAAAGGGAAGGGAGGGAAGGGAAGGGAGAAAGGGAAGGAGGGAGGAAGAAGGGAGGGAACAGAGGGGAAAGGGGAGAAGGAATGCATAAAATGGATATTATAAATTGTACATTTATTTGAAATGCAAGAGTGAGTTTTTCTGGTTATGCCTAGATTTTCACCCTGTTCCTTTTTACTTATTCTTTTATTACACATTCATCTTTATTTCAACCTCCCCATCCCCCTGAAAAAAAAAGAGGATTTGAATCAGCTGAACTTATTTAAAAATGCCTTCCAAAAATACTTACAATATTTATCCTTATCAACCAAAAATACCAAAATATTAGCAGAGAGATGTGTGTGCATGTGCGGTGTATGCAGTGTGGGTGGGGGTGGAGGGGAGGGGATGTGGGGGTTGGTTATTGCCATTTTCTGTTATACTTTGTAATGTATTTTCTACAATTGAAATGTGTTTATTTGCTCATAAGAAATTTTTAATTTAAAACAGGAATAAAAAATAAAACATGGATGGTATTAGTCAAAAAATACATCTGTTAGATGCATGACTAAAGGAAAAGCTAAATGTAAGTTATGAAGTTTGGGGATGTCATTTCCTAATAAACATCACATAAAAGCTTTCCATCTCTGTGGGCTTTTGTGAGTATATAGTTCAGAGACAGCAGAAGGGAGGGAGAGGCTTGAGGGGTGAGCTGTACTAAATAGCTGTCACTAAAGACAGTTCAAGATGCTGACTGGAAAAATAGCAAGCCTACTCTAAATGGTAATGAGTGACCATAAAAAGCTAAGGAGTCTTAAAACACCATCCAAGTTGTCTTGGAAATGAATTTATGTTATGGAAGAATATGAATCACTAAACTGAGGGCAGTTTGAGAGCAGGGACTTTATTCTTATATTCCTACTAGCATTATTGAGCATAGAATCTCTAGCGCTTAAAAAATATTTGTTGTTGAATGAAAACACATCTCTTGTTGGTTCTTATTGGGTAACAGTATGGTTTTCCTCTGTGTATGATCACCAATTAAGAACAATTTAGTTGGCCTCAGTCACAAAGCCTTGTCCATTCTACCCTACTTGATGGCTCCATAGCAAGGGTTCTCAGCATTTATTACCTTTACTTTAGCAGAAGAGAGATGAATAGCATTATCTCCCAAGGACTGCAAAAAGTTGACATCCATATTGTTATTCTTGGCAGCCTGATGAACCAAGAATTTCTGGATGATCTCATAACTGTATTTTTCAAAGCCTGAGTCAAAGATAAGTTTGCCATTTGAGCCAGGAACCAAGTAGCGGAATCTTGGGTTGATCTGATCAGGAATGCCACAGCTGATGTTAGAAAGCAAAGCCAACTGTTGCATCAGCTCTGGCAGTAACCCTTGAAGCTTCTGCTGAACTTGCTTTGAATGAGTTGAGATATCAATTCCTACAGACAAATCCAGGTTGCATCCTTTGAAGGTGAAGAAAATAAAATTAGTCATCTGCAGGTGCATAACTAAGCCCAGAAGATATCAGCCAATCTAGCCCTAAAAGACAAACCTACCAACCCACAGTAGTATAAGCTAAATAGTGGTAGTTTAAGTTTTGGGATTGTTTGTTACACAGCAAAAGCTAACTGATACAATACATACTGTTTCATAGTTTTATGCCTCTGCAGATCCTATTCCCTTTGCCTAAAGTGTCTTTTCCCATCTTCCCACCCCAGTCTGGTCCTTCAAGTAGTAGTTCAAGTGCCTGCCCCACCCCACTCCCCAAGCACTCTCTGGTTCTTGTCCCCACCTCCTCATGCTAAGTTATTAAATGCCCCTGCATGTCCATTGTTACTTTACTTGACCTTCTTCCCTACTAAACAAGGATTCCTTGATAGTAAGGACTATGCCATCTAATTTTCCAATTGTCCAATACAGACGTTCATTAAATGTTTGATAAATCAATGAAGAAAAGCAATGAAGAAAAATCAAAAAAGAAAATATAAACAAGCCTTGAGTCTCTTTCAACAATAACTGGAATTATTTCCTTCTTCCCTGAAAGTGTTTTTCCTCATTCACCACCCATGCCTATACCTTATTTGAGCAGCATGGGAGCACATTAGAAAATGTCAGGAAAAAAATCACTCCCAATTTTCTGTATCTTATGTCTAAAAATATTTAAGCCCTCTTGGGAAGTTTTTCTCTAGAATTTGAAGGCCCATTAATATTTCAGGCTGTACCTATACACTTACCAGTATATAATAAAATTATGCACAAAATTCCACTAAAGATCAAAAGTTGATGGTCAGAGACACATCTGAGTTAGAATCTGGTTGGATGAATTAAAATGTAACAATCATAAAAGGGCACCTATTAATTACTTCTGCACAACAAGTATAACTTAGGACTGTCCAAGGCAATCCAGGACATTCAAATATTTTCTCCTTAGACCATCACACACTAGATTATATGATGATGTAAGGATCTGGATCTGTGTCTGTAACAGAATCTGTATACCTGTATCGGAATCTGCAAGAACAGAACTGCAGATGGGGAGGAACAATTTGAGGGAAAATAAATATGTAGTAGACCATTCACCATGGACACTAGCTTAAAGTTTCCCAAAAACCTGAGATCAGAGCTGAGCCATGAGCATTCAATCCCCTAAATGTCATACTCCATGCTAGCTGGTAAGATATATTTCTGTAATTGCCAAGACAGAAAATGCCTTCCTCTCCTCATTTCACATAAAATATCTTGGTTTGGTTTGGTTTTTTAAATATGTAATTCAAATTTATAAAAATGAGCTTTCACAGATGTAAATCCCATTTCTATATTGGACCTAATTTCAGAAAAAAAGGAATTTCCTTTTTGTAGTATGGCATATTATTCCAACATTTCTAATTCACATTTTCACCAGGAACATTTCCAGCTGGCTCTGTTCTGTAATTGACAAATGCAAGAAGCAATTTCCCTCCCTTTTAATGGAGAGGATTAAATCTTGCCAGGTAATCTCTAAGGTCTTTTTCAGGTTTATGATTTTAAAATTCTATCATTAATTAGAGTCTAGCCCTTATAAAAGTATCTAGCTAATTTCATCAAAAAAGTTAAAGACAAAGTTGAAGATAAACACAAATCCTAACTTACTATATGGGGCAAAATAAGCTGAAAAAAGAAGCTAAATCCTGTATCTCTTCTCCCCAGTGTAATATCTACCCACATATAAACAAAAAATAGGACTTTGATGACTAAAAAAATCTGAACTACTTAATGTAGGACATACCATAATTCATGCTTCTTTTAAAAATAATTGTCTATGTGCATTCTTTTCAAATGATTTTCAAATTTGGCTAGACTACTGCAAAGTAGTTATATTTTTTAGTCAATATAAGCAAAGATATTAGTTTAATGTCCTAGAAAATTGGACTTCAAAGATTTGGTGGAATGCAGGGTTCTCATCTTAGTCCTCCAAAATTGAGTCTCTGTTTCCAAAATAAGACCTGGCCCAGGCCAGTCACAGGGGCTCAAACCTGTAATCCCAACACTTTGGGAGGACAAAGACGATGGATTGTTTGAGTCTAGGAGTTCAACCAGCCTGGATAACACTGGGAGACTCTGTCTCTACATAAAATTAAAAGAAAAAATGAGCCGATGTCCACTCGCCTGTGGTCCCAGCTAGAGGTGAGAGGATCACTTGAGCCTGGGAGGTTGAGGCTGCAGTGAACTGGAATCATACCACTGCACTCCAGCCCGGGTGACAGAGTGAAATCCTGTCTTAAAATTTAAAAACAAAACAAAACAAACAAACAAAAATCTTGGCCCAAGTATGGCCCTAGTTTCTCATAGAGAGGCTTCATAGGCATACATAATGCTTAGTGGTCGGACTTTTGACACCAAACTGCTGGGGAATTCAAACCCTGCCTCTATTATTTCCTGTCTATGTTTCTTAATCTCTCCCTGCTTGTATTTTCTTAATCTGAAATTGAGTATCATAATGATAGCGCCTGCTTCACATGGGTTTGATGTGCATGTTAGATGAATGTATACCATCTAACACATTAGAAATAGTGTTTTGCATTCAATCTTCAGTTAAAAAAAAAAGGAAAAAGATAGTGCTACATACATAATGGAAAAAAACAAATAAGAATCTTAATTGTGCCCCACCTGGAGCCCGCCCTTTAGAGTGCCAGTTAGATGGAATAAAATGTGTCCTTTGCCGGGCGCGGTGGCTCACGCCTGTAATCCCAGCACTTTGGGAGGCCGAGGCGGGCGGATCACAAAGTCAGGAGATCGAGACCACGGTGAAACCCCGTCTCTACTAAAAATAGAAAAAATTAGCCGGGCGAGGTGTCGGGCGCCTGTAGTCCCAGCTACTCGGGAGGATGAGGCAGGAGAATGGCGTGAACCCGGGAGGCGGAGCTTGCAGTGAGCCGAGATCGCGCCACCGCACTCCAGCCTGGGCAACAGAGCGAGACTCCGTCTCAAAAAAAAAAAATGTGCCCTTCTTACTTAAGTTTTCTATTACTTGCAGGCAAAAGCATCCCACCTGATAAGAGGATTTTTCTTAAAATACTGCTTGTTATCTCAGACTTGTGAGAAATCAAGTAAAATAAAGGATGAGAAAGTGCTCTGTAAATGTCAAAAGCCCATATTCTGCCTCCCAGCGGAAGGCTGAAGGTGGCAGGACCTCATCCAGAGGCACACAGTTAAGTAAGAACATAGAGGTGAGTAGCCTCTTCTTTTCAGCCTAAAACTACCAAAAAAAAAAATCTAGATCCAATTAAATGCACATCTATTTAGGGACATAACAACAAAATGATTTCCTTGTACACATGTTCACTTGAAGGAATTTCGGGCTTTATGGGTTCCATTATATATTTCCATACTTTGCTATATTATACAAAGTTATACCATTCTATCACATCCTGTGCTATCCTGTACTATACCATACCATACATATTGTATTTCACTATACTATGCTTTATTGTGCTTCATTGTACCATACCATACTATACTATACTATACTATACTACTACTCAAAGTATGATGAGGACCTGCAAAATCTGCATCACCTGGGAGCTTGTTAAAAATGCAGAATGCTGATCTGCTGAATTCAGAATCTGCATTTTAACAAGATCCCTAGATGATTCAAATGTGTGTTTAAGTTTGGGATGCCTTCAATCACCTACTGAAAGGCAAGTCTTGGGGAAGAAAAGCAGACTCAGACTGTCAAAAGGAACAACCCCTGTCTTTGCGCTTTGCAGCTTTGGATAAAAACTTGAGGAGATGGAACGGGATTAAGGATGACCTTGGTCATATGGAAGAAGATTGGCAACAAAGTAGACAGACCCCTGTACAGAGCCTCATAGAGAAGACACTGTATTCTGTTTCATAAGAGAGACTGTCTAACTGATATTATTCTCTGCTTCTATTTCCCTCTTGACATGGCCAAACCTTCAGCACATTGTGTTTACACATTACAATCTGATTTTGCCTATGCTATAAGGTACAAAAGGAGGAGTTAAGAGGACTTCCTAGAGACAGAGTTCTAAGAAGCTTCAGGCCTTCAGAAGCCAAAATGATGACAACCATGGGAATGATCAAAAGAATCCCCAGGGGAAGGTGAACAACAGCGTCAGGAACTCAGGCCCTACAGGGTGATCTCCTGCTCCCCTCCTTGCCTAGTTAGAAGGATCATAGTTTTACTTTATTAAGAGAACCGATAGCATCTCTAACACCAACGATGAGCTTGTGGATCAAATAGCATTTCTCTGTCACTCACCTTGTGGATCACAGACCTTAGAAAGAATTTCCTTCTCCAGGTTCTGCAGGGCCTCAAAATTTACATCATGGTACACTTTGTCCTCGTCATTAGTGATCTCCAAAAGTTGTGATTTTTTGGCTTCTCCCACCCCAATGGCAAAAATAATTATGTTTTTGTCCCTGAGGGCTTTCGCTGGTATGATTACATTATCTTGGGCGACCCCATCGGTGATCACAATCAAATATTGTTGAACACTGGGTCTCCCTCCTTTTGAACTGTCAAAAAAAGGCAGAGTGAAATTCAGAGCTCTCCCAGTGCGAGTGCCATCCCTCATCTGCTGAACATCAAAGATGGCACTGTAAACGTCCACCTTTGAGGAGTATTGGTTGAGCCTGAATTCTTCCTGGGGGATTGAGCTGAACTGCAAAAGGCCAATTTGAATTCCATCAGTACCAATATTAGATTGGTTCACCATGCTCGCCACAAATCTTTTCATCTTTTCAAAGTCTTCTGAGGAGATAGATTCTGAACCATCTATCAGGAAGATAATGTCAGCTTTACTAGTCTTACAGACTGGGGAAAAAGGAAACAGAACAGAACATTCATTAGGAATCTGAAGAAAAAAAAAAAGAATCTGAAGCCAATTAATTACAAGTCCCCAGGGACAGTCTGGAATGGCATATACACAACATGAAAATATTTTAGAAGGGAGTGGAAGAGGAGTTCAATGAAACAAATATTCTGCAACCCAGCAAAGTTGCTCTGCAATTCAGAGTAGTCTCAAAATAAGACACAGCTGTATGATAAATATATAAAACTTGACCATCTTGCTTCATTCTAGGTTGTGGTCACTTTGAGTGTCCAATACTAAGCTGCCAACCAGTGAATCCATGATTAAAGAATGAAGCTGTCTGGGCGTGGTGGCTCACACCTATAATCCTAGCACTTTGGGAGGCCAAGGCAGGAGGATTGCTTTGAGCCCAGGAGTTCAAGACCAGCCTGGACAACACAGCGAGATCCTGTATTGGAGGAAAAAAATGCATAAAAGAATGAAGCTTATTTAAATAGATCAGGTACATATTCTTGGAGAGGTGGGAAAGCAGATTAAAGAAGAAAAAGTCTTACCCTCTGAAGAGCAGATGTCCCGTACCACTTCTTTTTGGATGTCCTTCAGTAAATCAAACTCATACACAAAAAATATCTTGTCTTTAGCTATTTCCTTAAGCTCATCAATGTTAGCTTCTCTTACTCCAATGGCATAAATGATAACTCCATTTTCCCTCAATCTCTCTGCAGCCTCAGCCACCGGGTCTGAAGATTTACCATCAGTGATGACTATAAGATACCGAGCAACATTGATTCGGCCAGTGTCTGCAAAAACCTGAGTCATGTTGTTCAAGGCCTCACCAGTTGCGGTGCCACCTCCCCCCTGCTGGATGTTATCGATGGCTACCTTCAGCTCTGCCACACTGGGATGCTGGCTGAGGATAAATTGACTTTGAATTTTGTCTGAGTACTGAATGACTCCAAACTGTACTCTGTTGGGTCCAATCTGGAACATTTTTATCACTTCATTCATGAACGCCTTCATCTCAAGAAAATCTTCTGGATTGATGCTGCCAGACCCATCAATAAGGAAGTAAATATCTGCCTTTTCAATGTGCACACAACCTAGGCAATAAAAAGAAGCAAGAACCCATCATAACAGAATCTGAGATGGTGAAGAACCGGAGCAATTGATCCCAATCTTTCCTCAGTACTCATTTTTCCCTTGACAGCACCTGTGACTCCGCCTACGGGTACTCTTTCGCTAAGAGCATGATCAGCCGGCACACTAGGACGACCAGAATGCCTGGGAGTGAGTCTAGAAGCAGCCACCACCCAATAACTCGCAGATGTTGGTGGATAAAGACCCCAGCTCCCTTGTTCTTTGCATAGGACCACTCCAAGGTAAGTCCTGCATGGGTTCCCTGAGTCTCCAGTTGCCTGTAGCAATAACATGTAGGTTACTCCTCACCCCGAATTGGTTCTTAAATCTCTACTCTCCTGTCAGCACCCCCTGGGATCACCACCCAGATAAATAATTTGCATCCAAATCGTTGTCTCAGAGTCTGTTTCTGATGCACCCCACTTAAGACATGAAGGAAATATAACTTGACATTTCTCAAATGGGGAAGTTAAGGAAATGAAAGTAAAATCAGAGCACATTTGAAGCTATGAATTTTTTCAGATTCCATTATTCTCTGCCTCCCATCCAAGTTGTGCTTTTTAAGGACATGGGCAAAAGTGTGTACTTCCTAAAATTTAATTTAATTTAATAACTTGACTTAAGTTAATTTAAAACATTCTCTATTAAATGAGCCTGAATTAGGAAACAACAGATGCTGGCAAGGTTGTGGAGAAATAGGAATGATTTTACACTGCTGGTGGGAATGTAAATAAGTTCAATAATTATGGAAGACAGTGTGGCGATTTCTCAAGGATCTAGAGCCAGAAATACCATTTGACCCAGCAATCCCATTACTGGGCATATACCCAAAGGAATATAAATTATTCTGCTATAAAGACACGTGCATGCATATGTTTATTGCAGTACTATTGACAATAGCAATGACATGGAACCAACCCAAATGCCCATCAATGATAGACTGGATTAAAAAAATGTGGTACATATACACCATGGAATACTATGCAGCCATAAAAAGGAAAGAGAGCATGTCCTTTGCAGGGACATGGATGAGGCTGGAGCCATCATCCTCAGCAAACTAATGCAGGAACAGAAAACCAAACACCGCATGTTCTTATTCATAAGTGGGAGTTGAACATTGAGAACAGATGGACACTGAGAGGGAAACAGCACACACCAGGGCCTGTTGAGGGGTGGGGGGTTGAGCGGAGGGAACTTAGAGGACAGATCAATAGGTGTAGCAAACCTCCATGGCACACATATACCTATGTAACAAACCTGCACATTCTGCACATGTATCCCATTTTTTTTAGAAGAAATTGTTTTAAAAAAGATCTGAATTAAATGAGTCACTTTGTGTTAAAGCCCAGCCTCCAGGGCAAGTGGCTCTACATTTAATCCTGTCTCCTTTGTTACTAGCATGCTTGGCCCCCTTGCATCTCAGTTTCCTGATCTATCAAATTAGAATGTTGACAGCTACTCAATAAGCTTATTGAGAGGAGACAGTAATATCATGTAAACAGAGCAGACTTCAGTATTAAACATGTAGAGTTAAGAGTAGCTGGTGTTTTATTTTTGTCATCTAGTAGATTCCTCTAAAAAAAAAAAAATCTTTTCTCCAATCCCTCTCAATAAGGACAGCCCAGGCTTGAGCTGTTAATCTCTGGATTCCCTTGACCCCAGGAAGGGCCTTTTCATTTTCTTTGCTGAAAGGTAAGTGGTCTGAGGTGAGAATTAGGCTCCCCTGCTCAGGTCTTCATGTGGGAGGACCTGGGTGCATGCAATATGTGGGGCATACTTTAAAAACCCTTGTTGTTTATATGAATGAAATTCAAATGTAATTGAGTGTCCTATATTTTATCTGGTAGCTATCCTAGAGGGGCATGCATTGGAAAGGAGTGTAGCTTAGAGCGGGTAGAGAAAGGAGTCATTTATCCCATGGTAAGTGTTTGCTGAATTATGGAGAGTAGGGGGAAATTGTGGAAAAATAAGGCAAAAACCCAAACTTTGCAGGGACCCAGCATCCACTGGTGACACAAAGATGGCTGCCCAGCATCAGAGAAAAGGACCCCTGTGCAGGAAAGGGCATCTCTGCAGCCAGCCCCTATAGGAGCAGCCCAAGGAGGCTTCACTATAGTCCAGGGCCCTTTGATTGTCAAGAGGAGCTGAGGGCCCTAAATATTGCCTGCACTATACATTCTTGTCAGTCTTAGCAGATCGGGGGAAAAGAGAAAGAGAATATTTCTTACAGTCTGGAGATTGCCGAGCATTCACATCAGTCATACACATAAAGTGCTTAGCAGAGTATCTGACACATGACAAATGACCAATAAATGGTAGATATTATGATTATTGTGATCATCCAAGACAAAATTCTGGTAAAATCATCATAGCTTCTATTTACCTCTAGGCTATCCCCTTCCCCAACCCTTCTAGACTCTGGGCTGCTTTTTCTGGTTGCAAGTTTCTTTTTAGCTTCTCTGCAGTATCAAAACAAAAACAAACAAACAAACAACAACAACAAAAAAAAACCAAAACAACTCTCAGCTCTTCATACTGTGAACTACTAGTGCTCCTCTTCTGTCCTTCTCATGTACAGAACATAGGCAGGTAGGCATACGGAAATGAAACTCACATTCAACAATTTTGTTTCTCATTCCCAGAACAGAGAAAAGAACTAAAAATATAGGTCAAAGAGAAAGATAGAAATTTGCTTAGATGTTTCAAATTTCTAGACCTCAGCACAAGTAATCAAGAAATTACCAGATCACTCAGTGTTTGTTTAACAAGAAAAAAGCTCAGTGATTTTCCCTTGAAGACATGATTATAGCCTTGAATTTTTACCTCAATTATGTACATTTCAAGGATTCTAATTTAAATCTATGATTCTAATTTGAATCCAAGAAATATTAGCATGGGTACATAAAAATAGATAAGAAGATAGACAGACGCAAAGATTTTCATAACAGCCAGTGAGTGCCAAATCTAGGATTTAAAATTTGGGCATTTATATGCCAAAGTACATATGCTTAACCACTATGTTTTTTCTTGCGTGTGTGTTTTTTTGTTTAACTGCATATGTAGTAGGAACTCTCCTGAGCAACCTCCACTTTAGTGACTCACCAGATAAACCAATGTTCTCCCTTTCCTTTGTAAAGCATGAGTGATGCTCCCATAAAACACTGAGTGCCTGAAGTTCCGCTTCACCCAGTGAAAGAACAAGCTTACCAAGATGAGCGGGTTTGTCCCCAGCTTGTTTATGGTAGTCTTGTTGTTATAATTACATAATTAATCAAATATTGTGCAAATAAACAGGATTTGAGTGTGAGTAAGAGAGGTTTATTGCATCTATGAAAACCAGTTTAACTGCTTAAAAAAAGACTCAATAAAAGAAAGTTGTTTTTAAAAAATTGCCAGTGTACTAGATAGCATTACAAAAGATGGCATTTTTAAGATTATACAAATCAATAGCTATTTCTGTTTCTGTTTTGAATTGTTTCAAAAGTCTTTCTCCTTTAAAGAAACTGAAACGAAATTATTGATAACATAATATTGGATAGTTTATAAAGAAAATACATGAAATCCAATCAGGAGGGCTCATACTCAAAGAAGCCTTGGCCCTATACCAAAAGATTGGCAAATTAACATTAATTTATATATATTAAGTTAATTTTTTAAATTTCAAGTATGTGAGAAACAATAATTTCTGAAAAGAAAATAAGTAAAAAAGAAAATAACATTTTAAAAATTCAAGTATGTTTGTATCCTTTTTAAAGTAGTTGCCTGTTTCAATGACTTAAGATTTGATCAGTCCACATTTGGTTCCTTAGGGCTTCTACTGTAAATATACACAGCTCTTCATCAAACTGTTAAAGCAGAAGGGGGCCAGGCATAGTGGCTCACACCTGTAATCCCAGAGCTTTGGGAGGCCAAAACGAAGGATCACTTGAGGTCAGAAATTCGAGACCAGCCTGGGCAACATAATGAGACCCTGTCTCTGCAAAAAAAATTATGAAATTAGCTGGGCATGGGGGTGCATGCCTATAGTCTCAGCTACTTAGGAGGGTGAGGCTGGAGGATCACTTAACTGGAGGAGTTCAAGGTTACAGTAAGCTATGATTGTGCCACTGCACTCCAGTCTGAGTGACAGTGTGATATCAAAATTTATATATTTTTTAAAAGGGAGGAAGGATAAGATAGGAGGTGCCAGAAATGTTGCCTTTTTACTTCGTTTTCTCCTGCATTGTTTGGCATCAAGATAAACAAAGTTTCTGTTTCTGGTTTTTTAATGAATTGACTTCAAAATCTTTTCTTTGTTGGAGGATAGAGGAGATGGGTACATAGAGCAACTTTAAAAACTTAAGAAAAGTTTTTTATTTAAAAATATCAAATTTGGAAAAGACCCTCCTACCTTCTTGTAGGGGATAGCTCATCCCTCTAAAGGAAATTTTACTGTCCACCATCTCAGAGCAGAGCTGGTTTATAAGCTTGCTTCGTACTACAGAGAGCTGCAAAAAGGATTCCAGGGGGAGTGAATACTTCCAATGAGGATATGATGCTATCTTCTCCAGGTCCTTACTCTCTGAGACATTCTGGGTGCCCACCGCATAGATGGCGACGCCGGCCCTTCGGAGGTGAGAAGCGGGTCTAGATACACTGTCTTGGGAGAAGCCTTCCGTGATGACCACAGCTATCTGCTGCACACCGTGGTTGGACCGGCTACCCTTCTCCTGAATGAAAACCTCGTTTCTCAGGAAATCTAATGCAGCACCAGTCTTCGTCCTTCCTCTTCTTTCCCGGTAGGTTAATTTGTCCAAATGCTCCAAGATTTTGGCTGGATTCTGAAATGTGTCCAGTGAAAATTCGAGTCGTGGTTCTTCACTGTAGAAGACCAAGCCAAATCTCACAGTATCAGGATGAATGCTTATTAAAGAACTGACAATGGTCTTTAGGAAATTGACAACTTGTTGGAAATTGGGTTGCCTAACCCTGCTAAATTCCTCAATGAGGAATACTAAGTCAGCCCGGATAGCAGTTGTGCATGCTGCAAACAAGCAAAATCAGAAAGAAGGACTTTAGCATAAGAACAGAATAATAAAGACAACATTAATACATAAAAGCTGTATTATGATATATTTTATATGTTACATAATATATTTATTATTATAATTATAATAATATATATCATATGAACTTATATTTCTATATTTTAGAATTCAATAGAAGCCTTTATTTGGCATGACGGTCAAAGAACATCACAGGGTTCATACCTATTTCAGAAATTCTCACATGGAAGAGTATTCACATCACTTGCAAAATATTTAAATATATGAATATTGACAATGAAGTGCTTCAAGATTGCTTTTCCATTTATCTAAGTCCATCAGAAGAATCTGAGTTTTGACTAATTTTTCTTCATTTTTCTAGTTTCAAGAGACCCTGGGTCAAATTCTCATTTATAGGCCTGAAACCTCCCAAAAGATGAAAATTAACTGTGGCTGTTAATTTTTAAACGTTTCTCTGATCAATGTCATGTCATTTTAACAGAGGCAGCCTGAAATGTTGCAAGTTTCTATGAAAAATCTTTATCCAAATATTAGGCTAGCTGGCTGTTTCATTTTGCTACAGAAGAACCTTCCCTTCCACTTACCTCGTATGAAGGAATAAAACATAAACTTGCTGCCAAGAAGAATGCAAACACCACTCTCTCTATTTGAAACAGTGCCTATTGCAGGGAAACCCACTGTGTCCACATAGTGTCAAGGTCCATATCTGCTTTGATCTGTGAAAAAGGAAATCTCCCCAGCAGAGAGCCAAAACCATTCATGCAGAAGCTTGAAACCACTGTATAAACAACTGAATATAGTGAAACAAGGTTTAGGGGCAATAGAATAACCTTTTAACTTTCTCTTTTGTCTCTTGGTGTCCTGAAATTTCCCCTGTGGTCCTTTTTCATAAAGAATCAAAATTCAATCCTAGATTTTAAAGGAGGATGTTGTCCACAATTTTAGCAAGTCCAAAACACAGACTCTAGAAACTCCAGACATCTTTGACATCTCCCTTCCTTCACCTTCTTGTACCAAGTGCTGTTATTCTCCTTTCGAATTGTCTTCAGGATTCCTTCCTTTTCCTCATTATCAGAATCACCCTTGGGCTGGGCCCAGACATCCTCTCCACGTGGCCAGATGACAGCTCAGCCTTAAAGTCCTTCTGAGTCTGAGGTGCCATTTGGAACCCAGCCTGCCCGCTGAAGGTTTCCTGAAAGACTGCTTTGGTCATGTCATATTTCTTGTTTAAAAGTAATTTTCAATTACTTCTAGTGTCTTTGGGATCCTGTAGTCAGGGTCTATCATACCTAATCCAATCTCATCTCACTAATTCTATACTCTTCCACGGATCCAAATTGGCTCCATTTTTAAACTTTCTTCCACATTCATTCAGACCATTCCCATTTCCACACCCTTACCAGGAGCGTAGACCCCTTACATGGTTCTTCCCCTTGTCCAGAGTACCCTCCTTCCTTCTCCTATGTATTAAAATAACCTGTTATTCAGGGACCAGCACAATTCCTTCCAGCTCACATCTTCTAGTATGCCCTCCTTTTGTACTATCTCTACTTAATGTAGTATCTCCATAAGATGCTTCTTAGTTCCTTATTACCTCTGTTTGGATTTTCCTCTTCTTGTCATATATGTGTTTGTCTTTTTTCTGCCCATAAATTTCCAAGGACCCCAAGCTCTAGATGTTGATAGGTCTGGGCAGAGGTGTGACAATTCAGAGAAAGGAAAAATTGGCCACTTCTAGTTGTAGGGCTCAAAGGATGCTTCATCAAGAGGGTAACTTAAGAACTGAAGGGTAAATTTTGACTGTGGGCATCACAGGCTGATATTATAGTGTATTCAAGAGCAGAGACAGAGGTGGGAAAGCATGATATACATACAGCAAATGATGAGTAGCTCAGCTTGGTCGGTGAATAGAATGTGTACAAAGACTTAGAGGAGATAAGTCTCAGTGGTTCTCAGCCAAGAGTGGTACCTATCTACAAGGGACATTTTGGAAATGTATGGGGATGTTTTGGATTACCATAATGATTCAGGGATGATGCTGGCAGAAACTAGGGATATTAAACCTCTGACAATGCACAGGACAATTGTACACTATGAATTGTCCTAACCAAAATGCCATCAGTATCTCCCTTGGGTGTCTTGGATGCCAACATAAGGAAGCACTTTATCGAATCTATGAGGAGAAACCTGAGTGCTCCTTCTCCTGGAAAAGGTACATGGTAATTTAGATTCTTACTCAGAAATATTATCTCCTTACTCCTTATTCCATGAGAAGATACACTTTTCTACTCTATTCATTTCAACATAGCCATATTACTTGCTTGGGTCGATAAAATGTTAGCAGATGATGGAGCAGAGGTTTGAGAAATGCTTATGCAATTGGTTTTCTCTCTGGTACCTCTGCAATTACCAGGAGAATACACCCAGACTAGCCTGCTGATCCCAGGAATAAGATAAGAGATATGTGGAGCAGAGCCAAACCTAGATCAACCAACACCCAGACAAATCCCAAATCTGTGAAGAGGCCCAGACAATATCAGCAGAGCTATTTGTTTGGGCCCAGCCAATATCAGCTGTTCCTCAACCATCTGTGAGAATAAATGATTTTTCTCAGTCACTGACTTTCCACCTGGTTTGTTATGTAGCATCATTGTGACCATAGTTAACTAAAACAAAATTGTACCTGAGCCATCCCATGCTTCCTACTCTTTCCTGTCTCCTAGTGCTAGTGTCCCAGTACTGAGGAATCCAGAATACTCACCTTTTCTGTTCTTTCCCCAGACTTTCCTCTTACACTGAGATCTCCCAGTGACTCACATATCCTCAGACCAAACCTTACCTCCTACAGCCTCCTCGTTGGCTGTAATCCTGTGCTGCTGCTGTCCAGTGCCTTGGATCACCACGTTCATATCTTCTACTATGTGTCTGACTTCATCTTCTCTCTGCATATCATAGACAAGATCTGGAGACCCCATCCCTTCCAGTTCTCTCCTGTCAAAGTCCTGCACACCCACAGACATAACTTTCACGCCTTTCTCTCTTAGTCTCTGTGCAGCATCCTGGACTTCATCCTTAGATTTGCCTGAGTTAATGACCACTGCATACTGGGGAATGCCCTGGAGAAGCCGGCTTCCTGCTTCCTCCTGGAAGAATGTCTGAAGAAGGTATTGCAGTGCCTTGCCTGTCCTCCTGGAGCCACCCAGGGGCACAAAACGCTCATGAATGTGAGCTATTATCTCATTCTGGTTCTTGTAGGTATTGAGCAAAAACTCAGTATGACCTTGATCACCATACTGAGCCAGCCCAATTTGGTACTTGTCCCTGCCAACCTCCAGCATGCCAACCACTCTGGAGAGGAAATTCTGTATCCTCTGGAAACTGGCCCATGATGTGTCCTGTGATGTGTCAGCAAGAAAGACCACATCTGCATAGGCTTTGATGAATTCTGGAAGTAAAGGGAAAGGGAGACCAGGGCGCCAGAAAAAGACAAAAGGAGAAAGTGAATCAAATCAAACTTTCACGAAAATTGAATACAAGGATGGTTTTGTGTGCCCAATGTGAGAGGTAGAGGTACTACAACTCTCCGTATGTTGTACTTCACTTCCTCTATGTGGGACTCTATCACAAGGCTTTTACTCTCATATAGCCTGCTACCTTATTGTCTGTTTTATTACACTAACGTACCTTTCAGTTACTCTTGTTCAAACAACAGAGGAGGCAAGGGAAGTTAACTGAGGACACACTTTATGCTAGAGCTTTTTATACACTTTATCTGATTCAACCCTCATAAACCATTCTTCTAGACTAGTATTATTTTCTTCGTGCAGATAAGAAATTGAAGTGAAAAAGTGAAGCCACTTGTCCTTGCTCACGTAACTAGAAAGTGGAAAAGACAGGATTAAAAAACAGGTCTTCCGGCTTTCAAAACCCATGCTGTTTCCTTTGAACAACATGGCAATATGTTCCTTTCTACCCACAAGAACTCCATCCAGCCTTCAATGCCTTCTCCTAGGAAGTCTTCCCAGGCTCTCCAGTGATGCCGGGCACTCCCTGCCCTCCCACACACCCAGCATATTCTGGGTTATATTGTAGTGAGCTGGCATGGTTGGAATCTTGGGTTCTAACACAGCTTCTTACCTTTTATCTTACCCTCCACTGCTGAGCACAGAGTCTGAAGAATACTTCCTGAAAAATCCTGCAGGATATTGAAGTTTTCGGTGTTGAAGAGAAACTTCTCAAATGGTTCACTGGCTATTTTTTGCAACTCTTGGACATCCTGGACATTGACCCCTACCACATACACAACAACTCCATCTGCTTTCAACTGGTCAGCCACCTCCTGTACCTCATCGTTTGACTCCCCGTCAGTCACCAGGATAACTATCTGAGGAACTCTGTCCTTGGCCCGACTGCCAGACTCCTCAGTCAAATAGTTGGTCCTGATAAACCCTAGGGCACTCCCTGTGTTTGTGCCTCCTGTGCGGTATGGCAGATTCTGGATCTGTTCCAAGACCATGCTCTTCAGAGGGTGCTGGTTCAGCTGGAAGGCTGGATAGATGTTGTCATTATACTGGGCAAGTCCCACTCGGACATGGTCACTGCTGATGTCAAGCCCCAAGACAACGGAGTAAAGGAAGTTCTTGACTTTCTGGAAGTTTTGGGGTCCAATGCTAGTTGAACTGTCTACTAGAAACACAATGTCTGCCAGGGCTGCTTCTCTGCAAGCTATAAGAGAGATGGCAGAAGGGATTGGATTACTGGATCTTCACTCAAAATGCTTTGAACCATTGAACCAATGGTTCAAACTGCTTGGAACCAATGCAGAAAAGAATAATGACAGACAGCCTATACTCGGTGGTCCTCAGACACCACACTCACCCCAAATGACAGTGTGCTCAGAGCAATAACATTAACATCCCTCCATACCTTTCCTTCTCTCTGCTCCATCACCTTCTGAGATTTCAGACCTGCTCTACTGATACTTCCAACCTTGAAATCCACTTAGACAATCTCTTAGATTTTATTAAGAAGAAAAGCACTCTGCAAATTAAGCAACATGCTAAGAAAGGGAATGTATTCTTTCCAGTCAGAAAAAGCCATCAGCCTCCTGTCTTTTGACAAAGAAACCTCATATCTAGGAGTGTGCTGGCACCAGCAGGTCAGAAAGCTAGAATATATCCCATGTTCCTTGACACATCTTATTGCAGCTCTATCATTTAATAGCTCTGTGACCTATTTATCACTCACCTCTTTGGGACTTAATTTTCTTCTCTGCAGCACTGAAATCTTTGCACCAACCCTCATACTCTCACAAGGTTGTTTTGAAGATAAAATAAGATAATCTACTATAGCAGACAGCGTCATGCTCTGCTCAGTCCTTTTGGATTTCTTTTTTTACCATTCTATGCACTGCTCTTTGGAAAACTACACTCCAGCTAATGAAGCTACTTTTCTCACAATATTTAAAAGCCCAGATCCTTGCTTGACCCAGATTCAGGGTCAAGACAACTTTGAGGCATAATGTACACCAAGTTCCCCTGCAGGATCAGGCTAAAACGCTTTACAGAATTTTTGCCTGAAATCATACCCTTCCTTACTTTTCTCTACTGCTCTGTCTTGAATACCCCACCTCCTTACTGACCATTGCCCTGGGAGCTCTTCCTTAGCAAATCATGTGTATGCAAATTCTTGTTTCAGGCTCTGCTCCCCAGGAATACAACCAAACATCCCTGCTCTAGTGGAATGAGTCTGCCCTAAAAGATCTGGGATCAAGTCCCTAGTTCTGCAATCCACTTGAGGTACCTTTGGCCTCAGTTTTTCTCATCTGAAAAATGCAAACAATAATACTAATTACGCTATGTATCTAACAAAGTTGAGATGATCAGTCAGATGAGCAATGTAAATAAGCTTTAAAAACTATACAGCGCCAGACAAATAGTAGCTATTATTACTATGAATATAAAACCTCTTTGTAAACCTTGAAGCGCCATACAAAAGGAAGATATATAATATACCACACACCTGCTGCATCAATGGGTCAAAAGTTTTAGCGCTTCTTCCAATTAACATACCCTATATAGAAATACCAAAATAATGAATAAATCATGAAGAGTCTGTCTTGTGGGTTTTGATGGAACCCACAAGCATTCTTCTCTTTCTCTACTCAAAGTTGTATGCTTTATTATGGAGTTTAGTAATTAATTTATAAAGAATTTTCACCATTTTATGCCCTGTTACGAACAGAAGCACAAGGTTGATGACAGGTATATCATCATCACAGGTTATGACAAGTAATAACAGGAAATGCTTATGAGTCCCTCTGGTTGGCCAGGTATAGTGCCAAGCACTTTACTTGCACAATTTTGTTTAATGCTTTTAACAACTCTCTGAGGCAGGTACTATCATCCTAGGGAGAAAATTTAGACTCAGAGAGGTAAAATAACTTGTCTAAGGTGACCCTTTCTCTACTTTGTAAGATTTGAACACAGATCTTTATTTTCCCTAAATTAATCATCCTAACCAGTATATTAAACCAACAGATTTTCAGTTAAATTAGCAAACATCCTAGGGGAACTACTGCCACTCTCCCTTCTCGTCCTTCATCCAGGCAACATGGGTAAGTTAACCTAGGAATAATAATGTCATTCTAGAAACAAATAAATCTTCGTTCAGTATATAGAACCAGCATAAGGCCCACAGGATTTATAAAAAGAGTTGATGAGGCTTTGGTCAGTGATTGAAGAGGAGCATAGGGTTGACTTCATGAACTTTTAATTTTAAAATTAAGACATGCACACATATGAAAAATAAAAAGGATGGGCAGAGGGATGAATAAGAGATCAAGCTTTGAGTTTCATGACTTCCAGATCAGAAATTAAAAAGAAAAAGCCTTTGTACCTGGAGAGACGTGGTCAACACGTGGAGCTGCCTTTGCCAACACATCACAGAGCTCCTGCTGCAGCTTCTGGGTGAGATTGCTGAGACCAGAGAAGTAAGGAACAAAGGAGGTAAAATTCTCCTGAGGACTACTGGCAATTTCCCTGAGCTCTGCCCAAACTGCATCTCTGATGCCAATAGCATAAAGCAGGATGCCTGCCCGCCTCAATGCCTCCGCAGGTCCATGGACATGGTCCTCAACTGGCCCACTGCTGATCACCACAGCGATCTGAGGTACCCCTTGGCTTGCCCGGCTCCCTGATGCTTCCTGGAAGTGGTGGTCTAGAATGAACTTCAGGGCCAAGCCCATCTTCTTGCCCCTAGGCTTAAATTTAAACTGCCGAATATGTCTCAACACATCAGCTTTGCGGTGGTAGGTGGAAAGCAAGAACTCTGAATGGGGCACATCGCTATACTGGGCCAGACCCACACGGATGGTCTTGCTGCTGACATTGAAGCTGTTTACCAGAATGTATAAGAAGTTCCGCATACTGCGTGCATGTTGGGGTTTGATGTTGGCATCCACCAGAAACACAACATCTCCCAGAGAGGCCTCCCTGCAGACTGGAAAAGAGAATCACTTTCAGATAAAACATCACAAATGACAGTTACTGGATGGAATCCCTTCGCTCCAGACTCTGTGCCTTTATTCCCCACAGATCTGCCTGCACAGCATGCAGCCTAGACACACCATCATCTTCCCTTGTCTTCCTATGGCTACCATCTTCCCCTGCTCACCTGCCACTCTCTGTTCTATTCTGATAGACATGTGGCCCCTCAGTTAGATCACCCATACTGCTTTCCATTCATCCCTTGACCTAAACAAAAGAACCCAATTTTCTACCAGTAGTGGATGCTATTGGTACCAGCCTAGATCGCCTTTACTCGTTGGCACACCTATCCCCCAGCTGCTTCAAGTGCTACCTGTGACCTTCTCCAGAGTCCTAACCTTGGCTGAAGGGAGTGACCTCAATTGGAGACACCTGAGAAGTTACACCACTACCACCACCCTGGGTGGCCAATGTCTAATCGACATGGAGATACAAATGCCTGGCCCACTTGCCTTCAGTGAAACAACCCTGCAGTGTTATTTAGACTCCATCACCACCTCTCATGACTCAGGCCAAGGCTTGACTTTACCTGTCGTCTTCATCCCCTACTCTAACCCACTTCTCGTACTCCTTTACAGACTTCTTTACCTAAAGAGTACTTTCTCAAAATAATGCGTTCAAATCCCTGTTCCAAACTCTGCTTCCAGGGAACCTGACCTAAGACATCAACTTTCCAGCTCTCATTTCTGTACTCCCTGGCCACCCACCAGCCCCTTTTAGTTTGATCCTTGGCATTCCTGTAGGTATGGTTCACATTTGTCTTTTGGTTCCCTGAACTCAAGCTGCACTATGCAGCTACTTCTCCCCAACCCCAGCTACAAGCCTGGAAACCACCAACTCAACAGTGGCCAGGTCCACTGGTACCCCACCCGGGCCCATCCTGACCTCCAGCATGGAAGAGATCAGACACCAAGCGGCTGCAGGACTGGAGCAAATCTCTAATCCTCTGTGTCTCAAATTGTGTCTCTCTAGACTAAAGAGTTGACCAGATGCCCTGCTGTCTTCCAACTCAAACTTTGCTTTTCTATGATAAGAAGTACCATGTGGATTAAGTACAGTGCATGTGTAGATAAAAAGAAGAGGTGATTATGATCAATCTATTTGTCAACAATCACTATGATTTCTCCCCACTCCTATACCTCCTGCTTTGATTATCTATGATGGTGGGAGGAGAATATAAATTAGTAATGAGAATAAAAACAAAAGCAGAAACCAGCTAAAAATGGCTTTAGTTCAAAGTAGCTGAAAAGCCAAAAAGAATTATTTTCCCACATTGGTTAAAAATGTCTTGCACTTGGTTTTGTGCCAGGAGGGCTAAAATACTGAGCTAGGCTGGCCCTGCACTGTCCCTGCAGCCTCAGCTCTCTGCCCTCCCTACCCGGCCTCACCCTGCACTGTCCCTGCAGCCTCATCTCTCTGCCCTCCCTACCTGGCCTGGCCCTGCACTGTCTTTGCAGCCTCATCTCTCTGCCCTCCCCACCTTGCTATCAGTTCCAAGCTCCCTAGTCCAGTGTCTCCAATTTTCCATGTTCCCACTTCCCACTGGACTTTAATATGCTCCCTTTCCTCCAAGTTTCTCTCTCTCTCTCTTATTTATTTCTTTATTTATTTTTGGTAAATTCTCATAGGATCGTGTTCTTTTATCTTTGTTTGTAATGTAATGTTCATGATTGTGCTTATTTAATTAATGGCAATTTCCCCAACTAGACTGTGAGCTCCATGAGAACAGATAACCATGTATTTTGCTTGTTTGTTCACCACATGAGCATCTAGCATAGATACCCAAAAATATTGAGGAAGGAAAGAATAGAGGAAAAGAGAGAAAGGAAAGATACAGCACTTATAAGGATGGAAATCTTGAACATTAATGAAAACAAATAATGGAATTAAAATTTTAGTGCTAGAAATAATTGTGTGAGACTGTAGTTGCTAGACACGTGGCAGCTGAGCACTTGAAATGTAGCTAGTGTAACGGAAACTGAACTTCATATTTTGCTGAATTTTTATTTATTTTAATTTAGAGAGTCACATGCAGCTAGTGGCCACTGTATTGGACCACACAAGCATAAAATAAGGAATCCAATTCAGCTATCTCACAGAGAAGGAAAATAAGACCTGGAAAGGCAAAGTAACTCATGCATATCCATTCAAACAGCCAGAATTAAGACCCAGGTCTCCTCATATCTAGTCCACACCCTGAACTGCCATGAAGATTAAATTAGAAATCCATACTACAGAAAGGCAAAGACCAAGTGAGGGTCTAGGCAGAGAGGGTCTGGGGAGGTTGGTATAATCCAGGGACACTTAATCCACTTGTTACTTCTGGAGTCCTGGGCCCCACCTCTCAGAAGTATGCATAATGTTGGCCATAAAGCCAAGTGGAACCTGATCATGGGAAAAGCAGACAATAAATGAACTTCAGGTCCTTTAAGCTTTATTTCCCTTCAACCCTCCAAAGTGCAGTCTTACTGGGAGGAGAGAATTCAATGACCGTTCCAGGGATGGCTGACTGGCTTGTCCCCTTAACATCTCTTTCAGGGGTGATCAAATGCAAACCATGAAGTGTTCCCCTGATCTTTCAAATCAGAGGAAACCACACAGCTGTAGAATATTTTCCAGGCAAGTAAGTTTCAATTACATCATATGCAACTTGAGAGATGTACTATACTTTCATAGATTGTCACTTTCTTAATCCCTCCACTAGTTCTTTGTAGTTTTAGAAGGTGTTTGAAACATGAAAAGACTGTCACAGCTTCTGTTCACAAGTGAAGGGAGCCAGAGCCAAAAGGAAAACTGAGAGAGCTTCATGTTTTTTCCCCCCAACAAATAACAGCCTGTGTAATTATATTTGAATATTTAAACCTCAATATTGTCTCACTGGGACTTCAGGCTACTCAAACAATCTTCTCCTGATGAGACTTTCATCTTGAAAAGTCCCAACAATCTATTAAAATAACTGCAAAAAATTGCAGATGTGTCACTAGCACTCAGTAATGCTATCCATCTTGTGATGATAATTACTCCTCAGAACATCTCTGCCAAAGAGAAAAGACAGAATGCAGAACAGGCTCCTGTTTACAAAAGCGTTTGAGAACCTGGTAATACATTTCAGAGTATGGAACTTTTTAATATCTATTTTTTTGTCATTTGGGGTTAAGTACTGAAAAAACAAGTGCCCACCATTCACTATAAGCTTTCAGATTCTGACTAAATTCTCCTTCAAGGAATTGTTTCCTCTTATTAATTACAAAGCTTCTGTAATATTTCCTTTTAAGATGGTCACTACCACTAGATGGTTTTCAGCTTAAAGAAACCCAGGTATTACCAATACTCTGTGACTTGATGAAGCCAAAACCAGTTTCAAGGAGGATGATCCCCCAAAATATCTTCCAAGTCTCCATTCTAGATGTGGACCTAGGGAAAAGAAGAAACCTTGTAATTTAAAAATGTGCCTTCACGCGCTTAAAATGTGTCCATCACATTGACTAAAAATTATACCTCATGAAGTTGATTTTTTTTAAAGCATAAGGATGTCTTTCCCCACATCAACATAAGCTTTATCAAAATAAAGAGGGAAATGTTCCCACATTGTTTCAATTGTGCAAGGAAAATGGTCTTGCTGACCCAACTCAGGAAGAATTTTGTAAACACCCAGAGTATACACCTCAGCCTTCACTATTTAAAGTTGTCCAGATGTGGCTATAAAAGGAGAAAGCATACAGGACATGGCATAGAACTTCCATTTCACACACTGCATTGATTTGGTGGGTCATAAACATTTCTGAATGATTTTGTTTGTATATTTATGCAAGAGTGGAATGACCTGGTAAACAGTTGTGGCATGCTAAAATATTCAACTATCTCAGGAGCACATCTGCCTGCTCAGATAAGCCTGGTCTGAAAATAACTCATACATTCTCAAAAAAAAAAAAAAAAAAATAGCAGAACATCAGACTTCCCTCCCCAAAGCTTAAATCCATTTCCAAAGGGGTCCATGGAAAATGTCTACTCTCAATTCCATTTCTTTTTTTTTTACTCTAAGAAAGTCCACTTGTTTGAAAATAAGAACGTAATAATTTCATTGAATGAGCGGTTCCAAGTAGAACAGGAAATACCTCATCTTTATAATCTTGGTCAGCCAACCTCACAGCTGTCTTCTGCAGAATGCATGTGGTTAAAAAGCAAGGACGCTTGGAGATAGACTGCCTGGGTCTGACTCTTTGATCCATTACTTAATAGTGGATCTCAGCCAAATTGCTTCACTTTTCTGTGCCTTGGTTTCCCCATTTGTAAAATAGGGGCAATAATAGCACCTACCTTATAGTGTTATCAGGATTGAGTTCATTATTGTAAAACACTTTACCCATTCCTGGCACACAGAAAGCACTCTTTAGGTGTTTGTTAAATAAAGTAAACCTTCTTGGAGCCCCAATATTTTGTAGAAGTTCAAAAGAATTCCTCCATGTCTTTGCTATTGTGAATAGTTAAAGCACATTCTTAAACAAACCAAAGAGTTTAAGCAAGAATCTCTAGCATGTCTAAATCACTTTCTAGTCTTGGGTTCTTTAAATAAAATATTGTGTAGAAGTGATCATCACAACACCCAGGAATAGCAGACACCCAAAAAGTGCGTTTCTCTTTCCAGAAAGTGTTAAGTGCAACCACCCCAACTCCCTAAAAACACATCTCTACTGTTCATGCTCAACTCACTCCTTAAGAGGGATTCAAAAATCTGAAATAAACACATTTATTTTATTCACTTTATTATTTACACCAAGAGAAAATACTGGCAGAAGTCTTGACTTTAAAGGAAGACCACAGGCCTTGATTCTGATTTGGGCTTGGCTATTTTCTCTGCAGACCTGAGCAAGCTGTTTCACCTTTCAGGCTTTATGTGATGAATCTAGAGGGCTTAGCACTGATTTGAGCCAACTACTATATTGACCACTATATTACAAACATGTCCCTAGGAATTGGTCCAGTGTTTTTACAGGAAATAGATGTGCTATAATTAGATTTCTCTGTTCCTCAGTTTCTACATAACCTCCCACTAGTGCCTCCTCCTGGAGGTGTATAAGTAATTAAAGGAAAGATACTTTAAGACTTTAGATATCCAATCCTTCAATAAACTTTTACCCAAGGGTAAAAAAAAAAAAATGCATGAATCTTAAAGAATAGATTGCCCTAGTGAATTAAGAACTGTATGAGGGTAAAGAGCTTGAGAGTCTGAAGGTGTGAAAAAATGATCCAAAATAAATTAATGGATCATCGTCATGATCACCATCATCATTGCAACAACACATTACACTTCCAATTTTGAAACACTTGGATTAATAAAGTTACTGGAAAAATAAAACCTTTAAGTAAAGGTTTTATTATATAAAACCTAAATATAGATATTATGTCTACATTTTCATTTTCCATTATGTCCCAATTATTACTATTCATGCAATTAGTCATAAAAAATAAGTATTTTTAGCTAATTGCAAATAAAGCTCTAGAGCTGTTTATGAAACTAGTGGGAAACTCAAAATGATAAACATTTATAAATAGTTGTAAACATTTTACAGCTGTGCATGTCTGTGTTATATCAATGAAGAGTTAAGTGTCTGTGTATTAAGGATTTAATATCTACATGATACATACTATTTCATTAAGATGTTTTATATCTTAAGCTGCAGAAGAGATTTTGCATTTGAACACATGGGACTCCTTATGGAGGCAAGAAATAAAGTCATTAAATTAAATGGAATTAGATAGGGATAGCATAGAATACTGATTCTTTCTGGAAATAACTTTAATAGTTTTGCAATAGAAAGGATTTCTCTCAAAAATATACTGCTCAAGTAGTTAACTAAAACAGTCTATTTTTTAAGCTTCATTTATTCAGTCTAAAAATTACTTCACAACTGCCATAGTAACAATTGACTCAGGAAGAATCATCAGAGATTGCTAAAACCATCGGGTAAAAGTTTATTACATAACAGAATATGAACATATTTTCAAAGTATCTTCGAAAAACTACCTAGAAATTACAAAGGGCAAAAAGTACCATTACAATGGAGAAACCTGATGGACATGACTTAACCAAGTGATCAATTACATCAATAATAGCAGGATAAACCAACATCATCTACCTCCTGATGTTATGCATGAGAAAACTTAACACCAGTTACATAGTATTTCTCCTTAAAATCCATGACCTAAATCTGATAATGAGAAAATAATCACATAAATCAAAACTTGAAGACAGTCTAAAAAGTAACTGGCCTGTGCGTCTCAAAAATATTAATGTCATGAAAGACAAAGCAAAGGAATTGATTCAGATTATAGGAGTCCAAAGAGACATGACATACAAAGGCAATTCATAATCCTGATGTGGGGGGGGAAATGCTATAAAGGCCATTGAATGGGACAGTAGACAAAATGTTAATATGGGCAGAATATTATATAATAATATTGTATCAAGGTCATGGTGAAACCCGGTTTCTACAAAAAAATACAAAAAATATTAGCTGGGCATGATGGTATATGCCTGTAGTCCCAGCTACTCGGGAGGCTGAGGTGAGAGAACAGCTTGAGCCCAGGAGGCTGAGGCTGCAGTAGTCGCGCCACTGCACTCCAGCCTGAGCAATAGAGTGAGGCCCTGTCTCAAAAATATATATATATATACTGTATCAATGTTAAATTTAATAACTTTGATTATTGTGTTGTAGTCATGTAAAAGAATGTCCTTCTTATTTAAAAATGCACAGTAATGCGTTGTGGAGCAAAGGGCCGTACTATCAGCAACTTACTCTCAAATGCTCAGCAAAATTATAATGATTCACAGAGAGAGGAATAAAGCATTGCAATACATTTGCAACTTTTTACTGAGTGTTTATTGTTTGCCAGACAAAACTTCAGGCACTAGAAACAACAGACTAAAAGAAACCATTATTTTCCTCAGAGAACTAGTGGAAAGAGAGATGGATAAATTGTAATACTGTGGGATAAGCAAAATAATATAGAAAGCTATACAAAGTGCTGAGGAATATGGTGGGTGAGCACCTGTGTTCACCTGGATGAAGAGTTTACAGAGCAGATGATGCCAGAGTGAAGACTTGAAGGATGAGTAGAAATTTCCAAGTGAGAATGTGAAGAAAGGGAGTTCCAGGAAGAAGAACAGCGGGTACATGCAAGGACACTGGAGAGGTACTAGACACTCCAAATACAGCCCACCCACAGATTCAGGAGCTCAGGTTTAGGAGTGCTGGGGATGTGGTTAGGCCTTCATTAGAGCTCACGACCTATGCTGTCCAAGCTCTTAAGCTTGATAAGTCTCATGGAGATCTTTGGTTTTCTGAAATGACTGAACTTAAAAGGTGGGACAGAAGAGGGGACCTGAGCAGAATTCCTCAGTCTTCAAAAATAAACCTTCTTAACTTCATTTAATTAAATTAGCAATGCTTTATATACCAGTCTCCTTCAAGGTTTTTGTTCTTCCTCTGTGGAATGCTCAACTATAAAATATGAAGATTCCATCTCTAACATCCTATGCCAGTGACTCTTAAACTTCAGTATTGCATCAGAGTAACTCAGAGGACCTGTTAAAACCCAGTTTGTTGGACCCTACCTCCAGAGTTTCTGATTTAGTAAGTGTAGTGTCAACCCTTAGAATCTGCCTGCTGAGCTGGTCCGAGGAACCATATTTCAAAAACCATTCTTTAGACATGGTGGCTCATGACTATTAATCCTAGCACTTTGGGAGACCAAGGCAGGAGGAGTGCCTGAGCCCAGGAGCTGGAAACCAGCCTGAGTAAAATAAGAAGACCCTGTCTCTACAAAAAATAATAATAATAAATAAAAAATAGCCTGGTGTGGTAGTGTGTGCCTGTTGTCCCAGCTTCTCAGGAGGCAAAGGTGGGAGAATTGATGGAGTTCAGAAGTCGAGGCTGCAATCAGCCGTGATCATGCCACTGCACTCCAGCCTGGATGACAGAGGGAAGGGGAAGGGGAAGGGAGAGAGAGAGAGAAAGAAAGAAAGAAAAGAAAGAAAGAAGAAAGAAAGAAAGAAAGAAGAAGAAAGAAAGAAAGAGAGAGAGAGAGAGAGAGAGAGAGGAAGGAAGGAAGGAAGGAAGGAAGGAAGGAAGGAGGAAGGAAGGAAGAAGGAAGGAAGGAAGGAAGAAAGAAAGAAAGAAAGAAAGAAAGGAAGGAAGGAAGGAGGAAGGAAGGAAGAAGGGAGGGAGGGAGGGAGGGAAAAAGAAAGAAAGGAAAGAAAGAAAGAAAGGAAGGAAGGAAGAAAGAAAGAAAGAAAGAAAGAAAGAAAGAAAAGAAAGAAAAGAAAAGGATATTTGACAATCAAGTGTAAACAGAATGGTAGTCAAATTATATGAATCGTGGTAAACTAAACAGAGGAAATCCACTTTTAACTTAGAATTGCCCCCCATAGCCTCTGTGACTACTCTGAGAAGGAGAGTCAGTTTTTTATCTGAGTTTTATATCTCTACTATGCCTGTTTAGTCATTAAATCTTTAATGTTTTCTTCTTCCTTTGGCCTTATCGTTGTAAACTAATCTCCAATTTTAAAGTATCCCAAGGTTTTGTATCAATGAAATAACTCATAAAACATGCATGAGTCCCCATAACGTAAGTCGAGTTCCCCTTTCCGTACAGATGGTAAATTCTGGATGTATTTCCAAGTATTTCATGTCTTCCTGATCAATAAGTGTTCAAAGAGTTGCAAACCCCCTTTACCATAGTTTTCATTTTAGGTATTACTCTTTCTCTTCTATCTAACAAATATTCTTTCTTGTTGGGGGAGGTGTGGTTTCTCTGTATCTTTATCCTTATCTCAATTTCTCTCCATTTCTTTGCTATTAATGATGTGTCTTTCAGACTCTCTATCTCATCTGTCTGTTTATACTTCTATATGGCTTTGTCTCTTTCAGCATATGAATGAAAGATAAGAAATACATTTGCAAAAATAAATAGAAATAAACTAAAAAACACCCACCCATAAAACTATTCCTGGGAAAAGGAAATTCCTCTTACCTGTCAAAATCTTCAGGCTGGTCCTTTCAATTTCTCTTTCTTGTCTTCATTCCTTAAGAAGCTATTTTCCCTAGAGCACAGGAAGGCTGAAGGGCACAATGACACTTCAGCTTTTCCAGTGTTTAATACTCTCCCGGGACCATGGAAGGAGAGCAAGGGGAGGAGCAAGGGCTGTGTTTATGGCAACTAACACATTGCCTTCACTCATACATGCTTTATTGCCATTAAATAAAAATGGTCATTCACTCTGTAAACACTGGTCTTGAAAATGAATGCAAAAACATAAGAGCATTGTTCAAAAGAGTAATAATAAAGTAATATAAATGAAACTACCTTTATTCTATTTTAATTAAAATTCCCAAGAATTCATCATATTTATTCATATTTCAATGTTTTAGTTTTCATCTAAAGTCTCTAGACTATAAGTTCCCTGAAAGCAGGAACTGGGTGTCATTCATCTTTGTGTCATTCATATTCCCTAGGTATCCCAGAGTAAACAGTCTTGCACATATTGAGTCTCAACACACCAATATATAATGGATGAATAGATTGATGGATGAATAGATTGATGGATGAACGGATTGATGGATGAAAGAACGAATGAAGAAATAACTTAATGAATTAAACAATGACAAACGTTCCCTGCATTGATAAGCTTTACCTAGGCAGGGAAGCTCAAATGTCTGCATAAATATTGGGTACTCTAACCTAGCTCAAGTCAATCAGATTAGAGTTGAGGGTATATATTTATATGCATGAGTTAGGGTAAGAGTTAAGCTGCTATAACAAGAAACCTAACAATAGTATGGCTTAAAGGACAAAGAAAACTGTTTCTTTCTCACATGATTTAGTCAAAAGTAGGTATTCCAGGTCAGCAGAAGGCTTTCTCTCCATATTCATCCAGAGACCCAGGCTAATGCAGACATGCCATATTCAACACATGGCATCTGAGATTCCTGCAAGTATCACCAGAGTAGCCAGTGGGAAGGGTGAAACGGCTAAGCCCAGAGACTTCCTCCTAAATAAGGAAGGCAGAAGTGGCTCACATCACTCCCACTACCATTCCATTAGTCAGAGCTTGGTCACACAGCCATGCCCAGCTGCAAGGAGGGCTTGAGATTTGGTTTCCAGCTGGGCAGCCTATGCTCAGTTCAACTCTATTACCACAGAAGAAGGGGAGAGAGGATGGATTAGGAGTGAGGGGGTCAGCTACCATCACCATCACATTTTGTATACATGTTTATCACCACTATCTCAAAATCTGAGGATGTATACTTGGAATACAGTGGTGTTTAGTTTCTGGCATAAGCATTCGAGGAAATGGGGTCAAATGAAGTTTCCTGAAATAAACTGTCGCTGAAAGATAGTCTGTCATTAACAGAGTTTAAATTTATGCTTCTCTGGGTTTTTCCAGGATTGTTAAATTTATACAGAAAACCTAGAGAGCCTCCTACTCAGAGAATAACTTTCCAAATGATAGACTAGTTCTTTCTTCATCAATGTACCCTTAATTTACCCATAATGTAAAGATAACAGGGGCAAAATTTTGTTCTGCTTGGAAATAGGGTTGCTTAGCATATAGCCAAGAAGCAGTGTGTTCTCCAAATGTTCTGATTTCCTCAAAGAAATGTTATCATACATAAAATTATCCAGCAAAAACAGTTAAGCTCAGATATTTAATGCCATGCACTCATTCTTCTGCCCGTTTCTTCTCAGGAAGCAGTGTTCTCTTCTCTGACTCTTTCACCCAATAACATTCCCTTCCTCAAGTCTCCCTTTTATTCTTCCAGGGCCATCTGGAGTATCTTGGATACCAAGATGACCTTGGGTTCAAGGTCCTGAACTCTGTCTAAGACTGATCCTGGTTAATTGGTAAGGTCCTTATTTCTTCTATTATGTCGGGACTTTCACCACTTTTGTCTACTCTGTCTCCTCTCTTTGTCCCTCAAGACATCTTTCTACTCTTCCTGGTGTGCTATTCTCTCACAGGGGAGAAGCTAGCTGGTTCAGTTTAGGTCTCCCCCAAAGCTGATCCTGAGACAAGAACTTGGGTGTAGGTGATTTATTCGGAAAGTGATCCAAGAAAGCAAGAAAGGAATAGGTAAAGTAAGACCTGAAGAAAGAAAAGCCAAAAAAAAGTGTGCTTTCATGAGTGTATTACCTCTGTAAACAACTGGGATTCAATACCATTGGGAACCTGGGAGAAACTCTGTAGAAGGATCCTCAGAACCGTCCCCACGAGAGACAGTTGACATCCCTCAGTGGTTGAGGGTTGCCTTTGGGGCCGGGGAAGGGATTAAACCCCAGCACATTCCAGCTGCCCAGGAAGGAGGCTAAGTAGGCTCCCTTCTCCATGGGAAAATCCCTCAGGCTGAGACACTGAAGCCTGGACACTCGCCGAGGGAGGCAGAGCGCATGCTCAGGAACTGCCCTCAGGAGGTGAGCTCAATGACACACTGTAGGGACCTGGACCAACAGAAGCGACCGCACTTGCCAACTTCCTCAAAATGATGTCTCCACACCCCAAGACCTCACTCACCCCCTGACTATTTTCACCAGAAGTGGGACCAAATTCCTCAGATTGGAGTCCGCAACTCCATCCTCTTCGTTCTTGCAAACATTTAAATCAAAACCCACTACTGCCCTCATTAGGGTTTACTGGGTTTGTTTCCCCCTTTGCGGTTTCCCTTACTAGATTATGAGCTGCCCAAAGGTAGAAATGATATCTTCTTTATAATCATGGGCACATAGTAGGATCTCAACAAGTATTCGCAGGGTGAATCCATGAGCAAATAACTTCAATTATATGTTTAAACTCAAAAATGACCTTCTTGCCCGGGCATGGTGGCTCATGCCTGTAATCTCAGCACTTTGGGAGGCCAAGGCGGGTGGATTACTTGAGGCCAGGAGTTCAAGGCCAGCTTGGCCAACATGGTGAATCCCCGTCTCTACTAAAAATACAAAAATTAGCTGGGTGTGGTGGCACGCATCTGTAATCCCAGCTTCTCGGGAGGCTGAGAAAGCAAAATCACTTGAACCCAGCAGGTGGAGGTTGCAGTGAGCCATGATTTTACCACTGCACTCCAGCCTAGGCTACAGAGCAGGACTCTATCTCTAAAAAAAAAAAAAAAAAAAAAAAAAACAAACCTCCTCCAGCTTTGCTTTGTAACTGACATTGAAATCACATTTCCACCTTAAATTACTTCTTGATGTTAGACTACAAAAGCTCACCATTATTTCAAGAGAGACCCTGATCAAGAGCATATCTGACAGTTGTAGAGGGAAAAGAATTTCCTTTGTGAAGCTGTGAAAAAAAACTGCCTTTGTTAATTAACAAAAAGACATGAGAAAACTTGTTTTCTAAAATCATAGACCGTCAGAAACTTTACTATTTGAAATCACATTTAATGGGAATGAAACATCTCACTCTTGCCTGGAGGAGCTAAATCATTTTAACACAGAAAAACAGCCTGAATTTCCAGATGCAGAGCTACAGACAGAGGTTTTGCACACAACACTCCACATTTATCTTAACTTTGTAGTTTCTGATGAAACAGGACAGTTTCATCTCAGCCCAGGCTAGATGTCAAGCCTTTTATACGCTGCTCTGCTTTGCTTTGAACTGGCACACACTGCTTTGCTTAAATTTACCTAAACCCCACCCCTCCCACAAATACAGTAACAAGCCTGTGTCTTCCTTTGTCAAGTGAGATGCCTGCTGGTTTCTCTGACGTGTGGTCTCCCTTGATCGCAAGTTAACCTAACATTGTTGAATGGCAAATATGTCCTTGGTAGTCTTCGTCAGATGGACTTCGTCACATCTAGTCAATTTGTTCATAACACAGATAAATCTATTGAAGTTGCTAGTCATTGCCATGAAAAGCACTTAGAGATAGACCCTGAGAAAGCTGGGCAGGTAAGCTTCAAGCAGGAGCCAAGCCAGAATTTTTTAAGACCAAGAGGCTTTAAGAGTATGGTAGACTTTTGAAAAGGGCAAATGTATGTGGTGGACCTGAACCTAGAGTATAGGAAAGACAGCAACAGTGAAACAGTCGTTTATTCTTTGCATGCTTTAAATGGTAACTACTCAGCTTATGGGAAAATTCCATCCTCAGTTCCAGTGGGAGTTGCCAACCTCAGATATCAGTCGACATACCACAGTTGACCCAGGAATAAAGAATCACAGTTGACCCAATACTGGCCAATCAGAGTTCTTCCTTAGGTTTTTTTCCTAACATCTCTAGTTATGAAGCTTTCCAGATGTGTGCAGAAGTTTCCTGTTCAGCTTTGTGGGGCAGCCAGCCTGACCCCAAAACACTGAGGAAGGCAGAGATGAAATCCTGAGAACATTCAAGTAACTGTATCCTGCCCTTTCCACATGTTGGTAGATTTTTAAATTTTGTTTTGTGTTGTTTTGTTTTTGGTTTTGTTGGAGTGTTGTCATTGTTGTTTATGAGAATCAAGACGTTATCTCATTTGCTTAAACTAGCTCCGTTTGAATTTTGGTCAATTGTAATCCAGGATCATCACTATGCATAGATACAATTTAAAACTTTCTCCAGGGTTCCATATTGAATGGAACTCCTACTTGAGTTTTATTCCATCTCTGCAGATGCAAACCTGCACTTCTTTTTGTCAGACAATGAGCACCATATAATTCAGCCACATTTTCTATTTTCTTTTGCTACCAGGAATCCTAGAGCCAACTACAACACCCAGTTGCTTCAAATGTCTGTATATTCACAGAACTTATTCCTGGGAGGGATCTTACAAATTATCTAGTCAAACCCCTTATTTTTAAGAGAAAACTGATGTCCAAAATGGTGATATGATTTGCCCAAGGGAAACATAAGCAATTAACAGTTATTTTCTTGGGTAACTGACCGAGAAAATCACTACTCACTTTGATCTTTTTATATTCTCTCAGCTCTTTCATCTGAAAACTGCCTCAAATAAAACTGTTTCCATTTTCATCTTCAATGATGGGAGGGCAGAGGGTAGAGAATGAAGGACTGACCTCAGGAAAGAGAGGCAGAGATAATGAGATTTACCCAAGAAACTAACACTATCCAGACCCTACCAAAGCCTGGAAGTTTATACAAGAAATAAAGTTCACAGTGACCTCCAAAAGGTAAGAGATTATTGAGGACCCAGGGAGTTTTAAGGCTGGAAAGATAAGACTTGGTGCTAAACTCAAGAATTCCTAAGACTTGGTTACTGTTCTAGTGCTCTAAAACAAAGTTCTACGTTTCATTTGTGCCTAATAGAATGAATCCAGCAATGCTAGTCACAAATTTGTAACATCATGTATTCAATAAGAACTGTGTAAAAACCAGGCTATAGCAGAATTTAAGATGTAAACCACCTCTCACAAATACTCCATGGGTGAGAAATGGCAAAAGAAGAAATGATGCAATAAACGTAGTCTGTGATTCAGAGCACCTCTTTGAGAGATAAGATACTAGCAGCCATAAAGAAGGATAATTGTCAACTCCATGAGCCAATATGAGACCCCACCCAAGACGTGCTTATTAGTGAATAAAATTCTGTTGGTAATATCAGCCTGGTCACCCTCTCAAATTCCTCTTGATCTGGAAGCTGAAAGAGATACATAGGACCATACAGTCTTATTCCCCAAACTCACCCCCTCAAATCACAGAGACATAAAGTCCTTCCTCATTTTAGATCAGAGGGGAAGGCATCAAGGACATTTAAACCATTATTCTCCATCCCTACACCCCAAAACTGGATCCCTGGAAAAATGAAGAGCCCCAGTTATCACCAAAAAATACTGGCTAAGTATTCACAGTGTAAGAGGCACTTCACTGGCCTCTGGGAATTCAAGATCCAAAATCTATGTTCACTGGAGAGACAAGGTTTCCACACCCATGACAAAGAGCAGAACAAGAAAGGACTGAGAAACAAAACATAAATGACAATAATAAAAGATAGCTAACTTTATACAGTCAAAGCCTGGGCTTTTAAATGGTCATTCATATGATATCATTATTTTCAAAACCATGCCCAGAACGTTCAGTAATTCTGTTACACAACTTCAGTAGAAAACAGGTCCAAACCCAGTGTGGGAAAAGATAATTTCCTGTGTGTCTTCAAACCCATTGTGGGGAAAAGATAATTTGCTGTATGTCATTATCTGCTAAATTTAGTAGTTAATGTTTACTTAGATAGAATTTGTGCAAGGATGAATACTCCTCTCTCCAAAAAATGCTCAATTTTTATACAATGATTAGTTAATTACAACAAAATCAAGAGGTCGATGTCAGGAGATTAATGATCTCAAGGTCAGCCATAAAGTCAACCTCCAATGACAAACATAGTTTACAACTTAAAATAATAAACACTTCTCTCTATAATAAATATTCTAACAATGTAATTCCTTATAATAAAGTATCTCAAGGTTATTAGTCAATGATCTTTCAGAGGTTTATATTAAGTAAACTTTTGACTACCACAAGAAGTTGCCTTTTAATAAAACTGACTTAACCCAAAAATCAACTTTATTAGACAAGATCCAGGTTAAAAATAATTTCAACCCCATTTTTTTCCCACTAGTGTGTAAATACTTTCCAATCTTCCTAATCTATGTAAAGCAGTGTATTGCCTTCTCAAAAGCACTGGCATTGACAAAGTGCCACCTTTTCAAATTTACTGCTATGGAAATCAACTTTCATTTTAATCAAGGTTAATTCAAAGAATTTATGACTCATTATTTAATTCCTACACAAGAGGAACAGAGCATCAGTGAAATTTTCCCATTTCATGGATACGATGTGGTGGATAAATTCTTTAAAACACTTCTCCAGAAACAATATGGTATGCGGGCTTTAGCTTTCATCTGTGTCCTAGGAGAAGTGGATTGCCTTAATCTGAAAAGTCAAGCAGCATTTAATCAAAAGGCCACACAGTAGCTATGGCTACAACCAGTGCTACAGCTATCTTTATCTCCAACATTTTTTTAATTAGCCTAATGGCCATTGGAAATTTATTTTCTTTAGTGAAATCTATGATGTTCTAGATATGTGTATTTGCTAGATATATTAGAGAAACTCTCTTATCGTTGGACAAACAGGATATAAGCACTTAGCCAGCCCAGTGTACTTTAGAAATATTGCCTAAGACTTGATTCTCCAAGGTTCTGTGTCCATCCCCTGATTTGGAAGGATTTTTGGTCCCTTCGCTCTACCCGGATAGTGATCCAAATCTTATCCCTAGAACATTGTCTCATTGCCTTCTATCAAGTCTTTATTTCATGCAGGCAGGGAACTATCAGATCTCCTATTAACACTTTCTTAATCTTGCTGAACAGATGATCTATAAACTAACTCTAATTCTAATCCTACTCTGCCTGTTTGCGACGGCTTAAATGTAAGTATCTGGTTAAATTCAGTCTGAGACTTGCTTTATTGTAACACGATAGCAAAATTGTGAGCTAACAGACCTGTAGCTCCCTCTACTAACTATTGGACACTATAGATACTAACCAAAAACTAAAATAAAATAAAAGTAAAGAGCCTAATAATTGTGAACAACCACATCAACTTAAGTCAAGCTGCAATACTGAATTATATATCTTTATTTTATTGAGTGTTTCTCCCTGCTTATAAAATCCTGTTATAGCAGGAATTTAAACAGCTTATAATAAGACAGCACAATAATAGCCCAAATAATAAACCCCAAACAAAAAGAGAGACCAAGCAACAAGAAAGGAGGAAAAAATTAAAAACTGTTGGCTAAGGAAAGAAATAGCAATTAAGCATAGAACTTAGTTTTGAATGAAAATAAAGAGTCTAATAATTGTGAACAACTACATCAACTTAGGTCAGATTGCAATATCGAGTCATCTGTCTTTATTTTCTTGATTGTTTTTCCCCACTTAGTTATAAGAGGAATTTAAATTGCTTACAGTAAGAAGGTACAATAATACCTCAAATAATGAACTCAAAACAAAAAGGGAGAGACCAAATAACAAAAAAGTAAGAAAGGGGGAAAATAACAACCAAGACAGAAACACAACAAGTTATGTAGTTGGTCCAGAATGATGCCTAAAACAACCCTGGTCCACCAAGGTATGGCCATTTCCAGGCAGAATGAGACTGAACAGTCTGAACTGCTCACCTCAGCCTTTCTAGAGTAACACTTCTCAGTCTGTTGCTAGTCAATTTGACACTTGTCCCCCTGACTGGTTTTCTGTTTATTGCCTCAGTGATAAGGTTGCATGTGTGTCCCCTCCAAATCTCATATTGAAATGTGATCCCCAATGTTGCAAGTGGGACCTAGTGAGAGGCATTTGGGTCATGGGGGCAGATTCTTCATGAGTGGCTTGGTGCCCTCCTCAGAGTAATGGGTGAGTTTTCGCTCTGAGTTCATACAAGAGCTGGTTGTTTAAGAGTGTGCATAGGGGCCAGGCACAGTGATTCGTGCCTGTAATCCTAGCACTTGGGGAGGCCAAGGCAGGTGGATCACTTGAGCCCAAGAGTCTGAGACCAGCGTGGCCAACATGGCAAAACCCTGTCTCTACAAAAAAATATGAAAATTAGCCAGGCATGGTGGCTGATGCCTGTAGTCCCAGCTACTTGGGAGGCTGAGGCAGGAGGATTACTGGATCCTGGGAGGCAGAGGTTGCAGTGAGCCAAGATCGGGCCACTATACTCCAGCCTGGATGACAGTCTCGAATCAAAAAAAAAAAAAAAAAGGAAGAAGAAGCAGCAGAAAAAGAAGAGTGTGACAACTCTCCTTAGCTCTCTCGCCACTCACTATGCGGGCTTTCCCTTTGCCCTCCACAGTGAGTGTAGACTTTCTGAAACCCTTACCAGAAGCTGGGCAGATGTTGGTGCCATGCATGTACAGCTGCAGAACTGTGAGCCAAAGTAAACCTCCTTTCTTTATAAATTATCCAGCTTCAGGTAGTTCTTTATAGCAATGGGAAAAATTCACTAAGCTTACTCCTCAGACCTAAAAACACTTGGTATGCTTTCTGAAAGCATAATGTCCAGATTATTCACACAAATAGATAAGCACAAGGGAAAGTTTTACTCCACTCATTAATGAAGGAACTAGCAGAAAGACAAAGCTAGTTCTATGAGGATGAAAGAAACCTGGTTTATATGGTCAGTGGAAAAAGCATGCTGAAATAAGAGTTACAAGTCAGATATAACACTAATTAATTTCCTACAAGGCAACAAAATGAGAATCTTTGGGATTATCTTCTCTACTGGACAAAAAAAAGTCCCTTTTCAATTTAATGCAACTTAATCTTTAACTTTTCAGAGCTGTAAAACAAATGGGCGCTAATTAATTCTGAGTATTCAGTCAAAGAAAATTACATTCTGTAAGAGTCAGAATACCCTGAGGCAGGCTTATTAGAAAGTGCTCTAGCATGGTATTAAAATGTCAGGTAATGATCTTTTTGCTTCATTCCCAACTTTTAGATAATTTTCCTAAACCGTTTCTATTTTTTAACTTCAGTCACATGACCCGCTTTCCCTCTGACACCACCACCATGGGTAAAACCCCAGAAACATCCTCCCACAAACACGGATTGCAACTGGGACATATCCATAAGGTTTTCTCTGGCCATCCTGATGAACTCTCTCTTTGATGGCCTAGCTTTCTTTGATGAATAGTAGGATACCAGTTCACGGATGAAGCAGAAATGTTTGGATTCTGCAGACCAAAGGATAGCAAACCTTAGTATGCATAAAATGCTCTGGGGAATTCTGATTCCTTAAACTTGGAGTGGGATTCTGTCTGCAGAGTGCCTTCAAAACTCAGCTGTTCCAGCTGGTGCCAACCTGTGAACTTTCCACCTTGTGCGAGAATCTGCTATTCCCCAAACCACTTCCGCGGTAGCTCACGCCTGCAATCCCAGCACTTTGGGAGGCCCAGGCCGGCGGATCACGAGGTCAGGAGATCGAGACCATCCTGGCTAACACGGTGAAACCCGTCTCTACTAAAAATGCAAAAAATTAGCCGGGCGTGGTGGCAGGCACCTGTAGTCCCAGCTACTCGGGAGGCTGAGGCAGGAGAATGGTGTGAACCCGGGAGGCGGAGCTTGCAGTGGGCCGAGATGGCGCCACTGCACTCCGGCCTGGGCGACAGAGCGCGACTCCGTCTCAAAATAAATAAATAAGTAAAATAAATAAATATACACACACACACATATATTTATCTTTTTATTTATTTATTTTTATTTGTTTTCCATCTCTCGCAATGAATTTGTTTCCCTTTTACTTTTTGCTTCATTTTGTTTAAATTTTCAGGTATTTAGCTCCCCTTTTATATTATTTTTAAATTTTTTATTACCTGTTTTAGGGTGTTCCTCTAGAAGCAAAGAGCAAAATTTTACTGTTGTGATGTATTGATTCTAACTAATTGTAATTTTTCATTTCATGCATTTAATAATTGTCTCTTCATTTTAAGACTTTTAATAAAAATGTCATTTTTAAAGAAAAAAAATCACCCCCAAGTGATTCTAGGTCTTGTCTTTTTTACTTTCTAGTCCATAAATTCCCCAACTTCTGCTTCCCTTCACTACTGATTCATTTCACATGTTGGTTCATGAGACTTGGCAATAGGATAATGGATTTATAAACACATACATGACATGAGTATGTTCTTCCCCAACCCCACCCTGCTAGGAGGGCTCAACACTAAGATGCCTTTACCTCCCTTCCAGTCAACTCCAGGAACTAAGTACAAATCCTTTGTTTTGGCACAACAGAGGAGGATGCAGTTGGGGGTTCACAGGAAGAGGTGACAAAGCCTGATACCTGGGGCTGGGAAGGGAGACGGAAATGTCCTGAGACTCTACCCCTGCAGTGGGGTTTGGGGTCTACACATGGCATACAGTCAAGGCCCTACATGCCCACAGAGTCCCCAATGGATTGGGGGTCCTGGGGAGGGTGAGTCTGTCACACAATGCAGCTCCAAAGAGGGCATGCTTCTCTGGAGGGCTGGGAGCCAGTGGGGAGAAACAGCTCTGAGTGTGGCCACCATTTACGGAACCAGGAAGCCACAGCCCAGGTGGGAACATCTTGGACTCAGAACCACCTCCTTGACCCAAGCTGAAAATTATTATTTGACCCTGTGGAGATGAGGAAAGAACCTCAAAAATGCCTGGGGTTGAATACCCTACTGCCAGATAGAGGAAATCTTAAAAGAAGTCACCACATGGAGAGAAAAAATTTACAGAGAGGACATTTAAAATATATCATTGACAGCAGGGACTCTGGGGCTAGATAGCTCTGGGATGAAATCCTGGATTATTAGCTGTGTGACCTTGGGCCAGTTGCTTGATCTAACTATACCTCAGTTTTCTCATCTCTAAAATGAGAATAGTAATAGTCCTGATCTCAGATGGTTGCTGTGAAGTTTGAATAAGTTAACCTCAGCAAAGCATTAAAATCAGCCCTGGCACATATCAACTGCTACATAGGTTTTTGCTAACGTTATCATTCTAAAACTCAAATGATGATATAGGCTGGATGTGGTGACTCACATCCTGTAATCCTAGCACTTTGGGAGGCCAAGGCAGGAGGATTGCTTGAACTCAGGAGTTTGAGACCAGCCTGGGTAACATGGCAACACCCTGTCCCTAAAATTTAAAAAAAAAAAAAAGAAGAAGAAAAGAAAATTAATGCTGACATAGTTTGGATATTTATCCCACCCAGATACCATGTCAAATTGTAATCCCCAGTGTTGGAGGTAGGGTCTGGTGAGAGGAGATAGGATCATGGGAGCGGGTTTCTCCTGAATGGTTTAACACCATCCCCTTGATGCTACCCTCCAGTGAGTGAGTTCTCTCAAGATCCAGTTGTTTAAAAGCGTGTGGCGCCTCCCTCCACCTTGCTACTGCTTTTGCCATGTGATGCGCTTGCTCCTCTTTGGCCTTCCACCATGGTTGTAAACTTCCTGAAGCCTCCCCAGAAGCCGAGCAGACATCAGCACATGCTTCCTAGAAAGCCTGCAGAACCGTGAGCCAATTAAACCTCTTTTCTTTATAAATTACCCAGCCTCAGGTATTTATTTACAGCCATGCAAGAATGGCCTAATACAAAAACTCAGCGGTAAAAGTCACAGCTGCTACATTTACAGGGTTCACCGATGAACGACTTCCTCAAGAACAATTTTACCCATCAGCAAAGGCATTTTACTTCCTGTTTTTGAATTTGTTCTTTGAAAGAAAGTTGAGATCCTAAGATTAAAGCTTGTTTCTGTAAAGTTGCTGTGGGGTCAGTGGTAGAGGTTGGGGTTGGCAGAGGGATTTAGACCAAGTATGCAGCATCCTAGGAATTTAAGAACTGAGAAATGAAATAAGAATATGATGATATGCAATCATATATAATAAATATATGTCCCACTGTCTCTGTCATCATTGTATTGATGATTCATTTATTTATTTAAAGTACCTGTGCAGTTGAATTCATTTTTTAACGTTTTATATTGTGCAAAAAAATACGTGTTCCAGGGTATTAATGGAAAATGTAAAAAATTCAGAGAAGCCTGAAGGAGGTTGGGCACAGTGGTTCACACCTATAATCCCAGCACTTTGGGAAGTCGAGGCAGGTGGATCACCTGATGTCAGGAGTTCGAGACCAGCCTGACCAGCATGGTGAAACCCCATCTCTACCAAAAATACAAAGAAAAATAGCCAGGTGTGACGGTGCGTGCCTGTAGTCCCAGCTACTCGGGAGGCAGATGGAGAAGAATTGCTTGAACTTGGGAGGCAGAGGCTGCAGTGAACCAAGATGAGGTCACTGTACTCTGGGGGACGGAGTGAGACTCTGTCTCAAAAAAGAGAGAGAGAGAGAGAAGCCTGAAGGAGAAAGAAATACCAACCACAACCCCACCACCTAGAAATAACCTCCGAAGTCCTTTTGTTTTGTTTTGCTTTGTTTTTTTTTTTTGAGATGGAGTCTCGCTCTGTCGCCCAGGCTGGAGTGCAGTGGCGCAATCTCGGCTCACTGCAAGCTCTGCCTCCTGGGTTCACACCATTCTCCTGCCTCAGCCTCCCAAGTAGCTGAGACTACAGGTGCCTGCCACCTCGCCCAGCTAATTTTTTGTATTTTTAGTAGAGACGGGGTTTCACCATGTCAGCCAGGATGGTCTTGATCTCCTGACCGCATGATCCACCCACCTCAGCCTCCCAAAGTGCTGGGATTACAGGCGTGAGCCACCGTGCCCAGCCCAAAGTCCATTTTTACAAAGGAAGTATTCCTTCCTTTGCTCTTTGAAGACTGTTTTCCTTCTTATTGTGTTCAGGAGTGGTGTGAGATAGGCGGGTGCTGCTGAGAGAAAGATAAAGGACTCCTGCCCAGTGGGCAGAGATGAAGTGATGAGATGGCCACATGACCTGTCAGTAGCTGAGCTTATCTCTCTGATCTACATTGTGTGGGCCACAGACAGCATTTTCTGGACATGTCTTTGCTGAATCTGAAGGATAAAGATTGAATTTCCAACGAATTTTAGCCTCTGGCCTAGGCTTCTGAACATAAAAACTGGAGATAGAGATATCAGGCCCTCTGCAAAGCTCATTCAAAACCTGGAATGGATGAGCTGATCACCAGAAGAAAGGGAAAAACACTCTTGAGTTTCCCTATCCAATTAGAGTTTGGATCAGAATTCAGACTTCTGGACACAGTTACAGCCCAAGAACATGGATCCAGCTCACCCTCCATTGGCCCAGATGTGCACCCTTGAGGCTGCATCCTTCCTAAGAAGTAACTTTTTTCTAATTGGGAAAAAGATAAGTGTCTTAATTAAAGCCATATCTTAGACACAGGGACTTGGAGGCAGGTAATTTATTTGGAAGACGATCCCAGGAAACAGGAGTGAGGGTGTGTGGAATGTGAGACAAGAGGGAAAAAAGGCTAACTCGAGGCTGTGTTATGGAGATTATTGCTGCTGTAAGCAAGCAGGGCTTGATCCTATGATGACCTCCAGAGAAGTATACAAATGCCTCCTAGGACTGTCCATCTAAAAGACTGAGGCTAGGATCTTTACTGCAGTTCCTGTTCCTGTTAATTGAGGGTGGTTCCTAAGGCTATCAACTTCAGGCCAAGCTTACAAGAAAGCCCAGTGGACTTCCTGAGCATTAGAGAAAGCCCTGGATTATAAAGAGGGAAGACATAGCGGACACACTTATAAACCAAAAGTAAAACTGTAAGCCTCCAGCCGGGCACAATAGCTCGTGTCTGTAATCCCAGCACTTTGGGAGGCCAAGGCAAGCAGATCACTTGAGGTCAGGAGTTCAAGACCAGCCTGGCCAACATGAAAAAAACCTGTCTCTACTAAAAATACAAAAAGTAGCCAGATGTGTTGGCTTACACCTGTAGTCCCAGTTATTCTAGAGGCTGAGTCAGGAGAATTCCTCGAACCTAGGAGGCAGAGGTTGCAGTGAGCCCAGATTACACCACTGCACTCCAGCCTGGGTGACAAAGTGATATTCAAAAAGAAAAATGTAACCCCCTCAACCCCCTGAATGGATCCCTCCTCTTGGTCAAGGGCATTCCAAAGTTAACCTGAAACACTAGTTCAGGCTATGATGAGAAATAGGGGTCAGATATGCCTTATTATACCCTCCTCCTTTGGAATTCAGGCACAGCTGACTAGAATTAACATTAAAACGGAGACCTTACGACTGATAGAACACACTCCTTAATTCTGATAAGAAATATTTACGGCCGGGCGCGGTGGCTCAAGCCTGTAATCCCAGCACTTTGGGAGGCCGAGATGGGTGGATCACGAGGTCAGGAGATCGAGACCATCCTGGCTAACACAGTGAAACCCCGTCTCTACTAAAAAATACAAAAAACTAGCCGGGCCGGGCACGGTGGCTCAAGCCTGTAATCCCAGCACTTTGGGAGGCCGAGGCGGGCGGATCACGAGGTCAGGAGATCGAGACCATCCTGGCTAACACTGTGAAACCCCGTCTCTACCAAAAAATACAAAAAACTAGCCGGGCGAGGTGGCGGGCACCTGTAGTCCCAGCTACTCGGAGGCTGAGGCAGGAGAATGGCGGTAAACCCGGGAGGCGGAGCTTGCAGTGAGCTGAGATCCGGCCACTGCACTCCAGCCCGGGCGACAGAGCGAGACTCCGTCTCAAAAAAAAAAAAAAAGAAATATTTACAATCTATTCTCTCTGAAGCCTGCTACATGAAGGCTTCAACTGCATAATAAGAGCCTTGGTGTCCACAGCCCCTTCTCTTAGCCCAGACACTCAATTTTATGGATTCCAGGTCTTGAGATAAACTCTTTCAACCAATTACCAATCAGAAAATCTTTGAATCTATCCATGACCTGGAAGCTCCCCCACCTAGCCTGCCCTGCTTCACATTGTCCCACCTTTCCGGACTGAACCAATGTATATCTTACATGTACTGATTAATGTCTTATGTCTCCCTATAATGTATAAAATCAAGCTGTAGCCTGACTGCCTTGGGAATATGTTCTCAGGACCTCCTGAGGCTATCACAGGCATGTCCTTAACTTTGGCAAAATAAACTTCTAAATTGATTGAGACTTGTCTCGGATACTTTTTGGTTTACACTCTTAAAGTGACAAGGTGTCAGGGTGGAGGGTTCTGGGCCCTTTCAGAGCTCTCCATGGCAGCTGCAGCTGAAGGTGGGGAGGGGCTGAGGGGATGTGATGTGGGGCACCAACCATGCCTGCTTCGGGCTGACTGCAGCCCTGTCCTGTTCTGAAGTTTCTGACCCCAGCTTCAGGCCCATTTCACATATAAGGCAATCAGGTCCAGGGAGTTTGAAAGGCTTGCCAATTTTGTACCACCAGGAAGTGAGATAAAAGACTAAACCATATCTTCTGCTGCCTGGCACAGTACAGCGAACCTTTGGCTCCAAGCCCTACTCATGACAGGAGTACACCAAGATCGTCCCCTCTTTTTCCTATAAAAGCTTCTACTTTCTTGACAGCCTGGGGCAGCCTGACACTTCCACTGTGGATCCCTGGTGCTGCTGAGAGGCAGTGTGTGCAGTCTGGGTTAAGCACCTGAGCGCTAGTTCCTGGCTTCTTCACTGCCTAGACATGGGACCTTGGGCTAGTCTTTCTGTCTCAGGTTCCTCAACTATAAAATGAGGTAATCATAGTACCTAATTCATAGCACTGATTGAGGATTAAATGAGTCAATGCTTGTAAAGCACTTAAAACGCTGTCCTGTATTTATAAAGCACTCAACAAATTCATTCAGTTCCCATTCAACACATATTTATGGAGCACCTACTTTATAACAGGCATTATTCTAAGTTCTCGAGATGCAGCAAATGAACAGACAAAGCCCTTTCTCATTCCTTTCTTAGACCAGTGTTTCTCCAACTTGAGTGTTCATCAGAATTACCTCAAGGGCTTGTTAAAACACAGGTTAATAAGTCCTGCCTCCAGGGCTGAGCTTCTGATTCCATAGGTATGTGAGACTGGGAATTTGCATTTCTTACAAGTTTCCAGACAATGCTGATGCTGCTGGCCTAGCTACGACACTTCAAGAATCATTGTATAGATTTAGTTTCCAGAGTGGGGAAAGCAAAAATAAGCAAATATAGCACTTACCAGATAGCAATTAGTGATGTGGAGGAAAACACAGCAGAAAAAAGGAGGGTGTGGGTTACTGCTTCTATAGGGGTAAAGGCAGATTTCTCTGACAAGGTAGCATTTGAGGGGAGGCCAAAAGGAAGTTAATGAACAAGTCAGACACTCCGAAGGGAGGGAATCCAAGGCAAAGGAAAAGCAAGAGCAAAGGCCCTGAGACGGGAGCCTGTATTGGGAAGTCAGGGCCACTGCCAGCCAAGAAGACACCTTGATGTCAACCATGCTAGCAGCACAACATGGTAAGTACAACCCCGGAAGAATTTCAGCTCTACCTGCTCCTTGTCCGAGCACTTCCTGCAGGGCACAATCTACACAATAGAGTGTAGTTGCTTTGGGAGGGCTCAGGGAACAGCAAGGAGGTCTAAGTGGCTGGAGCTGAGTCAGGTGAAGAGTAATAGGACATGAGGTGAATCTGTAGGGTCTGTTAGGGTGGATGAAATGGAAGCCATGGGAGGGCTGTGAGCAGAGAAGGGACATGCCCAACTCCAAGTCATTCAGCCTGCTAGGTGGAAAACAGACTATTGGAAGGCAAAGGTGGGAGCAGACCAACCACTGAAGAGGCTGTAAATACTATTTTGGTAGAAATATTACTGCAAGGAGTGACTTTCCATAATAAGCCTAGTAGTGCCCAGCTTAGTAGGGTGGCAGTTGTGAGAAATTCTTGTTTCTCTTCCCTCAGCTAACTACTACGCATTAAGTCAACCACTATACATTGCATTTTTCCATTATATTATTTAAAGTTTCAAGAACCCTACGAGCTAAGTATCATCAATAGAGAGGAAGAAACTGAGGCCCAGAGAGATGAAGTACATTTCTCAAATTCTCACATCGAGGTCTCTTGGTCCCCAAGATGGCTTACAATTCCCTGTACTGCCTCTTAGGTAATAGCTGAAGCATTGCAATTAACTAATAAATAATTTTTTTTTTTTTTTTTTTTTTTTGAGACAGAGTCTTGCTCTGTCACCCAGGCTGGAGTGCAGTGGCGCAATCTCAGCTCACTGCAAGCTCTGCCTCCCAGGTTCATGCCATTCTCCTGCCTCAGCCTCTTGAGTAGCTGGGACTACAGGTGCCCACCACCACACCTGGCTAATTTTTTGTATTTTCAGTAGAAACAGGGTTTCACCGTGTTAGTCAGGATGGTCTTGATCTCCTGACCTCGTGATCCGCCCACCTTGGCCTCCCAAAGTGCTGGGATTACAGGCATGAGCCGCCGCACCCGGCCTGAATAATTTTTATTAATATGAATTGGATACAATTCAAGGTTGTCCCTACAATAATGCCATTCTTACTCACTTTCTCGTATGTTTTGGGGAGCTAGAGAGGACTGGAGTTGAGCCAACGAGCTAGAAATTTCATCTATCCCTGGTAAACTGAGGGAAACTTCATTTGAGAGGTTTTCTGGAGAGACTGAAAATGAAGTTTAAGAAGCACTATAGAGAAGTGTCCAGGTTACTACTGATTAATAATAAACCACTCCAAAATGTAAATGTTTAAAATAACCATTTTATTTTGCTCATGACTCTGTGGATCCAAAATTCAGGAAGGGCTTAACTGTCAGTTTTCTCTCTCAGAATCTCTGATGCAATTACAGTCAGATGTTAGGGGTGGTCACTGAAGGGCTCCACCACGCTGAGCATCCAAAATGCCTCCCTCATCCCATGGCCAGCAGTGAATCTTCCTTGTTGCTGGGAGCTCGGCTCGGTGTTTACCGGAGTACCTACACATGGTCTCTCCAGCTTGATGATCTCAGGATGGTGGAACTTTCATAGTAGCAGCTTTCCATAGAGTGAGCATCGGGAGAGAACCATCCAATGACCTTTTGTGATGTACCCTCAGAAATCATAGGGTATTACTTCTGCCACAATTATCTGTCAAACATGAGCCAACATTCTTAGAGTCACAGGGGACATAGACCCCATCTTCTACTGGAGGGTGTGTCAAAGAATTTGCAGATATGTCGTAAAACCTCCACCAAGAAGCTGTCATCTGGCCTTATTCATCAAGCATCTGCCTAATTCATTCCCCTTACTAGCAAGAGGGTAAATTGCTATAATGCCCATAAGGGCCAATTGGAAATATTTATCAAAATTACAAATGTATATATTCTTAGACTGAGCAAGTCCACTTCTGGTAATTTATCCTACAGATATAGTCAACTCAAATCACTACAGGTTATCTTCAACACTGCAGAAATGTTCAGATGTAGGGCCAATACTTTCACTAAAAAAAGATAGGGCCATTTTCACGATTTAGGGAGACCACAAAATTATTAAGTATATTATATAATGCTAACAATTATTCCTCATCCAGAATTATTATAATGCACCCAGCATGCTATCTGCTTTACATCGATTGTGTCTAATCCTTCTACAATTCTCTAGGAGTAATTGTTTCTGTTTCTCTGGAGGTTTGGTGACTTGCCCTAGGCCATACAGCTGATACATAGGAGGCCCAGAATTCAAATTCAGTTCTTCTTGATTCTTTGTCCTGCTGTAGCTCATAGCAGCATCATCAGTCTTTAACGTTATCTGCTTTTACTTGAGAATCTCTAATCTCTCTGCATTTCCAAACCACTACACAATATAAGAGACTACTTCATTTCAAGTTGTTTCCTGTCTGAAGTAACAGGTAAAGATGTAAAGATGATTCCACACACTTCTTTGAAGGAGAAAGACTATGAAATTTATATTTGTACTGAACATTTCCTTAGAAATGGAAATTATCCTTGCGGTGTGTAAATAGAAAAAGCATCAGTTTACATACCTTGTTAATAAATTCCCAGAAGTTGAATCTCAGCACAGTCTTTCCTCATCACTACACTTGACAACATTGTTCAAGGACACCTGGAATATTTGAGAAGAATAGAGGTTAATATTTATCAGGAATTGCCCTTTTCTGTCCTAAAAAGGGATGGGAGAGTGGACATAGATGATGAGCAAAAATATTTTGTCTTATCAAGTTAGCCAACATCCTAGCCACTCCCTGATTCTTCACATATGCCATTGGAGGGAGTTGTCCATGGAAGAGGCTGCTCCATCCCAGTACTTTACACACACGTATACACATACATGCACACATATGCATATACATACTCTTTGCATCTGAAAGTTACCTCTGCTTTTTTCACTGAAATATAAGTGCTCAGAAAATCCTCCATCTTAGCAAACTCTCTCCTTTTTTCTAAAGCTAAATGGATTGCTCACCTGCTCAGACCTTTATAATTACTCCACAGTGCTCACTGAAACAAATTCAAACTCCTTCCATGAATAAAAGAAATAAATAACTTCCTTATTTGGAAGTTATTATTAGGAAGCATCACTCACTCTCGTCAACTTTCTCTCCCTCTGCCTCAGTCCAGTCTCTGATACTTTTTCGTAAACCAGATCCAGTCCTCTTACTGTGCTTTCTGTGTGCTGCTCCCCCCAGATTCTGTTCTCTTTACTCTCCTCCACCTTTCCTAAGTCTACCTATCCTTCTGGGTCTAAATCTAAAGGCAGCTCTTCCAAGAGACTGCCTGTAGCACTCTAGCCTATTATACCTCTCCCTTCCCCAGTGACCTGTAGCACTTAGGAGCTTTATGATCCAACTTCATATTTGATTGTCTAGGACCAACAGTTCTAAAATGTTAGTATGCATCAGAATCACTTGGAGCCTTTTAAACAGATTGTTTAGATCCGTGTCGGTGTTTCTGATTCAGTAGATCTGAGATGGGGCCCAAGAAATTGCATTTCTTTGTTTTTTTAATTATACTTTAAGTTCTAGGGTACATGTGCACAACGTGCAGGCTTACATTTCTTACAAGTTCCCAGGTGCCGCCGATGCTGCGATCTGGGGTCTAGAGTGTGAGAAGGACTGGTGCAGCAGAACAAGCACACTGCTTGCTAGCTCTTTGAACCTGGGCAAGTTCCTTAACTTCTCTGTGCCTTGGCTTCTTCATCTGCAATAATATTGCTTCAGAGGACTGTTGTAAGAAACTGAAATCATGTATTTCAAAGCTTAGTACAGTTCTGAGTGCATAGTAGAAAACCAATAGATGGCAGTTTTTTTTTTTTTCTAGCAGAGAAAAAGCAAAACTTCCTGGGGGTTACATATACAACAAAAGTAACACCCAGACTATGGCTTCACAAAGCTCTGGGCTGGGTTTATTGGCAGGACTGCCACATCTTTTACCACGGAGGGCCAGGGAGAAAGCCACACAAATCTTTATTCACATATTTAAGTCTTAATCTGGGAGGGGTGAATGATAATAACATTTCCCATGCTTACAAGGCCCCTCCCAACCCTAAACAGCTGTGATTGATTCAACTTTCAGCTCAGAATAGCTAAATTTCCCAGCTGATTATTCTGTAGAAATACTATTTTTACTTTACTGTAAATTCTAATAACTATTACAAAAGACAAAATATCCTATAGTTTTTCCCAAATTGTCTTACCTTGGTTCTTCATAAGAAAAAAAAAAAAAAAAGGAAAACCAAAAAGAGAATCTTAATAAAACCTTAAAGAATAATGTATAATTGCAAAGCCAGTTCACAATACCTTTGTTGGCAAGAATATGTGAAAAGAATGCCAGCGTTTGTAAAATTCTGACCTGTGAGGAGATGCAGCATCTGTGCACCTAGTCCAATCAGAGGAAAGGGAGCAAGAAGGACAGAAGAGTTGGCATCCAGCTTGGTCAGACTCTGCCTGACTTGCCCCCAGCATGCACGGAATTGAAGGCTGTCCTCTGGTTCCACAGAGTCAATGCTTGGTCAATACCCTAGCTTTGGCAGCTGCCATCCTGAGCCTGAACTTTTCCTGGGACTCCCTGGGAACCCAGGAGCCAACAGGAGCAAAACCAGAAAGTCTATTATGTCCTCCAAAGCCCTCTCTTCACTGCTTCCTCTGCCAATCCAGATCTGAGTCTCACACTTCTTTGTAGACTTAGTATCTCATACATGGCACCTGGGGCATGATAGATGCTCAAGAAGTGCTGATGTGGTTAATCAGGGCATTAAACAAAATAATTGTTGAAAGCTCTTTTTATCTAATATGATGGTCATAGTAAATTCAGCCAACACTTTTAGTCATAAGAAATCAGTGTGTCAATACTGCAGAATGAACATTCTAATACAGTTGTATATTCAATGATTGCTTCTTTGTTGTGTAATGCATATTATAATTTCAAAATATATCTGAGATATTTGATTTTAATGTATAATGTTAATTTATAGCCCGTGAATGCATTTGTCTAAGAATCTATGAATGAAAGGGGCTCATCTCAAGGAAAGAACAGAATATTTCATTCTTCAAATTCTATCTGAATCAAAATGGCAAAAAATGAAATTTTTAAATGCATACTTTTTACCCTGAATATATACAAAACATAAAAATATAGAGTGAAAATAATTTAAAAAAAAAAACAGCGTGTAAATATAGGCATCAAATTCACCTGGTTGTGTTGTTTTTCTTCACACCTGTATCAGTTAGGTGTGATGATCACAGAAGCAGAACCACTAGGAAAAACATAAATAATAAAGACTTTAATAATAATAAAGGCTTTATTAAAGGCATCTGAATTTACACAATCATGAAAGCTGGTTACACATTTATGTAAGACTGTTGTATCTGCATCTGGTACTGCAGACCAAGTCAGCAGGGCTGGATGTGGTGAAGGAAAGATGGACGTGAGGTGGGAGAGAGAAGGACCAGCTGGAACATGTGAAGCTGAGCCAGAACCCAGGAGGATGGATGGAGCCAGGTCAGTCTCTTACCATCTCCCAGTCTTCAATGATGCAAGTGACCTGCAGGTGAAGCTGGTGCCCTCCATCACAGAGGCAAACACACACCTGACCCAGGAGTTGAAGAAGCCAAAGAAAGAGATTCAGTAGAATGAAGGAACCGTGGGCCCTGTTGCTGCCCAGCGAATGATCAACAGCAAACGTGAGCTGCCAGTGTCCCACAACAACCTTTCAAGTGTTAAAGACCTCAGTCACAGGCTCACTCCTGCTTGCCAATTCTCACGCAAAATGTCTCATGAGGCCCACACTGGAGGAAGAGCACGCAGGGAAGGGAATTCTGGAAAACATAGTTCCGACTTAGATGAGTTGACACGATGTGAATCCACCACAACATCAGGGTAGCTAAAACCCCTCTAGCTGTATGGCCAGAAGTCAGATTCTCCTGCACTGGGTGAGCTGCCTTGCTCTAGCTCAGAGAGGTTCTAGGCTTGAGAATCAGGCGGACAAGCTGGCAATCAACCCTGACTCTCAGTTCATTTTTCTCCGCTGAGGAGAAGAGGAGCGGAGTTCACATGGCAGCCTTATATATTTTGGCACCTATAACTCAATTCAGAGGGTTTTAGTGCCAATTAGAAAAGTGAGATGACTAAGGGTAGATTTCTGATGACTAGTGCTTCAGAGCAAATTGAGGAATACAACCTAGAGACGAAATTTAGAGATGGAAATAAGACTGCTTAAACACCCCCTGGTGTGTGTGAAAAAATGTAGATTCCCCAGTGATCCTAGCATGGAGGGTCTAGGAAAAAATCCCAAAATTTTACATTTCAACTAATACCCAAAGACATTCTCATGCAGGTGGGCCTTGGGTTCACACTCAAGAAAGACTTCTCTAAAGGCCTGTACGTAAGATAAATTCCTGAATCAACCCTGTCTGCAAAAGCTGGCAACTGTGGGCTATTTAATTCAGCAGAGGGAACATCAGAGAACATCTTTATGGGAAGACAGCAGTAGGAAATAAAAATCTGCTATTTATTTCATCATGATGTTCTACAGGTTATTTTCGAATTCTGTTTATTAAGGGTTCATAAATGTTGCTCTGTTAATAAAAATCTTGATGGTAGCCAAATCGCATCCTTCACTCCCTCAGCTCACACACCTGTGCCGCCTCAAAGCCGCCAAAAATGTGCTAGCGCCACCTAGAGGCCTCAGGAGCACAGGCTGGGTACTGAGCCGGGCGTCCCAAATCCGCACCTGTGGATGCCAGAACTTGACGAGAGCAGAGACAGCGGCAAGTAAGAAACTAAACTGGGAACAGACAGTGGTTTGAATTTCATTTTTTTTAGTCATGACTAAGTATCAGAACTTCCTGCGATCCCTTCCCTGACTGCTTGCGAGAACAGACAGATCGTGGACTTTGGGATTTGGCCGACTTGGTGTAAAGCCCTGCTGTATTACCTAAAAGCTACATGGATTAGGCTCATTTTGTGCCTGATCTCACATCTTGTTGGCTCACCGGCTTCAGGCAGGGCTCATCTCAGCTGCGGTGTTTCCACCCCAAGGCTTCTCTTCTCTAAGGCGGGGAGGCTTGGGACAACTGTGGGAGCCTATGAGTCATTCACACCCAGGCACACACCCCCGTGGTAAGGTTAGCCATGGGGACCCAGCCCCAGTCACAAATCCTTCACCCTCCTCTCCCAGGTGGGCAATTCTGAGGAACATTCTACCCAGCTTCTCAGACGTTTCCAGGAGAAAGCAGAGGAAGATCTTATTGCCCACAGCAACGACCAATTCAAGATAGTCCCCCCCACCACAGTGTTAGTTTTTCCTCTCTTCATTCGCATTCCCTAAGACTACGTGCCAAAGTAAACCATCTGCACGTAGCCCTTGTCTCAGGCTCTGCTTTCTCAGGGAACTCAGGCTGAGACAAGGTATAACCTTAGGCAATTCATTTATCCTTGCAAGTCTGTTTTCTTAGTTGCAATGTTTCTCACAGGGATATTGTTAAAATTAAGCTAAATCCTGTACTTAAAGCTCTTTTCCTGGTGCCTGATCCATGACAGAATCCCCTTTTATGGGAGTCTGTCTTCTATCTGGTAGAGGCAATCTCTTTTTAAAGCTTAGCCATCATCACCAGCATCACCTTCTCCACCATCATCATTACTACCATCACAACCATCACCTCCTCCCCCCACGCCATGTCACCATTACCACTACCTCCAAGACTAACACTAACACTTCTTCACCACCACCACCATAACCATCACTACCACCCCACAACATTGTAACTATTACTGTCATCACAATCACTACCATCACTACCACTATCACCTCCACCACCACCACTCCCATATTCACCACTGCTACCAACACCAGCCTTACCCACACCACTCCTCATGCCACCATTACCTCCATTACCACCATCACCGACCACCACTTCCATCACCATCACCACCTCCATCACCATGATCTCCACCACACCACAATTATCTTCGTCATCACTATCATCATCTAACTAACTAGTCATTGGACAGGACTGCTCTAGCCCAGGTTCAGTCAATTCTCTTTAGCTAGAGAAAATACTAGACATATCTCACTCTGTTGCAACTGTATGTTAGGCCATTCTTGCATTGCTATAAAGTACCTGAAGCTGAGTAATTTATAAAGAAAAGAGGTTTAATTGACTCACAGTTATGCAGGCTCTACAAGCATGATGCCAGCATCTTCTCAGCTTCTGGGAAGCCTCAGGGATCTTTTACTCAGAGCAGAAAGCGAAGAGGGAGCAGGCACGTCACATGGCCAGAGAAGAGCAAGAAAGAGAAAGAGTAGGAGGTGCCACACACTTTTAAACAATCAGATATCATGTGAACTCACTCATCACCAAGGCGATTGTGCTAAGCCATTCATGACTGACCGGCTTCCATGATCTGCCTTTCACCAGGCCCCACCTCCAACACTGGGGATTACAGTCCAACATGAGATTTGGCAGTGACACGCATCCAAGCCATATCAATCTGCCTCAGCGAAATCTAAACACTAACTAATGTCAAATGTTTCCAGCTAAACTTAACATTGATCAGAATGCTTTGACTAATTAAAATCTTGCAACGAAGTTATCATTTTCTGTAATATGTCCATATTACATTCCTGTAGCTTTCTAGGAGTCAAAGTACAAGTATATGTTAAATAATGATAACAAATAATGAATAAAATAAATAACAAATAAAAAATAACAAAAATATATAAGCTGTAGAAACCTTACAAATAAGTTTCTTTTTTCATTTAATGAATACTTTAGGACTACTATGTGGCAAGCATTTACTAAGCACTAAAAAATAATGACAAGGCCTTTCTCTTTGCAGGTCTTTCTCTCAGAGAATTTTCTGGCAAATAAATAGAGAATTACAATGAAGTGTGGCCAGTTCCATCATTGGGGAGTGCAAGGAGACCCTCACGCAGTCAGAGATGAGGAGTGCTCTAGGAAGCTTCCTGAAGGAGCTGACTAAAGAAAGAGAAGTCAGCCAAGTGGAATTGGGAAGAGGCATTAACAAACACTCCAAGGAGCAGAAACAGCATAGGCAAAGTCCCCAGTATAAGAGAATACATGGCTTCCTAGAACCACAAGTAACCGACTACAGCTGCACTATGGTACACAAGGGGGCAAGTCAGGAGAGATGGCAGAAGAGAAACAAGCTGAGAACAGATCCTGAAGGGAGTGTATGAAACATTAAGGAGTTTAGACTCAGTTTTTCTACATAAATAGGCTCCCTAAAAACATTTTTTTTTTTCCTTGAGAAGACAGCCTTGGAACAAAGCTAACTCAAATCAAATAAATGTTTCACAAAGGGAGGAAATGCTTTCTGGAAGATTTTTATCCACAACAGAGTGTGGGGTTTGAAGGGTATTAATATCTATTGTAGGGCTCCTTCCCACATATCTGGGGCTGAAACATGCTGAAGTCACCCTCCTATGTGGGCAGGCATGTGCGTGAATTCCTATAAATGTCTGACCACCGTGTCCAGGGCTTCCTGACAACCTCCTTCCTCCGCATGTCCCGAAGCAAAGGCAGCCAGACTTTTGGCCCTTACTGCCACCTGGATAAATATCAAGGCTCATCAGCCCTGACTTTGAAATCATCTCCTAAGGAAAGCAGTACTGCTAAGACTAAACCCAACCAGTGTTTCCAGGCCACTAATGTGAAAGCTCCTTACACACAAGAGTAGCAACTCTTTTTTGGATCTGCCGTGTTTAACCCAGTGTACAGCTGATAGTAAACAGTCAATAAATGTATGTTCAATGACCGAATTTAACACTAAAATAGTGTCAAAGTCAGCATGGGTGTATTTGATAAATAAATGCTTCAGTATCTGTAAGCCAAAAGAAAGCCTCTATGATATTAGCCTTTTCCACTCATCAGGAATTAGTGGCTCAAAAGAATAATTTTTAAAAATACTTTCCTAAATCTTCTCCTTCACCTTTTATCTTCTTTAGATAAACAGGTCATGATAGAGTAGAAATGTTCTTCTCAGTAAACGGAAAAAGAGAAACTAGGAAATACAAAGAGCCTGGGAGGACCGAGCCTTCCTAGGAGCCCTGGATGCCAATATATACTTTTTCCTTTTTATAAAAAGACTCCTTAGTACAAAACTAACACAAAATCAGTGCTTCATAGACTACATTTGTCATCCTTTCCTGGAATGAAGACTCTGAACTGTTTTATTAGAAACTAATTTACAGGAAGATGTTAGTCAACACAAAGATTAAAGAGAGAAAGAACTAAAATGTTAGTGTCTACTTGAAAGTTCTGAACTTTGCCCCCCTGTAAGAATGAATGATCATAACAACTTTGGTAGATGGTGTTTTCCAAAAATGGCTGCAGCAAAAAATCTCTCATTCCACCCGCTCTTTTACCTTGCCACACCCCCATCTAGATGGGCTGTCTATGTCCCCTTGCCTTTGAACTTACTTGTAACCAATAGAATGTGGTGGAACCAACATAATGTGACTTTCCAGGCTAGATCATAAAAGGCCATGTGTCTTCTACCTTGTTCTCTGGGACACTTCCACACTATCAAACCACAAGCCCAAGCCAGGCTGCCAGGCTGCCAGGCTCTGTCACAAAGCCAGACCACATGGAGAGACCGTGTGGCACTCTGGTCAGTGGTCTTGGTCTTTGAGTCTTCCCAGCCCCGGTACCATGCACAGGAGAAAACAAGCTTCAGATGATTCTAGCTGCCAGCTGTTGTGCCACCCCCAGCCTTTATTTAGTCTTCTAAGTTGAGGCTTCAGACTGTGTGGCGCGTGGACACACTGTCTCTGCTGTGCCCTTTCCAAAGTGCTGGCCCACAGAATCCATGAGCATAATGAAATGGTGGTTGTTTTATGCCACTAACTTTGGGGTGGTTTGTTTGTTTGTTTGGAGACAGGGTCTGGTTCTGTCAAGGCTGGAGTGCAGTGGCACAATCTCAGCTCACTTCAACTCAACCTCCTGGGCTCAAGCAATCCTCCTACCTCAGCCTCCTGAGTAACCGGGACTACAAGCAGACACCATTGTGCCTGGCTAATTTTTTGTACTTCTTTTAGAGACAGGGTTTCACCACATTGCACATTTTAGAGTAGCAAGTTTTTAACTGGCAGCTGGCTAAGAAGCCAGTGGGGGAATTCTGTCCTTGCATAAGCTGACCAAGCCTGTGGAGGAACACAATTTCAGTAGGGTCTTAATCAGCTCCGGCTGCCATAACAAAATACCAAAGACCAAGGGACCTAAACAACATAATTCATTTCCTCATAGTTCTGGAGGCTGGAAATCTAAAATAAGAGTGCCAGCATTTCCAGGTTCTGGCGAGGGCTTCTTCCTCATTTGTGGATGACTGTCTACTTACCATGCCCTCCCATGGCAGAGACCAGAGAGAGGAAGCAAGCTCTCTGGTATCTCTTCTTAGAAGGGCCCCACACCCATGGCCTCATCTAAATATAATTACCTCCTATAGGCTTATCTCCAAATAGCATCACATTGGGGGTTAGGGCTTCAAAATATGAATTTTGGTGGGACATGATTCAGTAATCCATGAACAATCCATGAACACAGCAAGTAGTTCAAGGATTATTCATAAAATCTTGAAAGTCTGATTGAGGATGCTCAAGACAGGTGTCTCTGTGGAAGGTCTACCAGAGTATCCAGTAGCACCTCCAACCTTAGGCCAGCTCTGTGACATTTACCACAACAGAATCTGTCCATTGTTAAGCACTCAGAGCTGCTTAGTCAACATGTCCTCTTTCTGCAGCCTGGGAACCCTCCCCTGCCAAGAGCTGAGACACACCAAGAGAGGGATGAGTTTGAGAAGGCACTGGTCTGCACACACCCTTGCTCAGGAATCCCCTTGCTGTTGATTGTTAAAATCCTTGGTCCTTCCTACAAATGGATTTATAGTTGGAAGCAGGAAGCATAGTTTGGAAATTCAGGCTTGGAGAAGACTTAATGGGAACAGCACTGTCTTGGTATCCTCCCTGGTAAGTGGGAGGGAGATCTGCAGGCTTCTCTCCTCCTCAACTTCCTTAGAATTTCAGCCACTCAGTCTCCATCAGACTGTGGGGTCCCCGAACCATCTCCTACAAGTTTGTGAAAAAACAGTGATGTTCAAATTCATTGGGCACACAGATGATATATACACATATATATGTTTGTGTACTTACACACATATACACACACAGAAAGAGGCAACATTCATTCTGCAGAATGACGTGGAAGGACCAGGAAAGAAAACAAGCTTAGCCCTATGCCCAACTTCCCAGTATTTAGGTATCAGGGCCACACCCTGCACAACCCCAGGAAGCACAATTACTATCAGAGTTCAGGGCTTCTCAAACTCTAACATGTCCACAAATCACCTGGAGATACTAATTGTAATTAAAGGCTGATTGTGATTCAGTAGGTCTGGGGTGGAGCCAGCAAGTCTGCAGTTCCGACAAGCTCCCAGGTGATGCTAAGGGGCCACACACAAGTAGCCAGGTCATAATGCGCATGCCTGGTGCCCCCTGGAATTGGGCAGTGCACAGCCTCAGAGGCTGTGGTCAGCAGCCCTGGAAGGCATGTATATCTGCGCCTCCAATCTGTCTGCACCAGCTATGACTGCCTTGCCATCCTTTCCCTCTCCTCCCTACAGGCCGCAGCAATAAGACCTTCACTCCAGCTATCCAAAACATTAGGCTCAGGATTTTCATTCCATTGCATCAATCCCCAGGGAAGCTCTAGGCTGAGTCCTAGTCGTAAACAATCCATCACAAACTAATCATGTAACTTGGACAAGTCACTAAACTTATTGGAGAGGTGTTCTCGTCTTTCAATGAATAGGAATACGTTTGTATATATGTCCATCCATTCAACAAATATTTATTGAGACCCACATATGCCAGGCCCTTAACTAATAGATATCCCAGGTTTTGTAAAGCTCAGAGTATATGAAACTACCTAAAAAGCAGAAAGTACTTCCCACAAAAAGACTTGGTCATAATTGTTCATAGCAGCTTTATTCCTTTTTATTTGTTAAGTGACAAAAAATTATATGTGTAACGTACAACATGATATTTCAATATATGTATAAATTACAGAATGGCTAAGTCAAGGCAACAAATATATGCAGCTTTATTCTCAATAGCCAAAAACTGGAAAAAATCCGAATGTCCAAAGACAAGTGAATGGATAAATAAACTGTGGTATAGCCATACAATGAAAGACTACTCAGCAAAAAGAGAATTCATTACTGATACACAAAACAACATGGCTAAATAGCAAAAATATTCTGAGCAAAAGAAGTCAGACACTAGAGAGTAAATACTGTGACTCTGCATTTCTAACTTTAGGAAACACAAAACTAACATGTAATGACAAAAAGCAGGTTCATGCTTACCTCGAGTTGAGAGGGCACAGACATTGATTTTGAAGGGGCATAGAGTTTTCAGAGTCATGGTGCTCACATGGGTGCATAAATTTGTCAAAACTCATTGAACTGTATGCTTAAAATGTGTACGTTTCATTGTTTGTACATTTTACTTTGACAAAATCGATATTTTAATATTAAAAAGTCACAAGAAGGACTGCATAAATGTTACTTATAATTCATATCGCTATTCTTATTCTTTTTTAAATTGCTGTCCAAGCGCTGGTAATTTATTATTTCATTCAACAAGTATTCAAAATTTAATGGGCCAGGCACTGGGGATTAAAACAAAATGTCCAAGACAGGTCACACTGTGGTGAGCAAGACATTCAGCAGCCAACAGTTAAAAGCATCACTTGATGATTGCTAAGAGAGAGAAGGCAGAGGCTGGGAGGAGCACTATCTAAATCAGCTTGGGGAGTCTAACACAGTGTTCCAGAAGACGGGAGGCTTGAGTTGAGTCCCAAAAGCAGAATAAGAGCAAAGCAGGAGAGGAAGAGGTGGACGTTTCAGACTCAACTAGAGGCAGGAGTGTTGAGGTCCGTGTATCGGGAGGATTGGGATTCACCAGGTATGGCTGTGGGAAGAGATGGAAAACGAGAATTTAGAGCGGTGGTCCTCACATTTAGCTGCTTTAGAACTACCCAGGAATCTGGTCATACATAAGTTTCTGGGCTCCATCCCAGAGTGTCTGGATCAGTAGGGTTGGGCAGGGCCTGGAAATCTGCATTTCTGAGGTTCTGACAGGTGATGCCGATGCTGCTGGTGCAGAGACCACTTTGAGAACTCCTGCACTAGATTTAGAAGGGGGTCACAGGAAGTTCAAGGCCCATTCCCAGCCAAGCCTCTTCATGGCCTTGAAATTCAGCACTCAGGGGAAGAGTGGATCGTGCTAATGACAGCAAGACAGGGGTGAGTTTAGTTCCCTCCCTGTGGTTCCCATCTCTGCTGCACTGGGCCCCTGGCCTTGAAGCTTCCTTCCTTCTTAATCCCTCTTCTGTGACCCTTCAGGCCATTCTTTGGTCCAGCAATGTGTGTGAGCACTGCCTCTCCAGGCTTTGCCATTGCTCACAGCTTGGAAGGAGATAAGGCTTTTACAAGTTGTCTCATCCCAGGTAGATAATCCTTGAGGTCTCCCACGCTCCCTTCCAGACTCCATTCCTGACTTCTCATAAAAACTGTCAAAACTGTCAACTCTCAGTGGCCTTGTTTCCTTCCCATATAACAAAACCATGCAATAATCTCCCTATCACAAACACCGCCCTACAACCCCCTACATGTGAAGAGGAAAAAATAACCGTTGGTCCTTGGTTTCTTGGTTATATTGGCTCACTTACTCTGATAAGGGACCAATGTTTTATGTCATTGACAGATGTGGCACATTAGAATTAGAAATGAGAGAGAATGGAGTCATAGGTTTTAGGAAAGAGAAAAAAACAAAGAGAAATGAGAGAGAAGATCCCAGTAAAAGAGAACACAAGATAAGCTTTGTTTCTAACAGATACAATAACCTTGGCCCATTTGAAATTTAAAGTCAACCACATAAAACTGCCATTTTTGTAGATTAAAAACAGTGGAATATTTGCAAATTCATATGATTCAATATAACTATATATTCTAATTATATTAAATATGTCCAATTTTACATGTATCTCAATTATTTAGAATATCTTAATTATCTTTTGAATTACATATCTTAATTTTATATACTAATTATATATTTTTATAGATATTGATTATATATATATATATATATATTTTTTTTTTTTTTTTTTTTTTTTTTGAGATGGAGTTTCACTCTTGTTGCCCAGGCTGGAGTGCATGGCGTGATCTTGGCTCACCGCAACCTCTGCTTCCCAGGTTCAAGCGCTTCTCCTCCCTCAGCCTCCTGAGCAACTGGGATTACAAGCATGCGCCACCACCCCGGCTAATTTTTGTATTTTTAGTTGAGACGGGGTTTCTCCATGGTCTTTAACTCCTGACCTCCAGTGATTCGCCCACCTCGGCCTCCCCAATTTATGGGATTACAGGCGTGAGCCCCTGCACCTGGTCGATTATATATCTTAATTGTATTATCTTCTGATTTTAAATACATTTTGACTATATATTTTATTTTTTATCCTATACAATCATATAGGATATACATATCATATATATTAGGATATATTAGCTATATTGGGGATTTTATGTATACAAAATCTCCAAATTATGCATCTCCTAATTAAATAAGCTAATTATATATATATAAACCCAATGATAGATCTTTTAATTTGAAACCTATTTTAATTATATGTGTATACATCTGTATATGTATAGATAGATACACATCAGGATATATGTAAAATTACAGTATATTAGAAGATATGTGCACACATTTGTGCCCACTGAATTCAAACACTGGCCTGTAATAAAATCAGGATTATTATTGTTGGTCTTTTGTGGTTGCAATGCAGAAGTATGTGAATTTCTAAGAGCATACCACCACCTTGTGTGTTTTTGTGGAAATACATGTAAGCATTATAGTATCTTGCCTTCGAAGGGACTTGTAGTCATTTATGGATTTATGTATATGTATGTACTTAAATTTTTTTCAGAGACAGGGTCTTGCTCTGTTACCCAGGCTGGAGTGCAGTGACACAGTCACAGCTCACTGCAGCTTCCAAGTCCTGGGCTCAAGTGATCCTCCCGCCTTAGTCTCTGAGTAGCTAGGACTACAGGTGCATGCCACCATGCCCAGCTAATTTTTTAAAAATTTTTTTTGAGAGATGGGATCTTGCTATGTTGCCCAGGCTAGTCTCAAACTCCTGGCCTCACAATTCTCCTACCTCAACCTCTGAAAGTGCTGGGACTATAGGTGCAAGCCACTGCATCCAGTCTACAGTCACTCATTTAATAAATATTTAGTTAAGATCTACTATGATCCTTGCACTGGGATAGATGCAGGGCACAATGATTTCCAGTCTGGGAACTTTTCATGGCAAATTTATCTCCACCCTCCAGGCAAAGAATGTAAACGTAAGAAGTAGGCTAGAGATAGGAAATGAGTTGAAGAGTAAATGTCTCACATATCTGGGCCAACCACTGCTCAGTTCTAGGTAGTTGCTCCAAGAAGGGAGTATGGGCCCAGTACTTTTTTCCAAGAGAAACCAAAAATTCAAACGTTAATGTGAAAATCCCTGATTTTTAAATAACAACTTATTCTAATTATTTCTAAATGCCATGAGTCAATGTCATGCATCTGTGGGCTACATTTAGCTCACATCCTGCCCAATTTGAACCCATGGGTTGCATTTTTTATAGTCTGTACTATAGCATGTACTATACAAACTTTTTATAGTTTGTACATATACAGACATATACACTTATAATTAAAATCCATGGATTCCCTTTCCGTCATTTTAGTGTGGCTTCACAAATGAGAAGAGGTATACACTGACACCTGGATATCCAATGGTGAGCAAGAACTCAAAAACAGACAGTCTGCTCATACGGCCAATTTGACCTACAAAAATGGCAATTTCCTAATGCATACATTCAACCTAATATTTAGAAAGAGAATGTTTTAGACACATAATAAGCATGTCACTCTAGCATACCTACTCTGGAATACTTCTGAGAGTCTGCCAGTCTTGACTGACAGATTCTTGCAAACCATCTCTATTTTTGCAGTTCATTGGAAGAATAGAGATTGGGTGATAAAGAGGAACTAAAACAAGTCAGGCAGTCATAATAATCCCCTTACCAAAGAGTTCAGCATCTCCTTAATCACATGTCAGCATTCAAGGTAGATGTTTAATTTGTAGAGGGAAAAAGTGCTCTAACATAGAGATCAACTACATTCCACACAGTGTTGATGGCTGGTTTACCTATTCACTGTGACAGGGTAATTTAGAACCAACAAAACTAAATTAGAACCCACAAGATGACTAAAATTAGTAAGATTGACAGTATGAAGTGTTGGTGAGGATGTGGAGCACCTGGAATGCTCATACATTGCTGATGGGTGTGTAAACTAGTAAAACCACTTTGGAAAAATCATTCGGTAGTATCTTATAAAGCTGAACATTCCCAAAGCTTCCTGTTCAACAATTCCACCCCAAGAGAAATAAGGACATATTTCCACTAAAAGACATGCATAAAAATGTTCTTAGCAACTTTATTCATAGTAACACAAAACTGGAAACAATCAAATGTTCATCAAGAATAGAATAAATAGCTGGGCACGGTGGCTCACACTTGTAATCCCAGCACTTTGGGAGGCCGAGGCAGGCAGATCACCTGAAGTTGGGAGTTCAAGACCAGCCTAGCCAAAATGGTGAAACTCCATCTCTACTAAAAAATACAAAAATTAGCTGGGGGTTGTGGCATACACTTGTATTCCCAGCTACTTGGGAGGCTGAGGCAGGAGAATCACTTGAACCCAGGAGACGGAGATTGTGGTGAGCTGAGATCACACTAATGAACTCCAGCCTGGGCAACAGAGTAAGACTCTGTTAAAAAAAAAAAAAAAAAAAAAAAAAAAAAAAACAGAATAGAATAGAATAAATTATGCCATACTTATATGCAATGGAATATCATACAGCAATTTTTTAAAAGGAGTGAAACATTGACAGTTAATACATTCAAAAACATGGATAAATCTCAAAGATATGTTTTAAAAGTCAGACTAATATAGTACATATTATAACTGTGTGATTCCACCTGTATGAAATTTAAAACCAGGTAAAACTAATCTACGGTGACAGAAGTGAGAATTGTGGTTATTTCTGGTTAGAGGGTGGTATTGCATAGGAGGTGACCCAAAGGAGGCTTCTGGAATGTTGGAAATACTTTCTAATTTAGGTATGGTTAAATACACGTACACAAATGTAAAAATGTATTGAGATATACAAGTGAGACTTGTGTACTTTGCTGAATGATTACTATAACTAATTTTTTAAAGATTAAACAAACTAGAATCCTTAGGGACATAGGCAATTTGGAGCAGGATGTCTTAACAAAATAGTGTCTCTTAGTAAATCTTATATAAAATTGTTCAGGCTGTTAACCTTAAGAGAATGCCCCAGGACCTTAGAAAGTGATCTATAAACTTGTACCACCACTGGACACTTTGTACCATCACTGTAACCCTTTAGAGAGAAAACGTCCCATCATAGCTGATCTGCTAAATTAATAGGGGATCAGAACTCAGAGTGAAAAACTTTTGGCTCACCTTGGGGAGATCATTTCTCTCATCATCACTGAAGGAAACGGCATTAGTTTTCCATTGTTACTGTAACAAATTACTACAAACTTGGTAACTTAAAACAACAGACATTTATTATCTTACACATATGGAGCCCAGAAATCCTAAAAACCAAGACATTAGCAGGACTTCACTTCTCTGGAAACTCTAGAGAACCATCTATTTTCTTTCTTTTTCCAGCTTCTAGAGGCCTGCATTCCTCAGCTCATGGTTCTTCAAGTCACTCCAAACTCTGCTGCAGTCCCCACATCTCCTACTCTGTGTCTGATTCTTCTGGCTCCCTCCTGTCTGACCCTTGTGATTACATCAAGCCCGCTTTGGATAATCCAGGATAATTTTCCCATCTCAGGATCCTTAATCACACCTGCAAAGTCTCCTTTGCCATATAAAGTAGCATATTCCAGGTTACAGGGATAAGGACGTAGGCATCTTGCAGGCGGCAGGTGATAGGGGACATTCATCTGTCTACCACAGAAACTTTCATGGGAAGTTGAGATTATTTACAGGTGAGGGTTTTTTGTTTTGTGTTTTTTAAGGTAACGTGGCAGATACAGAGATGTTCTGCTCTGATCCCCCCTCAAGAAAGAACTCACTACTCAGCTGAGAGTATGGGAAGCTGACAGCCTCCAGATATTACCTCTTCATGTTGGCTTCAGCTTTCAGGTGGAAGCCATGCTCCTCTTGGGACAGCCCCTGCTATAGTTTGAATGTGTCCCCTCCAAAATTCAGGTTGAAAATTAATCATCAATGGGATAGTATTAAGAGGTGGGGCCTTTAGGAGGTGATTAAGTGATGAGGGTGGAACCCTTGTGAATAGGATTAAGGCCTTTTTTTAATAAAGGAGGCTTCTCACAGTGTTTGGCCCTTTTTACTCTTCCACTTTCTGGCATATGAGAACACAGCAACAAGGCAACATTTTGGAAGCAGAGAAAAGCCCTCACCAGATACCAATGCCAGGGCTTTGATCATGGACTTTCATCCTGAGAACTGTGATAAATAAACTTACATTGTTTATGAATTATCCAGTCTGTGGTATTTTGTGACAGCATCACAAAGAGACTAAGACAGCCCCCAACCGATAATTTATTAGAGCAGTGATACAAGGGCCTAGCCATTTCAGCTTCTAAAGAACAGCATGTGCTCCAGGGTTCCCCATTAGATTGGAAGAGACTTTGTCAGGTCCACACTGCAGGCCGGTAGCTCTCTTCCCTGTTTTTCTTCCTTCCACTCTCTTTTACAAGTCTTATTTCAAACAAGACTCCTGTTTGGACTCCTGACTCCATTTCATCTGTGATTCCCAATATGTGATATATGACTAGAGAATATCATCAGGATGTTGCTTGAAAAGCAAACATTACAGCCTGAAATGCACTGCTGGAATGTTTTAGAATAATGCTGCCAACAGAAATACAATGTGAGAGACCTATTTAATTTTAAATTTTCTAGTAGGCACGTATTTAAAAATAAAACAAAAGTGAAACATTTTTAAAATATATTTTAACTCATTTTATCTAATATATTACCATTTCAACATATAACTAATATAAAAAAATAATTAATGAGATATGTTTTCTCTTGTACTAAGATTTTGGGATATGGTATAAATTTTATACAGTACTAGCAGATTCCACAATTTGAATAGCCACATTTCAAGTGCTTCCAAACAGGAGAGGTATGCTAAAAATAGAGAAATCCAGGAGTATTGTAGGCAAATAAAAAGGTATTTGTGTTTATAGCATGAATGAATACAATTATCTCTTTTGGAGTCTCTGATTAGGTAGCTGTGTCACCCTAGCCCTCTTTTTCATTTTGTATTGAAATGTAACACCCCTCTTTTTCATCACCATCATATACCAAACCTTAGTTTGTTTCCCCAAATTCATAAAGATCTGAACACGTGACACACAGCTGTCGCCTCCATTTCTACTTTACTCACCAACAGAATCACAGATCACTTGATTAGTTATATGGATCACCCATTCAGTATTCTCTGAGTGCATCTTAATTTTGCCTGGCAGTGGGGAGAGAGTCATGAACCTCATTAGGGATCTTGAAAACTAGGGACCTTTTTGCAAGGAAAAATGTACATAAATAAAATGTTGCAGCTAATTTCATGGTGTTCACAATACTCCTGGAGCCATATATGTCCTCCAGATTAAGAATTTTAGTTTCTTAGTTTTTTATTTCTCCCATGAAACAAAGTAAAAATTCCCTTGCATATCACATGAGGCCATCCATGATCCAACCCCTACCATCCTCTCTCATCTCATCTCCTACTGCCTCTTTTTTTTTTTTTTTTTTTAAACAGGCGCTCTCTCTGTCTCCTAGGTTGGAGTGCAGTAGTGCAATCTCCTGCACTTTTCACAGGGGTTACATCTGTTCTTTTGAAATTACCTTAACTTGCTATGCTGTTCTGCACATTTGCACATGTTCTCTCTACTCACAATGCTTCCTCCCTACCCCAGTGAACTCCTCTGCAGTTCAAGCATCAATTAAGAGCAACTTTTCAGCAGGGCATGGTGGCTCACACATGTAATCCCAGCACTTTGGGAGGCTGAGGCAGGCAGATTCCTCGAGGCCAGGAGTTCAAGACCAGCCTGGGCAACACAGCAGGACCCTGTCTCTACTAAAAATACAAAAGTTAGCCAGGCATGGTGGTGTGCACCTGTAGCCCCAGCTACTCAGGAGGCTGAGGCACTGGAATTGCTTGGTTCTCTCAAGCAAGAATTGCTTGAAGCCAGGAAGCAGAGGCTGCAATGAGCTGAGATCACGCCATTGCACTCCAACCTGGGCAACAGATCCCAGACTCTGTCTCAAAAAAGAGCAACCTTCTCTGAGTCACCCTCTCCTCCCAGTTCAGTAAGTCAATAATTTCTGTGTGCATTCACTCTCACTTCCATCCTAGCAGCTATTACTTTTTGATATAATTATTTGTTAAAATGTCTGTCTTCCTCCACTAAACTGTGAGCACCTTAAGAGTAGAGATGGTGTTTTATACATTGTATCCCTCTCACCTTGCGTTGTATACAGAATATAATTGGTACTCAATTAATGTTGATAGAATAGTCTTAAAAACACTTACCTTGCCTTTGGATATAGCTTAAACAGTGAGATGTATGTAAGGATTTTTTATATATTAATATTTACATTAAGGATGCTTACTGGTTCTTGAATAAATTTTGTTTTCTGAAAATCTTAAATGAGTTTTCTCTAGAATATAAACCCCTCCTGAAAAAGCATTTGTAAGTCCACAGTCATGATATGTGTAAGGACAGAGATATCATATACAACAGAAGAAATAGAAGTACTCAGGTAACCCCAGGGAGATCGAAGCCACAGAGAACCATGATCATGCCACTGCACTTCAGCCTGGGCAACAGAGGGAGACCCTGAAAAAAGAAAAGTGGAGAAAAGAAAAGAGGATAAATCGAAAGGAAAGGAAAGGAAAAGAAAGGAAAGGAAAGGGAAGGAAAGGAAAGGAAAGGAAAGGAAAGGAAAGGAAAGGAAAGGAAAGGAAAGGAGAAAAAGAAAAGAAGTGCTCAGGTAAGTCAGAAATATTGATAATTTATAAATCACTGAAATGGGGCATTTTTAACATAAGAAAGGCAGATAACTTTATTCTAATTAGGCAGTTGTATTGTACTTAGAACTTTGTCATACTATACAATATTATTATAGAATTAGAAATTATATTATCCTTTAGGCAAAACTTGAAATAAACTGTTAAAATGTATAACTTCTAATACTCTGTAGTATGCATTCCTTATGGACATCATAAGTGTTTCTGACAAACCTGATATTCTGCAAAATTGAGCACTAAATACTTACTGAGAAAAATAAGACTATGAGCAGAACACTCATAACTTTTGCAACTTTGTACCCAGAAGTTTCACAAAAGCAATAAAGTAGTCTCCCTTCACCCTTAGGGAATACGTTCCATGACGCCTAGTGAATGCCTGAAACTGTGGATGGGATCCTTCATATACTATGCTTTTTCCTATATGCACATACCTATGATAAGGTTTAATTTATAAATTAGGCAGAGTAAGAGATTAATAATAACTAATAAAAACTGGAACAACTATAGCAATATACTTTTTAAAAATGTATGAATGTGTTCTCTCTCTCAGTCTCTCAGAAAAAAAAACGTTTATTGTATTGTTCTCACCCTTCTTCTGTGAAGATGATACAAAACCTGTGTGATGAGATGTAGTGAGGTGAATGATGTGGGCATTGTGACTTAGTGTTAGGCTACTACTAACCTCCCGTATTCCTGACTCTATGTAACCACCCGTAACTGGTAGTAAATGGCTTCATGTCTGTCATTCGTTTCAGGGGATCCCTCCCTGAAGTCTTCATATAAGCTCAATGCTTTCTGGTACAACAGATTGCCATCATTTGGAATTCGTTTTTCTGTTCACGTTTTCCACCTACAAATTTAATGCCTTTTCCATCCTAACGAAGCATTTATCATGCACTGTAGCCATAACTTTTGCAATTTGAAGTGTGACAGCAAAACTGGCATGAATTTCCTTTTTCCTTCTTCATAATTTCACAGACAGAAGATTCATCTTACCACAGATCTTAGCAATCTCAGCATATGATTTTTTTCTTTCTCTAGTAAGTCAACAACTCTCACCTTCTCACTTAAAGGAAGCATTTTATGTCTTCCTCTTTGGCTTATCCAAATCACCAGCACCACTATTCTTGCACTTTGGGGCCATTATTAAATAAAATAAGGGTGACCAGAACACAAGCACTGCCAAACCGCAACAGTGGATCTGATCATCGAGACAGCTGCTAAGGGTAGCGTGCATAGCATGGATACACTGGACAAAGGGAGGATTCACATCCTGGTGGGATGGAGAGGAACGATGTAAGATTTCATCATGCTACTCAGAACAGCATGCAATTTAAAACTTCTACATTGTTTATTTCTAGAATTTTCTATTTAATATTTCAGACCACAATTGACCATGAGTAACTGAAACAGTAGAAAATGAAATCGTTGGTAAGCGAGAAATTACTGCAATTGTTGCCTTGCTATAATAATCCAGCCAGGACTTCCAGGATGTCTTCCTCAGAGAAATTTTAAGTCAAAAATTGAAAATGGGGACTGCTGGGCAAGATGGCCTAATAGGAACAGCTCCAGTCTGAGACCAATGCAGAAGGTGGGTGATTTCTACATTTCCAACTGAGGTACCCGGTTCATCTCATGGGACTGGTTAGACAGTGGGCGCAGCCCACAGAGGGCGAGCAGAAGCCGGGGGGTGGGGGGCACTGCCTCACCCAGGAAGCACAAGAGATTGGGGAACTCCCTGCCCTAGCCAAGGGAAGCTGTGGGGGACTGCGCCATGAGGGACAGGGCTATCTAGCACAGATACTGTGCTTTTCCCATGGTTTTTGCAACCCACAGATCAGGAAATTCCCTCAGGTGCCTATATCACCAGGGCCCTGGGCTTTAAGCACAAAACTGGATGGCCATTTGAGCAGACACAGAGCTAGCTGCAGGAATTTTTTTTCATACCCCAGTGGCGCCTGAAACGCCAGCAAGACAGAACCGTTCACTCTCCCTGGAAAGGGGGCTGAAGCCAAGGAGCCAAGTGGTCTTGCTCAGTGGGTCCCACTCCCATAGAGTCCAACAAGCTAAGATCCACTGGCTTGAAATTCTTGCTGCCAGCACAGCAGTCTGAAGTTGACCTGGCATACTCAAGCTTGATGAGGAAGGGGTGTTTCCACCATTACTGAGGCTTGAGTAGGCAGTTTTCCCCTCACAGTGTAAACAAAGCTGCCGGGAAGTTTGAAACGAGCAGAGCCCACTGCAGGGCTGCAAAGCTTCTGTAGCCAGACTGCCTCTCTAGATTCCTCCTCTCTGGGCAGGGCATCTCTGAAAGAAAGGCAGCAGCCCCAGTCAGGCGCTTATAGATAAAACTCCCATCTCCCTGGGACAGAGCACCTGGAGGAAGGGGCAGCTATGGGTGCAAATTCAGCAGACTTAAATGTTCCTGCCTGCCAGCTCTGAAGAGAGCAGCAGATCTCCCAGCACAGCACTTGAGCTCTGCTAAGGGATAGACTGCCTCCTCAAGTGGGTCGCTGCCCCCATGCCTCCTGACTGGGCACACCTCCCAGCAGGGGTCAACAGACACCTCATACAGGAGAGCCCCAGTGGGTATCTGGCAGGTGCCCCTCTGGGACAAAGCTTCCAGAGGAAGGAACAGGCAGCAGTCTTTGCTATACTTCAGCCTCCACTGGTGATACCCAGGCAAACAGGGTCTGGAGTGGACCTCCAGCAAACTCCAGCAGAACTGCAGCAGAGGTTCCTGACTGTTAGAAGGAAAACTAACAAACAGAAAGCAATAACATCAACATCAACAAAAAGGACGCCCATGCAAAAACCCCATCCAAAGGTCCTTGGCGTCAAAGAACAAAGGTAGATAAATCAACAAAGATGAGGAAAAACCAACACAAAAATCCTGAAAATTCCAAACACCAGAATGCCTCTTCTCCTCCGAAGGATCACAACTCCTCACCAACAAGGGAACAAAACTGGATGGAGAATGAGTTTGACAAACTGACCAAAGTAGGCTTCAGAAGGTGAGTAATAATAAACTCCTCTGAAATAAAGGAGTACATTCTAACTCAATGCAAGGAAGCTAAGAACCTTGATAAAAGGTTACAGGTACTACTAACTAGAATAACCAGTTTAGAGAAGAACGTGAATGACCTGATGGAGCTGAAAAACACAGCACAAGAACTTCGTGAAGCATACACAAGTATCAGTAGCCAAATTGATCAAGCAGAAGAAAGAATATCAGAGATTGAAGATCAACTTAATGAAATAAAGTGTGAAGACAAGATTAGAGAAAAAATAATGAAAAGTAATGAAGAAAGCCTTTAAGAAAGATGGGACTATGTGAAAAGACCAAACCTACGATTGATTGGTGTACCTGAAAATGACAGGGAGAATGGAACCAAATTGGAAAACACACTTCAGGATATTATCCAGGAGATCTTGCCCAACCTAATAAGACAGGCCAACATTCAAATTCAGCAACTATGAAGAACCCCACTAAGATACTCCTTGAGAAAAGTAACCCCAAGACACATAATTTTCAGATTCACCAAGGTTGAAATGAAGGAAAAAATGTTAAGGGCAGCCAGAGACAAAGGTCAGGTTACCCAAAAAGGGAAGCCCATCAGACTAACAGAGGATCTCTCTGCAGAAGCCCCAGAAGCCAGAAAAGAGTGGGGACCAATATTGAACTTACTTAAAGAAAAGAATTTTCAACCCAGAATTTCATATCCAGTCCAACTAAGCTTCATAAGTGAAGAAGAAATAAAATCCTTTACAGAAAAGCAAATGCTGAGGGATTTTGTCACCACCAGGCCTGCCTTACAAGAGCTCCTGAAGGAAGCAGTAAATATGGAAAGGAAAATCTGGTACCAGCCTCTGCAAAAACATACCAAAATATAAAAATCAACAACACTATGAAAAAACTGCATCAACTAATTTCCAAAATAACCAGCTAGGATCATGATGACAGGATCAAATTCACACATAACAATATTACCCTTAAATGTAAATGAGCTAAATGCCCAATTAAAAGACACAGACTAGTAAATTAGATAGAGTCGAGACCCATTGGTGTGCTGTATTCAAGAGACCCACCACACATGCAAAGACACACATGAGCTCAAAATAAAGGGATGGAGGAATATTTACTAAGCAAATAGAAAGGAAAAAAAAAGCAGGGTTGCAATCCTACTCTCTGATAAAACAGACTTTAAACCAACAAAGATCAAAAAAGGCAAAGAAGGGTATTACATAATGGTAAGTGGTCAATGCAACAAGAACAGCTAACTATCCTAAATATATATGCACCCAACACAGAGCACCTAGATTCATAAAGCAAGTTCTTTCAGACCTACAAAGAGACTTAGACTCCCATACAATAATAGTGGGAGACTTTAACACCCACTGTCAATATTAGTCAGATCAATGAGACAGAAAATTAAAAAGGATATTCAGGACTTGAACTCAGCTCTGCCAAGCAGACCTAATAGACATCTACAGAACTCTCCACCCCAAATCAACAGAATATACATTCTTCTCAGCACCACATACATAACTGGAAGTAAAACACTCTTCAGCAAATGTAAAAGAATAGAAATCATAACAAACAGTCTCTCAGACCACAGTGCAATCAAATTAGAACTCAGGATTAAGAAACTCATTCAAAACTGTACAACTACATGGAAACTGAACAACCTGCTCCTGGATGACTACTGGGAAATAACGAAAGTAAGGTAGAAATAAATAAGTTCTTTGAAACTAATGAGAATAAAGACACAAAGTACCAGAATCTCTGAGACACCACTAAAGCAGTGTTTAGAGGGAAATTTACAGCACTAAATGCCCACAGGAGAAAGCAGGAAAAATTTAAAATCAACACCCTAACATCACAATTAAAAGAACTAGAGAAGTAAGAGCAAACAAATTCAAAAGCTAGCAGAAGACAAAAAATAACTAAAATCAGAGCGGAACTGAAGGAGATAGAGAAACAAAAAACCCTTCAAAAAATCAATGAATCCAGGAGTTGGTTTTTTGGAAAGATTAACAAAATAGATAGACCACTAGCCAGACTAATAAAGAAGAAAAGAGAAAAGAATCAAATAGTCACAATAAAAAATAATAAAGGGGTATCACCACTGATCCCACAGAAATACAAACTACCATCAGAGAATTCTATAAGCATCTCTACACAAATAAACTAGAAAATCTAGAAGAAATGAATAAATTCCTGGACACATACACCCTCCCAAGACTAAATCAGGAAGAAGTCAAATTCCTGGATAGACCAATCAGGTCTCTATGAAATTGAGGCAGTAATTAATAGCCTACCAACCAAAAAAGCCAGAGGGATTCACAGCTAAATTCTACCAGAGATACAAAGAGGAGCTGGCACCCTTCCTTGTGAAACTATTCCAAACAATAGAAAAAGAGGGACTCCTCCCTAACTCATTTGATGAGGCCAGCATCATCCTGATACAAAACCTGGCAGAGACACACACACAAAAAAAGAAAATTTCAGGCCAATATCCCCAAAAAACATAGATGTGAAAATCCTCAATAAAATACTGGCAAACCGAATCCAGCAGCACATCAAAAAGCTTATCCACCATGATCAAGTCAGCTTCATCCCTAGGATACAAGGCTGGTTCAACATATACAAATCAATAAACGTAATCCATCACATAAACAGAACCAATGACAAAAACCACATAATTATCTCAATAGACGCAGGAAAGGCCTTCAATAAAATTCAACACCCCTTCATGCTAAAAATACTCAAACTACATATCAATGGAACATATCTCAAAATAATAAGAGCTATTTTTGACAAACCCACAACCAATATCACACTGAATGAGCAAAAGCTGGAAGCATTCCCTTTGAAAACCGGCACAAGACAAGGATGCCCTCTCACACCACTCCTACTCAACACAGTATTGGAAGTTCTGGTCAGGGAAATCAGGCAAAAGAAAGAACTAAAGGGTATTCAAATAGGAAGAGAGAAAGTCAAATTGTCTCTGTTTGTAGATGACATGATTGTATATTTAGAAAACCCCATCATCTCAGCCCAAAAACTCCTTAAGCAGATAAGCAGCTTCAGCAAATTCTCAGGATACAAAATAAATGTGCAAAACTCACAAGCATTCCTATACACCAATAATAGACAAACAGAGGCAAATCATGAGTGAACTCTCATTCACAATTACTACAAAGAGAATAATATACCTAGAAACACAACTTACAGGGGATGTGAAGGACCTCTACAAGGACAACTACAAACCACTGCTCAAGGAAATAAGAGAGGACACAAACAAATGGGAAAACAGTCCATGCTCATGGATAGAAAGAATCAATATCGTGAAAATGGCCATACTGCCCAAAGTAATACATAGATTCAATGCTATTCCCATCAAGCTACCATTGACTTTCTTCACAGAATTTGAAAAAACTACTTTAAATTTCATATGGAACCAAAAAAGAGCCCATATAGCCAAGACAATCCTAAGCAAAAAGAAGAAAGCTGGAGGCATCACGCTACCTGACTTCAAACTATACTACAAGGCTATAGTAACCAAAATAGCATGGTACTGATACCAAAACAGAGATATAGACCAATGGAACAGAACAGAGTCCTCAGAAATAATACCACACATCTACAGCCATCTGATCTTTGACAAACCTGAGAAAAACAAGCAATGGGGAAAGGATTCCCTATTTAATAAATGGTGCTGGGAAAATTGGCTAGCCATAAGTAGAAAGCTGAAACTGGATCCTTTCCTTACTCCTTATACAAAAATTAATTCAAGATGGATTAGAGACTTAAACGTTAGACCTAATACCATAAAAACCCTAGAAGAAAACCTAGGCAATGCCATTCAGGACACAGGCATAGGCAAAGACTTCATGACTAAAACACAAAAAGCAAAGGCAACAAAACCCAAAATTGACAAGTAGGATCTAATTAAACTAATGAGCTTCTGCACAGCAAAAGAAACTATCATCAGAATGAACAGGCAACCTACGGAATGGAAGAAAATTTTTGCAATCTTTCCATCTGACAAAGGGCTACTATCCAGAATCTACAAGGAACTTAAACAAATATACAAGAAAAAAACAACCCCATCAAAAAGTGGGCAAGGGATATGAACAGACATTTCTCAAAAGAAGACATGCATACAGCCAACAGACACATGAAAAAATGCTCGTCATCACTGGCCATCAGAGAAATGCAAATCAAAACCACAATGATATACCATCTCACGCCAGTTAGAATGGCAATCATTAAAAAGTCAGGAAACAACAGATGTGGAGAAATAGGGATGTTTTTACACTGTTGGTGGGAGTGTAAATTAGTTCAACCACTGTGAAAAACAGTGTGGCAATTCCTCAACTATCTAGAACCAGAAATACCATTTGACCCAGCAATCCCATTACTGGATATATACCCAAAGGATTATAAATCATTCTACTATAAAGACACATGCACATGTATGTTTATTGCAGCACTATTCACAATAGCAAAGACTTGGAACCAACCCAAATGCCCATCAGTGATAGATCGGATAAAGAAACTGTGGCACATATACCCTATGGAATACTATGCAGCTATAAAAAGGATAAGTTCATGTCCTTTGCAGGGACATGGATGAAGCTGGAAACCACCATTCTCAGCAAACTAACACAGGAGCAGAAAACACTGCATGTTCTCATTCATAAGGGGGAGTTGAGCAACATGAACACATGGACACAGGGAGGGGAACATCACACACCAGGGCCTGTTGGGGGGTAGGGGTTAGAGGAGGCATAGCATTAGGAGAAATACCTAATGTAGACAATCATGGCACATGTATACCTATGTAACAAACCTGCACATTCTGCACATGTCTCCCAGAACTTAAAGTATAATAAAATAAATCAACCAATAAATAATAAAACACCAAAAATCATAATGGATGGTTACTATGCTCACTACCTGGCTCCAATATACCCATGTAACAATCCTATACATGCATCCCTTGTATCTGAAATAAAAGCTGAAAATTTTTTTAAAGTACAAATATAAAAAATGTAAAAAGCTTAAGAACAACAACAACCAAAAAAAACCATAATGTGGAAATTCGAGATTGCATCCAGAGACTGTGTAGATGGAATGGAAGTCTGAGCTGGTGGAACTGCTCTCAAGACAGACCTAGTTTTATTTTGAGCTGAAAAGGTTCCTGCCTGAGTAGTAGGCATCCTGTTGATGTTTTAAATTCTATGCATACTAATATGGTTCCATGCCTGGGAAAAATTGTGTATAAACCAACACAATTTCCACTTGTGTAACAGGAATATCTGCTGCAGCAAAATTGCCTTTGAAAAGGGAGAAAATAATCTTATTTTCTATTTCTGCTGAATGAACCAGCTTGCAATCATCTGAAAAGAATAAACTTCCTTAATTTGATGTCATTATACATTGAACCTTTGGGAATTTGTGAAGTGGAAGCACTTTCAAGTTGCTGCTCTGGAAGAGGACTATGAGTACTATTTTAGCCATCAGCCATGCAAAATACATTCAAATCACACCCCTAGAATTCCCAAGTCTCAAACTATTAAAGCAGCAGCTTGAAGTCCAGGAGCTTGTCATCTAAATCAGATTCAGGTGAAGATGAGATGCCTTGGTGTAGTTCATTTGGGTGCAGCTCCTTAAATATCACTCCTTTCGATTAGAGCACTGTTAAAGAGACAATCTGCACCTTCCCCCGCCCACACACACACACACCCCTAACACACAGTGATAAGACGCATAAGATGATCCCTATAGGAAAATCGTACTCAAAAGGTGGGAAGAAGCAAGCACACTGCAATAATTTTTAAAAATTCTGAAATAGTTTGGTATATGCTTCCAGTTCCTTATCAAGAGTCAGTCCTACTGTCTGGGAGTTGTTCTCTGTCAATTTCAAATTCCAAAACACATCTGGCTTAAGGATGCAGTAAAGGATTGTGAAGCTGCACTCAGAGACTGTAAGAAAAAGATGTGATAAACACTCCCATTGCCTATCAATGACTGAGCTCTTCAGAGGATGCTATTGTTGCTTCTGTTTCCCAAGATGATCAGAGTTCAGGAAGTGGAATTCCAAGCAGCTCAGAGGTAAATGAGATAAAGGCTAAATGGTTCTGTAACCATTTCTTCTGTCCCTGCCCTGACAGATTATCCCAAAAGAGCACAGTCATGAAGAGTAAAGAGCACAGCTAAGTGTTGTAGGACATAACTTTGTCAAATACTTCGTATGTGCCAGGTGTTGTGCTAAAGGCTTTACTGGCATTATCTCATTCAATCCTTCTAAAACCTTATGAGGTAGTTACTAATCTACCTATTTTACAGATGAGAAAATTGAGGCTTAGAGAAGTTAATCAGTGTGCTGAACGTTTGCAAAGTTAGAAAATGGTAACAAAATTGTGAAATGACTTTCTCCATCAATTTGCTTGTTTTCACCATTATAGTGGACACGAAAAAATTTTAATCTCTATGTCAGCAGTCCCCAACCTTTTTGGCATCAGGGACCAGTCCATGAAAGACCATTTTTCCACAGACTGTGGGGATGGGGAGGGGATGATTCGAGCACATTACATTCATTGTGCACTTTGTTACTACTATTATTACATTGTAATATATGATGAAATAATTATACAATTCACATAATACAGAATATGTGGGAGCCCTGAGCTTGTTTTCCTGCAACTAGATGGTCCCATCTGGGGGTAATGGAAGACAGTAACACCCGAAGTGTGTTATTTATGTCCAGACTTCTCCATAATCTCATCATGGTTTCTGTCACTACAAAAAATCCTGCTTCACAAAGATAGGACGTTGGAAATGGAAGCAGGCTTTTCAGTGCTTTTGTGGCAATCTCAGGCTACCACTTTGACTTTAATCCAGAACATATGAAGATTTGAAGTTGTCTCAAACATACTTTTAAGGCCACCATCATTTGCAATCTCAAGCAGTTGATCCTCTTCTAGCACAAAGTTGATTTACCTGGCTTATTCACAAATGGGTTGCAGATCCATTCCTCCCTAGTTTGGGGCTCTTTTGTGGTTGGGAAGTAATGCTCAAATTCTTTTGAAAACTGAAATGGGTGATCACGCACCAGCTGGGAGAAAGAAGACCCTGGCTCATTCTATTTCAAAATCTCTGTTAATGTTTGAAACATGTCAAAAATCCCAGTGTTCACTTGTCACCCCCATAATTCCAGCTTGGCTTTGAATGCAGCCACTTTATCTGCTGACTTGAACACAGTTGTTGTTCTCCTGTGAAGTGACAGATTGAGTTCGTTGAGCAGGTTGAATATGTCACACAAGGAAGCAAGTTTTGAGACCCGCTCTGTGTCACCGAAATGTGCTGCCAATGGTGACTGTTTTTCTAAAAGAAATCTCTGGAGTGGCTCGTAACTGAAAAACTCTGGCCAGTGATCTACGTTTAGAAAGCCACCCCACTTCTGTGTATAAGAGAAGACGTGTGTGCTCTGCGTCCATCTTCTCACATAGCTGCGTGAACAGATGTGAGTTAAGGGTATGTAATTTAATGTGGTTAATTTTAATCACATTCTGCAAAACGTTAAGTTCAGGTGACATTTTTCAGCTAGCCAGCGTTTTTCTATGGATGACACACTACGTAGACTCACATTTACAAGCAACCTGTTTGACCCAAGCAGTGAAACCAGAAAGCCATCTAGTCATGGCAGCCACTATGTCCTTGCATAAACTGATACAAAATGACCAATTCAGTTTCCTGATATGTAATCATTCAAAGACTTGAATAGCTCTGCAGTTGTGGTATTGGTTGGCAACAAAAGTACCCAAAACATATCCTTATGCACATCCTCTTGAAAAACATATCACATGAAAACAAATATTGTTGCCTTGTTGTCAACATCAGTAGACTTGTCAACCTGGATTGTGTACTACAGTGACTCATTAATCCTCTCTAACAATCGTGCCTCAATACCCTCTACTATTTCACCAATGCTTCTAGTTATGGAACCAAACAAAAGAGGAACACATGCCAGCTTTTGAACTGCAGCCCCTCCTAAAAGTTCATGACAAATGTCCTTAGCAGCAGGCAAGATCAGCTCTTTTTCAACAGTAAGGGGCTTCTTAGCTTTAGCACTGTGGTTAGCCACTAGGAATGATGCTGTGTCTCAGTGCAGACACATTTGATGAAGTGGTGGCCTTCAATAATTGCTTCTGTTCTTCATGTTTGCTTTTTTTTCTTTGGAAAAACTCGAAAGGCTTGTGTTTTAATGCAGGATGCTTGGTCTCCACGTGGCAAAGCAGTTTTGAAGGTTTTATGTCTTCATTGGATAACCGGTCGCCACACAATATACAATGTGGACTTGGAGAACGTGAATTACCTGTTGCAATGAACCCATAATTTAAGTAGGACTCGTGGTATTTTTTAAAGGCAGTTTTCTTTCTGTTTGCAGTCTTAGAGTATTCTGCTGTGTCATCATTGGGTCTTTCCTCTTTTCAAATAAGTTTTCCAGTGACATTTGTTTTTTACTCATTTTGGTTTGGGTTAACTTGTGGGCTTACCAAAACTGTGACTGAGACAAGTGTGTAGTGTGGGAAAGAGGACAGCAGGCCACGCACTCCACGTGAGGACTAAAATAAGTATGGGATTCTGACTTAAAGCCTGCCACCAGATGCAACTGTACAATTGAAGTACATCAACTCAGTTACCACTATAAAGCCTGCCACCAGATGCAGCTTAATTGGCACTTGCCGCTCACTGATAGGGTTTTCATATGAGTCCACAAGCAATTTATTATGGTCTCTGTGCAGCCAAACCTCTCTGCTAGTGTTAATCTATATTTGCAGCCACTCCCCAGCATTAGCATCACTGCCTTAGGTCCACGTCAGATCATCAGGCATTAGATTCTCATAAGGAGCACACAGCCTAGATCCCTTGCATGCACAGTTCACAGCAGATTTTGCACTACTATGAGAATCTAATGCCATGGCTGATCTGACCGGTGGCAGAGATCAGGCAGTAATATGAGTGATGGGGAGCAGCTGTAAATAGAGATGAAGCTTCGCTCACTTGCCCACCACTCACCTCCTGCTGGGCAACCTTGTTCCTAACAGGACAGAGACGATATCAGTCTATAGCTCAGGGGTTGGGGACCCCTGATCTACTTTGGCCAGTGAAAACTGAAAGTGTAAAATTGGCGAACTGTATCAATGTCAATTTCCTGGTCATGATGTTGTACTAGAGTTATGCAAGATATTGCTACTGAGAGAAACTAAAGGGCATATGAGATTTCTGTATTATTTCTTACAATAGCATGTTAAGTTACAATGATCTCAAAATAGAAAGTTTAATTAGAAAGAAAACTAAAACCGTGCTCCAAAGATAGTATCTCCAGACTTCTTTTATATCTTTTTGAGGGACAATGCAATGCTTTGGACAATGCAACAAGAAAACTGAAGACTAAATTAACAATTATTATTTCACAATTACTTTATTCATTTAGGCATTTCATCTCTCTTCTGTTGTCCTATTATTTTTGTATTTTTAAACTGTAGCTTGAAATTATTGAGTAATGATGAAATAATTCATAGAATGATAAAATAGCAAAATATTTTAACATGTACAGAAAGATCCCAAAAGGTAGCTTAGATTATAAAGGGATCCAATGGGCTCATCTGGTAATCGTAAGATAGAATGAGCCTTATTACACATATATGAAAATTTATAAATATATAATATATACATTTATACATTTAATACATAAATACATTTATAAATATATATAATTTATAAATAAAAATTTTATCTTCATCCTTTGAAAGATCTCTAATGAACAAAAGTCACTGAAATATCAATCCTTACAAATATTTAGGACCCCTCTATAAAGAAACTCAAATTAAAATTGAGAGTAGCAGTCCACAGTGGTGTACTGAGAATTAAGATAGAAATTCAAACCGTTAATAGAGCCTACAAGGCCCTACATGGTCTCATGCCTGACACCCCCACCTTCTGAGCCTCTTCCTGCATTTCACTGCCTCTGCTCCAGCCACACTGGCCTCTGTTCCACGTTCAGTTTTGCCATGGACCACTGCACAAGCAGTTCCTTCTATCTCACGGGAAGTCTTTGCTGACCCCCTAGTTCAGGTCAGTTTCCTTTTCATAAGCTCTTACAAAACTGTTGATTACCTTTGGAGTACTCATCTACATTTGTAATGATTCACTCATTAATGGCCTTGATTGATTGATTGATGCCTGTGTCCTTTCAGTAGGCCAAAAGCCCCATGAGAGGTGGGCCTGTTTTCACACCACCGTATCCACAAATGTCAGCATTTACCTTCTCTCCTACTTGAGACTGCTCTAAAATTATGTAAAGGAATTAAAGCACCAAGAAGGGATCAAAATAACGGGATGTGAGCCCAAAGTAGCCTGTAGATGTGCGATGTTGTCTCTTGGTACTTAGAAAAACATTTCACTGGCCGGGCATAGTGGCTCACAATTGTAATCCCAGCACTTTGGGAGGCCGAGGCAGGTGAATCACCTGAGGTCATGAGTTTGAGACCAGCCTGACCAACATGGTGAAACCCTGTCTCTACTAAATACAAAAAAAAATTAGCTGGGTGTGGTGCCGCATGCCTGTGATCCCAGCTACTTGGGAGGCTGAGGTGGGAGAATTGCTTGAATCCAGAAGGTGGAGGTTTCAGAGAGCCAAGATTTCGCCATTGCACCCCAGCCTGGGCAACAAGAGTGAAAACTCCATCTAAAAAAAAAAAAAGAAAAAGAAAAGGAAAATATTTCACTTTATCTTTACTTAAAAATCAGTAATTTTTACACCAAGATTTCTGGTTTCTCTTGATTATATATATATATATATTGGACCCACATTCCCTTGAACTGTCTAGAGCTAGCAGTAACTGCCCCAACTCACTTCTTCCTAAAATTTGCTTCTCAAATTTGCTCCATACCTTGCCTCAGGGATGGTGCTGTTATCTCCAAAGAGCCCCAGAGAGGCCTGGACCTGAAAATTACTGTGCTCTTCAGGGATTATGGTAGATATTTATTTATTTATTTGAGATGGAGTTTCGCTCTTGTTGCCCAGGCTGGAGTGCAATGGCATGATCTCGGCTCACTGCAACCTCCACCTCCTGGGTTCAAGCAATTCTCCTACCTCAGACTCCTGAGTAGTTGGGATTACAGGTGCCCACCACCATGCCTGGCTAATTTTTTGTGTTTTTAGTGAGACGAGGTTTCACCATATTGGCCAGGCTGGTCTCGAACTCCTGACTTTAGGTGATCCACATGCCTTGGCCTCCCAAAGTGTTGGAATTACAACCTCTGCCTCCCTGGTTCAAGCAATTCTCCTGCCTCAGCCTCCCAAGTAGCTGGGATTACAGGCATCCACCACCACACCTGGCTAATTTTTTGTATTTTTAGTAAAGATGAGGTTTCGCCATGTTGGCCAGCCTGAACTCCTGACCTCAGATGATCCACCTGCCTCGGCCTCCCAAAGTGCTGGGATTACAGGCGTGAACCACCATGCCCAGCCATGGTAGATATCTTAAATAAATGTTTGCTGAAAGGATAAAGTTGTGAACACAGGCCCCTATGAGGTAACACCTAGCTGCAGTGCCACATACGAACACAAGGTGACAGTGTGCTCTCAGGAATCTGCAGAAACCCAACCCAGCTGGTGATGATCTGTAGTAAAAAGGATGACTTGTCCCACCCAACTGCAAGAGAGGGCAACTACCAAAGACCAAAAGCAACATAGCATGTGTCCTAGAGGGTCACAGGGGAAAAACTAAGAAGGAAGGAAGCTTCAAGGCCAGGGACCTAGCACAGCAGAGACGGGACTGCCAGGAGGGAACTAAATTCACCCTGGTCTTTGCTGTTTTAGCATGATCCACTCTTCCCCTGAGCACTGAATTTCAAGGCCATGAAGCCATGGTCAAGAGACTTGGCTGGGAATGGGCCTTGAGCTTTCAGTGACCCCCTTCTAAATCTAGAGCAGTGGTTCTCAAGGTGTGGTCTCTGCACCAGCAGCATCAGCATCACTTGTCAGATTCCCAGGCCCCGCCCAACCCTACTGACCCAGACACTCTGGGATGGAGCCCAGAAACTTATGTATGACCAGATCCCTGGGTGGTTCTAAAGCAGCTAAATGTGAAGACCACCACTCTAAAGTCTCATTTTCCATCTCTTCCCACAGCCACACCTGGTGAATCCCAATCCTCCCAATACATGGACCTCAACACTCCTGCTTCTAGTTAAGTCTGAAACGTCCATCTCTTCCTCTGCTGTTTTGCTCTTATTCTGCCTTTGGGACTCAACTCAAGCCTCCCTTCTTCTGGAACACTGTGTTAGACTCCCCAAGCTGATTTAGATAGTGCCCCTCCCAGCCTCTGCCTTCTCTCTCTTAGCAATTATCAAATGATGCTTTTAACTGTTGGCTGCTGAATGTCTTGCTCACCACAGTGTGACCTGTCTTGAACATTCCAGTGCCTGGCCAACAGAATTTTGCATATTTATTTAATGAAATAATAAACTGCCATCACTTGGTTGGCAGCTTAAAAAGGGTAACAACATCTTTTTCACCTACAGTAGAATTTTATATACACACATATCCTAACTTAATTTTATATACATATTTAAAATATATGGAATTAAATAGAATATTAATAGGTTCTATATATAATGACATGCAGATTATAAGCTCCCTGCAAGTCTAAATTTCAAAACTATGCTCTGCTGTTTCTGACATTTGTAGGACGGGCCAAGGAATTCAACAATCAATAGCAAGGGCCATTTAACCGAATGGAAAAAAAAAACAACAACAACAAGGAGCTTCCTGAGCAGGGGTGTGTACAGACCAGTGCCCTCTCAATGTCTGTCTCCAGGTCTCATCCCTCTTTATGTCTGTCTCAGCTCTTGGTGAGGGAGGGCTCTCAAGCTGCTGGATGATGACATGTTGACTATGCAGCTCTGAGTGCTTAACACTGAATAAATTCCACTGTCACAGAGCTGGCCTAAGGCGGAGGTGGTACTGGACATTCTGGCAGACATTCCACAAAGGCACCTGTAGTGAGTCTCCACCACCAAGTTCTCAGAGTCTTTTGGATAATTCATGATCACAGAATACAAGGTCAATATATAAATGTCAATGCTATTTGCATATACTAGCAACAGTTGGAAATTAAATAAGCAATACCATTTACAACAGCATCAAAAATATCAACTGCTTAGAAATAAACCTGTCCAAAGATATGCAAGGCCCGTGCATGTGAAAACTACAAAACTGCTGAGAGAAATTAAAGAAGTTCTGAAGAAATGGAGAAATTGTGCTCATGGATTGGAAGACTCAATTTCGTTGAGACTGCAAATATTAATACTTTGAAGTTTCAATTTGCTTTACCCCTGCCTTGTCTGTCTTCTATTTGTCTTTGTATCATCAATGTCTAGCTCTGTGCCAGGCACAAAGTAGTCTGGTGTTCACTGAATACACGAACAAGGAATAAGGATTCAATTCCTTATACAGAATATATTAATAAATATAGGAAGAGATCTCAAGTACCCGGGAGTGCAATAAAAGGCTTCCTTCAAGATACATTAGGAATTCTATAAGCTGTGATGGGAGCAGGAACAGAAGACCTGTGATGAGTAAAACTGTATTTATCTGCTGTAGCTTGGGGGTCAGTTTGTGCAACACAGTGATTGAAACACAGACGGTCTGAACTCATGTACTGAAGGACTTTCTCACATTAGATATATGTAAGTAGCGGAGTTGACTTATTCAACGTTTTAAAAAATTTGTTGAAGACCTGCTCTAGAACAAGGCTTGTGCTCAACGCTGGGATCAAAGTGGTAAAGACAGGAACCATCCCTGCTTCAGCTATAAAACTGTAGTTGCTAACTTTGAGAACCATCTTTGTTCTAGGCACAAAATCAAATTCTGTGTGTCTTTATAACAGCCTGATGAGATCGTTGTTATTAAGAAATTCACTAAATGTGAAGAAACAGACCTAAAGAAACTAAGAAATTAGAGTACCATTTTAAATGCAGGGCAAATGACTGAAAAAATATAGTATAATTAACAAAAATGAAAAGTACACACTTAAAATGTAGTTTGATGAGTTTTGACAAACGTATACATTTTGACACCACCATTGAGATATAAAACATTCTCATCATCCGAAAAGATTCCCTTAATTCCCTTCCCAACCACTGATCTGCTTTCTAACATTGTAGTGTTTTCTAGTGTTTCTTATAGATGGAATTATACATTATGTACTCAATTCTTACTTCTTTGACTCAGCATGAATTTGGTGGTGCCCATCACTAATTCATTTTTATTACTGCTGAATTCAGACCTTTAGGGGAGAGAAGACATAAATCAAATAATCACCTAATTAAGTAATTACAACAGCATCAAGTTAACCCTAAGGATAAGTACAACTGAAAATACATTACCTTGTTTGTTAACAATTCAATCAATATGACCTTGGTGTACAGTGGGGGGCTATAGGGTCATGATTGAGCTTGTGGGAAATAAATGAAAATAAATGTAAGCGAAGAATGACTCGAAAGAACCTCTGTTCTCACGGTCATTTTTTTAATGTGTCAGATGCTGGTGGGAGGCACTCTTCCTTAGCTCTTTACGCCCATCCCTGACACTTAACAGAGGAAAGGATCTGTGAGGCTGGTACCCCTCTCCTGCCCACTGTCGACGGCAACAGCCTCGCCCTGCACTGCCACCGCCACACAGACGGCAGTGTGTGGGCAGCTCGGACGTGGCACCTGCCCTCAGCCGCCCAATCCCGGGCGCCACGACGGTCATGTACACAGCAGCAGGTCTTTTTGCCCCGCCTCCGCGGCTCCGCTCCTGCGTGGGCCCGGCCCCGCCCACAGCCCGCGCAGTCCCGCGAGCCTGGCCTCGGCCGCCCCAGCTTCTAAGGAGCTCGCGAGGGCCAGGCTGCGCCTGCGTGGGGCGGCTGGTGGGCGGGGCGAGGGCCGCTGGGGCCGCGAAGTGGGGCTGCCCTGTGGGCTGCGAGTCGGGTCTGCACTGAGGGGCGCGGCGTCGCGCTGGGCCCCAGCCCGGCAACGGGAAGGCGAGCTCTCTTCCTTCCACCGCCCAAAGTAAACTTTGCCGCTCCTTCCGCGGCGCTCCCGAGTCCTCGCCGCCGCCGGGCCGCAGCAGTCCGCGAAAAGCAGTCCTGCGTCAGGGCCTCGTTCCCGGCCCCGGCGCGGGGCCTCTGCGCCATGGACGCCACGGCGCTGGAGCGGGACGCCGTGCAGTTCGCCCGTCTGGCTGTGCAGCGCGACCACGAAGGCCGCTACTCCGAGGCGGTGTTTTACTACAAGGTAGGGCCGCGCCGCTTTGGTCGGAGTTGCTCAGTAGGAGTCCGGCTTGGGCCTGCGGCCGAGGGGCGGGGTCCAGGTGCCGAGGGAGCGGTCCCGGCTTTTCTTTTCCCTCATTCGCTTCCCGGCCCTCCTCTTGTTGGGAGCGGCGAGCCGGACTGCAGAGGCCCACACTGAGGCTGCGGGGTGGTGGGGGCGGGCTGGGTCGCGGCTTGCAGACACCACTTCTCCAGCTGTAGCCCTTACTGGCAGATGCCCACGGTTGAACCGCCTTGGGGGGCAGGTGTTAGATGTGGGTCGTTAGTAGCCAATTCTTGCTGTCACGTGGCTTTGATTTACAGCTAGCGGGAAATGGCCTGTGATATATATCAAAATAATGTATGCTCGTTAAATAAACTTAAAAAGAATAAAAACCATCTATCATAGCATTTGATATACAGTCTTGCGTCCTTAGCGATCTGATGTTTTCTGAGAAATGTGTTCTTAGGCCGTTTTGTTCAGTGCAAACACCATAGAATGCGCTTACACCATCCTGAATGGTACAGCCTCCTCCATACCTAGGCTGTATGGCATAGCCTGTTGCTCCTAGGTTACAGGCCTGCGCAGCATGTTGCTCTACTCAATGGTGTGTGCAGTTACACGCAATGGTAAGTATTTGTGCATCTAAACATAGAAAAGGTACAGTAAACATACAGCATAAAAGATAAAAATACTACACCAGTTGTGGGGCACTTACCCACGAAAGTAGCTTGCAGGACTGGAAGTTGCTCTGAGTTGGTGAGTAGTGGTGAATGAATATGAAGGCCTAGGCCACTCACTGCTCCACTCTACTGTGGACTTTGTAAGCAGTGTACCCTTAGGCTACGCTAAATTTTTTTAATTTTCTTTCTTCAATAAAAAATTAACCTTAGTTTACTGTAACCCTTTTACTTCATAAACTTTTGAATTTTCTTTTTAACTCTTGTAATAGCTTAAAACGAACTTATTGTACAGCTACAGAAACATATTTTCTTTATATCTTTATTTGGTAAGTTTTTTTTTTTTTTTTTTTTTTTTTTTTTTTTGTGACGGAGTCTCGCTCTGTCGCCCAGGCTAGAGTGCTGTGGCCGGATCTCAGCTCACTGCAAGCTCCGCCTCCCGGGTTCACGCCATTCTCCTGCCTCAGCCTCCCGAGTAGCTGGGACTACAGGCGCCCGCCACCTCGCCCGGCTAATTTTTTATATTTTTTAGTAGAGACGGGGTTTCACCGTGTTAGCCAGGATGGTCTCGATCTCCTGACCTCGTGATCTGCCCGTCTCGGCCTCCCAAAGTGCTGGGATAGTTTTTTGTTTCATTTTTTTTTTAACTCTTTAGTTAAAAACTAAGGTACACATTAGCCTAGGCATACACCGGGTCAGGATCATCAATATTACTACTGTCTTCCATCTCCAATCTTGTCCCACTGTGAGATCTTCGGGCACAATAACAGGACTGAAACTATCATCTCCTATGATAACAGTGTCTCCTGAAATATCTCCTGAAGGACATGCCAGAGACTGTTTTATAGTTAACTTTTTTAATAATAGGAGTACACTAACAATACATAGTATAGCATAGTAAATACATAAACCAGTAACATAATTGTTGATTATCAAGTATTATGTACTCTACATAATTGTATGTGGTAGACTTTTACACTACTGGCACCCCAGTAGGTTTGTTTTTACCAGCATCACCACAAACATCTGAGTAAAGTGTTGTACTATGACGTTATGACCGCTATGACATGACCAGGCAGTGGGAATTTTTCAACTCCATTATAATCTTAGGGGACCACTATCATATATTCAGTCTGTTGTTGACTGAAATGTTATTTGGTGTGTGACTGTATATTTTTGTGTTTTGTTTTTTTTTTTTTGCATATGTGTATATACTTTTTTTTACAAACTGGTTTATACTGTTTTTAGTAATAACTACACAGTAGTTCATTATGTGGGTGTACCATATTTTATTTTTTTAAGAAACAGAGTCTTGCCCTAGTTGCCAAGGCTGAAGGGCAGTGGCCTAGTAATCATAGCTCTTTGCAGCCTCAAACTGCAAAGCTCAACAAATCCTCCTGCCTCAGTCTCCCAATTAGTGGGACTACAGGTGGACACAACCACACCTGGCTAATTTTTTTTTTTTTTTTTGGTAGAAATGGAGTCTCGCTGTGTTGCGCAGGCTGATTTCGAACTCCTGGGTCAAGCGATCTTCCCGCCTTAGTCTCCCAAAATGCTGGGATTACAGGCGTGAGCCTTCATGTCTGTCCAGTTTACTATAATTAATTTACAGACTCTTGGGCATTCAGTTCATTGTGTTTTTTCAACATCATAGGTAACGATGTAGTTCATATCCTTATAATTAACTCTTATGACTAGTGCAAATTTTTGCCTGAATTTTCTTTTGGATAAATTACCGGGGACAGAATTGCTACATCAAAGGGTATGAGCTTCTACAGTCCACTCTCTTCTCTCCACTTCTGAAGATTTGCAAGTGTACCCCTCCAGCTCTAGCTAGATTTGGAGGGAGCTGTGTCCTCATGATATTGTTACCTTTTCTTTTAGAGAGCATATCAGACTTTGATAATACTGTACAATACTAGTAATTCTTTTCACAAGTGTATGTGCTATCAATAAGGTGTGGTTTGTTTCAGATTAATATTTTGTTGCTTTCATTTTATAATCTATTTTTTCCTTTTTTTTGAGACAGAGTTTTGCTCTTGTTGCTCAGGCAGGAGTGCAATAGCACGATCTCGACTCACTGCAACCTCCACCTACCGGGTTCAAGCGATTCTCCTGCCTCAGCGTCCTGAGTAACTGGGATTAAAGGCATGCACCACCACGCCCAGCTAATTTTGTGTTTTTAGTAGAGACTGAGTTTCTCCATGTTGGTCAGGCTGATCTGGAACTCCTGACCTCAGGTGATCGGCTGGCCTCGGCCTCCCAAAGTGCTGGGATTATAGGCATGAGCCACTGCCCCTGGCCGATTTTTTTCTTTTTTTATTGATATGTAATGTACATAGTTTCAGGGTACATATGGTAATTTAATACATTAATATAATTTTTAGGATAAATCAGCATACTTGGGATAGCCATCACCTTAACTACTTCACAGCTGAACTGTGCAGCAATTATTACTGAATATTATACTTTAATATTTATGCTAGGAACATTTGAATTTAGCTATTTTGAAATGTACAAATTTTGTAAACTCTGATCACTCTCTGATGTATCTAACAGTAGGTCTCTGTTATAATCTGCTTTATATTTAGAGAGTTTTGGTGCATTTCAGAATTTGGTGCATTTTAGACTTTTTTGACAATTTCACAAGGCATTGTTTAAGAGAAAAATTGTGTGTGTGTTGTGAAATAGCTTTGACAAATAACAGGTTAAAATAGTGCTATATAAGAACAGATCTTAATAAAGCAAAAGAAACGATTGTGTACTGCCCCTTGTTTTCCTATAGGCTTATATATATGTCACTTAGGAAGAAGTTTTCATCCTTGAGAAAGCCAAAAAAACTGTATGTACTTCTAGAAATTATATAAGCTTCATCAGTTTAGTATTGAGTGTTTTCTGCCCAGTCCTTTCTATAAGCTATTTCTTTCTTGTCACTTTTGAATATAAATGAAATGAGTAAAATAAAATTGGCACCAGCAATTTTTTAAATTGGCTTTATTTTTTTTTTTTTTTAGAGACCGGGTCACATTCTGTCACCCACGCTGGCGGGCAGTGGTGAGATCATAGCTCACTTTAGCCCATTCCTGGGCTAAAGCAATCCTCCATGCTTAGCCTCCTGAGGAGCTGGGACCACAGGTGTGCACCACCATACCAGGCTCATTATTTTTTTTTTTCCAGAAATGGAGATTTCACTATGTTGCCCAGTTAGTCTTAAACTCCTGGACTCAAGCAGTCCTCCTGCCTCAGACTCCTAAGTAAAAAAAGCCTTTTTTTTTTTAAAGCAAAATAATTATTTGGAAATTAATCACATACAAGGTAACTGAAGGGGCAATATATGTGTATTATATACTTATATAATTTACGTGTATCAAAAACATTCCATTTATTGGATTTAAGTATAGCTATAATGTATTTAGATAATGATAGTATTTAAGATATATTTAATGTTTACATGTAAAGTTATACTTTCATCCTCTGAAATATCTGAGTTACAGAATCTGAGGAAGTCATATCTTTTCTACCCTACTGCCTTTAGGCTGAATTTTCATTGTGGTTAAAACTGTACTTTTTTCTTCCTTCCTTCCTTCCTTCCTTCTTTCCTTTTTTTTTTTTTTTTTTTTTTTGACAGTGTCTTACTCTGTCAACCAGGCTGGAGTGCAGTGGCCCGATCACAGCTCACTGCAGCCTCCACCTCCCGCCTCAGCTCCCTGAGTAGCTGGGACTACTTTGTAGAGACAGGGTTTCACCATGTTACCCAGGCTGAAAACTACACTTTTCTTAATTTTGTTAGGTTCAGTTAAACAACTCCTGCTCAAATAACTTTATTCAAAAAGTGATGTTCAGTAGATGACATCTTTGGAAACAGGCATGATGACCCATGAAGTGTACATGCTTGGGTTACTGCAGAGAAGGTGCTGTTACTTGTAGAAATTTCTCTTCGCTTTTTTAGTTGGTAGCATTGATAACCTTCCTGGAATGGTGATGAGGAGAATGGAAACACCTCCTTCTAACCGTAGCGTAACTGGCTATGGAAGTTATGGAATAACTGGAAGAAGAATCCAGATTTTCTTAATTAAAATAAGTTTAATTTACACAACTAAAATCTGCTTTAAAATGTGTCATCCTTTGTCCGTATTTTCTGTGGAGAAAACTGTTTTACTGTGAGATATTTAACCTTTATAATCTCTTGTAATGTTTTCTTGGTAATTTTGTTTTAGCAGTTATTACTCGTTTTAGTGCTTTGAACGCTCAATTCACATTTTTTTTTAGTGTGAATTACTTGCAATCAATTCACATTTTCAAGGTATATGGTTTTACATCTGATCTATTGCATAAGGAAAAAGGAAAACAAAACATGTAAACTACAGCTATTCTAAAGAAGTGTTTATAATCAGTTCCTCATGCGTGAATTCATAAATTTTCAATGACAGGTTAAAATTGAGAGAGAGCCTGGATAGCTCCTTCGGTAGAGCATCAGACTTTTAATGTGAGGGTCCAGGGTTCAAGTTCCTGTTTGGATGTGCCCTGTGACTTTTAGCACCTAATTCTGACTCCATCTTTGAAAAAGCAAAAAAAAAAAAAAAAAAAGTATCATTTGGACCAGGTGTGATGGCTTATGCCTGTAATCCCAGCACTTTGGGAGGCCGAGTTGGGCAGATCACTTGAGGCCAGGAGTTCAAGACCAGCCTGGCCAACATGGTAGAACCCAATCTCCACTAAAAATACAAAAATTAGCCAGATGTACTGGTGTACACCTATAGTCCCAGCTACTCGGGAGGCTGAGGCACAAGAATCACTTGAGTCTGGGAGGCGGAGGTTGCAGTGAGCCGAGATTGCGCCACTGCACTCCAGCCTGGGTGACAGAGCGAAACTCTGTCTCAGAAAAGAAAAGAGAAAGAAAATTGAGAACATTGAATACTGAAGAAAACATTGGAAGACTGTATAACTACTTTATGAAAAAAATTACTGTGAATATTTTAAAGACATTCTTGTTTTGTCATTCATGGAAACCAATATTGAATGAGAATGTGGTAAAGAAAATTCAAGTTATACATCTATTGCATTCCTTTGAATTCTTTCATTTTTAGGAAGCTGCACAAGCCTTAATTTATGCTGAGATGGCAGGATCAAGCCTAGAAAATATTCAAGAAAAAATAACTGAGTATCTGGAAAGAGTTCAAGCTCTACATTCTGCAGGTTAGTAAAGGACTACTAAAATTGTCACTCTATTTTTTTCTTTTCTCCCGTCATGTCTTCCCCCCTATGTTTGTTTCTCTTCATTTTTACCTTTGAATCTTGATTCTCACTCTGTTGGCTGCTTACTCCACTTTTGGTAATCACCTCTTTAAAAATCATTTAGAAATAAGTCATAGATCTTTGAAGAGGAACCTTATAGATAACATAGTCCAGTTTCCTAATTTCCCAGAGTGCAGAGATGGTGAATTACCTATGTTCAAACAATTTATCATTGGCAAAGTTAGGATTAGAATTTAGTTAAAGTCTGCTTTTAAAACGTCTGTCACCTCTCTCTTCCTTATAAAATTAAGTGACTGTTCCTCTTCAGTGTTTACAGACTTCAGCAGTAGGTTCACAGTGTCTTCTCTGTCGGTGTCTTCTACTTTAAAACCTTTGCTAAACTCTTTTAAACCATATTTTGGAAAAGTCACATGTAAGCAGAGACTTGGAACTACTTGTATTTATTTTTGTAAACAGCACAACAGGTACAATAATAGAAATATACAGTCTTAATGGTCACAGTTTTGTTAGAGGTAACTGATCTTGACATTGTATTTACAAATACATTGATTTCTCTAGGAACTCTTTTTAACCCTCTTTTTCTGTTGCTGCTTGATAAAGCCACAAGCAGAAGAATATTTATTCTCGTGGACTTTGTTCTACTTTTTACCTCTCATTCTGAGTAGATATGAGCAATTACAACAACATCATTGGGATAAAGTAGATTTAATCACTGGGTTCCTTGTTATGACAGTTCCCTTAAAAACAAGGTAGTTTACTTTAATACAGTGCCCAGAAATTGCATGTATTGAAAAGTATAGGCCGGGCGCGGTGGCTCAAGCCTGTAATCCCAGCACTTTGGGAGGCCGAGACGGGTGGATCACGAGGTCAAGAGATCGAGACCATCCTGGCTAACACTGTGAAACCCCGTCTCTACTAAAAAATACAAAAAAAACTAGCCGGGCGAGGTGGCGGGCGCCTGTAGTCCCAGCTACTCAGGAGGCTGAGGCAGGAGAATGGCGTGAACCCGGGAGGCGGAGCGTGCAGTGAGCTGAGATCCGGCCACTGCACTCCAGCCCCGGCGACAGAGTGAGACTCCGTCTCAAAAAAAAAAAAAAAAAGAAAAGTATACTGCCTATGTTATTGGAACATCACTGGAAACAAAGTATTGATTCATATATTCAAAATATCATACAAAATTCAAAGGAACTTTCTTTTCCCAGCCAAGTAAATGAAGTTCTTAAATTTAACTGCCCAATAATTAGGAACTTTGTTTCATAACCAGTATTTTCAAATAAAATTATCTTTGAAGTAGGGAAGGTAGTCTTTCATGTTTACTTCCATGATCTCCCTGTTTTTTCATAGACAGTTTTCTTCATTTCAGCAACTATGTATTGAATACATGTTTTGGCTATATGGTAAGTACAGGGTAATAGATGAGTGACAGTCCATGCCCTCAGGAGGACCTTCGTCAGGTGTGGAGAGAGAACAGTGTCAACATTGCACTATCATGGAAACCCCTTTCTGAAGCATGCTAGACTAAATGTTAAAGCAGAATGCTCTAGAAAAGGGAGATCATATGGTGATATTATTCCAGGAGTAGAATCTCTGGCAACCAAAGGTGTATTTCCATCTTTCTCTTCCGTGTGTACACACAGTCAACCGCATTTATGCCATAGGCTCTTGATTCCAGTAAGATTGCTCTTTAAACCCTTGAAATCCTTGTGACAATTGGAAAAAATAAATATGAATCATTTTTTTCTAAGGAATTTTAAAAGTTATTCTTTCTTTGTATTAAATACAGCTAAGCCTAAAACCTTACATGTGATTTTTGGGAAATAAATTCTAAACATTGATATAGATGTGATATTCAGGCATCAAATGAGACACCCCAATTTTTTGAAGAATAAAGACTTGCCAGTGAAATAAAGTCCAAAAAGGAGTTTTTTTTTGGTTTTTTTTTTTTTTTTTGAGATGGAGTGTCGCTCTGTCACCTAGGCTGGAGTGCAGTGGTGCGATCTTAGCTCACTGCCAAGTTCCGCCTCCAGGGTTCATGCTGCTCTCCTGCCTCAGCCTCCCCAGTAGCTGGGACTACAGGTGCCTGCCACCACACCCAGCTAATTTTTTGTATTTTTAGTGGAGATAGGGTTTCACCATGTTAGCCAGGATGGTCTCGATCTGACCTCATGAGCCACCCGCCTCAGCCTCCCAAAGGGCTGGGATTACTGGCGTGAGCCACCATGCCTGGCCTTGAAAAGGACTTTTAAAACATAACATAGCTTGTTTTACTACTTTCTGCTTTTGTTGAAGAAATGAAGTATAATCTCTAGACAATTAAAGGATTTTCTTATTTATTATTTTAAGCGGTAAAGTCCTTTTTCAAATAAAAATCTTGTTAGGAGCCCTAAGTTTTAAAACAAGGTAGTCTGCTGACAGTTGAGAGACTCCTGTGAGAGAGTTGATTTTGGGGTGGGGAAAGGTAATTTCCCCGTAATTTTGAACATAATTTAAAATTAACCAGTGTAGGCCGGCACAGTGGCTCATGCCTGTAATCCCAACAGTTTGGGAAGCTGAGGCAGGAGAATCACTTGAATCTAGGAGTTCAAGATCAGCCTAGGCAACATAGACCTCATCCCTACAAAAAATCAAAAATTAGCTGGGCTTGGTGGTGTGTGCCCATAGTCCCAGCTCCTCAAAGGCTGAGGCAGGAAGACTGCTTGAGCCCAGGAGGTCAAGGCTGCACTGACCCGTGATTGCACCACTGCACTCAGCCTGGATGACAGAGTAAGACCCTGTCTCGAAAAATAAAAAGTAAAATTAACCATCGTAGTACAGAGTTCAAGAGTTGGAATTAAAAGGTCCATGTTGAGTCTCTACCCTTTCACTTGTAGCTGTGAAATCTTAGACCAGATCAGTGCTTCTCAATAGGAAGCGATTTGCCCCCCATGGGACATTTGGCAATTTCTGGAGAAGTTTTTGGTTTTCACGTTGCTGGGTGGCAAGGAATATGCTTCTGGGATTTAGTTGGGTAGAGGCCAGGGATGTTGCTAAAAAGTCTCCCACAACAAAGAATTATCCAGCCCAAAATGTCAGTAATGCCAGGCTGAGAAACACTGGGATAGATATTTCAACATTTTTGAGCTTTGGTATCTTTTTCATGAATGGAATTAGTATATACTTCAGAGAGGCATTTAAGAAGGCTAAAATTTTGAAAACATCAGCACAAACTGGGCACAGTGGTGAGTGCCTGTAGTTCCAGCTACTTGGCAGGCTAAGGCAGAAGGGTCACTTGAGCCCAGGAGTTTAAGAGTTTAAGGCCAGCCTGGGCAACCTAGTAAGACCGTATATCTTAAAAAAAAAAAAAAAAAAACAAAAAAAAAAAAACAGCATGTACCTTTAAAGAACTAACAAAATCTCAAACTTTTCTTAAATAGCAAGTTTAGCAAGATATAATTTGCATACCATAAAATTCACCCTCTTAAAGTATATAATTCAGGTGTTTTTAGCCTATTCCCAGAGTTGTGCAGTCATCCCCACTATCTCATTTTAGTATGTTTTCATCACCCCAAGAGAAACCTCTTAACCGTTAGCAGTCAATCCGCATTCCTCCCTCCCTCTAGTCACCACTAATCTTGCTGTTTCTATGGATTTGCCTATTCTGGATATTTCATACAAATGGAATCATCCAGTGTATGGCCCTTTTGCCATCTGGCTTCTTTCACTGAGTTTAATGTTTGCCAGATTTATCCATGTTGTAGGTTGTATCAATACTTCATTGCTTTTTATGGCTGAGAAATATTTCATTGTATTGATATGCTGCATTTTTTTATCCATTCATTAGTTCTTGGAGACATTTGAGTGGTTAACACCTTTTGGCTATTGTAAATAGTGCAGTTAAGAACATTCATGTGCATGCAGTGGCTCATGCCTGTAATCCCAGCACTTTGGGAGGCCGAGGCAAACAGATCAGGTGAGGCCAGCAGTTTGAGACTAGCCTGACCAACAGGGTGAAACCCCATATCTGGGGTTTCAAAATACAAAAATTAGCCAGGCGTGGTGGTGCACACATGTAGTCCCAACTACTTGGGAGGCTGAGGCACAAGAATTGCTTGAAAATCCAGGAAGTGGAGGTTGTGGTGAGCCAAGATGGCACCACTGCACTCCAGTCTGGGTGACAGAGTGAGATTCTGCCTCAAAAAAAAAACAAATAAATAAATTCATGTACAGATTTTTGCATAGAAATGTTTTCTCAATTATCTTGCAATTCCACCCAGAAGTGGAACTGCTGTGTCATAGGATGTACCTCCATGTTTAACTTTTTTAAGAACTGCCATTGTTTTTTCAGAGTGGCTACACTATTTTACAATTAGCTACACTGTTTTACAGTTCCACCAGCAGTGTATCTGGGTTCCAAGTCCTTCACATTCTCACTGACACTTGTTATTGTCTTTTTTATTGCAGCCATCCTAGTGGGCATAAGGTGTCATCTCAGTGTAGTTGTGTTTTGCGTTTTTTGATGACTAACGTTCAGCAATTTCTTATGTGCCATTTGACCTTTTGAATGCCGTCTTTGAAGAAATGTCTGTTCAGATCCTTTGCCCATTTTTTAACTGGGTTGTCTTTATTGTTGAGTTGTAAGAGATCTTTATATATTCTGGATGCATGTTTCTTACAGATATGGTTTTTTTTATTAAAAACAAATGAAAATATTATCGCAAAGGGCAGTGAAAATATATAACTTATTCTAGGCTCAGGGTAAATAGAAAAACCAGGAACTTTATCATCAGAGCCTAGTGTATTATACAGTTTTGTCTGTACAGAAAAAAAGTTTTAATTGCCTTAAAATAGGTTTCTTAATATTTAACAATTTCCAAATTTTTGTTTTGTTTTTTGAGGTAGAGGAGCATATGAGGAGAACTCTTATGTTTTAATTTTTAAGTGAAGAGAGTGCCAGTGGGAAAGAGAAATTCAAGGAAAGAATTTTTTAAATAAGTGTATTTTTTAATATTCTTTGTCTCTGATGTCTATTGTGTGATAAACAATTGCAGATTTTTTTTCTTAGACCTTAAGATTAAAAAGAGAAGGGAGGAAGCCTGGGCACGGTGTCTCACACCTGTAATCCCATCACTTTGAGAGGCCAAAACTAGCAGATTGCTTGAACTTAGGAGTTCAAGACCAGTCTGGGCAACATGGCGAAACTCCGTCTCTACAAAAAAAAAAAAAAAAAAAAAAGGAAAAATTAGCCAGGCATGGTGGTATGCACCTGTAGTCCCAGCTACTCAAGAGGCTGAGGTGGGAGAATCTCTTGAGCCCGAGGAGGTAGAGGCTGCAGTAAGCTGTGGATTGTGCCACTGCATTCTAGCCTGGGCAACAGAGCAAGATCCTGTCTCAAAAAAAAAAAAAAAAGAAGGAAATTTGTCCTTTTTTAAGGATTTTTTTTAACCTTGCTAAGTTTTTTAATTGAAGAATTACAGAGTTTTGTAAAGAATATCTTAAATAGTGAAAATAGTGTGTTTTCTGGCTGTATTTAGATAATATTCCTTCTGTGTATGCTTTTTTTCTATTTTAGTTCAGTCAAAGAGTGCTGATCCTTTGAAGTCAAAGCATCAGTTGGACTTAGAGCGTGCTCATTTCCTTGTTACACAAGCTTTTGATGAAGATGAAAAAGAGAATGTTGAAGATGCTATAGAATTGTACACAGAAGCTGTGGATCTCTGTCTGAAAACAGTATGTATAGCTACAGATTACGTTTGATGAGTTATGCGAAGACATTTCTTCTCTTGCTAGTGAATTTTACATAACACCTTGAATAAAACAATTTTAACAGAATAAAAAAATTTATTATAAATGTAACAACTACTCCTCAATAAAAGATGATGAGTAGAAAGTTAATAATGGGTTTTTACATCTTATTAAAATTTTGACAGTATTGAGTCTTAAATTACAAGAACTATTTTTAACCTTTCTAACAACTAAGATAAACTTACAGAAAGAGTTCACTATCACAAATCTATTAATTTAGAATAAACTTCCCCTTTTTTCAGTTTGATACACTTTTTGAAAAATAAGCTAGTGGTTTAGATAAGCCTTACTTATTTGCAGTGTAAAATCTGTATGCTGAGTGGTTTTTACTGCTCCCTGCTGAGCCTTGGTTGGGACTCTTAGCTTCAAGGGACATCTGGTGCATAAAAGAGCAGTGTATTTGACAGGAGGAGGAGGTAAAGTAGTTGAGACTGGTGTCCCCAGTGTCTTTCAGAGGACTGGCTTTTTGGCAGAGTCTTTTGCTCAGAAACCATCTGGCCTGATTTCTGTAGGTGCCTTGAGACTGTAAATAAGTGCTAGTCTTCTGAGGTTCCTGCCACTCAGCCTTCCACAGCACTGTGGTCGAACAGTTCTGGTCCAGTTAGCACTTGTCCACATTAAGTGGTTTTAAAGTTCACCTCAGTGACAGATTTTCAACACATTTTTAAATGATACCTTTAAGAATGAAAATTAATGTCATCTTTGTTTATTCTCAATTTCAACAAGTGTAATATGCCTTGTAAATTTTTTGCTTAGAAATATAGATCAAGCAAATTGAAAAATATGCTTTAAAATGTCTGTCTCTTTCTCTTAAGTCTTATGAAACTGCTGATAAAGCCCTGCAAAATAAACTGAAACAGTTGGCTCGACAGGCACTAGACAGGTGGGTTTGATCACTCAAGTTCTAATCCATGGATGGCACTTAGTGTTATTTAAACAGATTTATCTAAATGTGTTGTAAAGGTTACAGTAACAAACCTCCATCTTTTAACTGTCATCTGAAACAAATCTACTTTCTACTTCTTAGTGAATTTACCTCCTCTCTCTAGTTCCCTGCTTTAAACTCAAGAAATAAATCAATAAATGTTTTTAGTTTTAGTTTAGAAGAGAAATAACTGTGACATTTGAAATGGAGGACCTCCTTTCTGTTGTGTAATATCAGACTTTCAAAGAGAACTTCCAGAGAGCCTTCCATGTCTGCTAAAAATAGAAAACATGAGCATGAACTTGCTTTCAGCCATGTACATACCTCAGATTATACAATGTCTATAGCTCTTTTCACCTCTTAGCTGAGAGGTCAACTTTTAAATGAAGTCTGCCCTAACCGTTGTTTAAAATTGAATCTCCCCCAGCAGTTGCAAGCTGACTATTCTAGTATTTTTCCCATAGCTCTTATTTTCTAAGGTCTGTGAGATTTACTAGCTTATTATATTTGTTGTTAATATGTGTGTCCCCTCCAACCTTCATCCCCCAATTGTTAAGCTCTATGAGGGCAGAGATTTTTGTCTATTTTAAACAGGTGTCTATTGTAACCAAGTACCTAGCAGAGTGCCTGATAATGTAATATGTGCTCAGTAGATAAATTTGCTAAAAAATGAATGAGTTTGTGTAAGCAAATTATATATCTTGGAAGAGTGTTGTAGACACACAAAAAATAAAAGGGTGGAAATTGCTTTTATACCTGTAGCATGAATTGTCTCCTTTTGAGGCTCTGACCTGATAGATAACTGTACCACCCCAAGCCCTTCTTTTTTTAACTGAAGTAAAATAGTCATCCCTCCTTTTCATTGTCATCTACTAACCTTGAGTTTGTTTCCTCAGATTCATGAAGGTATGAGCACTTGACACACAATTGTCTTCTCTATCTTGACTTCTTTCACCTGTCAGAATCATAAGTGACTTTATTACCTGTGTGGCTAACCCATCCGGTATTCTCGAGTGCACCCTAAGCAAAGGGTGGGTGAGATAGCCATGGGCTCCTATGAGGATCTTTTGAAACTTACGGATCCACTTTCTAGGAAAATGCATATGAAATTTTTTTGCATGTAATTTCAGAGTATTCTCAAGAATCCTGAAGCTCATATATGCACCTCAGGTTAAGAACTTCTATTTTTTAGTTTGTTCTTTGACAGAACAAAGTCAAAATTCTGTTGCATATCATGTGAGGCTGTCTGTGATCCAGCCCCTGGTTTCCTCTCTAGTCTCATCTCCTGCTGCCTCTCATTTGCACTTCTCACAGGGGCAACATTCATTCTTTTGAAATTACCTGGCTCGGCACGGTGGCTCACGCATGTAATCCCAGCACTTTGGGAGGCCAAGGTGGGCAAATCACCTGAGGTCAGGTGTTCAAGACCAGCCTGGCCAACATGGCGAAACCGTGTCTCTACTAAAAATACAAAAATTAGCCAGGCGTGTTGGTGGGCACCTATAATCCCAGCTACTCAGAAGGCTGAGGCAGGAGAATCGCTTGACTTGGGAGGCAGAGGTTGCAGTGAGCCAAGATGGTGCCACTATACTCCAGCCTGGGCAACAGAGTGAGACTCCATCTCAAAAAAAAATTAAAAATTTAAAAAAGAAATTACTTTAACTCATTATGCTGTTTCATACTTCTGCACATTTGTACATGTTCTTCTGTCTACTTAGAATGCTTCCTCACTGCCCAGGTGAACAGCTCTGCAGGTCAAGCATCAGTTCAGAGCACCCTTCTCCAACTCATCCCCACTTGGCAATTCATTAAGTGAATAACTTCTGTTGTACTTTGATTTGCATGTAATACTTTCATCCTCGCATCTTTTATTTTTGATGCAATTGTCTGTCTTTCCCTACAAAACTGAGTACTTAAGGGTAGGGATTGTTTTATACATTCTTTTATACCACTTACCTTACCTTGTATAGTGTCTGATTATATAATAAGTGCTCAATTAATGTTGTCAGTAGAATATTGTTTGTAAAAAATGCTTCTCTTTGGAAGTAGCTGAAGTGGTGAAATGTTGATTAGTATGTAAGAATTTTATGTACTAATTTTAAGTTAGGGATGCTTGACTGGTTCTTCAAGTAAATGTTGTGTCCTGAAAAGCTTAAATGTGAGTAGAAAAGCTAGAACAGTTGTTTGTTCCTCTATTATAGAGCAGAAGCACTGAGTGAGCCTTTGACCAAGCCAGTTTGCAAAATCAGGTCAACAAATGTTAAGCCAAAGCCACCTCCAGTGAGAGCACATTTTCCCCTGGGAGCTAATCCCTTCCTCGAAAGACCTCAGTCATTCATAACTCCACAGTCATGTGATGCACAAGGACAGAGATACACAGCAGAAGAAATAGAAGTACTCAGGTAAATAAGTTTGCAATTATTTGTAATGAAGAATTTTATTAACGTCAGTGCAGAATTTTATTTTCATTAGGTTTGCTGAATTGTATTCAGATTTTTCCTATAGTGTATTGTGCTATTATTATGTAATTATACCGTCATGTAGTCACAACTTGAAATAGTTAAAATTTTAGTTCTGATATATTTTATTATTTCATTTGTATTTTTTGAGACGGAGTCTCACTCTGTTGTTCAGGCTGGAGTGCAGTGGTGTGATCTCGGCTCACTGCAACCTCTGCCTCCTGGGCTCAAGCGATTCTCCTGCCTCAGCCTCCCAAGTAGCTGGGACTACAGGTGTGTGCCACCACACCTGACTAATTTTTTTTTTTTTTTTTTTTAGTAGAGACAGGGTTTTATCATGTTGGCCAGGCTGGTGTCGAACTCCTGACCTCAGATGATTCGCCTCCCTCAGCCTCCCAAAGTGCTGGGATTACAGGCGTGAGCCATGTGCCCAACTTTAGTTCCAATATATTTTCATATTAGTGTTTTTGCTAGACATAATACACTTTGCTGAAAATCCTAGCATTCTGTGAAATTGAGCCACTAGAGGTTAAGGAGCAAAATGTGCTGTAGCAGACCACTCTTAATCTAAGGAACTTTGTAACCAGAGCCCTAATGGGGGAAAGATGTTACTTTGAAATAGGAGTCTAGGTGGTGTGCTGGCAGCTTACTCCTGCAATCCCAGCATTTTGGGAGGCAGAGGGAGCAGATCACTTGAGCTCAGGAGTTCGAGACCAGCTTGGGCAACATACCGAAACCCCATCTCTACCAAAAATACAAAAAATAGCTGGGTATGATGGTGTGCGCCCGTAATCCCAGCTACTTGGGAGGATCACTTGAGCCCAGGGGGTGGAGATTGCAAAGCTGAGATCACACCACTGCACTCCAGCCTGGGCAACAGAGGGAGATCCTGTCTCAAAGAAAGAAAAAAATACATATATATGTGTGTGTTTGTCTGTGTGTGTACAAAGTTTTGCTTTAAAAGGTTTTACATGCACCAAAAAAAAAAAAAAAGAATATATGACAGAAACGTCATTGCAAAGCCTAAACTATGTACCATATGGCTCTTTACAGAAAACATTTGCCAACCCCTCGTCTAGGCAGCCAGCTTAGTGTGTATGAAAGCAGTCTCAGAGGATATTAAAAATGTAAAACACGGCTACTCTGGGCACACTGCCTATGGAGTAGCCCTGCTTCACAAGGAGCAGTACCAAAAAAAATGAAATGTAAAACACAATAATGTGGAAATTCTTGATTGCTCTCTGAAGCAGTGTAGATAGGGTAAGTCCCTGAGCCAAGGTGGCTTTTTTAAAGTGAGCACTGCAGAAAGTTCAGTCTGCTTAGAGCTGTGTAAGTCACATAGGTGTTCATCTTTTTATTTTCTAACATTGAGCTGAAAGGGCTTCTGCCTAAGTAGCAGCCATCTGAGAGCATTCTTCTTTCCTTTACTGCTGAAGATTTTAATTGTACTCCTGTTAAGCTGTCCCTTTGTCTAGGAAAAATTGCCTGTGCACCAACACAACAATGCAGGACAAAGAAGCATAGTTTTGAAGCTAAAAACTAAATAACAGTCCAACACTTTTCCATGTGCTACCTTCACATGTTTGAAATTCCGTACTACACCAAAACAGCTCTGTATTCCACCTAACAAAATGCAGCTAGCCTTCATGCGAGTGAAAAGTTTTCATCATCTTTCCAAAATAAGGCTGTACATAGTCCCAACAATCGTTTAATCTATTCCTGACTATATTAAGTAGTCCTCAGATTTCCTGACTATTATTACCTAAAGACTAAATTCTGAAGTTACTCTCTGCAACTTCTTGTAAATAGAATAAGGGAGAGAAATAAATACAAGATTGGCCGGGCGCGGTGGCTCAAGCCTGTAATCCCAGCACTTTGGGAGGCCGAGACAGGCGGATCACGAGGTCAGGATATCGAGACCATCCTGGCTAACATGGTGAAACCCCGTCTCTACTAAAAATACAAAAAACTAGCCGGGCGAGGTGGCAGGCGCCTGTAGTCCCAGCTACTCGGGAGGCTGAGGCAGGAGAATGGCGTGAACCCGGGAGGCGGAGCTTGCAGTGAGCCGAGATTGCGCCCCTGCCCTCCAGTCTGGGCGACAGAGCGAGACTCTGCCTCAAAAAAAAAAAAAAGAAAGAAATACAAGAAGGAAATAGTTAATATAGATAAACAAGCATATACACAAAACAAGGAGAATGCAAAGCTACTACAAACCTTATTTCTTTGTCAGTAGACCATAGCTGATATCTATGACACTTCCTTCCTCCACTACCCGTTTCATATCCTCATAACCAGAAAATGTGAAGAGCATCTATTTCAGAATTGTAAATGTCATGTTTTTTTTTATTCCAAAATAACTTAAGCCATTTATTTCTCCCTTTAGGCTTAGGATAGAATTGGTTTTGTGTCTTGGTGTCAAGCACACTTTCATTACCTCTTGAATAGTCTTGTCTTCTTGTGGGTGTTAGCCTTAAAAGAATATTCTTATTGGTTTGAATTGATTATTTTCCGATATTCAATTGTTTTATGAAAATATTGTCCAAAGATATATCAACAACATGAGGTTGTCAGTTTGATTTTAATATAGTAGCATACCTTGTCATTTAAATTTTAAAGAGTTGAAATAAGATTGGCAATTAAGGTAAACTTGAACATTTAGGTTTTTTTTTCTCATGTTTGATAGGACAACATCAAAAATAAATGGTATAGAATATGTTCCTTTCATGAATGTTGACCTGAGAGAACGTTTTGCCTATCCAATGCCTTTCTGGTAAGTAAGCACTGTTGCAATTTTTAATTCCAATATTTTAACTTTTCAGTACTTTGACGTTCAATTTAATAGCCTTGAAATTAAAATTTTTAATAAAAAAACAAATTTGTTGGAATAGAGGGGTGGCTGTGGGAAAGGGGTAGGGCAACATAAAAAAAGAGCAGTTTTGTTAATTATCCAGTCATGAGGACATGAGGATCTCCTTTTGCCTATTATTATTTCTGTAGTGTCTAGCACAGTACCTGCTGTAAAGTAAGTACTCAGTAAATATTTGTCCGAGCAGTGGTTGAATCACAACAGAAATTCTAACACTCAGTAAAGAAACTGAATGGAAAAGGGAAATGGAATGACATCATTGTTTACTAAGAAGATCCAATTCAAGCAAAGGCTATTTATGAGAGGATTAGTTAGCACAGCCTTCCAGGACAATGGCAGCTTATGTCTACAACCTTAAAAATACTTGGTTCAGGACTCCGAGCTTGTAGTCATCATAAGGAAATCAACAGTCAAAGACGTACATAATAAGGACACTCATCAAAGCATCTGTTATAGCAAAAAATTATTGAAACAGACTAGCAATATGGGAATGATTAAATAATGGTACGTCTATACAGTCAAATATTATACTACTCAAAATAAGTTTTTAAAACTGTAGGAAAAAAGTTCCCATTACAGAAATTAAAAAGAAAATTATGTATATAATGTCCCAATTTTTTTTCTTTTTTTTTTTTTTCTTTTTTTTTGAGATAGAGTCTCTCTCCCGTTGCCTAGGCTGGAGTTCTAAGATGTGATCATGACTCACTGCAGCCTTGACTTCTCAGGCTCAGATGATTCTCCCACCTCATCCTCCTAAATAGCTGGGACCGCAGGCGCACACCACCACGCCCTGCTAATTTTTGTATTTTTGGTAGAAAGGAGATTTCACCATTTTGGCCAGCCTGGTCTTGAACTCTTGCTTCAAGTGATCCATCTGCCTCAGCCTCCCAAAGTGCTGGGATTACACATGTGAACCACTGTGCCTGACCCTTATTTTTATTTTCATGTATTTATAGATGCATAGAAAAAAATGATATGGAGAAATACACCCAAATATTTACAGTGGTTATGTCTAGGTAACAAAATTGTATGATTTAACTTCTTTTAGTACTTTTTTATTTTTCAAAATTTCTCCAATGAGCATGTTTATTATTAGAAAAAAAAATGCTGGATGCTTACTATATAGAATATGAAGGCTCTGTAAAGAACAAAAGGGCTGCTGTTCATTTTCTACTGTTTTGCTGTTCTTGAATGACCAAGGGTTAGGTATCACAAAGCCAGTTAACATATTTTTTTCACTCAGGCAGCTGTGTGATGCTAGTAACTGATTGGGATCAAAGGAATTTTTATTTCTGAGAAACTTTACAGCATTAATGTTCAAGGCAAGATTCTAGAGCCAGACTTTCTAGTCTCAAATCTTGTGTAACACTGGGCAATTTGTTAAATCTGTCTCAGTTTCTTGCCTGTAAAATGGGGATAATAATAGAAACTACCTCATAATGGTACTGTGAGTTAATAAAATGTAAAACCCTGAAAATGGTGCTGTTATGTAGCAAGCACTATATAATAAAGGTTAACTGCTAGAAAAATCATTTTGTTACTTAGTTATATAAGAATTTGGCTGTATATTTCAAATACTTTAATGTTTTTTATACCTCTTTGACCAGTAATTTGACTTCAGGAATCCAGTTGTAAGGAACTATTTAGAGACATACTCAAAAATTCGTATGAAAGTAATTTATCATTGTTGTTACAATTGTGAAGATGAATCAGTTATTCTAGTATCTCCTTGGCAGTATTCAAATAGAGATGTAAACGTATCATTTCTTGTTGCAACAAATTAAGGTAAATCATATTTGTAATGCTTATACAATGCAGTGTCAGTAAGAAAAATGTTATGTAGCCATAAACAATCAAGTTTTCAAGGAATGTAATAATATAGGAAAATGCTCATAATGTAATTGGAAAAGTAAAATATGTAGCCATACAGACTGCCTGAATTTAGGTAGAGCACTTGTCACAGTTGGAATTTTTCTTTTTTTTTTTTTCTTTAAGGTGATTACTTGCTTAATGCTTGTCTACTATTCTGGCATATAAACTTCATAAGAACAGAGACCATGTCTGTTTTAATTAAGTTGCATCCCAGTGCCTACCACAGTATCTGGTGTATAGTAGATACTCAATAAATAGTTATTGAAGTACTTAAATTGGGAGAAAAACAAGAATAAATACTAAAATTACTGTTCTAAGTGGCAAGATATTTTCTTATTTTTTAGATTATTTTACTGTAGGAATAATCAGAAGAAAAAACAACAGTAAATGTTTTTAAGTTGGGATAACAGATTGTCAGGAAAAGGCTCCAGAATTTATGAATGGTTATCTTTCACTAGAGAGATTGAATTATTTTTTAAAATTGTTTCTATTCTGGTCATGTATTTTAAACTCATAAAATAATCATCGAATAAATATTATAATTGTAAAATTTTTTTTATTTTTTGAGATGGAGTCTCACTCTGTCACTCAGGCTAGAGTGCAGTGGTGCGATCTCAGCTCACTGCAACCTCTGCCTCGCAGGTTCAAGAGATTCTCCTGCCTCAGCCTCCTAAGGAACTGGGATTACAGGCGCCCACCACACACCTGACTAATTTTGTATTTATGGGAGAGAGTGGTTTCACCATGTTGTCTAGACGGGTCTCGAACTCCTCACCTCAAGTGATCTGCCCACCTCAGCCTCCCTAAGTGCTGGGATTACAGGCATGAGCCACCGCACCTGGCTGTAAAATATTTTAATATCTTTAAGTTCTAAGAAAAAAAACCTTGAATTTAATAGTCCTCTGGTGACTTGAGGGAACAAATATTATGGAATCTTGGATTTATGCTGAAATATGATTCATATGACAGGTTGATAATAGATTATGAATTTGAATTTGCCTTAATGTTTTCTCAAAATTTTTGACAACTGTCTTTAAACTTCTGAATTCAGTTAGCTCACTTTCTGTTTATAGTTAGCGCCTGATATACAGGTACCAAAATGTTACCTGGAATACTAGTGGTTCTGTGAGATGATAATAAAAAATGTTTGAGATATGTTATATGCCATATTCTGCTCTAAGAGATTACAATAAACATTGGCTTATTAAAAGTCTAGAGGTGCCCTTCAATGAAAAAACTAATACTTTAACCAGGAGTTTGTAGGTCATACTTGACCACAAAATCCTCTTTTCTCCCAGTATCTGTCAGCATTCTTTGAAGGAAAAAAAAGTTATGTCTATGCCAGTTTGCATATTATATACTTTCTATTACTAAGAAATCCTTTGAAAACCAAGGATTTGTTGCTCCTGCTCTAGAAAGGGTTTGGGGATGGTTGGGCCTGGTGGCCCATGTCTGTAATACCAGCACTCTGGTATTTACTTCAGAAAGGCTGGTATCAGCTTTGGCTGGAGGATCGTTTAAGCACAGAAGTTCTAGACCAGCCTGGGCAACATATGGAGACCTCAACTGTTTAAAAAAAAAAAGATTTAGGGAAGAGGGGAAAGGTAGATGTTTCCCCTTGGTGTACACATCAGTTTTAGAGAAATACTGTAACACACAGTGAGTAGAGGGGAATGGGTAAGAATGGTGAATTTGGCACCAGAGACCTGGATTCAGATGCCAGTTCTGCTATTTCTTAGGTGTCTGACCTTGGTAAGTCATTAATCACTTTAAGCTATTTCCAAAAATAATTCCTTTAATAGAATTGTTTTAAGAATTAAGTAGATTATGTATGTAAAGCACTTTAGCATGATATCTGGCACGTGGTTAGTATTCATTCACTAAATTAGCTGCACTCATTATTAGCCTTGCCAAGTGGAGTTTGTAAAGAACCAGCTTTGAATCTTTAGCTTCCTAGGTCCTTTTGAATGAATCAGCTTGTACTGTTGTTAATGGTTTCATTTTATTGCTGAATTTCTTAAATACAGTTATGCTAAATTTAAAAAATTACATTCTTAAATATAAATGAATTTAAGATGTTCTTCTGTTTTCAATTATTTAGGTATATTTTTTGATTGAAGGAGATGATCAGGTTGACTGGACTCTATAAAGAGCCAGATTTGACCAGAAGGTTATTTTAGGATGATATAGTACTGCTATAATCACTAGACCAAAAAAAACAAAAATAGGAAATTTAGTTTTGGCTTTGAGTCATCTTTTACGATTTATTTTTTTATTTTAATTTTTATTATTACCTCAGTGATAGATGGGGCAAGCTACCATTATCACCTAAACAGAAAACTACATTTTCCAAGTGGGTACGACCAGAAGACCTCACCAACAATCCTACAATGATATATACTGTGTCCAGTTTTAGCATAAAGCAGGTGAGCATTTATTTTGTTTGATTTTATAGAAAAGTCAGCATTTTAAAGTAATTTGTGTATAGATTTGAGTTTTTTCTTAGATTTTTATTATATATTCAGGCACACAAGTGTAATTGGAAAAAATTGTTCATTCTACATATTTTGACTGAAACATACTGAGATAATATAAGTATAAATCACAGTTTTGAGTGATTACAGATTTTTATGTGGACCCTTTTATCATTGTGTACCTGCAGATGCAAAACTTGAGAATCTGAATTTCACCTTTGATAAAGAATAGATAGCAATAAAAGGATATTTAATTATTTGAGTAATTATTCAAAATCAATTTTTTTGAAATACATTATTTAATTTTTTGTAGGATTTATTAGAATAAAATGTATGAGTCAGCAGTATCGTGTTTCTATTTGTTACTTTCCTATTCAAATAATAGCCAAGAAAATATTTAGTACACATTGTAACACTATTCAAAATAACAAAAACATGGAATCAACCTAAATGCCCATCAGTGACAGATTGGATGAAGAAAATGTGGTACATATACACCATGGAATACTATGCAGCCATAAGAGAACGAGATGTCTTTTGTGGGAACATGGATGGAGCTGGAGGCCATTATCCTTAGCACACTAATGCAGAACGGAAAACCAAATACTGAATGTTCTCGCTTACAAGTGGGAGCTAAATTATGAGAAGCTTAAAAGAAAGGAACAGCAGACACTGGATTCTACTTGAGCGTGGAGGATAGGAGGAGGGAGAGGAGCAGAAAAAATAACTATTGGGTACTGGACTAATAGCTGGGTGTTGAAATATGTACAACAAACACCTGTGACAAGTTCACCTATGTTACCCTTCCACGTGTACCCTGAACCTAAAGTAAAAGTTTTAAAAGAGGATATTTAGTATAAAAAGTAGATACTTGGGGCAATGTACATATATTGCGGTAATGTTGAAATCAGATGAATATGAATATGTTAATTATTATTAACAGACAATAGTATCGGATTGCTCCTTTGTGGCATCACTGGCCATCAGTGCAGCTTATGAAAGACGTTTTAATAAGAAGTTAATTACCAGGTAAAAATGTGTCTCTCTTTACCTCTTTTTGTGTAATTGTCCCTTAACTAGAAATTTAAAACTTAAGCCTTATCTATATAGAAAGGGGAGAGGGCATATTATTCAGAATATGGCCCTTCTGTAGAAATTAAGCAGATGATTTATGAATGTGGAAAGATAGGCTAAAACAGTCTAAAAACCTATACACGTAGTTAATATATATGGAATTAATATATTTTGAAATAAATGAAATTGATCAGAGTAAAATCATGTCATATTGATAATACTTTATAGTTGGACTGTTAAGTAGTCACTGGCCACATGTGGCTATAGACAGTTGAAATGGATTAGTCTGAATTAAGAGGAGATGTACTACAAGTGTAAAATGCATGAGATTTTGAAAACTTAGAACAAAAAAATGCAAAATTGCAAAATATCTCAAATTTTTGTGTTGATTATATGTTAAAATCATATTTTGATTTGTGATTAAATAAAACATTAAAATTGGTTTTACTTTTTTTTTTTTTTTTTCTTTTTTTTTTTGAGACGGAGTTTCGCTCTTGTTGCCCAGGCTGGAGTGCAGTGGCACGATCTCGGCTCACCACAATCTCCGCCTACTGGGTTCAAGCGATTCTCCTACCTCTGCCTCCTGAGTAGCTGGGACTACAGGTGGTTTTACCTTTTTAACTTTTAATGTGGTTACTGGAAAATGTAACATATTTCTGTTGGCTTGAACTGCTTTAGAATGTATTAAAATGTTTCAGAAATACTTTTTCAGTTTTTAAAAGATATGTTAACTTAAAATCGTTCATTGCAAAAATTAAGCATTATAATTTTTTCATTCAACTTTTCCTGAGTGGTTTTTGTGTATTAAGTGCTAAGAGTACAAAGATGAATTAGATGCAGTCCTTAGTTTCAACTATTTGCCATATAAGTGGTCCAAATGTATTTTAAAAGAAAATTGATACTGATAGTTGTTGAAGTATGTTATTGTATAATTTTATGTAACTTTATGTCAAGTTGTACCTACTTGTCTTAGTTGTGGTTAATTGAAGCAGTCTTTAATTCTTAGGGCCAGTGATAAAAGATTATTTTAACTGGCTTAAATATATACACTTAATAGATGATTTATTAGGGTGTATAAGTTAACATTGAGCACTTTTAAGAATATTTTGAAATGTATGTCCACTTTGTGATCTCAGAAAATTATTTACTAATAGTCAAGAAGCACTTTGATTAGAGTGTAGTTCATTTTCTAGGCCTATTGTAGGAAAATATTCTCCTGTTTGTTTTTATGAAATTGCCAAGATGGTAGTATATGCCTGAATGAAATGTCCTGTATAGTAGTTGATATTGAATGCTAATGTTGGTATTTTAATATTTCTTTTTCTTACAAAAGCATAATTTACCCTCAAAACAAGGATGGCGAACCAGAGTATAATCCATGTGGGAAGTACATGGTAAAACTTCACCTCAATGGTGTCCCAAGAAAGGTGAATAATTTCTCTCCCCACTCCCATCGCTTGTTTCTATCCCTTCCCTACCTTTTAATCTTGAGTGAAATCATTAAGAAATGTCATCTGTTTAAACACTTTAAAAGTTAGAGTCTGTCATATTATATATTACTACCAGTAGCATCATGTGTTAATAATTAAAAATTAATTAAAACCATGGCAAGTATAAACTTGTTTTTTAAATGGTTTCGAGAAAATGTATAGTTTCAAAAAGTAACATTGAACTAAGGATTGCTAATGCTTACAATAAATTTTCATCTGATAGTTCATCTGATTGTTTTGATTAAAAGGAAATCAGACAAACTAAATCTGTTAGGTCAGAAGAGTGTATATGTAGTCATAACTTGAGATGTAACAAGCCTTTGAAATTATTTCCTTTTAAATATATATGCATAATTTTAATTTACATTAATTTCTTTAAGGAAGGACTCTTAACTCTGTTATAAGGGCTTTGCATTGTTAAGGTTCTCCACCACCTGTCCATGCTGAGATCCGTGCAACAACATCAGCATCACCTGGGAGCTTGTTTTTCAGAATTTCAGGCTTCGCCCCAGACCTACTGAATCAGAATCTGCATTTCACCTAGATCCCCTGGTGATCCAGTCTGAAAATCATTGTTCTGTAGTTCAGTAATACTCAAATTTTAGTATGCACAGAATCACCTGGCAGGTGATTATCTGTTATTAAAACACAGGTTTCTGGACCTCATGACCAGAGTTTCTGATTCAGGAGGTCTGAGATGAGATCAAAATTTGCATTTCTAACAAGATCCCAGGTGATGCTGATGTTGTTGACTAGAACACTCTTTGAGAGCCATTTTACCTGATTACTTGTAAAGAAAATTATTGAGAATAATTTTACTGAACTATAATTCTTGACTCTAGTTTAAAGAATCTTTAAAGATGTATTGCATAATCTTCCTGTTGGTATTAAATCAAAATTCTTCTTATCCTCATATCTCACAGATCACTTTTTTTTTTTTTTGAGACGGGGTCTCACTCTGTCACCCAGGCTGGAGTGCAGTGGCACAATCTTAGCTCACTGCAGCCTCTGCCTCCTGGGTTCAAGTGATTCTCCTGCCTCAGCCTCCCGAGTAACTGGGATTACAGGCACCCACCACCACGCCCAGCTAATTTTTTGTGTTTTTAGTAGAGACGGGGTTTCACCATGTTAGGCAGGATGATCTTGATCTCCTGGCCTCGTGATCCACCCACCTCGGCCTCCCAAAGTGCTGGGATTACAGGCGTGAGCCACCGCGCCCAGCCTCAGATCACTTTTTAATGTGAATTAGCTACTGTATCCGTGATTACTTCCTCTGTTACTTATATGTATTTTCTAGCCATAATGTTCTACTTTTACAACTATACATGAGTCTTTTTACAGGTTTAGGATAAAATGATAATAATACTGTTATTTAATAGTGAGGCCCTTTTGTAATTTATTTTAAATGTACATTTCTAGAATATCTCATATAGGTTGAGTATCTCTTATCCGAAATGCCTGGGACCAGAAGTGTTTTGCATTTTGGATTTTAATAGATTTTTGAATATTTGCAGAATACCTACAGGTTGAACATCTCTAATCTGAAAATCCAAAACACTCCAGTAAATATTTCCCTTGAGCATCACGTCAGCGATCAAGAAGTTTTGGATTTTGGAGCATTTCAAATTTTAGATTTTTTATTTCAGATGCTCAACCTTTTAATTTCAGTGATAGTTACATGACATTTAATCAGTTGATTCAAGGTTATCTGACAGATCAGCTTGTAAAATTGAAGAAAGACATCATATTAAAAAGAACATTTTATAATTGGTATGATTCTAGAAACATTACCTTAATAGCCGTTGGCATATTGTGCCTTATATTTTATCAGTATGAAAGATGTGTTCTTGTTTCTTGATAGAAAGGATTTTAAGATACTTTGTGCACCTAACAAGGTTAATGTTCTTTTTCTCCAGGTGATAATTGATGACCAGTTACCTGTTGATCACAAGGGAGAATTGCTCTGTTCTTATTCCAACAACAAAAGTGAATTATGGGTTTCTCTCATAGAAAAAGCATACATGAAAGTCATGGGAGGATATGATTTTCCAGGATCCAACTCCGTAAGTAATAGACAAGACAATCCAGACACAGATTTATGCTATCTAATATAACTATTTTAAATTTGAAAAATTCTAGATGGTCTTTTTGTTTATAGGGAAAGAGATCAGATTATCAACCCCTGAAAAAGGATAACCAGTCCCCATATTATGGGGATATATGTGTATTTTCTTGTGTATCTGGGAAAGCCTAAACCGTGTCTGCTTTTACGTTGGGATACAAGGCCAATTATAGATACAGTGTACCTTTCCATAGCAGTCTATTTAGATCAAATGGATGTGTCATATTGTCATGTATATTTTTATTTGTAATTCAGGTTCAAAGAGTTACTTGTTTTATCCAATCTTAACAGAACCTGTAAGATTGAGATGTCTGCAAGTAACCTTTTGTTGCATGAGGTCAACTAGACTTGAGCCAGAAGGAAATTAGTCAGATTGGCATGGCTTTAAATTCTTACAATAAGCAGTCTGTGGCCTTAGAAAATGTGTTTAACCCTTCTTAGCCTCTTCATGTATCCATAATATAAGGATAATGTCCACCTCTTGTCTTAAAATCGTAAAGATGAAAATTGCATTTTTATTCCAACAGTAAAATGAAGTAATGTATGCAAATCACCCATCATTTGTACATGATTAGTTCCCCTGCCAAACCAGGTGTCCTTGACTTTTCCAGTTCTTTTTTTTATGCCCAGTTCTAATACTAGGCAAAGAATATATAGGTCATAATTAAATGCAATAGGATGTTACAGTTTTTCTCTTCCCAGCCTATACTTTCAATCGCTCTATCCTTCACATACTTTTAGTTTAGCTTTCCAATTGTTTCTTACTCAGTGAAGTTTAGACAGAGAAAGAATGGGAATGTATGTAAAACATGAGAAGCATTATTGCAGAAACTCACGAAAGGACTCGTGACTGCATCATTGAGGGAGTTTGTTACGTGTCCTTTTATCATAATCACCTGTAAAATAGTTTTTTATGCAGGAAGAGCAATAAAGATTGTAGGGAAAAATACGCATGTTCAAATTCAGGTAGGAATTTGAGTTAAATAAGAAATATATTACTGGTCGAAAACAACTACCTTCTGATTTATTTCTACCAAAATCATTATGCCAAATCAGTGAGATATAATAGCTGCTCTGGGGATTTAAGAACTTGAAAATGACACTGGCAGTCCTGAACTGTGTTTCTGTTGCAGAATATTGATCTTCATGCACTGACTGGCTGGATACCAGAAAGAATTGCTATGCATTCAGATAGCCAAACTTTCAGTAAGGATAATTCTTTCAGAATGCTTTATCAAAGGTACACATTTTTCTTTGTTTTATGTGTGTGGTAAATGTGGCCATTTAAAAACATCATGCCAGCTGGGCGTGGTGGGTGACGCCTGTAATCCCAGCACTTTGAGAGGCCTAGGCGGGCGGATCACCTGAAGTAGGGAGTTTGAGACCAGCCTGACCAACATGGAGAAACCCCATCTCTACTAAAAATACAAAATTAGCCGGGTGTGATGGTAGCACCTGTAATCCCAGCTACTCAAGAGGCTGAGGCAGGAGAATCGCTTGAACCCAGGAGGCGGAGGTTGTGGTGAGCCGAGATGGCGCCATTGCACTCCAGCCTGGACAATAAGAGCAAAATTCCATCTGAAAAATAAATAAAAATTTAAAAAATAAAAACATCACGCCTTATTTAGAATAGAGATTGCAGAAGCTGTTGTTTTTAGTTATTAAGGAAATTGTTTTTAAAATAAACTTCACATTGTGTACTTCCTATAGTCAGTCCTCAGTTATCTTCCCTTAATAGTTACAGTTAATCCAAATTGTAGATAGTCCAAAATATTTGCATATGTAATATGGAAAAATTATTTTAGATTTACTAATTACTTACCAAGTTGAGGGAAAGTGGGAAAAGAGAAGTCTGAGAAGTTAAGCCTTAAATGGATAATCCATATCCATTTAAGGGACTGGAAATTTGTCTAAACAGTAATACACATTTGGTTGCAAAACTAGAAAGCTCAGTGATTTGATAAAATGATGTGCCTTTTTGGGAAATGCCTTTGGTATTTCACGTCTTTATTTTTATTTGTAAACCACTTGAAATTTAGCATTTATTTTCCTTCTTTGGTAGGTTGCTACTTTGGAATTAAGTTGCCAGAAACTTAAAAAAAAAAAGGAGAGAGAAATGTGATAATTTATTTTACATACTGTGCATTAGAAATGTACTTCTTTTTGAAAATTCTTCGGGGGTAGGAACAGCCCATTTTCATGTAAGCCATTAGACTAAAAGATAAAATGGTGTGATCTTAGATTACAAATGTGTTTTACTTTAATTAATTGTCTTTGGGGTTCTTTCCAGATTTCACAAAGGAGATGTCCTCATCACTGCGTCAACTGGAATGATGACAGAAGCTGAAGGAGAGAAGTGGGGTCTGGTTCCCACACATGCATATGCTGTTTTGGATATTAGAGAGTTCAAGGTTTTGCCTTAAATTTTTTTCTTTTATTTTTCCTGTTGGATAAGACATTGCAGGGATCCCAGATAATTTATCAGACTTTTGAATACTGACAAATCAAGGTTAAAGTGGTGTTTATAAAGCATTTCACCTACTTCATTAAACAACTTGATCTCTACCATTGGAAATTCTGAAATTAAAAGGTGGGAAAGGAAATCACAGGGATGGCACAGATACTGATGACAGCACAGAAACGCTGTTACACCTCTTTGTCTGTTCCATAAAACCAGCAGTTTTGAGGTGGAATATATAGTTCCCAAGATTCCACGCTGAGTCTTGGTGTTTGGATCAATCACATTGTTAAGCTCTAAAGCAGTGGTCGCCAACCTTTTTGACATCAGGGATCCGTTTTGTGGAAGACAGTTTTTCCACAGACAGTGGGGTGGGTGGGAGCATGGTTTTAGGATAAAACTGTTTACCTCAGATCATCAGGCACAGATCATCAGAACTGTGAACATGCACAGTTCACAATACGGTTCACACTCCTGTGAGAATCTGATGCCACACTGATCTGACAGGAGGCAGAGCTCAGGCTGTAATGCTCACTTGCCCACTGCTCACCTCCTGCTGTGCGGCCCAGTTCCTAAGAGACCATGGACCAGTACCCATAGTAGACACTGAATAAATACTCATGAAAGTGGGCCAGGCATGGTGGCTCATATTTGTAATCGTGATACTTTGGTAAGCTGATACAGAAGGATTTCTTGAGGCCAGGAGTTGAAGACCAGCCTGGGCAACATAGTAAGACCCCATCTCTACAGAAAATTTAAAAATTAGCTGGGCATGGTGGCATATGTCTGTAATTCCAGCTGCTCAAGAGACTGAGGTGGGAAGATTGCTTGAGCACAGAAGATCAAGGCAGCAGTGAGCCTTGATCACACCACTGCACTTCAGCCTCAGTAATAGAGACCCTGTCTGAAAAAATAAAAAATTGTGAAAGAGGAAGAAAATAGGAAGAAAGCTGGGCATAAGATACATGACAGTGTGTTTGTGTGAGCAAGTATTTTTCTTCCTAGAAGCCCTTGCATGCTGTCAGGGCTTCCAGACAGACCCTATTTCTGCAATATCTGGTTAGAATATTTGACTTCATTACTTCTGAGGTGGTTGTTATTTTTAACTGAAAAATGGATTGGTTCTATGGATTAGAAAATACAAAGATTATTAAAGAAGTACTATTTCTTAATGAAGGACCGTTAATACCAGAACGAATAGAAGTAGTGATCAGTCAGCAATAACAGAATACTACTATGTGTTAATTAGAGTTGTTTGCTTATGTATGACACATGGAATTACAGTCACGTGTTGCTTAATGATGAGTATACGTTCTAAGGAATGCATCGTTAGGTGATTTTGTTGTGGCATGAACATCATAAATGGTACTTACACAAATCTAGATGGTACAGCCTGCTGTACACCCAAGCTCTATGGTATAGCCTAGTGCTCCTACACTACAAACCTGTACAGCGTGTTATTGTATTGAATAGTGTAGGCAATTGTAACAGCTTGGTATTTGTATATCTAAACATAGAAAAATCACAGTAAAAAGACAGTATATGAGATTTTGTTAAATGGTACACCTGTTTAGGGCACTTACATGAATGAAGCTCGCAGGACTGGAAGTTGCTTTGGGTGAGTGAGTGAGTGGTGAGTGAATGGGAAAGCCTAGGACATTGCTGTACACTCCTGTAGACTTCATGAACACTGGACATGTAGACTTTATAAAAATATTTTTTTCTTCAATAATGAATTGTTCTAAGCCAGTCAAATTCATCAGTGGTGGTTGTATACCAACTTTAGTGATACAAATGTTATTATTAAGTTCTGATTAACCCACTACCATCGGAGCAGCCCAATAAATTAACCTTGGCTTATTGTAATTTTTTACTTTATAAACTTTAAATTTTTTTTTTAACTTTCTGGCTCTGTAATAACAACTAGCTGAAAACGCAATCACATTGTAGAGCTGTACACAAATACTTTACATGAGCTTTTTTCTGTTAATTTTTTTTTAAGGCTGTTTTGTTAAAATCTGAAACACAAACACACACATTAGTCTAGGCCCACATGGGGGCACGATCATCAGGATGTCACTCGGCAATAGAAGTTTTTCAGCTCCATTATAATCTTATGGAACCACTATGATATATGTAGTTCATCATTGTCTAACATTTCATTATATGGTGCATGACTGTATATGAATTATGAGGACAGTAGGGATGTATTGCACTATTATAAAATTTATAGTCTTAGAACTTTACAAATTAGCTGGTCAGTGTTGGACCCCCCCAGCCATACTCTGTAGAATTGTTTCTTTAAAAGTGGCATAAAAATTGACCACTTAAAGCAAAAAATATAAACATTATGTGAAATTAGGTACACCAGTAAGGTTGGGTTTTTTTAGAATTATAATTTGCCACAAATACCAGTCAAAACATTTTAAGTGGCTGGGCACCATGTCTCACACCTGTAATCCTAGCACTTTGGGAGGCTGAGGCAGGAGGATTGCTTGAGGCCACGAGTTCAAGACCAGCCTGAGCAACAGCAAGACCCCATCTCTGTAATAAATAATTTTTTAAAAATTAGCTGGGCACGGTGGCATGTGCCTGTAGTCCCAGCTACTTGGGAGGCTGAGGTAGGAGGATCACTTGAGCCAAAGGCTGCAGTGAGCCAAGATCACACCATTGCACTCCAGCCTGGTTGGCACAGTGACACCCTGCCTCAAAAAATGTATATTTAAAGGTTTTCTCCAGTACTGTTTTATTGGGTATGTATTCGAGGAGTTTCCTAGGTGCATTATTTTGGTTTTTTATTTTTTGCTACTTATCTTTTGAAGTGTTTGTTTAATTCTGACTTTTTTTTGTTGTTTTTTTAAGACGGAGTCTCGCTCTGTTGCCCAGGCTGGAGTGCAGTGGCATGGTCTCGGCTCATTGCAAGCTCCGCCTCCCAGGTTCATGCCATTCTCCTGCCTCAGCCTCCCAAGTAGCTGGGACTACAGGCGCCCGCCACCATGCCCGGCCAATTTTTTGTATTTTTAGTAGAGACAGGGTTTCACTGTGTTAGCCAGGATAGCCTCGATCTCCTGACCTCGTGATCCTCCCGCCTCAGCCTCCCAAAGTGCTGGGATTACAGACGGGAGCCACTGCGCCTGGCCAATTCTGACTTCTGTTTTAAAATATTTCCGTATTTGATTCAAGCATTTATCTCTAGAACCTCTTTTTTGCAGAAAGACCTAATCTTAGACTATGACAGCTCTGCTTAGTATTATATCATTGGTGACTTTCTTCACTTAAGAGATTTTCAATATTTATTAATATTTGCATAAAAGTGCTATCATTTTTGTTTGACTACCTCTAACCTGCTTGCGTATTCCAAGGTCTTCATTTTAGCCTCAGCGATTCTCTCTTTGGGTCATTTTTGTGTCTTTGAGGTGATGTTTCATAAATAGTCTATTATGGAAGCACATCTCCACATCAGGGTGCCGACTTCAGTTCAGACAAGTGTTACAGAATTTCTGAAGTTGTCCAAGGCTTTTCCTTTGCTGCCACTTGGAAATAGCTTTAGAAATTGGGGCCGGGCGCGGTGGCTCAAGCCTGTAATCCCAGCACTTTGGGAGGCCAAGACGGGCGGATCACGAGGTCAGGAGATTGAGACCATCCTGGCTAACACGGTGAAACCCCGTCTCTACTAAAAAATACATAAAAAACTAGCCGGGCGAGGTGGCGGGCGCCTGTAGTCCCAGCTGCGCGGGAGGCTGAGGCAGGAGAATGGCGTAAACCCGGGAGGCAGAGCTTGCAGTGAGCTGAGATCCAGCCACTGCACTCCAGCCTGGGCGACAGAGCGAGACTCCGTCTCAAAAAAAAAAAAAAAAAACTTTAGAAATTGGATGTTTCAGCAAAATCAAATTCTTTTTTTTTTTTTTCTTTTCTGTTTTTGTTTTTGTTTTTTTTTTTTTTTTTTAGTTCTCTGGCATTCCTTCTTTTTAGGGCTGGTTCTCTACTGATCCCAACAAAATCTACAACCATATCTTGGTGTCCTTGAATATCACTGATGCTGGGGGTCTGTCTCTGAAAAGCTTAGCAGCAATTTGCTCTCCTTTGTGCTCCTCTTTTAGGAAGTGTTAAGAGTCCTGAAATGAGGCAGATTACCTGCTTATGGAGAATTAAATTTTTTGAAAAGAAAGGAATTAAGAGTTAAATGTCGGTTGACTTACGTGTAGTGAGACACATATGGTGTAGAAGATATTGATGAAAGAAATTGTATTAATGAAGCTTCTAGGGAATATAGCCTAAGAGGAATGAGTCTTATGTCCAGAAATCACGTACATCTACCCCCAGCCACAATTTGTCACCATTTAAAATAGCAAAGGAATGTGTTGTGGTGGTTGTTTAGATGTCTCCCAGACAGTTTGATTTATGATATCATTAGAAAAAGTACACAATTTCCTAAGGTGACTGCTTGCAGTAAGACAAATATTATTTTTGATTTACCACCTCTTTTGTTTTCCTGAATCAGTGTATTCAATTCTGTAGACATGCCTGGTATTGACTGAGCATTTACCTTTACACTCTGTTCCATAAATCAGTGGAAAATCTGAAGAGGGATGATAGTGTTACCATTTCAAGGAATTAATTATTTCATTGGGGAGACAAGATGACTACATTTGTAGGAAACAATATAAGATAGGATACTATTTGTTTTAAACTAATGTAATACAGACTGTTAGCACTATGAAGTATGGAGAAGAGAAAAAAGAAATTACTAAATGCTAGGTACTTCATGTTAATTCCATTTGATCTTCACAGCCATCTTCTAGGAACACATCATAATCTTCATTTTACATATGAGTCAATCAATGTTGAGAGAAGGTAAATGACCCACCCAAATAACTGAAATTTGGTCCCATTTTATTCTGACCCCAAAGTCCATGTTCTTTCCTCTTTTCTTCACCGTATCTGTCTGCACTGAGAAGAAAGGATAGCTAAAGGGATCAAAGAGGGCTTTTCAGAAAAAGGGAACAGCCTGAGGAAATGCCTTTAGAGGCAAAATTGAATAAAGATTTTATTGCATTCTGAAAGGAAAAACTAGATTAGAGCCAAAGATACATGGAGTATAAATACTAGAAAATAAAGTCGGGCCAGAGTAGAGTGAGCTTTGAAAAGGTGGAAAATACTTCATGCTCTAAGGCAGTACTGTCTATTAGAACTCCTGCAATGATGGAAATGTTCTTTATCTGGGCTGCCCAATGAATTTGCTACTAGCTACCTGTGGTCATTTAACATTTGAAATGTGGCTGCTGTGACTAAGAAACTGATTTTTGAATTTTATGTAATTTTAACTACATGCAGTGAAAGACTACACTATTAGCTCTAGGGAGTTGGTAGCCATTTACAGTTTTTGATTGATGTGTGACCTGGTGAAAGTGTTAAAAATATTAATTTCAAGTTGATTTGAAGGGAAAAGAATTGATAAGTACTCAGTTCATCCTCTAATAAGAGAACTAATAACGGTAAAAACTGTTTTGCAACTTAATGTTATCTCCTGTTTCTTTTGTATATAGGGGCTGCGATTTATCCAGTTGAAAAATCCTTGGAGTCATTTACGTTGGAAAGGAAGATACAGTGAAAATGATGTAAAAAACTGGACTCCAGAGTTGCAAAAGTATTTAAACTTTGATCCCCGAACAGCTCAGAAAATAGACAACGGTAAATATATCTTTTTAACTTTAATACCATTTATTCTTCAAAAAACAAAAAAAAACATGTTTCAACAAGGCGAAAGATATGTAACTGACTTAAAATCATTTAGCATTAAGTTTTTTTAGATTAACAAAGATATTAATTTTCAGGAATATTTTGGATTTCCTGGGATGATCTGTGCCAGTATTATGATGTGATTTATTTGAGTTGGAATCCAGGTCTTTTTAAAGAATCAACGTGTATTCACAGGTAACTTTTTGCACATTGCAGAGTATGCTTTATAATAGCATCCACTTTCTTCATGTAAAAACATAATGGTGCCAGGCGCGGTGGCTCATGCCTGCAATCCCAGCACTTTGGGAAGCCAAGGTGGGCGGATTGGTTGAGCTCAGGAGTTCTAGACCAGGTTGGGCAACGTGGCAAAACCTCGTCTCTACAGAAAATACAAAAACTAGCCGGGCATTGTGGTGCACACCTGTAGTCCCAGGTATTCGGGAGGCTGAGGTCAGCAGGTCGCTCAAGCCTGGGAGGTGGAGGTTGCAGTGAGCCAAGATCACGCCACTGCACTCCAGCCTGGACAACAGACCAAGACTCTATCTCAAAAAAATAAATAAAAAACGGAATGGTTAATTTAGGAAGACTAGCATTCCATCTCTTTTTGTCATGCCCACAGTGACTATCTTGTTAATAGTTGTTTTCTTTCCATGCTTCCTGGTTGTGCCAAAAAATTTAAAAACAGTAAAACAAAACCAAAAACTCAGATAGCTTAATTCACTTTTTGAAATAGTGTATATTTTAGCTATATGAGAAATTTAATTACAACCTTCTTTGTTGACTTTATCTTTTAGTACTTGGGATGCTAAGCAAGGACCTGTGAAAGATGCCTATAGCCTGGCCAACAACCCCCAGTACAAACTGGAGGTGCAGTGTCCACAGGGGGGCGCTGCAGTTTGGGTTTTGCTTAGTAGACACATAACAGACAAGGTACTGATACCCTTCTAATGATATCCCATACAGAAATTTTTTTAATATAGTTAGAACATTGTGAAAGACATATGTAATAAACACCAGCCTGTTTAATTTACATAGGTGCCCAGAGAACAGTGTTTTCTCTGACAAATGAGTATTTTCCTCTAAGGAAATTTGTATTTTATAATTATACACTTAAATCTTGTTCAAAAGTCATCTCTGAAGAAAACTATGAGGGAGCTTATGCTTTTTAAAAGTGAAGGTTTGGGGGTTGATCATGTATAGTTTAGATCTTAATATTAACATTGAAATATGCTGAAGGGAGTTTGGAAATGTTGAATCATTAGTCTTGAGTCTGTAAAGGTTAACCATAATCTTAATAGCCTCCGAATCTTATTTAATCTATTATTTCATACATTGTGGTCATCTGTTAAAATGACAATTTAATTCAGAAAAACAGTGTTTCTTATAGCACTAAATAGCTGAGAAAAATGCTCTTAAAATTAGAGGTATTTTAACTTTAAAGAGCATTTTTTGTGGAGAGATTTAAAAAGAAAATAAATAGCATTTTATACCCATTTTCTAACCCCATTGGATTCTTTGTGATTTTAGGATGATTTTGCGAATAATCGAGAATTTATCACAATGGTTGTATACAAGACTGATGGGAAAAAAGTTTATTACCCAGGTATGTTTAGTAGCCCAGCAAACATTAAAATAAACCTACATAAGATTTTATTTATATGATTAAGTTGAAAATGACACATTTTATGTAGATAATATAGAGAAATAATTATGTTGATAGACTCATAGAAACCACTCAAGCAGATGGGTATTTACACTGTTCTGTGTTTTGTTTTGATTTGTTTTAATTTAGAGACTCCAAGGGGGGGATTTCCATATTCTCACACATGGCTGTCAGAATTTTATTTCTGAAACTTAAATGATGTCTTTTACTCTAATCAAATGTATTCTGTAGTTTTTCCTGAACTCCTGGATAAAATCTAAGCTCTTTAGCAAGATATATAAGGCTTTTTATATTCCAGCTTTAATCTACCTGCCCATCTTTATTTCATGCCCCAGCTTCTCACAGTTGAGATAGTTGCTACTCCAGAATACACCGTGCCCTTGTTGCCTTTTTTCACATGGTTTCTTCTCTCAAGAATCTCTCCTCCCAGCTTTTACCCACATATTCCTGTCTCCCTATTCTGCTTCATGCACATAGTTAAGGTCCAGCCCAAATACCATTCCTTCCACTGGGCACCTGAGATATTTAACACATTGTATTGAAACCACTTTGCTTTCACATTTTTAAAAAATGTGTATCACTTAGTGAGATAAACTGTCCTAAGGCTGTGGAGAATAGTGATGAACAAAACAGTATTGTTTTCATAGAGCTTATGTTATAGTTGGGGAGACAGTTAATAAGCAAAACATCAAGTATTGATACACATGTGTAAAAAAGGGTTATGTGAGTGAGTGGGTTGGTTGCTTTTGGTGGGTGGTCATAGAAGACCTCTTTGAGCGAGGGTGAGAAGAGCTATGAATAACAAAAAAAGGAACCAGTCGTGCAAAGAAATCAAGGGAAAAGCACTACAGGCAGAGGGAACAGCAACTACAAGGACCTTACAGTGAGAAAAGATGGTGTCTTTTTGGAACAGAGAACAGGCCAATTGCCTGGGTAGGTGTGGTATCAAAAGAGGTCAGAAAGATTTGCAGAGGTCAGATCACATGAGGTTCTGTCACCACCGGAAGGGGTTCAGAGGGTCTTTGGCTTGTCATAATCAGGAAAATGGCATGTCCTGGCTCCAAATGGAGATGCCAGTTAGGCTGTTGGATTTTTGAATCGAGTTCTGGGGTAAGGGTAGAGATACAGATAGGGGAGTCAGGAGCATATAGATGGAATTTGAAGATGGGACTGTATAAATCACCTGTGAAGAGAGTGGTGGGTACAGAGATTAACACACAGGATCTGACCTTGGGCTCTCAGACACCTTGAGGTTGAGCAGAGGAAAATGTACCACAAAAGAATTCGAACAGAGGGCCTGATGAAACTGAGGTTTCACATAACCAAAGCAGAGAACATTTTTCAAGAGAGAAAGAAAGGACAACTGCATCTATTGATGTTTGAGAAATCAAATGAGATTAGGTGAGAGAAGAAACTATTGTGGGAACCAAATGATAAGAACTTATGAACACAAAGGAGGAAACAACAGACACTGAGGTCTACTTGAAGTAGGGGGAGGGTGGGAGGAGGGAGAAGAATAGAAAAGATAACTATTGGGTCCTGGCTTAATACCCAGGTGATGAAATAAAATGTACAACAAATCCCCATGACACGTGTTTACCTTTGTAACAAACATTCACGTGTACCCCCAAACCTAAAATAAAAATTAAAGAGAAGAAACTATTGGACTTAGCATTGTGGCAGTCATTGTTGACCTTGATAAGAACAGGCTTAGTGGAGAGGTGGGGATAGAAGCCCAGTTGGATTGGTTTTAAAAGAGACTATGATGTAAGGAAGCAATTGTTGACAGTTCTTGCAAGAAAGTTGTGCAGAGAAATGGGCAGTGATGGGAAGTGTGATCAGAAGTGGTTTAAGCCTTACTTTGTTTAATCATAGGGAAGTATGGCATTCTTCCCTATTACACTGTGTTGGTGGCAGGCACTGAGTCATACTAGTCAATATCCCTAGTTACTGGAATGGGCATGGCACATAGTAGGTCCAGTGACAACTGTCAAGTTAAACTAGCCAAGCTTTCCTTTGTTTAAAATAATGCTCCATCTTATGTAGAGTGATTGTGCCTTTTCAGAATACTTTTATGTTTATCATTTTATTTTAATTACAACACTCTGCAGTAAATAGGACAGGCCTTGTTCCCCATTTGACAGAAGAGTAAACTGAAACATGAAAAGGTTAAAAACCTTGTTCAAGATCCACAGATGTGCCAATTCTTTACTCTTCTCACTAGATCACACCACCACTAATCATTAGAGACTTATGACTTATTTGAGATACTAAAATGTTTAGTTTTTCTGATAGGTCCCATTATAAATATTCAGCGTTCCTAAATAAGCTGAGACCATCGATCTTAACATACAGTAATTGACATGCATAAAATTTTATTGTATCAGGCTTGACTGATGGGACTATCAAAGAAAAATAGGCAGCATTCTTTGTAATAACAAAATATTGAAAACAATCTGAATATCCAGATTTTCTAAACCAGTTGGGGGTGTAGATAAAATGTCATATTCATGTGATGGAGTATTATACAGGCAGTTATAAGAAATAAACTATCTGTGTAGAACAACATAGCTCTTTTTAAAATGTTGAGTGTAAAATGAAAGATATAAGACATATACTATTTTTTTATATATACACTTATACCAGCAACAGTTATTTGTTCATTCACTTTTAGGAGTGGGTACATTTGTATTCAAGTCTAAAAAGATGTTCACCAAATCCATCAGTAGAAGGGAATAAGATAAGGGTCATGGTTAAAAGAGACATTGTTTTATGAAAAAGCTAGAATGACCAAAAAAAAAGTTAATTTAAACCTGAGTAGTGGGGAATATATATTTTTATATACTTCGTGTTATTTTTAATTTCATCTCAAAAGAAAAAAAATCCTGACTTTAAAATCCTCTATGGGAGAAAAATGCAACACAGAACAAATAGTAGGAATTACTGAAATGCAACACAGAGCAAATAGCAAGTACTGTTATATCTTACTGAAAATATTCAAAAAGATTATTTTTGCTTGTTAGGAACTTTAATTTTAAAGGTTTCAAGTGAAATTATAATTCACTAATATTATGTTTTAAGGAGAGAATCAGTTAAGGAGATGTCCATCCAAGTAATTATTTTTCCTACATCAACCATAAAACTTCAAAAATTAAATAAAGAAAAGTCTCCTTTTCTCTAAGCCTACTTGTTTGTTTGCAGCTGACCCACCTCCATACATTGATGGAATTCGAATTAACAGCCCTCATTATTTGACTAAGATAAAGCTGACCACACCTGGCACCCATACCTTTACATTAGTGGTTTCTCAATATGAAAAACAGAACACAATCCATTACACAGTTCGGGTAAGTAAAACCAACACACAGTGACAAAACACAGTAATATAAAGACGTAATGTGCTCTGCTTTGTAAGTGGGATTATCTGGAGAAAGTTTATTTCTGAAAATGTATTGCTCTCTATTTTTGTGCTTATTTTAATAGTAAATTACGCTTTCTGTAGAAAATAATACATTTGAAAAGAAATATTTTTATTCTGAAAGAACATTTTTAGCCCCACGGTAATATAGTATGTTGGACTAATACATTTCTTTTTCTTTCTTTCTTTTTTTTTTTTTTTTTTTTTTGAGACAGAGTCTTGCTCTGTCACCCAGGCTGGAGTGAGTGCATTAGTGCAATCCAGCTCACTGCAGCCTCCACCCTCCGGGCTCAAGTAATTCTCTTGCCTCAGCCTCCTGGGTAGCTGGGACTACAGGTGCTGCCGCCACGCCCAACTATTGTATTTTTTGTAGAGATGGGATGTCACCATGTTGGCCAGGCTCGTCTCGAACTCCTAACCTCAAGTGATTCACCCACCTTGGCCTCCCAAAGTGCTGGGATTACTGGTGTCAGCCACTGCACCCAGCCAATACATTTCATTTTAAAGCAAGCAATAAAAACTTATTTAGCCTGTTTAATATTTTTATTGACTTAAAGAAGACTTATAACTTAGTGAAAGAGAATCAGTCACTAGAAACATACTGCTCTGATCTAGTTGGGAAGGTCATTGTAATTTTCTTCTATATAGATTTGTTTGCTCTAGATAAGCAGCTCAATTTGAGTAGATTTTTAGTGATGAAAGGGACATTGGGAGCTGCTGCCACTGCTTCATTTTTCAGATGCAGAAGCCACGGCCTGGAAAAATTGTGATTTGTCCTGAGTCATACATAGTTAGTAGCAGAGAAAGCCAGGACCAGACCCCTAGCTTCTCAGTTCCCAGCTCATTAAACCTGACGTGATACTAGGCTGCCTGTAGAATCATGACTTGTATATGCCAACTGATTTTTTTAGTCTTCCAGTATATTCATGTATCACTTTGATGTTCTTGTAAGTGTAAAATTTATCAATACAGTCTTTTTTTTAATCTAGGTATATTCAGCATGCAGTTTTACTTTTTCAAAGATTCCTTCACCATACACCTTATCAAAACGGGTAAGAAGATTCATTTGGTTGTAATCTCAGCATTCTTTTAGAATTTTTAAATTCGCTTTCCCATTTCTCTCGTTTTATTCTTTATATTTAGCAATTTATTATGAAATAAAGACATTCTGAGGCTTCACAGGAATATATGGGAAACGTAAGTGGCCTTCAATTTGGGTTGGAATACAAGATCTTCAGTGAGCAACGTCTGTGAAAAGAAAATTCAGAGAAAGAAGATGAATGCAAACTTTGGTTGTTAGAGAAGGCTGTGTGGATGAACCTTAAAAGTAGAATTTGAGATTAACTGCAGAATAGGCTAGATGTGTAGAGGAAGATTCTATGGAAAATGCCTTGTAGAAAGAACAACTTGATTAGCGGCTGAGAGATGAAAATAGGGGTTAGTGTAGCAAAGCAGCCTGGCTGTCATCAGCAAATAAAGATGGGAGAGAGGAGTTGGAGCCACAGAGTAGAAAATTGCCTGTTTTTTGTTTTTTGTTTTTTTGGAGATGGAGTTTTGTCTTCAAGTGGAATTGAAGAATGAAATTTTGTTAACACTCAAACTTTGTTTTTATTAGATTAATGGAAAGTGGAGTGGTCAGAGTGCTGGAGGATGTGGAAATTTTCAAGAGACTCACAAAAATAACCCCATCTACCAATTCCATATAGAAAAGACTGGGCCATTACTGATTGAGCTACGAGGACCAAGGTTTGTGATGAGTAACTTTCTTAAATTAATGATGTTCTATTAAAAATGAACATAGTGTAACAAGTTTAAAAACAAACCTAAGCATATATGGACATTGGATTTATAACAACGGCATTATAGTGGAGTGAGGAAAGGACATTCTTTTCAATAAATGGTATGGAATAATTGAGTATCCATGTGTAAAAAGGGCAATTAGAACCCTGTTTCACATAAAATTCCAGGTGGATTACAAACCTAAATGTGAAAGGCAAAACAATACAGCATCTAGATGATAATGCAGGAAATGTTTTAACCTCAAGAAAGGAAAGATTTCTTAAGACAAAGAGCATATTAAAATATTTGTAAATATGCTACTTTGATAAGAAAAAAATCTGCAGTTTTTAAAAAATAAACAAAAACATGTCATAAAGGGGGCAATCCAGATGGCCAGTAAACCATTGTAATAGCCGGAAATTGGAAACAAATGTTCATTGACATTTACGATTATAATATAGTCATATAATAGAGTCCTGATACAACAATGGAAATAAATGACAGCTATACACAACATAATGGATAAGTCATAATGGATACGTCTTAAAAGCCCCATGTACAGAATATATACCATGTGATTCTACTTCCGTGAAGTCAAGAACAGACAAAACTAAAAGACTGTCATTTAAGGATGCACACTAAGGTTGTAAAACTATAAAGCAGAGCGAGAGAGTTACTACTATAAAAGCTCTGTGAGGGGACAGGAGTTGCAATTAGGAATATACAGGGAATTCTGTGGTGCTGAGAGGATTTGTTGATCTGGGTGGTGGTTACCCAGGAAAGGACAGTCTTTTCAATAAATGGTATGGAATAATTGAGTATCCATGTGTAAAAAGGGTAATTAGAACCCTGTTTCACATCAGTTTGCAGGGAGGAGACAGATGGGGAAGCCGAGGTGTTTATTCACTTTGCAAATGATTTATTAAGCTGTATATTTGTTTAACTTAAGTGTTATATTTCATAGTTTTAAAAGGTTTAAAAAACATAGAGAATACAGCCTGGGCATGGTGGCTCACACCTGTAATCCCAGCACTTTGAAAGGCCAAGACAGGAGGATTGAGTTCAGGAGTTCAAGACCAGCCTGAGCAACATGGCAAGACCTCATTTCAGCAAAAGTTTTTTTGAAAAATTTAGCTAGGCATGGTGGCATGTGCTTGTATAATCCCAGCTACTTGAGAGACTGAGGTGGGAGGATGGCTTGAGCCCAGGAGGCAGAGGTTGCAGTGATCCCAGATGATGCCACTGCACTCCAGCCTGGTCGACAGAGCAAGACCCTGTCTCATATAATAACCACCAAAAAAAAAAAACCAATACAAATAAAAACAGAACTACCTTCTAAATAGGATTAGGCTTAATTTTGCTTTTCTTACAAACTAATCCAGCAGCAGTTAATAAACCATTAAATACGAAGATAGGATTAAACTTTTTCCACAAGAAACTCGTTTTAAAAACCCCTACCAGTTTGATAGGTGAAATAGGTAAATAAACCTACTTGCTCTTTTGTACTTAATTTCTAGATGGATTGAACATGTAACAGTGTTTGTTACAATATTGTTTATTTATTGTCTATTCATGTTTCTTGCCCATAGAGTTATCTTTTTTTTTTAATTGTAAGCATGAATAAGATAAGGGTATTAACTCCTTCACATATTTGCAGATATTTTTCTCAGATTGTCATTTTTCTCCCACATAGAAAAGCATTTCATTTTAAAATAATGAAATCTGTCTTCTGGTTTCATTTTGCTGTGGACAGGAACTTTCACCACATTATCAAATTAATTTTCACCATATTCTGATTATTTTATGGTTTAATTTTTTTGCATTTAAAAAATTCATATGAATATATTTTTATATTTGGTATAAAATACAATTTAACAGTTTTTTCTAAATTTTTTGTTACTTCATCACCATCTAAATGAATCTTTCTTTACTGATTTGGGATGCCATGTTTATCATATGCTAAGTACTTCTGTAAATTCAGATTTTGTTTCAGGGCTTCCTTTCCCATAGACCTTTCCATTTGTTACAACAACAATTTTTTTCTTTTTTTTTTTTTTTTTTTTTTTTGAGACAGAGTCTCACTCTGTCACCAGGCTGGAGTGCAGTGGTGCAATCTTGGCTCACTGCAACCTCTGCCTCCTGGGTTCAAGCGATTCTCCTGCCTCAGCCTCCCAAGTAGCTGAGACTACAGGCGCACACCACCATGCCCAGCTAATTTTCGTATTTTTGGTAGAGATGGGATTTCACCATGTTGGCCAGGATGGTCTTGATCTCTTGACCTTGTGATCCACCCACCTCTGCCTCCCAAAGTGCTGGGATTACAGGCGTGAGCCACCACGCCCAGCCAACGACAATATTTTTAATTATTCCCTGTGGCCAGGCACAGTGGCTCAAGGCTGTAATCCCAGCACTTTGGGAGGCCAAGGCAGGAGGATAGCTTGAGCCCAGAAATTCCAGACCAGCCTGGGCAGCATAAGGAGACCCCCTGTCTACAAAAAAAAAAATTTAAGAAATTAGCCAGATATGGTGATACACACCCATAGTCCCAGGTCCTGAGGAGGCTAAGGTGGGAGAATCGCAAGTCCAGGAGGGCAAGGCTGCTGTGAGCCATGATTGCTCCACTGTACTCCAGCGTGGGTGACAGTGAGACCCTGTCTCAGAAAAAAAAAAAAAAAAAAAGGTCGGGTGCAGTGGCTCACGCTTGTAATCCCAGTACTTTGGAAGGCTGAGGCTGGCAGATCAACTGAGGTCGAGTTTGAGACCAGCCTGGCCAACATGATGAAACTCTGTCACTATTAAAAATACAAAAACATTTAGCCAGGCACAGTGGCATACCCCTGTAGTCCCAGCTACTCAGAAGGCTGAGGCAGGAGAATCACTTGAACCCAGGAGGCGGAGATTGCAGTGAGCCAAGATCGCGCCTCTGCACTCCAGCCTGGGCAGCAGAGCGAGACTCCGTCTCAAAAAAATAAAATATTTCCCAGGGAGCCCATGTGTAAAAATACAGTCTCTCTTAAAGTAAGTTTAATCCAGTGTTAATCTTTAAGGCTTCAACTGAAATATATAAATGGTGTGTTACATGATCACAAATAGAGTGCATGTGTTTCTCTCTACTGAAACTTCAGAAACATAATATGACATCTGCACTTCAGATATAGTTATTTTAAATCACATGTTTGAGACTATATATTAATATAGTAATTCTGTTCATTTTAAATGCTAGGCAATATAGCGTTGGATTTGAGGTTGTAACAGTTTCTACTCTAGGAGATCCTGGTCCCCACGGCTTTCTGAGGAAATCTAGTGGTGACTATAGGTAATGTTGGCATTTTTATTGTATCTATTTTATACTTTACTTTTTGTGGCATCATCTTCTATAAACTTTATTCTCATTTTCTCTAAATATAGGTGTGGGTTTTGCTACCTGGAATTAGAAAATATACCTTCTGGGATCTTCAATATCATTCCTAGTACCTTTTTGCCTAAACAAGAAGGACCTTTTTTCTTGGACTTTAATAGCATTATCCCCATCAAGATCACACAACTTCAGTGATGGAGAAATCTCAAGTTACTGGCTTTTATACTTAACCAAACATCAGTTCTTCAAATAAGGACACAAATCTTCAGGACAGTAAGCAGAACAATCAGAATGAAATTAAATATCTAAAAACACATTACAGTGGAATCTGGTGCTTGTCAGGGTGTTTGGTAAGAACTGTATATAGTCAGAATTACCTAAATCACCTAGAGGTACCGTTTACATGGTTTTGTGTATATAGAGTTGGCTAGCATTTTAGGGGCCATTTTGTATAAAAAGTGCTTATGATTAAGATTAGACTTAGTCATCACTGTGAGATGCCTTTGCTAAGAGGATAAAGGAACTGAGACCAGATGAGAAAAAGGACATAGATTCCTTGAGTGGAATAGTGGGCTAGATTCATATACTGAAATATTTCCATTGTTTCCCTTTTTTGCAGAGCATGTGGACATTAAACCTGCTTGATTCTACTATACATCTTGGGCAACTAATTACCAAATGAATTGTGCCACCGTAATTGATTTTAATTTTGCATTATTTATTAATTTAAAATGTTGCCCAGTTGTTATGAAAGAATAAAGCTTTTAAATAGAGACTACCTTAGCATGAAGATGCTCATGCCTAAGAATGAAAATTGTTGAGATTATCTCCCATTCAGTCATGTAGCAAGAACTTAGAGAAATTCACTACTGTGGTTTTTATTTTTAAAAAATAGTAATTGAGATATTGAAGACATTACAATTTAGTTTGTATCGTCTTTTTTTAAATGGCTGTATTCAGTGCTCTTGTGGCAGTAGCACTTTGAAGAAAATAGAGAATTTAATATATGGTGATTGGGATATGTAGCATTCAGAAAAAGTGAATTGCCAAGATACTGGTGTCATGTAAATTCCCAGTTTACATAAAAACCCATCAGGATAGAATGATGCTCAATATTTTAAAATTCTAAAAATAGGGTGGGATTTTTCATTGTCTCTGCTTTATAATTATCAGAACTTATTTTGTATTGCTACTACCTTAAATTGAAATAAAATGTTTATACTTATGGATATTGCATAGTTTAACTTAGATTTATTCAAAGATTTCATCTGTCATGTTTCATGTAAAAGAGGATAGATTATTTGCATGAAAATATATACTTCAACAAAAATCTGTACTTTTACAGAATAGTGGTAGATTATTACACTAATGAGATTTCACTTTGGTAAATACTTCATGCTTTCAGGTTTAGCCTATTAATTTTAGGTGGACTAATTTAACCAGTTTTCTGTTACTCTTTAAAAAGAAAAAATCCAGAACATAAGAACTATATTATAAACACATGATTTGAACCTGTTGTGGTAAAGATCTTGTACAGGATGCAAACTGAAAACCTAATCCATCACATTTATTAGAAGAGACCTATATATGAACAACTTAACTGTGGCACTGATATTTCTATAATAGAGCTCTAAAAACATGCCACCAGGGTATGAATAAGGGAAAGATTAATTTTGGCTGGACCAATATAAAAAATTGTACTTGAAGAATTGATACTTTAACTTGGACCGTGAAGGAAAGGCTTCAAAAGACAGACTACTGACCATTATTGAGTGTTTACTATGTACCCAATGTGTATATTTTTCTTTTTACTCTTCCCAATAGCTGAATAAAGTACAGATACTATTAATTGTACTTCTTACAATTGAGGAAAGAAGTCTAAGAGATTAAAGTATTTGCCCCAGGGTTACAAGCCTTCTTCCCTGAGCCCTGATTGAGCTGCTGTGTGTGTCTAATGACACCCACAGACACAGCCGTCTGGTCGGGGGAGGGACAAGATCCAGACCTGTTACAGAGGGAGGAAAAACAATCCAGGCCCTTCAGAGGTTCTAAGTAACAGAAAGACTAGTCAGGAGTTGTTAGAGAGGATGACTCAGGTTTCTAATTCAGCACATGGACAGATGCTCATAGCTTCACTGAAGGTAAGTTTTGACACATTAAATTGCCCAGAAAATCCAGATCTGGAATCAACGTGGCATAGTAAGTGAGATAACCCAAAAAGTCAGGAGTCACATGTGAACTAAAGATGGTTAAGAACTGATTTGGGGGAAGCTTTTTAGAAAGTCTTTTTAATTTTTAGAAAAAAATACATAGACTAACAGGAGATACAAGAAAACAAGGGGGTTGGAGGGGGATTTAAGAAGCCCAGTGAACAGAATTCCCAGAAGAGTATAATTAAATGTTAAGTGTGGTGGAGATAAAGAGGCCACAGTGACAGCAGTGGGGGCAGACTACGTAAAACTAGAGATTTGACTAGGTGATAGTGTGAGAAGGGAGCCCTGGTCAAAAGGTGGTCTGCATCCCTTTCTGGTGTAGGAGACAGGTAGGCTGATGGGAAAGGGGATTGAGGCAGGAAACAAGAGAAAGTTCTAATGCCCAAATAAGGAATACTCTAGTGCTACTGACTGCCTAGGCTTTGTCTTTTGTAAAGACAAGGGAAAGAAAGCCCCAGTGTTAGAAAATTCCATCCCACTTTCATTCTCTGCAAGTACTTAGAAATCTCTAGTTATTAGATTGTATAACTTGACTCTGCTGTAAAAACTTTATCCTAGTTTGGGCTGTTTTCCAGATGGTGTTTTTTCTAGGAGGAAAAAGAATTGCCTCAATTGCAGGGAAGTTTTTGCTAATGGTAAGTCAAGCAAGTCTCAGTGTCTTTACTACAGGTTAAAGGGTGTGAGGAGATTTTATGAGAACTGAATGAACCCTGAAGGTCACTAGTCAAATTCAGGTATGCTGTTAAGTGTTCTTGTTTGAGACCAAATTACAAGACTGGCCAGTTTTTGTATTCTTGGTAGAAACTGGGTTTCACCATGTTGCCCAGGCTGGTCTCAAACTCCTGGGCTCAAGTGATCCACCAGCCTCAGCCTCCCAAAGTGCTGTGATTACAGGCATGAACCCTCAGGCCTGGCCGGCTGTTTAATGTTCTTAAATAGCACAAGGGACTTCTATGAACTTTCCTAGATGAAATATTAACTACTAGGTAAAACACCTTTTGATACTGCAAAGGGTTATTTCTGAAACTTAAACCTCATGATTGGCCAACCAAGAACTTTTTCTCCACAGCATGCTTTAATAATGAAACGCAGACTAAGAGTCCAGCATTATAACATTTCCACAGAGAAAGGATCCATCTGATTCTCAACTCTGAATGCACATTTGAATTCCCTCGGGGAGCTTTTAAAAGTAATGCCCAAGTGTACCCCCCAGTTAATTAAATAATTCTCTGGGGATGAGAGCTGACAGCAACACTTAAGCTTTCTGGGAGACTGCATGCAGTGTGCAGCCGAGGCCCACTCCTCCAGCGTCACCACCTCGTCTTTTATTTATCTGCCACTGTGTTTCCTCATTGCCCACAGCTTTAGTAGCAGCAAAAGTAGAATTCGAACCTTTGTAATCAAGGCTTAAATTATTACTATTCATGACCTTAACTGAAAATGATTACTGGTGACCACAGCACTCCATGCTCTTCCTTATGGCAGAAGGGTTGCCTAGAAGATTTGGGCAGTACTGGGAGTTCTTATTTGAAGTCACAGAAAGTAGAAACTTTTCTCAAGCTGTTTTTATTACACTCAGTGTATTAAGACAAGTACAAAATAACCTTGTAATTAAGATACTGTATCAGTCAAAAAAGAAGTCACTATTGTATGAAGAGATTTACAAATGACTAAAATATACAGGCTGTGACAGAATTAACAGTTTGAAAGAGGGTTGCTTTTTTCTTTTAGAAATGCTAAATTTTCTTAACAAGACAAAAATACAGTGCTCTAAATATGCATTACCATGAAAACATTAAAGAAAAGCAGTCTTTAACACTTACTACTATTAACAGCCTTTGCCAACACATGCCTGCCTACTCCCTTTCCTAACTTTAAAGAACAGTTTCCTCTAAGGAATACTAGTGCAGCATAACCCTTAAATAATTTCATTTATTTTTAAAGTTACAACCTACAGAGAAATTAACATCTTGTCAATCTAATAACAGTGGCAACCATTCTTCACATGCACTTCTCTTAGAATAAATCCCCTTGGCTGGCAGGATAAGGCTTATGCTGTAGAACCTTCTCCCCCACAGCCACAAATCCCCTTCTGTAAGTCCCTCCTACCCTCATCCCCCCATCCCCACTGGCATTCACCTTTCCCACCCCAAAAAGTGCAGCTCATGGTAGCCTTTCTAGAAAATGGTTTCAGTGGGTATCCCAGAATACACGCTTTTTTAAAAGCCCCCTCTCAACACCAGAGGCGGTGAACATGAATTGTGTTCTTGGATTTTTTTTTTTTTTAAGCCTCCACTGGGTCAAAAATACGTGCTCTTAATACTTGAGTTTTTGCTTTGTGTGTGGGTTTTCTTTTTCATTTAGATACCATGGAATAAAGTGGAGAGGACATCTCCATTTTCCCATACAAACTGAAGGGTGAGAAGAGAAAGAGAAGCAAGCTGTTGCCCCCACTTTGGCCTGGCTTCCCAGCCATCTTCCCAGCTCTGGTTCTTTCGTAGGAACTAGTTATTGCTTCCACAATGCCATTACATGGAATGTTCCACAAAGGCTGTGAACCTGGTCACAGTCTACCCGCAGCAACAACTCTGCTCTGAAAAACCAGCCCAAGAGCTCTTCCCAGAAGAACAATCTTTAGCCCTCAAAGTCACTGAAACTTCATTAGAGCAGTTTAGAGTAGACGTGTAAGATTTGGCATATATTAAATGATTATTGGCACAATGTTCTCCAGTTCCATGTATAAATGTTGATATGCACATGGGCCAGGGCCCAGGATGAATCAGCCAATCTGCACCATTTTTATGTCAGCAATAATTCCATCTCTTCCCTTTGAGCACTGTAGGGAGAGCTGCTTCATCCGGTTCTCCAAGGCCTGGCCCTCAGGGGAGCTGTTGCTTTGGCTCTTACTGCTGCCACCACCGCCACTGCTATTGCTGAGGCCCCGGTTGTTGTTGGCTTTGTCACTTGTTTTATTCTCTGCCCCTTCTGCCCTGTCTCCTGTAGAAATACAAAGATTATCAAAAGTGAGTATTGACAGTTCTAAGTCACTTGAGTTCAAACCAATCAGCTAACTTAGCCCTGTAGAATTCCCACTGTTGCCTACCGTGTCTATCAGAGAGGTTCTCAGTACATAATCATTTACTGCTTTTATTCCTTGTGATGTTTTATATATTCCTTAGCTATAGAGATGAAATTTGCCACATTGACTTTATAGCTGAGAAACAAACCTCTCTGCTACGTGCTTGCCAAGGAGACTGTGCTGATGTGAGACACAGGACCTAAGCTCTACTTTATAGAAGCTGAGTGGAGCCAGGAGCCCCCCAGAACAGCACTTGGAAACAACCTCAGTGATCAATACTGACAGCGCAACCACAGAGACCTGGTAATGCAGCATGGGGTCCCTGAGACCTGGCAGAGGTATGGAACGGCACAACAGTCAGGCTACAGAGGCAGTGCGGCATCTGGGACAGGGTGAGAAGGCTGCTACTCACCTCGTTCTACTTCACATTCAGGGGAGGAGGCCCCGCTGCATTCACTTCGAGGGCCCAACACTGGGAACATCATCCCAAACTCTGACAAGGACACAGGGCTGGGCAGATCCAGGCTGCCAGGCCTCACAACCGCAGGGAACTGGTCAGGCATCTCAGACGGGCTTGTTGGTCCTGAACTAAAGCTGGACACAGACTGGGTTTCCGAGTCATCTTCAGACACAAAGTTGCTACAGCTGTCATCTTCAAAGGCCTCCGAGGCCACTAAGTTGAGAGAGAACACCAGTCACATGGGTTCTGTCACCTCCTCAAACACCACAAGTGCTTGCTGCTGGCAGGCAGCTAGACACAGTATGGGGACTGCAGAATCTCTACCTCTGAGTGCCTAATGAAGGAATGTGACTTCCCAAGCCTGAATGGCCAGCCTCTAAAGCAGCTGGAAGGGAAGCAGCTGGCAGCTGGATCCCATGGATATTAAGCGCCCTTCCAATAACCTTATAACCCTGCCAAGACATCAGTGTCACCAGACATTACCTAAAAATGGAAAATTAATTCAGCCACAAATTAGGACCTTTACTCCACCTCCGTCCCCCAAACAGATCCTCATGTGCACAGGAAGTGGTTCTGGTCCTCTGTAACATATCCCAAAGCAAGCCAGCTGGACTCAGGCTTCTTTCTTAGGGCAATAGAAGCAAGAGCTGCTAGAAGAAACAGGCCAGCATGGAGTATCTGCTGGGACCTTTGTTATCTTCCAGGTAACTTCTGATCTCAAAGAACACACTCAAAGTCTACCCACATCACCATTTTCTGCAAAAGAGCAGAAATCCTTTACAGTGCCCTGTAGCCACATTATTTGGTAGACCAAAATAACAAGGTGCAGACACATATTATTCCCATGGTTTCAAAGTCTCTGGCCTTTAGCAGTTTTCCCTCAGCCTGCCCACAATCCCACTCCTTATTAGAACTTTCCCCTCTTCTCTTTAAAAATAGCCTTGTAGCATTCCATAGAGGTTTCTTACAAATGATAAGTACGTAATGTCGGGGACAGAAAATAAGCTCAGACCTGAATTGAATCCCTAACTCCAAGACTTGCTGTGTGACCTTGATCAAGTTAGTTTACCTCTGTAAGTGTCATGATCCTCTCCATGCAGGGTTTGAGATGATGTATATATTAAAGTAACTCATACATAATAGTTGTTCAAATGATAGTTTCCTTTTCCTTTACCTTGAACCTAGCACTTAAATATTTGTTGAAGGAACTGAAGAACTCCTGAGGAAGGAGCTTGGGAAAGAGCCGACAGGGATTATTCCACAGGTAAGGAAAAGAAAGGAAGTGTGCAAAGACAGTGTTGGGTGGGTTTTCTTGATGAGCATGACAGAAACCAAGTCTAACTTCTATCAGTTTTCCAGGGGGTGGCCCTGGGAAAAGAAGTCTCTATGGTCAGATGCCAGTGAGAGCCACCGTTTACTGAGTGCCTCCTGGGTGTCAGGGGTTGATTCATGTAATCTGAACCACCACCCTACACAATGCATAGTATACAGTAGGTACCATTATGCTCTCCATTTTACAGGTGAAGAAACTGAAATACAAAGTTAGGCCCTTGCCCACATTATGCACTAGTAATGATGTAAAGGCAGATTTGAATCAAATCTGATTCCAAAGTCCCTATCTTAGACAGCTCTTCTTTCCTGCAGGACTTCTCAGCCTTGAATGTTCTAATGTATACTTTGACTCTCAAAGAGGAGTGAAGGTATAACATGTTCCCAATTTATTTGACCACAGAATCCTGACTTTGAGGAACACTTAGTACCATCTTGATGAACACAGTGTTCTATAAAACATGGGAAGCCACCAGAAACAGCCCTCAGGCCTGCCCAACTCTGAGACCTTTCAGTGATGGCCAGAGAAAGTGAGGACCCTGGGAAACAAATCACACAGTCTGGTATCTCCCCATGTACCCAGTGAAGCCCCTGACTTACCAGAAACGGCATCAGGCTCAGGTTTGCTCCCTGGCAGATCCTCCACAGATGTGCTGCTGCCCTCAGCCCCAACACCGCATCCCCGAGGCCCCATGGCACTGGAGCGCCGCCGCTCATGGATCTCATCTGAGATCATCTCCAGGTTCTTCAGGGCCATCTTGTATTCGCCTTTTGCCAGGGTCAGTTTGGCCTGCAGGTCGTCCACAGTCTTTTTCAGTTGCTGGTCGAGAAAACAGGAGACTAAGTGAAGACTACCCTGTTAGCCTTAAGATGCTTTCTGAATGACAGGTTCAAGTACATTTTCTGCCCATCATTCTACTTCAAGGAATTTTCCAAGACATGACTGAAGACCTGATTACCATTATAACTGCTGTTTATTCACCAGACAAAGTCAGCCACTACCATCCCCAGATCCCATCCAGGTGACAAGCTCTGATATCCAAAAACTCTCACTGGTGGAATAAACCCCATCAGGGAAGCAAAAATGGGCAAACATACCCAAGTCCCACAGTCTAGACATCTGGTTCCCAGTACAGTGGTTCTCAAACTTGAACTTGCATCAAAATCCCCTTGAGGGTTAAGACTCAGCTCACTGGACTCCAACCTCTGAGTTTCTGATTCAATTGGTCTAGAGTGGGACCTGGTCTATCAGGTCTCCAGGTGATGCTGATGCTGCTAGTCCTAAGAGCATGCTGTGACAACCACTGGCCTCGTACAACAGAGAAAGTGACTGAACGGCAGTTACAGAGGTTCAGAGACGACTGAAGACCCAACTGAGACAATTTTGAGGTCTGAAAACTCAGTAAAGCATGTGTCTCTCCACTTTCCCCTTATAGCAAGTGGCTCATTTGATATTCTGCTGCCCCAGAAAAGTGAAGCTTTGAGTGCAGAAAAATCCCATCAGTGACAAAAGACCAAAGCTACACATACCTCAAGCTGCACGTAGTACTTTGCCTTGAGTTCAAAATAAGGCCTGCAGAAGACAGGAAGGAAAACCATCAGAGTAATATAATACAGTGACCACAGTCAACTTCACAAGATGAAAAAGAGACATCAGCTACCACTGGCCAGGTCATCCTTCCAATATTTAGTAAATTCTAATAAGGCCATGACATGTGAGTGATGCTCCTAGCTTTGGAGACTGATTGACAGACACCAGATAGAATAACTGGGCTCACCCAGTGCTATACTGACAGGAGGCCCATCTCAAGACACGGGGAACCCACACACACATATCTTGGGGACTCTGCAACCTAGCTCATATTCCTCCTGTGTGGGAAGGCTGTTCAGGGCCACACGGGTTATACCCAGCAGTAAGGGTGGCCTGGATATACTCTCCTAATGAAGTTGATTCCCCAGGGATGAAAAGCAGATGAGGCTGGAGAAGGGCTACTTAAACCTCCTCCTCTACTGAAGTCAACTGCGGAAGAGAGAGAAGCACCACTCCTCCCTCACAGCACAGCAAGGCCACCACTAGGAGGGGGTCTCAGGTTGGTCCTCCCGAACCTTGTCCAAAGACTGGAGTTGTTAGTTGGCCAACTCAGCCACATAATGGTCACAAGAAATGCCAGTATCCTAGCAGATCCCTTGGTTCTGGGTCAGCCAAAGGAGCTTGGCTCTTTTTTAGGAACTTTGGTGCCTGAACATTAAGAGTAGATCATTGCTTTATTCTTGAGCTGTTCACCCTCCATGAAGCTCTCAAATCCTGCATCCTGAGGATCCAGATGGATGACAAGGACACAGGACTGCCATTGGTGGGTTTGAAAATCCTGAAACTTGGGGAGAGAGTGGGGTGTATAAGTTCTCTCATGACCAAAAGGAGCAGACAGGAGCACAAGGTGAGGAGTGTGTGTGTGAATGGGCATTGCAGGGCACAGGGAAGATGTCCCAGCAAAAGGAACACAAGCATCCAAAGGGAGTGTGGCTGGAAACGCAGGGTGGGCATGGAGGTGGCCTGGTAGCCACTCCATGGAATACACAGATGTACATTTTATCCTTCGGGCAGACAGGAGCCGCCCAAGACTATGATCTGTCCCTATACTCTTCTCGGAATCTGAGAAGGCTGGCAAAGTACAATCACAAGATTTATTTTCTTAAACAGGTTAATGGATGATAGGTGATGTGTGTGCACTGGGATTTCGTGGTCTTTTGAGAAAAGACCCACCATATTCACACCAAAGGAAGCAGCATCAAAGGCTGCTCCTCAGCCTTCTTGGGTGTTGCCATATGGATGATGCCTGGGCTTGCCCAGAGCAGGCACAGGTCCTGCAGCAACCCTCGCCACCTCGTGCCTCCCCTGCAGAAAAATGCCGTATACATGTCTGCTACTTAGCTCTCAAGAGATCAGCCCCTGACACACCAAAAACCAAACCAAAACAAAAATACACTAGTCAATTAAGTGCAATAATAAATGGTTAAATGCTATTCCTCTGCACGTATGTGTACGTATGTATGTTGGAAGAGTGTGAGCAGAAACCAAAGAAAAGTCAAGCCTGGGAGAAGGTACTGGGGAGTAGTACAGAGCCTAGGAGGACAAAACTCTTCCTTGCCCCCCTCTCTTCCTCACTGA